>NC_136864.1:29434603-31834603 GCF_951799975.1 Gobius niger
GAATAGAGAATAGAATATAGAATAGAATAAAATATAGAACAGAATAGAATAGAATAGAACAGAATAGAATAGAATATAGAATATAGAATAGAATAGAACAGAACAGAATAGAACAGAATAGAATAGAATAGAATAGAATAGAATAGAATATAGAATAGAATAGAACAGAATAGAATATAGAATAGAATATAGAATAGAATAGAACAGAATAGAATAGAATAGAATAGAACAGAATAGAACAGAATAGAATATAGAATAGAATAGAATATAGAATAGAATAGAATAGAACAGAATAGAATATAGAATAGAATAGAATAGAACAGAATAGAATAGAACAGAATAGAACAGAATAGAACAGAATATAGAATAGAATAGAATAGAACAGAATAGAATATAGAATAGAATATAGAATAGAATAGAACAGAATAGAATAGAGAATAGAATATAGAATAGAATAGAATATAGAATAGAATAGAATAGAACAGAATAGAATATAGAATAGAATATAGAATAGAATAGAATATAGAATAGAATAGAATAGAATAGAATATAGAATAGAATATAGAATAGAATATAGAATAGAATAGAACAGAATAGAATAGAATATAGAATAGAATAGAATAGAACAGAATAGAATAGAATATAGAATATAGAATATAATAGAACATAATAGAATAGAATATAGAATAGAATATAGAATAGAACAGAATAGAATAGAATATAGAATAGAATAGAACAGAATAGAATAGAATATAGAATAGAATATAGAATAGAATATAGAATAGAATAGAACAGAATAGAACAGAATAGAACAGAATAGAATAGAATATAGAATAGAATAGAATAGAATATAGAATAGAATATAGAATAGAATATAGAATAGAATATAGAATAGAATAGAACAGAATAGAATAGAATAGAATAGAACAGAATAGAACAGAATAGAATATAGAATAGAATAGAATAGAATAGAACAGAATAGAATAGAATAGAATAGAACAGAACAGAATAGAACAGAATAGAACAGAATAGAACAGAATATAGAATAGAATAGAATAGAATATAGAATAGAATATAGAATAGAATAGAACAGAATAGAATAGAGAATAGAATATAGAATAGAATAGAATATAGAATAGAATAGAATAGAACAGAATAGAATATAGAATAGAATATAGAATAGAATAGAATATAGAATAGAACAGAATAGAATAGAGAATAGAATATAGAATAGAATAGAATATAGAATAGAATAGAATAGAATAGAATATAGAATAGAATATAGAATAGAATAGAACAGAATAGAATAGAATATAGAATAGAATAGAATAGAACAGAATAGAATAGAATAGAATATAGAATAGAATATAGAATAGAATATAGAATAGAATAGAATATAGAATATAATAGAACAGAATAGAATAGAATATAGAATAGAATATAGAATAGAACAGAATAGAATAGAATATAGAATAGAATAGAACAGAATAGAATAGAATATAGAATAGAATATAGAATAGAATATAGAATAGAATAGAACAGAATAGAACAGAATAGAACAGAATAGAATAGAATATAGAATAGAATAGAATATAAAATAGAATATAGAATAGAATATAGAATAGAATAGAACAGAATAGAATAGAATATAGAATAGAATAGAATAGAACAGAATAGAATAGAATAGAATATAGAATAGAATATAGAATAGAATATAGAATAGAATATAGAATATAGAATATAGAATAGAATATAATAGAACAGAATAGAATATAGAATAGAATATAGAATAGAACAGAATAGAATAGAATATAGAATAGAATATAGAATAGAATAGAATAGAACAGAATAGAACAGAATAGAACAGAATAGAATAGAATATAGAATAGAATAGAACAGAATAGAACAGAATAGAATAGAATAGGATAGAATAGAATAGAATATAGAATAGAATAGAATAGAATATAGAATAGAATATAGAATAGAATATAGAATATAGAGTAGAATAGAACAGAATAGAACAGAATAGAACAGAATAGAACAAAATAGAATAGAATATAGAATAGAATAGAACAGAATAGAATAGAATTTATTGTCTACCAGGGTAGAAATTCATCTTTGGCTCACCAACCCATAAAAACACAAAACTAGGGACAATACAAACATGCCCAATAAAGAAAAAAATACATAAGAAAAAGATGCCAAAAGAGCACAGTTCCTATGTCCAAAAAAAAAGTATGTCTCTAGCCCACTCCTGTGCGGTGTTATGATTTGTTTTAAAGACATAACCAGAATTCTCACTCCCGCCACTAGGGGGAAGCTTACATTTTTAAAAAAAGGAAAGAATTTCACCACAGGTGTCCAGTCACGGGCACTGACATAAAGAGAGATCAGGATATAAACAACACATTATAGCCACGTGGTAAATGGTGTGCCCCAGGGCGGCTGTGGCTACAATAGGCGCTTACCACCACCAAGTGCTGAGTGAAAAAATAATGACTACAGTGTAGCAGAAACTTGTGACACAGGCTTGTAAAGTGCAGTGTAAGTGTAAGCTGTTTTTTACGAGGTTATATTATATTACATTATTCATTTATTGAAAATAAAAAAATAATGAATTATTTTTTTCTTCTTCTTTCTTTTCTTTAAATATGAAACGATATGACCTACCAACTCGATTTTTAAATCAAATAGATTTTTTCCCAAATCCTAGTGTATAGCCCATTCTACATCTGAATGGACTCAAAAATGACCCATGAAATGCTTTCATTATGCCTCGTGACATTTGTTTTCTACAGAGCACACCTGCTGATTCTGTCCCGTTCTCATACAAGAGAACAGTCGCCACGCAGTTATCTGCCAGAACATTAGTGTCTCGTCGGAGCATAGGTTTGTTATTGTGTTGATGTCATAATGATGCTTCATCAATAGGAATGATGATGAATGATTATCTTCCATGTAGCGGTTCAAGCCAGTGTCCGAGATGCAGACGCACAGCAGCAGCAGCAGCCGGGGCCACTGCCGCCGTCCAGCTCACTGAGGACATTCAGTCAAAGACCTTCAAAAAGGCCACGGAACTGGAGGAGGACATTTCAATGCCATTTTTTCATGATTCCCCATCTGACTCAGGCAACTCTGTCACAGACGGATCTGAACTGACAACGTGAGATTTTATCATTCATTAAACACTATATCCATAAATGCTATTTGTAAAGCTTGTTAAATGTGCTATTTCTGTTTTTTTGGACAGCGAGGTGCGGCCTGATGATTATGAAGATGCAAAATACATTGTTTTTGAGAGCTGTCTCCGAGAAATCTTTGAGACTTGTCCAATCTGCAAGAGACGCTGTGATGTTGTGCGGCGGATATGTGGGACCTTAGTCTCATTTAGTCAAGTATGTCCACGCTGCACATACAGTCGGAAGTGGCAGAGCCAGCCGCTGAAGGGGACCACCCCGCTCGGAGACCTACAGTTGTCAGCAGCTGTTAACATCTCAGGTGGATCCTTTACAAAAGTGTCACAGGTATGTTTTCCAAGTCCAAATGAAGCTTACTGAAGATATGTCCATTTCTGTGTAAATATTGTAATATTTTCTACTTTCTTCAGATATGCAAAGCCATGAATCTTCAGGTGCACCAGTATGACGCCTTCAGGAGACATGCACGGACATACATTGAACCTGCCATCCATCACAAGTGGAAGGTGGACCAAGAGAAACTGATGGAGGAAGTCAAAACAAAGGGCAAAGTTGCACTGGCTGGAGATGTGAGAGCTGAATCACCAGGTAACCCAATGAATGTTTATCACGACGGAAAAGCACATCGGTGAAGCACACAGGACATTGTCAACTCTTCTGTCCAGGCCACTGCGCCAGGTTTGGCAGCTACACAGTAATGGAGCTGAAGGATAAAAAGATTCTTGACATTCAACTTGTACAGGTACTATTTCAAATGTAGCCATATTTGAAGTACAATGAAAAAAGCTATTGTGCGTGTTACAAACAAAAATCCAATTGAACTCACTTAGGCTCCATCCAAAACCCTCGAATACGTAGCTTTAATGTCCTGATCCTGGCTCCTAACACTTATGACGTGATAAGGTCAACTGTTAGAGCTCTATGCAGTCTGGAACTAGAGCTACAGCCGCATTTTGACATCACCAACAGCTGTTTCATGAAAAAACGACATCACCCAAATAGTATTGGACTACAAAAAACACTTCAACTGCAGCCACCGACTTTAATGACTCAAACATGAACCACAATAATGATATGAAGCCACACAGGAAACAGATTTACCCTCCACACCTACAGTGCACCTCGGCTCCTCATGTATGCAAATGGTCCACGTGGCTTAGATTTCCTCTAAACGAAAATAAAAGCCCAAACTGCCTTCATTTAGGCCATCTACTACTAAAGTTTGGCTTGTCACTCGAGGGTGGGGGTGGTGGAGATTTCCGGCGTGGTGACTTACGGTATAGCACATAGCTTCTAATCGCCGGTGAGGAACCACCAGAGGTCCCTATGCTAAAGAAGGTACGAAAGTTAGCATACAGGCTCCTTCTCCTACCTCGTTCCTAGCTGACAGCCCTATTCGGACGCTTCTTATCATGGTGGACGCTGACGCACATCCGGTTTGGCGTTAGAACTTTTACCAATTTACTGGTGTCAGAAATGCTCTTAGATTCTACTTTAATCTTCCATCGCTCAGTAAAACTGTAGGTGTAGACAAGGCATCATGGTCTGTTTGTTAATGTGTTCACATACAATACTTTGTCATCACAGAGTACTAGCATCAAAAAAATAGCTGCACAACCTGAATTACTCAGTTTTCAATCTAAAAGTCGGGAGCCCTCAAAGACCCTCCTAAAGAAGTTTACTCTACAACAAGAAAATCAAGCAATGGCCACAGCTTTAAGGGTGTAACGTCACATAGCTTGAAAACATTTCACCTTCTATTCTATTTTGAAGCAAATTCGATGTTGATTTCTTTTTGTCGTAGAGCAGTGAAGTTGCCCACGTGGAGAGAGAAGGTCTGAGAAGGTGTCTGGAGACGCTGGAGTCCAAATCGGTCGAGGTGGACTACGTTGCCACTGCCCGACATCCACGAGTTCGGAAATATTCACGAGAGAGGGCTACGACGCAATACTACGACGTACGGGATGTGGTGCCACGTAAATATAATCCGATCTATAAAAACATTCAGAAGCCTGATGCTGCCAGCTAACATTTACAATGTCAGGTGTATCTGAAAAGTCGGGTGTGTTGGCGAGGAAGAGGGGATTCAAAGTGATGAAGAAGTGGCTGCCAGCCATTAAAAAACATACGTACCGGACGGCCTCTTCAGAAACCGGACGTGAGAAAGTTGCCACGTGGACTTCTCTCGTGAATGATGTTCAGGATGTTCACGCACATGAAGATCCACTCTTCTCTAAGTGTCTCCATCCTGACCAAGTGTCCACCCCAGGTTACTGTTCAATTAGGACATTTAATTACATGACTACAAGTTGTGTATACTCACCTGTGTGTCATTTATTCGAATTTCAATATGTTCTTAGGCACTGAGGGGTCATTCTACAGCTCGATTCGCCGCTTCGCTCCACAGAGTTTGGCATTCCCGTTTCCTGGGATGCTTTGCAGGTGCGCTTTTTGGTTCTGCACATTGTTTGGTGCAGAAATGTCCATCTTGTTTTTGTAACGTCCTCATAGGCTCTACCTGGCAGCCATGCACCACAATGAGAATGTGTTTCACCAGCAAGCAACGGCTGAGGGAGCGCCGTTCAGAATGACTTTTCCCAAGTCAACGAGGGGACGAGCTGCAGCCGAGCCAAAGAAGAACCCCGTCATATGTGGTACTAGTACTTACCGTTTAAAAACTATCAAAAGAGCAACAGAAGAAAAGAAAAGTTAACCTCCTAACTCCCACCTGAACCGAGCACATTGTCTCTGGTTTGGCTTCACCCCAATCCAAAAGCTTCTGGAAAAAAGCTGTGAAAATAGCAACAAAACTGAGACGAAAACAATGATGGAAATGTGAGAAAAAAGTGAGAAAACATTGACAAAACGGTGACGAAAAATGGATGAAAAAGTGGCAAAAATGTCTCAAGAAATTGACAAAAAATTGATGAAAAAATGACAAAAATGTGACAAAAAAAATGACAAAAATGTGTCAAAAAATGACAAAAACTTTATAAAAAAAGGCGAAAAAATGACAAAAATGTGACAAAAAAAATGACAAAAATGTGACAAAAAATGACCAAAAAATGACAAAAATTTGACTAAAATTTGACAAGAAAATGTAAAAAAAATTGACAAAAAAATGAAAAAAAAAAAATAAAATAAACAAAAAAATGATGAAAAAAATGTGAGGAAAAAAAAAGACAAAAAGTTACAAAAATGAGTTGAATACCCAACAAAAAAAATGATGGAAAAAGATCTGATGACGTGAGGAAAACGATCCTCTCGGTTCAGGCGGGAGTTAAGAAGTTAAAAACAATCAAAAGAAAGCAATAAAAGAAAGCATAAGTTAACATGATGGCTTTCCAAACAGAATATCAAACCGGGCTGATAGAGCTGATCTCCACTGAGCTTTGGAATAACCCCCGTTCCATTTATGGCGGAGCTGCAGAAGCTGGACGAGCGTGGGGACCCCTGTGCACACTTTGAGGGGCCTACAAAAGAGGAGTTTATCCTGTAACAGAGAACTGTGAGACGTGTGTTATAAATGATATGTGCAGTGTTCAAATAAAGGCGATTGTACTTGTATCATTTATGTTTTTAATCGTAGAAAGGTTAACTCATCGACTGGACTGGGTTTTGGTAAAGGTGAGGACGTTTCGCTTCTAGTCACAGAAGCTTCGTCCTCAACTTTACCAAAACCCAGTCCAGTCGATGATTTAACCTTTTCTACGATGGATACTCCCTGGATGAATGAGAGCCTTCACAAACTTATACTTTGAATACATACTCTTCCGCTGTTCTTCTTTGCACTGGCAATTTACTTCACAACCAGGATGTTCTATGATGCAGTTTGTTGGTGTCGTACTGACTTGACCCTATTGAGGAAGAAAACAAGCACAACATTTATTTAATCACAAATACTCCCAAATGGTACAGTTAGGTTTATGAGTAATCACACTTCAGATCAGGTGATGCACCAGGCCCACACATTTTATAACTAGAGCTAAACTTTGCCTAATAGAATTGAGGGCAAGAGAATATTATATTCTTAACTGCACTTTGGATTTATAGTTATCAGAAAAACACACATATCCTCGGAGCCCCCTGGCAGAACATACTTTTAATAAAGTTATTAACTACGCTTCATAGCAACATAAAATCAGCCTCGTAATAATTAACATTCAGGCAAGTCTTGCAAGTGCCATTGTATAAGCCGCGGTTTGTAAAAAAAATAAAAATAATTCAGACTACGGCTCAAACATATGGGTTCTAGCATATCAAATACTGACGGTGAAATGCATTGGAGTTGTGGAGCGTGTTGTGACGTCCACTGTAGAGCCGGGATCTCCAACCAGTAGCCCTTTCTAAGTAGCTCTCCAAATACATGGATGGATTTTCTTTTAATTCTGAACGTGATGAACACAATCTGCAAATATTTGAGTCTATCTAGTAAAGTATAAGGACAAAACCCAAGACATTTTCTCTGAAATATAATTTTGGCTATTAAAGCAGTACTAAGTAACTTATTTACCTTAATAAATCCTTTCCGTAGTCCCTGTGGGGGTAATACAAGTGTTTATGGGATGAGTGGAGGGTCTTTCATCTCCCCCTGGTGTCTCTGGCCAGAAAACCATGTTTGCAACTTGACTGCCACCGGTGCGGAGAAAGCAATACACACTAATGTAATCACGAAGAAGAAGCTAACATGCTAACGGGCAAAGCTAACTGCGGGCTAGCGTCACTTTAAACAGTATTTACAGCCAAGTTTGAGTGAAAAAAAATATTTCCATTGTATAATTGAATGCACAGTAACCCTCTCTCCCCTCGCCTTTCCTGTCAGTGTAGTATTTACTCTCCAAGACAATTAACAAATTAAAAAATCGTAACTTGCTACTACACCTGCAGTTGCGCTTATGGCCTCTAGGGGGAAGAGTTACTTAGTACTGCTTTAACTCTTCTAAGTTGCATTGTTACTCACATGTCTTAAAGCATTAGAAGCTCTCTGATGTTTGTGTTACATAAAAGTATCTTGCCAAGAGAAAATGGTTGGAGACCCCGATCTAGGTTTAGGTCTGAAACAAGTTTGTGGGCTGTTTACATTTAGTTATGCTATTTAGCACAAATCCAAGAGCAGACCTAGTTATTTCACATTATCACAACAAAAATCACTTACCTTTGTTTTTGCATTGTGCAATATATAAAATAACACATGATGAAAAGAGATTAAGGAAAGCGGTTTAATTATACAAAGAACAGAAGATTGTATCAGATTTTGAACTGTTATGACACAAAGTGATGTTATTACAAAATGCGGCTCAACATATTCATAAAAATGTATCGAGAGCGACGCCGACATTTTTATGAGCAAGTTAGAAGAAAAAAGTCTTACGTCCCTGGGTGGGCTCGAACCACCAACCTTTCGGTTAACAGCCGAACGCGCTAACCGATTGCGCCACAGAGACATGTGGTGCATTTGGTGTGTGTGTAAACTATAAATATCTGAACAAACCCAACGCAATAACAGGTATTAGATCAGCTCAGTGCGAGATCTGAGACCTGAGCTCACACGCACAGCCCGGTGACTCAGCCAGCCGACCACGGGACTGTCATCTCAGGGTCGGGGGTTTTGTGATTCATATAAAAACACTGTCTTTTAACATGACACAGTACAAAAGGTTTAAAACAAGCCCACTTACCTGACAGGTTGTTGCTGCTCTTTTGGTTCAAATAAAAACACTATGGGTGTAAATCTTTGTGCACCATTAAACTAACACAGCGATCATATGTTCTTCAGAAACAGCGCGACCACACAGCTCCACAGGCTACTTAAAGCTTCAACTCGACCCTCACACTCATGCGTTGGTGGTATAGTGGTTAGCATAGCTGCCTTCCAAGCAGTTGACCCGGGTTCGATTCCCGGCCAACGCAGAACATTTTCATTTTGAGCTTTTGCAGTGACGTGCCGCTGTTCAGTCTCTGCAGCATGGATGTGCTTTTGCAAAACAACAAACGCATGATCAACTACGATTTACGCCGATTCAGTGGAACCTCGTAGCTTCAGAAGTGTTTGACAAAAAGACGTCCCCTCCCCCGGCAGCTCCCGATGACCTCCCGCTAACACCAGAGAGAAACCACACGGCCTTTGAGACTGGGCGGTTCTGCAAGCTTTCAGTGCAACAAACAAAATCACTATAAAAGAAACTATAAAGGAAGCAGCGGATGAGTTTAGAAAATCAGGAAATGCAAAGATTGAGAGAGATTGAGAATAGCCTCCCCAACAGCAACTGATCAACAAACCACAACCAAATCAAATCAAAAGTCTGCTCAAACCGAGCTGTGCGCAAAGGCTTCCATTAACCTCTTAACTCCCGCCTGAACCGAGAGGATCTTTTTCCTCACGTCATCACATTTTGTCACATTTTTGTATTTTTTAGTAGTAGTAGTTGGTGGTAGCAGTAGTAGTAGTAGTAGTAGTAGTAGTAGTAGTAGTAGTAGTATAGAGGTAACAGAGCAGTAGTAGTAGAATGGCTGCAGTTGTAGTAGTAGTAGTAGTAGTAGTAGTAGTTGGTGGTAGTAGTAGTAGTAGTAGTAGTATAGAGGTAACAGAGCAGTAGTAGTAGAATGGCTGCAGTTGTAGTAGTAGTAGTAGTAGTAGTAGTAGTAGTTGGTGGTAGTAGTAGTAGTAGTAGTAGTATAGAGGTAACAGAGCAGTAGTAGTAGAATGGCTGCAGTTGTAGTAGTAGTAGTAGTAGTAGTAGTAGTTGGTGGTAGTAGTAGTAGTAGTAGTAGTATAGAGGTAACAGAGCAGTAGTAGTAGAATGGCTGCAGTTGTAGTAGTAGTAGTAGTAGTAGTAGTAGTAGTTGGTGGTAGTAGTAGTAGTAGTAGTAGTATAGAGGTAACAGAGCAGTAGTAGTAGAATGGCTGCAGTTGTAGTAGTAGTAGTAGTAGTAGTAGTAGTTGGTGGTAGTAGTAGTAGTAGTATAGAGGTAACAGAGCAGTAGTAGTAGAATGGCTGCAGTTGTAGTAGTAGTAGTAGTAGTAGTAGAATGTCTGCAGTTGTTGTAGTAGTAGCAGTAGCAGTAGTAGTAGTAGTAGTAGTAGTAGTAGTAGTAGAATGGCTGTTGTTGTAGTAGTAGTAGTAGTAGTAGTAGTAGTAGTAGTAGTAGTAGAATGGCTGTTGTTGTAGTAGTAGTAGTAGTAGTAGTAGTAATAGTTGGTGGTAGTAGTAGTAGTAGTAGTAGTATAGAGGTAACAGAGTAGTAGTAGTAGAATGTCTGCAGTTGTAGTATTAGTAGTAGCAGTAGTAGAATGTCACATTTTTGTATTTTAGTCATTTTTGTAATTTTTTCGACACATTTCTTTAATTTTTTCGGCAATTTTTTAAATCAAATTTTTGTTACACTTTGGTCATTTTTTTGCCACATTTTTGTAATCTTTTTTGTCAAATTTTTATCATATTTTTGTAATTTTTTTATCACATTTTTGTAATTTTTTTGTCACTTTTTTGTCATTTTTTCGTCAATTTTTGGTCAATTTCTTATGACATTTGTGTGACATTTTAGACACTTTTTCATCCATTTTTCGTCACTTTTTTGTCAATGTTTTCTCACTTTTTTTTGTCCCATTTCCATCATTGTTTTCGTCTCAGTTTTGTTACTATTTTCACAGCTTTTTTTCCCAGAAGCTTTTGGATTGGGGTAAAGCCAAACTGGAGAAAATGTGCCCGGTTCAGGTGGGAGTTAAGGGGTTAAAGCACTGAGTGATCAAAACTGCACAAAACATGCAGTGAGACTATGAAAGGGCCGACAAATCTACACAGCAAGAATTATAATTATTAGAAATGCCTAAAAGCATGAAACCCCAGCATAAATATGAACTCAAGAAGACCATATACAGAACACAGCATGTATGAAGCTTCCAAACCAGCAAACATGCACCAAGATCATACAGAACAATATCAAATCCTACGCAGAACAGCACAAAAAAAGCTACGTAAACCAGCAAAACAGATGGACTTACTCATTTGTCGGGCCTCGGATCAGAAGGTCAACCAAAAAGTGTTCTAAAAAAACAACAACACAGAAATCAGACTGTGTGTATGTAAATCAACAGAAGTACTACACAGGATGAAACGGTATGGGAGGCCATGTCTGCAGATGCACAGAGGAGAATGATGTTAAAATCAGTTTATTATGAGCCAGATTAAACACTGTACTGCCACATTACCCCTCCTGAGGAAGGAAGAAGGAAGTATCCTAAACTTCACATGCTCAGGGAAATGGTAGTAGTGGTGGTAGTAGTAGTAGTAGTAGTAGTAGGAGTAGTAGTGGTAGTTGTGATAATAGCAGCAGTAGTGGCAGTGGTAGTAATGGTGGTGGTAGTATTTTTTTAGGTAGCATAAAAGTAGCAGAGCAGTAGTGGTTGTGGTAGTAGTAGTAGTAGTAGTAGTAGTAGTACTTGTGGTAGTAGCAGTAGTAGTAGCAGTGGTAGTAGTGGTGGTAGTAGTAGTAGTAGTGATGGTGGTAGTAGCAGTAGTAGTGGTAGTAGTAGTAGTAGTAGTAGTTGTGGTAGTATCAGTAGTAGTGATAGTAATGGTGGGGGTAGTTTTTTTTTGGGTAGTACAAAAGTAGCAGAGCAGTAGTAACTGTGGTAGTAGTTGTGGTAGTAGTAGTAGTAGCAGTAGTGGTAGTAGTAGTAATAGTAGTTGTGGTAGTAGCAGTAGTAGTGGTAGTATAAAAGTAGCAAAGCAGTAGTAGTTGTGGTAGTAGTAGTAGTAGCAGTAGTGGTAGTAGTAGTAATAGTAGTTGTGGTAGTAGCAGTAGTAGTAGCAGTAGTGGTAGTAGTAGTAATAGTAGTTGTGGTAGTAGCAGTAGTAGTGGTAGTATAAAAGTAGCAAAGCAGTAGTAGTTGTGGTAGTAGTGGTAGTAATGGTAGTAGTTGAAGTAGTGGTGGTAGTAGTAGTAGTAGTAGTAGTAGTAGTACTAGTAGCAGTCATAGAGGTAGTAGTAGCAGTAGTAGTAGTGGTGGTAGTAGTAGTAGTGGTACTTGTGGTAGTAGTGGTGGTAGTAGTAGTAGTTGTGGTAGAAGCAGTAGTAGTGGTGGTGGTAGTAGTAGTAGTGGTACTTGTGGTGGTAGTAGTGGTGGTAGTAGTAGTAGTAGTTGTGGTAGAAGCAGTAGTAGTGGCGGTGGTAGTAGTAGTAGTAGTTGTGGTAGTAGTGGTGGTAGTAGTAGAAGTAGGTGTGGTAGAAGCAGTAGTAGTGGTAGTAGTAGTAGTAGTAGTAGTAGTAGTAGTAGTAGTAGTAGTAGTAGTAGTAATGGTGGTGGTAGTTTTTTGTGGGTAGTACAAAAGTAGCAGAGCAGTAGTAGTTGTGGTAGTGGTTAGTAGTAGTAGTAGTAGTAGTAGCAATAGTAGTTGTGGTAGTAGCAGTAGTAGTGGTAGTATAAAAGTAGCAGAGCAGTAGTGGTAGTAGAATGGCTGTTGTTGCAGTATTAGTAGTAGTAGTATAGAGGTAGCAGTAGTAGTAGTAGTAGAATGTCTGCAGTTGTAGTAGTAGCAGTAGTAGTAGTAGTAGTATAGAGGTAGCAGAGCAGTAGTAGTAGAATGGCTGCAGTTGTAGTATTAGTATTAGTAGTAGTAGTAGTAGTAGTAGTAGTAGTAGCAGTATAGAGGTAGCAGAGCAGTAGTATCGGTAGTAGAATGGCTGTTGTTGCAGTATTAGTAGTAGTAGTATAGATGTTGCAGTAGTAGTAGTAGTAGAATGTCTGTAGTTGTAGTAGTAGTAGTAGTAGTAGAATGGCTGCAGTTGTAGTATTAGTATTAGTAGTAGTAGTAGTAGTAGTAGTAGTAGTAGTAGTAGTATAGAGGTAGCAGAGCAGTAGTAGTAGAATGGCTGCAGTTGTAGTATTAGTATTAGTAGTAGTAGTAGTAGTAGTAGTAGTAGTAGTAGTAGTATAGAGGTAGCAGAGCAGTAGTAGTAGTAGAATGGCTGCAGTTGTAGTAGTAGTAGTAGTAGTAGTAGTAGTAGTAGTAGTAGTAGTAGTAGTAGTAGTAGTATAGAGGTAGCAGTAGTAGAAGTAGTAGAATGGCTGTTGTTGTAGTAGTAGTAGTAGTAGTAGTAGTAGTAGTAGTAGTAGTAGTAGTATAGAGGTAGCAGAGCAGTAGTAGTAGAATGGCTGCAGTTGTAGTAGTAGTAGTAGTAGTAGTAGCAGCAGTAGCAGTAGTAGTAGTAGTATAGAGGTAGTAGTAGTAGTAGTAGTAGTAGTATTAGTAGTAGTAGTAGTAGTAGTAGTAGTAGTAGTAGTAGTAGTATTAGTAGTAGTAGTAGTAGTAGTAGTAGTATAGCGGTAGCATAGCATGGATCAACATTGATTAGATTGTTCTCATAATAAACATGTCTCTGATTCATGAACAAAGCTCAGCTCAGACAAAGCCTTGTTTGTTTCACACTCTATATTTATCTGTAGCTACTGCAATATCCCACAGCACCACTAGATGGCGCCTCCTTCCCTATAATTAAAGCTGCAAAAGTCCATTTTATTTCCAATAAACCTACAGCTGTAAATAGGTTATACAGGTTTTTTAGTGGCAGTGATAATGCAGTAGAGTTGCTGATGAAGCTACATTACAAAACGTCTGTTAGACCTCTAATCTCTAATCTCTAATCTCTAATCTCTAAGACATGAGAGCCAACGAGCTGATGAAAACTCACCCGTTATCGGCCTCCTTGTTTCTGTTCTTCTGGTTAGTTGTGGTTCTCGTCTTGACTTCCAGGAGAAGAGCCCTAAAGATACAAAAGAAAACACTGTTAACTTGATCTAAAGGGATAGGCTACATGTATAGGTTATAAACTAGCCTATATATTGCCATACTACTATATTTACTCAAGAACATGGAGGTTACTTGATCGTTTATCAGTAATTGTACTGCTTTACAATATGGTAGTCTACTTTTTACTTCTACTTGAGTAGTATCACAATGTAATATCAGACTATTACTTGAGTAAAAAAAAACTTGTTCCACAGTGAGTTAATCATTAAATGGTAAAAGCTTCATGTTGACACAAAAGATAAATAGTAGTAGTAGTAGTAGGCAACTTTATTCTTCAGAAAGTTATATATATAAATATATATATATATATATATATATATATATATATATATAACTTTATTCTTCAGAAAGTTATATATGTCTACGATTTCCTTTGGAAATACGAAGATTTTTACATAATTTACAGTTTTGTCATTACTGACTTATAAATCAGACCGTAACACTCTAGCAATTACTCAAGTAAATATTTACTCTTACTTGAGTAATTGTTTTGTTTGTGTTTATTAGGAGATTGTGGGAGCAATGCAACAACAAAGTCACAGCAGACAGAGGCACAACACAAAAACACAATCCAGCAACCAACACATGTCTTCAAAACAAACAAACAAACACAAATGTGTTATTGATGACACTCCACAGTCTCTGGCACAAAACGGTCCTATTGTTTGTCACAGTACATTCCTGTCAACTTCAATTTGTACTATCATTATAATTTATCATTTGTATGAGTATTTTTCCCTTTAAAATCGGTGGTTTTTCAATGTGCTGCTTGTTCCCCTGCAGTGCCTCTGAGGCCCCCCAGGGGGGCCCCGGACGCCACTTAGGAAACTACTGGCCTATACCCACCTCTGGTCAAGACATGCCACACAGAGCAACGTTCAAATCAATATAATGAATTTATATCATCAATCCCAATCTTACAGTGACGTCACCTGCGTCAGGCCTGGCACGAGCAGCTGCGTAACAGCGCTATAACCCCCAAAATCAACTGGGAATCTGGTTGAATATATGAGTTTATATATTAGTTTGGATAAGCTTAGCCTACTTTAATACTTGGCCTAATTTGACTAAATATGATGTTTACAATGAAAAATAGGCTACATCAACTTCAACTTCTGAAATGTAACAAATATTGTTTCAAAAGCATCTTGCAAAACTTATAATCAGGCCTATAACTTCTACTCTCTGTACAGCAGGCTATTGAAAATTATTTGTTTTGGAAGAAAAAACATTCAAATGGTTTATAAATATAATGGAACCGCATCCTTCACTGTTCTGGAAACAGGAAACTGTAGTAACATTGTAGTTCACGGTTCACTTTGAACCCGGGGCGTGCTCTCCAAAATGGCGCTGACGCGCATTAGCGGCTAAAGGCCTAAGATACAACAGAGCGAATACACATGCTGTGTTTAGGATATTTCTGACAGGACTGTCTGACTGTCTGCGTAATGTGTTTACAACCCCAGTGGAAACACATAAGAACATAAAGAACACATAAAGAACACATAAAGAACATTCACCTCAAGGCACAGGCTATAACGGCACGTGATCCAAGGCCTGTTGGACACGTCTCCATCCTGTTACGCAACACTTCCTCCAGAATCCGCCAATAATCTTTGTCATCCAAACGGCAAAAACATCCATCCGGTCAGAAAACAGACTTGACCGATGCAGGAGAGTATTTAAACTAAGAATCAAACTAGTTACACAACTGTAACAGCGCCATGCTGTGACCAGAGCACGTGCGCGTCAATGCGCGCTGTTATGGCTTACCGATGTCCACTTGGAGGCCCAGGCTGTTCCGAATGTCCCGAATGTCCCAAATGTTGTTGACGAAGCATAACAAAGATGTCGATCATGTGAATCCATGTTGTCGTGTCGATAATGGGCTAAATACAAAACGATGATAAACAAATACGCACCGCCACGAACACCGCCGCTGTCACTGACGTCATCAGCAACATGAGCCTCGGCCTCTGCCGCCTGGTGGTGGTGCTGGTGAAGTGCTACAAAAGAGTCATTATGTAAAACACTAGTTTTAGGTTCACCTGTTAGCTGTTTTTCTTTTTTCCTCTCTTTTATGATATGTAGCTATATGTCCATTTTAGGGTTGATACAGGTGAAACATGTTTATCAGAAATGATCAAGTATTTTTTACTGTATTGATAAATCTGACGTTACACGTTATCTACATCATAAATATCATTTATGAGAGTTAATATATAAAAGTAGGTTACATTAAGTTTTCTTTTCGACTTAAAATCACCTCTATAGTGATTATGTGATTATGTGATTATGTGATTATGATCATGGTTTGGAGTTTGGAGTTTGCTTTCTTTTAAGGCAAGGCAAGGCAAGTTTATTTGTAGAGCACAATTCATACACAAGGCAATTCAAAGTGCTTCACAGTTGCATAAATACAAGAAAACAAATAGAATCAATAAAAACATCAACATAAAAATAAATGAATGAAGAAAATGTGGCGTTGGTTCACATTTTATTAACAAAGTAAAAAAGAACCTTCTCTACAGTAATGAATAAGATTGATGTGGTTAATAATCTGATTTTGCAAACACTAGCCTCACAGTAACTTTGGGCCCATAAAAGACTGATGCCATTTTGAAGGTCAGTCTCAGACGCATCATATATGGTTAGAAAGCTCTGGATGACCTCAGTACAGGACGAAGACACAAGACCAGTGTCCACAGAGGAAACGTACAAACAGGCTATTATCAAAAAATGCACGGAACCTTATACGTTAATAGCCTATATATTAATAACAACAGTATTGCCAATTTCTACGGGTGGAATTAGCAGTATAGACAAAGCAATAAGCCGATATCAAGCTGTTCTCATTTTTTTCTTCATGTTTTTGCCCCTTTAAAATGTATAGTTATTCATTACCTCTCACTAACACATTCTCAAGTTCCCTCAGTGTTTTTCAGAGTGAATTCCTCTTATCTTGCCTTAAACATTAAATGATTTGCTGTGCCGCCGACTGATTTCATTTATTGAACCTTTATTTAACCAGGAAAGTCCCGTTGAGATGATACTAATCTCTTTTTCAAGGGAGTCCTGGCCAAGACAGCAGCACAAGTCAAGACAACTTAGAACATGACAGATTTCAAGCAACAATTTCATAACAACTATTTAAAACACATTAAAGAACCGTAGATTTCACTTCCAAACCTTTGAGCAAAAGGTTAAGACAGTGAGAGATTTTTTATTTTTCCAAAAACTTTTAGGGTCATTGAGTCTGTCAGCTGTAGTTGACAAGCAGAATTCGAACTTGGGATTTTTCATTTGGGAAGAACAGTTATTTCTTAATTTTCTGTAAATATCCCTATAACATTTTAGACCAGTTTTTCTTGCTTTTGCCCAAGCATTAGCCAAATCTGGTGTAAACCAAGGATTCTCTGTACCTTTGATTCTAAATGTCTTAAAGGGAGCATGTTTATTAACAATAGCCATGAAACACACATAGAAAAACGACTGAGCTGTTTCAACATCTGGAATGAGGTTAGTTCTGTTCCACTGGTACACAGAGAGGTCATGGTAAAACGCCTGCTCGTGGAAATATTGCAATATTGCAGGTCTCTTTTCATAATACCTCTTCCTTTTATCCAGAACTCAAACATTTAGGCTAATTGTGTTGTTCTTGTTGCTTTTATTGTCCCTTTATTTTATTAGAGAGCATTTTGTTTGTTGTTTTGTTATGTAAGTTATATTGGCCTAGAAAAAAGAAAAGTGAGGAAACTGTGAAGCTGATCTTTACTGTGTATATTTCAAAATACTCAATTAACCTCTTACCATCCGCCTAAACCAAATGCATTCTGTCCTCTTTGGCTATAGGCCTGTGTAACACCTCATTTGAAAGCTAAGACCCACAAAACTGATCTTTTCCCTCGTTGCTTGTGTCACCTTTTGTATGTTTTTTCTTTCTTTCTTTTTTTCCATTTTTGTCACATTTTTGTTGAATTTTTGTCACTTTTTGGTTGAGTTTTTTGTCACTTTTTGTTGATTTTTTGTCATTTTGATTTGAGTTTTTGTCACATTTTTGTTGAATTTTTGTCACATTTTTGTTGAATTTTTGTCACATTTTTGTTGAGTTTTTGTCACATTTTTGTTGAATTTTGGTCACATTTGTGTTGAATTTTGGTCACATTTTTGTTGAATTTTGGTCACATTTTTGTTGAATTTTTTTCATATTTTTGTTGAATTTTTGTCACATTTTTGTTGAATTTTTTTCACATTTTTGTTGAATTTTGGTCACATTTTTGTTGAATTTTGGTCACATTTGTGTTGAATTTTGGTCACATTTTTGTTGAATTTTGGTCACATTTTTGTTGAATTTTGGTCACATTTTTGTTGAATTTTTTTCATATTTTTGTTGAATTTTTGTCACATTTTTGTTGAATTTTTTTCACATTTTTGTTGAATTTTGGTCACATTTTTGTTGAATTTTGGTCACATTTTTGTTGAATTTTTGTCACATTTTTGTTGAATTTTGGTCACATTTTTGTTGAATTTCGGTCACTCTTTGGTTGAATTTTGGTCACATTTTTGTCGCGTTTACATCCTTGTTTTCTTCTCATTTTTTGTGCTTTTGTTCCAAGAAGCTTTTTGATTGACTGGAGAAAATGGGATCCGTTCAGGTGGGAGTTAAGAGGTTAAATACTTGGGAAGTATAGATCTGGGCCCCATCACAGCATGATCCATTTGGAGTAAGATTTTTTTTTCTTTCTTTTTTTTTAATCGTAAATCACGTGACACTCGTCGAAGTTGTGGGTTGCCATAGAGACGAGCGCCTCGGTCCTGCAGCCTCTCCGGTCTGTCCGTGTAAACTGCCGCTCGGTCTGCTGCTGCTGCTGCTGCTGCTGCTGCTGCTGCTGCTGACGACATTCTGTCATTTCTGGTGAGTTCATCTTCTTTTTTCCGATACTTCTGGGTTCAGGGGCGAGAAATGCCCGCGTGACCTGGAAATGAGACGCTGAGGCGGTTTGCTGAGGTCGCAGAGGCGCGGGGCTAAAGCTAGCGTCAACCAGGCATTAGCGGTGATGCGTCTCGCTGCGGCGAACCAGGACGAAACGAGAACCTACACGTGTTTATTTTTCGTAATGAATGATGTTGCTGCAGCTCCACCACGGTATTTGCTTAACCCCTTAACTCCCACCTGAACCGAGCACATTTTCTCCAGTTTGGCTTTACCCCCAATCCAAAAGCTTCTGGAAGAAAGGTGTGAAAATAGCGACGGAACTGAGACGAAAACAATGATGAAAATGTGACAAAAAATGAGAAAAAATGACAAAAAATGGACGAAAAAATGACAAAAAAAAGACAAAAAATGGACGAAAAAATGACCAAAAAAAGACAAAAAATGGACGAAAAAATGACCAAAAAAATGACAAAAAATGGACGAAAAAATGACCAAAAAAATGATTTTAAAAAAGACAAAAAATGGACGAAAAAATGACAAAAAATGGACGAAAAATGACAAAAAAAATGACAAAAAATGGACGAAAAATGACCAAAAAATGACAAAAAATGTATAAAAAAAAACTGACAAAAATGGACAAAAAATGACAAAAAAATGACGAAAAAAACGACGAAGAAATGACAAAAAATGGACGAAAAATGACAAAAAAATGACAAAAAATGGACGAAAAATGACCAAAAAATGACAAAAAATGTATAAAAAAAACCTGACAAAAATGGACAAAAAAATGACCCAAAAGATGACAAAAAATGTATAAAAAAAGTTGACAAAAAATGACAAAAAAAATGACGAAAAAATGACAAAAAAAATGACGAAAAAATGATGAAAAAACGATGGAAAAATTACAAAAAAATTACAAAAAAATTACAAAAATGTGACAAAAAGTGAAAAAAAATGAAGAAAAAAAGTTACAAAAATGACTTAAATACCCCCCAAAAAAATGACGTGAGGAAAAAGATCCATTTAGATGAGTTTTGTAGATCTTAGCTTTCAAATGAGGCGTTACACTGGCCCACAGGATTTGGGTGAAGCTGAACTGGAGAAAATGCTCTCGGTTCAGGCGGGAGTTAAAGGGACTATAAGGAGTTTAAAAATGTTAAAATTAAGTATTTTCCTCCCCCTACATGTTCCGGCCATGTCCTAATGTGTAGAATGAGCTCAGACCTGTTCACCACAAATGCCTCTACAATCCTGCACTGTCACTCAAAAATGTCTCACTTCGGCCCGAATTGCCGTCATGCACGAGCTTAATATAGAAGGTGCAGTGACACATATGGCCTGAGGTGGCAGTAGTGAGTATAAAATGGCGAACTTGCTTCCAGCCCCTTTAAGAGGTTAAAGGAACTGGCCACCATTTTCATATACTGAGATATGTTCTTACCTGAGCTTAGACGAGTTGATTTGTACCCGTCTGGTCTTTGTGTGTGCACTCAGTCACGCAAAACGACCAAAGACGTTGCTCGCTTTTGGCCTCTCCCAATGTATTGTACTGTATGTAATGTATGTAATAGGGTTGGGCGATGTCCCCTTAATTGGCCGTTGACGATGTTTACAGTGAACCATCGTGATGGACGATGATATCGTCCATTTCTCATTATAAGCATTTTTAAATACATTTACATAGCCTATATATGCTACATATTACTATGTATGTTAGGAAAATGTGAGATTGCAGAATAAATGGATCTAAACTAAACATGATTTGAACAGAGTCACGGAACACGACTTTTGCAACAGAAATGTGTTAAAACTCGTGCGTAAAGTCTGAGAGGAGAACGACTTATTCGTCAACTCCTCCTCAATAAGGCTCTCATCACACTAATACAAATGTAAATCGGAGCTTATTATTTGCATTTGCTCAATTTAACGTAATGTTTAAGAAACAGTGGGTGAACGGGACAATATATACACGTTTGCGTCGTAGCTCACGTTTTTGAAGCCGCTCCACGCGCCGCCCGGTCCGTGTGCTCGTAACTTCGTACCTCGTGCACCGCGCCTCTTTCTCTCCTCTCCCTCTCCTCTCTCAGTTCTTCGTGAGAATATTCCAAACCCATGGGTGCCCATGCTAGCTCCGATGTGAGACCTAACTCGTCTTTTTAAAACGGTTTAAGTTTCCGTACGCAGCAAAGCAAAGCAAAACCACGCGCTGTTAAGCTCTGAGTTGCAGAGAAAGAGAGAGAGCCCCGCGCGTCACAAATAGAGCAGCGCTGCGTCTTCACTTTAATAATTACGGCTAACACATCGTGGCTTCTGGCAGGTACTGAAACTAGCGCACATATTAGTTATATCCGTTATTTAATTTACAGTGCAATCCCTGCACAGTATGTAGGATTACAAGGCCTACTGAAGACCAGTGCGTGTTTCTGACAGGAGGGGGCGTGGCATCACGATGGTTGCTTTCCATCGTGATGTTGCTCATCCATCACGATGGACGATGATATCGTCCATCGGCACAACCCTAGTATGTAATGTATGTACGCATCAACTCGTCTAAGCTCGGGTAAGAACATGTCTCAGTGTGGAAAAACGGTGGCCTGTTCCTTTAAGACATCGCCTACAAAATCGGGCAACTCTACCCTACATCAGTGGTTCCCAACCTTTTATGTCCCATGTACCCCTTGAGGCATTAATTTATACTCCGAGTACCCCCTAACTCAAAGATCCTGCCAAAATCTTAACAAATTAAGCAACTAAACATGGATTATTCAGTATTTAGTAGAGAGTAATATTCAAAATACAGCAAAAATACTCTCAAAGTCAAGCCTTTTACTCAAAATCTCAACAAAAACTAACTTTTCTTTAAAAGTAATATTGAAACTATCTCTTTCCCCCTTTTTAAATCTGAGGTAAGTCCAAGTACCCCCTACCAAGTGCTCAAGTACCCCAAGGGGTCCCCGTACCCCTGGTTGGGAAACACTGCCCTACATCATGCTGCATCACCTTAAGCTAAAGTCTTATCTATGTCAAATGTCCATTTCAGAGTTGTCATGTCAGTCAACAACAATGGGATGCTGCCCTTCCCACCCCCCATCAGCAAAGACAGGGTCGTCTGGGACTTTCCAAAGGTAAGATCCGAGTGCTTTGTTCTCGAGGCTCGAATTTATTTTCAACAACTGAGAATATAACTTTTTACTCCCAGTTTGAGTGTGGTTAGATAAGCTGAAGCTAAAGCACATATATGCAAATGGTGTTGCTCTAAAACCATTGGTGCAATAGTCAGGTATCAAATAGGTGCACAATATGGAGTGTCCTGGCAGCCTGGTGGAAAAGCTGTCCTTCAGTCAGTTGGACCTGGCCCCGATCGAGACTCCACACGCTTCTGGAGGCAGCGTATATATACAAAGACCGTACAACGGCCTCTACGAGTCAGGATTTAGCCACGGTTTAGACTTGTGCCTAAATCCAGCCTAAACCGGGAATAAACGTCAAGACAACCTGATGCTTCGGTGCGGGACAAGCCGGTCTCACAGAGGTGTTGGTCCTCTTATTGGACACATGTGACGCTGGGACCAAAGACCCAGCAGAAGATTGAATCAGGGTCGGTCACAGCAGCCGGACCAAATATAGGAGCTCTTAAGAGGAGCCTCAATGGTGATGTTGTGCTGCGCCGCTGTGTGACCTGAGCGTTCTAATAAACTCGCTGTAATGTTCCTGGAAACGCAGCCACATCGAGTCGTTACACGCGGCTTCTGGCTTACATGAAGAGCGGGTACATGAGAAACCAGGCCAGCATGGGGAGAAAACAAGTCAATACTTACGCCATGAAGCAGATTCATGTTGAGATAAAGCAAAGACTGTAGCCTGTAGTTTTGTTTTGTGTGTTTGTGTGTGTGTTGTGTTCAGTGTTACACTCCTGAAGCCAGTCTGCAGCTGAAGCAGGACTGGGAGCCTCAGACCAAAGCCTCCTGTAAAGACCGAGCATCCAGACACCAACCGTGAGTCATGTTTCAGTTTGGAACTTAAGATCCATGTTTTCAGAATATGCTCCTTGAGTGAACTACACACTAAACCTTTCTCCTCTAGTTTGGAGTAATTTACTTTCTATTTATTTTTTGTGTGAAAAACTCTAATCAAATCAGAAATTGAGATTGATCAAAATGAGAGAAAAAAAAAACATGATGCATTTTTTTCCCTATATCGTCCAGCCCGAGACCTATTTACTTTTCACTTTGGATACTTAAGTATTCTAAAGCAAATACTTCAATGCTTTAACTTAAAGGAACAGGCCACTGTTTTTCCATACTGAGATATGTTCTTACCTGGGCTTAGACGAGTTGATCCGTACCTGTCTGGTTTTTGTGTGTGCCCGTGGAACAGCGTGGTAGCTTCTAACTTCACCCCCGTTTGGAGCTACAGGAACACATTGGGTGAAGCCAAGTGCTAACAACATCTTCTGTCATTTTGCGTGACTGGGGGCACGCACAAAGACCAGGCAGGTACGCATCAACTCGTCAAAGCTCAGGCAAGAACATATGTCAGAATGTAAAAATGGTGGCCTGTTGCTTTAAAGAGGGTGATGCTTTTTTCAATCACATAGCACCAGTCTATATCACACTACAATGATGACCAAACCTTCTGTTGGTCTGTAAATGCAGTAAATTAGAATAACTGCCTTGTGTAAAATGTCTCTCTCAAAATGGCTGTAGCGAATGTCTTGAAATAGGCCTCTGGGTTTTTACCGATTACTCCAAAATACGTGAATGTGCCAAGGCAACACTTCAGGCATGTTTTTAATGAGGGAATGACATAATAACATGATGTAAAGCTTGAAAAAGTCGATTTTGCATAACACCCCCCCTTTAAGCAGTAATTTGACTGAGCAACTTCTTTCTTATGTTAGAATAATATTCAAGTACTTTGACCACTGACCATTTAGAGACCATCAAAATCTATTCTTTCAAGCCAGTGCCACGATCTTAGTACAGGAGGGATACATGTATGAAGTCTTTTTCTGGTCTTGGGACAACCCTGGCTGCAGAATTCTGTATTATTTGTCGCTGTCCGATGACTGATTTGGTGTAAATCCCGTTAACAAGCCATTACAACAATCCGCTCTCCTTCAAATGAAAAGCACAACTCTCTCAATAAGTCGAACCCTTTTACCCTTAATCTTTTGTGGTGTAATCTTTTGTGCCAAATCTTTGTCCCACAGTAAGCTAATGAAGCAAATACTCTTGGTGTACCACAAAAGATGTCAGATATTTGTTGTGATACGTTGAAAAATCATCCACTTTACAGTACTATCAAGTTAGTACACATAATGAACTGACCCCTGCTTGATGTGGTGAGATTGTGTTTGCAAAGTTTCTTAAGTCCTTCATTTCCTGCCAAGCTTCCCCCTTCTACAAACTGCAACAGAGTACCGTATGTGATAAATGATATGTTTTGTTTTAGATGGGACCGGCAGAAGATGTCCAAAGTGGTGGTCGTTGGAGACCTGAATGTGGGAAAAACCTGCCTTATTAACAGGTCAGCACAACTACACATAGCCAAGCGTTTTACACTCTGTATTTGTCAAACCAGTGTGTGGTCAAACCCATAATCCTCTTTGACGTCTTTCGCCGCTCCAGATTCTGCAAAGACGTGTTCGAGCGCGACTACAAAGCGACGATCGGAGTGGACTTCGAGATCGAGCGCTTCGAGATGTCGGGCGTGCCCTTCTCGCTGCAGATGTGAGTTCTTCCATTGTGTACGACGTGCCTCGGACATAACCCCTGACATGAGCCCTGTTTCGGACACAGCTGGGACACGGCGGGGCAGGAGAAGTTCAAATGCATAGCGTCGGCGTATTACAGAGGCGCACAAGGTTTGAGTCTTTTCATTATCGGCCGTTTCTCAGTAATGCTCGATGGTTTTGTGTTGCAACTCACGACGATGTTGGTCTGCAGTCATCATCACAGTGTTCGACATGGCGGACATTAAGTCTCTGGATCATACACGGTGAGTACTTTATGGTTAGCAGAGTAAAGTATGTAAACTACGATGTTCCAAAACATTGTATTGTATTTGTATGTTCCCAGGCAGTGGCTCGAGGAGGCCTTGAGGGAAAACAAGCCAGAGTCCTGTTTCATCTTCTTAGTCGGGACCAAAAGTGATTTACTGGTATGTTCGGTGTGAGTTCATGAAACTGGCTCTGGTGCAATTTCTATTCATTTGACAAATATGAATTCAAAAAGCCAACTCTGTCTACTTAAAGGGACTATAAGGAGTTTAAAAATGTTAAAATTAAGTATTTCCCCCCCCCCCCCCCACCACAACTGCCTCTAAAATCCTGTACGGTCACTCAAAAATGTGTCACTTCGGCCCGAATTGCCGTCATGCACCAGCTTAATATAGAAGGTGCAGTTACACATGTGGCCTGAGGTGGCAGTAGTGAGTATAAAATGGCGAACTTGCTTCCAGCCCCTTTAAAAAAACAAACAAATAAGACACAGCCGCATCCTGCAGTCATTTTGGCTAAAGCAGTGGTTCTCAAGTGGTTTGGCTTCTGGACCCACCACTACCCTTGAACAGGGGTGGCCAAACTACGGCCTGAGGGCCAACTGCGGCCCACGGCCCACTTTTAATTGGCCTGCTGCAAATTCAAAAAAATATAATAGAATTTTTTTTATTGCATATATAAAATAAATGAAAATCCATCAATAGAAAGCTGTGATGAATGTGACTTTAAGCATATTCAATTAAAAAGCATATTTAACATTTTATTGAATTTGATACTTTATATATCTGACCTCTACTGAGTGTGGCCCAGTTGTTTGTATATTTTTCTGTATGTGTCCATCAGTGAAAAAAAGTTTGGACACCCATGCCCGAGAATGACACACTGCAACCTAAATGAAGATATAATTTGTCAGATATTATCTAAAATACTATATTTTCCACACAAGTTTGTATTGAACAAGCAGTAGATCTGCCTTTAAAACTGAAATTATGATCAAAACTACCAAATAACTGGTCTGTGGTTGCGTTTGTGTATAATTGACCGCCTGGGTCTGCAATTTGACGTAGCGTAAATAATGTTCAATAATTGTATTTTATTGGAAGTGATTTTTTTTCCGATACCTATTCTAAAATATTTGTCATCTAGAACTAGAAAACAGAACAATAATGTGTGGAAGATCTGCAAATTTAGAATATCAGATTCATATTGGGTTCTGTGTGTGAAAAATTAGGAATAATTTGGGGGAAAATGGGGGTAAATTGGGAGAAATGGGGGTAAATAGGGAAAATATAGGTAATAAAAAATAGGTGAAAACATTTGAGAAAAAAATGGGGCAAAAATAAGACAAAATGCTGTCCCTGGACCAAAAACATCCGTTGGATCTATTGATAGAAGACACTTTTCCTATACCAGTAGTACCTAAACCGTTTCCCCATTAGGAATCATTTAACGGTAACCAGCCCTACCAATGAGACAAGCTTTTTTGTGGGCGGCCTGTTAGGTCCAATCAGGAGGGGAGGGGGCGGAGCTTGATCATACATACAATTTCTCTCTCTCTCTCCTCATTTTTCAATCTTACGGACTCTCACTTTAATAATAATAATGATAATAATGCACAGTTTTTATATAGTGGATTGACAGGTTCGTCTCATCCAAGTACATTTCACTGCATTGTTGACGGTGTGTCTGAATCTGAATCTAAAAGTGTTCTTGAAGATATTTTTACTTTTCATACTAATACTATTATTACTATGATTCATATTTTTTTACTCCCTCTTTTAGTCGTCAGAAGAGAGGCGAAGAACAGAAAAAGATGCTGTCAAAATGGCAGCGGAAATGAAAGCTGAATTCTGGGCCGTTTCCTCCAAAACGGGTAAAGATCTGGAAATATATTACATTATATTACACCTGTACCTTTTAGCAACCTCAGCGTATAGTTAGCATAGTTAGTTCCCAGCACAGGCATCAGTGTTTAGCAGCATAATTAGACTCCTAGGTTATCAAACTATTTTAATTGTGTTCCTTTGTTTGTGTGTGTTTAGGAGAGCAGGTGCAGGGCTTCTTCTTCCGAGTGGCAGCGCTGGCCTTTGAGAACTGTATGTTGAAAGACCTGGAGAAGGGGACGCCCGCCACCATCGGCCTCGGGGACAGTATTAGTGAGTAGATGTTACACATGTTATAGATACAGACCTGTAGTTTTCACCTGACAGCAGCCGGATGGAGGCGCTGCACTCTTTACACTCATGTTGCTTTGTCAGGATCGGAGAGGGCCAACCTGGAGGCAGCCGCGGAGCAGGACGTGAAGACCCGCTGCTGCTGACCACACACTGTGTTTGAGACCTGGACCCACTGGACGTGCCTTACAGACGACTACACGAGTTTGGAAAACTGTAGAAAATTGGCCTGGATTTAATCTCGTTTTTACAACAGTCAGAATCATGTTTGTCGCCATAGTAAGCAGTTTACAAACCAAATGCGCTTTCTTTTCAAGTAATCATTGTAAAACGTGCAAAACTGTTCCGCTGTGGGACACTCTGATTTCCCCAAAAAATATCCCAATCATTTTTTCCGTAGACTTTTGGAAACAGAGGCAGAGGGCAAACTTCTCCACAGGCAAAATAAATTATGTCTTACCTTAAAACCAAGAACATGCAATTGATGCTAACTAGATACAATTATTTCAAAATAGAAGAAACTGAATAAAACAGGCCACAGATGTAGAATGATAAATTGGCTCAGGATGGGACAGTTTTTATTGAGGGCCAAAAGTGTTGTAATACTGTAACAGCAGCTCACAAAAATCAATACATTCTTTGAAAAACTTAACTAACATACACATAAATAGTGTTGTGAGCAGTTATAACATTGACTTGAGCTGAAAAAAAAGTCCATGTTTTTGTTTTGTTTCGCCTACTTTTGTTAAATCATTCTAAAAAGAAAATCATCTTTTCAGTGTGTGTTAATGTTTTACAGTATTGCCATGATATTAGGATGATTGATTTCTTCTTTTTTACTACATATATTTGAATAGAAACATGTTGACTGCCATGAACCAAGTTGGGACAACATAAATAACTATATTTTCAGATGTTATTACAGTGAAACTAAACACACTGTAAATTGCTCTGATGAGTTTTGTAATGATACATATTGCATTAAATAAATATATATATACATGTCTTACTACCCAGGTCGCCTGTTTGAATCTTCAGCCTAATGAAAAGTAAACATTGAAAGAAGGGCCGCAGTTATAAACCTTCAAAGTCAAAATGCTGAGCTGTGGCTTCTGCTCCGTGAGTCGTCGACATGTGTAACTCCACAACACGCCTGGTGGTAAAGGTCTCATTACAGACGGAACAGCTGTAAGGTCTTTCGCTTGTGTGAGTGCACTTATGAGCCGTGAGACCGCCCGTTTGGGTAAATGTTTTATTACAGAGGGAACACCTGTAAGGCCTGTCACCTGTGTGAGTCCGCATGTGTACGGCGAGAGCAGAACTTTGGGCAAATGTTTTACTGCAGTGTGAACAGCTGTAAGGTCTATCGCCCGTGTGCGTCCTCATGTGTACTGTGAGTGCGGAACCTTGAGAAAATGTTTTACTGCAGCGTGAACAGCTGTAAGGTCTTTCCCCAGTGTGAGTTTTCATATGTGCCCTGAGGGAAGACGAGTGGGCAAATGTCTTACTGCACAGTGAACAGCTGAAAGGTTTTTCACCTGTATGCAGTCTTCTGTGATCTCTCAGGCCGTAAATTTGACCAAACTCTTTATTACAAATAGAACAGCTGTAAGGTCTCTCTCCTGTGTGCACCCTTAAGTGTTTCTCCAGCAAACTTTTAAAACCAAATCGTTTTTTACAGACAGAACACTGGTGCTTCTTCCTCTCAGCTTCTTCGTCAGCACCTGGCACGTCCCTGCTGTTTGCAGTGGCGCTGGTCTCTGGTGCACATGTGTTTTGGGGTGACATTTTGATGCTTCTGTCTCTGATATGGACTTGGTTGTATTGGTCTCTACCAGCCTCTGTCTCCATCTGTGAAAAGGAACAGCTGAATGGTTCACAGTCTTCGTCATTGTAACTGTCAGAAGAGTGCTCAGGGTCTCCCTCAGTCTGCCGGTGGAAATGTGGATCTGAGCTGATGTCCTCTCCTTGTGGTTCCTGTTTTACCTCAGTTTGTCTTTGTGGAAGCAGTGAGGATTCTTCCATCTCCGCACAGACTGGATTTAACTCTAGCTGCTCCTCCGTGTTAACGCTCTGCTCATCTGGCTCCTCTTTAATCTGCAGGGTCTTAACTAATTCCTGTTTTAGGTCAGGGCCAGGAGTCTGGTCACCCACTGTGGGCAGCACTCTGGGGCCCACCATGGAGTCCAGCGGTATCTGCTGTTTCCACCGGTTCTCCTCTTCGTAGCGACACAGTTCCTCCTTATACTCCGCTATCGTTCTTTCAAACAGCCCAAATACGTCTTCAGCTGCGGCAGCGAGCCGCGCATTCACCAAATCTCTAAGAGTTTGGCCTTTAGACATGTTTACAAGCGATCTTACCTTTAGCTCCAGCTAATCACAAACATAGGCTAAAACCGGAAGTGGCCCAAAGTCACGTGAACATTTTATTTATTTATTTATTCATTTATTGTTACTACTACTACTACTATTATTATTATTATTATTATTATTGTTATTATTATTATTATTATTATTATTATTATTATTATTATTATTATTATTATTATTATTATTATTATTATTATTATCATCATCATTACAACAGACAAACTGGCAATATCCAACAATCTAAAATGACAGTAAAAACAAAGTCACATGAAAAATGTTATTCAAGCAGCAGCAGTTCGGGTAAAATCAGTATATTTTAAGTACGTTCTCAATGAATAACATACCACTGTATATTTTAGGTAAGTTTATTTTTAATAGTCCAGTAGACTTATGAAGGTTAATTCAAAGTAAAGGTTAAATAAAAAATAATCATCATTATTTATTTTTTTTAATAACATTTCTTTGGACGCCCCTTGACCAATCAGATCACGTCTTTGCATGTCCCCGGAAGTACACAGTCACGAGTCGTGCACTCCGTTGCAAACATATCACTTCCCAGCAGCTTATTCTCGTCCATAAACAGAGTTAAACACTTTTCTCTGTTGTTTAAACTTACTGTAAAAATACCGTCTCTTTCCAGTGAGTTTTATTGGCGAGTGTGCGACGTCATGCCGTAAATACACAACATGCTAAGCGCGCAGAGCTAGCGTTTACGAGCAGCTTCTGAATCCCATCATGCCACTATTTCATCGAGCTCAAGCTGTTGACAAAAGCCACTGCAGGTATTGTCTTTAGTGCTGAAATGTTATTGCTGAATCGAGTGTGCCAATGTCAGCACTTAAACGCATAAAAGATCTGGGGTGATATCAAATTTGTTTAGCAATATGGGGAAACTATTTGCATATAGCTGCTGTGTTTGTTTCCAAGTTTGGTTAAATTATACTTGGCAATAATAAGCGAGGAAATGGATGCTGCTTTTACATCTCTATCCTGAATATTCACACAGTAAAGAGCATGAAAGTCTGTCTGCATGTGTTGTGTTTGTGCGGGTGTGTGTATGTTGTTTGACAGCAGTGTGTGTCAAATACTCATTTCTATTGGAACAAAGCAACCTAGACATGTCTGTTTTTTAGGTAGTTCGAGATGAGAACTAACAAGTCATATAAGCTCGTGCTCCACAAGAAGGGGTTTGGTGGAAGTGGTAAGTACTTATTTACTAAAGTGAGATGTCAAGATTTGCACAATGTGAGGAAAAAATGTGACATTCTGTAAACAGGATCCAACCTGAAGCTTGGAATTATTAGTCCCTTCATTTCTTTAAAGTAGGACTTTCTCAAAAGCTTCATATGAGTGAAGTTTAATAACTGTCCACGAAACAACTGTTCTCAAGATGCATTTTCTCTTTGGGCATCAATTTCAAACATTTAAGTCAGCCATAGGAAATGATTGAGAGGAAACTTTGTTATTTTTGGGGGGAAATATCTTTTCTACTCACTGCCGATAGTTACTCAAGTATTTCTAAATAAAGTAGCTGCTTTTCTTCTAATTTCATTTTGTAAAAGAAGCCCACAGAAAGACTCCTGTGTAGAATATATAGCAATAATATTTTCTGAAGATTCACTTTTCCTGTATTTACTTATCAAGATGATAGCAGGCCAAACCTGGATTAAAATAAGGATAAATTACTCTTAACTTTTGTCATTGGTACTTTCAACAAATATACAAGCTAAAACTTGTATACCCCCCAACCATATCTCTTTATCTCTCAATAGTCTTTAAATTCCTGAATTAACATGACATTTCTAAGCTATAGAGTTCGGGAAAGTCTACAGTTACCATGGAGATCGGCCATCTTTGCAGCTGTTAGCATACATTTCCATTGACTAACATTAGCTAAAAACAGTTTATAAAGTGGAGAAAATAGCCGTGGAACAGCTCCGTTAGCTGCTGAATTACTGCTGATAAATACATCTAACTCACTGTGGTGTCCAAGTGTTTTAATGTGAACAATAACTCCAGTATTTTAACTTTTAAAATCTCCATTAGTTTGCAATTGCTGCTAATCCCATAATGCTTAGCAATATGTCATCACATTCCCGAGTTTTGGAATCATGCTATAATAGTTATACATTGTATACTGTTCATTTCTGTCAGATAAAATAAAATAAAGTATTGTTGTGATGTATTTTGCTGATTGTGATAATAATACGTCACAGTCCTCTCTAACAGTGGTGTTTTTGTGCAGACGATGAACTGGTGGTCAACCCAAAGGTCTTCCCTCAGGTCAGGCTGGGGGACATCATTGAGATCGCACACCCCACTGATGAGTACAGGTGAGGGGCTTTGATTTATTCAAGTTAACAGATGGTACTGTTATTTAATTTCTCTCTTTCTCATTGGCCAGCCCACTCCTGCTGCAGGTCAAAAGCCTTAAAGAAGATCTTCAGAAAGGTACGTGTTTTTCATGGATCTTTGAATATGCAATTCCCAGCCTGACTGTGGAGGTTGAAATAATACAACAGCAACAAACAGGAGTTCATAAATTCATAGAGGCGACATTCTGCTTTCATAGCTCTTTCCCATATCTCTCCCAAGCTCCAAAATGAAATTCACAGAGCGTTATATAGTTGTTACAGCCCTTGCCTGTTGTTGTGATTCCTGGGTTCCAGATTGGTAATAATGACTCAGGATGCACTGGTCTAAAGTCGTTTTGTTAAATTTACAATTCATTTACTGGACTACAAGGGGAAAGTGAAGTTCTGGAGCATAAAGAAAGAGCATTACTGTCTCCCTGTCCTCAAAGTACTATCACTGACCACATGCTGTGTGTTCTCCTCAGAGACCATCAGCGTGGACCAGACCGTGGCACAGGTGTTTAAGCTGCGGGCCTATCAGGATGTCATCGTCAACATCGTCGACCCAAAGGTATCATTTCTGATCATTACACTTCGATCCAGAATCTACTTGATGGGTTTTCCTGCAGGAGGTGACTCTGGACCTGGTGGAGCTGACTTTCAAAGACCAGTACATCGGGCGAGGCGACATGTGGAGGCTCAAGAAGAGTCTGGTGAGACAAAGTGGAGAGAAAAAAAAGAAAACTAACAATCAAAATGTTCTCAAATTTTCCTTTTTCCATAATTCCAGGTGAGCACTTGTGCTTATGTGACCCAGAAAGTGGAGTTTGCGGGAATCAGGTACTTTTACACATACTTACCTACAGTGGGAGGAAAGAGTGAGTACGCCGTGTGGAATTTCTCACAATTCTGCCTAAATTTGTCACTAAATGTGGTCCAATCTTTATTAAAATCACAAGAATGCTTAAACTAATGCCATCCAAACATTTACATTTTATTATATTTTGTATTGGCCATAACATGTAAACATTCACAGGGCAGGGAGGAATAAGTAAGTACACCGCCTGAATCTCACTGAACTGCAGCAGTTTTGTAAAGAGGAATGCTCTAGATTCATCCTGATCGTTGTGAGTGTCTAATCCGCCTCCACAGAAAAACCCAAAGTCGAATTCAGGCGGTGTACTCACTTTTTCCTCCCTGCCTTGTTAACGTTTACATGTTATGGCCAATAAAAAAATTATAAAATGTAAATGTCATTCTTGGGATTTTGATATAGATTGGACCAGAAATTTAAGAAATTCCACACAGTGTTCTCACTTTTTCCTCCCACTGTACTTTTGCTAATGAGCAAAGCCTTGGTAAATGACCCCCTCAGTGTTTTGTGTGGACTGAAAGGGATATTTCAGGATTTTTTACATCATTTCCTAGTTATCCAGAGCGTTGCTGATTTCTGGAGATTTTTTGTAATTCATGCAGTTCTTATGTTTGAAGAGTTTCGTGGCGCTAGGCTAGTGCAAGGCTAGTGCATTTCTACGATATCAGCTAGCCTGCATTAAACACAGTCTGACCCGCTCCACAGAGCACCTGAGGCAAATCACTTATAACACCAGACTAACCATATAAATGTCTGTGTCCATAGAATAATTTTAATATAAATATAACTGACCTTGCATCACATGAATGATCGCATTTTGAGGGACTATTTTGTAGCAGATCACTCCGCCGCTAGCTTATACAAACATGCTGCTCAAATATAAGGTACTTTAAATGCAAAATGGTTAAAATGATTCTATCGACACATTTTTGGCTAGTTGGAGTTTGTTGTTGATCCAACTTAAAGGGATATTTCAGGATTTTTGCCATTCTATCAACACAGACATTTATATGGTTAGTCTGGTGTTATAAGTGATTTGCCTCAGGATCACTGTGGGGCGGGTCACACTGTTTTTAATGCAGGCTAACTGATATCGTAGAAATGCACTAGCCTTGCATTAGCCTAGCGCCACGAAACTCTTCAAACTTAAGAACTGCATGAATTACAAAAAAAATAGCTCCAGAAATCAGAAACACTCTGGATAACGAGGAAATGAGGCCCTATGTCAAAAATCCTGAAATATCCCTTTAAATGCGTTAAATGCCAGTGGTTTCTAAAAGTATTAAAAAGCAGGATAGCAGATTTTTTTTTTTAAACAATTCTTAAGTTGAAGTCCTTCCTGTGTCTCCCAGAGCCCAGGCCAGCGAGCTGTGGGTCAAAGGTGAAAAGGTCACGTGTGGATACATCAGTGAAGACACCAGGGTAAGGCTGTGGCCGTTCTGTTTGGGCGCCTTCATAAACACTAGTACTGATTCTTTTAAAATTCATGTCGGATATCATGTTTTTTAACCTCTTAACCCCTGCCTTAACCAGTTCAGCTTCACCCAATTCTAAAAGCTAAGACCTAAAAAACTCATCTAAATGGATCTGTTTCCTTGCTTTGCCGTCACATTTTTTGCCACTTTTATGTCTCTTTTTGTTGTTGTATTTTTGTTGCATTTTCATTCTTATTTTCGTCTCATTTTTGACACTTTTTTCTGGAAGCTTTTAGATTTGGGTAAGTTTGGTTTGCACAGTTGCATTATTCCCTAACTTGAGCACAAAGTCCATCATCAGACAAATGGGTCGATTATGTCCGAGTAACGTTACTTTAAACCCTTGTTTCTCTGTGTGTGTCAGGTGGTGTTCAGATCTACGTCAGCCATGGTTTACATCTTCATCCAGATGAGCTGTGAGATGTGGGATTTTGACATCTATGGTAAGCTCTACTTTGTTATTAAAGTTTTATGGTCACATGGGTGAGACGCATTTCTTCCTCTGTGTGTTTTACTTAGGGGACCTTTACTTCGAAAAGGCAGTCAGTGGTTTTCTCTCGGACCTCTTTGCCAAATGGAAGGTGTGTAATTACAGTTTTTTAAATGGCGAAATCAAAAGTTTATTAATATTTCTGTCTTGTCCACAGGAAAAGAACTGCAGTCATGAAGTCACTGTGGTGCTTTTCTCCAGGACTTTCTACAACGCTAAATCTTTAGGTGAGCAGTTTCTGTGATTAAAAAGCGACATAACCTGGATTGTTCTGCAGTGTGGCTTTAATTTGCACAAATCATATTCCCTTTTATATTTCTTTGTTCAGATGAATTTCCCGAGGCCCTGAGAGGATCAATTCACCAGGATCACGAGGGAAGGTTTTGTGAAGATTTCTACAGGTGAGTCCAAAACGTACACAAAAAAAAACGCAAAGGGAAGAACGTTTCACAGTTACACAGAAGTTTTTTGATTTCCCGTCAGAGTTGTGGCTCAAAACGAGAGGCGTGACGAGTGGACCTCTCTACTGGTCACCATTAAGAAGCTGTTCATCCAGTACCCGGTGCTGGTGCGGCTCAAAGAAGCTGGTGAGACTGAAATATACATGGAATCATTCAGCGCAGGAAACGCTAATGTGGGATATTTTTCTCATTCGTAGATGGATTTCCTGTGGGATATAACTCCACTGCGGTTCAAGGAAACTACCTCGAGGCCATCAACCTCTCCTTCAATGGTTCGTATTTGTCAAATCTCACCACGAATGTCTAATGACGAATGAGACTGTTCAATTTCAAGCTCTAAAAGTTCCAAATATGGTTAAACCTAGTGAGAGAAAACAGGGTGCCTCTAATTACAAAGCATCAATGTCATGAACTCTCAGGCAAGTTTTCTAGCATTTTTGTGACAATGACCCTGAAAAATGACCCTGCAAGTTATGAAATGTTAGGGCTGGGCGATGATAAAAACAATAAATGGGCCCCAAACTCACTGAGAGACAAAATGAATTAAATGTTTATGATTCTTAGGGGCTGGAATCAGTACTGTTTAAGTGATAGTCTGTAAGATTTAATGTTTTAGGAATGTGATAGATTGCGAAGAATAGACCAACTGAATAACATAAGTAATATTAAATAATCATATTTATTCTAAAGTCCCTCCCTTTGCTGATTTCAGACACTAATCACTTTGACCAATGAGACGAGCTTGCCTGTGAAGTGGCCTGTCAGGTCCAATTAGGAGAGAAGGGGGAGGAGCATGAGTGTTCACTATTCATTTTGCAAACTAGGAGTGTCTTTCTGGTCCAATCAGGAGGGGAGGGGGTGGAACTTGTTTACATTAAAATTTCACTCTTTCCTCACATTGCAATCTTACAGACTATCACTTTAATATACTGGCTCCTTTGTTGATTGGTATTAAGTTTAAAAAAAACTACTGGCTTTGTTGCCGTCACTGGCAGAATCGAGCGGCGCAGACTTAGTTGATCATGATTAAGTAGTCATGTGCTCTGGAGTGTATTTTTTTTTACTGCTTTTCCTGTTGTTTTTATTCAGACTAGTACTTTGTTGTTTTGGAACAACCATAACCGGTGTCCGTGTTTGTTTCGGCAGTGTTCGATAAGCACTACATCAACCGTAACTTCGACCGGACGGGGCAGATGTCCGTGGTGATCACTCCGGGGGTGGGCGTGTTTGAGGTGGACCGGATGCTCATGATCCTCACCAAACAGAGGATGATCGACAACGGTAAGGTCACGCTCCAGAGGGCATTGGAGCCAGAGCAGTAGGGAATGTGCAACTCAGAAACGCAGATATTTCTGCATTTGGGCTTCCTGGCCACATGCATCCAGATGAATGGCGTCATTATTTGGATAGTTTTCTAAACGCAGTATAAATGGATATTTATTTCTCGAAGCTGCGTGTATCAATGGCACCGTGCCATAAATGCTCGACTGCTGCTATGAACTACGGCGTTTTGTCATGAGTCGCTCTTCACTGTAAAATCGGGAGATTAGCTGGAGAAATGACTGAGCGGGAGATGGGGTTAAAAATCGGGAGTCTCCCGCGCGAATCGGGAGAGTTGGCAAGTATGGTACATAGTGCTGACATAGTACTTTACAGTAATTTACCTTGTTGGCTTAGACAGTTGTCTTTGGTCCACAGCATCAGGGACATGTGTCTCAGCCCTGGGGTTTACGCTTCTCCATGAGGCGATAAGCAGTTTATTTATGAGGCAGAAAACCTCTTTGCATTTGACTTATATTCTACTGAAACAATGTTTATATTAGTTTGACCAATAAACGCTGGTGAAATGAGGGGTTTATGGAGATGAAACGTCATCAGTTCTGCAAAAAATCTGTCATGTGAACAGAGATTTTTTTATATACGGTTGGAGAAAAGTCTGTGTTTATAAAAAAATATTAGGATAAGTGTAGACATGGCCTTAATCTAATCTGTATTTCTTTCATCATTCTGGCATGACGAAATCCTGCTGTTTTCCTTTTTAGTTTTAAAGCTGGTAATCAGTATGTTTTATAGTAGAAGAGTAGTTAACTTTCGCCACCATAGATCTACGTTGTAAACGCAGCATTTTGTGAAAGAAAATCAGACCGCCTGCGCCGTTACTATCCAAACAGACACATTTGTACCAATCGCCAACGCAAAAGTAAGCAAAAAAATAGCGCTATGTTTTCTTGGCCATCTTCTTTCCATATTTCTCCCCCTGAAAAATGTGAGAAAATTGCATAGGGATCAATTTTGGTGATTAAACTGCCTTCATAACAAACTATCTTTTTGTGAGCAGCATATTGACAACACTTCAGAAACGTCTGAAAGCCTAATTCAAGCATTTACTGATAGATAGACAGATAGAATATAATATGTTTTCCACACATTATTTATACGGCACCGTTTTCTGTTGATGATGAAATCTAATGTAAATGGCTGGTTTTGCAGGTATTGGTGTGGACCTGGTGTGTATGGGAGAGCAGCCCTTACATGCGGTGCCTCTGTTTAAGGTGAGCCCTCAGCTTCAATGTCAGCCCTTTGGCCTAAGTGCAGCGTATGTATCTATCAACACTGACTATCTGTGGCCTTCTGTAGCTCCACAACAAAACCACTCCCGGAGACTCTCGAGTGGGAGACGATTACAACCTGCCACACTGGATCAACCACAGGTAAGGCCGCCGTTACTACAGTCAATCATTAACTCGCGGATAGGGTTTGCGTCGCAGGACTCCAGGGGGAGGACCTTTAGAACTATAGCACAATCCATCCATTTTCAAAGACATCTTCAAACACAACTTCCTCATTGTAACTTCCACATGTAAAGCGCAACATAAATCCTAGTCTTGGTTTTGTGGCAGTTAGAGCTGCCCGGCAGGAAGCCCAGATGAGCTATTGTCATTCAAGTTCTACCTCTTAAAATACTTGACCTTTCAGGATCAAACCAGGACTTAACTGGGCCTTCAAACGGCTCTAAAATATGCCTATTTTGGACTAAATTATATCTGAACTTTACCCTTGTGTTGCAGTGATAAGTACATGTTCTACTCCAAAATGAAGATTAGAGTCTCTAGTTTCATTAAAAAAAATAGATTTAGCCTGCCTTTATTAAAAACAAGGGCAGTGTGAAAGCTTTGATTAAAGGTATGTCCTTATCTTAATTGGGACCCGATTTGTTGATTTGTCTTTGAATTGAATTGTCTCTCATTGAATTTGTCTCTTTTTGACCAGCAGCACTTCTGTACACACTAATCCTTTTGTGCAGTACCTCATAGCTATAGTAATTCCAGTTTCCTCTCTGTGACAGTTATAAAGTGACAAGCAGTTCATACACTGCCACTTCCTACTATTCTCCTTCAGAATTTTATACTTTATAATTGATTTTATTTGTTGATCGTCCTGGTAGAGCACCTGTCTGCACCTTTGTCAAGTCTCTGACCCAGTGAAGCGCTCCCACCCTGCTGTATTCTCAGTTTGACATTGTGTTTTAGAAACATTATCCAGTATGGCGGCGGGTGTCGTTTATGTCATGTGACTGCCAAAGAAACAATTGCAGATGACCATGTAGTATCACCTGAAGGAAGCCCAAATACTGCAGATTGAGAACCACTGGCCTAGAAGAACACAAGTTTCACGAAATCTCTCTGATTTGAAGATTAAGAAACAACCTTTATCAACGGCAAAGCCCAAATATAAAGATGAAAACATTGTCACACAGTTCTTGTATCTTTTCACTGTCTGCAGCTTTTACACATCGAAAAGCCAAAGCTCCTGCAGTTACTTCACGCCTCGCATTAAACTGGCAGGACGCAAGGTAAGCTTCAATGAAATGATCTGAAAACTGGGTATCAGCTTCTCAGCAGTAAAGTCAATACTATCAATATTTTTTCAGCTTCACGCAGAGAAAATGAAGAATCACAAAGAACACAGTGAGAAATGACTTTTTACCCATGAACTGAAAGAAGTCCTATCTAATATCTAGTATCTAGTATGTGTTTATGTGTTTATTAATGCATAAGTCTGTTTTCAGCGCTCTGTGTTCAGAAAGAGCCCGACAACAGCCTGCCCATCCAGGTGGACTACGATGCTTACGACGCGCAGGTCTTCAGACTTCCCGGTCCATCACGGGTTCAGAAGAACACTCATTTCAGGCAAGCCACCACCTCACCAAACATTCACTGTTAGGAAGGTTTCAGTTTATTGTCAGACTAGTTTTTCCAAGTAAATGTTCACGTCTAGAACATTATTACTTGAAGAAAGTGCCGTGTAAGGCTCGAGGTTGTCATCAGTGTGAAATGAGTCTGTGGGTTTGTTCCAGGTTGGGCAGAGACAGAGAGGGCAGCGTGAGGAAGAGCTGGGGCTCGGTGGAGGTGAACGTGGGGGTGGGGGCGTCTCCTCCGGTGCGGTCCGCTGAGGAGCAGCGCAGCTTGGCCTCGGACGACAGCCTGGGCCCCGTGTCCAACATGCTGCTCATCCCCAGAGCCGTGCACGTCGGGCAGTACGAGGTCAGCAGCTCCCTGGGCTACACCAGCACACGAGGTAAGGGCCAGTCCCGGCTCTATACAGACTTTTTATATGTCATTTATGATTTAGAATACAAAATTACTACTTAGGTGGTATAAAACTAGGATTTGTCCTTTTCCAAGCATAACATTTGACCCAATAAAAATACAAGCATTTATTGTTTATTGAAAAATACCTAATCTACGCACCTTGTTACATGATTTTGCCGCTGCCTTCTAACCTAACATTATCACCTCTTCCCTCCTGTTCCTGGTGCAGACCTGTTGGAGAAGATGCTGGACTCTCAGCGGGACAGCAGTGCCCCGGGCCGCTTCACCGTGGGCAGTGCAGAGTCCACACTGCACATCCGTCCTGGAGGTTACACCCCCCAGAGGGCCCTCATCAACCCCTTCACCCCGTCACGCATGCCCATGAAGCTCACCTCCAACCGCCGCCGATGGATGCACACCTTCCCCGTCGGTCAGAATATTGTTACCAGTACCTTGAAAATCTGAAAACAGTCCAATATAATATTAGTTTAGTGAAATGTCTGTGTACCAGGTTTCAGCTCAGTTCAGAAGTCCTACCTGCACTTCTGGGACAGTCGATATTAAAATACGTTAAAATGTGACATGTGACCCTGCTCATCAGGTCCATCTGGAGAGGCCATCCAAATCCACCACCAGACGAGGCAGAACATGGCTGAGCTGCAGGAGGAGAGGGACCCCGCCCACACGTCTGCGGAGCTGCTGGAGCTGGCTTACCACGAGGCCACGGGCAGGTCAGTGGGGCAGGGGACTGGGGTCAGAGGGACCAGTACATTTCACATCCTAAAGTTACATTCATTTTGCCTGACTGGACTTACGACTACAGAGAAAGTGCTGCTTCATTTGAATGTCATTTCAAGATGTCATAGAGTTAACCAATGAAAAAATGTGTCATGTGATAAAGCGTCTGACAGCAGAGGGAAAAGGTCCATGAATGGACTTCAGGAGAGAGAGACTGTTACAGCGTCACACAGAGAATCTGGAGCTCAAGTCGAGGACTCAAAAATGTGCTAAAAGCTTGTAGCGTATATTGTGCATGGTTACTCCAGTGTAATATTTGGACACCGGTGAAAATACTGCTGTAGATGCGATATCATTAGCATGCACCTACAGGTGATTTTGGCTGGAGTCAGGACAGAGATGCAGCTAATGCTACAGTCCGCTACAGCAGCATGAGCACGACTGTGAAGACTTTAGGGCCGGGCGCTCTCTATTGCTCGCGTAGCTCATCTTTGCAGTAAAAGGGCTCAGCATTTGAGTGTTGACCTTCAGTGCCTACTAGCGTTTCTTAGCATGGCGATACCAACAACACGGCTAAGAAAACCAGCATGCAAAAATGGTTAAAGTTAATGATATCCCATTCATCTGTGGGGTCTTCATCACAATCTCAAGTAACTCTCAAGACTTGCTTTCTTCTGTGTGTGTGCGTAACCGCACGCTCTGGATAGGCAGCAGTTAGAAGGAAAAACGTCACGTTGCCGCCAAACACTGTACTTGCTGTACTTTTTAAAATAGTTGTTTTTAAAACATTTTAGGAATAATAAAATAGCTTTTAATTTAATGCCCCATATTTTGTCCAATGACAATTATATTGCCACATGTCTTTACCTTGATTTTTCCTACCTTGATAAACTTGTGAATAAATTCTTCTATTGATGATAGCACGTTGTCCAGGCCCTGAGGCAACAAAACAGCCCCACACCATGATTTTCCCTGAACCAGACTTCACAGTGAGGATAGTGTAAAGATGTTGGTGTGCTGTTCCATTTTTCCTCCACACATGGCGTGTGTTCCTCCCAAACTATTCAACTTTGGTTTGCAAAAGAGCTCTTGGATGCTCCACAGCACTACTGGACAAATATTCAGTGGACTGTTGGACCCAAAGTTGAATAGGCTAAGGTGTCCTAAAGTAGTCTTCTTTTAGTCAATCCAACATAGAAGCATCCACAACAGCGATCCAAGTGAAACCCTTCCGTTGTACTTTTTTAAGATTATGTTGTGTGACATCTTTTATCACAGTATGAATGTAAAGTTGATCCATCTTGACGTGCCTAGAGATCATGAAATGGATTTGTGCCTGACAGGAGAGCCACATTCCGTCATGCAGAGAGCGGGCTGTACATGGGAGGAGCTGTGGAGGAGTTCACGGGAAGTCCAGCGAGTCACGCCAGTGGTAAAGGTTTTGGGGAAAATCCTCACAGGAACAACAAGGAAATATTGTTTTTTCAGCTAGTTACAGATTTTGTTTGCCCTCAGGAACCTTCACCAGTCGTGGGCCGTTTGAAGACTTCTCTCTGAACGGCAGTGATCCAAGTGAGTCTCTCTCAAACTTAAAAATCGACCTTCCAAATTCAGATAACCCTGGCCTTGGTTCTACGTGCAGTACCTACCGCCTGTCGATTGGTGAAACCGTAAATGACCTTTAACCCGCGGTGTGTCTATAACGTGAAGGGTAATGTCGACTGTCGGCAGCGGGTGTCTCCGTTCGGTGAATCCGTGGGCCGGGAAATCCAAGTCATTCGGTCTGGGACGTCCCCTCCTCTCTCCTCCTTTTGTCCCGACTGTGAACTGCTTACTCTTACTCTTTCTCCGCCGCTGCTAGTGTTTCTCGATCTAAATGACTGATCATGTTGGTGTAGTTCCCATTTCTGCCATTAACCCATTCCAGGCTCCATTAGGTTTCAATATTTATCCACCCCGTTTGAACGCGATAGAGCTCTCCGTCGTGATGTCGTCTGAAATTTCTATAACTTCTGCTCAGAAGAACTTTCAGAAGAAGTAGATCTTCAGAAAGTAAATGTATCATGAAAATCGAGATCTTGGCTAAGAAAGCTGTTCATTTCCCCCCTCAAATCTTTGATGTTCAAGTTGCAAACGTCACAGAAGAAACAATTCTTAGCTTTAGACCAGATGAACTCAAAATAACGTGTATTTCTCCCTGACTCTGCAGTTTTCTGCTGTTTTGATGCAGTTCTTCTGACATTGTATGAGTAAAAAGACGTCATCAACTGTAAACATACTGCATATTAAAACAGGCTTTCTGCTGTGCATTAAAAATCATTATATTAATTGTGCCAAAAGGCTTTAAATGTCATTGGATTCAAACTGGCAGTAAATCTAAATTTATTGGAAAATGATAATATTGCCCGACCATTTTGACATTTTGTATAAGTTCATGGAAAATAGGGGCGTCAGGTTCCCCCGACCACTAAAACATGTGCAATAGGCCAGAATGAATGTAGTGAGTGGTTGGTGGTCGGAGGGGCCGATGGCACAGACAGGTTGCCTCACTTCCGTCAGTCTGCCCCAGGGCAGCTGTTTACAATAGTAGCTTACCACCACCGAGTATGAAGTGACTTAATGATGACGACAGTGTGGCACTTTGAGAAAGTTAGCGCAATTGTAAGTGTAAGCCATTATTATTATTATTATTATTATTATTATTATTATTAATACAAAATAATGATCTAAAACATGTTCAGGGGCCGTTTTGGCTGTAAATTATAATTTTTTTTTGTTCATGTTTTGTCCAATTTTCTTTCCGCTGTTCGATGAAATGCTTGCAAATGAAATATGCACCTTTTTATTCTGCGTTTGTGGCATTATAATATAGTATTAGGGCATTAAAAATGGCATTAAAAAGCATTAATTTGACTTGCGTCTTTATAAACCCTGTAAGAGTATTCTATTATAGCATCATCGCGTCATAAAATGAAATGTTTTGCTGAAAGTGAAACACATGCATGATTTGCCTGCTGCCTGCATTGTCATATAATCACTGAAGTTTGCTCACATGCATAAACAGCACACTTGCAGTGAACATTTCATATTGTGTTGCTCTTTTTTTTTTTTGCTCAGGCACAGACTGACTTTAAAACAGTACAGTACAGTATTACAGTATATATAGAGTATATTGCCAGCTGAGGAGAGCACCTACACGTGGCAGTTGAAGAATGGGTTACCTGGCACTGCTCTCTCCCCTCACTGTTCCCCGTCCTCTAGCATGTCTGCTCCCTTCCTGCATGTCCAACTGCACTTGAATTTCTACCAATGGTTTTACATCTGGCTGCACAACAATCAAGCGCTCGAATGAGGTCACCTGTTTTCTTTTTGCACGTGTTTTCCGCTTAAATCCACTGTAAAAATCACTTTGCAGATCACTCTTTCCAGGTCCCCCTCTCCCTCACTCCTGTTCAACACCACCGAGCCACAATCTGCATGTTCAGTCAATCCACCGCTCCAGCCTGCACCCGAATCGATCAGCACAAGTAACTCTGTTTTTTTCTTCTCTTCCTCCTCCTCCTCCTTCTTCATCATCTGTCGTTTCTCCTCCACTACCCCCACCCTCCCCACTCCCCAAACCCATGTACGGCCCCGTGTCCACGCGCTCGTGCCCGTTTGTGCGCTGCGTTGCGTGTTGAAGTCTTGGTGCTGTCTGCGCCTCCCACAGTGCCTAGCTTCTGCTGCACGGTGGGCGTGGACTGGAAGTCGCTGACCACGCCCGCCTGCCTGCCCCTCACCACCGACTACTTCCCCGAGCGGCAGGCGCTGCAGAACGACTACACCGAGGGCTGCTACGACCTGCTGCCCCACAGCGACCTCGACAGGTGTGGCTATAGTTCCGATTTTGGAAAAAAAAATAGTATTAAACATGAAGTAGTAAAATATTATTCATCCTTATCTCTGCCTGTGTAAGACGTGAAGATGAGGCCCCGTCCATGAGCGCCACGCAGGTGTTTGAGGAGTTCATCTGTCAGAGGCTGATGCAGGGCTATCAGATCATCGTCCAGCCTAACCACAGGAAGTCCCAGCCTGTGGCAGCCCCGCCCCTCGGCAGCAGCCCACTCTACTCCAGAGGTGACTGCCTTTAACTCTCATTATTCATTTAAACACGTTGTTTAAAGGCACGCTGCGTAACATTTAGGACTCTACAGTTGCCAGCAATACCAAACACGATGACCAGCTAGACACAGGAAATGAGCAAAGTTACTGCAAAGTTACATATTTGTTGTATTTTTCAACAATAAGACATCTGTAAATACTAATAAGACGAATGCTTGTATCTTTTCGGTGAAATGGGACTCAGTGTGGCTTCAATCACTATTTTATATATTATTATTATTATTATTATATCATTTTATTAAAGTGATAGTCTGGGATGTCACTTTGATGTCACCAGCTTTCTTGTGAGCCGGCCTGTCTGGTCCAATCAGGAGGGGAGGGGGAGGGAGCTCGATCGTGTTTACTCTCAAATTTGATCCTCACTCTCTCCTCACTGTGCAATCCCTTTAAAGGCCAAAATTTACCCATTTTGGACCGCAGTTTGTAGCCACGGTCCAAATTAATTTCTTACTTTCCTACGCATTCCTAACATCCTGTGTTTTCCCCATACTGACTTTAACACAATTCACAGTTAGCATTGGACATATAAAGTATGTATATTGTGCGTAAATCAAAATGTACTATTTCTTTTTTGAAAATTTACCAAAAAGTATGCCTCTCTAATCTATTTGAAGTATACTAAATCCATGGTCACTTGCAGGAAAAAAAGCTCCTCATTAAACCTCAGATTTTCACACAAACATGTTTTTTAATCCGGGTCATGCTCATGGAGTGGGCCGTCATTGGATTTTGTTTGTTCTTCAGGTCTGGTCTCCATGCGCCGAGTGGAGGACGAGGAGACGGTTTACTGGCTCAGTATGGGCCGGACCTTTCACAAAGTCTGCCTCAAAGACAAGATCATCACGGTGACGCGCTACCTGCCCAAGTACTGCACCTCTCACTCTACACTAACGTTAGCGTTTCTCAGGTGTTAACCATAAAGCTGCCTTCATGCACTCTGGTAAAGATGATCCTTTCCAGTTGTGAAGTGGAAATTTCGAGTAGCAAAGTGAAACATAAAAAAAAACAAAAAAAGAACACTATAAACAATTAAAGAGAACATGAAGGCGGCATAATGACATCTCTTCATCAAAAAGATAACGACGGAGGTGCTGTTTTGTTTCATTTGTTTCATTCACCCAGGTTTCTAAAACCTAACCTGCTCTTCCTTTTAAAGTCCAGACTCCTTCACCATGTTTCACCAAACATGTTTCATTTAGAAGCTTTTCAATTTTTCACCACAGTGCAGTGACTGGGCCAGATTTGTGCCCTCTGCCGGCATTTTATATATAACTACATTTTATAGTATCTTAAAGGAATAGGCCACCGTTTTTACATACTGAGATATGTTCTTACCTAACCGTAGCCGAGTTAATATATCCCCGTCTGGTCTTTGTCCGTGCGCTCTGTCACACAAACGGAGCACATACGCAGCCTCTCCCACATGTCATATAGCTCCAAACAAACTCACGATAGAAGCTACCGAGCTCTTCCACGTGTTCCCTATTTAAATAAAGTTACGTGAAGTGTTTTCATGCGAAGTATATTTACACAGAAATGTAGCATGTCGATTTTATAAGCAAATAAAAAGGGGGACTATATTGTGAGGCGTAATGATACGAGGAGCAAAACGTCTGCGCAGTAACTCCTAAAGACTTCCCCCGCTCACTTCCGTCAATAAACTTTAGGAGATACTGCACGGACGTTTTACTCCTCGTATCATTATCATTGGTCTGTAGGTTTTATTAGTCAGGACAGCACAGGGTGAAAGAGCAGGGAGAGACATTTTGCAAACTGTTGGAGTTTGGGACTCAAAGGTTATTGGGCCTTAATAAATAGTAAAAGACTACAGGACCTTTAAGGCGAGACACGGCAGGTTAAAAAATAAAAATAATCACGCAGCGCGATCTTCCTCAACATCTTTATTTTCATAGTAACTTAATTCATTCACAAATATTGACCTATTTTATATCCACATGTGCTGCACTGTATTCCCCAGTCTGATTTATTAACCCCAAAAAACAAGACAAAATGAGAGTTTTTACAGATTTCACTTATGATTAGCTTATTCATCATATCAACAGATCTGGGTCTATCCATTGTTTAGATTTCATCGTTGAAAATATAGGCAGTTTTGGCCATTTTTATGCATAAAATTTCTTATGTTTTGTAGGAAAACATACATGCATTTTCTCTAAACTAGAATTGTTCTCCCTATTCCCCCGCAGCGTCTCGTCTTAAAGGGACTAGATGCAAGTTTGCCATTTTATACTCACTACTGCCACCTCAGGTCATACGTGTAACTGCACCTTCTATATTAAGCTCATGCATGACAGCACTTTGGACTTGAATTAACACCTTTTTGAGTGACAGTGCAGGATTTTAGAGGTAGTTGTGGTGAACAGGTCTGGGCTCATTCTACACATTAGGACACGGCTGGAACATGTACGGGGATATACATTATTTTAACATTTTTAAACTCTGTATAGTCCCTTTAAGAAAACCTCACCGAGACATTTTCTTTAACTCTTCCAAAACAATTGCCGTCTTTGTGATCTGCTAATTGAGACCGGACAAATACCAATGATCTTCTCACTCTGTGTATGTGTGTTAGGTACCCCTATGAGACGGCGCAGATCAACTACAACTACAGCCTGTGCCCGCCTCACGCTGACGCCCAGTTCGTGTCCTGCTGGGTGGAGTTCGGACACGAGCGGCTGGAGGAGTACAAGTGGAACTACCTGGACCAGTACATCTGCTCCGCGGGATCCGAGGACTTCAGGTTTATTCTCTGTGCTCTGATTTTAAAAAGGCAGATATTAGACATGCATTGGATTGCACAGTTTTGGATAAATACTGGCAAGAACTGTGAGAGTGGTATTTTAAAACCAAGATTCAGTTCACAAACCTTAATTGTGATCATCGTAATTTAAGCCAAAGCAATGTTTTTTTCTTATTTAAGTTGGACTAAAACTAAAAGTAGTTCATGAGACTAAAACTATGTCTAAAATGGCCATTTAAATTCACTGCCAAAGGAACAAATCTGTTCTCTGTCCAAGCGGGAGAAACTTCGTGAAACAGTGGACCTTGAAAATATTACAAATGTAAAGTTGACTAAATAGGTTTAAGATTTCGTTTGATTAACTCTTGACTGAAACAAACTGTAAAAGTGTTGTCAAAATGAACTCCAGCATTGATGTTTTGCATTTTAGAATTTCAAATATTGTCCATGTAAGGATAAAAGAGTGACTCAGGGGTAAAGCCCATTGAGGAGTTTGCCTGGAGCTCCCCCTGTGGGCAACAGCGGGAAGGACTTGTGATACGACACTGGCACTTTTAGCTGTGTCTTATCACTTACCAAAGGTCTTTTCTCATACAGTCTGTCTGTTTTTACAATAATGCTTGAAAAAATCAGGAAGAGTCTTTAAAGTCTGTCGGTGAGTCCGGTGTGACGTGTTCAGTGAACTTACAGTGTGCCTCGTGCTCGTCTTTTAGCCTGATCGACTCGCTGAAGTTCTGGAGGACGCGCTTCCTGCTGCTGCCAGCTGGAGGGGCCCGACGCGTGGGGGACATGGAGGGCCCCTGGGACGTGTATGGAGAAGGCCCCGGGGCGGGCTGCGGGGAGGGGCCACTGCCTGACGGGTTCATACGCTTCCTGGAGGGCCTGAACCGCATCCGCCGACGCCATCGATCGGACAGGATCATCAGAGTGAGTTCACATTTTCTTGTTATTCAAATAACACAATATAACCAGGACGTGCAGATCAGTCTTCTACAGTAGAAGAAGAAACCATGAAGAAAGGAACAAAGTGAACAGGATTACTCTGAACCGCGTGAACCAAATGAAAAACAGGTCTGTTTTTGAAAGAAAAACTTTCTTTCAAAAACTCTACATGCATTACAACATTACAACATATTTAAAGCTCAAAAGGTCCATTAGAAAATATATAAAAGTGACATAAGTGTAGGTGGTCAAAGTGCTGGATTTCCGGACTTGAGTAAAAGTAAAAATAGTATTGGTCAAATAAACTCCAATACAAATAAAGGTTTCTCAGTTAGATTAATACTGAAGTCAATATACTGAAGTATTTACTTAAAACCTGTACGGCAGCGCAATGGGGACAAGTATTCCTCTTCGTGAGTCTGTGGTACATCTGAACAGTGCCCTGCTATTCTGGAGTGTCTATTATAAGTTATTATATTATTTTATGTTTACCTTTCAATTGAAGTGGAGTAAAAGTTCTCAACAAAAATACAACTCAAGTAAAGTACAGATCTTCAAAACTTTTACTGAAATATTCAGGCAAATCTTTCACTTTAGACCATAAAGTTTTGGTCTGTAGTATTTTTTTTCTATGCAATGTTTGCATAATTCCACTTTATAATGCCTCAATAAACAATAATCACCTTTATTACTGTGAGCTGACAATGAACACTTCGTGCCAGTTTTTGTTTCATGTTGATAGGTAGTATAACTATAGGTTATGCCATTTCAAATAACAAAAACGTGATGGATTTTCTTCCTTTGGTACAGAAAGGGACCCCGATGAAGGTGACTACCCCTCTGCCCGCGTACCCCCCTGAGCCGGTGCCCCCTCCCCAGGGAAAAAAGGGCACGTCAGCCTTATCCGCCCTGCTGGAGATGGAGCAGAACCAGAAGTGAGTCATGCGGTCACAAGGTGTCATTATTTAAAGGTAATGTCTGTAGGATGTGCTCATTAAAGGGCGTTAACATATGAAAAGACTCAGTTCTTTCAGCAGGATTGTTTCATCATTTATACAAAAGACATTGTTCATACGTGAAAGGGCACCATGAATATATTAAAGGCACCATAAACTGGTTGCAATAGGAAACACATGAATGCCACTATGTTTGTTTATCTCCATTACAATACCGTAGGTCAATCAATATTTCAATACAGGTTGTTAGGTTTGTTCTTTGAACACAGTTAACACAGACACCGTAGTATGAGCACACAGCACAAACACATGACAGCTTGGTGTCTGAGACAACAGTGAGCAGACTGACTTCCATCAGGAGCTCATGCCACAATAAGCCTTGGTGTGATGCCCCTCTGACTGCCGAGTCCCGGTGTAATACTGGCATTTTAGAGGTGGTCTTGGTGTAGACAAGGGAGTAGGTCACTCAATAGATGATTCTTCCATGTCCCCAGCAGCTGCAGGGTCACAGCAGGAGGAGGGGGCGAGTGCACCGACAGCATAGTACATCTCTTTGTGAAGCCCAAGTCGAGTGTCAGACCCTTCAGTGTTTGTGTCAGATGATTGAGTGGGTAGGACCTCCCCAGGTCATCCACAGGACGGTTCCTTGTGTACAGTGGAGTGTATGAACATATTCCTGCTCTCGTTGCAGAACACTGGAGGAGCAGCAGCTTCAGCCCAAGCCCACCGTGGTGACCCCCGACCCCCCAGCGGTGTCTGTAGCGCCCTCATATGTGGACAGCCCCCGCAAGGTCAGTCCTAGTTCTGTGTTTGCCGCTGTAGTTCCGCTTTTACCTTTAACGAGACATATTATTTATTCAGACTTTTTGAATGCCTCAGCTTTTTCACAGATGGTGTTCAAGTTTTCCTCCAGAATCTGTTGGGATTTAATTGAGTCCATCCTTCCCACTTTTGCACTTGTTGGCCATCTGCTCAAACGTGCAGCTCTTTAAAACCTCCTAGACAATGTTGTATAAGGGTCAAAAGCCCCCTGAAAGTGTCTCCTGTATAATATGTCTCCTCTGATTGTTGACTGTCTGTGGGCTTTGCTGTGCTGGCTCTCTCCTCTCCTGTCGTGATTGACTCTGGGTGTTGAATCCTTGGTGTTTCCTGCCGCTGGCCTCAGGAAGGCGGCTTTCTTTTGGACTTTATTCGTAGTCCGCGCTCCTCCTACATCCCCCACTCACAGGTCAGTACGGAGCGGTGTGTGGACGCTTTCTACATGTGTTTCCCCCCCCACCCCCCCTTCTTGCTATGCTTGGAAATATGGCTCTCCAAACATGTTCTGAAATGCATGTTCATTTCATGTATTAGCTTAGCAGTTTGTATTTGTCTTCTTTCTAATGTCAAGACCCCTGGACATGTTACAAATGTTAGCGGAATTTTAGTTTCAAAACATTTATTGCAAATGGCAATACTTTAAAATGTGGCGCACTGCATGTACCAGTCAACTTCCTGTTTGTTCAAAATTGTTTCCTGTCCCTCTTTTTTTTTTTTAAACATAAAATATGAATAAACTAAGATAAAAAAAGAAATAAATCAAAGTCAAGACGATGGTTTTATATGATGAGTTCAGATCGTGGCGCCATTTAATGTTTATTATCAAAATAACATTAGCATTTAGCTTCAAGACTAGTAGTCCCCTACCGCAAACGTTTTTTTTATACATGTAAGTGATTATTAGTCCTTTAATATTTATCTATTTTGAACTAGCTCCCCTTAAGAACAAAGCAAGGACCGGAAGCGGTTACGAGCACAGGAAGTTAGCCTGAACTAGGATGATGGTGCCCTGCTCAAAGCCTATTGGTGCATTAACTGAACATTTTCCAGACATTTGAAAGTAGAAAGTGTGGATAGAGAGTTGTCAGTTGGACTAACGAACATGCTGACTTTCAAAAGATTTTGTCCGGCCATTCTTTGCCTGTAGAGATTGGTGTTGTACGTCGTGATTGTGGCAGAAAGCTGAAATGCTTGTGGTCAACAGCCCGTAATGTCCTTAACAATATTTTGAAAAGTAAGTAAAAGTAGAACAAAGTAGTAGAAGGTAACATCTCATTTAACTGCTGGGTTGCATCATTGTAAATATATTTATCCCACAGTAGATTTGTGCCTAAAGGACTCATTGTTTTCTATCCTTGATTGCTTTTCTCGTTCTGGGCATAAAATATTCCGAACCTGCGATTATAACCACAGGAAAATGGCCAGTTTTGCTCACAAACCTTTTATTTCACTGCCAGTTGGACAATCAAGAGCCTTATTTTGATGAGCAGAGATGAGACGATCGCTAGCGTCATTCTGTCACTCAGTTTATGCTACCGGCTCCACCCATTGGTGTAACGACACGATCCCAATCTCTACATGAAAAGTTAGAGTATGTAACATCTAGCTCCTATCTCCTGAAATCACCATAGTAACTGAGTAACCTCTCCACCACACTACACTGTGTGATAACCCTAACTACTAAGTCCGCCCTGTGTGCAGCTGCCCGCGGAGCCCACAGAGAATGTGGATAAAGGGGGCCAGCAGACCCCTGCCCCGGCCGCCGCAGAGAGCAGCTCCACCGATGCCAGGTAAACTCCCCCGAGCTGACTCAAAGGAGAAGACGGGGTTAGTCTAATAAAGTTTGTTTTTACAGTGGGCAGTCTGCAACAGGAGCTCTGTCTCTGTCCTCCTCCCCAACTTCACTGGACATTCTGGAGGCCATCAAACATCCCACGTGAGACTTGACTTTTATATGTAAGCTGAACAGCCACATGGATTATTATTCAACTGTTTCCTTTTCCCATGTTTCCGATGCATAGGACCGGGGTGCAGCTCCTCCCTGAGCAGAAAGGACTGCCTCTGAACTGCTTCATCAGTGCTGAGGTGGTGCACTGGCTGGTCAACAATGTGGAGGGAGTGGCCACACAGGGCATGGCTGTGGACATCATGCAGGTAGACACAGCACCAGCAGGAGAATGTGGGATAGTGGCTCTAAGGCTGTGCATTATGTTTTAACACTGTGTTCCTAGAAACTGCTGGAGGAGGGATTAGTGACTCATGCTTCAGGAGACGCCATGCGCATGTTTGTCTATGGGTTCTACTTTTACAGGATTGTAGGAGACAAGGATGGTGAGTCCAGTGTTCTATTCTCCAGTCAGTGACAGGTTGAATAATCCAATGTACAGAGAGTAAATCTGATACATACTTGCCCGAGTTGAGATGAAAGCTTATTTTCTATGGTAATTGCATGACATTGCTCAGGAAGAGTCCCAAAAGAACCATGTGTATCGCCACGTTGGACATTAAGTCACAGTAAAAATAAAGGTGTTCTGTTCTGTCTCATTGGTTCACTTCACAACAGCAGATTCCAAAGAGTCAATCTTATAATAAAGTATCTTTGGACCTTTGGATAAACCTAAAAATAGGGTTAACCTTAAAATGTTTACAGTATAGAAATAAAAGATTACGATATGATAGAAGATATGAAAAGGTATAAATGGCACACATTTCAACCTTAGTTTCAAAGGTTTTAAGAAAGGCTCTGTGTGCAGCTGCAGCCTCTCAGCCGCCGCCCTCGGCAGCGGGCGGCTGGTCCACTGCGTCACTGGAGGACTTTGCCCTGTTCCAGAGGAAGTGGTTCGAGGTGGCCTTCGCCCTGGAGGAGCGCAGACCGTGTGACCTGCCGGCCTTCCTGTTGCCGTGGTTACCCAGCAGGCCCGCCTCCTACGCAAGTAGGCACAGCTCTTTCAGCCGCAGCTTTGGAGGACGCAGCCAGGCCGCCGCACTGCTAGGTACAGCCAGCCGACTGCAGAGCCTTCCCCAGAGGAGAGCTCTAGGCCCAGTCTGAGAGGGCACTGTGAACCAGGAGTCACACTCACCCCTCCATCTGAGCACCTCCACCTGAGCACCTCCACCTGAGCACCTCCACCTGAGCACCTCCACCTGAGCACATCCACCTGAGCACATCCATCTGAGCACATCCACCTGAGCACATCCACCTGAGCACCTCCATCTGAGCACATCCACCTGAGCACATCCATCTGAGCACATCCACCTGAGCACCTCCATCTGAGCACCTCCACCTGAGCACCTCCACCTGAGCACATCCACCTGAGCACATCCATCTGAGCACATCCACCTGAGCACATCCACCTGAGCACCTCCACCTGAGCACCTCCACCTGAGCACCTCCATCTGAACACATCCATCTGAGCACATCCACCTGAGCACATCCACCTGAACACATCCATCTGAGCACATCCACCTGAGCACATCCACCTGAACACATCCACCTGAGCACATCCACCTGAGCACATCCACCTGAGCACATCCACCTGAGCACCTCCACCTGAGCACATCCACCTGAGCACCTCCATCTGAGCATCTCCATCTGAGCACCTCCACCTGAGCACATCCACCTGAGCACCTCCACCTGAGCACCTCCACCTGAGCACATCCATCTGAGCACCTCCACCTGAACACATCCACCTGAGCACCTCCACCTGAGCACCTCCACTGAGCACATCCACCTGAGCACCTCCACCTGAGCACCTCCACCTGAGCACCTCCATCTGAGCATCTCCATCTGAGCACCTCCACCTGAGCACATCCACCTGAGCACCTCCACCTGAGCACCTCCACTGAGCACATCCACCTGAGCACCTCCACCTGAGCACATCCATCTGAGCACCTCTATCTGAGCACCTCCACCTGAGCACCTCCACCTGAGCACCTCCACCTGAGCACCTCCACCTGAGCACCTCCACCTGAGCACATCCACCTGAGCACATCCACCTGAGCACATCCACCTGAGCACATCCACCTGAGCACATCCACCTGAGCACATCCACCTGAGCACATCCACCTGAGCACATCCACCTGAGCACATCTATCTGAGCACCTCCACCTGAACACATCCACCTGAGCACATCCACCTGAGCACCTCCATCTGAGCACATCCACCTGAGCACATCCACCTGAGCACATCCACCTGAGCACATCCACCTGAGCACATCTATCTGAGCACCTCCACCTGAACACATCCACCTGAGCACATCCACCTGAGCACCTCCATCTGAGCACATCTATCTGAGCACCTCCACCTGAGCACCTCCACCTGAACACATCCATCTGAGCACCTCCATCTGAGCACCTCCACCTGAGCACATCCACCTGAGCACCTCCACCTGAGCACCTCCATCTGAACACATCCACCTGAGCACATCCACCTGAGCACCTCCACCTGAGCACATCTATCTGAGCACATCCACCTGAGCACATCCACCTGAACACATCCACCTGAGCACATCCACCTGAGCACCTCCACCTGAGCACATCCACCTGAACACATCCACCTGAGCACCTCCACCTGAGCACATCCACCTGAGCACATCCACCTGAGCACATCCACCTGAACACATCCACCTGAGCACATCCACCTGAGCACCTCCACCTGAGCACATCCACCTGAGCACATCCACCTGAACACATCCACCTGAACACATCCACCTGAGCACCTCCATCTTAACACCTCCACCTGAGCACCTCCATCTGAGCACCTCCATCTGAGCACATCCACCTGAGCACATCCACCTGAGCACATCCATCTGAGCACATCCACCTGAGCACCTCCACCTGAGCACATCCACCTGAGCACATCCACCTGAACACCTCCACCTGAGCACATCCACCTGAGCACCTCCACCTGAGCACATCCACCTGAGCACATCCACCTGAACACATCCACCTGAGCACATCCACCTGAGCACCTCCACCTGAGCACATCCACCTGAGCACATCCACCTGAGCACCTCCACCTGAGCACATCCACCTGAACACATCCACCTGAGCACCTCCACCTGAGCACATCCACCTGAACACATCCACCTGAACACATCCACCTGAGCACCTCCATCTTAACACCTCCACCTGAGCACCTCCATCTGAGCACCTCCATCTGAGCACATCCACCTGAGCACATCCACCTGAGCACATCCATCTGAGCACATCCACCTGAGCACCTCCACCTGAGCACATCCACCTGAACACATCCACCTGAGCACATCCACCTGAACACATCCACCTGAGCACATCCACCTGAGCACATCCACCTGAACACATCCACCTGAGCACATCCACCTGAGCACATCCACCTGAACACATCCACCTGAGCACATCCACCTGAACACATCCACCTGAGCACATCCACCTGAGCACATCCACCTGAACACATCCACCTGAGCACATCCACCTGAACACATCCACCTGAGCACATCCACCTGAGCACATCCACCTGAGCACATCCATCTGAGCACATCCATCTTAACACATCCACCTGAGCACCTCACAAAAAGCAGAAGAAGAGTATGAATTAGCATTTATCTCAGAGGAGACTTTTATGCGCTAATTCTTTGCTAAATCCCAAAAGGTCTGTACAATCATTAATGATTTCTAACTAGGATTCGAGCTCACCTAAATGTGGTCGGTTGACAACAGCTGAAATGTGTATTGTTCTTACTTTGGGATGTTTGAGCCAAGGAAAAATACATTGGATAACTGATTCTGAAAGCTTTCCTGCGGTAACAGGCTTGGTAACTGTCCACATTCTGAAATTATTTACAAGAGCACATTCCCGTTGCATTATAGTCAACATTCTCTTTAGTCCAAGATCCACACATTCCATAAGTGAATAATCATTTGGCCTTGACCCAGAATGAAGGAACAAAACACAGACTGAGCCGTATTAAAACCATCTCCATCATCTTAATTGTGACTAATGTTCTCCTGTGACACGCCTCGTCCTCGTGACTCCTGCTCACAGCCTCCTCTCGGACTCGTGGTCATTAGTGTGTAGTGCATGGGTAGAAGGAGCCCGAGTGTGGTGTGTCCTGCATGTTTGGTGTTGGTGGCTGTGGGTCAGTAGTGCCGTAGTCACTGTGCCCGCCCCTCGCCTCCCGCTCTCCGCTTGGCTTCAGTGTCTGCACCAGCGCAAAGGTTTGTTTTTGTCCTCCTGTGTGTGACCCTGGCCTCCTGCCTCTCCCAATACATTATTTTTTACTTTCAATGACACTTAAAGGAGACATATTATGCTTTTTGGGGCATTTTGTGATCATCTACTGCACGCACACAACATTATTTAACACTTCAAACATTGCAAGAGGTAATATTGACTTGAAACGACTTCAAATAGAAACGAGTCATTTATTTCTGGTCCAAAGATAAACCGAAGGATGTAGACACTCCAGACCGAATGACGCTCTCCAAAAACACATGAAGTCTGCGTGGCTTTGCCTGGTCATCAGCAGGAGACACCTTCACCTGCAGATGACCAGGCAGCGGTGAGTGACAGATCCATTCGCCAGACAAATGCTCCAATAGCTTTGTCTCCAAATAAGTCCAAGTAAAATGTTGGAACTGGCCAAACACAGGCCTCAAACCCAACGCCTCTCTGTGAGTGTTTTAGCTGCGGTGGAATGGAAAGTGAAAGTGAAACTTAAAGCAGTACTAAGTAACTCACACCCCTAGAGGCCAGAAGCGCCACTGCAAGTGTCGTAGCATGTTGCATTTTTTTATTCATTAATTGTCCGTGAGAGTAAATACTGCGCTGACAGAAAAGACAAAGGGAGAGACGGAGATTGTACATCCAATAACACAATGGAGATCATTTTTTTCACTCAAACTTGGCTGTAAATACTGTACTAGCCTGCAGTTAGCTTTGCCCGTTAGCCTGTTAGCTTCTTCTTCATGATTCCATGTGTGTGTATTGGGGCCTCCGGGTTGGAACAGGGAAAGCTGCAGACCCCCAGTCATCGTACTAACACTCGTATTACCCCCAGAGGGACAACGAAAAGGATTTATTATGGTAAACAACTTACTTCGTACTGCTTTAACGCTGATTTTTTTTCTTTTCTTTTGAACACTACAGTTTTGTTTTCTTTACAAAGCAGCTTTGAAAGATTATAAAGCAATTGTATTATGAGATTATAAATACTGCCTAATGAGGAACAGTTAGGCTGTTTTACTTCAAAACCTTTTTATTGTACTTGCACTGTGATGCACTGAACCATGGGTAATGCACCGTGAACCGAACTGTGAGAGAGCTGAACCGTTACACTCCTACTCATTTGTGTTTGTGTTCTTGAGTGAGCTGCGTGAGAGCACGTCTGTGCTCTTCCTGGTTACACAGGGTGAGGACGTAACACAGGTACAAAAGAAGAACACAGAAGAAAAATGAACAAAATGACACAAAATATAAAAACACTGGCACACAAATGAAAATAGATCAGTGAACACACACAGGGCAGTGCATGAATCGCTTATAATACAACTCCGTCCAAACTACACAGGAAAACCATCATAACAAGAGGCCGTTTGGCATAATATGTCCCCTTTAAGTTTGTGCTTCGATTTGAAATGTGAATACCTTCAAATCAAAGCTGAGTGTTTGCATTCTAAGCCAAAACCAATAAAAAATAACGGTTGGTAAAGAAATAAAAGAAGCAAATGTCCCAATACCTTGCAGTCCAAGCTAATATAAAACTACTTGTGTGTGTCTGATATCTCGCCTCTGCCTCCTCCACCCTGTCCTGTTGTCCACCTCCCCCACAGCGGCCACTGTCCCGGAGCAGAAGACAGTGACTCTGGACGTGGACGTGAACAACCGCAGTGACCGCAGCGAGTGGTGCAGTTGCTATTACCACGGGAACTTCTCCCCCAACGCCGCCTTCGAGATCAAGCTGCACTGGATGGCTGTCACCGCCGCTGTGCTCTTCGAGATGGTAACGATCGTATCTCAGAGCACTTTTCTGACATGGTTTGCGATCGGGATTAGAGTTGGGGTTTGCCTTGTCTATTTAGTAAGATGTTTCTGAAGGAGTTTGTGCTGTATATGTTTTGTTCCGCTCAGGTGCAGGGCTGGCACAGGAAGGCAGCCTCCTGTGGGTTCCTCCTGGTCCCGGTGCTAGAGGTGCCCTTCTCTCTGACCTCCTACCTGTACGGTGACCCCCTCCGGGCGCACCTGTTCATCCCCCTGCACATCCACAGTCTGCTGAAGAACAGCAGCGACAACCTCTTCGAAGGTACGCAGGATCCCTCACACTCAAACCGTATTCATCACCGCAGTGTTTGATTTGTTAGTGAGGCATGTAACCCGTGTCCCCTCTGTCAGGGTTTGAGCCGGAGACGTACTGGGACCGCATGCAGCTCTTCCAGGAGGCCATCCTCTACAGATTCGGATTTGTTCACGACAAGTTCTCGGCCTCTGCCTTCAACTTCCCCTCTGAGAACAAGCCCCAGTACATCCATGTAACAGGTTTGTGCGAATGAGCGAGGTTTAATAATCATATAATGGCCGACCCTTTCATGGACACACATGTGGTTCAAGTGAGATTATTCAAAGATCTCGAGGGCATTGTTGAATGTGAATGACTTGTTTATTACTAAAAAAATAAACACAGCTCTCAAACTCATTTTCTTTATTGGACATGTTTTAAATAGCTTCAATTAAGTTTTGTCCTATTTTTAAAAATGAAATGATTCGACGCACCCCCTGTTAAGCTCTCGTGTACCCCCATGGGTCCCCGTACCGCAGGTTGGGAAACAGTGTCACAGACTGTCACTTTAAGGCTGTTGTTGCTCTTGGACCAGCGTCCTAAGAGATTAGACATATAGGTTTGGTTGGAAAGTAAATAATGTGTAATATTTAGTTTGTGTGTGTTCTTGTAATTACGACATTGTGAGGACCAGATTGAGTTCTTAACCAACAGAGAAGACATTTTTGGAAAGTGAGGACATTTTAGGTGGTCCTCACTTCTTTCAAGGACTGTTTGAGGGTCAAGATGTGGTTTTAGGGTTAGGTTTTGAATTGGGTTAAGATTAGGGTTAGAGTTAAGGGTTTATGGCTAGGGGTTAGAGTCTGGGTAATACATTATGTCTATGAGTGTCCTCACTAAGATAGCAGTACAAGATTGTATGTGTGTGGTTTTAGGGTTAGAGCCCAAATCTTAGGGTTAGAGTCTAGGTAACAGTGTTAATTTCGTCGACTAAAATATTTAGTCTTAATTTTAGTCAGTGTTATTTTTGACGACTAAAATTGGACTAAAACTAAATTAAGAGTTTTTCATGAGACTAAAACTGTGACTAAAATGTCCAGATATTTTAGTCGACTAAAATAAGACTAAATAAAAATGAAAGGGAGAGACTAAAATCATCCAAACTTGTATTGAGCGTCTGAAAGAGCCTCAGATCATGTAAATTCTCTGCCAAAGGATCAGCTCTGAGTTTTGTTCATGTGGAGCAGCTCCATGAAGCAGAAGAGCTTTATTAAATATGATTATAATGAATATTATCAATGCAAAGTCGACTAAATTCGTCTTAAATTTAGTCGACTAAATTTACTTGCAATTTTAGTCGACTAAAACTAGACTAAAATTGAAGATATTTTTTTGACTAAAACTAGACAAAAGACTAAGACTAGACAAAACTAGACAAAAGACTAAATTAAAATATGTTGTCAAAATTAACACTGCTGGGTAATACATTATGTCTATGAGTGTCCTCACTAAGATAGAAGTACAAGATCGTGTGTTAATCAAACTGCGTAATCCCTCCTCTCCCAGGCACCGTGTTCCTGCAGCTGCCCTACTCCAAGCGGAAGTACTCTAGCGCCCCCCAACGCCGGCGCCGGAACTCCACCACGTCCGCGGGCCAGGGCCCGTTCGGGGGCGAGGAGCGCACGGGCTTCTACTGGGCGTACAACACCATGCTGACCAAAGCGTGGCGAGCGGGCGTGCTGGGGGACGAGAGGCTGGCCGACCGGCTCCTGCGGGACTTCACCGACTTCTGCGCCAACAAGGACAACCGGCTGGCCACCTTCTGGGACAGCTGCGTGGACAAGATGAACGCCAGTGCGCCCTGACGGAGACACCAGCGACTTTGTGGAGGATTGTAGACGCGCTGCTGGACATCGCTGGACGTTTTTACTATTTATAACTTCAGATAAGGTTGACGTACGGATAAAGGTCTGCTCGGTAAATACATACACGTTCAGTATTCAGTGTCATCCTAGCAGTACTCTCACTGTATGCGCACATCTTGACCTCAAACTGACCATCAATAGAGAAAAACTATGGACTTAAGAAAGTATTTATTTGCACCTCTGTGAAGTTGCCCTCCATCAAACCTGCATGAAGTCGTTTTGGGAGACTTCTGATCTATCCACCTTATTCCTATTCACCAAGAGCCATTGCGTGAATGCAATCAATTTGACCTTTCCACTTTTAGCGAGCTTTAGAAACGTAGAGGAAAAGATCTGTGGTCAAGGAAGTTCAAACCGTGCCCTACACCTTTATGACATTTCAGCTTTTGACCCCCAGACCGCTTTTGTCCAGGAGCATGTTCCAAACATTGCTCTTATAGCCACACTTTTAACTTTCTTTGCTTTTTAGTACAACTGCCAACAACACAACATGCACAAGGCTCATCTGTACTTCCGTCATCTCACAGGAAGTCGTACCTGTGATCGTTTCTTCATCTGCGGCCACAGGAATACGGTGGATACAATCAACACAAAACAGCATTTAATGGGGGTGAACGTCAGAGGTTTAATTCGCTAATGCAGAGAGAATAGTTTGCCGTGTTTTGTTGGTGTATGAGAAAGATTTCCTGAAACAATGTTGACTTGAATAAAACTCCCCATACTCAAATAACAAATAAATCACTGTTCGTCCGCCCAAGTGCCTTTCAAACGACTGAGGTGTAATTTTGTGATGCCGACACTTCAGGGTCAGGGTCAGTAACATGATGCTCTGAGTGAAACCCCTGCACAATGTGAGGTCAATGTCACAAGTGTTTCTGTATGAACGACAATGCCTTAAATCAATCCACTGTCTGTATGTATAGTTGTAAATATACTATATAAATACTGTATAATATCATGGTTTGTGTTCTTATTTACTGAGTTAGTTCCAGAAGTCTGTTATTGTCATTAATCTGAGAAAAATGAATGATGCACATAAGTAACGTGAAGAGCTGGATGCTGAAGCAGGTCTGTAATGATGGGAGTGTCAGGATCACACGTACTTTCCTGACAGAGAGATTGTACATGTTTTATGTTGCAGACTTTTGCTCAGAACCATAAAACCAGCTTCCTCTGAAGTACCTACGAAGCATGAACGTCCTGAATAAATCAGCCCTATGCCCCTAGTAAAGCGCCCCCTGCTGTCACAGATCAACACTGACACGTTTTAGTTTAGAAGCTTCATACACAGGATCATAGAAGAGACATTTGGAAAAAGTGGCCAAACATATCGGCCATGCACATCGACATGGGTCAAAAAACCTCCAAGAAGAAACAAAAAAAAGGAAAAACTAGTGTTAAATCCCTTTATTTGCGATATTTACAAATATTTGACCGTAAAACATAGCCCTGATCCCTTTCACATAAAATCTCATCTTAATTCCATCATTTACAAAAAGTCAACAAGCGTTAAATTAATATTTAGGGCTGCTCAATATGTCGCAAAACTTTATCACAAGATATCACTGAGCTCTTCATTCGGATCCTTTACGAACAGCTGAAAAACTAATTTAGTCCATTTTAGTCTTTTTGCATTTCTAGTAAGTTTTCCCACAATGGAGAAATTTGCTTGTTACTCCAGTTATGCGCACATCCCATCCAGAAAACCTACCAGAAACCTTAAACTGATCCTGGAGCTTTACAGAGGCCACAGTGATGGAAAGTAAAGGCTCCATGCTGATCATTTAACAGTCAAATACGCCTATTCCTCTAAAAAGCTCCATAATGCACCTTTAAATCTCACGAAGCATACGTTGTAAACATCCGCGACAGTTACGGAATATTGTGCAGCCCGGGCTCCGTTAACATCCTTTACTTAAAACAAAAGTACATAAAAGTTTGAAAACGACGAGTGCGTTTGTGCGGATGAATTCCAGTTTTTCATTTCAAACACATTAGAATTAGAAGCATTAAAGACTGAAAGATTGTTCCCACATCATGTACGTATTATTGTGTCTTTGGTGTGATGGTAAAATAAATAAAACACGGCATAAAAACTGAGATGGAAAACCTCTGATCACTAAAAACCTCATATCTAATTCAACCAGGGCCGTATTATAGAACAGTGCCCTCTGCTGTCGGTCTACTAGAACAGCGTCTCATTCAGGGGTCCCATTTTATGCTTTAAAATGACCCAAATTATAATATCAATGGATAGATCCAGGTTTAAATGTCATTTGGTTGACTTTAAAACTAAGATGTCATGGGAGAAAAGTAGGCAAAAAGCTTAAATCCACCACACGTCTCCTGGCTGAATTATCTTTGCAATACCCCCCAAAAAGTAGCTCCTTTGTTTCTACTGTCCTTAAAGTATCTGTGAGTAGACGTGTGCGTTTGTGTGTTCCTCAAATCCCGACAGCTCTGTACATTGTTGAGGTAAAAAAGGTTCATGATTTGACCTGGTTTGTCGTTTGAAAACAAGAATAAAAGATTAAATACATGATAAAACACTGATGAGCTGGAAGTGCAGGATTGCTTTGGCCTATAGAGGGACTCTGATTTCCGTTTGGTCCCTCTCGTGTTGAGCAGAAGTCAAACCTCTGCTCCAAAGTGCGCCCACACCCTCCCTTTCACGCTTCAAGTCGTTGGGTTTTAAAGCGTCCGCTCGTCTTTGGCTCTTTCTTTCCAAATGCGAACTAGTTCACGGCGGATGCGTCTTCAGTTATGGCGGGCACGTTTCCTGGAATAAAAAACAGGCAGCTTTTAAAATGAAGCTCTTAAAACCCCTTGGTCCTTTCATGGGAAGTCCACGCGCTAAAAGCAACTATACCCTTCTCAAACCAAGGGCGAGTGTGCGGTCATGTGACTCACGTATTCGGATCTTGATTGGCCAGATGAGGATTGAGCAGAGCGCCAGGGCAGCCACGAAGGCCACGCCCCCCGTCACGAAGACCATGACGTAGTGGTAGAACCAGACGCAGGCCGGGCAGCACGCCACCGTACTGGGAAAACACGCAGATTAGACAGGGGCCCTATTGTGCATGTTTTAAGGAGACTTTTGTATCTGCATAGTAAATTAAAGGGGGGGTATTATGCAAAATCGACTTTTTCAAGCTTTACACCATGTTATTATGTCATTCCCTCATTAAAAACATGCCTGAAGTGTTGCCTTGGCACATTCACGTATTTTTGAGTAATCTGTACAAACTCTGATGGCGGCCATTTTAGGGATAGGTTTGCCTGAGTCCTCCTAGGAACGCCCCCACCTCCTGGAGACGCCTCCGAGCTTTCGTCACCAACCAGTAACGAGTAACCAACCACTGCTCCTCAGCAGAACCCCCTCCCCACTGATGCCACAGACAGCGTGTGGAGGGGGCGTGTCGGAAAGGCTCAGAGGTTCTTAAAGAGACAGAGGCCTATTTCAAGACATTCACTACAGCCATTTTGAAAGAGCAATTTTATACAAGGCAGTTATTCTAATTTACTGCATTTACAGACCAACAGAAGGTTTGGTCATCATTGTAGTGTGATATAGACTGGTGCTATGTGATTGAAAAAAAGCATAATACCCCCTCTTTAACACATGGCAAAGAGCAGTTCTACTTTCGGCCAGGAGAGGGCACACTTCCTCCTTTTACAGGAAAAAAAAACAAACATTTAGAGATATCCTTTTGAAACTCATGATGGGCTGATTTTGGTCTTTTAACTCTGATGTTAAAACCATGAAGTTCAGGAGAAAACTTGCCCAAAATGCCTCACCTCAGTTTGGTTTATGCTTGATTCAGGCCTTTAGAACTGCCTGAACCTCAGACCTACTCAAACTGTCCCATCTCCATGAAGTCCAGTAAAGGTGTGCACTCACTGACAGGGGTGCAGGCTCTGGATCAGCATGACGGCCAGTCCGTTGGCCACTTTGTCCGTGAAGCTCATGGCGCCGTACACAAACGCTCCGCTTTGCTGCGCAGACGAGAACACACAGGCTTTACTCTGAAGAACAGCGAGTGTGTGATGTGTCCGCGCGGCTGCCGTTCTTACCGTCTGGTTGGAGATGAGTTCCGCCGTCATGGACAGGGAGATGACCAGAATGGTGGCTGAGCCCGCCCCCAGCAGCACCGCGGCCCCGTACACCCGCTCACCCATAAACTCATCCAGCAGCACCCAGTAGGAGAAGGCCAGGATCAACAGCAGGCCCACGAAGTACGTCAGCTGCAGCGTTTGCAAATCAACACTTCAATGAGGTGCACTGTGCAACTTCCATTCTCACAAATAAAAACATGTCTTATAAAATAGTACATTTGTTTTTATGGTATGTTATTTCAGATTTCACAAGAGAATCCGAGTTCTTGCAGGCCATGATGCAGGCTAGCTAACGCTAACCCTATTTATTCCTATGGAAGGAGTGGGTTTTTGTTTTTTACTTTTTCAAATTAGCACCAAAAGTAGAAATTTCATTCAGTCTGTATTTCTCTCTACGAGCCGGCATTTAAAGGGTTAAACCTATATTAAAAATATATCCATATATGCATGAAGAGGGTTATTGAGAGTTAATGATATCAAAATGTGTCTTTTTATTTAGAAATGGTACACTAAAACAGAAATGTTTTTTTTACATTTTGTGTTTGGTTCTTTAGCCGACCGACCACAATGAGCACAGTCAGAAACACCACAAAGGTCAGGCCTTTGGGTTGCCAGATCTCATGGCTAAAACCAGCAGGCAATAAACCTATAGTATAGCAGATCAACATGGCTGGTCTTTATTTACATTTTTTTAATCTATGATACTTCTACACTGCTGTTGTTTAAAATGGGACATGTGATCACACAGCGTTTTATTTCCATGTCTGGATCTTTATACGAGCAACAGTGCGACTCACAGGTTTCCCGATGAGTTTGCTGATGGGCTTCATGATGAAGGAGGAGAGGAAGCCGCTCAGGTACATGACCAGAGGGATGGTGGCGATGAACTTCTGTTGGACACACACACACACACACTACTTTAGAACAGAGTTTCCTAATCACAGTGGATCACATGATCACATGTGTATCAATGAACGTCTCAGCGGGTTTACCTTGTCCAGCCCCAGAGTGTTGATCAGGTACATGGAGATGTAGGTCTGCGACAGATTCACGATTAGCCTGGTCGACATGTACAGCAGCGCCACCTGCAGACAAACACAGGGACTGTCGTTTCTCTGCAACGCTAGAATTCACTCATCATCATTGTCACAGTTCATTGCTCAACAACGTCAGAATCCAGCCCTCTGGCATGGAACAAACAGAGTGCAGTTTCTTAAGTTCAACTAGAATCAAATCTAAAAACTAAAACCAGGCGAAAAGGAGGATGAATAACGCAGAACAAAAGCACAACAAAAAGTGACAAAAGAAAGCAACAAAAGAGCAACAAAAAGGCGATGATATAAAAACGTAAAAAAAAAAAAGGGGGGGCAACAACATGAGGAAAAAAATCCATTTAGATCAGTTTTGTAGGCCTTAGCTTTCAAATGATGTGTGACACTGGCCTGTAGGCTGTAAGAGGCTTTTATATTTGGGTAAAGCCAAAATGGAGAAAATGCACTTGGTCACTGTTAGAGCATGACATTAACTCGCTATTTATCATACTGGGTCAGTCGTACTATCTCTGTCACAGCCTTGACTGTGGTGCTCAGACTCTTGCGTATCAGTCTGACGCTCTGAGAGGGGATTTATCCCTTTCCTATGGAAGCATAGACAGACTTGAATGGTAGGACTAGTGCAATGTCTTGAGTTCATGTCTCCGGGTCCAGCACAGATGGTAAATAAACTTCTCCTGCAAAAGACATCCAGGTGCTGCCTATTCTTCATCTATCCTCTCGAACACCATTGTTACCTCTCTAACACTTACGGTGCAGGTTAAAGCAGTACTAAGTAACGTGTTTACCATAATAAATCCTTTTCGTAGTCCTTGTGGGGTAATACAAGTGTTAATGGGATGATCTTTCATCTCCCCCTGGGAGAAAACCATGCTTGCAACTTGACTGCCACCGGACCGAAGCCACCAATACACACTAATAGAATCACGAAGAAGAAGCTAACATGCTAACGGGCAAAGCTAACTGCAGGCTAGCGTCATTTTAAACAGTATTTACAGCCAAGTTTGAGTGAAAAAAAAATATTTCCATTGTATAATTGGATGTAAAATATCCCTCTCTCCCTTCGCCTTTTCTGTCAGCGTAAATTAATAAGCTAAATAAATCGCAACTTGCTATGACACCTGCAGTTGCGCTTATGGCCTCTAGGGGCGTTACTTAGTACTGCTTTAAGAAGTGCTGTTGAAAATACCGTCAATTTCCACATAATTTCCCCCTAAAACCCCCTGTTTGGACACACATGAAGAGGGGCTTTAGTTTGGGCCATGACGCTGCTTTATTGCTGTGTGGTAGTAGTAGTAGTAGTAGTAGTAGTAGTAGTAGTAGTGGTAGTAGTAGTAGTAGTAGTAGTAGTAGTAGTAGTATATGGTGTACCTGGTAGAAGGACGGCTGCCGTAGCCAGCACTTCCACTGCAGCAGAGCAGACAGTGTAGTCCCCCTTGTGGCCAGCAGGGGGCTGTTCTCCCCCTCCTCCCCAGGTCTGTTCCTGCTCTCAGAGGTGCCCAGGTGGAAGAGCAGAGAGAACACCAGCCCGATGCCCAGCACGATCAGAGCCAGGTTCTAGGACACGCACACACACAGGATCAACTCATCAGCCATTTTAAAGTGATTGGAAGATTGCAAAACAACTGATCATGAAAGGATGTAACTTTTGACAAACTTATGCAGTAAAATTGTTTACATTACTTTCCAAGAAATGTTAAGATTCAATTCCAGTTTGGATCCAATTCAAACTCCAGTCTGCTTCCTTGTCTCACCCTGAAGACGGGGATGTCGGCCGGTCCCAGGATGTCCATGTCGGCCTCCTGTCCGCTCTGCATGTGGAACAGCAAGTAGGCCATAGCGTACACCGTGATGTTAGCCACCACTGTGAAGGCATACCTGTGAACCATTTTGAAGTTCAATGGGTATAAGGCCAAAAGTTCGGTAAAGTATTCACCTTATTCCGCCCCGCCCACTTTTGCCTCTGTTTGCTTTGTCTCGGCACTTACACAGTGTTCCAAATTATTATGCAATTGTATTTTTGTGTCAAAAAGGTAAAAACTGAACTATCAATGACATTAATCTCAGAGACCTGGGATGATTAGTTGTCAGTTAAGCCCAGTTAAGGGAAAAACTACTGAAAAAGGGTGTTCCACTTTATTAAGCAGTCATGTTTTGGGCCAGAATCATGGTGAGAGAGCTGGTCGGCCCCTTTAGGCTCCCTGAAAGTGTGAAAATGACTTTCTGACTGACCACTGTCTTCTATGCTACAAAATGAAGAGCCATGCTTTCCTTAACAAAATCATCTTCATCATGACAACGCACCATGTCCTGCTGTAAAGAATACCTCTGCATCACTGGCTGCTATGGGCATAAAAGGAGAGAAACTCATGATGTGGACCCCCTCCTCCCCTGACCTCAACCCTATTGAGAACCTTTGGAGCCTCAACAATAAAAACATCTATGAGGGTGGGAGGCAGTTTTCATCCAAACAGCAGCTCTGGGAGGCTATTCTAACATCCTGCAAACAAATCCAAGCAGAAACTCTCCAAACATGTCAATATTTGTGAATGATGAGCGTGGGAAACAAAGCTGTAGTGATTTTTCAGAGCTGGGACAAAATATTGTTTTGCGATATCCCACAATCGTTATTGGTTGTGATCCGTGTATCGTATCGAAAACTATGTATCACGATACTTTTCATACTCAACCCAGTTATAGAAAAAAAACTACACAAATGTTTTTGACTAGATTTGGCGCTGAGAGGTAAAGGAACAGGCCACCCTTTTTCCATACCGTGTACATACTATGTTGTTACCTGAGCTTAGACGAGTTGATACGTACCTGTCTGGTCTTTGTGCCCGTGGAAGAGCGTGGTCGCTTCCAACTTCACCCCATTCAGAGCTATAGGAATATACTGGGAGAGGCCAAATGCTAACAACATCTTTGGTCGTTTTGCGTGACTGAGGGCACGCACAAAGACCAGACAGGTACACATGAACGCGTCTAAGCTCAGGTAAGAACATATCTCAGTATGAAAAAGCGGTGGCCTGTTCCTTTAAACAAAAGAGCCAGTTGTCAAAAACTGATTCATATTTCATTTATGCATTTTTGGAAACTCATTAAGTCTCAAGTCTGGATCTTAAGTCAACATTGAACCAGTCTGACTACTAAAGTCTGGCTCTGCTCCCACATGAAGAGGGACGATGCCTTCATGTGCTCTGGTAAAGATGATCCTTTCCAGCTGTGAAATAGAAATTCTGAGTGCATTAAGTGCAGCATAAGCAACCTCTGCTGTGTGAGAGACAAACCTATGGCTTTGACAATAAAACGAAAGGACAATATTGCCCACCTGTACGGCAACACCGCGGGGACAAGCCTGCACAGGAGTGAACATTCTCTATAGTCTTTACTTCTCCTTTCTGTTCAAATAAAACACAGCGGACTTTCCCAAACAGAAGCCACTGAAGCAAGTCCTCCTCGCAGCTGCCGCACTAATATCACTCTATTAACTCTTAATGGAGGGAGAAAAGGAATTTGACGAGTGAGCAGCAGTTTTAGGATATGTGGAATTTCTTGTAAATGGATGACCAGGCCTTTTTGTAGGAATTGTCACTTTGACGGATCTGGAATTTAAAGCATGTAATTGAGTTAGGAGCTCTGACTGTGAGGCTTTGTGTGTTTATGGAATAGTCAGCAGGAGGAAGAGTAACGTGTTTTCTGTGTGGCATTTTTAGAAAAGAGCCTGTGTACGGTCTGGAATTTCACAAATGATGGAAAAAACGTAAAGGTATGAGGTGTTTTTATGGGGTTTTGTTGCGTGAGCATTGCATAAAAGCAAAAAAAAATCTTTATCTTTAGAGAGACCCAGTTTTGATGCTGTCGTTTCAGGGACAGCGTTAAAAAAAGAAGTGACTTGGTTGTTTCAGCTCAAATAAATGACACAAATTGATTATTTTTGCATTTTATTTTGATGATATAATGTTGAGATTTCTAGCTAGCTGTTCCCACGCACCAACCCGTGAACGTCTGAACAGATGTTATGTTTGCACCGAAGGTTGTGAAGAAGGAGCTCTTTCTAACCTACTCTGGACACGCCTGTTCTTTTTTCTTACGCTAATGTCAGGGCGGAAATGCACGTTTGGAGGTTACAGAGGAGGTTTTTAGTCACTCCTACAGACTCGGACTGAACAATTATCATTATTTATTTTTATTAATTCAAAAACTAAACAAGCTCCAAAAATCCCTCAAAAAAATATATATATATATTTAGCAACAAACAGATAATTGAAACCTTTATCTATTTTGTAAGGAAAGTCTATGTTGTTGCATTGTGCTGAACACCCTGGAGGACCTGCCACACTTCCTTCCTACAACACGTGTTGATCCTGGACTTGGCTGGAAGGGTCAGTGCGCTGGTACCTGTAGGCGGTGAGCTCCACCTTGGCGTGTTCACAGCGGACCAGCTCAGGGATGAGGGACAGGTGGGAGATCTGCACGGCGGCCCAGCCGAACTGGAACACCACGATGAAGGGCACGAAGAACAGCATGCTGGCCCACTGCGGAGTCATAGAGGAGCAGCCCGGGCACTGGTTAAAGATGAAGGAGAAGGACAGCGCCACACACAGGGTGCCTGGGGACAGACACAAACACACAGCGCCGTTAACCCACCGACTCAGGGATCTGTGGGTGTCATGGGGGAAGAAGGGAGCGTTTAGAAGAAACTTTTTTTTTTCCGCTATAAACCGCAGAAGAAGAATGTGACTTGATAGTTACACACTTCAACATCTACCACAGGAAAGATGTGAGCGCTATCATTATTAGATTGTTTTCAGAGTCCGTAGAGATTGTGCTATAGTTCAGGTTTATTTTGATTAAAGCAGGCCCCGCCCTCTCACCGATTGCTAAAAAACATAAAATCATGATATAAAACTCTCCCGTTTGTCCCACCACTTAGAAAGAAGCTGAACTGGGAAAGGAAACAGGAAAGTTGTGTTATGTTTTGACACGATGAGCCTCACATCAAGTTCACAAATTATTTACGGAAAAAGTACAAAAACTTAAGTGTTTTTTGACCGTTTTTACTTTATTTTTTTTATTCCCCAACTTAAAGTTCCCATTGGAAGTTTCCAGATAATAAAGTAGATGGTCTGAAAACGTATGTCGCAAAGAAATCTTGGTGCTTCCTTTATACTGTATATAAATCTATTTTCCAAACTGTTTTCAAATTCCTTACATACTTTATTGTCATAGAGCAGTGGTTCCCAAAGTGAGGTCGGCGGCACCATAAGGAGGGGTGTTCCTAAAGCTAGTGTTCCCAATCCTTTCTGGTCGTGACCCCCAAAATCAATCAACAAACAACCCGGGACCCCCTTCTGTAAAATGTAAGTAGCATTTACATGGAGCAAAACTTTTAGAATCTGGTTTAATGGTGTTAGTTTGGAGACTGTCTCCTGCGACCCCCAGTTTGGGAATGGCAGAGTAATCAGAAAAAGTATATATAATTTTAGAAATACTAAACTGTAACATAAAAAAACAAGAGGATGTGAAGACTTTAAGAGACCAGTCTATCTATCCAATCAAAAGAACAGACATTTTCTCTGGATCACTTCTTGTAAAACTCCTGCCCGAGGTCTGCTTTCAGTCACCTGACAATCAGCAGTTGGAAACAGCGGACACTTTTGTCAACCATAAAAGAATCCATAAAGAGAGGCAAAGTCCTCGTTCTTTCAGGGCAAAGAGTTTTTACGAGCTCCTGTAGGTCACGCTCCGGACACTGATGGGACAGACTGTAGCTCACCCACGAGGTGCCAGCTCTTCCTCTTGCCGTAGTTTCCACACCCCGGCGCCCGGTCCGACTCGTAGCCGATGAGGGGCGTGCAGATGCCGTCGGCGATCTGTCCCACGAGCAGCAGCACGCCTGGACACAACATTCAACACTGTACATGTCAGAACACAATAACTACACAGTATATACAATAACTACACAGTATATACAATAACTACACAGTATTCCTGTTTAAGATCCACTTTAGACTTGTTTTGGTCCTGATTTCGTGTTTTCTGCTGAACTCTTTTTTAGGTTTAGTTAAACACCGTGGTAATATCGTAATCACACGTTTTCAATATCGTGCAGCCCAAATGTAAATATTTGGTTCTGATTGTAATAAGCCAAACTTCCTCCATTCCTCAACCGGGGCTAAAACCGAAACTAAAACGGGTTTGACTGACTCCAGATCAGGACGAAACCAGAACTTACAACATATTTCTGAACATTTCCACTGGCTGGATCCGAACCCGCAGTAGCGTTTCATTTCAGTTTCTTGTGAAGAGCGGGAGAGGGATGTGTGGCTTTCTTGTTGTCTGTTCATATTTTTGTTTCGTTTTTTAAATTTATAACAAAAAAAGAAAAAATATTCACCTGATTTTTTTTGTTGATCAAAAAGAATGAATAAAGAAAAGAGTTGTCACGATAACAGAATTTGAAGTTCGATATACAAACTTGAAAATTAGAATATTGTGAAAAAGTTCATTTATTTCTGTAATTCAACTTAAAATGTGAAACTAATGTATCGACTATAATTCATCCAAAACACCTGCAGAGGGTCCCTGAGACTTTAAATGGTCTCTGTGGTTCAGTAGAATGGGGAAGACTGACCTGACAGTTGTGCAGAAAACCATCATTGACACCCTCCGTAAAGCTCCAGTCCCATCCACTCCCGGTCACGTGTCGGGGTCCAACATAAAAAATCCCATGTATTTTTAGCATTCACTTTTTGAAAAAGTCAAAAAATACATGGGATTTTTTTATGTCGGACCCCGACACATGACGGGAGTGTGTGGGACTGTGGAGCTCTATAAGGAGAGAAAACCTCTAAAGGTAATAGCAAAAGAAGGTGGATGTCCTCAAAGTGCTGGATCAAAGTAGCCTGGCTAACGCCATGCTCTGTGTGCACTTGAATCATTTCGAACGGCAAAGCAGCCATGGCCGAAATCTTCGCATGGATTTGAGGACCAATCACAGAAAGAGGAGGGACGGCCAGACAATGGCGCACTATTCGACTATTGTTTAGGGATAAAAAAAAATAAAAAAAATTACGGATCCAACATGATAGCAGCAGACGCAACGCCATTTTTCGATCAAGCTTTAGACCGTGTTCTAAATAGTTTAGCTCTAAAGTTACAGCGAGTACGTCCTACATCATCTGATACGATTGGCTGTGGCTTCGTGCAGACACATATGATAGACATTTATACCGCCCAATAAACGGCTATGGACAATCGTAAACCACACCTCTCCTACGAGAAAATGAATTGGTGGTCCCCAGACTAAATATAACTTGTGATTTTAGTCTGGCACCAGCCAGGCTAGTATCAAAGCACATTCATAGAAAGTTAAGTTGAAGGAAAAGTGTGTAAGAAAAAGGTGCACAAGCCACAGGGATGACCACAGTCTGGAGAGGATGGTCAGGGAAAGGCCATTCAAAAGTGTGGGGGACCTAATTGTCATATTTATTGCTCTGTTTTATTGCCTTAATGTTTGGTGCAGCCCTGTGAGGCGACTTCTGTTGTGATATTGGGCTATACAAAACCATTAAACTTGAAACTTGAACTTCACAAGGAGTGACTGAGGCTGAGTCAGTGCATCAAGAGCCTCCACGCACAGACGGATCCTGGACATTGAGATTCCTCTTGTTTAGCCACTCCTGAACTACAAACAATGTCAGAAGCGTCTTACGTGGGCAAAATAAAGAAAGAACTGGTCTGTTGCTCAGTGGTCAACAGCTCTCTTTTCTGATGAGAGCAAATGTTGCATCTCATTTGGAAACCAAGGTCCCAGAGGAAGAATGGAGAAGCAAACCGTCCAAGATGCTTGAAGTCCAATGCGAAGTTTCCACAGTCTGTGATGATTTGTGGAGCCATGTCTTCTGCTGGTGTTGGTCCAGAGTAACCGTCAAGCAGGAGATTTTAGAGTTTCATGGTTACAATAAGTGAATCCTCCTGCCAGGTGTTTCTTACCACTGCTGCCCACGGCTCCCTACAGGTTGCCCCAGCAGCGTCGAAGGACGACTTTTGTTGTACAGTGATGAATAGACAAATAAAGCACTTTTACCTTGACCAAAGGTAAAAATCGCAATATTTGTCGGAAAAATATATATTGTTTTTTTTGGTCATAATCGTGCAGCCCAAGCTTCATCTGTTTGGAAAAACAACACACACCACTTTTAAGCTCATACTTAAACTTTTCTCATCCAAGAGACGTAAAAGAGAGAAGAGGTTTCATTTTTTAGGCATTTTTCCTCAGCCCTAATCAAAAGTAGTTTCTTAATATTGAACATTTAAAGAAGGTTTCAGTTTAAACCGACAGATAATTCACACTATAATAAGAAATTCTGGGTAACAGTTTGGGTTCCACTTCTCAAAATTCCAAAACCATTGTTGCCGTAGTGATAAAAACGTCAATGTGAAGTGAAAGCGTCACGGGCCAAAGTCTGCGCTTGAATCCGCCGTGTGGCGTTTGCGTAGCGAGAGCGGTCCGAGTGGTCAGCCTCCTGACGTCCTGTTGAACTGCCGGTTCAAGTTTAGTCTTCTGGGGTTAAAGGTCACCAAAACAAAGTCACAGGGCGCGCCTCCAAAGCTCATCCCTGATATTGGGAGATTATCGCAGTATCTTCATCCAGAAGCAAGTGAACTGGTCATTTGGAAATACATTGTGCAATTCCATCCTTTTATCCACAGTGTTTTCTTGTAAAACGCTACAATAACGTAACTAAAGGTTGTTATGGAAAGATTATCTGCTGTATTGTCACGCATCTGTCCTCGCGGTGTTGAAATGCTCAGGATTATAGAGCTGTAAAACTCTGCAGGCGCTGGAGTCCCGTGAAGGACACTTAGTTCTGCTGCTACAGGTGTAGAGTGGGTTCAGCGGCTTCACTAAAACCGTGAAGAAAAACCAGCCTGTGCACTTGTCCTGTGACAACAAAAAGAAGCTGCAGTTCACTTCAACTTGTTTATTGTTTTGGTTTTTAGATGTAATAATTCGAAATCAACATAATAAAGATGAATATGGCCCGACCGATAGGGATTTTTGGGGTCTGATACCGATACGAAGGGGTTGGCATGGCCGATAGCAGATATGTAGGCCGATATTCTAAGTAGTTTAACTTGATGTTGTTCTTTTTTAGATCTCACCAATAGCCTAAAATTTTTGAAACGTCTAAAATCCTGTACATGAAGCTTCGAAATGTGTCAGTGTTGAACTGTGACAGCAGGGGGCGCTAATGATTTGTGCAGAGTAGGTACTTCAGAGGGAGCTTGTTTGAAAGACAAACAGTAGATTCCAAAACAAAAACAGTGAGTCTCTATGTCTTATGGATCACAAAATATACGCAAAAGTTTAAAACATAAAATATGCAAAATAGGTATACAGTTTTCACCGCGATGTTTCTCCGCTCCCCTGAGGCCTAGGAAGTTGTGGTTGTGCTCATTTTAAAGTGAAAATATCCTAATATCGGCCGATAATATTAGCCGGCTGATATATCGGTGGGGCCCTAAAGAGGGATAAAGACTTCTCATCCAAACAGAAAAGAACCAAGAACAGTTAAGTCTTTTTCAGAAGGACTTTGTCATTATATCTAAATATCTAAATCCCAGCCTGATTTATTGAGTTTTGCACTCCCTTATATTAGGGAAGATAGGGTTTAGTTTACAACTAAAAAGCCGCTTTAAAAATAGATAAACCAAGGCACCCAGGGGCCCCTGATGAAAGTATTTTAGGCTTTTTTAGATAAAGCAGAGGAAACTCCTGTTACGATACTGGGCTACACTAAAAAACTTGAGCAGATTTGCCCCAAAGAGCCCACCTGGTTTTAATCATACACTCAGTGATCATTTCGTCGACGAAAATAATTTTTGTCAAAGTAATATTTTTGCCAACTAAAATTTGACTAAATCAAAATGTAAAGTTTTTTATAAGACTTAACAATATCTGGACTAAAATGTCCAGAAATTTTCATCGACTAAAATGTGACTAAATAAAAATGAAAAGAAGAAACTAAAATCATCCAAAACTTCCGATGACAGTGTTATTTATTTTTTAGCTTTATCCAACACTCATCTACACGGATCATTTTCCTTGCGTTGTCTTGTTGTCGTCACTTTTTGAACTTTTTCTTTCATTGCTTTTCTAATGCAATTTTGACCCATTTTTACCACATTTTCATCCCTTTTTTGTTGCTCTTTGTTGGCTGTTTTTGCTGCATTTGTGTCACTTTTTGATCACTTTTTTGTCATGTTTTCGTCACTATTTTGACACTTTGTTCAAGAAGCTTTTAGATTTGGGTAAAGCCAAACCATAGAACATGTGTTCAGTTCAGGTGGGGGTTAAAAGGTTAAATTCACTGCCAAAGGAAGAGCTCTGAGCTGTGTTCATGTGGGATAACAAACACGAAGCAGGACCTTATTTAAATATAAATAAATATGATAAATGCAAAGTCGACTAAATTCGTCTGAATTTTAGTCGACTAAATCTCGACTAAAATTCAAGGACATTTTCGTCAAAAGAAAATAAAAGTGAAAATGAAGAGTGGCGCGTGGCACTTACCCGCGTAGGTGTTCTGGAAGCCCAGGACGTCGTGGTAGAAGACCAGCAGGTAGGTGAACCACATCGAGGCGCACAGATCGTTTAGAAAGTGTCCCACGGCGTAGCTCAGCCGCCTGCACAGAGGCAACGACCTGTCCGTGTCCGACATGTCCACTGCTGTCTCACTAAAATCCCTTTTCTAAAAAAAATCAAGACCCTCAAAACTCCACGGCTCCTAAGTGTGTGTGTGTGTTTTTATTTTATGGCATTTCCCTTTCGAATGATTGCCTCTCCTTCAGCGAGACGAGTGTTACGTTACGCATCCCATTTGTGTAAGTTTCCTCTTCAGGTCAGGTGACAGTGACAAGTCAAACGAAATGAAAGAGGAGCAAGAGGAGGGAGAGGCAGAAACAGCAGCGGGAGCGCAGCCAAGTGAGCTTCCAGCGCTAAGCTTGACCGAGAAAACACCGCATATTTGGCTCAAAAAAACATGAAATAAATACAAAAACTTAAATAATCATTACTGGCTGCCACTCCCGTGTTGTCTGGAAAAGGATACACATGATAAAGCCAAATATAACCAGCGAATGCCCGTAAAAACAGCGTTAGCTAGGAGCTGCTCCGGCGACAGAAAAGCAGATGATGTAAACAGACCGGTGTTGATGACGTCAGCAGAAAAGGGACCAATGAGAGCCAGGGCTGGACAGCGCGCAGCCAATCACTGCGCCGCCACGCCAGGGCTTCGTCACGTGATTTGTGTTACATGTGGCGAATAAAAAAAAAACACACATAAAAATATGAAAAACAATTCAATAAAAGATGTTTCATATAAACATTCTTTGTTGTTGTTGTTACGAGTTTCGATGAAGTAAAAGCAAAGGTTGGTTTCATTATTCAATTAAATGGAACTGATAATGAAAGCACTGCGGGTGAAAAGAAGTGCATTTTCTCCAGTTCAGCTTTACCCAAATCAACAAATGTTTTTTTCCTTTCTTTTTCGACCTTTCTTATCATTTTTTTGTCACTTTGTTGCCAATCTTTTGTCACTCATTCGTTCCTTTTTCGTCACATTTTTCGTCACTTTTTTTGCTGCGTTTTTGTCACTTTTCTGTCACTTTGTCATTGCTTTTTTTTTTTTTTTTTCACTTGACACGTTTTCATCCTCGTTTTCGTCTCATTTTTGCTAGTTTTTTCAAGGAGCTTTTAAATTCAGGTAAAGCCAAACGGGAAAACATGCCCTCAGTTTAGGGTTAAAATGTAAAATAATAAACAATAATTACGGGTTGCCATGGAAAAGTAGGGGATAAAGAAAACAAAAATAACTTGTGATTCACAGAAAATTGTCAAAAATGTCTTAACGAAGAATGAGGAAGTTAAAAATAAGAAACGGATCTCCCACATCTTTTTTTACATGGTGGCGCAGTGGTGGCTCATACTTACATAGTTCAATATTTGAACACTTATTGAAGCCATTATTCATCTAAAGCAAGAAATAGGGACGTGCATATGAAAATCTCACATTACCTTCCCACAGAGATGCCACTAAATTTAGTATTTCAGATTAGAGGAAGATTACAGAGTAGAAATTCAAGCACCATATGCATTATGTCAATAGTATACTTCAGCAAAATTAATTTCCTCTTAAAAATCCTATAGTTAAGAGGGTAAAAAAACCTTAGGAAATGACTCAGTTTGCAGTTTTATATATGTGTCCTTAGTGTGGTGAGTAAAACATCATGCAGAGGTTTGTTTGAGAGTCATGTGACCCTGACATCAGCACTAATCTGTTACTGATAAAACGGCTTATAATAAATAACCAGCAAGATAAACCTCATTGGGTCTTACTTTGATTGCAATACCCAAGCTAGTCTACTACAGCTATTCTGATATATTTCACCCAAAACAGGACATTTTGTCTCGTCAACTCCGCATCAACTGATAAAGTGAAATATGTAAATAAGAGCGTACAGACGACTGAAACAGAGCACACGACAACTTCCTTAAACCGAAGCTTCTGTTTGTTTCCTTTCTTTGTTTGCCCTGTTGTTTCAAAATACCCATGTTTAAGTGGAGAGCCCTGCCAAGTCCCCCTGTTATTGTATTGTTAGTAACCTTCTAAGCCCCGCCTTCCCCGAGCTCATTCTCTCCAGCGAAAAGCTTCACCCAAACCCAAAAGCTTCTTGAAAATAGCATCAAAATAAACGAGATGTAAAGTAGAATAAAAACACAAAACAGGCGACAAAAAGTGATGAAAAAAGCACAAAAACAGGCAACAAAAAAGTGATAAAATAGCAACAAAACAGGCGACAAAAAAGCGACAAAAAAGCAACAAAACAGGCGACAAAAAAGTGATGAAAGAGCAACAAAACAGGCGACAAAAAAGTGATGAAAAAGCAACAAAACAGGCGACAAGAAAAGTTATGAAATAGCAATAAAACAGGCGACAAAAAGTGATGAAATAGCAACAAAACAGGCGACAAAAAAGTGATGAAAAAGCAACAAAACAGGCGACAAATAAGTGATGAAATAGCAACAAAACAGGCGACAAAAAAAGTTATGAAATAGCAACAAAACAGGCGACAAAAAAGTGATGAAATAGCAACAAAACAGGCGACAAATAAGTGATGAAAAAGCAACAAAACAGGCGACAAAAAGTGATGAAATAGCAGCAAAAAAGGTGACAAATAAGTGATGAAATAGCAACAAAACAGGCGACAAAAAGTGATGAAAAAGCAACAAAACAGGTGACAAAAAAGTGATGAAAAAGAAACAAAACAGGCGATAAAAAAGTGAAGAAAAAGCAACAAAACAGGCGACAAAAAGTGAGGAAAAAGCAACAAAACAGGCGACAAAAAGTGATGAAATAGCAATAAAACTGGCGACAAAAAGTGATGAAATAGCAACAAAACAGGCGACAAAAAAGTGATGAAATAGCAACAAAACAGGCGACAAAAAAGTGATGAAAAAGCAATAAAACAGGCGACAAAAAAGTGATGAAATATCAATAAAACTGGCGACAAAAAAAGTGATGAAAAAGCAACAAAACAGGCGACAAATAAGTGATGAAAAAGCAACAAAACAGGCGACAAAAAGGGATGAAATAGCAATAAAACAGGCGACAAAAAGTGACGAAATAGCAACAAAACAGGCGACAAATAAGTGATGAAATAGCAACAAAACAGGCGACAAAAAGGGATGAAATAGCAATAAAACAGGCGACAAAAAGGGATGAAATAGCAATAAAACAGGCGACAAAAAGTGATGAAATAGCAACAAAACAGGCGACAAATAAGTGATGAAATAGCAATAAAACAGGCGACAAAAGTGATGAAATAGCAATAAAACAGGCGACAAAAAAGTGATGAAATAGCAACAAAACAGGCGACAAAAGTGATGAAAAAGCAACAAAACCGGCGACAAAAAAGTGATGAAATAGCAATAAAACAGGCGACAAAAAGTGATGAAAAAGCAACAAAACAGGCGACAAAAAAGTGACAAAAAAGCAACAAAACAGGCGACAAAAGTGATGAAAAAGCAACAAAACCGGCGACAAAAAAGTGATGAAATAGCAACAAAACAGGCGACAAATAAGTGATGAAAAAGCAACAAAACAGGTGACAAAAAAGTGATGAAAAAGCAACAAAACAGGCGACAAAAAAGTGCTGAAAAAGCAACAAAACCGGCGACAAAAAAGTGACAAAAAAGCAACAAAACAGGCGAAAAGTGATGAAAAAGCAACAAAACCGGCGACAAAAAAGTGATGAAATAGCAACAAAACAGGCGACAAATAAGTGATGAAAAAGCAACAAAACAGGCGACAAAAAAGTGATGAAAAAGCAACAAAACAGGCGACAAAAAAGTGATGAAATAGCAACAAAACAGGCGACAAAAAGTGATGAAATAGCATAAAACAGGCGACAAAAAGTGATGAAATAGCAACAAAACAGGCGACAAAAAAGTGATGAAATAGCAACAAAACAAAAGACAAAAAAAGCCCTCAAAAAAGAAAAGTAACTCAACAAAAACACATCATAAAAGTGCCAAACCACAACAAAACAGGTGACAAAAAAGTAACAAAAATGTGATAAAAACTCGCTACACTGGCCTAGAAGGGGCTGTAAGCTTTTAGATTTGGGTAAAACTGAGCTGGAGAAAAGTTGCTTGGTTAAGGTGGGGGTTAAGAGGTTAACAGAGAATCTTGCACTTAAATATGAGGATAGCGGATCGTTTTTGATTGCCGTAATAAAGATTTTCTACATTTGTGACTACATTTCGATGCAAATCTTATACATTTCAAAGAACTTTAAATAATTATTGAATAAACAAAAGAAAAATCCATCATAAACAATAAACATATCCTTTCAAACATTTTTCAAATATTCATTATATAATTTCATTTGCACAAAAAATCTCCATTATGACCTGACCCTCTGACCAAAGCTCTGCGGACTCAGTGCCACACGGACACAGACGGATCATATTTAAAACATATACTATGTACACAACTTTAAAAACGTAGTTTGTCATCAAAAATACTATACTGTCATGTCTGTTTGTTTAAACCAGGAAACCATTAATCAATTACTAAAAGAGTTGTCAACCTTTTATGAATAAGTTGTGTTTCTTCTTCTTCTCGAGTTGCTGCCTCTGAACTTGTTTAAAACATACCCCGTGAACTCAGACGCCGCATAATTAAGGCTTAAAAAAACGCATTGACTCTTTCCATTGTGCAATTTAAAATAATGTCTATACAAGGACAAAACAGTGACAGAGACACAGGGACCAGGCTGGGCAGGAGAGTGACGTGCAGCTTCATGGCGTCACGATGAACACACTTAGTCATCACACACAGAAACCACTCAGAAAAGGCCTGCCGATGGATAATGGCCTTCAAAACAATGGACGATAATCGCTACGGCAGTAGAAGAAGAAACCATCAAAGGATTTAAAAACGTTGTTGACCAGGGAACATCATCACATTGAAATTGAAACTCAAAAAGGCCCATTTACAGCAAAATGATCATCTCCTGCGGGGAACGTGTGCTTGGTGTGAATTGGTGTGTGTGTTTTCGAGTGTGGGCACTACATTAGATGCTTGAGCCGCACGGTTTCATCAACTCGCCTGATACATGTACGAACTTCTGAGTGAAAAATGAATAAAAAGGCGATAGGACGTCACCCGTTATGATCTAAAAATCCACATGCTCTGCGCAGGTGGGCTTGGTCTGGGCTTTAAGTCGCTTTAATGTAGATGTTGCAGGTGAGATGGAGGCAGACAAGAGGAAACCTGAGCAGACTAAGGCACTGTTTACACGGCTATAGTCTCCAGGAAAAATCAGCAGTCACGCCCTCTCCCGATCTGCTTTTATATGAAAACGAGGGCGCGTCAAGAACAAAACAAAGTGCAGAGCATATGCAGCAAACGCCGCTTTGTTCCAACAGAAGCGCTGCCAGTGCACAGAGGAAGGTGGTTTATCTGTCTCCACTTCCTGGGATAAATATGGCGTTTTAAGGCAACTCTGGAGCTTTCTAAAGTAAAAGTAAATCATCAGTAAGTGTTTATAAGCCGTTTTGGACTGAATATAAATGTAAGGAGTCGCCCTGCCTCCGAACAGCGACAGGAAGTGTGGGTTGGTTTGAATCCGCACAAAAAGTCGATTTTGTCTTTGATTTTCCAAATTTGTGCCTCGCAAATCACCCAAATGCAGTGAGACGGGCCGTGCTAGTAAGGATGAAAAAACATCTCTCAAAAAGTTCGAAATCCAGTCCCGACAGCTAAATGAAGCGAACTCCGAACAGGTGCATTATGGGAACAAGACCCGCAAATGTTCATGATGTTTTTATTCTGTTTGGTTGTTTGAATGGGGATAGCGACGTTTAATCCTCCAACCCAGAGAAAAAAAACAAAGAAACCGACAACAACAAAAAGAAAAGAAAATTAAAAATACAAGTTATTTAAAAAAAAAAAAAAAATGACACTTGGAGGAAATCACACTAAGAAGCTACAAAAACGCAAACTTTTGAAACAACTCAAAAGAGGACAGAGCGATGTTTTTTAGTGACAAATTAAAACGGACAAGTCTCTTACATAAACATCTTTTAAACGTTTCATTCGCGCGTGTGAGAATAGATTCCAGTTTTTTTTTAGTCTCCGTTGTAAAGTCTTCGCCAAAAAAAAGGTCATGGTCCATAAGCGCGTCCATGGGTTTGTTGTTCAACTTTTCAGAATAAACTCCTCTGAACCAGTCAGTAAGGAAAAAACAAAACAAAAACAAAAATCATCTGAAAATGAAAGAAAACAAAAGTTACAGCCTCTCGAGAAGTGTTCATTCATTTTTCAGCTGTTGGTGGTTGAAGCTCGTCCACCGCGCTGTGGGGCTCCAGTCCAAACGCCAGTCTGTACTTAAAGCTCCTCAGTGGAAGGGGTCTGCCCACAGCCGGACAGGGAGTTTGTTTCTTTCTTGGTTTTTTTTTTGGACCCACTGGGCTCCCCGTAAAGAGGGTTTTTGTGTGAGGGACAGAGGTACAAGGAGACAGAGGTAAAAAGACAACGGCCCGGCCAAAGGTGATTTCTTTTTTTATTTGTGTCTCTGGAGAGCTTTCCTCTTCCTCCTCTTGAAAAAGCAGCAGCACCTGGAAGACAAACGGAGAATGTCTCGCGTCAGTTTGAACCGGCTGTGTGGGCTCTGCAGACGCTAAAGCCACGCTTGTGTGAACTTTTACATGCTTTGCTATTTTTAGTCCCTCAAGATATTGGATTGGGCAGGAAAAAAATGATCGGAGCAACATAAATATACAGGTGAAACTCGGACAATTAGAATATCGTGAAAACGTTCATGTATTTCTGTAAAACAACTGAAACTGATATATGATATAGACTCATTACATGCAAAGTGACAGATGTCAAGCCTTTGTTTGTTGTATTTGCTTTCAGCTTGTAAAAAACCCTAATTCAAAATTCAGAAATTGAGAATATTACATGAAATCAATAAATAAATGATTTTAAACAGAAAAATGTGGGTCCTCTGAAAACTAAAATCATACATATGTACTTAGTTTGGACCTTTTTACTTGAATGACTGCCTTAATGCAGTTGCGTGGCCTGGATGCTCTCAGCCTGTGGCACTGCTGAGGTGTCATGGAGGACCAGGATGCTTCAACCAGAGGAATCTGACGTCTGAAGCCCATGTCCAGGATCCGTCTGTGTGTGGAGGCTCTTGATCCACTGACTCAGCCTCAGTCCCCCGCACTTTTGAATGGCCTTTTCCTGACCATCCTCTCCAGACTGTGGTCATCCCTGCGGCTTGTGCACCTTTTTCTTCCACACTTTTCCTTTCCTTCCACTCAACTTTCTATTAATGTGCTTTGATCCAGCACTTTGAGAACATCCAACTTCTTTTGCTGTTACCTTCTGAGCCTTTCTCTCCTTATGGAGGACGTCAATGATGGTTTTGAGTCTATATCATATATTTGTTTCACATTTTAAGTTGAATTACAGAAATAAATTAACTTTTTCACGATATGCTAATTTTCCAAGTTTCACCCATACACTAATATACAAATATTTTATGAGGTGGAACAGGAACCACTGATCAACGCCATAAACAGAATCTAACACATGTGCTGAGAGAATCTTTTATTATGAAACTTTTTAAGGGAAAAACACTGTATATTAGTGCGTATCTGAGCTTTTAGCAACGGTCGCCAAAATACTGAGTAACTGTTTACGTGTAAAAGTTTGCTTCATATTTGAGTAGTGACAGAAATGATCAGATGCACATTGAAGCAGTCAATACAGGTATAAGCCTTAAACTGTTTCTAAAAAGCATTAGAGTCTTACTTGGTATCATCAGCCACCTCCACCTCTGCGTTGGCTGTGATGGGTGCGTTGGAGTGTCCCGCTGTGGGGTCGTCTGTGTTCAGCTCCCCATTGGTGGAATTCATCACCTGAGAAGCAACACCCAATGAACAAACAGGCATAGATATTGATTTTTTCTTTTTCTTTTTTCATTTAGTCCCAGAGCGGAGACATCTGAGACACACGGCCCATAGTAGATCCGGTTAAAAGGTCGACTTGTAACATGGAGAAATCTACTGACGAACACAGTCTGCAACAGACCCAGCCCTGGCAGACAACATCAACACCTCTCCTGCATGAACTGAGCAAATACAAGAGCCTGGACCGACGTCCGTGTATAATGACCTGTGTGTGACTAAATAATGAGAGACGGAGGGACATGCAGACGCACAGACAGCGGACACAGGCCCTGTTCAGACCTGACCAAGCAGGACTTCTTTCCAGTGCTGAGGTCTTGTTGTCCTCACAGATCGGATCATCAAGTTCAAACACACATTTACTACTTGGAAACTCGGGTCGCATCTTTAAACCCAGTTAGAAAATCCTTCATCTGTAAACTCATTCAAATAAAGTGAATGAGAGAGACTCTAGTTTGTAGACTGAATCAATGTTTAGTCCAGTTTATCAATTAAGAAAAAAATAGTGGCTGGGAGAATCAGCAAAGATGAAAAGATGTTTATGAATGAAACTCTGCTGTGAGCTCCAGAGGCAGGGCCTGTCCTGGTGGACTTAAAGAGGCGAGGCGATGACCCTGCACAAGGGAAACTGGAGCCGGTCCCCTGGTCCTGATGGTCGACACTCTGGCTCTCAGAGACAGGAAGCATTTTATTTGCCCAAGTCACTTTTGCTGACTTTTCAGTGTGAAACATTTCTATCATAATCTGATCCAAAAAAAAATACAATCAGAGGAAACATAACCAACATAACCCTCCTCTCCCTGATGCAGTGGCTTGATATTTTGCTCAACTCAACTCTAATCAAACAACGACTGGTGCTTTGAGTCATTTCCACCACAGCAGATTGTAAAGCCAGAGGGGCCCAGGCGTGTTCTCAGACAGGCCTGAAGAGGGCAGCAGCAGCAGCAGTAGCAGACACACACAGCCTGAGAGAGCGCCCAGTACCTGCACAGAGCCTCCCAGCCTGTCTGCAGTGAGGCGATGGGGCAGCGGAGTGGGCTGAGACGCCCTGCCCTCTGCCCACTACAGGGGCCCAACGCGGGGCCAGAGAGACAGAGGAGAGAGGAGCAAGAGCACAATTCAGAAACCAAAAAGAAGAGGAGCAGGAGGGACAGAGTTCAAAGAGCTATCGATGACTTGGTTAGACGGTGCGTGTTGTACAAGGGATCGACATACCTGATTTTTGGTCTGTGGCGCCTTTTCTCTGTTGCTCGTCTGCAGGGGGGTCTCTGTGGCCACGGGGCCGATGGGCGTGGGCTGCACATGAGGACACAAGCTTTACTATCCACGCATCAATCATCACCATAGACAATGGGCACCGTTTGGGCAGCAGCTGAGAAATGAACTGTGTGTGTTTAAATGGCAGCTGAAAACTATAGATTTTGCTTTTTTTGTTGCTTTTTTTAGGGTTTCTGGTAGGTTTTCTGGATGGAATGTCTACCGTAACTATGGAAACACTTTTGAGTGTCATAGAGGCCGCCGTGGTGGAAAGTAAAGGTGCCATGCTAACCACCCAAACAACTGCTGGGTCACTGACAGGTCAAATAGGTGCTAACGTTAACCTTTTTTCTGCTTAAAAAGTTGCATAATGCACCTTTAAGTTTTATTTTATTACTTCTTAAACCCCGCCTTTTCTCCTGTTACACAAATCTTTTCGACTGGAGCTTACAGTGCAACCTCATTTGAAAGCTAAGCCCTACAAAAGTGATCTAAACCTTTCTGTCGAGTTGTTGCTGTGTTTATGTCACGTCTTCATCATATTCTTGACACATTTTTGTTGCTTTTAATCACTTTTTAGTTGTGTATTTGACGTGTTTCATTGTGTTACTGCCGACATGTCACATTTTTCTTGCTTTTTTGTCGCTTCTTGTGTTTTTGAGCGCGACTCACCAGCGGTTTGCCGGTCCAGTCGTACTGATAATCGAAGATGTAGCCGTTTCTGTCGAAGAGGTCCGTGAACAGTTTCCTCAGGTAGTCGTAGTCGGGTTTCTCGAAGAAGTCCAGACGCCGCACGTATCGCAGGTACGTGGCCATCTCTTCTGTTACACACACGACACATGTTCACGCAGAAGCACGGACGGGCACGACCTAAAGCTATAGCTACAGCCTTAGGGCCACACACTGCAGGCGATGATGTCATTTAGAGATAGCAGTTTCAAACTATGGCTGCACGAGCATAGAAAGCATAGAAATACCTTTAGCTATCTGAGCCTGTTCCTACAAGTGCACACATTCTGTTAGCTGTCGAATCCCAGACCCCATTTAAATTGAACGCCCTGTCCACATACAAATGAATAGGGGAGCCAGGCGCAATACTAAAGTATGGGGAGGCATTTTCTTTGTCCTTTTCATGGCATTTATATAATTTCTGTGGTTTCTTTATCTTTATCGTTTTATAAGACGATGTTTTGTGGCCACTGGATGTGTTTCCAACCCACAAAAAGCAAAAACATTTTGCATTTATACGCTAATCTAAAGTATAATGTCCAAAGGCCTGTACATTCATTCATGATTTCTAACCAATGGCCGCTGGCTGCCCTGCTTTTTGACCACGAACGTGGGGGCTGCCATTTCTCCGCCATTGCTGTAGTACCTCCATATTGCCACTAGGCCCCCATTGAAAAGCATTGGAGTTTAGACACGTTAAAAACTACTTTAACGCCTGGTTTCAATGTTTTCAAACCTAGACTAGGCTAGATCTTCCTCCTGAGATAACGCTGGGTTAATCACAATATATGAAACCAGGCTGGTTTTCGTAATATGAATTTTAGAAATCTCGTACTTAATGAGGCTCGGACTGTTAGCATTGGAGCAGCGCGAGCTACACGTCACGCAAGGGCCGAGTCTACGGTGAAAATCCCGCCTGTATGTCCTTTTTAGGAACGTGCTTCGTCAGAGCTGGGGAGGGGGAGCCTGTAAATCCGCCATAAATTCCCCCACGGCCGTGGTCATAATCGTAAAAGGGGAGGAGTGAGCATAAGACGTCCATTATTTTTACAGTCTATGTTTCTAACTAGGCTTTTGTCTCACCGAGATGTGGTCGATGGTTGACAACAGCTGAAAACATCTGGATCGCTCATAGTTTGCGATTACTGATGGATAATGCTAACGGCTATAGGAAAAGCACATTGAGCAGGCTAGCAGACTATAACTCCCGGACTAGCCTACTTGCTAACTGTCTGCACTCGTTAGGATCAAACGCTGCATCTCCTTTTTATTTCTATAGTTGCAACAGTGTGAATAAAACCTCATTTTGAGAAAACGGGTATGGTAACGTGTACACATCCGCCTGTATATTTCTCCTGTCTTTAGCCGCTGCTGTCTCCCAGAAAGGAAATGACTATAATATTTGGATTACAGTGTCATCTTGGACGGCATTAAAGCTAGGATACAATGTGCACTTTTTTTGCTAAGCTGCAACAGAAAAAGGCAGTATCAACACGTCAGACCTGGAAAGCTGTCACAGAGGACTTCTATGGGCGTGTCCCTCTTGGTGTCTCCGATCTTCTGGTATCGCTCCTTCAGCGTGTCGGCCTGAGATACAGGACACAGACAGCCTTTAGTTTCGGTCTGTATCTTTACAGTGCTAGTCCTTGGTACTGACCTTGAGTCCTTGCCAGGGCAGACTCCCTCTGAGGAAGTACATGAACATGTGTCCTAGAGCCTCCAGGTCGTCTCGCCGGCTTTGCTCTGGAAACACAACGCGATCAGTGAGATGCAAGAGGAGAGGTCGTAGCCAAGATGATAATTCAACAAAATTCAAATCTGGCCAAAACAGTCCTGAAGTCAGTAAGCGGAGTGAGTGAATCTGCTGCAGGTCCGGTCTGCAGAAGGAACTGGCTGGAGCGGAAGATTATACGCATTTGGGCTTATTATTGGTCTAACAATAAATGACTGAATTATCGTTGATGACAGGTGAGCATCAACTTGACTAAGCTCAGGTAAGAACATATCTCAGTATGGAATAACGGTGGCCTGTTCCTTTAAGGTAAATAAAGTAGACGTATGCAAAATGTTATAATGCTGTTCCTTTGTCAACGACAAACCTGAAGTAGTATTTCACTACATTCATACATTCACGCAGTTTGGAGTAATCCTCAGGTAAAGTGTTATAATTTAGCAGCTTCTTCTTCTACGGTGTCAGCACTTTGTTGTACAATGGTGTCATTGTTAAAACTGTCCTTAACATTACTACTATGACGTAGTAGAGATGGTTATGTTGCTCCAAGTTCAGACAGATGATCTTGTCCTTATTTTCCCCCAATGTTGGACCTGCTGTAAAAAGCTGACACGTGGAGCGCTTTTTGCACACCGCCCCAACGCACCTGCTGCGACGCCAAGTCATCACCCGGACGGGTGCGCACATTTAACGCTGACAATACACAGTAATCACCCACACCTGCCACGGGATCCGCGTTTGGTCTGAATGCACCTTTAGTGTGTTTAAGCCGTATACGTTTAGAAACACACGATCGGGACAAAAATATCAATGCTAAGGCACCAAAATGTTTTAAGTCCCATATGCAGGATACCAAAGCGCATTATGAAAGGTGTGATTACATTTTGTTCTTTTGCAAGGCAGCTCATTAACGTGATTGTCTAACCGTGTCCCGGGGCCACGTCGTGCTGCAGAAGTCTCACCTTTGCCCAGGTGCGTGTTGATGCTCATGTATCTGGCTGTTCCCGTCAGGCTCTTGTGTTCCCTGTACGGGATGTGCTTCTTGGTCTCAGGGTCTATATACTCCTTGGCCAGGCCGAAGTCTATAATGTGGATGGTGTGCTGTCGCTTGGAGCCCGGCCGCCCCACCAAGAAGTTCTCCGGCTTTACGTCTCGGTAAATCAGGCTTCTGGTGTGCACAAACTCCATTCGGGTGATCTGAAGGGAGAGAACAATAAAACGTTAGAGGAACCATTACAGAAATGAAAACAACTGCCACTCATTTGCCTCGTCATGGCAAGTGAATCATCAAAATAGATTGCAGTGACGTAGCCTTGGAATAAAGACCTGTCAGGTGCAGCAGCCTGAGGTCAGTCTGTTTAAGACATGACTCATTCTACTTACTCAACAAATGCCTGTTCATTGTTAGACGCATTGCAAGAAGTTACCAGCTGAAGCACTTAAGAACAGGCAGGTTTGGAAAAGCGTTTCAACTCTACAGTGAAGCGGGCGTGTTTACCAGCTGTATGGCGATCATGAGGACAGTCTTGAGGGAGAAGGTGCGGTCGCAGAGGTCAAACAGGTCTTCTAAACTGGGGCCCAGCAGCTCCAGGACCATGGCGTTGTACTTCCCACACGGGCCGAAATAGAACACCTGCGGGACGCCCTCTGTGCACAGCATAAACACAATATCAATGTTTGGCTTTTATTCTCTTCAGGGATGGGACGTGTTGAGGATTTTGTTAGCTCAACTCTTTATTCATTTGTCTTTGCCAGATCTATAGAAAAGCACTGTTACAAAGCAAGGACAGCTCACCTGAACTTCCCAGCTGTTTGTAGAAGCGATATTCTAAATGAAGCTGCGGCGCTCGAGACTTGATTGGCTCCTGCAAAAGAACACGACTGGATGAGTATATAGAATTTCGAGGAACTTTTCCCACATGAACAAATTGAAAAGAGCCGTCACATTTAAATGTATTTCAATTCAAACTGAGTGACATGTATTGAATTATAGCGAAATGTATTTACCTGCAGGTCAGTCAGCTTTTATGACCGGGTTCACTCATGCAGAAATGACCTGTGTTATTATGTGGCAGATTCCTATGTTATTACAAGCAAGCAACTTACTGGTTTCACTTGTGCCGAGCTGATTTTGGATGCAATAAATAGGTATTTCACAAGAACCCTTTTATTGTGACTGACCCTCCGTGATTTCCGTGACAATGGTTACATCGTCATTGTGATTCAGTAGTTTTCATGTCAAATGTTTTATCTCAAATACTGACACGTTTCTCCACCGAACCCGGTCTAACAATGGACAATATCACGGACTGAACCTGACTGAATCCAAATCCAAGGACTCGGTCCGAAATGAAAATAAAAACTGGGTCTATATTAGGTCTAAACCTGGGCAATGTCAGACTTAACCTAGATTAAAGGAGGGTTAGGGCGGAACAGGACAATACCAGGACTGAACCCAGATGGAAGCCTTTAACCTTTTAACCCCTGCCATAACCAAATGCATTTTCTCCAGTTCAGATTTACCCAAATCTAAAAGGCCATTGTAACGCCTCATTTGAAAGCTAAGACCTACAAAACTAATTTAAACTGATCTTTATCCTTGAGTTGTCACTTTATTGACATTTTTTCATGCTTTTGTATTGCGTTTTGTCACTTTTTCATCACTTTTCTGTCACTCTTTTGTGGCTTTTTTGTTGATATTTGAACACTTTATTCAAGATGCTTTTAGATTTGGGTAAAGCCTAACTGGGGATGTTGTGTTTGGTTCAGGTGGCGGTTAAGAGGTTAAAAGACAGTATATACACAAATTGGAAGTAAATCTAAATTGTGATTTCATTGTGTGAAGATTTTCTTTGGCTGTACCGCTCCCCCCCCCTCCCCGTGAAAACACCCACCAGCTTGATGGCCACGTATTCGTTGGTGTAGAGGTTCTTGCCCAGCCGCAGCTCCCCGAAGTTCCCGCAGCCGATCTTCTTGCCCACTCTGAAGTTGGGCCCCACCATGAGCACGCCGGAGTTGGAGCCCGAGCCGCGGCCGTGCGACGAGCGGCTGCCGCCCTTCCCGGACATCCTCTTCCCGTCCTCTGGCTCCGCCTTCCCCCCCCCTCCTCCTCCTCCTCCACCACCACCACCTCCCCCTCCTCCTCCGCCGCCTCCTCCTCCCCCGCCTCCCCCGCCCACTCCGCGCTTGTCAAAGTCCATCAGCTTGTGGTAGCCCGGCTTCTCCACGGTTAGGCCAGTTCCATGCAAACCCAAGGGGACCACCGGGAACGACCGTCTTGCGGCCCTCGCTGCTCAGGGGGCGGCTCGCTGCGCCTCGTCGGGATTCGACCTCTGTGTCCGGTTGAGAAGCTGTGCGCGTCGTGGGAAAAAAAAACTTTTGCCTGGCTTACGAAGCAGAAGAAAGAAGTTGAAGACGAGGATGAGGCTACGTGAGCAGTAGCGCCTGAAATAAAAGCTGAAGCTGAGATGAGAAACTGAAGAATGAAAAGGATGATTTTTTTTTGGGAGGGGGGAGCAGCGGTACGGAGATGAGAGCTCCCCCTCGAGGGGCCAGAGATGGAGATGGGGGACAGTTAGCCGTACGCTAACATGCTAAAATATGAAGCGGAGAGGCTGCGCTCGCTCGGGGCTCCGCCGGAACGCTGTGGGCCGTCGCATTTGGAAGCGTCACTTTCAGAAGGCGGGTCCAGACGGGGCTTCTGACCATCGATGAAATCCCTCCTGGAAGACAGAATCCAAAATGAGATCTTACAGGAAATGGGAAATGACCGTTAAATAAACTTTCAAAGCAACAAAAGTAAAAAGTTGAAGATGCTTGTGTAGGGTTTAGGTGGCGGATGGATACAAAATGCCACAAAAAAAAAAAAAAAACGTGATAATAATGCTACAAAAATGCAGCAAAAGTTACAAAAACACAACAAAACAGGGCTAGCTTAGCTTCCAAATGACATATTACACAGGCCTATAGTCTGTAAGCCCCAGTCCTGAAGCTTTTAGATTTGGGTAAGGCCAAACTGTAGAAACTGAGCTCGCTTAGGTGGAGGTTAAGATGTTAAGAAACTAATATTTGTATTTCCGACCAACTTACACAGTAAATACCGACCGATATGGGCCGATGCCGATATTGTGGGATGTTAATTGGCCGATTCCGATACTCTAGGCTTTTTTGGCTGTTTTTTCCAAATGTCTGGTCTTATAATCCTGTTAAAACAAATTCCCTGGCCGCTCCAGCACTGGACGGTTTTTGTTTTATTACTTTTGGTGATCCAATCATAGTTTCTGTCCCAGATTTGATTAGTTGTTAGCATTAGCATATTGTTACTCGCCGTGACATTTTGCGCAGCGATCAAAAACACAATAGTGGAGGTTAAAACTAACTCTAACTAACTCAGCGATTGAATTCTCCAGATTCTGCACTTCAAAATGATAAGAGGTGAAACTTGTGTTTGACAAACATTTTCGGTCCCAGAAATATTGGCCTTTTTGGGTGCTAAATCGGCCGATATATCGGTCAGTCTCTGGTAAATAGTCGAGCAGTGTCATTATTTTAAAAAGGTTTCATGTCAGTTGGAATCCAATGCATTTTTCGGGCTTTTATTTTGGTGCCGTACTTCTGGTTCTGACGAGTATTGTTTTCCGCATGGCTGAAGATAAAATATGTAAGAATGATTCAGGGAGGCGACCGGCAGACTGCATTAGATACTCGATGCTCGTCCGTCCACAGGAAAGAGCGGCTCTGTTCTGTGCTGTAACTTGAACTGCACTGGCTGTGGTTACACGGCCGTCAGGAGCACAGTGGACACCAGGAAATCATCGCTACATTTTCACACAGACTTCTATCAGCTCACTACACTAAACTAAGCTATATTGTATTAAAATGGCGATTCCTGGGGTTATCGCTCACATTTCGAGAGTTATCTCACGGCTCTTTTACATTTGATTTGGATTATTTGATTGCGATTGCAGCCGTAGCTTTCCAGACTTTTAAGGATATGTCGGTCTTGTGAAGCCTCGCCCGCTGCTTCCTTTTCCATACGTTCACCTTCACCACCTCCCGTCTTCCTACTTCCTGTTCACGAAGTCAAACCAGGAGCTGACCTACAAAGCCGCCCGTGTAACCCCCGCCAAAAGTGGAGTCTGCCCCCGAGTGAGCCACACGCAGCAAAATGACCCACTTTCACGGATCCAAACTCCAATCAAACACGTTCCACTGTGCCGCTGCTGTCATGGCGTGTGCAGCTACGTAGTCTGTTTATAAGTAGAGGCTTCTGAAACCAAAGAGCCGCTTCTTACCCCCAAAAATCTCCAATTAAACGGTGAATGTGAGGAGTGAACCGGGGCTGCACTGGTACTTAACCAAGACTAAAAAGGTCTAAGGCTTCAGATGATCCATAATCATAGCGTGATCAACCCAAGAGTTAACCAGACCACCTCTCACTGAGGAGCCAAGAGCTGTAAAGAGCAGGGCTTTAAGGGCCACATGTGCTTCCAAAACCACAGGCTGCACATCCCAACCAGCCATTACCGGGTCGCTTTGCTTTTCATTTCCCTCGGAGCCGTGTCTAATTGGGATTTTTCTGAACTGCGAGTTGCGAATAGATTTGTAATTTATGCTTCAAAATCAATAGCCAGCTCAGACAGTTTTAGCCATGTCCGGCTTTAAAGCGGACGCATGGTTATCGAGGCCGAAAACATCTTTTGGGTAATTCAGCTTTGATATTTTGTGTGAAGATTTGAAATGTCTGTGTGAGTGTAGAAATAAAAAGGAGAAGCGGTGTTCAATCCCGAGGTATGCGGACAGTTAGCAGAGTGATTGTTCACTGTGTTTTTTCTATAGCCGTTATCATTTAGCCATCAAACATCCTAAATTATAAAACGATCCAGGTGTTTTAAGTCACCACATTTAGGTGAGGTCAAAGCCTAGTTGAAAATAATTACTGAATGTACAGAGCTTTTGAGGTTTTACTTTACATAAGAATTAGCTTATAAAAGTGTCCTCTGAGATAAATGCTAAATCCTGGGGTTGGATTCACACTTAATGGCCACTAAACATCATTGTATAATTTACTAATGATTGTGAAATGATATAAACGCCCTAAAACGAGCATGTCATACCTCGCCATACTTTAATATAGGGCCTGGCTTCACCATTAATTTGTATGGGTATGGAACTCTTGATTCAAGCAGGTCCGGGAAGCCGTTAGCTAAATGGCGTGAACTTAGGGCTGTGCAATTAATCGAAATTCGATTACGATTTCGATTGCAACAATAAACGATTAAAAAATTAGCATAATCGCAAAAAATCGATAATTTTTTTTTAAAATTATTATTAATGTTTTTTTTCACATTTGTTTTTCACATTTTTTTTCCTAATTTTTAATTTTGGGATTTTGGTCTTTTTTTGCTGGATTTTTGTCGGGTTTTTTTTTATGTTTTTTTGTCATTTTTTTTTTATGGATATTCGTCACTTTTTTTGCTGGATTTTTGTCTTTTTTTGATGGATTTTTGTCACTCTTTTGATGGATTTTTGTCTTTTTTTGATGGATTCTTGTCATTTTTTTTATGTTTTTTTTGATGGATTTTTATCATTTTTTTTAATGTTTTTTTGTCATTTTTTTTAAATGTTTTTTTGTCATTTTTTTATGTTTTTTTTGTCTTTTTTTTGATGGATTTTTGTAACTTTTTTGCTGGATTTTTGTCTTTTTTTTTTGCTGGATTTTTGTCACTCTTTTGATGGATTTTTTTAAAGGTAACAAATAATCGTTTGAATAATCGTGATTTCAATTATGACAAAAATAATCGTGATTATTATTTTTTCAATAATCGAGCAGCCCTACGTGAACTATGTGTGTACGGATGAGATTGTAACAAAGGAGAGACAGGCCTTGAATTTGAACTTCACATTTTTGTTAACGGCATGCTAGCAAGTCTGTTCTTATAATGGAATTTCCCGTGTTTAAGTTGGTATTTAAGCCGGTAGTTAACATCACATTTCCCCCTAACATCGTGCTGCCTCCTCCGTCAAAATGCCCGCTCTGCTGTTGTGCCTTTAACTCTTGGTACACGGCTGTTTGCTTTTTTCCACTGCGCAGAGAGTGTCAACAGAAATCAATATAGTTGTATGGGCCGTTTCTGAGCGCGGGCTGGCGAGAGCGCGTGCACGCACACTCCCACACGTCACAGGAGCGGGCCCCATCTGACACACGGGGCCGAGGTCCAGAAAACACAGGCCGCCTCAGACCCAGCCTCTCAGAGCCACAGCGTCTGCACCGGAGCGGAGGACGGGGCTGGGGTTTGGCCTGAGCTGCCAAGTATCACAATCAGGATTTTAGATTGGAGAGGAATATTTGGTTCTGTACACATTAAATATCTTATCCTTCCACAAGAGGAAGAAAGGAAGGAAGAGATCTGTTATACTTTTTATTCTGTCCGCTATTATTGAATAAAATGAATGTTGGCTACATTGTTGTTTTCTGGATTGTGAGAGCATTTCCATAGTTCATCTTCTGACTGCTAATGTTAATGTTCGTTTTTAGACTCAGAGAATCATACATTTTTACCAATGCTGAGCACGTTTAATTGGCTTGAATATTTCCCGCTGTTGCCCCAATAATGACCTTTAACAGATAGTAGATCATCGCTAAACAGCTGGCTCTTATTATTCCATTCATTTGACGATCGGGATGAATGAACTGATCACTGTATGTAATCGTTATAGACAGATGCTGAATGAATGTGTTGCAACACAAGTAGCTTTCTATGACTTCAGGGTGCACTCACTTACAGTCACCACTGTCAAGGCCAAACAAGAACTGGCTTTGTGCCATTGTAAACCTCCCCTTAGTCTGGAGCAGAATATATACGTGGTGTTGTATACGGAAACTCAACCATAGCTTTCAAACTTTGGGACTGATACCAATTGGAGAGTGTTTTTTTCTTTGTCAAGCGTGAAAACAAGCTCATGTGTCATGTGTCAACGCTTGAGTGACATTGTGAGTAGTCAAAACAGGATGGTTGTGAATCGTGCTTGGGTTCTCGAATGAAACTGATTCATTTGTTCAGAGTGACCCAAACTCAAACATTGCGTCATACAAATACTGTAGTTTTTCCTAAAAATAAACGTGGGGCCTGGGAGTTCTTCCCCAATGCATTTTTAATGGAATTAACAATAATTTCAGCATTATTTTAGGAGTGTTTTAACACACCTTGGGCATGATGTTAGCTACCCCCGCATTCGATTGTCCTTATGTTATGATGTACATTTCTTCCTACTTAAAGCATGACTTTTATGTTTTTGCAACAAGGCAGGTTTTATTCAATACGAAATAGAACAAAACAATGAAAGTAGTGAAGGCATTTAAACCACAATTTTAATTTTAGGTGCAAATATATTAGGGCTGAAATAACTAATTGATTAATCGACGACTAATCCATTATTGAAATATGAAATAGTCGACAACTATTTTAGTAATCGATTAATCGTTTTCTGGTCCACACAGACTCAAATAGAGCAAAAATTACTTAGTAGTAGTAGTAGTATTTTTGATGAAAACCTACTTTGTTTTTATAGTTAGTGTATGTAGTGTTTTGTACATTGTAAATTTCATGAATATCTGTCTCTGTCCATCCAATCAGAAGCAGAATTAGCGCCTCCAGCAAACATTTACCTTAAAGGGTATCTAACCCCCCCTTCCAGAGGCTCAGCCTGAGAGTGTCAGATTTGAAAATCTCAACAGAAAAGGGGCGTTGCCTGGAGGACTAAGGGGCACGCGGGAGGGGTGAGGGGTGGGAGGGGTTTCGGGGTCTGATTGACAGGCCTGAGTCATTTGACTAACGATGCACTCGCAACGCTCCTCGTAAACAAAGTTCGAGCACAGCGAGCTAACTTATTTAGCAACATGGTGAGACAGCTCTACAGCTCTCTTTACACAGGACAGGCATCGTGGCAGACAGCGGCCTTGTACCCGAGACTGCTCTGAGGCGCGGGGTTATTTTATTAGTGATTCCGCTGTCATTTACAAAGCTAACGGCTTAGCATTGAGCTAGATCGATGTTAGCATCGCAGCTAAGGGACCAAACGTAACTGTCCTGGCTGCTTTCAGAATCTACCGATCTATTTTAGATGTAGACTTTTCACTGTGGTCTACATAAGCATTGCAGATGTATCTCAGTGTCACAAGCAGAGAATGTGTGAGGTATAGAGACTTGATTATATGTATTACAAAGCTTTATTTTATTTCTCTCACAGCAAAGTGCACAAAACATGTCACATAAAAAAAAAAATATTGTGCAAGAACACTGTCCTAAAAATAGTTTTCGGTTGGTCATTGAAGATAAAGCAGATAAATCATCCATGTTTATCTAAAGGCTTAACTAAGGGTCTGTAACATTAGGCTCTTGGGTCCACAGAGTCATTTCTATTATTACTACATTTAGTGAATTACAGGTTTAACCAATGTTACACACGCACTGAACTACCACTAAATGATGAGTAAAGGCTATAATAAAGTCTTTACATGTATGCTTATTTAGTTGAAATAGTGAAAATGATAGATCTTATTTTTTTGGTAAGTTTTCTTACTTAATTTTGTACTTCCTGGCTTTTACAACATTGCAATTACCCAATGCAATTTTTCTTTTGTTAACCTTACAACGACAATATCAATCAATCAATAATGACAGTTTATATTTCATTTGAGGATCAAGCTGCATGTGGTACTCTATTCACTTAGTCTACCTAGATGTGTGCAATAAACAAATTGAACAAATACAATTTAAATTAATACTTGCCATACAATATCGAACTTGACTGTTTAATACTTAATTTATGGAATCAGAACTAGAACACACTGAACTGAATTTTTAAATGTGGCTCGATCATCCATCAAACTTTGATACGCCTTTTAGATTGATATAATTACAGTTTTGAGGGGGAAAGGCATTAAAAACATAGCAGTAAAGCTGAATTCTTGCATCCACAGTTGAGCTACAGGATGGCTTAAATTAACCAAGTAGCAGTAGCTCATGTACAGTATGCTGCATGCATGCATACATGCAGGTCTTCTCAATGCACGGGAGACAAAGTTGATTCTTATGGCTATACAGTTGTTGGGTTGCAGGTTAGTGTTCTAAAGGCCTATAATGTTATATAGAGGTACAATTATTTCATTTTTGAGGAAATGTTTGGTCTTGTATAAGAAAGATAATGGACCCAGTGACTGAAATTAGTGATCATTTTTGTAATTCATACATTTATTTTTTTGGCTGCAACTTGTGAAAGTGTAATGCAGTTAATATGAAAAACTGGCTCCTGCCTCCCCACTGGGGAGTGTGACATCACATTATAGAACCTGCAATCCAGCAATACCAACTAAAATAATTACACATGCACCATTAAGTTTTCAGCTTCTAGAGACAAAGTGGTGCTGGTTCTACCTCACCAAACCATCCTGTGAAATATCTGACAGAAACAGCTAAAGGCTTCATTTTGTTCTTGGATTGCTGATCAGTGTCTACAATTAAATCTTGCATGGAACATTGATTTCATCTACTATGTTGTCCAGTGGCATGTCAGCTTATAGAATTCTTCATATTGCAATGTTTACTCCCATCGTTCTATATGTGGTTGGCGACTGTCCTTGTCCAATGTGCCTCCATTTCCAGAAACATTCTTTCTTTGCCCGATAGAGAGGTCGTCTGAAAATGTGAATTGAAATGTTATAAAAAAAAAAACACACACTAAGACATGAATTACTTTAAAAGGGAAGTCTGTCATCAATATACTCATCAAATGCATCACCGTGTGATCCGATACATACAGTGGACATGAAGAATGGTTTGCATGCATTTTCTCCACCTCTTTCTCCACCTCTGACTCTGCATGGACAAGAAAAGTCTGTTACAACTCAGCATACATTTTTGCGTGCAAGATGTGTTAGCATCATTCTAATTTACATTTAAAATATAGTCCTCAATAAGGCAAAAAACTGTTTTCAATGAGAAGAAATATAAACCACTTGGGGAAATAGTAATATAAACAAAATGATAGGTGTCAACAAATGCATTTATTGGTCAACACTAAAAACGATTCTCCCACTTACTGGTGTAAAATACAATACTCCTATGCTACATTTGTTAGAATTTTAATGCGAGTTGAGCAATATTGTGATGTGCTCACCTACAGGTACTTATGACAGTTCAAATGAGTGGCCAGTCCTGTCTTGCACACACCTCAAGCTGGAAAATCCAGAAAACCACTCATACACGGGCTTTTTTCATCCACTGGACTTTGGTTCATGGTTAGCCACTTCTCTCAGGCAACACAGTCTGCATTCTGAAAAGATTGTGTTCCATACTGCCAGGCCAGTCTGAAAATATAATAATGCATATTCCACAGTCAATCCATAATCATCTGAGAATTCTAATGGTAACTGGTGCATTATTTCCCTGTAATCGCACAGTTCGTCTGAAAATCATCTTCTATATCACTCCACTGCAGCAATTTCCACAGTAATGATTAAAAATTAAGCTACTATTGTTGTGGAAGTCGCTTTAGATAAATCATCTGAAAAAACTGACTCTGCGTTGTGCAGTAAACCTGTGTAATACACAGCTTCTTGTTGTTTAATCCTTACTTATTCTACATTTGCTAAACTAGCACTATAGCCTAGCATTATAAACTAGCTATGTAATCTACGTATTATATTTGCCACACAAAATAATCAAGCCAAAACTTAACATGCTCACCTTATGTCCTCTTGAAAAATCTGGACCTGTGCCTGCTCACAGCCTCCTGCTTGTCTGGCCTCTCATACTGGGCACAGAGTGGTTCAGGCACAGGTACTTTGTCTGTGTGCTCCTGGTATGGGAGAGGATCCTCAACCACACTTTCAAACAGCAGGGCCATTAGTTGGTCAATGTAGACTGTAAACAAAGCACAAAACATTTGTCTTTGTAAAAGCATTGGTTGTGTTGTTTTTAATGTGACATACCTGAGGTAGCTCTGGTCTTCAAGGCTCGCACGGTGTAGTCGCCACGTTTGTACTTTGGGTACACTATCGCATACCGCAGTACACCTTCAAGTGTTGTAGCATGTGACCTTGTAGCATTTTCATTGTAGTGCAGGGCAGCAATTTGCAACCTACAACATTTTTAGGTACAGATTCACACAACATTTTTTTTTTTTAAATGTATGTATGTATTACCTTGCTAACATTCCTCTGAAGGAGAAGCCTGCACTTTTGGGGGAGAACCTAATTATCAGGCTGTGGAAGGCCTCAAGGGTTGACGTGTGGTACACCGGGCTGATTTTCTCCACATCCTTCACAAAGCGTGGAGCCAACACAATGTCACTGAGCCTCTCACATGCTGCTGTGCCTACAGAGTAAATTACCATGACATAATTGTAAAGCAGTTTTTGTTTCGAATGACAATGCCAACCTTACATTTTTGAAATGTACATAAAATACAATGAGTAAAGGGCCAGTATTACTGATAACAAATGCAAAACTTACTTGGTTTGAGCCACACTCTTGACCCTTCCCCAACCAGAGGCCCGTGTAGGCACCGAGGGAACAGGGCATTGTCGTGCGTGTGCACATTCTGCATGTGGTTGGCCACAGACGTCCACTTAGCGACAGCCTCTTGTCCCGAGGAGGAAGTCGAAGCTGCCCAATAGAGGTGATTTACCACGCTTTTTCTCCACTGGCCAGCGTCCTGGGTGCTCTTTCTCTTTGCGAGCTCATCAATTTTTTTCCCAATTCCTAGAGTTTAAAATACATATTTACTAAATGCAGAATAACCATAATATTACACAGCATTCCCCAAATGCATACCCTTTCCCATGTGCCATGGGTCAAAGTAGTGCCTGATTTCCTTCTTTTCCTCCCTTAAAAACTTCTGAACGCCGGTGTGTCGGTCCGTCACAATGGCCTCCACATTGACACCCCTCTCTTCCAGCATGGTCAGACTACGCACAAAGCCCTCCTTCTCCATGCGCACGCTGTTTCCAACCTCATTGCTCTAATAAGACAAAAAAATAAATTAGGTGCTGAAATGCACAGAGTGATCCCAAATTACATATTGAAACATTCCTTGAATTCCATTACCTGGACTAGCTGGATGTCAATGACTTTGTTATTACTGAGATTCATCATCGTGTAACTGCCATATTTGGCCGAATGTCCTACACGAATGCAAGTTGTACGTTAGCTGACTTTTACTTCTGATAAATGTTAATGAAATGTATTTACCAGGTGAATCTGCCCGCATGTCCCCACCCAGTGACACAGAGCCGCTTTCAAGAGCCTCCCTGATGAGGTCCTCCTGCTCCAGCTTCCACTGCCAGTTGACCGTAGGGATGAGGAGCTTTGCCTGATGCCTGTAGAAGCACTGCTCTGACAGTCCCTGAATATTGAAGGCCCTCAAGAACTATAAAAGGAAAAAATAGGTTATCAACTGATAATAGATGGAAACAAAATCCAAACAAAATAATTTGTGCTGTACCTTTGAAATCTGGCTAAAGGATGAGCCGGTGAACAGCACAGCAGCACACAGCTGTAGGTTTCCAGCTGGGATGTTGTTCACCATGGGCTGACTGGACCACTGATTGGAGAACTCACAGCGAGGACACTGTTGAGTGACCCGAAGCAGTGTGCCGATTGTGATGGTGTCCACAGCACAACGACCAGTGCAGACAGGACAGCGCCTGAACAGCTCCAGCAGTTGGTCCTCGTGAACAATATATTTTTTGTCCTTGTGTGGAGGGACTTCAGTGGGAATGCTATATAAAATAAAGGATATTTCATCCCTCAAAAAACCAGGACGCTGTATATATTTTTTCTATTAAAAAGCTAGATTTCCTTTTTACCTTGAACAGTTCACAGTGCTGGCACTGTCATCGATGTGGAAGCTGGGGTCAGACGCTGACACCTCACACCTTCTCCTTTTTAAAGGTGTAGAGGCTGCTCTGGGACTGTCAGGAAGAGGGATTTCCATCAGGTCCTCAGTACCACAACCGACGCTTGTGTAAGCGGTCCGGGCTTGAGTAGCTGTACAAAACACAAACAAAATAAACAAACATGTTAAAAATGGCCGTAATTATCATTTACACAAAACAGAGTGTTTTTAGAAATAAAATGACTGTATAAACAATAAAAAGAGATTTCACCTTTGCTTCGCCTGCTCGGCTTCACATTGGCCTGGACACTTGCATGCCTTACAATGACTGGATCAGTCTGGCAGCCAAATTCTCTGGTCACTGGCTGAAAACGTAAAAATACATATTATTTTTAAAATGTACACTACAGAAGAAGGGTAATGTGTTACATTTCCTTAGTGCATTTAATTGTTGTCTAATGCAGATTAGTGAACGTAAGCCAACATATGGATCCCAGCACCTGAGCACCCAATAACCATACGGTCCACCTGGAGTGGTCAGCCCTCTCGCCCCTCACTGACCACGATCACATATCACACGAGCGCGCGCGGAGCCACGGGCACCTGCCCGGTCAGTTTAGCCACACATTAAATGATAGCTATCCGTTAGCTTTATAGGTTAGCTTGTAGATGCACTCACGTTTTGCGCAGCTGCTGTCAAATATGAAAGCTACTGTCATCGCGAAAATGTAGACTAGTTTGGTGCTCAGTCTCAAGCACAATTACGCGCGGTCTCAGCGTAACTTTGTTGTGCAGACTGATGCATTAGCCACTCCCGCTAGCTACAAAAGGCTATAAAAGTTCACATGTCATAATATACAGCGGTGTAACTGTCAGCTCACCGTCTCATGCGGTTCATTGCTCTCTGTTTGAGCGGGGTTAGAGAGTTGCCAGGCAGCTGATGGATGCAGACTGCTGTTTCTCTGCCCAAGTCAAGTGAACGAGTGCGGGGCGCACCGCTTGGAGCACACGCAGCCACAAGCCTCACCCAGTGCATAGTTTATTTACACGCCAGATCCCGCATTGTTTGAGACACTACTACAATCTATTTCAACGTGCACTATCGAAATTCTACTTACATGACATTAGTAGCAGTTTTAGGTTGTTATTCTCACTCACCTCAGATTGGCGCCTGAAATCGTCCTGCTGGCGGGGCAGCAGTGTCGGTGGGCTCAGTCGTGGAAGAGCAAGGGTGGGGACTGCCTCATTCTTCAAACGAAGAACCTTACTGTAGCCCAGCTCAAACTCCAAGGAGTTGGCGAAGGAATCGCAAGCAAAATGTTGGTTGCAAACTCCAGCACGAGGCGGGAGTTCGCAGTTTTCCCCCAGGCCAATTGCGCGCAGCCACTGGCGCCTAATTTCTAAGTCCTGAGGAAAGTAATGTAAACCTACAGAACTATGACAACCTACAACACTACACTTTCTCCCCATCCTAACAAACAAGACTACAACACTACACCTAATATTACACAATACAGAACACTAAATACAGCTAACCTAGCTAATTCTTATGCTAAATGCTACTAATCTCTCACTAAGACTAAACTACAACTAAATCTAATAACTATCTAAACTACGACAAGCTAATAAATCTAACTAAAAGCTATGCTAATAAATCTAACTAAAAGCTATGCTAATAAATCTAACTAAAAGCTATGTAATAAATCTAACTAAAAGCTACGCTAATAAATCGCAAACCTGAAAATCGATATAAAGACACTCGCTATTCCAAACTCCAACTCGCTGCGGGGGCGTGTGCGGAGTGGGCTGCTTTTATACTCCACAGAAGAGAGGCCGCTGACGTCGGCGCCCTCCTGCTGACGTAAGCGCCCCGCTCAGAGCTAATCACGAAGGTGACTAACAGTAAAGCATGTAATGCACTCGATAAGGTGCAGATGGCGCCACACAGACGGTTTTGGACACAAAGACAGGATTTCAACAAATATGCACTAAATAATTAAAATAGTGACAGATACATGTAGACAACACTATAAGATACCCATTTATACAACTTAGCTAGAAAAAAAAGTTGATTTTGGGGTTAGTTGTTCTTTAAAGGTACACTGCGTAACATTTTGGACTATACTGATGCGGCAAAACAAAAACATGCTCCTAATGACCCGCATGTTATTACTGCTGTGTGTAATAAAAGAGTGGATTTGGATCAAAAACTAAACTGTTTAAATCTCAAATTCTTCTACCTTTTGTCACATCTCCATGGAGACGAGCTGGAGACGTACCCACTCCCAGTAAAGTTTACAGTCATATCTTAGGAGGGGTGAGCCTCATAAATGTTTGCTTGTACATCCGTGAGGTACTTTTCAATGATGAAAATATCTGTCATAAAATAAAAGCTTACATTTCAATTTTATTAAATGGCTAAAATTCTACACGGTGTGGCTTTAAGTTTACTCCTTCAACACGTCCTCAAGCGTCGCCACTTTAGCGTTATGTGATAAAAAAAATTGAAAAAATACAATTGTCCTCCTCCATTCACAGCCAAACGACTAATCGTAAAAATAGTCCATAGATTAATCGTTAGTTGCAGCCCTACAAAGTACAAAAATCACATGCATTTCAGAATATAGACAGGATAGTTTATCACTTGATATATGATGTAAACAATTGCAGTCATGACGATTCGCAGATTGCAATTCTGATTGGATTGTGAACAATTGAGCAGCCCTTTCGTTCTGGTGACTTTTCAGCTTCAAACGTTAAATCAGGAAACAAGACAACGGCGTTATTACAACAAAAAAAGCACGTCATTGAGATCGGAATTTCTTTCACAGAAATCTTTGACAATCCCTCCAGGCACACTACACGACCCCACAGCATTATGCAATACTGGCTGACAGTCGAGCTGTGACACACGGACATCAACATGGTGCAGTGCTAGGAAACGTGAACTCCTAGTTTAATGCTCGGGAATCGGTGGAGCTGTTGGTAAATGGTGCAAGTTTGGGGGTTGGCATGTAAGATGTGGTCACTTCAGCTCTGTCCACACACAGGCCTGCAGCTCTTCACCACCCACACTTCTCAAATTCACACGACTAACGGGGGCCTCACTTAGCGACCTCACTCCTAATGTCACACCCGAGGCACAGCTACATTACACAACCTCTTTAGATCAGGACTGGGAACAATAAAGTCATAAAAAAGAGCAATCTGTGTGGAGGGGAGGGGGGGGGGGGAAGGCTACTTGGGAGAAAATGAGCCTCAGTTAGCATCGAAGCTAACGTTAGCAAATAGCCTGCAGCAGATTATTACACACACAAGCTTCAATGGACAGGGCGACTGATGTTATCGAAGGGTGTGAAAGGGTCAAGTTTACTCGGTGGTCTTTTGGGGTGGCGAGGCATTCGATGGCGAGGCGGTCACGGAGCTCCAGCGACACAGGAAGTTTGGTTTAGGCCAAAGAACACAAGTGTATAATGGGCCAGCTCGTTCATTTAACGTTGGCCTAAAAAGCTCGACATTACCAGCGGTCTGTACGTTTCTACGGACTCGGAATTGCGAAACAGGAATATATGCAATGTGTTTCAACAGCAGGCTTCGGTGTTTGCCCCCAAGCCGACGCAAAAACGCCGCGGACAAGTCGTGTCCAAATCGAGCAACCAACTTTCAAGCAGCTGGTGTGAACTAACCGCTCACGGAGGCTAACGTAGCTTAGCATCACAGCTAACTAGCTTCTGCCGCTAACGCTCAAATTTTGCCCATACAGTCATTCATAATTCGGCCGATTTGACAAGGAGTAACACATCTTGCTGGAGTAAAGTTAGAACGCAGGCTTACTTACCTAAAATCCACAGTTTTCCGCGTTAGTTGCAGTGTTATGGTTTTCTCCGTCTGGTTTTTCTGCTCATGTCTTTTGCTGTGGATGTTTGGCTAACCAGCTGAAAGCCTCGCCACAGTCTCCATAACGACATCTGCGTAACTGTTGCTAAGTATAGCGCCCTAAACCGAGCAAGCTGACGTAAACGTGCTTGCGGAATACGGACCAACAGCGCACACCGCTACGTGAGAGAAGTATCGTAACACTTTGATTTGGGAAAAAAAAAGTTTGATTTAACAATGCGGACTTGTTCTACCAGACTCAAAACACAAAGCAGAAAGGCTTCACTGTGTCAACACTACGATTAATTATTATTTGTGTAGCAGATTTAGCTGGAAGTACATGCTTTGAAATGAGCAATAAAATAAAATGCTTAATAAACTAAGCACTAATGTTCAGACCCTCAATCACATACAACAAAGAAAAGATAATAATTACATTTATATTGCAAAGTATTAATAGTCACAAAAATCTGCTTAAGCGGGAGACTGATACATTTCAGAGTTTATAATGCTGTTACTAACTGTACAGGGTGTGTGTGTGTGTGTGTATATATATATATATATATATTTTTTTAAATTATTATTATTATTTTTTAAAGAAAAATAGGTCTTACGAATTTTAAGGTATTGATTTGTTTTAACCCCTCCTGGAACCGCCACCTTAACTTGGTGGAGGGGTTTGAGCGATAACATTCAAAATATTTTCAGAATCAGAATCCTTTATTGTCATTGTACAATGCACAACGAAAAAATAAATAAATAAATAAGCAGCTCCACAGTGGTCTCAAATCAGCCCTCACAATCAAGAAAGATAAAATAGTCATAAATAAATAATCATAATATTTAAAACACAAATTCCTCATTCATTCACTTATCAGAGTTAAGTGCTTTGACTGCGCAGCGGTAAAATATGAATAATTAATCAGAATCAATCAGAATTTTAAAAGATACAGTGGGTTAGAGCTGTGTCTCATAACCAAAATGTTTGTTGTTCAATCCTCTGAGTAATAGGTCTGCTTCGGTTCACTCATCCTGCCCGTATGAAAACGATTGTTGGTTGGAGACAGAGGCCATTGGTGCAGATTAATAGTCACAATTCCTGGCTACTTTAGAGGTTAATGAATATTAATGACTAACTGTAGCTCACAGTGGATCAGCTCTCAAGAAACAAAATAGTGCAAAATAGTCAGGATCTAAGAACCGGATGATGTTCAAACAACTAATAGTGAATAGAGGTATCTTTTATACAATGAATAAATAAAAATAACTTTAAAGATAAAAAATACATAAAAAAATCTAACAGAATGTAAAGGATCAGAATATCAAAATGTCAACATTCTTCTCATCATTGTTTGTGTATTATTTGATCATAAAAGAGAAACAAACAATCAAACAAACAAGTAAAAGGAAATCATTTCATTTGATATATTTTGGCAACAAGGAACAAAAGGCAGGAGGTTGAGTGGCTCTTTAGATCAGATCAGATCCAGATGTCAGTAATCCTCAAACATATTGGAGATGGAGTTAGACAATGATAGAGTTAAGCTGGAGTTCAGATGAGTTTCTGTGGTATTAACACATGTTACATTTTAAAACAAAACAGAATGTAAGCATTCAAAATGGTTTACACCACTGATGGAGGCCTAGAAGCAAGAGAAACAAGGGCAGCACATGTCAAGTAAAATACATATGAATTATTACTTTTAATGGGCTAATTCAGATGCTCTGGGGCGGTTTGAGTGTGAAGCGGCCGGGATGAGGATCAGCACCTCCAAATCCGAGGCCATGGTTCTACAAAGGTGCTTCCCCTCTTCAGGTCGGTGGGGAGTCCTTGCCTCAGGTAGAGGAGTTCAAGTCTCTCGGGGTCTTGTTCACGAGTGAGGGACGGATGGAGCGTGAGATGGACAGACGGATCGGTGCGGCGTCAGCAGTGATGCGGTCGCTGTATCGGACTGTCGTGGTGAAGAGGGAGCTGAGACGGGGGGCGAAGCTCTCGATTTACCGTCTCCGAGCTGGCCTGGTGTCACCTCGGGGTCCCCTGAACAGCTGGAGGAGGTGTGCGTGGATCAGGAAGTCTGAGCCTCTCTGGGACCCGCCCCGGATAAAGCGGAGGAAAATGGACGGGCTAATTCAGGTGGAGTGGATCCTCTTCTGCACTCCAAACGCCAGCCCACACTCTGATACTTACATCATACTACTTAACACTGTGGGTGGTGTAATCGTCTCCATATTACGGTAAATTAAGTGCCATCATTTAATCAGATTATCATTTTATTTTCCCACTTCATGTTCTGAGTCACTCTGCAGAGTTCACAGTTTGGGAACTACTGTCTAAGGATATGATCAACTTTTGGATGCAACATTGGGTTTTGAACTTGCCAAGCGGGCCGGATCAGCTTCTATTATGGACATTTCAAATTAGATTACATAACAAACCCACATCGCCTTTCTTTATGTCAGTGAAAACAGTGTTTACTCTTCGCAATAGCATATCATGTTTGGTCATGTATTGTGGGCCGGATGAAAGGGCTCGTGGGCCATGTTTGGTCTGCTTTGAGTGCATATTATTTATTTGAACAATTACATCTATAGTTAAACCTCTTACCCCCTGCCTTAGCCAAGCCCATTTTCTCCAGTTCAGTTTGACCCAAATCTAAGAGCTTACAGCCTATAGGCCAGTGTAACGCCTCATTTGAAAGCTAAGACCTACAAAACTGATCCAAGCTTCTTTCTTGTTTTTGCTTTCAAGTTTTAGTCGTTTTTGATGTGTTTTCAATCACGTTTTCATTGCTTTTTTTTGTTGGACGTTTTGTGTAAAGTAACTGTTATCATTGATCAAGCCACAAAAATGTGACCAAAACATGTCGAATAATCAATTAAAACATGATGAAAACACAACCAAAAAAAGACAATCGTATTGAGGAAGAAGGTTAGAGGAGTTTTGTATGTCTTAGCTTTCAAATAAGGCTGTAAGCTCCAGTCAGGAAGCTTTAAGATTTCGTTAAAACTGAAAAACAAAACAAATATTATTATTTATTAATATTATTATTATTTATTTTTTTAAACTTTCCTTTTTTAGTGCCTCCGTGTGAACGGCTGAGGGGGTCCCCAGGAAGTGATCCAGCGATTGCTTCTGGGCTCCCTTGATGCTGAGCAATATTCATCCATCTTGTTATGGACTGGATCCTCTGCTGATCCTGAGCCAGTACAGCATGGATGGATATATACAATATCCGAGTATTCTTTCAAATAATGTAATGTCTCGATTGCGCCTCTCTCCTCAAGTGTGCATGTGTGCGTGACAGAGTGAACGAGTGAGTGGATGAATGCAGTTAAGGGTATGAATGAACAAAGTGTGAGTGACCAATGTGATTTTAACTGTAAATTCAATAAATATATTTGGATAAAAAAACTGAAAAACAGTGTAATGCCTCCTTTGAAAGCTAAGGCCTACAAAACTGAACCTTACATTTTTGTCACTTTTTTTTCGTGTTTTATAGGGTTTTTTGTTTTTTGTGGCTCTTTAATCACTTTTTTGTTGATTTCTTGTTGCTTTTCCGGCGCCCTTTTGTTGCTCTTTGTGGCTGTTTTTGTCACATTTTTGTTCAGGCGGGGGTTAAGAGGTGAAACACATTCAAAGAAATCCACCATCCTCATGAAATCTTATTGCAAACATTTGTATTGTCCCTGCGTGAGCTTCGTCTCCCGGACGGTAGGTGGCGGTAACGTTGTTTCCCTATTCAGAGGCACGGGAAGCAGCGAAGAAGAAAACATAAAAACATGGCTGCCTCCTGATCAAGGATGTTACCTCAGATGGCTTAGGTCGCACAATCTGTAGTTTTCTTGCTTTTGAAACACTTTGTGACTCACAGCAGAGGCGACATGTTTCCAGAGGCGGCCCGGTGCGTGCGGTCCGCGGGCTTCGGGTGGTCCAAAGCCGGACTGTTGGCGGAGGTGAGGCCGCTGACAGCACATGGGTCATCTTCCTCCTCCTCGTCCCGCAGACACTTCAGCCTCCACCGGCGCCTCGGAGGTCGGGTGACCCTTCCCAAACCGCGCCGGGAGAAAGTGCACATCCCCGGGCTGGAGAGGGTCACCTACGCGGACAGGATGCACTACGTCCCCGGGCTGGCCAAACCGGAGAAGCAGCTGTGGAAGAGGGATCACTCGGACCCGTACCGCTACAGCAGCCCGCCCCTCAGTGAGATGCCCCTGCTGAAGGAGCAGCCCTGCTACCTGTTCCACCAGAGGAGCAACGCGCTGGAGGGTAAACCGAGGAGATGCTTGTGTGGGGGATGCAGTTATGAGTTTATAAAGTATATTGGTCATTCAGGTTAAAATGACCAACTCGAATCTAGTCTCTTTAATGCCCAATGGCCAAACTACATATATTCATGCCACTACAGCGGAAAATAGGAGCGCATATTTAATTAAAGGAACAGGCCATCGTTTTTCTATACTGAGATATGATCTTACCTGAGCTTAGACGAGTTGATGTGTACCTGTCAGGTCTTGTCCTGCTGTGGACTCAGTCACGCTAAAAGACCAAAGATGTTGTCAGCATTTAGCCTCTCCTCCTCTCCTCTATGGGGCCAAACGGGGGTGAAGTTAGAAGCTCTTCCACGTTTCCCCTAATTAAATACAGTCACATGAGTAGTTAAACGATATATAGTAGGGCTGGGCGACGTGGACCAAAAGTCATATCCCGATATACAGTGCCTCTCGTGAGTATTCATACACCTTGAACTTTTGCACATTTTGTCATGTTTACAACCCTAAACATAAAGATTTTATTTTGATTTTTTTACTGAACGTTCACACACAAGTAACCGACAACTGTGAAGTGAAAGCAAAATGATACATGATTCTGTTAATTTTCAAAAAATAGAAAAGTGAAAAGTGGGGCTTGCATAAGTATTCATACAGCATTTTCTGAGTGCATTAAATTGCCTTTAAGTAAAAAAATCAAAATAAAATCTTTATGTTTAGGGTTGTAAACATGACAAAATGTGCAAGAGTTCAAGGTGTATGAATACTCACGAGAGGCACTGTATTTTGGTTGAATATCGATATACGATATATATCACAATATTTTTTTCCGCAAAGTGAGAGCTGTGAAAGGCCAAATATGAGTAGTTTTATTGAAAAATGTACGCATAAACACTGTATAACAAATGTATAATATTTATATATAAAGAGTTCAGTTTAAGAATAAGAACCTTAAAAATTAGCTTGAGATTACCTGTTTCTTTTTGTTAACTTAACAGCTTATCTGAATTTGAAATATCCAGATATATGCGATATGGTCGAATTCAATATCTCATTTAAAAATATATCGATATATCTTGAATATCGATATATCGTCCAGCCCTACAATAGTTACGCAAAATTAAACATGTCGATTTTCTGCACGGGTTAAAATGGGTACTTTATTGTAAGACATAATAATGCCATAGGAGAACTTCGTCCATGCAGTAAAGTGACGATTTTAAAGCGAAGGCCTTCAAAGGTGAACGTTACTTTTTTGCCATGAAGCGTTTTTGTCATGTTTTCGTCTCTTTTTATTCTTGCCTTTTTGTTGCGTTTTCATCCTCGTTTTCGGCGCTATTTTGACGCTATTTTTGCTAAGCTTTTAGTTTTGGGTAAAGCCAAACTGGAGACAATGTGCTCGATTCAGGTGGGGGTGGGCGGGGCGGGGCGATATATATCAATATTTAAGATGTATTGATATCTTTTTAAATGAGATAAGGAATTTGTCCATATCGCATATATCGACATAGTTATTATTTAATAGGCTATTTTTATTTAAGATATTCTTTAATTTAAATGTGCACCTGACGGAGTTTTGTTTGACAGTGTTTATGTTTACATTTTATAGTGAGTTTTCAGTAAAACTACTTTGACTTAAAGGGTTAGAATCATTTTTGGAATATAACTGACCTGCATCACATGAATGATCGCATTTTGAGGGACTATTTTCTTGCAGATCACTCCGCTGTTGTGTAACTTATACAACCACGAAGCTGATGCTGCTCAAATATAAGTTATTTTAAATGCAAAATGGTTAAAATTATTCTATCGACATTTATATGGTTAGTCTGGTGTTATAAGTGATTTGCCTCAGGTGCTCTGTGGAGCGGGTCAGGTCTGTGGAGCGGGGCAGGCTAGCTGATATCGTAGAAATGCGCTAGCCTTGCATTAGCCTAGCGCAACAAAACTCTTTTTTTTATTTTTTTTTATTGAAAAGTATATGAATACACAGAGTATGCCAGGGGGTAACAGAATTGTACAATACAATTATTCAGTTACAAAGATATTGTATTTTGAGCAAATACTGGTAGTTTATAGAGCCTTTTTCTTATCAGAACCTTCCAAAATCTTGATATATGAGAGAGTATCACTAAAAAAATGTGTAAAGTTGGGTTTCTGCTTAGAGTATTTACATTTGTGAATATAACATTTGGACAAAAGGATAAGTAAATTAATAACAAAATACACGTCTTCATTCTTTTGCTTTCTGAAGAAACAAAAAATAACGTTTTCCCATTTCAATGTAAAGTCCTTGTGTAGATGTCCAATTATAAAACTACATAAGTAGCCAGACTGTTTTTCATGCAGGCTAGCTGATACCATAGAAATGCACTAGCCTTCCACTAGCCTAGCGCCATGAAACTCTTCAAATATAGGAACTGCTTGAAAGTACCCAAAAATCAGCAACGCTCTGGATAACTAGGAAATGAGGCCCTATGTCAAAAATCCTGAAATGTCCCTTTACCTTTCATTTCACAGCTCTCACTTTATCGCTTTATCACTTTAAAAATATCGGGGTATATCGATATTCAACCTAAATATATCGGGACATGACTTTTGGTCCATATTGCCCAGGCCTAGGTGGGGGTTAACAGATGAATGACTTTTAATGCTTTTTAATGCCCACGGAAACCCTGAGGACTAAACTGAGTCTAAAATAAACCTACATTTGGCTGAAGTATGTCTACTGCACTGTCTGAAGGTTTTCGACTAAAATGCCAGGGTCAGAATGTGAGGTCAGAACTGCAGATGTATCATATGAATCTGTCTTCTATTTGGTGACTTTGACTTGACTTGTTTCCCTGTCTTCTCAGGAATCAAGCAGGCCCTGTGGTTGACCAAAACCAAGCTGATCGAAGGCCTCCCTCCTCAGCTGCTCTCGTTGGCCCAGGATCCAGCCCATCAGATCCCAGATCAGGACGAGCTCGTGCAGAACGCCATCAAACACGCTCGCTTCTGGGACACAACGGAGCCCAGGCCCTCGCAGGAAAGATACAGGTAACACGATGGAGTGTTGTTGACAGTGGATTCTAATCAGGAAGTGCTGACAACATTGACCTAGAGCGCTGATAATTGCAAAGTGGTTAGAGAGTCCATATTATGTTGAAGAGACTTTTTAAAGCTTTTAACCATGTTGTAACTTAGGATGGGATTTGTGAAGCGATTCTAACCATTCTGAACCAAGCACATTTTCTCCAGTTTGGCATTACCCAAATTGAAAAAGAGCGTCAAAATAGCGATGTAGGCAAGGATTAAAACGCAACAAAAGAGCGACAGAAACATGATAAAAAAGCGATGAAAAAGTGACAAAAATGTGACAAAAAAAGCAATGAAGAAACTAAGAGGTTAACGGAGGTTAAAAGAATAAACCTGCAGAGCCAAACACAACAGCAGCGGCGTGAAAAGGTGCCCGTGCGGCAGCCTCACTCAAAGCAGGATGTAGGATAAACAGGCAGGCAGGCATATCGTGGCTCTGGGATCAGCTTCTGTGCTTTTCAGATTTCTGATCAGCTACTCTTTATTTGATGAAATTTGGCCTCATATTCACAGAAAAAGATCAAAATTAGGAAATGGAAAAAGCGGAGCTCTAACGACGCATATGATGCGAAGCGCGACATCGCGCATCGCGGAAATACGCAAAGTCATTGACTTTTCTTTCACATGTGACTGAAACTGTGACAAATGCAACTTAAAACAGACTCTCAGACGTCCTCCAGAGGCTCCTGATCAAAGTTTATGAACTTTGTGCACTGTGCAGCCTAGAGTGCATTCTCTGCACAGTCCAGTCAGGACCGAGCTGCACTGAGCGCACAGGCCAGGGGCGAATCAGAGGAGGGGGCTCAGTGGACAGGGCTCCACATACAAACACACCCCAGCATTAAAAAAAAAAAAAATCTAGTTCTGTCCCAGTCAGAACGGAACAAAATGTCAGTTTATTTAATATATATTTATTTCAATCTTGGTTAGGAGTAAAAACAATACATCTAATACAATTATTGAGAAAAAAGGCCATGCATAAAGTTTTTTTATAGTTTATTGTGATTAAATATAACAGTCACATTATATTTAATCACAATAAAGTACCACCCTGGATCTCACAAATGGTCGGTGCCTTTGTGGCTCTTCACAGGATCAAGGTTGAAAATTTCGACTCTTGGTCTCTGACTAGTTAGCCACCCCTGGTCTAGGGTCAGGCCTAATTGCAGATTTTGAACAGATGTTTTTTTTTTTAATGTTTGCAGCAAAATCTTGCTCCAGAACCTGCTCCACCTGTGTGCCAGCCTGCAGCCCTCTCACCCCGCACTGGGACGCAGACTCCTCTCTGAGAAATACTCCCTTGCAGCCACGTGGAATAGAGGTACCATAGCGAACTTTTCTGTACAAGTTTGCATGAGCACAGCTATTAAAGGGACTATACGGAGTTTAAAAATGTTAAAGCTATTTCATCCCCGTACATATTCCAGCCATGTCCTAATGTGTAGATTGAGCTCACCTCACTTGAAAAAGGTGAGGTTGATTCAATCACAGCAAAAAGACTTAAAGGGATATTTCAGGATTTTTGACATAGGGCCTCATTTCCTAGTTATCCAGAGTGTTGCCGATTCCTGGAGATATTTTTTTGTTATAATTCATGCAGTTCTTATATTTGAAGAGTTCCGTGGTGCTAGGCTAGTGCGAGGCTAGTGCATTTCTATGGTATCAGCTAGCCTGTATTAAAAACAGTCGCTCCACAGTGCACCTGAGGCAAATCACTTATAACACCAGACTAACCATATAAATGTCTGTGTCGTTAGAATGGCAAAAATCCTGAAATATCCCTTTAAGTTGGATCAACAACAAACTCCAGCTACCGTAAAATGACATTGTCGCTGGCAAAAACAGTCATTTGCTATTCTGTAAATGTATAGCAATACACCCTTGTTTTTTCGTTGTGATGATGCTGGTGCCTTGTATCAATATGTTACAGTAATGTTACTGCAAGTGTCGTAGCATGTTACTCTTTCTTACTCATTAATTGTCCGTGAGAGTAAATCCTACGCTGAAAGAAAAGACAAAGGGACAGAGGGATATTGTACATCCAATCACACAATGGAGATCATTTTTTTCACTCTAACTTAACTGTAAATACTGTTTAAGTGGCGCTAGCCAACAGTTAGCTTTGCCCGTTAGCCTGTTAGCTTCTTCTTTGTGATTCCATTAGTGTGTATTGGTGGCTCCGACCTTCAGATAGGAAAGTTGCAATTGTGATTTTCTGGCTAGAGACACCAGGGGACACCATCATGCCATTAACACTTGTATTACCCCCAGAGGGACTACGGAAAGGATTTATTAAGGTAACAAGTTACTTACTGCTGGATTTAGCCATCTAAATAGTCCAGTGACCTCTCACAAACCACCCACCCAAAAATGTTAAAACTAGCCCAAATATTACTATCGCCATTTTCAATCAAGCATAACAACAACAAAAAATGTTCAGACATTTTTATGTCTTGGGGATTTAAGATTTATTGTTTTAATCAAAACTATGTTTCTTACTTACTTCTTTGATATAAATTATTGTTTATAACTTCTATCTACCTCTCTCTAGGTAGATTTAATGAGCCGAATATGATGAAAAAATACTGTTGGAAGATAATTTTACTGCTACAGTATGTTGACCATCCAAACAGAGAAAACTACAACCCACAGCTCTAGATTTTCTCCCGCAACGGCAGATTTAAAGTCACCCACCTATTTGGGAAAACCATAGACCTGGCAACTCTGCTCAGCATGTGAAATGCTTTTGTAATTGTAAATAAATCAACATTCCATTTGGTATTAGTAAGATCTGGTCAAATTGTCTGGGGAGACGGGGCCTTTACAGTGTCGGTCGGTTTATGTGGCGTTAGAAGGTTTGTGTTTGTCTCTAGGGGAGGACCTTTTCCAGATCCGTGGTCGGAACGGTCTCCTGTGCACCAGCATGGACCCTCTGCCCGTGCTGTCAGAGGCCCAGCAGGTGGAGGACACTACAGAGCACACTCTGGAAACCTTCTACCCTGTGTCTCCCACCATCGACCTGCAGCAGGTCAACGTCTACCACCAACAAAAGAACTCCACAGGTATTGGATTAAAAGTTAAACTTAAATGATGTCAAATTTGGTTTATGGCAGTAAAATTGCATACACTTTTTGTTCAGTCTTAGTAATGCCCCAAAATTTAAACATCGTGTCGGTCGGGGGTCGAAACACACAAAACCTCTTTAGACTAAATATTGATTTGATTGTTTTTTATTGTTTAATATGCCTTTAAATGTACTGCACATTACCCAGACACATTTTTAAAAGCTTCCAGGAGTGTCCATGTGGCTTCTATGTGTTGTATATTTTAAAGTTAGAAATACTAACTCAAAGGCCAGAAACTCAATTTGTGTTTTTATAATAGCTCATGTTGGCAATAATTCATTTATTATTAATTAATGACCAGTGACCTCCATCGGACTGGACTTCATCTGTCCCTCTTTGTTTCTGTAACAGTGGTTCCCTGCAGCTGCTTTAGGTTCAGCATTTTCAATATTTCCTCTCCCAGAGCGCTTTATGACCCTCTGGGAGAGAGATGGAGAGAGGGACATGTGTCGGATGCAGCACATGAAACACATGCCACACTCCACACTCTTTCCCTTTGTTTATTTCTGTGTTGAAAAAAAGTGTAAAGAATGGAAATCCCTTGTAAAAAAGCCATGTCTTCTCCCTGTCAGCATTAACATTGCTACAGCACCTGTACAAGTTATCGGTGAGCCGGTTATAATATAAGTTAGAAATCATGTCATGGGCCAACAAAAATCATCACGTGGGAAAGATTTGGCCCGCAGGCCAGATTCTGACATATCTGCTCTACATCAAGTCAACATCGACATCTTTGTTTTGTCCTTCAGAGCTTTGTAAAAGCAGACATTTGTTGCTTTATGGATCGTTAACGTGCAGACTGGAGCAGATCCAGGACCGATTTAGGGGCCGCAACGCGATCGCTAACCTGCCGCTAACACCCGCTTCAATCAGCAGCTGCTAATGATTAAATGTGTTCAAAGCTGGCTGGCAGCTTTTAACACAAACATTTATGGACAATTCAAGAGATCCCGGTTGTTAAGAATGTGTTAGGAAAGTACTGTATATTGTTATTTATTTCTCTGTAACCATGGATACTAGCTATTTAGCTATAATCCGGTGCAGTACATCAATGAGCTTGAAGTCTCTGTACATTGTCCCTTTAATAAAGATTAACATTGACATTAAGTTAGGAACAAGTTTGGACCACAGCTAACAAAAATGCGACACTCCCTATAAGGTATAGGGCCTTTAATGTTCACCATTCCAGTATAAAAATACAAAATAAGTTGATAAAATCAGTTTTGGATTATCTCTCTCATGTATTGCAATGGAAATAACAATTTGAATGGTCACAATTATGAAATTCCACGTCTTCCGTCATTTAAAACTTTGTAATGTTCCTGTTTGCCGCAGGTTTCCGCGAGGGTTACCCGTACCCTCACGCCCACACGCTGTACTTCGACGACCCCAATGGCCCCCGCTGCAGGCTGCGCCCAGAGCAGTTCCTGGCCAAGATGGTCATGTTCGCCTTCGGAAACGCTCTGGCCCGGGCGTATCTCCAGTACGGGGTAAGACTCAAGAGCGGGCGACAGGCATGGATACGGTGAGGAGAAATCCACTGGCTACAGGGGTTTGGAGATGCTCTTGACAACTATTTTATATTTGCTGGGTAAAAGATTGAAATGGACATTGAGAATGACTCTATTTGTAATTCCTTTTTTACAACAATGCTGCCACCTTCTGGTTGGACTCCACCTGAGTCTTTACTTTGCCTATTTTTCTTAATCATGCGTTCCATTTTAATCTGCTCTACTTTACAATACGATAAATATTTACTCAAGTAAAACAAACAAGTATTTGGCCAAAAGACTACTTAAGTACTGCGTAGCTGGTTAAGCGTAATAGGCTGTTATAGCTGTGACACAGAATCACTGCTGAGCAAACAGGCGGAGGATGTGGATGTGGATGTGGAGTCTGGGGGTTACACGGGGTTGAAGTGGGCCGGAACCGTCCAGTACGGAGTTCCACCACCTTGGGTAGTGAGGAGGGAAGACAATCATTAACACCAAATAAACTAAGAAGAAGAGGAGCATATGGAGATTATTGTTAATTTGTCGAAGCTGCGCTGGAGTGAAGTCCACTCTTCAGAGAGAAAGTGGATAAATAATCACATACGATCAGCAGCAGCTCAGTCCGTGTGCACAGGTGTAATGCGCCTCAATCTAACAACATTTATCATGATATCATAAACTCTACAGGACATACACTAATCCATAAACAGAGTCTCCTCCTCCAAAGCTCTAGCCCGCTTTTTATTTCACAGCAATCTGCCTTATATTTTTGGTTTTAGAGATTAATTTCAGAAGCATAATGAAGAGAAAAGGCGATTAAACAGCACGGGGTTACGGCCCTCGGGCACAGTGCAGTGTCGGCCTTTTTCACACAATCTTTCCTCTGATCTGATCCTCTGAATATGACCGGTGTAAAAGCAACAAAAAAGTCAGGAATCCTGGCTACAGTTTAGTTTTTAGTGTTGTCTGGAGCCTGTGTCTCCTCTTCAGCTCAGATACAGACGGAGGAAGAACATGGGCGGCGCTGACACAGGCGGCAGAGGCACTGAGGGGCCCCACTGGGAAACACTTTTGACAGTACATAAAAAAACAACAACAAATAAATAGAATGAGTAATAAAAGTTGCAGCTTTTTTTCTTTTCTTTTTTTTTCAGGAAAGTAATCATAATGTAGACACTGGGTATCTCAAACAAGAGCAAACATAATTCTGTAAATATTCTGTAAAATGGTTTATTTTTTTAATTTTAAAAATAAAGTAATTGAAAATGATGATTAAAGCAGAACTTAGTAACTCATGCCGCTAGAGGCCATAAGTGTCACTGCATGTTGCATTTTTTCTCATTAATTGTCTTTTCTGTCAGATTAGTATTTACTCTCACGGACAAAGAGAGAGAGGGATATTGGACTTTGTGCCAAAAATTTACACAATGGAGATATTTTTGTCACTCAAACTCTTAAATACTGCTGATCATGGTTCCATTAGTGTGTGTTGGTGCTCCAGGTCGGGGCAGCGAAAGTTGCAAGGGTGGTTTTCTGGCCAGAGACACCAGACCCCCCCAATCATCCCATTAACACTACAGAAAGGTTTTATTAAGGTGAACACGTTACTTAGTTCTGCTTTAACGCCCTCTGTTACATGAAATCTGCACATCCTTTCATATATTGATCCAACGTAGTGTTCTGAGTCTTCTGGGCTAGAGTTCCATCACTCAAAATCCACTTTAACCACTGGGGTTAGACAATGGGAAGCAGCCAAATGTTATTCAAAGATATTTCATATTCAAGTAGGAGTGAAACTACTGTTATGCATCTATTAGTATCTGAGTAAATGTGACTTCCCTTGTTAATTAAGTCTACGTTAATGAATCATCTGCTTAAGTGCTCTCACGGGCCAAACCAGGATTCAAACCTCCACAGTAACGTGTTGTTCTTCTGCTGTCAGACGGAGCCTCTGGCCCAGCTGGAGCGCCCGGTGGTGGTGCAGGTCGTGGGCACCAACGGCAGGATCTTCAACTTCCTGGCTTTCCAGCTCAACACCACGGACCTATCAGAGGACAGCGGCGTGAAGAACATGGTCAGCTCCTCTTCGTGTGTATCTCAGCTTGATTTGCTCTTTTCAAATGTCTTTTTTAAAATCTTCTCCAGGTTTGGTTAGACGAGGGGTCGGAGCTGTATGAATACGCTAAAGTGCGGCCACTCATCAAGAAGAAGCAAGTTGTGGTACGAACCTTTTGATGTAGTATCTGCATTTGGGATTGGGTTGTTTGGCTTGTTACTACTCAACAACGTATAACATTTCACCCAATAAATCGAATAGTATTTCTTGCAGAGCATTTATTTTATTACAGCTATTTTTATTGCTGGGAAAAAAAAAAATCTCTGAGAGGCTCACCCTTAGAATGATGATGTTTTGGCACAAATGAGCTTTTGGAGCAGATGTTTAAAGTGTTGTTTTCATGGCTTGCAGGTCCCACCTGGACTGGCCGGATACAACCCCGAGACCTTCAGGAAGTTCTTATCCCTGTATCTGCATGGAGCCGTGTAGAACTGAGCCCTCCAAGTTCTATCTGTGGACTGAAAGTACTTTTGGTTACTGTATGTATAGGATTATCAGTCAATAAACGTTTAAAAATTGTCTTGAGGATTTCCTGTTATGAGTAAACTATAATAGAGCGCCGATTTCAACAATGAAATTCCAATTGATTTTTTTGTTTTAAGACCATAAACCATAGCGACAGTTAAATAGAAACAACGACCATTCTTCTTTACAAAACATCTCCAGTTCAGTCAGGTTTGATGGTTTCCGAGCATGGACAGTCCGCTTTAAATCACAACACAAATGTTCAATAATATTCAAGTCTGGGGACTGAGATGGCCATTCCAGAACGTTGTACTTGTTCCTCTGCTTGAGAAGACTTTGAGCAGTGTTTAGGGTCGTTGTCTTGTTGAAAGATCCAGCCCCGGCGCAACTTTAACTTTGTCACTGATTCCTGGACATTGTTCTCCAGAATCTGCTGATATTGAGTGGAATCCATGTGACCCTCAACTTTAACAAGATTCCCAGTCCCTGCACTGGCCAGGTAGGACTTTGGAGCCGGTCTGTGAGTTGACTGTGACTGTTCTCACCATGCTGCGCCTCTGCTTATCTGAGATTTTTCTTGGTCTGCCACTTCGGGCCTTAACTAGAACTGTGCCAACTCTTCCAATTCCTCACAATGTTCCTCACAGTTGATAATTAGAGCTTAAATATCTGAGACAGCTTTGTATCCTTCCCCTAAACCACGATGTTGAACAGTCATTGTTTTCAGGTCATCTGAGAGTTGTTTTGTGGCTCCCATGTTGCCACTCTTCAGAGAAGATGCAAAGAGGAGAAACACCTACAATTGGTCTCCTTAAATACCCTATCTCATGATTGGATTCACCTGTGTATGGAGGTCAAGGGTCACTGAGGTTACCAAACCAATTTTGAGTTAAAAAAATGAGTGCTCCCCTCCAGGAAGCCCAACCATAACGTGGTGGAGGGGTTTGAGCACCTGAATGATCCTGGAGCTCTGTTGTCGGGGGCTTCGTGCCCCTGGTAGGGTCTCCCATGGCAAACAGGTCCTATGGGTGACGGGTCAGACAAAGAGCGGTTCAGAAGCTCCTTATGAGAGACCAACAGGCCGGTTTAATCGTGAGGCCGTCCTCCTGTGGACCCACCACCTTCAGGTGGCGCCATAGGGGGCCAGTGCCATGTGATATGGGCAGCTCCAACAGCTGCCCCCATGACCTGGCAACGGACAAGTGGAAGAAAATGGATGGATGGATAATTAGTGCTAAAGGTATTGAAATCAATAAATTGACAAGGGTGCCTACAGTTATGCACATGCTTAATTTTGTTTAAATGATTCTTGCACACTTTCCATAAATCACATAAACTTTATTTCACTTCTCAAATATCACTGTGTTTGTCTCCTATAAGATATATTTAACTGACATTTCTTATCCAGACAAACAAAGATTTATAATGGATAATCCTGAAAATGTACAGGGGTGCCCACTCTTTTGCAGAAGTAGATTAATCATCTACAAAAAAATGTAAGTCATCACCTAGCTGATAAAGCATCCATCAATAGTTAACCTCTTCTGAGTATTTATTTCCCAATAGGTCATGTTTTTCCATAAAAAGAAGAAGTATAAACTAATCGTGGTGTATCAGCAATATTTTATGTCTGGACTCTGCCCATGTTGCTACTGTTCAGTACTACATCCTCAAAAGAAAGATCTGAAGCCAGCTGAATATTGGTTTTAAAAGGACTTCGTAAAAGACGACTCTAAACAAACTGGAAATAGTTGGTATGCATTTGCTGTTGCTTGTTATTGCTCCACACCGAGTTTATTGCCACTGCTTGAGGGCAACGTGATAAACACCTTTACTGCTCCAGCACCTATTCAAAATAAGAGTGAGTAAAAGAATATCAATATATCTTCCTAATCTTACAGTTATACTATTAGAATCATGTAGAAAAAATAAGATTAAATAATTTCACCCTTACTCATCAAAACCTTAGTGCACATGACACATTATCCACAATTATAATTAAAGGCACATTGCGTAACATTTTGGACTACACTTTTGCCATCAGAAAAAAACTTGATCTTAATGATGAAATGCTGTTTTTGCAGTTGTTAATCAAAGAATGAATTTAGCTGAGGGCCTAACCTGTCAATCTCAAATTCTACTGACTTTGGTAACATCTCCATGGAGACGAGCCGGAGACGTACCCACTCCCGATAAAGCTCGTCATATCTTAGGAGAGCTGAGCCGCTCACAGCAAAAGCACTATTTCATGAGGTATTTTTCAATGATGGAAATACGTGTCAGAAAAGAAATGCTTGCGTTTCAGTTTCATTTATTGGGTGAAATCCTACGCAGTGTGGCTTTAAGATTTTTGCTAAAGATTGTACCCAGCTGTTTTTAGTTTGGCTTGGTTTGTGATGTTTATGGTTTCACTTCCTTATTGGACGTTGACAGGAAGTGGCATAGATGAAGGCAAACAATTTTAAAACTGTTGCCGTGTCGACCACATTAAGTCAATGGGAAATGAGTCAAACTGCTCTGGAACGATACCTTTATCTATGTCACTTCCTGTCAGGAGGAGGATTTCTTCATTAAAATAAGTCATATTTTCAAAAGCACTTTACACTTTAAATACCAATCGTTTCCCCCTTTCAACAAATAAATGAATCGAGACAAAAATCAACAATTATAACCAGTTTACCAGCGTAGGAGTGTGACTTTACCCCTATAAAACCATCAATATAATTATTATTAATACTAGGCTGTATAATTAAAATAACTATATTCTCTATCAGGGGCGGACTGGGACTGAAAAACAGCCCTGGACTCTGACCAGCCGGGCCCAAATTAGCGTAAATGCGACACTTCCACAAATACATATGTTAACCTCTGACCCCGCCTTAACCGAGAGCATTTTCTCCAGTTCGGCTTTACCCAAATCCAAAGGCTTCTTGACTGGAGAGCAACACTTTAACGCCTCATTTGAAAGCTAAAATATAGAAAAGTGACGGTAACTTTTTGTCACGTCGCTCCATTTTTTTTTTTTTTTTGTTGCTTTTTGCTGCTTTTTCATTACATTTTTTTTGTGGCTTTTTGGCGCGTTTTCGTCACTTTTTTGTCACTTTTTCGTCACTTTTTCGTTGTGTTTTGGTCTCTTGTTTTTCAGGGTTTTCTTTGTCATGTTTTTGTTGTTTTTTCCACCGCTTTTTTCATCGCTTTGTCGTCACGTTTTCGTCACACTTTGTTGTGTTTTTGTCACTTTTTTGTTGCTTTTCCAGCACATTTTTGTTTTTGGATGCTTTTCTTTTAAGCTTTTAGATTTGGGTAAAGCTCGGTCACGCCCGGGGGTAAGGGTAAGGTAAAGTGAGGGGCCAGACCGGTGGCCCTAGAGCCAGTGGCCCTTCTGTGCTCTTCCAGAATGGACATATGGCCAGTCCGCCCCTGTTCTCTATGCATGCCCCTATAGCCCTACCGTTTAAAACTCTGTGTTATATGTTTTTATGTTTAACGTTGCACATCTTCACGGAGAAAAAAATCCTAGTTTGTGAACCTGTTTACAAACAATGCCAATAAAAAACTATTGTGATTCTGATATCGACTTATCGTTCAATAAATAACAGATAAACAATCTATTTTTGGGCTCGATATTTATCGTCTGTTCATATAGTAGCATTTCCCCCCATTTTATCTTTGTAAAGTTCGATTTTTAACCGAAGCACATTGAGTTACATTTCATGTTTATTGGGCTTGTGTGGTGTTTAGGATATGATAAAAGTTTACTGTCATTTAGTCATTATATCGTTTCGGATATCGTGAGTCAAGTATATCGTTTATCGTACTTTCCTGCCTCGATATATTGAACTTGAAATGTTTGTTATCGCGACACTTGAGTCCATGTAAAGGAATGTGTGAAACTGCAGTGTTTTTGTTTTGAAAGTCTGAACCCGGAAGCTGGAGCTGGAGCGGAGTCCTGACCTGAGGGGACACTCACACTCCGGGACACTCCCGTGTGTTTTCACGCTTCCTACAGGTTTGTTTGATTCAGGACTTTTACAAACTGTCACTAATGTGAGGTTATGGTGGAGTTCGTTCGCGTTAAGGACAGGTTTGCGCCGCAGCGTCGCGTCAGTCTGTGCCACAGAGTTTGCATAAAGTGTCGGAAAAATGTGCGCACACAAACAAACTTGTAACCAAACTGCTACATGATCGTTTCTGCTGCTTACAGTCAGATTAACATGAAACCAATTCATCAAGGTCCAATATGATTCCATATGCAGATGTGCTGTATGAGAAGCATTTCTGTCATGCCTTTCTGTTCTAAACTTGTGTCTGAATAACATGAGCATTGATATTAGCCTTTATTGCTACTGTTTTTTTTTTCTTTTCTTTTTTTTAACTTACTTTATATTATTAATATGTGAAAAAAAAGTAAAATGAATATAGCCTAATAAAAAATATGGAAAATGTTGAAGACTTCTGAGGCTATACTAAAGGGTAATTGTGAAAACTTCATGTTTACAATACTAACATGTATTAACTATACTTCTTATAACAATCTGGACACAGTGTTAATTTTCGTCGCCTAAAATATTTAGTCATGATTTTAGTCAAAGTAATTTTTTTGCGGACTAACATTGGACTAAAGCTAAATTAAAGGTTTTACAATGAGACTTAAACTATGACTAAAGTGTCCAGATATTTTCATCGACTAAAATAAGACTAAATCAAAATGAAAAGAAGAGACTAAAATCATCCAAACTTCCACTGACAGTCTGACAGTCTGAAATTCACTGCCAAATGAACAGCTCTGTTTGTGTGGGAGAAGATCCATGAAACAGAGGAGACTGATTGTATATGGTTATAATAAATATTATTAAGGCAAATTTACATGCAATTTTTGTCGACTAAAACTAGACTAAAATGAAACTACATTTTTGTCAAAAGACTAAAATTAAATCAAAATATGTTGTCAAAATGAACACTGGACATTCTGTTTTTGACTTATAATATGATGTTGTATTGGGGAATAAGAAAAAGCAATTTACAATGAATAATTGAAATTTTATGGCTAAATTGTCCGTACATAACTGTAAATTTGGTGATACTAAACCAAATTTACTTTATTATTGTATTCCTAAAAGAACAGTTATCTCTAAAGGACTGTTTTTAAGGGGGGGTATTATGCAAAATTGACTTTTTCAGGCTTTACATCATGTTATTATGTCATTCCCTCATTAAAAACATGGCTGAAGTGTTGCCTTGGCACATTCACGTATTTTTGAGTAATCTGTAAAAAAACTGATGGCGGCCATTTTAGGGATAGGTTTGCCTGAGTCCTCCTAGGAACGCCCCCACCTCCTGGAGACGCCTCCGAGCTTTCGTCACCAGCCGAGTAACCAACCACTGCTCCTCAGCAGAACCCCCTCCCCACTGATGCCACAGACAGCGTGTGGAGGGGGCGTGTCGGAAAGGCTCAGAGGTTCTTAAAGAGACAGAGGCCTATTTCAAGACATTCACTACAGCCATTTTGAGAGAGACATTTTATACAAGGCAGTTATTCTAATTTACTGCATTTACAGACCAACAGAAGGTTTGGTCATCATTGTAGTGTGATATAGACTGGTGCTATGTGATTGAAAAAAGCACAATACCCCCTCTTTAACTATGTAGATCCAAAAAGGCAGTCTGGCTTTATAACAACCTGAAGTTGTTGGTTTTCTTTCAATTGCTAATTGTACAAAGCTTTATTTTTACACATGTCTGTTCTTGCTGCTCAAATGTTCATTCAAATGTGTAAGCTTCATTTGTTTAATTATTAATAAAACAGAAAATTTTCAATGCCGATTTAAACCACACAATGCAAAAACAAAATCCACTCTTCTCCTGGTGCCACTTGGAGTCATCAGTGTAGATGTATCACACCTCCAACAGGTGGAAAGGAAAGCAAGGCCGCGCTGTTTTAGATCTTTACCTGATCAACTGTCGAATGCACCTGGGAGTGTTTCAAATTCCAACCTGTATCTAATCTGAAATCTCCCAGGCTTATCTCGTGTTTTTGTGGTCTCGTGTATGTGCAGAGTCAGCAGCAGAGATGAGCGTGCGTGTGTCCGATATGGAGAGAGACGCGGAGGAAGAAGAGGAGGAAGAGGAGGAAGATGAAGAGAGCCCTGTGAACCCCACGGTGGTGAGGATGAGTCAGATCGTCATGCCCTGCCACAGTAACCACAGGCAGGAGCTGAGCGTGGGACAGCTGCTCAAGTGGATGGACTCCACCGCCTGCCTGTCCGGTCAGTGCCACAGAAACACCCACCTCACCTTAAAGGGGCTGCATGCAAGTTGGCCATTTTACACTCACTACTGCCACCTCAGGCCATATGTGTAACTGCACCTTCTATATTAAAGGGATATTTCAGGATTTCTGACATAGGGCCTCATTTGTTGCTGATACCTGGAGATATTTTTTTTGTAATTTGTAATTCTTATGTTTGATGAGTTTCGTGGCGCTAGGCTAGTGCAAGGCTAGCACATTTCTATGGTATCAGCTAGCCTGCATTAAAAACAGTCTGACCCGCTCCACAGAGCACCTGAGGCAAATCACTTACAACACCAGACTAATGATATAAATGTCTGTGTCGATAGAATCATTTTTGGAATATAACTGACCTTGCATCACATGAATGATCGCATTTTGAGGGACTATTTTCTAGCAGATCACTCCGCCGCTGCGTAGCTTATACAAAGATAAGGTATTTTAAATGCAAAATGGTTAAGATTATTCTATGGACAGTACACAGACATTTATATGGAGCTCTTCAAACATAAGAACTGCATCAATAACAAAAAAAATATATCCAGGTACCAGCAACACTCTGGATAACTAGGAAATGAGGCCCTATGTCAAAAATCCGGAAATATCCCTTTAAGCTCGTGCATGACGGCAATTCGGACCCGAAGTGACACCTCTTTGAGTGACAGTGCAGGATTTTAGAGGCAGTTGTGGTGAACAGGTCTGGGCTCATTCTACACATTAGGACATGGCAGGAACATGTAGGGGGAGGAAAATACATAATATTAACATTTTTTTTGTTCGTTAAATTAAGAAAGTTCATTTGTTGGCATGTTTTTGTATCAGAGCGGAGAAAAAATGATTTCCAAGAATGTTCGATTGAAGGTTCTTGATTAAGGCTGTTTAAAGTGGACATAAGCCTGTTGTTGTATAGAAGCGTTATTTTGGGCTCCTCTGCATTGACATTTGACATTTTATTATTTGTAATCATGTCTATGCATGGAAAAGACCGGATAAGGAGCCGCCTTGAGTGCAGGAAGCAGTTGGAATATCAAACAGTAAAAACAAACATTCATTTTTAGTCAACGGCGTCTTTGCAAATCGGGTTTCCGTGAGACATTAAAAAGCAATAAAAGTGAAATCTCAATTTATTGGAAAATTTTGACTTTCCTGAGGAAGTATATTATATTATTTGAGCAAATTATATGGTTAAAAATCATGAGATATGACTGACAAAAGACTACAGGTGCATGACACATTCCAATTTTACTTTATTTGTTTGAAATAAATACTTTATTCACAAACACACTTTCCTCCAGTCTTTGCTCCTGACGCGATGTTTTTAACATGATGCTGTAACTGTCCGTCAGTAACTCACTGCCTCCATGGGATCTTAACCTTACCTTAGCCCAAACCTTAAGGATAGTGGAGTTTACTAACTAACCCTAACCTTACCTTAGCCCAAACCTTAAGGATAGTGGGGATTACTAACTAACCCTAACCTTACCTTAGCCCTAACCTTCAGGATAGTGGAGTTTACTAACAAACCGTAACCTCCTGACCTGACCTTTTTATTTAACCAGGATAGTCCCACTGAGATTAAGAATCTCTTTTTCAGGGGAGTCCTGGCCCCAGAGGGGAATCTATTGTACATGTTTTTAGTGGTAGGGGAAACCGGAGTACCCGGAGGAAACCTACGCAAGCACGGGGAGAACATGCAAACTCCACACAGAAAGGCCCCGTCCAGGTGGGAATCGAACCCAAGACCTTCTAGCTGTGAGGCGTGAGCGCTAACCGCTGTGCCACCGTGCCGCCCCTTCGTTAACTTTATGGATTAAATGCAGTCGGTCCACCCCAGGGCAGCTGTGGCTATAATAGTAGCTTAGTAGCTTAGCAGCTTAGCTTAGAGTGAATGAATAATGCAATGTAAAGCGTCTTTGAGTGTCCAGAGAAGTGCTGCATTCATCTTATATATTCTCAAAGCCGCTTTACAATTTCGTGCGTTATTCATTCACTCTTTACTCAGTGGTGGCAAGCTCCTATTATAGTAACAGCTGCCCCGGGGCAGACTGACAGAGGCGAGACTACCAGTCTGCTCCATCATCCCTCCAACCACCACCACCGACTCACTCACTACATTCACGCAAGCTTCCTGGTCCCAAACGGGCTCCATCCAAGTACCGACCAGGCCCTTCCCTGCAGCTTCCGAGATCTGACGGGATCGGGCAGAGCAAAGGCGGTTTGACCTTCATTCTGAGGCTACGACTGAACGCCTCACTAACACTACCAAGTTTGTAAGAAATTGAATCTTGCAACCTTGGCACACTTCTCAAAGCTATAGCCAGTATTCAAAAGTTAACACAGACTTACAGACTGCTGTTTCATGTCTGTGTGAGCCCTCACTTGTGCAGGAGTTATATTTTATCCTAGATACATTTTCTTTGAGCCAAAATGTCTTTTCCTACAACAGTTTGGATCAAAAACAAAGGACACATTCCCAACAAGGTCAATAAAGTTAACAAAAGGAGGAAAGTGATGTAAAACCAATGCATTATTATCATTCTAAGCTACAACTGAACACTCCTACACCAACACTACACCAACTTTGTAAGAAATATTAATCTTACAACCTTGGCAACCTTCTCAAAGCGCTAGAGCCAGTATTCAACTTGACTAACGTTAACACAGACTTACAGACTGCTGTTTAATGTCTGTGTAAGCCCTCACTTGCACAGAAGTTAAAGTCCATCCTAGATACATTTTCTTTGACCCAAAATGTCTTTTTCTACAACACTAAGGATCAAATACAAAGGAGAAAGTCCCAGCGCTGACAATAAAGTTAACAAAAGGAGAAAACCTATGCATTATTATCATTCTGAGCTACTACTGAACACTACCTAGCCAACTCTATACCAAGTGTGTAAGAATTTTAATCTTACAACCTCGACACACTTCTCAAAGCGCTACACAAAAGCCAGATCGAATTAAATTTAAAGTCAGCAGCCAATGGAAATGTTCCCCATCCTAGCTCTCCTCACAGCAAGAAGGTCCCGGGTTCGAATCTCAGAAAAGGTGAGGTGTTTCTGAGCTGTCATGCTTTCTCCATGTTTGAAAGAATCATCCCATAAGACTTTTACGCACAAGTTGTGTTGAAACATGTGCGTGAAAGTCTCAAAGGTTGATCCATTCAGGCTTGGAGAAAACACGCTTCACACAGAAGCATCTCACCTGCTCTGGGAATCAAACCAAGGACTTCCTTGTTGGGAAAGATGGACATCGACTCAACCAACGTGTTAATTTTGGGATGCGGGTCAGGGAGACCTGGACTCCGAGAACATCGCGCTGTTCCCCTTAACGTACAACGCAACAAGACACCAAGCTCCACCAGACGAGCAAAGAGGAGAAGATGAAGCCTTGATAAGTCAGGAAAGCAGATCTTTCTGGCAGGGGCATCTGGTGGATTTCGGGGGCACTTATATATGAAGCCGGCGTGATATTGAGCAATTCTGGGATGGCGGGGTCAGGAATTGCTGAGGCTTCAGCCCGGGCTTTTCGACGGCAAATTCCTGGGAAAAGCTGAACCGTGGCGTTGGCTTCCCACTCGCTTAGCAGTGAAGCCAGACTTGCGTTCGCTGAGAGACCGATAATTTCGAATGGGACAGTTTGGAGGGAAAGGGAGATCCCGGTGACGGTCACGTGGAAAGACGAGAAAGAGAAAGATGAAACGGGAGGGAGGTAAAAAAAGACTGATGGGTAAAAGTTAACGTTTAAGAACACCTCATCCAAAGGTACAATCGGAGCATTTATCGCTAAAGCTACGTACGATTGCTTGAAAGGCACCCAGTTCGGCAGAGGGTGCGGCCAGAACGACAGTGGGGATACGAAAATGTACAATGGCCCCACATTGAACATGCAGTAATACGGTACAAAATTTATAATGTTGACCACCGTCTCTACGAATGACACCACTTTTGTCAAGCCTATCAAGACAGATTCGCTTTCGAGAATCACGCGTGCGACCACACCGAAAGCCACCCCGCAGGTCACAGCTGCAACTATGGAGAATACCACCATGAAGATAAGATTGGACCTGACTGCCATCTTAACGACACAAGTCGAGCAACAAGCTAACAACGTTACACGCCTTACCACACTGAGGCTGAACGCTTCACCTCTCAACGATCACCTCTACAAGAAACCCGTCGAAAGTCAGCACACGATCTGTCTGTCAAAGTCTCACAAAGCAATCTGCTAACATTTCCTGTCGTCATAGCGATTCACAGTCACATGACCAGACATTCTAAAGAGCCTGGAATTATTAGATCCTTTAAATGGTGACATCATCAGTGACATCATCTGAAGGCAGGAAGTGATCAAGAGAAATAAGATTAAACAAAAACTAGCGATTATAAGTGTAAAACTACAACTAAAAAATGTGGTCCTGTTGTGGCTTTAGGTGCCAGACCAAGAGGAACGACATTTGAGACGATAAAATAAGGTTTATTTGACTTTAAACATTTGTTAATCGTTACCATGGCAACAGCTCCAATGGAAATAGGAATCTAACTTCCTGCCTCCAGCTAAATTCCAAATGTTTACAAACAATTAAAGGGTCTATATGGTCACGCTCAAAGCAGCCAGAGGGGGAAACAATGTAGGAACAGATACAGACGGAGTCTCTGGAATCGCCCATTTATGGTCATGTTTGAAAACAGTTCAGGGGGGAAACTATTTGGTGAAAAGTCTAAACTTTCTCTAATCTTTAATCTTTCTCTGCTTTAACAAATGCTGAATTATAAATGTGGTTTTCTACAAAATAAAGATACAAAGACATGGAGAGGAGCAAAGTGGTTCAACAGCCCATAAATACACAAAAAAACAGAGAATGCTAACATGATGCTACATGCTAGCATCGTGCTAATGCTAAGACAAGCTAGCGCTTGCTATGACTGCCATTTTTTCGTTTCTACTTAACAATCTGCTGTGAATAAACATCCATATGAACCCGATTTAGACTTGGCTTTAATTGTACATGATAAATACGTTAATATTTAGCTAGAAATGGGTAAAGAGTGAAAAACTGTGTTTCCCAAAAGATTGTATTTTCCCCCTTGGCGAGGCCACGCCCCTTCTATGACGAGATGCCGTCTGTATTTATCCTGAACTTTCCAAGACGGTCTAAATGCAGCCAATGGAGAGTATGGATGGGTATCATTAAGGATTTATTGTTACTACTACTCTTACCGATACTTGATACTTTAACAGTACTTTTGCTGGTTCTTTGAAAGGAAAAATAATACGCTACATTTGGACCTGATTTATTTGGCAATAATAATAATGTGGCAGTTTTGTGAATCCAATCAATAATGATCAGGGAAAACATTTCCCTGAGATTTTCTTTTTGGAGATTTCTTTCCAAATCTTTTTCTCTCCCATAGAGTTGTATTGGCCTCCAACTGAAATAGAATCCCATAACATGAACGCAGCCTATGTTCGAAGCAGCCGGAGGGGGAAAACAAATCCTTAAAGTGCATATGACACATTATTTTTTGCAGAACATCGTCAACAATTATGATTTTGCTAACATTTAGGATTTAGCTCAGACGCCACTGTTATACGCTAACGCTTGTCTGTATTGATCTGTATGATAAGTATTGATTCTTAACCAGGCTCTGACATCACCGAGATGTGGTTGATTGGCTAACAACAGCTGAAAACATCTGGATCTTTCATAATTTGTGATGTTTGCTGACTAAATGCTAACGGCTATAGGAAAAACACATTGAACAGGCTAACGTGTTCTGAAAAAAGAAAGGCCACGTCCAGGTGGGAATCAAACACGGGACCTTCTAGCAGTGAAACACGAGCACTAACCAGAGGTGCAGGGACCCCTGGGGGCACTTGAGGACCTAGCAGTCGGTACTTGGAATGATTTCAGATTGAAAAAGATTAAAGTGAATACAATGGATCATTCTTTTTATTATTTCTTTCTTTCTTATTATTCACGAGGAGAACATGCAAAACTCCACACAGAAAGGCCCCGTCCAGGTAGGAATAGGACCCAAGACCTTCTAGCTGTGAGGCGTGAGGCCACCGTGCCACCCAAACCTTAAGGATAGTGGAGTTTACTAACTAACCTTAACCTTACCTTAGCCCAAACCTGAATGATAGTGGAGTTTACTAACAAACCCTAACCTTACCTTAGCCCAAACCTTAAGGATAGTGGAGTTTACTAACTAACCCTAACCTTACCTTAGCCCAAACCTGAAGGATAGTGGAGTTTACTAACAAACCCTAACCTTACCTTAGCCCAAACCTTAAGGATAGTGGAGTTTACTAACTAACCCTAACCTTACCTCGGCCCAAACCTTAAGGATAGTGGAGTTTACTAACTAACCCTAACCTTACCTTAGCCCAAACCTGAAGGATAGTGGAGTTTACTAACAAACCCTAACCTTACCTTAGCCCAAACCTTAAGGATAGTGGAGTTTACTAACTAACCCTAACCTTACCTTAGCCCAAACCTGAAGGATAGTGGAGTTTACTAACTAACCCTAACCTTACCTTAGCCCGAACCTTAAGGATAGTGGAGTTTACTAACTAACCCTAACCTTACCTTAGCCCAAACCTGAAGGATAGTGGAGTTTACTAACTAACCCTAACCTTACCTTAGCCCGAACCTTAAGGATAGTGGAGTTTACTAACTAACCCTAACCTTACCTTAGCCCAAACCTGAAGGATAGTGGAGTTTACTAACTAACCCTAACCTTACCTTAGCCCAAACCTTAAGGATAGTGGAGTTTACTAACTAACCCTAACCTTACCTTAGCCCAAACCTGAAGGATAGTGGAGTTTACTAACAAACCCTAACCTTACCTTAGCCCAAACCTTAAGGATAGTGGAGTTTACTAACTAACCCTAACCTTACCTTAGCCCAAACCTTCAGGATAGTGGAGTTTACTAACTAACCCTAACCTTACCTTAGCCCAAACCTGAAGGATAGTGGAGTTTACTAACTAACCCTAACCTTACCTTAGCCCAAACCTGAAGGATAGTGGAGTTTACTAACTAACCCTAACCTTACCTTAGCCCGAACCTTAAGGATAGTGGAGTTTACTAACAAACCCTAACCTTACCTTAGCCCAAACCTTAAGGATAGTGGAGTTTACTAACTAACCCTAACCTTACCTTGGCCCAAACCTGAAGGATAGTGGAGTTTACTAACTAACCCTAACCTTACCTTAGCCCGAACCTTAAGGATAGTGGAGTTTACTAACAAACCCTAACCTTACCTTAGCCCGAACCTTAAGGATAGTGGAGTTTACTAACTAACCCTAACCTTACCTTAGCCCAAACCTTCAGGATAGTGGAGTTTACTAACTAACCCTAACCTTACCTTAGCCCAAACCTGAAGGATAGTGGAGTTTACTAACTAACCCTAACCTTACCTTAGCCCGAACCTTAAGGATAGTGGAGTTTACTAACTAACCCTAACCTTACCTTAGCCCGAACCTTAAGGATAGTGGAGTTTACTAACAAACCCTAACCTTACCTTAGCCCAAACCTGAAGGATAGTGGAGTTTACTAACAAACCCTAACCTTACCTTAGCCCAAACCTGAAGGATAGTGGAGTTTACTAACAAACCCTAACCTTACCTTAGCCCAAACCTTCAGGATAGTGGAGTTTACTAACTAACCCTAACCTTACCTTAGCCCAAACCTTCAGGATAGTGGAGTTTACTAACTAGCCCAAACCTTAAGGATAGTGGAGTTTACTAACCAACCCTAACCTTACCTTAGCCCAAACCTTCAGGATAGTGGAGTTTACTAACTAACCCTAACCTTACCTTAGCCCAAACCTTAAGGATAGTGGAGTTTACTAACCAACCCTAACCTTACCTTAGCCCAAACCTTCAGGATAGTGGAGTTTACTAACTAACCCTAACCATACCTTAGCCCAAACCTTAAGGATAGTGGAGTTTAAAAGCTAACCCTGACTTGAGCTATTTATTTTTTTAGACAACATGCCGCTACTAACTCATAGGGAATAAAAACGACAGGAGGATCCAGAGGATGTGACACTCGCGTGCAAATTATTATGCAAATGACGTGAGATTTTGTAAACTGTCAACTCAAATGAGAGTCAGAGTAATTTTCAAGTCTTTAACTGTTTGAGGATCATTTAAATGTGGTTGAAAAAATCTCCCAGTGATAACAGTATTTTTCAAGCAGCATTAGGAGGTCATATTTACTGAAATCAAAAGCTATTTCAATCAACAACATCTAAACAAGTTAAGTTATATTTTACCACAGGAGCCCTTGTGTGAGAGCAGCTTCAAAATTCTTAAATCCATTAAACTTGTGAGTTTTTGGACAGTTTCTGCTTGGATTTCTTTGCAGGATGTTAGAATAGCCTCCCAGAGCTGCTGTTTGGATGAAAACTGCCTCCCACCCTCATAGATGTTTTTTTTGTTGAGGCTCCAAAGGTTCTCAATAGGGTTGAGGTCAGGGGAGGAGGGGGTCCACATCATGAGTTTCCCAGTGATGCAGAGGTTTTCTTTACAGCATGACATGGTGCGTTGTCCTGCATGAAGAGGATCTTGTTCGGGAAAGCACGGCTCTTCTTTTTGTACCATAGAAGACAGTGGTCAGTCAGAAACTCCACATATTTTTCAAAGGTCATTTTCACACCTTCAGGGAGCCTAAAAGGGCCTAAAGGGGCCGAGCAGCTCTCCCCCCATGATTCTGGCCAAAACATGACTCTGCCACCTCCTTAGCAATTTGAGTGCGGAAATGACCAGGATGTGGCATGGACTTTGAAAACACAGTGGCGAAGCATGTCAGTAGTACTGTTGATGGAACTGAGCACTTGAAGAGCTAGAGGGCGCTCTAAACATGCGTGGATGATACGGAACACTAAAAATGGTCACTTAGTTTAGTTCATATATTAGTTCATAGCTCCTCGGGTTAGGGTTAGTGGGGGTTAGGGTTAGGGTTAAAGTTTTACTTACATTAAACTTTTCTGATTTGGCTAAAATATAATTAAAAAAATACATGTAGCTCACCCATTTTGGATGTCCCCATGAAGGCCCTATGGTTCATTAAGACCCCAGCTGGATCACACTTATCTGTGCAGTACTAGTATTTTTGGGGTAAAAAAAATAAGACATTGTTGGTGTAAAGGTCTCAATTATAAAACGCTTGGCGAGACATTTGAACTGCTGCTGTGATATTATGTTTTGAGTCTTTTAAGCTTATACGATCATTTCCCTCTTGTGGGCTGATGGATTGGTCTGTTTGTTCCCAGCTGAGCGGCATGCTGGGAGTTCATGCGTCACTGCCTCCATGGACGACATCCACTTTGAGCACACCATCAGGTAGAGGGCGCTGTAAGATGGCTGACTGTAGAGTTGATCTAACTCTGTTTGTCTGTGTGCAGCGTGGGCCAAGTGGTGAACATCAAGGCCAAAGTCAACAGAGCCTTCAACACCAGCATGGAGGTCAGACTGCTTTAAGAACATGGACATATCATACTGTACAGCTCCAGAAATACAGCAGAAAAAAATAGTGTAAAGTATATACAAAGGCTGAAACTTGGTGCTTTAAATCCTGTCTTTCCATAATCTTCTTTGCAGCATCAGCCTTCTGAATATTACAATAAACTAAAAAAAACAAAAAAACTTCAATAAACACTATATAGTGTAGTATGAAGAGCAACAAATCTGAATCTCTGTGCTGTCTGTGTGGAGGTGGGCATCCACGTGAGCTGTGAGGACCTTTTCCTGGACCGTCACTGGAGGGTCTGCCACGCCTACGCCACCTTTGTCACCCAGCGATCTAAGACTGGGAAGAAGGTGGGATGAGCAGCGCTGAAACAGCACTTGAGGAACCCGTGTCTCTGCACATGTGTACTGTACCGACTGACGTGTGCTCCGGCAGGTGATGCTGAAGCCGCTGTCCCCTCGCTCCCACACGGAGCAGGTGGAGTACAGCCTGGCAGCAGAGCGCCGCAGGGTCAGGATGCTACACGACGACATCATCCGAGACCTGCTGTCCTCCAAGTCCATGGAGCAGGGTGAGACAGGGGTGAAAAGAATGTCTAGTGATTGCATTGCATTGCAGCGCTGCCCCATGCTTATTATTAATGCTTATTCATTCACAAATACTGACATGTTTGGAGAGATGACGCTGCAATCCAAATATGGTCATTTCCTTTCTGGGAGACAGAGCCACAAAAGACCTTACAAAATCTTAGGTCCTGTTTTCTCCAAATTATGTTTATTGGCTGCTACAGACTTCCAAACTTCCCAGGCTTGTACTGTTTTTTTCAGAGGGATTTTTAACATATTTTTTCTATTTGTTGAAATGCAAATGCAAATTTAGAATTTTTACTGAAATTAATAACTTTTCAGCTTTGGTTTGTGAAAGGGCACTTGGTGCTCCACATTAGACGCTCACAATGATCAGGATGAATCTTGGACCATTCCTCTTTATTAAACTGCTGCAGTCCAGTGAGATTCAGGCGGTGTACTCACTTATTCCTCCCTGTCCTGTGAATGTTTACATGTTATAGCCAATTAAAATGTGATAAAATGTAAATGTTTGCTTAAAGTAGATGGCATTAGTTTAATCAGACACTGTTTTCTCATTCTTGTGATTTGTTCATTTTGTTTGTTCCCCGTTGAGAAATTTGCCCTCTGCATTTGACCCATCCTTGCAGTGCCGCAACCGGTGACCAGTGCTTAATTTGATCCCCCGTTTGGGGGAGCGCATTCCCCCAATTCAATTTTTTTCAGGGTAAAGTATCCGGGAAATATTTAGGAGGATCCGGCAAAAAAAAAATCTAATATAATGGTGTCTAATGAGAGTGTTCTGGCAAATGTTTTGGCCTGTTCCCCCAATCCAATGTGTCCTGCCAGTGACCCATTTCCAGATGTGGAGCAAGGCCGAAGGATTCACCTATTATACATGTTTGAGTGGTAGGAAAAAAACCTAAACAGACACGGGGAGAACATGCAAACTCCACAAAGAAAGGCCCCATCCTGGTGGGAATTGAACCCAGGACCTTCTGGTTGTGAAGTGGAAGTGTTAACCGCTGCACTACTGTGTCACCTCTGAAGATCAGACCACATTAAGTGACCGATTTAGGCAGAAATGTGAGACATTCTAAACGGTGCACTTACTTTTTCTAACCCACTGTATTTGGAACAAAGTGAATAAAGCAATGACTGATCTCTGGTCTTTGGTGATCGTTCTTCTTGCAGGTGAAAGTGTGGAGGTGGAGAAGGCTGTGTCTGCGGTGAAGACTAAAGTGGAGAGTGTGGAGCTGGTGCTGCCTCCTCATGCGAACCACCAGGTCAGATCTACAGTCTGCGTCCCAGCTGTGCTGTGTTTGTGCTGCTCTGTGTCCAACACTCTGTATTGTGTCTGTAGGTGAACACTTTTGGAGGACAGATCATGGCCTGGATGGTTAATGTGGCCACAATAGCTGCCAGGTATCTATTCTATTAAGCAGCACCATGGATAAGAACAACTACTAAACCATTAACTTAAACTCTTATCGGACAGATGTTGAAACGAAATGTGAAGACTTGTAAATCAATAGCTATTATGATGTGTTACTTTTGTGTTTTTTGCAATTTCAATGAAACAACCTGGCAATCCAAAATGGCTCTGGAAACATAATTAAATCAACATTACAATAGTTAATCTTTGACGTCTTCCCGGTCCCGTCGGTCGTGTTGTTCTTGTTCTTGTTGTCCTTCAAAAGTGACTGTATTTATACTGTACTCTGACATTGACCCCAACGCTGACCTTGTCGTGACTTTGACTTCATCTTCCTGCAGCCGTCTGTGCCAGGCTCACCCCACCCTGCGAGGAATAGACATGTTTAAGTTCAGGGGCCCCTCTCAGGTGGGGGACCGACTGCTACTGAGGGCCATCGTCAACAACGCCTTCAAGAACAGGTACAGCTCTGAGATATGCTGCTATTTGATCAATGTTTTGAATATTGTGATAATGGTTTTATTACTTTTACTAAATCCAAACAAACAATTATATTAGAACAATTATAATAGACACTGACCCGCGCTACAGTGGGACATCTCTTTCTCTCGGGACACGTACAAACACGGTGGGATAGAGGAACACAAGGCAGCGCAATGTAAATGAGAAAAATAAGGTGAGGCCAGGCCATAGTAGAGCAGTGCTCAGTGCTGCGCCTCACTCGACATCCTTTCTTTATAAGCGACGCCCTCTCGCTCGTGGCGCAGGAACATGGCACAAAAGCTGCGCCACAGGCAAGATGACGCATTGGAGCAACGCTGTCCTTGCGCCAGACTCAAGATCCCTGGAGTTTTATTTGACAGTTTTGAGTACAGTAATCCTGTAATTTGTTTGTTTTTCCACTACTGTAGGTTATTCTGCTCTCAAACTGTGTTTATTACAGCACCATTGATGCTGTTAGCGAAACAGGGTGGCTTGTGCCCCGTTTTTAGCAAAGGCATTTTCCCCAGCTGTTAGTGGAGGGCTCTAGTCACTAAGTCTATTTTCCACACACCTTTTATAAAGTAAAATATAAATGATGAGCAGCCCAAACGCCGGTTTATAAGTCTCAATAACGCTGCAGGACATGTCTGTTTTTAAGTTTCTATATGTGGTCGTTTTTGGCTGTGTCACATGGAAGACCTCCGGGATTTAGTGATCTATTGTGGCTCTTGTGATAAGGATGATGTGAATTTGATGGTGTGTAGTTAACGTGTCTGAATCCTGCAGTATGGAGGTTGGGGTGCGAGCAGAGGCCTACCAGGAGGAGGGGCCAAACCGCCACATTAACTCCGCCTTCATGACCTTCGAAGTTTTGGACAAGGATGGGAAACCCGGTCTGTTGCCACGGATACGGCCCGAACCTGCGGTGAGTTGGATTTGTTACTACGCTGTCGCCGAGTTATCGTTAGTGTAGCATCCATATCTGTATTACCCTAAATTCTGTGGAAATGAATGTTGTATAGCCCATCTATTTAAGCGCTCTTAGACTCGAGTGCTCTATACTCGGACGGGGTTATTGTGGCTGCCTTTCCTGTTCAGCGTTACACTACATATAAAAGTACATATAATTTGCTGATATAATCTGATTTATGACCTGACCCTCTGACCAGGCAAAGCTCTGGGCCCCCCTGCAATCCCAGACATCTATAAAAGCCACAGAGTCCCACTGGAGTACAGAGAGATTGCGTCTATAGTTTCAAAAGTGCACAAAGCTGTTGCATTTGTCATTAGGGGCAGTGGTGTCGTCTCAGATTGACTAAACATTGGTCTTTCTCAAGTATTCTGGTCTCAACTACAGAACTGCAAAATCCCTCCCTGAGTAGAGCGCTGATAAACACAGACCATTTGGTGATATTTGGAGTCATGCTTAGTATTTTTGCTTAAGTGCAATGTGTAGTGTTGAAAAGGTTTAAGTAATGTATTAACATCCCCTTTTTGAGCCGCCACCTTAAAGTGGTGGAGGGGTTTGAGAACCCGAATGATCCTGGAGCTCTGTTGTCGGGGGCTTTGTGCCTAAGTGACGGGTCACGGGTAAGTGACAGGTCAGACATAGAGCGGTTCAGAAGCCCCTCATGAGAGGCCAACCAGTTAGAATCATGAACCAGTTAGAATCATGAGGCCATCCTTCTGTGGACCCACCATCCAGCCATGGGGGCTGATCCACCTGCTACCCCCATGACCTGGCAATGGATAAGTGAAAGAGGATGGATGGATGGTAAATGGTCTCAACTTTATATAGCGCTTTTCCACCTACATTAGGCACTCAAAGCGCTTTACAGAAAGGATCCACTCACCCATTCATTCTCTCATTCATACACCAGTGTACGCAGACACTGGGGGCAATGAGGGTGAAGTGTCTTGCCCAAGGACACAACGACAATGTGCACCTTCTGGAGGTGGGATTCAAACCCCCGACCTTCCGATCATGAGACGACCCGCTCTACCATCTGCACCACTATCGCCACTGATGGATGGATGGATGGATGGATGGATGGATGGATGGATGGATGGATGGATGGATGGATGGATGGATGGATGGATGGATGGATGGATGGATGGATGGATGGATGGATGGATGGATGGATGGATGCGATAACGTTGTTATATTTTGGTCATGTTGTGCAGCTCTACCGCACTACTATTTGCAGCATATGTGGTAAAGTTCAGTCATGATATTTATGTATTATCAAGTAAAAACAGGATGTTTGAAAGGATACAAGGAATTAAGGAAAGATTGAAGAAAAAAAGGAAGTCAGTGAGGATGTAGACATTAAGGATATAAGAAAGTGGATGTAAAGGTTTTAAGGAAGGATGTAAGGAGTTATTTTTGTTGTTAAAAAATACCAGATATTATGTCAGCTCTTAAGGAAGGAAGGAATTAAGAAGGATTTAATAATGTAAGAAGTAAAGAAGGATGTAAAAATGTAATTGTCATTATCAGGAGGGGACGAGACGCTTGGAGGAGGCCATAGCCCGTAAGAAGATCCGCCTGGACAGGTACAACCATGGTGATGTATGGACCACACCGGCACTGGAGCTGCAGTCTGAACATTTCTTGTGTCTTGTATTTCAGAAAGTACATCATTTCCCGTAAGCAGACAGAAGTGCCTCTGTCAGTGCCCTGGGACCCCACAAACCAGGTCAGAGGTCAAAGTAGAATCAGGATCATCTATTGTTACGTTTTTATATCCTTGATTGATTCGTGGATAACTAAGAGCTATCTTAAACAGATCAAAGTTACTGCTGTGGTTTTAAAAGTAGGAGTAATATTTGGTCATGTGCTTGTCATGTGCTTGTGTTCAAGTCCAGCACATTTACACTAGGTGGAGAGAATATTTCCTTCCTATGTACCATGTTTGTAGCTCAATTTGTTTTATTGTTTACCTCATGTTAAGCACGAATTTGCGAAATAGTACTCTGAAATCCTTGGGAGCAAAACACAAACAACTAAACAAAACAAACAAAACAGTAGCTAACATTCATATATATATATATATATCTACACAATAGAGGGGCAGTAGAGGTCAAGCACATACAACTCAATGTGCCTCAGAAACACCATCACATACAAAAATACTATTAAAACACACAAAACACAAATAGAAGACCAAAGAAAAAAAACCATTAAAAACACTTCAAATTGCCACAGGCACTGGGTAAGCAGGTTTTCAGTCGGCCCTCGACAGTTTGGCTGCACTAAAGGTTCATATGGCTTTTGATGCTCGACCGTGAAGAGACTTATAACAAGCTGAGCTGTTTTAAATTCTATTCTCTGAGCCAGTGCAGAGACCTGAGCACTGGACTAATATGGTCATATTTCCTGGTTCTGGTCAGGACTCAAGCAGTCTGTCACCATGTCAACAATGCGGTGACTGACAGTGTCATTGGAGAGTGGGATAGTAAGTAACTTTTTGGCAGCCGTCTCTCCTACCAACAGCAGCTGGCACAATCAAATCCTCAGCGATGGTGAAGGGTTTTTTACTCTGAGCTACCCGTTTAGCTATGAGGTAGCTAGCTTTGAGAGCTCCTTTCGATGCTGCAGTGAAAGACACGACACACTGTTTCTGCGTCTGCAGTGCGATTTCTTTTCGTTTAAAAAGTCCACCGTCTTTCCCACCAGTTTTGGATGCTTGGTCTCCAGGTGCCGCTTTAGCTTCGAGGGTTTCAGTGCTTCGTTTGATAGAGTTAGACCGCACTCCACACACTGGCCTCTCGGCTCAGCCTCACTACCTCCATTGACAAAACCAAACTTGATGAAGTCGGATTGTACTTGCGAGAAACTTTTGTCTTTAGAGGAGGGCCGGTCCAGCTGTTGTCTTCATTTTTTCTTTTTTAAAACTTTTCCATTACTTTCTTTTCTTCTTTGTGATTTTCTTTTTGGCACTGTATCTCCCCTGAATATATACTGACTAGCGCATGGCTGCCTCTAGTGGCTGGAGAGTGAACTGCAAATGAATATCCCCAGTGATCAAAGTGATCCATTGTGCGGCTCTACGGCCCACACGGCCCAAAGGTGCAAACCTGTTTCCTCCCCGCGGCCCTGAAGGAGGCGCTTTGCGGCCCTGAGTAGGGCCGCGGCCCTATAGTTAAGAATCACTGGTTTAGAGAGACCTGTGAGCAGCCGTTACAGTAATCTAACCTGCTGGAGACAAATACATGAATCAGTATCTCTCAGTGTGGTTTAGAGGCTATAACTTTGGTCTTGGGGATGTTATAAACTTCACTGTTGAAATTCAGGTCTTAGTCCATGATTATTCCTAAATTCCAAACCTGATTTTTAGGTTCTAGTGAGAGAGTTTCAAGATGACCCAGTCTGTGATCTCAGATTGATCTTCATTCAACTAGAGGAAGCTGTTTTGCATCCACACATCCACAGCTGTTTGATCCAATGACGCACTAATACAATGTATCTAGAGGCCCATGTTCACCCGCCATCAGTCACGCATAGATCTGAGTGTGGTCTGTGTCATTCTCCTTGGACACAGTGTTGCTGTGTTAATATACATAATAGATGCTTGTACAGATGGAGATTACTTTGAATGGATAAACGTAGTATTTTTCCAGGACCAGGTGCTAAAGGCAGTTTTTAATGTGACTTCAGGTGTACTTGAGCTACAACAACGTCTCTGCTCTGAAGATGCTGGCGGCTCAGAACAACTGGCGCCTCAGCTCGGAGAAGGACAAGGTACAAACAACAGAGATCCTGCAGGAACATCGTCACTGATCGTTTATGGATTGACTGGGAGAGTCTGTGTGTTCCCAGGTGCGTCTGTACACCGTGGAGCATCCGTCCATGCTGAGTTTCCGGGTGGAGTCAGAGGTGGACGTCCCCGCTCACAGAGCCTTCGGTCTGCTGTCCGAGCTCCGGACCAGGAACCAGTGGGACTCTCACTACAAGTAACCGTTCTCAAGTGCATCGAGTGGGCTTACCTTCCCGTGGCAGGGTTGCTCCCTGAAGGTTGTGAAACGTGACACTTAACTCAGCCGATATCATGAGTTAAACCTGCTTTCTCAGTTTAGACTCCTCCAACTCCTGTTCTCAATTGCATGTGATCGGGAACTTCCTTTGTTGAGAAGTGTGTGTTGGCTTTACACAAATCTAAAAGCATCTGGGGAAAAAAGCGTCTAAATTACAAGGCTGAAAATGCAAATAAAATGTGACAAAAAAGTGACAAAAGATGGACAAAAACGCAGTATTCACAGACCCTGAAGACCTTCAAAATGGTATGGATCAGTGAGGTCGACAATTTAACCTCTTAACCCCCGCCTGAACCGAGGACATTTTCTCCAGTTTGGCTTTACCCAAATCTAAAAGCTTCATGATAAAATTGTCAAAAAAACAAGGATGAAAATGCAACAAAGATGTGACGCAAAAGCAACGAAAAGCGACAAAGAGTGAAGAAAATGTGCCGGAAAAATAACAATTGCATAATTAAAAAGCGACAAAAACGTGACGAAAACACAACAAAAAAGTGATAAAAAAAAGCGCTACAACAACGCTTCAAATGTATCAATGTACAAAAAAGTGAGGATCACCTTTATTGGCCTTAGCTTTCAAATGAGCCATTACAATGTTGCTCTCCAGTAAAGAACCTTTACCTAAACTCTAAATATGCATTTCCTATGTTGTGGGCACAAAAATAAGAATAAAGAGTTTTGGAACGTAGACTGCAGGGGTCACAGCGGGGGTCACACCAGGGGCTGGACCTCACATTGTAGCCTAAAGCAAAGAACTTGTTTTCTGCAAATACCATCAGTGGTTCTTAAATGGCGTGGCTTCGGGATCCAACATTTCCCCAGGATGACAAGACACGGCCCAAACAAAACCGTAATTTGTCATATATCTTATAAAATATTGTATTTTTTAGTTTTTGTTGAACAAAACTGAAATTATGATCAAAACAACCCAATAACAAACATTTTAACAAACTCTGTTAGTGCTCCCATGCAGTTTCAGACGGAAAATATGGAACAAAAGTTCCCTTTAGACACACGACCCACTGAAAATGGTTCCGCGACCCACTTTTGGGTCTAGAATCCCCGTTTTACATGATATAATATGACCAAGTAGGATGTTCTGCCAGGACATTTTTAAAACACTGACACTATTTCTTACATTTTTAGGGTACTTTAACAGGTCTCTTATTTGCATAATAATATTTCTCAAAATCATCTTGGGGCCCAGAGCTCTCTGCTGGAGGGCCGGAATTGGCCCCCGGGCCTGACGTGGCCTACCCCTGGTGTACAGTTTCTGATTTCATTTTCAAAAAGGGAAGTTCCCACAACCCACCTTTGTATTATTGCAAATGTTAAAACTTAAAATATATATTTATTTTAAACATGCCGCAACAGCGCTTATAAAAAGGTACATTTTTATTCCAAATATTGAACAATAATTTCTATACATACCATTTGAACAAGCTGTTAAGCCAATTCTCTTCTAATAATATATCAAATGGAGGACGACTTGCTGAAATGTGGCCATAAAAGTTAAAATGCTAAACTTCTATATTTTAATAATAATAATAATAAGTCATTTTTCACAAACTAAACCTGCTCCCTGTGCTTAGAGAGTGTGAGCTGATCCGCCGTGTGGACGAGGACGACTTCCTGTACCGCGTGCTCACCCCCTCAGGCCTGGGGGCGGTGGGCTCACCTACAACGCCCTCTACAGGAGAGAAACCGCTGCAGGACTTCATACTGCTGGCCTCCATAAGGAAACCCTGTGCCAGCGGGTCAGTTCCAACACTCAATCTTACATCTTTTAACGGATTAAAAAAATGTTGGTGTTGTATTTATGTCCCCCCTTCTCAGAGATCCGTATGTGGTCGCCCTGCGCTCCGTGACTCTGCCCACCCACCCCCCGATGGACGGCTTCACCAGGGGAGAGGTGCTGTGCGCTGGGTTTACCATCCTGGAGACCCCTGACAACAAGTCCCTGGTAAATCACTAAAGCACACTCTGGAATCGCCAAAGAGTTCATGGCTAAATGGAAGAAGTGGAAGTGTATTTTGGTCAATGGTAATGATCGCTCAGACAGATGTGGGGGAGCATGTCCATGAACTTTAAAAACGAATGACAATTTTATATTCAACACCAAAACAGACCCGGAACTGATCAAATCATGTGTGGTCTTTTCGAGTTATGGGATAAAAAGGGTTTGAGCTCAGCTGAAAAAAGCTCTGTAAATTTCAGCTCATAAATAAAACACAAAACCCTAGATTTTTGACACAATGACAGCTCAAAGGATTCGTGGGCGGGACACTAAAATAATGCACTCACTTTTACTTTCCTTTAAATGCTGGATGTTGCTGTAGATCTAAATGGTCAGAATATGATACCGATACCCAAAGGTGTTATGTTGACAAAATGCTGTATCATTTAAGCCAGTGCATACTTATCTAAAACACCGACTGACGGCACTGCAGACAATACAGTTCAATTAAAGTGCATATTAGACACAATTATATTTTAGATTTTGCTAAAGATTGTACCCAGCTTTCTTTAGTTTGGCCATTTTTTGTGACGTTTGTAGTTTCGCTTCCTTATTGGACACCAACAGGAAGTGACATAGATGGAGGCAAACTATTTTAAACTGTTGCCGTGCCGACCATCTTAAGTCGATGGGAAATGAGTCAAACTGTTGTGGAACTTCACCTTTATCTATGTCACTTCCTGTCAGCAGCTTAAAAATTCAAACAAAAATAACTTTTCTTTAAAATTACTGCTTCACTGAAATAAAATAACTATTTTGCAACTGATATTTTCTGCTAATTATGCAAACTCATATTTTCAAAAGCTAGATAATAGATAATAATAATGCATTGGTTTTATATAGCGCTTTTCTGGACACTCAAAGACGCTTTACATCGCACTATTCGTTCACTCCATATTCCCATATGTAGCCACAGCTGCCCTGGGGCAGACTGACGGAAGCGAGGCGACCAGTCTGTGCCATCGGCCTCTCCAACCACCACCAACCACTCACTCACTCACTACATTCGCTAGGCTTCCTGGTGTTACCAAACGGTCTCCCATCCAAGTACTGACCAGGCCCTTCCCTGCTTAGCTTCCGAGGTCTGACGGGACAATACCGCTGATGTGGGTCCAGAGCTGTGTCTTATTTTGGCAATTATTTGTATAATTTTTTTTTAATTCAACCAATTATTCGTACCTTCTTTTCATCGTGATTAGTGGTATTATTGTTCATTATCCCACCCCTAGTTCAAAAATACTAAACTTTCAAAACTTTCAAACTTTCAAAACTTTCAAAAACTTTCAAAAATAGTATTAAAAGCACACCCATTAAAAAACGTAGAGGTGTGATACCTGATTTGAAGTGCTTACCACACACTATCCTCCTTGGTTGCCATTTCTCTCGTTTTTGTGATCTTTTCTGACTGATTTACTGGTAGAATATTTAGAATTTGCTTTCATTTTCTCCAACAACTCCACAGCCATGAACCAGTATTAAATCTAAAACATGTGTTATCATAGAAGGAATGAACCTCTAGACCTGCTGCATTTTCCGGACTGTAAGTTGCACTTTTTTTCACAGTTTGGCTGGGTTTGCAACTTAAACTCAGGCGCGACTTATATATATAAATAAAAGGAATTTCACTTGTTTGTTATTTTCACACCGACAGCCGCTAGAGGGCGCTCTCGGCTTGTGCTCCTGTACCACTGAAGCTTTAAAAAAAAACGGTCATCGAGCAGCAGAAAGAAAGTTTGGAGTGAGAAAGAAACTTGTGAGTGACGGGCGAAAAGCGGAGGTTACTTTTACTGCGATGAAGAAAACAAAAAAAAGCTAATCACGGGCTAAAAGCTGGAGCCACAGCTGGAGGAACGAGTTTGCAAATGGGAGCTTGACCAACGTGCTGCCGGGAGAGGCTGGTCAACGGTTTACGCCTCCATGCCAGGTAGTTGCCAAAGCTGGTGCGACTTATACTCCGGGAAATACGGTAATTGTAATTGCAGTACTTGCAGCTTTAACCCAACCCCTTCTCCTCCCCCCCCCTGTGCAGATCTCATACTACAACCAGGCGTCCCCGGAGGTGCTGCTGCCGTACATCTCGACGGACATGGCCGGCCTCTCCTCCTCCTTCTACCACACCTTCTGCTCCTGTAGCCGGTACCTCACCCACCACAGGCTCCCTTCACACCCGGAGCCCGACCAGACCGACCTGGCTCTCCTGCAGAGGGCGGAGAGCAGCGAGAGCGACACGGAGCGCCTCACAGCAGCGATCGCCAGCACGCAGCTGTAGACGAGGCGCCTGAACGCATCACGGACACACTACGAGGCGAAACACTGGGAATCTGAGTGGCTGGAAGCAGATTAGATCTTCATACTTTTGTACGACTTCAAGAGAAACATATTGCAGAAGTGCCGGCCATGTGGTCTTTAAAGGTTATGTGCTTTGGGTTGCCAGATCTTATGGCTCTTATGCAGGAAACCTTAAAACCTTGGTATTACACAAGGGTGACGGTACAGCTGTAAAATAGGAAATTCTTACTGACTTCTCCCTGTTATAGTAAATGCAGTGTAAATAATATATTAACACATGAGATTAGTGCATTTTGTACAACAAGAGGTACAATAGGATATTTATGACTATATGATAGTGGATATAATGACGGGATTATGGGATTTTAACTCTAAAAAGCGCTTAAACAAGGATGATTTTTAAAATGCTTGTGTTTACAGTGTGTCTGTGATTTGACTTATTTTCTCATGGCTTGGCGCTGGCTCGGCTTGAGGGCATTGAATTAGAAATGTGGATGAATGTGTCTTGTGTTTTTGACTATCCGAACATCTCTAAACTGTAAAGGTGGCATTAGTGAAAAGAACGCACAAACTGCTTTTCAGTGACTTGAAAGATTTTGAAATAAAAGCTGTGCAATTTCTTCTTGTCTCTTTTTCCTCCTAAAGAGCTGCAAAGTCTTCACTATCTCCAGAACAGAGCAGTTAGAATCGTTCTGAGTTATGAGTCAGTAAATATGACCACATCACTCACACCCAGCCTGTTTTCACTCACAACTCACCACTGCATTACTGATCACACCCCAGAAACCTGCAGGAGCTCATATCAGGGGAAAACCTCCACCTGCACCTCGAGTCAGCCAGTAACTTCATGTTCCACCACCGAGCTCTGAAATACAAAATCTTTACTCTTTTAAAGATAAGATGAAAACTTCCCTTTAGCAGAAATGTTTTTACTGTGTGTTTTCTGCAGAATTCTTGAGATTGAATCCAGTGGTTCTTAATTGTAAGAAGCTCTTTTCCACAGAGGACTCATTTAAAATCATTTTAAAAGACTAAGATACTTTCATTTAATAAACACTAAAAGTAATAAACACTTAAGTAGCTCCTGCGGGTGCTCTTCACCACAACAGTCGCTGGATCAGACTGTCGTGGTGAAGAGGGAGCTGAGTCGGGGCAAAGCTCTCGATTTACTGATCGATCTGCGTTCCCGTCCTTACTTATGGTCATGAGATCTGGATAGTGACCGAAAGGACAAGGTCATGGATACAAGCAGCCGAAATAAGTTTCCTTCGCAGGGTGGTGAGGAGCTCAGTTACCCGGGAGGAGCTCGGAGTAAGGAGCCAGCTGAGGTGGCTCGGGCATCTGTTCTGGATACCTCCTGGTCGCCATGTCCTATTGGGACGAGGCCTCATGGACCCAGGACACACTGGAGGCGAATAAAGCGGAAGAAAATGGATGGATGGATATTTAATTGCAATCAATTGAATGAATTACGATTAATCACATCATATGTTTGACCAAACACACTTCTGTATCTGAGCAAACACATGACCTGAAAGACAAAGCACTTGTACTAACTACATATTGTGAGCCAGGAGGCTCCAGTCTTTTCATACGACAAGGTACTTTTATGAAACAAAAGTGACAAAGAGCTAAGAAAAGAACCTAAAAGTTTGCAGATTCTGTCCATAATGTTCAGCACCAAAGAAACTGTGATTTCACAAGTGTGATTAATCACAGTTAATAGATTGACAGCCCCTAAAATTCACTCAAGTAGAATTAAAACAAGTTAAAAATGATGACATCATAAATACACTAAGAAGAACATATAGATTCATTCACTATCTTTCTGTTCTTTTTTTCTCCTCTTTATTTAACAGTGTCATTAGAGGAAGGTTGTGAATGTACTCTGGAGACTGACCTGGCTCAAAACATTTCCCTATTGTACATGTTTGATGTCTTTGTTTCCAGGCGAAAGCACAAGCCCAAACCTTCAAACAAACAAACACACCTAACTTCCCTTGACAGTGAAATTGTGGTGTGGCGTTGGCAACACTCACAGGAAACTGGGCCAACGGCAGGATTTCTTCACCTCCGCAGACGCGTCACCGGTCAGGCCTTGTGGACTGGAAACATGTTTGTAAACTACAAACTACAGGGTTATAGCAGCTCTACACAGAACAGAACTCAATCAGAACTCAATGGACACCAGAGTTCTGTTTGTGTTTTAAAAGCACATGGACTAAATAACTGTCTAATAACAGTCTTTGCATTTGGAGTCATTATTGAAGGTTACAAAGGCAGGCAGTGCATTGAGTGGAGACATTTATTGATAACATGACAAAAATGACAATACATGGTTTCTGATTTTAGCCAGTCATATTTTTGTGACTAAAATTATACTTAAACTAAATTAAATTAAATAAAACCATGTGAAAAATCTCCTATAAAGACTAAATAAAAATGAAATGAAGGGACTAAAAGATGTGAACTTCAGTGGCACAGTTTGAAAGAGTCTCATGTCATCTCAGCTCACTGCCATTCAATATCTGAAGCCTCGGCGTAAATTCAACAGGACTCATTTCAGCATCACCTGCCTCCAGCTAATGATGGCGTCTGCGAGGGTCCCACCTCAGCCTGTCAGTGCAGAACCACACCTTCGTCCCAGCCAATCATCGCCCTCTGTCCTGCGTACAAGCTCCAGCGTTCATGGCTCGTCCGCTTCCCAGATGTGCTGCGACCCACCTCCACCACTCCCCCGCCTCTTCTGTCCATGACTTCACACTGCTACATCCTTCACAGGTCTCCCAGACACCACCAGTGTCCAGGCTCCGGGGGAGACATGCCCAACTCTAACCTGCCCATCCATAACTTTAATCCGTACATCGATGTCTACGCCCGCGGCCTGATGACTCTGTCTATCCAGGTTGAAATATCATATGTTTGAAAACAGAAATGTAAGGTTGACTACAGTTACATGAAAATGCAGTCTAAATCGAAGTCTTAATCCTGGCTGAAAGTATGTGACATTATTGTCAAAGACCAAAACTAATTTCAAATACGTTTTCAAAGTGAACACTCTTTGGTTCCTCCGCCTCAATACTGAACTATAGGAATAAACACATGAACCCAGCCTATAACAGAACACATTTGAAATGAAAGAGAAAGTGTGGGTGACTGGGACCGGAGGCGATAGAGTCATTTCTCGCGGTTCGAAAGCTCTGAGCCCGTCGACTGTTTACTGAGCAAAGGTTATCTGCATCTGCACACGCTCACAGCTGCAGAGCACGTTGTACTGACTCATGTCCCGCACAAATGTTAATGGACATTTAGGGATTTCACCTCAAAACTCATCTTTTTGAGAACCATATCTCACTTTGAGAACACGCAAATCTGTGAAGATAAGCAGGAAAGAAAACAATACAACGCTCTACAAGTTTCATTCACACAAATCAAAAGGTGTAAAAGTATTTTTAAGACAAGACGGTCACGTTTTTGCAGATCCATCTCGTTATAATCTGATGAAGAAAAGCATCTGTGCAGTAAACGTGTAAAAAGTACAAAACATAAAATCAATCATTTGAGAACATTTATTTAATTTGATTATATTGTATTATTTCCTAAAGTAAACGTAATTTGCATATATTAAAAAGTGACTTTTAGTTAAAAATGTAAAAAAATAAAAATAAAAACAAAACTAGGCCATCACAGTTTAAAACGTAACATGTGCATGATATTAGTTTGTTCAAGTTTGGTTAAAAGTCCTGACTAAATGTACAGACCTTTATTCTATAAAATAATTAGCTTTGTAAAAGAATCCCCTGAGCTAAAGCCTAAATAACATGAGGTTTCTGTGGTTTTGGAACAACAGACCTCGTTTAATCATGTTATTGATGGAGACATTATTAAGTCCCATTCTTGAATATTCTTCAGGACATAAGGCCACGTCCTCACTGCAGTTACAGACGTGTGCTCGTCCTGAGTGAGTCCACAGTGTTCCCTATGGGAGCGCCAAGACTGTCCACGGGTAGTTTAGGCCATGAAAAATGGAAGAGCTGCTTTCATTATATTCTTAAAGGAACAGGCCACCGTTTTTCCACACTGAGATATGCGTGCCCGAGGAAGAGTGACTGAGGGCACGCACAAAGACCAGACAGGTACACATCAGCTCGTCTAAACTCAGGTTAGAACATATCTCAGTATGGAAAAAGGTGCCCTGCTCCTTTAAGAAAAAGCCTTATTTGGAATGAGGTCAGAGCAGCTCTTTCTTTGTGTGGGAGGTGGAGCAGATGCAGGTGGAGGAGCAGGAGGCCTCTGATGCCTGGGAACCGTGAGTTAGCCTGATGTGAGGCTAAGCTAACTCATATGGAGACATGTGGAGTTTTGCAGTAACACTCATTTGACTGGAGAAGCCCCTGTTTTTTGGAGGCGGTCCCTCTGTCAGTCAGTCCTAATCTGGGGTCCCTCTGACGTAGCGGCGTGGCTGACGTCGATGTCTCCCGTCGGGTGAGCCGCGACCCGCTGCAGGAGGCCCTCACACCGCAGCAGCTGATTGGTCCAGTCCTGACACGCCTCCTGGATGCTGAGCCCCTCCCCTCCGTACTCCGGCGGCAGCACAGGGGCGGAGAAGAAGTCGCCCAGCGAGTCGGTGTAGTCTGAGCCGTGCATGTGGATCTGAGGGAGCACAGGCGGCCACAGGTTAGAGACTGAAATGTGTCTCTTTAAGGTCTACGTGGAACTAGTCATTTTACTAAAAGTTGATTTACCACTATCGATTTAACCATCACAGTAAGGTTACACAGACCTTTACATTGTTGTCGCTGTTGCCAGTCCAGATGACATTTAAGTCAAACATTCACACAATAAACAAGAGTTCCACAGAAACCTGGACATTGTGAGTGAGTGGACGCACTGACCCTCTGTCGGATCTTGTCGGGCAGAAAGGGCCTGATCATGGAGAATACGGGCCGAAAGAACAGCGGCACATTCAGCAGGTGGATGCCCCGCACCTTCAGAGGGAACGAGTCCTGACAACACAAACAAACCAACGACATGGACTCACTGCGTCCTGGGCCGGTGTCCTGTATCCATGACACTGGACATTATACTTACTGCCAGCACGGAGGAGATCTTCCTGGCCAGTGAGGGAGTGACCTGCAGGGCGTGGCCCAAGCACCAGCCCTGCAGGTCGAAGATCACCTTTATGCCCCGCCTCTGAGTCTGCGTCTCCATGGCGATGACCTCAGACGTCATGAGGCTGACCCGGAACACCTGGATGGCCGACCAGTCTTTGGGGTTCCACTGACCTGTGGACGGGCCACATGTCACCGACTTTTAGACCGATACAGATGCTAGATATTTAAAAGGCTTCAGGCAATCACATATAATAAAAGATATACAGCGGGAACCATAATATGTAACGTACATTTTAAAAAAAGACACATTTGAATTTTTTTTTCTCACTGTTTCTCACTTTTTTTTTTTTTTAGGTCAAGTAGAATTAAAAAAAAAAAAAAATCTATTTGCTACATTCCAGAAGAATGAGAGAATTCTTTAGAATGTTTTCAGGGGTTTACATACAAGATTACTATACCTTTAAACAATTTGGGAAAGCCCAGATGACGATGTCATGACCTTAGAAGCAAAAGTCTGGTTCATTCATTTCAAGACACTTGAAAGTTCAGGTTTATTGGTGAAAACAATGATGTAAATGTCCAGTCCTCATACAGATCAGAAAGAAGGCGGGTTCTGTGTCCCAGAGATGAACGTGCTGAGTCTGAAATGTGAAGATCAACCCAAGAACAAAAGCAAAAGACCTGGTGACGAAGCTGAACCTGGTAAGAGTTTGTCATTATCCAGAGTGAAACAAGTCCTGCACCGACAGGGGCTGAGAGGGAACTCTGCCAGGAAGAAGCCCTGACTCCAAAAGAAACATGAAAAAGACAGATGGAGTTTGCAAATAAAAGAAGGATAAAGACTTTAATTTCCTGTGGTCTGACGGAAAAAAAAAGATATTTTTTTTGCCATAATGACGATCATCGCGTTTGGAGGAAAAAAGGGGGAATCTTCAAGCCTGAGAACACCATCCCAACTGTGAAATACGGGGGGGGGGGGCAGCATCATGCTGTGGGGTTGTTTTGCAGTGGGAGGGACTGGTGCACTTCACAAAATAAATGACTTCATGAAGAAAGAACACTATGTGGAAATCTTGGAGAAACATCTCAAGACATCAGGAAGTTAAAGCTTGGGCGCAGATGGGTTTTTCACATGGACAATTCTCAAAGCAAACGGCCAATACTGGTTACAAAGTGGCTTAAGGAAAACAAAGTGAATGTTTGGAAGTGACCATCACAAAGTCCTGATCTCAATCCAGTTGAAATAGGCATGTGGAAGGAAATCCAAAACATTTGACCCGAGTTATACAGTTTAAAGGCAATGCTATCAAATAATGAAATGTATGTAAACCTTTGGTTTTGTAAAAAGTAAAACATAAAACAATGTAGAAAATTCTCTCTGGAATTTAGCAAATAGAAATATTTTTTTAAATTCTACGTGACCTAAAAAAACATAAAAGTTAATTCTGGTTTTATGTCAGACAGTGAGAAAAACAATTCAAATGTGTCTTTTCATTAAGTGTACGTAAACATGGTTCCCGCTGTAATTCTGAACTGCCAAACTACAGGCCGGGCTGTTGGACTGAAGCGTTCCGTGGGGTGGTGATGTTTGTAATGAGAGGACAAGGCCAAAGCAGGTCCATGCTCTGAATCAGGGACAGAATTATAATGCACTTTCTTTCTCTCACACAAAATGGGAAAGAAAAAGACTCTGAAAAGTCAAAAACAGTGGCACAGGAATACTTCCAATTTTCTGTGAGAGAAAGAAAGTGCATAATAATCTGCACCTGATTCAGAGTGTGGACCTGCTTAGGCCAAACTTCCTCTCAATACTCATCACCATCACCTCCAACAGCCTTCAGGTTCACACAGTTTAGAGTTTGGAGTCGATTCCCACCTGGACAGGGCCTTTCTGTGTGGAGTTTGCATGTTCTCCCCGTGTCTGCGTAGGTTTCCTCCGGGTACTCCGGTTTCCCCTACCACTAAAAACATGTACAATAGGCCAGGATGAATGATGTGAGTGACTGTGTGGTGGTGTCAGAGGGACCGTTGGCGCAGACGTGTGCAGTCACGACAGCGCTTCTGTCAGTCTCCCCCAGGGGAAACTGAAACTACAAACGTAGCTTAACCACCACTGAGTGTGGAGTGAATGTACAACTGTCTCATGTAAAGCGCTTTGTGACCATGTCTCTATATAAATAAAGATCTAAATAATCTAATAAGAGATCTAATAAATAAAGCCTGGCTTAAGTATTCTCCTGTAGGACCTGGAAAGCCTCTGCTTCCACGTGCCTCTGTGAGGGGGTCAGCGCTGTGAGGACTGTGATGGGACGTACCGATGCGGTAGACGAGCACGCGGCTGCCGCTGTGGTCGCGCTGGGGCAGGACGGCGTGGTAGTCGTCCCGCAGCAGGCCCAGCACGGACTGAGGGGACAGACAGGAGCTGATGTCAGGACTGTCCACTCGCCAGCGCTCGTAGTTCAACAGCAACTGCAACAGACGACCACATCAGGAAGAGGAAGCTCAGTTCTTCTATTCAGACCATGATTTAGTCTGATATTTGCTCAAGACGGGGAGGTGGAAGATAAGAAAGCTACATATTCAAAGGAAAGAACGGGGTTTCTATTTATTTTTCATAGTGAGGGCAGTTGCCTCACAGGGCTTCACGTGAGGCCCTTATGTACAGGATGGCTGCATGGCGACAGATACAGAATGTCCCTCTTCTGTCGCTTCCTGCGCTCACGGCCGATAAGGAAGTAAGCGGCTCAGGTGCACACTGTCGCTGTGTCCTTTGGCAACACACTTCCCCTCTGGTGTCTGCGTGCACCGGTGTGTGAATGGGTGAGCGGGTCCTTGATGTAAAGCGCTTTGACTGCCTAAAGCGGGTAGAAAGGCGCTGTATAAATGTGACCATTTATTTAAACTGTTCTGATGAGAGCTTCCTCCACACACACCACACAACATGTACAATAAGCCAGGATGAGCGAGAGTGTGTGCGTGTAGGACAGCAGAGCACATGGGGACATAGGTACAGTCCGCTGTGGCCCCTGTGTATTCATTAACACGCACTGTCCTGACCAAACAAATGTAGAAATATGAAGCCCTGGTGTTTGTGAACCTCCAGGACACACAAACTACAACAAAATGAGACCCTCTGAAATGATCTTGTAACCTCTTACCCTGTGTTGAGACCTCCTGCTCTAACTAACTATAAAAAGTAGCCAATTCTTGATTTCATTCTCATTGATAAAGTAGTTTCAACTCAACCCAGAAGTCCGTATTTTGACCTAAACCGACTCCTGGTGCTTTTCTCTGTGCTCTCCTCTGTGTTTACCTTCAGAGCGAGCTCCACGTCGAAGTCCCGGGCGCGGAGGAACTTGAGCAGGAAGCCGTGGGAGAGCGCCGGGACCCCGGTCAGCTGCGGGGCCTGCAGCGCGGCCCGCCTCAGCGCGCTCACGTACGGGACCAGCTCCTCACAGTCGTCCGACACTTCGTTGAGCTGAGGGCCGTTCATGGCGCACTCAGAGCCGGCCACATCTCAGTGGAGGAGGAGGAGGAGGAGGAGGAGGAAGAGGCCTGGGGGTTAAGTAACAGTGAACCTTACCCCATAGACGGCGGGCGGCTGTGCGTTACCGCCGCTTTCCCCGCTGATAAGGAGCGACAGGCCGCGGGAGGGTGGACCAGGAGCCGCGCCGGAGCCAGGGCGCCGCGTGCAACATGTTGGTCAGAGTTTGGACACGTCAATAACCGTGCACTGCTGAGGACAGCCACTTTCTGCTCTTTGGAAATGCCATTGAAATCTGTGCAGGACTTTCAACCTGCTGTTTCTGCTGATGAAGCTCCATCTGCTGGTCAGAGACAGAACTGCAGAACAGAATGTACCCTGAGCTTGTGACACTTTTGTAATTGTTATAATTATTTTTCGCCATTTAGAATATATTTGCAGTGTGTACAATTGTATTTTATGACAGGATGGATGGCGTTGGCGCTGTAGGTGACAGGCCCGGCCCATATGACATTTTCTTGCCCCAGGCCCAAACTGGACATCTGGGCACACACTGGTTTGTCACGTTCCATAACTTAAAGCCACACTGCGGAACATTCTTGGTCATATCTTGCCATGTCAGAGGTTTCCTTAATAGAGTTCGGGAATGTGATGTCATATCGCTAAGCATTATGGGATCAGCAGCAATTGTAAACTAATGGAGATTGTAAAAGTTAAAATACTGGAGTTATTGTTCACATTAAAACACTTGGACACCACAGTGAGTTAGATGTTTTTACCAGCAGTAACTCAGCAGCTAACGGAGGTGTTCCACGGCTTTTTTCTCCACTTTTTCTCCTGTTTTTATCCAATGTTAGTCTATGGAAAATGTATGCCAACAGCTGCAAAGATGGCGGATCTCCATGGTAACTGTGGATTTTGCCAAACTCTATACCAATTTTGCACATTCGTGTAAAATAGATTCATCATAAATGGCTGACATGCAAACATTTACTGTACATACATGACATCATACAACTGTTTAAAATAGAGGCACCAGTGCAGGGGTGATGGGGTTCAGAGTCACGCTCATATTTCAGTAGAAATAGGCCACGTCCTGGCAAAGACACACCGACTTTCCCGTGAAATCAGGACACTTTACAGGCAATACTGATTGGTTGTTTCTTCTTCTACTGCTGAAATTCTCCAAAGTAAAGAAGATTACTCAAAGTTGCATAAATCTAGTGAAGTACTGCGCCAGATGAAGCTCAAAAGAGTTGATTTTACATAATATGTGCACTATGTAGCTGTAACGATAAGGACGCTGAGGACTCTGTGCACGTGAACAGACAGACAGCAGAGACGGAGGCGCTTTGTGAACTCAACTTTTACTGAAAAAGTGTAACAGGTTTGGGGTGAACCAGGCACCGCTGTAGCATCCGGACGACAGCACAGGGCCCAACGACGGGCCCCTCATCGCTAACACGACCATCCAAAACGCAGACAGTTAGTCACGTCTTTACGCTATACAAACATTTCAGACTATTACTTTGATACGGGATATATCCACACAAGTACCCCGTACAATCAACCTTTGTCAATATCTATACCCATGTGACATTGAAGAGGCTTTTGATGTAACATTTTTTACCATTATTTATATATTTGCTGTATAAAGATGGACAGAATTAAGATCGGGTCAGGTACTGTCAGAGTAGCACATGGAAGTAAAAAGAAAAAAGAAAAAACTAATCACTTTAGAAGCCTGAACAGTGTTCTTCTGTCCATCTTTATACTTTACATTTCTGACAGTTTGGTCCAAAAGGCCCGGGCACCACCTCTACCATCAACATATGAAGTATTTTAGCAGCTCAAAGTACTTTTTCATCTGCTTGCTCATGTACATGACCTGAACATATCCGTGACGCCCGGCCCGTGCTCGGCGTCGGCTGCCTTCGAAGCACTAAAGAGACAGAATCAGCGTAACAAAGCGAAGGTGCGGCGGCCGTGCAGAGGAGGAGACTTGGAATGTGACGAGGTGTTGTTTAAAGTCAGCCTGCCTGCAGCTGAGCGTGAGGTCCAACCGAGTGGAATGAGAGGGGAAACAAATAATCACGTTTCAAAGAGAGTTCGGAGTGTTCATTGGTGAGCAATGCTTAACTCATGAATAAAGACACTACCCATGTGCTAAAATCTACTTTGACTTATTTAATAATAGCGGTAATAATGAGGTCTTACGGTTCAAGCTAACTGTGGCCCTCATATCTACTGTTTACAACTGATTCATAAACATTCAAAATCGCAATTACTGTAGATCTGCGATGTAGATTTAGAGGGCTTTAAATAATAAGCTAGCTTTAAAGAGACTAGATACAAGTTGGTCATTTTACACTCACTACTGCCACCTCAGGTCTTACGCGTAACTGCAGCTTCTATATTGAGCTCGTGCATGATGGCACTTCTGACCCGAGTGACAGTGCAGGATTTCAGAGGCAGTTGTGGTGAACAGGTCTGGGCTCATTCTACACATTAGGACACGGCTGGAACATGTAGGAGGAGGGAAATACTTAAAGCAGTACTAAGTAACTCTTGCCCCTAGAGGCCACAAGCGCAACTGCAGGTGTTGTAGCAAGTTGCGATTTTTTTAACTTATTAATTGTCTTGGAGAGTAAATACTATACTTGACAGGAAAGACAAAGGGACAGAGGGATATTGTACATCCAATTATACGATGGAAATATTCTTTTTCACTCAAAGTTGGCTGTAAATACTGTTTAAGTGGCGCTAGCCCGCAGCTAGCTTTGCCCGAAACACAATTGTCCACTCTTTTTTGCCATTTTCTGGTGGAATATCAACTTATTTATCTCATACAAATAAAGTCAAGTGTAAATCGGGCCCATATGGATATTTTCTCACTGCAGATAGTTCAGTAGAAGTGAAAAAAACAGCAGTTGTAGCAAGCGCGAGCTAACCGTTAGCATTAGCCTGATGCTAACATGTAGCATTAAGTTAGCATTCTCCGTTATTTATGTATTTATGGGCTGTTGAACCACTTTGCTCCTCCCCATGTCTTTGTATCAAGATTAATCAATTAGAGAAAATTTACATTTTTTCAAAATTGTTTTCCCCCTTAACTGTTTTCAAAAATGACCATATATGGGCGATTCCAGAGATGCCGTCTGTATCTATTGGTGGCTCCGGTCTGGTGGCAGACAAGTTGCAATTGTGGTTTTCTGGCCAGAGACACCAGGGGGAGATGAAAGACCCTCCAATCATCCCACCAACACTTGTATTACCCCCAGAGGAACCACGGAAAGGATTTATTAAGGTAAACACGCTACTTAGCACTACTTTAATTTTAACATTTTTAAACTCCGTATAGTCCCTTTAAGCTAGCTTTGTTTTGCTAAACATTCTACCTCAACATATATTTGCCATCTCACCTCAAGTTGAGCGTTTATTTACTGCAGTGGTTCCCAAAGTGGGGTCCTCGGAGGCACTACAGTGGAGCCTTGAAAGCGTACACAACATGTTCATTATTTGCTCAAATTATGTACGACTTTAAACCAGTGTTTAACCTACAGTTATTGCTAGATAACAGCTGCAAATCTTTTGAATGGAGTAAATTATAATCTGTCTTTCTGGCTGTTGTGTTTGCTGGTTCTCCTTGTCATTACCTATACATTACGCACCAATGAAACCTCAAATACAGCATAAAAATGTCCTATACAAAAACCATGTTAGAAATGTGTGCTGACCCTCTTCTTCTCTTATGAAACAGGATTGAGTAGATTCGGTGCTGATGAGGATGACGAACACGTACACGTGGGTGGAGTGAGGTCTGATAGACGGTAGAGTAAGGTGCTGGTAATGTCCTGAGTTGGAAATGTTGGCATAGAAAAAACGCGCAAATGGCTTCAGAGAGGTCCGGCAACACAGAAACCTGAGCGATCCAAAGGAAAGACAGACGTTTAAAGCCGACATATCGTGCACAGCCGAGGCTCGGAAATGGTCTTTCCAAAACAGGAAAAAAAAGCTTTGGTTTTGCACGATATGTCCCGTTTAAGTAAAATAAAAAATAAAATAAAAAAGGATTTAAAGTGCGGGCGTATGTCTTTGGATGCAGTGATGGAAGGAGGAGTGAGATGTGAACCCTGTGCGACCGATTTGTCCTGGAGAAAAAGGGATGATTGCTTTGAACGAAACCATCAGCTCCCGTCGTCCAGTGAGCTCAACGATTGTCTTCAAGAGGACGAGTGTAGGAATGTCTGTGCTGATAAAAGGAGGAAGAAATGAAAGAAAAAAACTTTACTTAAAGCCACACTGCGGAACATTTCGAATGATCACAAGAGCAACGTGACGGGTTATCAAATTCAAAGTGAATCTAATCCATTTAAACTACAAATTTGGCGGAAATCTCCATGGAGACTAGGCTGATGTCGATTGTCTCTCACCCCCCCCACTTTCACAGAGCGCATTTTCTCCAGTTCAGCTTTACCCAAATCTAAAAGCTTCACGACTCATGTTTTTGTCTCTTTTTTAATCACTTTTTTGTTGTGTTTTTTATGTTCTTTTTCGTCTGTTTTGCATTGCACTTGTTGTCACAGTTTTGTGTTGTTTTTGTGTTGCGTTTCTGTTGTTCTCGTCACCTTTTGTCACTCTTTTGTGGCTCTTGTGTTGCTTTTTTCCATCAGTCTTTACTTTTGTCGCTATTTGGACACTTATTTCAAGAAGCTTTTACATCTGGGTAAGGCCGAACTGCAGAAAATGTGCTTGGTTCAGGTGGAGCTTAAAGGGATGTTTTGGGATTTTTGACACAGGGCCTCATTTCCTAGTTATCCAGAGTGTTGTTGATTTCTGGAGATTTTTTTTTTTTTTGTAATTCATGCAGTTCTTATATTTGACGAGTTTCATGGTGCTCGGATAATGCATTTATATGGTATCAGCTAGACTGCATTAAAAACAGTCTGACCAGACAGACACTTATAACACCAGACTAACCACTAACATTTATACGGTTAGTCTGGTGTTATAAGTGATTTGCCTCAGGTGCTCTGTGGAGCGGGTCACACTGTTTTTAATGAAGGCTAGCTGATACCATAGAAATGTGCTAGCCTAGCACTAGCCTAGCGCCACGAACTCTTCAAATATAAGAACTGCATGAAATACAAAAAAGCAACACTAGGAATAACTAAGAAATGGGGCCCTATGACAAAATTCCTGAAATATCCCTTTAACTGTAACTAACTATTTTAAAATCTTGCTGCTAATGTTGTGCATTTGGATGAGGACCTGACTTGTTTCAACCTCATATTTGGCTGCCTTTAGTCGACATCGCCATGGAGAAAAGCTGGAGACGTCCCACTCCCAGTAATATAAATAATAAAATAAATGCTTGATTTTAATCCCATTTATCGTGTGAAATGTTACACGGTGTAGCTTTAACAAAAGAATAAAGTGGAAAAGGATGACAAAACAATCTAATTTTTTTTTTTTTAGAGTGTGCAGAATGATTCAAAATTTCGGATGTAAAATACTACTTTTTTTTTTTTTTTTTTTAGATTTAAAATAAATGAGGTAAGACATCAGTAGTTGTCGAGTAAGGCCTGTTCTCCAACTTAGACTTAGCTTAAAAATCTATTAAAATCATGCCACTGAATCCTTTCAATAAAATTAAAGAAAGAAAGCTTAAAAAAATAGATAAAGACTATGCATAAGAATAAACCAAAAATGTGGTTAGCTCAAACTAGACAGAAGTAGCCTAGCTTAAGTACGGTGTATGTATTTAAGTCATATGACCATATAGAGCCGAACAGTAACGCACTTTGACCTTCGTAACAATAATCATGCGCTGTGTGGAAATATGGCTATTATAAATATTGAGAAAATGTGGAAAAATCTCCTCCAGTGCACGTCACCAGCACCAAACCTGCGCGTAACAGACGGAAAGTCCTTCAGAGAGTCACCTGCTCCACGTTCGCGTCGTCTTCCGAATCCACGACATTTTGAAGCTTTTTTTTGTTTTGTTTTTTGAAGCGTTTTCTTCTCCTAAAGAGTCATTGCTTTGCAGAGTTGAACCCATTCACGCATAAATAAGTTGGCATTACATTCAGCGGCACACGACGTCCCAAAAAAAAATTAAAAAAAAATGCGACTATAGGAGCTTCATTGTGGAAATCTGTCCCCCCCCAAAAAAACATTTCTACTCAAAAGTCCTTCCTCCTCGTTCCGAATAAGCACTTCACTTGATGGTGGCGTTTCTAAATAAAACTACTTTGGTCCGTCAAGATATTTACAACCATGAACCCCAAGTTTCTATTGACGAACATAGACAAAAAAGTCAGGCAATTTGCTCCACTTGTCCGGCAAAGTGCGATTGTTTTGTGTGTGTGTGTGTGTGTGTGTGTGTGTGGTTTTGTAAAAAGCGAGTAAGGTGCAGGTAGGCAGCGCTGTGATGATTGGTCTAGGCAGCCAGCGTTTCTGATTTGGCTGAGAACAGAGAGGTCTGAAGAGCTCAAAGAAAAAAACAAAACAACTATTGGCTTATCATCAAGTCCCACATCCACAAATGTCCCCCGGAAAAAGTCGTCCAAGGTGTCAAACTGAGTAAAAAAAGGCCTCTCCGTACGATTTACGATTAAGCTTCACCTACGGCGGCCCCGGAAGGTCAGTCACTACAAAAAAAAAAAGCACAAAAAATGTCCTGCAGGTGGCGACATTTCAAAGCGATAAGGCCTAAATGTTGAGGATAAAAAAACTAAATTTAATATATTAAGTATTTTATAGGACATACAATAGGAGATCGATTATTAAGTACTTCATATTATAGTATTGAAACTACAATGACATATTTGGCTACACTGAACAAATGGTTCATGATGTTGACATGGAAATGGTTACAGTACTATCTGGTGTGCTCGCGCAGTATTTTTTTACCACAAAGTATTTTTTTACTCTGCCAGAAGAAGAGTGTTTTTTGGCCACAACGTGTGTAATAAAGGCCTCAAGATTTTACAATATTTGCTCCTTGAAAAAAAATGACTTTCAGAGAAAATATAGTGAATTTTGATGATTTTTTTTTTCTTTTTCCATAACTTATTTTACTTTTACACTGAGTAAGTCATGTCCATGGCCAGTTTTTTCTGCACGTCTGCCTTGACAATAGAATTCATATAAAAATAATCTGGTGCGTCATGTCTTCCATCACGGAATACACAGTGATTCTATTATTGACAAATGCCGCAGTGCCATCGAAGGGAAAAACATGGGATAATTGTCTAGTTTTAACATTTATGTCAAGGTGGAACCGCTTTTCCGTGTGTCTGGGACTGGTGCCACAAACTTCAAGTGCCATCGCTCGGCTTTTAACTTTTTCTATCCCACTGGAGTACGATCTGACACTTCGGAGACTGAAAGCACGTACGCACAGATCAGCCTAAACACGGAGGATTTTGGAGGCTCTGCACCCACTACAAACTCTAAAAAAAAACACAGTATATATTTGTGTTACTCTTTGATACCTTCATTTTAGAGTGGAAGAAGAGCTTTGGCTGAATGAAGCATGTTTATATTAGCTCTGGGGCTTAGCGTCGGTGCACAGGCCTTGCTTATTGTTTTTGCTGTAGTATCGCACGAGTAACACTACTTCTAATTGAGTAACATTATTAGAAAGCAACATTAATCTTAGATAGAGTTTTAAAATAAGATCATTCGTTTTTCCAGGTGCTCTGGTTTCCCCTACCACTCAAAACATGCACAATAGGGTCCTCTATGAGGCCAGGACTGCCCTGAAAAAGAGATTCTGAATCTCAGGCTAAATAAAGAATAAATAAAACAATAAAATGTGTTTTTTAAAAGAATGAAAGCGCTAGTGAAATTGCTTTTAGAAATGGTCTTCCACTTCCCGGCGCATTTTTCCATGTTTTTTTTTTTTGTAGTGACCTTTGGGACCGCGGTCAGCCTGGTTTGCCGAGACTAAAAGCTAAGCATCAGTTCCTTGGTTTGTTTCTCCGCCAGAGTTCTGTGGCACTGAGAGGTTTCAAAGTCCTTTCTTCTTCACGGTTCAAGCACATGGCATCAGAGAGGATACTTACCTCCTGCCATTGCTTTAGAAAGATTTGAACTCCCCGGTCCGTGGACGAGCAGGAGTGTCATGGCCGCCTCTCCTGGCCTCGTCTGGGCGCTTCAGGGCCCCGAGGCAGAAGAAGAAGAGGCTTGTCGGAGCTAAAGAGGAGTTTCTGTAAAGGCTAGAGGTCAAACGCCCAGCCCGCCTGGTGAGTCGCAGAGTTAGGAGGAAGCGTTCCCTCCTTTGAAGAGGTTTTGGACCCAGGCGAGGGGCGTGGCCTGATGTCAGGAGTCGTCGTCCGTGTCGTCGATCAGGACTTTGGTGTCGCGGGTCTTGGATCTGTGTGAAAGGAAGCAAAGACAGGAGAGATTCAGTAACATATTCAAACGATTGACATGTTCGTGCCATGTTGTAGTGGTGTTTCAGCAGAGCCACGTACTGCGATGCGAGCCGCGGCCGGCGCAGGCTCATGCTGTAGCTCCTCTTCCAGTTCTTCTTGCCCTGGCGGTTCCTCACTCCGTCCTCCTGGTCCATCATCTGCTCCAGCAGCGTCTGGTCATCGGCGTTCAGAGGCGCCACGCTGATGTCGCGCACCGCCCTGAACTCTCCACAGTTATTCAGGTGCTCGTTCTCCAGACGGAAGAAGTTCCAGACGAAGCGCCTGCCGCCCCCGACAGCAAAGGGACACGTTTATTTAGGCTCTGGATGATGAAACATTAAACAGTGCTGCGTTTCTTACCTGAAGACCTCCATCGGCGCCAGGATGGTGGTCAGAATGTCTTTGATGCCGGAGATTGTGGTCAAAGTACTGAGAGTGATGGTCAACGTCCAGGAGAAACGCAGCAGCACGTCCTCCACTATGGCACTGTAGTAATAGGCCTGGACACAAGACATTTGCAGATTTCAATACTTTCACACTCATATGCTAACAGATGCATTTTGTAGTTCTGTGCAAAAGGGAAGTGATGAACAGATTTATGTGGAAAAGTTGGAGTAAGACCTTTTGTGGGTAGACGATCTCCTCGCGGAGGAAAGTGTTTTCTCCCGCGTTCCTGTCGAACAGCCCCCAGTCCATCTTCAGGTCCCAGATCAGAGTGTACATGGAGCTGATCACCAGACACGAGATGTACAGGTAAAAGAAGACCTGAGCCTCCTGTGGTTTACCCTCTGGGGAAAGAAGAGAGAAAGAACTTTAACACAGCGGTTCTTAAGTGACCTGCTGGCTGGACCCACTGAAACGTGTAGAAGTGAAATGCATTAGTGTGTTCAGACATTTAACACATCGAGTGCCGCGCTGTGTTTGGGATTCAGCTGTTGAGTGCCTCAATCTAGACCATTTTTCATGATATTTGTAGCACCACAGTATATTCTGTGTTATAGCTATGGACACATGCTCTGGCTCGTTTGAAAGGTGAGACTCTTAAGCTCTCCGTAGGTGAAAACAGTTTAATTCTACGTGCCTCGGTTCCTGAGAAATCTAAGCTAAACAGAGGCTAGTTTAGACTTTTTTCTAGATTCGGGGATAATGCGTGTTTTATGTAACACTCTCCTTTCTGATTAACTTCTCTCCTCCTCTCTCCTCTTCTCTGGACGGACACTAACGTTATGTGAAGAGGCAAATGCTTAAATATATTTGTTTCAAGTCAATTTTCAAGGACAACATTGTTTACAAGTTTTGAAACACTGCGTGTTATCGATCGCTTTCGTTTATTATCGCGTGTGCATTTAAACAGCCTGGTTCTCAGATTGAAGACTTTAACAGGATGTTTCTCAGCCGTCCTAGGACCCATTTTAACCATCTAAAAACTCAGAAACGTTAAAATCTCAACTGTTTCGATCTTTCCATGAGAAGCTGCTCTGCTTTGTCAAACACTCTCCAGAGAGCGAGAGAGAAGTGTTGGGTTTAAAGCTGTTGGCTGCGCAACACCACGCCCTCTCGGACTAAATAAAGAAAGAAAAGAAACACAATAATATAAATAAAATGTCCAGATCGTGACTTTTTACAAGTTTTGAACGTCATCTATTTCACTTCTGCTCATCACAGAGCTACCAAAATCACACATAAGGTGTATTAGAGTGTCTAGTTTCACAATGAAAAAAAAAAGAAAGAAAAAATTAGTTTTTCTGTTTTTGGCACTCAATGTGTTAAGAGGAAAAACCTGCACGTAGTGCCAATGATAAAATCAAATAACCTGCAGCGCTTTACTCTTTGAAAGACGACATGTGCTTATAAAGTCATCCCATGAAGAAGAGGGATGTAATGTGGAAGAAAGCTGCAAATGAGTTTGGACCACTTTTAAAAACGTAAACACCACCAGTGCCTTTTGTTGCAATTTGAAAATGGAGCCCCTTTTAATTGTAATTGTGCATGCAACTTTGAACCAACTCTTTATAAAAAACACTTTGAAACACTTTGTAGTCATTAGAGTTAAAAGTTTGAAAGAATATTTTCTTTTCAACTTAAATAAAGACATAAAACAAGACATAATTAACAATAAACAAATAAGCAGTTGACCTTTGGAAAAGCCCCGCCCCCTGAGCAAATGTCAGCTAGTTCCATTGAGAAGTAGAGTTTAACATAGGTCATGATGGGGGAGAAGTGAGTGTTTGGGACTTTTTTTTGGTGCATCATCAGCGCGACATCCTCCAGATCGAGGAAAAAAGGGTTTCAATGTGCAGTGGAGGAATATATAACATGTAATGAAGAGGACACTACAACTACCGAGGCTACTGCACCAGTCTCCCTTTTTATGTTAATCTAGTATTGAAGTTAGCTAGCTTGCTAAACCTACAGCAGTGGCTCTGTCTCCCCCGCATTATTCAGCCAGATAAAATATTAGTCATGATTCTCCAGCCGCGATGTCCCAACAAAACCACCAACAGCTGAAATATAGACGCCTTCATTTCCCGTCTTACCTTTGTGCGTGCTGTAGAGAGCGGCGAAGGTGACCACGAAGAAGGTGGTGGAGTATTTGCCGGCGTTGACGAGGTGAGGGAAGGCCCGCTTGGTGTCGCGGTAACGCCGAAGACACTGTACAAATCTGAACCAGGCCGGCAGACACTGGATCACCGCCCGCACGCCATACGAGTACGTATTACACACATCTCCACCTGGAAGACACGCAAGAGGTTCACAATATGAGCATGTAGGATATAAAGTGTAAGAAGGGGGTGAAGAGCGAGGAGAGACATCCAGCAAAGTATCATTGAAAGCGTAAGTTGTACCAGCTCCACTGATGAGTCCGTGCTGGGCCTTCCAGTCCAGTTCGAAGCTGTAGAAGCAGATCATGTACTCCAGGTCCATGAGAACCATGCCCAGAGAGTTGAGCTGATCGGCCAGCCAGAAGTCTGCGAAGCCCACGCGATGGAAGGGCGCCGTCACCACCCGGAACTGCGAAACCAAAACACATCTGAGGTCAGGCCGAGGCCGAAGGGTCAGAATACTCTCAGTGCCTCCCGGACTCTGCGTTACCAGCAGCTTGAGGAGCCAGAAGCGGGACTTGTAGTAGCAGGTCTTGAAGGGGTTGATGAGAAAGAGCAGGAAGAAGCCGTACAGGGCCAGAGGGTTGAACTGCATGGGCACCAGGAGGCTGTCGCAGAACAGACAGGAGAGCAGGCTGACGCACCACAGCACGCCCAGCAGGCCCGCGATCTGGAGACACCACGGCGACAAACACAACATTACCACATTTCATTTGGACACCGTGTGTAGAAAATCAGGTAATGGGCCTTTAAAGATGGCGACGATCAGTTCCAACTTCTCTAAATGGTTGGATCGACATAGAAATAAATAGAAAAGCGATCCTGTATACTAAATATTGTTTTTGGAATAAATGGATCAACTTTATTACCCCAACCTTGGATATGCCTTAACCAAAAGAGTTTCTCTCTCTTCTCTTTCCTTACTGTTGGCTGCCTATTGTTGTGAGCCAAACACTTTGCCTGTAGTTCATTTTACATACATAGACTACTATAAGCTTGTCTATAAGTCGCAGCAGTCCACGTTGTTACAAAGTGCAGCTGAACGCACCATCAGCGCAATGTAAACACAGGACCTTTCAGAGAAGGCCCGGCCACTTAACAAATGTCAGCCTGCTCCGTCAAGAAGGAGTGGAGAACATGTCTTAAAGGGGGAGAAGTGCATGTTGGTGACTGTTTTTTGTGCTATACCAGCTAAAGATCGAGACAACTATCAACTATCAACTAGGCGTGCATGGTCAAATATTCCAGGAGAACAGCAGCTTCAAACTGAAGCCCTCTCTGCAAAGTCACTACTCCCGGGAGTGTGGCCGCGTTGACAGCCGCCCTCCTCGGCTTTTCTGTGCAAACTTTCCCGGAAGTTTGTGGCAGAGCTGGGTCATGGTGAAGTGCTGACTTTTGATTAATTCAACCCAAGCTTCCTATTTCAGCGGTGAGAGAATTAATTGCATTTATCTGCACCCAAGGTCCCGTTACCGGCGCGGGAGGGCATCCCCCGGCTCCCTCACTGCGGACGGAGACGGGGTTTACCACCTGTCTGAGCTATTGTGTGGATGAGTGGGGAACGTCTGAACGGAACCGCGTGACACCTCCATTGTAGGACTGCTCGATTATTGAAATAATAATAATCACGATTATTTTTGTCATAATTGAAATCACGATTATTCAAACGATTATTTGTTGCCTTTAAAAAAAAGTCTATCTTTATTTTATTTATTTATTAATCAAAACACTATGATGATATTTTATGTTTTCTGGACAGTCATAAAAGTACAAATGGTTTCAAGTGCGCCTTGATTAAAGAGAGGTCCCTGTTTCACGCCTGCCCCCTGCTGGCCAGCCCTCACACCTGCGCAAGCAAACTGAGCAGTGCGGCCTGATGACATCATCACACAGCGCTGTTTGTTTTTATGTCAGTCAAAAGCATGAGCCATGGCACCTGAAAAGCGAAGGGAAAATAATCCCAGCGGCCTGAAATAACGCAAGTCTGGTTTGCCAAAAAATAAAAAAATAGAAAAAAAAAATTAGAAAAAATAATAATAATAATAATTTCAAAAAATAAATAATAATTGAAAAAAAAAAAAAAAATGTTGTTGATTTTTTGCGATTATGCTAATTTTTTATCGTTTACTGTTGTAATCGAAATCGTAATCGAATTTCGATTAATTGCACAGCCCTACTCCATTGTCTCCACTTTAGACCTGCCTTCTTTCATTGGTAATAGCGGAGTGTTTTTGGACGTTTCGATAACGTGATACAATATTCAGTATAACAGTAACAATCTATAAAATAGCCACATTAAAGGTCAAGGTGTGTGAAAGAAAGTAACGGATTATAGCTCGGAAATGACGGTAATCGAGGTGATTTTGCTATGGGTAAAAGATGAACACAAAATTAGTAAAAAAGAAACGAATGCTATATTTGTACTAAGATAAGAATGACGACACAAATGTGCGCTCTGAAAATGGAGAGAAAACAACATGATAATGGACAGACCTCAAACAGATGCTGGTGTGACAGATTGTTCCTCGGGTTCAGCTCAAAGATCAGCACGTGGTTGACCCCCGCCTGCCGCCAGCCGTACGTGTTGATGCCTGGACGTGCAAAAGAACCTTCGCTTTACACGCAACACAGACCTGGGACATGGTTGATAACAAATACGATGTTTTTACCTAAAAGGAAAAGGAACTCTATCAACAGGAAGCCTCCTCTGTAGATGCGGATCATCGGCCACACGTCATTACTTCCGATCAGCACAGCCCCTGTAGCACAGCACACGGAGAGGAACATCTGCAGCAGTAGAACTCGCTGCATGTCAGTGGAATAGAAACGTGAGTCTTACCTGCGATAACGACGGTGACGACTAACACGAGGAAAACTCCACAGTACAGGCCCACTCTGAAGGTGGTCCAGGAAGGAGCCGGCTAAGACAGAGACATTTTATCACTCGTCATGAACATCCGGATTGTACAGAGTTTAGAAGTATGTTTCTTTCAGAGAGTGAAGCTGAGCAGGACAGTAGGAACAACTGGCCAGCTAACCATTTATTATATTTACTAGTATATTACTCTATTACCAGACTGACTTGTATACGGGAAATGTCACTCTTTAACCGCTCACCTCCAGTTCGGGAACACAAATCTAAAAGCTTCTCAACTGGAGAGCAACAGTGTAATGCCTCATTTGAAAGCTAAGGCCTACAAAAGTGATCGCAAATTGTCGTGTTTTCATCACTTATTTTTAATTTTTTTTTGTCGTGTTTTTTTTTTTGTTTTGTTGCTTTTTTCATCACATTTTTGGTTGTTTTTGTCACGTCTTTATCGCTCTTTTTGTTGCACTTTTCATCACATTTTTAAAGCGTTTTTGTCTTGCTTCTGTCATATTTTTGCTACTTTTTCATCGCTTTATTCATTGCTTTTTTTGGTCATGTTTTGTCACATTTTTGTTGGTCTTTTGTCACATTTTTGGTCGTTTTTTGTGGCTTTTTCTTTGCTTTTTTTTACTTCACTTTTGTCGTGTTTTCGCCAGTCACCTTTTTGTTGCTTTTTCCTTTTTGTTAATTACTTTTTTGTCACAATTTTGTTTGACCATTTCATCTTCGCCTTGGTTGCTATTTTGATGTGCCTTTTTAAGCTTTTAGATTTGGATAAAGCCAAAGTGGAGAAAATGTGCTTGGTTCAGGTGGGGGTTAAGAGGTTAAAGAGCAGGGCATTCTGCTTTTTTCCAGGTATTTGGTAATAATCTCAAACACGTCTCAAACACGTCAAACACTATCACACAATTTGTTGGTTAGAAAACCCAAAACTGATGTCAAACAGCAGAAACAAAATCACTGGAGAAGATCCTAAGATTGCTCAAAGATGTGCTAGCGGCTCGAGACGCAGCTCCAGGTCTGTTTTTAAGGAGAGGATAACAATGTAAAAAGCTCTAAAAACTCGATTTTGCATAATACCCTTTCTCTCAGTTGGAGTTTGAGACTTGTGTTGTAGTATCAATGAAGAAAAGTGTAATACAGAATTTCATGTGTGTAAAAGAGCTCACTCTGATTTCATTTGTATTTAATAAGAAGACTAAAACATGAACGGCAGGGGTGTAAGTGAATCCCAGTCAAATCAGAATCACATTAGCAAATTCGAAGCGCCGCAATTATTTTGTAAATATTGTCTTGGGAAAAGTGTTAGTATGGAGCGGTCCTTTTCCTGACCTGACCCTCCACAGGCCCTCGCTGCGCTGATGTGATTATGCTTCTATCTACTGACTGCATTAGCTCTGGGCTGATGTGGAATCTCCATTGGCTCTAACGTCATTTAGGCCGATATCAGGTTGATCTGATTCGATGGAGGAAGAACAAGGCCCTACTACAGGAAGCGTGCACTACCAAAGGTCCGCAGATATCACATCTAATCACTTTTCCTTTTGAAATGATATTGGTTATTTGTTCTACACACAGACTTACAGTACAACTTTTATCACCATAGTAGTAAAAAAAAAAAAAAAAAAGACACAGACACAGACACAGACTGACTGATGTTCAAGTGAGGCTAAAAACAAAGAGTCCGGGATAGAGTCTTATAAATTTAACATTCAATACAAACACCATATTTAGAGGACTAGCAAACACTGACCATAGACAAACAGTAGCTAAAACCAGGCACTGTCCAGGTCTATTTGGAGAATGCCTGATTAAAAAGATGGTCACCTGCGCCGCTCCCAGAGGAGGGACTCTCAGCCTCTTCATGGCTTTCTGACGATCACCTCCTTCCAACTCTGTGGTGACCAGTGCCTGAACAAAACAAAACAAAACATGACTTTACATTGTTGATTTGGAATCCTGCATTAGACAGAATCTGTAGGAATGTGCGATTGTGGTCACCTCGGTCTCAGAGATGAGCTGAGTGATCTTCTTGCAGGTGTAGAAAGGGGCCACCTCCACATGGGCCACTCTCCAGTCAGCCCCTCGGGACGTCTCCAGGATCTTGTCATGTTTCTTTAGGATCTTTCTGAAGCCCGTGAAGTTCAGGTTCTGGACACAACAAAGGGTTAGTCAGATTCCAACTGTAACTTTGAAAACATTTGATAAACAGAGGAACTGATCCATCATTTATGAAGTGTCAGTAGCGCTCCCTCTTCCAGAGCCCTTTATGAGTGTGTACCATCATCTCCACCGACCACGCACCGTCCCACCAGAGTGGACCTGTGGCTCCATGTACCTGGTAGTTCTGCAGCAGGATGAGGCTGAGGTAGAACTCGGAGAAGGCCAGCTGGAGGTCCTTGATGTTCCTGTGTTTGCATCTCTCCTTCTGGGACAGTGCAAATACAGTCTTCCTGCGCCGGAGCCCGCCGCCGTTCACCACGCTCTCCCTCTGAGCATCCAGAGAAGACTGCAGCTCGTTCTGCAGAGTGGCGAAGCGTCGCTGGGCCTCTGCCAGCTTCTCTGTGGGGGAACAAGGAGACAAGGAGAGCTTAAGTTGCTGATTTTCTTTGGCACAAATCAGAATGAGTATATGACGAGAGATTTTTCAGAGACAAGGTCAGAGGGATAGATTGGACATGTGAGACACTTGAGGAGCCTTAGCTGCCATCATAGGTCAATTTATTCTCTCCAGCATGCCCATTACCTGTGGTGTGCCGCAAGCTTCTATTTTAGGCCCCATTTTATTTTATTTTCATACACTCCTCTGAGGGCCCAGCGTAACGTGTTGCTATGCAGATGACAAGTTGGACTGCTCTGTTAGACTGTTTTAGCGACCAGGACAGTTGGGTGGCAGATTTTCTCTACTTCCAAGTCCAAAGTTGTCCTTATCAATCCAACCCAGGGATAAATGTCAACTTGCAATGTTTCTGACAAAAATTGTGAAAGTGATCAAATTTGTGGAGGTGTTTTGTGAAAACTAATACAAAAATGCAACTGTATCTTAGCACCACTAAGAGCCAGTACGATCTCATCAAAAAAGGCCAGCTTTGGTGGGTCTGAAGCTAGGGCCGCAACTAAGGATTATTTTGTAATCGATTAATCTATCAATTATTTTTTACGATTAATCGATTGGCTGTGAATGGTGTCGGAAAATTGTATTTTTTCTTTTTTTTTAAATCACATTATAGCTTAAGTGGCGCTGTTTGAGGATGTGTTGATGGAGTAAACAAAAGGGAAATGTTTTTTGAAGGCTCTATTAATGAAATTTACAATTTACAAAACACTACAGACCCTAAATATAAAATCAAAGTAGTTTTTCTTCAAAAATACTACATTTTTTATGTCATTTTTGCTCCATTTTAGTCTGTGTGAACCAGAAAACGATCAATTGATTACTAAAATAGTTGCCGACTATTTCAATAATTGATTAGTCGTCGATTAATCGATTAGTCGTTTCAGCCCTAGCTGGAGCGGACTCCTGTGGAAGAGATGGCTCCAATCGGTGCAGCCTCCCCTCAGGCCCAATGCTGTTCCAAATTCCATCTAAATCAGAATGAAGGCAGCATCTTTAGGCAATATTATTCCCTATGCAGAAGACTAAATAATTGCTTAATTGATTAAAAAATATGATTTCAATTCAGTTACAATTAATTTTTCAGCCATAATGACAGAAAACAGTCACTTCCACACAGAGAGGCTCACACAGTCGAATCAGCAACGCTGGACATTGTTGCTTTGAGGTGAGAGCCTTGGCAGAGAGGCACGAGATGAAATGGCATTGGCTTGTGTGTGTGGAATGTGAGTGGCTCTCACCAGAGTAGAAGGTGTTGATCTTGGCCAGCTCCTTCTCACACGTTTGGAAAAACATCTCCTCGAACTTGGCGTAGTACCTTTTGACCGTGTCTTCATCGGTGACTAGGAAACAGAGAAAGAGCAGGAAATTACAAAACAGTTCACTTAAACAGCATAGAGGCAGATTCTACTCAGTTCTGACCACCAGAGGGAGCAGCGACAACACATTCAATTAGGTTCGACACTGAATAAGGCATCAACATTTGAAATATTTTGTGACGCCTGCTTCTAGGATTGTTAGTCCATCAGGAAGATAAAAAGTCAGTAAGGCTTTCAAATACATTCTGTCATTGTAGTTTGCAACATCTTTACATCTCACCATCCGATGCCCCATTTTTATCAGACCAATGAAGATATTTAACCTCGGAGCACCACCATGACCTTTTCCACATTTACCAAAAGAACTTGTTTAATGAAGAATCACTCTCTTCCGCTAGTACAGTCGTTTTTGTGGTAGATGGTGACATACTTTGGCAATTCAAGTTTGAAAAAAAGCTTCTTGAGACCACATTTTTTACACTTAATGGCCGATAAATCTACAGTAGCTGCAGTGTTACATCTTGTGTAGAACAAACCCGGGAACTTTCATTCATTTTGGGCAAGCGGCTGACGAGCTTAAGCATTTTGCAAAAGCCATGAATTTGGCCTGACAAGCTAAACCACAAAGTATCACAAACTGCAAATGTTACCAAATCCAAACTTCACACATTTCACAACAAGTTTAAAGCAAATCCGAGACGCTAATGCAGGATTTATTTCAAACATTGGTTGATTTGAACAGGAATGACTCCAGTGGATTTTCTCTTTTGAATAATAATTTTGGGAAACATAGTAAGTGTTTAAAGGAAACTACATTTACTTTCTTTGTGTTGAAATATCATCTTGCCTGCTCACTCACCTGGGTATCACCAAAGTATGAGTAGCTCTCTGCGGTTTTAAAAGTAGCGCAATAAGCAATAAATAAGACCCAAACTAGCTGGCTATAAGTGGCAATGTCAATATCGTCCAACTGTCAAAGTTTAAAGGAGATATTCAGCACATTTCACCACGATTTACTGCCCGGGCGCGGCCTCACATGTACCTGAGGTCGAAAACAAAAGAGCGCTGCCTGTTGTTGGGTTAGTAGCGGTGTTGCGGTCTAACCGAGTGCAACCGCGGGCCAAACAGAGCCGCTGAATCACCCTCAGACTGGCTCCTCTCCTGCCCCGCTGTATTATGGTCATTACCGTCATTATGGCATGTCTGTCTGCTCCCGACGGCCTATACTTTGACCGGCACAATTGATGTTTTTTAACAGGATTTGAGAGGAACGCCCCGGCCGACACTCACGCACTTTCACACCCTGCAACACGCTTAAATATGGGGATTATTGCAAAAACAGCACACTCACTGGAAAACAAGACTTCAGTAATGCTAGTCTCACGGGTTACAATAAACTCTACAAACAGTGACACAGCAAAAAAACGGTCCGAGTTTACTTTTTCTAAATGTGCTCCATTTCATGTGGGTTTATATTCTTTGCTTAAATGCAATTTTTCACTTAACCAGGTTTCATCTTTTAAGTAATTACTGCACGTGTCAGGCCTCACGCTGGTGATCCACTCTCTTTAGACCTGATTACACACTGGTTACTATTTGTTTGAGTTGATACAGATCCAGCTCTTCCATGAAAAAGAGTATCTTACCCATTTTGCTAATTTAATGGTTTTTTTACTTGTACGACGGCGACGTATGAACAAGCAGCAACCTCCCTCTCTCTTGGCATAGCTGCATTTTTTGCCTTTTGCAGTGTTTACTGCATTTGTGGTTTCTGTGCTTTCTGTGGATACTTTTGTGGGTTTGGTGGATTTTTTTTGCTGCATGAGTCCATCATGGTCCTGAAGAAAGCAGGTTTTTAAAAGTAAACAAACAGCTAGCTTATGAGCTAAAGACATTTGAGACCTACAAATTTCTTCTTCTAAGAAAGAGCCCCCACACCTGCAGCACAGTGGAGGTGTCACAAGAGGCGCTACAGGAAACAAAAAAGGGACAAACAAGAAGGTATCCAGGCAAAACTCACAGCCAAGCCGCACATGCCTTCTATCCCTACTATTGTTCTGGCTAACGGATGTTCATTGAAGAAAAAAAACAAAACAGATAAACTGCTAAGCTCTTCCCAGAAGATGGTGGAAGATTGTTGTGGAGCGGAGTGAGCTGCGCAGGAGGAAGACGAAGGATGTGGAGCTGACCAGTGCAGGACACCACGCTCTGAAACGGGGACAAACCCAGGAGGCGGTGCACCGTTTTAGAGGATCAGAGGAGACTGAAGGCTGCCAGGTTCCCTCGGGTGCTACACTGCACTAGGTCGCAGCGGCTCAGGACTAACACCTGAACACAATTGTGTTGTACTGTTGTACGATGGCAAATAAAACACTTAGTTACTTACAAAGACAAAAAGCTACTTTCTGCAGTATAAACAATTTGCAAACATTTGTGTCGGGATAAAGACACCAGAGCATTGCATCAACGGTGTATTATTAACTTTTTTTTAGCTATCGAAAAGCCCAAAGTAGCACCAATGCTAACAACAAACAGCATTAGCCATGTAGTGTATGTGAGTGTATATGAGTACAGGCAGAGTAGTACTTACTAAAATTTTCTCAAGTACTTGAAGAGCTGTACTTAGTAGCTATATCATTCAGTACCTTCTACTTGATTGGTAATATTACAATGAAGTATCTTGAGTAAAAAAAAATGCCACTTGTGCCTCTGAGTACATTTTTTGTTACAAAAGTTTCATGTCGGCCTTAAATGTATGTAGTTTATGTTTTGTGCTCCTTTTTCTTAAGAAATGCTGTATGTTTTTGATACATTTTTATGATATTTTCGTTGATCCTTGTGATCCTTTACGTCACAACTGAAACATAAATCTCATTTTCACCCTCAAACAGTTACTCGGTACTCACGGTAAGGAAGAAGAAGAAGCCATTTAAATGTGGTGTGACTCACTACAGGATCATCTTTTTGTTGTTGTGTTTGACCATTGGTAGAATCGAGCAGTGCAAGTACTTTGTTTCTTATGCAAAACGAGCCGTGTGCTCCCTGGGGCATGGCATCTTTTTACTTTGCTATTGTTTTTTGCGCAGGCCAGAGTATCCAACAGGAACTTGGTATCGGTGACCGACTACTGACTACTCTGAGGGAAACCGTTTTAATTTAATTTAATTTTCTCATTAGATGCGACTTGTACAGTGTCTGACCTCCTGCCAAAACATAAATCCAACTACATTGCCCACTAAAGGCCATATCCCCCCCAAAAACTGCCTCTCGTCCTTCTTGAAATGATTAGGCTGCAAAATTGTTGGGTCCGTTGGCCAAGCTTCCTTATATCTATATAAGCTCCAGCATAGACCCGCGGGCCGGTGGTGCAGTGGTACAATCCGTGGACTTTCGCAGTGTGTCGACACCAGACGATCGCATGTCCTCTTCCAGGCTGATTCACAGCTCCTCCAGTTTGACTTTGCACTCACAATTATTCCCCTGATGCCGGAAAGTCTTGGCTGGAATAATTTTGCACCAGTCATAGTTCTAGAATAAAAAGCGGAAGCCAAGATAATAAGCAGGTGTTGAGAAGGCAATGGAAAATCACAGCAGGCTGAATCAAGACGCTAAGCTGTGTGTACATTAGTCAGCCAAGTATTATTCAAAGATCGTCTGCACCGTACTTGGGTTCGAAAAACATTATTTATGGTGATGGAAAAAAACATTCTGTCTACTGAGGTATGGCTGCACCAAAGAAACAAAACATGAGTCAAATTTGAACAAACGTTTACCGTTGAATAGTGACATAAATCAAAGAAAGAAAAATGTAGAGCAAGTTTTCCATCATTGGATTTTATGATTTTTATTTTTAGAAGTTCTTTTTAAAAATGGGGGCCATCTCAGTCTCTCTTTTTAATTTTTTGAATGGATTTTTCCCATTTCTCTTCCTCAGAATGGCAACAGGAATGACGGTAACAGGAATGACAAAATTTGACCAATTTGCCGATTGCAGGCTAATGCTAAGTAACGCTGAAGCACATGCTGTACGCACTGAAACTACATTTCTTGTAGATGTTGATTAAATGTTAGAATAGAAACATTCTTGGATTTACACATTAAAAATTGGTAGCAGAACTGACATGACATTTCTGCCCCCCGCCCCCCCTCTCCAAATGTCCACAAACAGGTCATAGAGTAAAATGTGGAAGAGAGAGAGTCACTGATTGGCTTAGATCGTGGGAAAGTATCTCCAGAATGTAACAACTTCTTGATTGTGATGTCATTGGACCGAACCATTGTGGAGAAATATTGTAGTTCAGTAACAGGAATGAGCAGGAATTTTTAATACTTAAAAACAGTAAAATAATAATGATATCTCTTAGTGGACAATGGAATTAAGTGATTCTTTTGTAGTTCTAGCTAAAATGTATACATTTTATACCTTATTAAAGATGAAAAATCACAGGTGGGGACAGCCCAAAAAACACATTTTTATTAGATTAGATTAGATAAGCTTTTATTAGAAAATTAGATTTTTAGATTCTCTTAAAAAAATAAATAAAATTTGTTTGTTTTCTTGGGACGCAAAAGGCACCGTTTTGGCAGAACGACCAACATATTTTCAGAGGACAGTTCATATCTTCATAAACTAGCTATTCAGGATTCCTACAGGAAACAGCCAAATCTAACGCTTATTCATGTGATTGTAATGGCCAAAAACGTGAAAAAAAAAGTATGATTATGCATCAAACAGTGGAATGACCGAAGCTTTTTTTTTGTGCACAGTTTCAGCCAACACTACAGTACTACACTACTACAGTTAAACACAATTTTGACTTTTTTTTCAGGGGGACAAATGTATGCAGTAAAAATAGTTGCGCAATTTCATTATTTTTCAAGAAAATTCAAATTATTGCCTGTTATAATCCTACCTAATGCTTTATAATGACATTTAAAGTGCAAAAACAGGTTGTTGTGTAGATTAAACGGCTAAATACGATAATTCCATGCATTTCAGAAGAACATGTTCGAGACCTCGACTTCTCTGTAGAGGACATCATGTGACCGAAATAACTGTGATTTTAATTCAATTGCATTCAGTCTTGCAGCCCTGTGAGCAAGCCCTAAAGAACAGCACTACACTCCGCTGGCCTGGAGTAATGAGCTGTCCGTGAGGATGACGGCAGCACCAAGTCAATAGTGAGCGCTGGCTGGACTATTATGGGATGTTTAACACAGATACTTACATAAGACTGATGGTCCAGGGCAGTGTGATGCAGCACAACAATAGCACGCAGGCGGGCTCGCAAAATTACAGGCCTCAGCGATGTGATTTGGATTTAAATTTGGCACCAAATATCACAATATTCCACACGGTAATTACTGCGTTTGACTTCACACTGTGCAGCCTTAGAAAGCTTTTGAGATTTAGCCAGGCTTTGGAGTTCGTATGACTTCACCATTGTCACATCGTGGTGGATTTTTCTTGGCTGAGGCTCCTCGTTCCAGAAGCTGAGATATTGAGTCTAGTTTGGTATCAAAGCTTATTCCCCCACTTTGTTCTGTTGTTCTGTTGTGAAGAGTTGACGACGTTCATGTTCATTTTAGCCAAGGACCGCAAAAGGAGGGAAGGATGCGGCTTAGTGAGAGTTCCTTGCTAAATCAGAAAGTGTAAGCTGTTTAATATCAACATATCATTGTCTAACTAAACAAAGCGGGGCTGCACAGTTCGTGTCAATAATGAGATTTGAGCGGTAACCTAATTGCGAGGTCTTCTTGGCTCCCTGCCCTGGGCCTCCGCCGTTTGAGTGAAAGACAAGTTTGCAATCACAATTATTGAGCCTCGCATCCTTTGTGCTGTTGGCCGATCAAAAGAGGCTGCAGAAGAATCATATAAACGAACTCCAGGCGCGTCTGGCACTGTGCAAACTGCAAACTATTCTCACAGCTAGAAACAAAAAAACCTGTGTCTTGAGGAGGTTTTGGGTCGCGGCTTTATCATTTCATGGCGGAGTGGGTTGGGGTGGTCCAATACTCATTCTTGTACGCACGCATCACTGTATTATGTCATTTCTAATTGTACCATCTTTCCAGACGCTTTTTGATGCGACTATGAGGCAGATATTCATAAAACATGCAGTGTTTTGCAGCTTGTGATTCAGAGAACGCTTTTATGTAGCTGAATAGAGAGTGAGAAAGAGTGTGAGAGCGCCAAGTTCATTTGAGAATGATTAAAACAAAGCATGTTTCTGACAACTCCATAAAATGCCTCTTGCAGATGTGCATATATTAGCAGCATAAAGCTGAAATAAAGAGTACCATGATGTTTAATAGCAGTTTTGCCTTTTACAGAAACAAAAAAATAAACATAGGCGATATATATAATAATATAATTGTAAATTACGAATTGCGATTGCAATATCCGTCAGAAAAATCACAATTAGGCTTTTTGTCAAAATAGTGATCAAGTTGTGTTCAAGATTTATATTAAAATGTGAGCTGTTAGTGTTTTGCTGCTTGTACAGTGGGGAAAAAAAGTATTTGATCAGTTTCCCATAGACTTTCTATTGGATTTTGGCCAAATGCTTTTTTTTGCTTCTGTATATTGTGTCTCGTTTTTAGTGAAGCTCTTTGTTCAACAAAGTTGTTTTAAATGTGCCATATAAATACATTTGCTTTGATGCATTAAATACCTGCAATAGGGATAATACCATCAATTAAAGTTGGTAGAAGAACAAGAACAAATCATTTTACCATAAGTGTATCAGGCTATAACTTTGTGGTTTCAAAAATGTGAAGATTGTACACAAATCAGGATCTGTAAGGCAAACAAGACAGGGACAGACTTTGTTCCTTGTGGTGAGCCAGTGGCTTTTACGGTACAGCACCACTTACTGTTCGGCAGTGTGCTTACTTATAGATGGGACAAAACATGCTGCCAACTTTTACTTTTTATTGTGAAGCTTTTATAGAAATGTGGAGTTAGAAGGAGTAGAAACAAATTTGTTCTTAAGGCCTTCTTAGGAAGATTTTTGGCATGCACAAAACGTATTCTCCTCCTTTCTAAGAAACAAATCCGAACAAATTCGAAGAACAGTCAAACGGACGCACAAAATATCCAGTTCAGTTCACAATCATGCTCCTGATGGGACCCAACATTCTGAGTCACAAATATTTCTACATATTAAATCATGTATTCATTAACTACAGAATGTAAAATGCCCTCATTATAAATTACAGATGCCTTTATATATAAATAAGTTGGTAATATCACTTCATGTAGTCTACTTTTATTAATGTACCAATGTATTACTGCTAAAACTTTCAAATGCTGCCGTTCACAAATAATGCAGGATTCACAAACCTGAGAACACAGTTGTGAAGTATTTTTCCTACTTAAGGACGTGTGGTGAATCTGGCGCAGGTTCCTGACTCTGCCATCGTAAGAATGGATTATAAGACGTTTCTTAAGAAGATGTTCATGAGTGTTTCCTTTATTCATCCTTTAACCTCCATTTCCTTTATTTAATTAATACAATATATAAAATATAGTAATACTCCATAATATTCTTGTGACTGCTTTTCACCTACTCGCCGTCATACCAGCTATTTGTTTAAATGTTTCCTTTCTGCTGGCATGCATCGTGCAACTGTATGAGAAAGCTCGACATTGCAGGAAATGCCCAAGGGGAAAAAACATCTGCTTAATACATATTTGGCTCAATTTCTTGTAGGACAGGATTTTCTGAATGGTTTGTTTTATTGTTTCTTTTTTATTAAATGAATAAAGCATTACTGTAACAATATTTGTCTACTTAAGTTGCATAACCTCCATACTGCTGATTTAAGCTCTCTTGTGCATAGAGAACAAAACTCAACTTTCTTTAACAATACTGCAAATAAAGAGGAGCTATATCAATCTATAAGGATGTGTAAATTCTGGGTCGGCCAATGAAGCAGGAGTGCACTCTAAAATCATGTACATCAGGAATAACAGGAAAGCTTAGTTTCTGCTTGTATCTAGAGATTAGCATGGTTTTCTTTGACTCTGATCATTTAACTGTACCATCTTGCCTGGTGTAGTTTGTTTACCATATAGCACAGCAAAAATAAAGCCAGGATGTCTGAGGGTTGTGAGATCAACACAAAAACGCAGAGTTTATGAAATTTTACAGAAGTGACAAGCCAAAGACAAGAAGAAAGAAGCAGCTGAAAGACGAACTATGAAGGTAAGCTAACGGTGACTAGCTCTAAGCTAACAGTGGCTAGCGTTGTGTAGCCGGTTACTGGAAACAGGGATTTTTACAATACAGCTAAAGCTGAGTGTACATTGGACCAGGACGCGAAGGCGAAAACTATTGATCACAGTATTTGGACCATGTGGATTTTTAAAGGCACACTGCGCAACATTTTAGACTATACTGTTGCCGTCAATACAAAACATGCTCCTAATGAGAAGCTCAACACGGACAATGCAGTCAGTAATCAAAGAATGGATTTGGATGAGGACCTAACCTCTTTAAATCTCAAATTCTTCTGCCTTCAGTCACATCTCCATGGAGACGAGCTGGAGACGTACCCACCCCCGGTTAAGTTACAGTCATGTCTTAGGAGAGCTGAGCCGCTCAGAGCAAAGGCAGTACATTTATGAGGTACTTTTTCTGATGATGAAAATATCGGTCATAAAATATATGGTTGTATTTCAATTTTATTAATTGGGTAAAATTGTACGCGGTGTGGCTTTAAGAAGAGTGGAGTATCTGGACTTCTGGCAGTGAATTTTAAGTTTGAGCCGTCTTTTATACTTAAAAGGGCGCTGTTTAGGGTTGCTCGATTATTGAAAAAATAATAATCACGATTATTTTTGTCATACTTGAAATCACGATTATTCAAACGATTATTTGTTGCCTTTAAAAAAAAGTCTTTATTTTATTTATATATTTATGCTGAATATTTTCTGTTTTCTGAACAGTCATAAAAGTACAAATGATTTCAAGTCTGCCTCTATTAAGGAGAGGTCTCTGTTTCACACCTGCCCCCTGCTGGCCAGCCCTCACACCTGCACAAGTAAACTGAGCAGCGCGGCCTGATGACATCATCACACAGCGCTGTTTGTTTTTATGTCAGGCAAAAGCATGAGCCGTGGCACGTGAAATGTGAAGGGAAAATAATTCCAACGTCATGAAATAATGCAAGTCTGCTTTGCAAAAAAATGAAAAAAAACCACACAAAAAAAAAACGGTTATGCTAATTTTGTAATCGTTTAGTGTAATAATCGAAATCGTAATCGAATTTCGATTAATTGCACAGCCCTAGCGCTGTTTACAAGTACAGTGGGGAAAAAAAGTATTTGGTCAGTTTCACATAGACATTGTATTGGATTATGGCCAAATACTTTTTTCCCCCACTGTATTTCTTTATGTACAAGTGCAAAACTCTGAAGTTGTTGCCTTTTGTCACAACTCTCGCCGTCTTGCTTGTGACATTCTTTAAACATTTCCACTTTTTTCCTTTGCTTTGTGAGATGGGGATGTTTTACTGTGAGAAAAGGCCACATTACTTGTTTTTATCATTGAAACAAAACAAAAAAAAATCACAGAGAAAATCGAGATCGATCAACATGTGGAGAATAATTGTGATTATTTTTCTTCCAAAATCGCCCAGTCCCATTTTCCATTTTGCAAAAGTAGCTCAGGGCGTTAAAAGACTGGAGCCTCCTGCTTGAGGAAATCATCACCATTTGGCATCTCTATCCCTTCACTAACAGCTTTATTTTCTATACACAAGCGCTTCCACCTAACAGGATAAATAGTATGTCACATTGCAGGGCGACAATTTAGCCCATGAAAAAACACGAGGCTAAATGCCCAAAACATTGTGTGGCCCTCGTGTTGTTGTGAATGTTGTGCGCTGAAGACAGTGATTACAGAAGGGAAAAGGGAGCAGTGATGACTGGTTTAAGGAGATTTAGAGCTGTTTTTGGGTTAACAACATAATTCAACAGTAACACGCCATGAGGTAAGTCTCTGGAAAAGAATTAACAGGAAAATGTAATAAAGTGCAGATTCATATGAAGAGGAGGTTGTCAGGCAGCACAATATTTTGCCAAATTATCTCTATCGCAGTATTTGGTGAAACAATATCAATATTACAAGAGGCTACAAACATATCACACAAGCACTGAGGCCTTTGGATGAGACTGAGGTTTCTACAGGTGGCAGCAAGTCCATTTTGATTCTTTTAAGGCGAGACACTGCAGGTGAATAGGGAAAACATGTATATTTACAGATATCAATTTGAAACTGTTGCTGTAGATCACTGGCATAAATGTGAGAAAAAAATACATTGCAGGTTTTCTGTCATTTTATCTTTTCATATAAGAACAAGGTGTTTTATGCCTAAAAATGCCCCAAATTTCCCATCTTTTCGGCGACGAAATCTGAATAATGGATTGAGCTACATTTAAATTTATGGTTTCATTTTATTGATAAATGAGTTACCAAGACTTTTTCAGAGGGGATTTTGGATATCTGGTTAAAATAAGCTGTTTTTTAGTGGAAAAATGTGTAAAAAAAATAATTTTCGCCTTATTTTTTGACATTCAAAACTCTATAAATGGGGCTTAAGGGATTAGATAATAAAAAATCCCTCTGAAAAAATCTTCCAAATATTGTTCAGTCCAAGGCTGGAAAATGTGAAGTTGTTGAGAAAAATTGTCCCATATAAGTCTATGGGCAAACATTGAATCAGCGCGATAATTAAACATGTTATTGGGAAGATTAGGGATATTTTCTGTTTCCGGGTGAATTTGGCCCAAAACCTGAAAACTGAAAAAAATTACTTTTGCCTGTAGTGTCTCCCCTTAAATGACGTTTGAATGCCCAAATATTATATTTTTAATGCCACAAATGCAAAAAAAAATCTAGGCATGTTTTGTTTCCTGAGATTGTCCTAATGCTGGAACGTCAGGACATGTTCCAGCAATGTCCTCATGTGCAGAATGAGTCCAGACCTGTTCACCATAACTGCCTCTAAAATCCCGCACTGTCACTCAAAAAGTTATTAATTCGAGTCCAAAGTGCCGTCATGCACGAGCTTAATATAGATACTGCAGTTACGCGTAAGACCGTAAGACCTAAGAGTATAAAATGACTACTTGCATCTAGTCTCTTTAAGGCCTTAGCTTTGGCATAATTAATTTATCAACTTTTTAATTCTTTTTTTTCAAACACAGTATTTTGCAAACAACCTGGAAAAACAAACAATGTTATGATTTTGCTCAATTACTTCCATTTTAGGCTAGTTTTGGTCCCGAGTTTCAGTTTTATGCATCTAAAATCAGGAACAGACTTCCTGTAAGCATGAGACAGGCCTCAAATCCAGGCTGAAAACAGCTCTATTTAACAGTCAGACACTGAAAGTATTTTATCTTCACTCTGCTCTTATAATGTATTAAATGATTATGTCAGTGAGGTTTGATGATTTGATTATTCTCCCTAGTTTTATGTAACTGTGAAGTACTTTGAATTACCTTGTGTACAAACTCTGCTCTTCAAATAAGCTCAAACTTGAATAAGGATTATGCTGAGAACAATATGACAAGTATTTGTTTTATGTACAAGACAAGTATTGTGTGGATTTCTTTGTTTAGGTTTTTATGCAGCTCACTCACTGCCAATTATCCAGTCAGAAAGCCCACACAGGCCCAGGCTTTTGGTCGCCTAATCCTAAGGCTAAAATCAGTCAGCAAAAAACCTAAGTGTATGTCAGGTAATCCAGGCTTGCCTTTCCTTTGTAGTGTCTTATAAAACGGTGAACGCTACATACCCTAAAGGAAACAAATGCAGTCCCAAAGAGGTTGTGCCTTGTACTTTAAAACATAGCCTTGCTTCAGACATTTTCCAAAATAATAATAATATTGTGTCGTACGTACCTTCAATGGACGGAGCCTGGTCCTGAGCAGCATACAGCATGTCTTTGAACGCCTGCACAGACAAACAGAGGGAGGCCAGAGAGTTCAAATTCAGAACAAACAAACAAACGTGTCCATACGCTGTGGGCCTAAACAAAGCGAAAGGCGGTTCAACTAAACATTACGCTTTCTTTTTTTGGTGGAATCACTTGTTTTACTAACCAGTATATTTAGCAATGACTTGTGATTGATTGTTTGACTAATCATGCAGGAGCGACAAAGAGGCAAAGAGGAAAGAAGCAGCTACAAGACGATCTCTGACGGTACGCTAATGGTAGCTAATGCTGCGTTAATGGCAACTGGGATTTTTTACAACTTGAAAATGACGACTTCCAGTGAAATCGACTAGTATGAACAACTAGGGATGCACCGTTCCGATACAGGGATAGGATATCGGGGTCGATCGAAAATTACAATATTTGAGTATCGATTCCAAATTTCAGATACTATTTTAAAGGGGGGGTATTATGCAAATTCGACTTTTTCAAGCTTTACATCATGTTATTATGTCACTCCCTCATTAAAAACATGCCTGAAGTGTTTCCTTGGCACATTAACGTATTTTTGAGTAATCTGTAAAAACTCTGATGGCGGCCATTTTAGGGATAGGTTTGCCCGAGTCCTCCTAGGAACGCCCCCACCTCCTGGAGACGCCTCCGAGCTTTCGTCACCAGCCGAGTAACCAACCACTGCCCCTCAGCAGAACCCCCTCCCCACTGATGCCACAGACAGCGTGTGGAGGGGTCGTGTCGGAAAGGCTCAGAGGTTCTTAAAGAGACAGAGGCCTATTTCAACAACAGCCATTTTGAGAGAGCAATTTTATACAAGGCAGTTATTCTAATTTACTGCATTTACAGACCAACAGAAGGTTTGCTCATCATTGTAGTGAGATATAGACTGGTGCTATGTGATTGAAAAAAGCATAATACCCCCTCTTTAACTCTTTACATTTGAACAAGAACATTAACCAACTAATCTCAGTGAATGAAGGACACAGTGCGCCTCATGTTGCTCTGAACGTGGAGAATTCTATCGCTGAGTTAGTTTTACACACACTTTACTTTTGATCGCTTACTCTGATTGGGTCATGTAAAGTATATAGTATAATAATAGTATTGGCAACTGCAGGAGTGGGCAAGTGTGTAATTTAGTTTATGATTGAGCGGTCAAATATGCAAGAACTAAAATGATCAAAGTTCCTTGTTTGCTTCTTGACTAAGTTCCTTCTTTAAACGGGCCGTGTTTGACGACGGCCCACTTCAGTCACACTCCCAGGCCAAACCCAACCAAACTTGTCCAGCAGCATTTAATGATTTACTAAATAAATATTAACGCGCGCCCGGTGATTCTGATGTGATATTCAGAAAACAGGACATGGGGGTGTTTCGTAACCCTGTTTTTCCTGAACACTCTGCTCCAGGCGGCGGCAGATTTTGACACATACTTGAGATTTTCTGGAACAGCCATAATTCATAACAGTGTGCGACACGACAAAGGCGAAAACAAGCCTCGCCGCTCAAAATGACCGTCCACTTAAAAAACCAACACACACAACGCTTCAGCATTTTTTTGCACACAATGCTATTTATTGAACATGAGAAGTGGGACTGACATACAAAGCTAACTCAGCAGATTCCACAAAAGCTGTTGTAATGTTTGACACGGAAACACAGAGAGGTCAATGGGTTTACAAACCTTAATCTGAGGCTACGCTAACAAAGGTCTGACTCTCGCCTTGTTTGGCTAAAATAAACAACACTTTTTCAGTCTGTAGACAGCGTGTAAAAATGGGAGTCCTGCAGGGCTCAGTCTTAAGACCACTTTAACTTAAGGTTACTTTGTGAAAAGGCAAAACTTGCATGTCATCTTGAACAAATTTAGTGTGAAATGTCCGACACTTCTTTTATATCCAGCTTAGGGCTGTGCAAAATGGATTTGAATTCAAAATCAGGTTGGTAAGTCAAATCAATTTGTATGTTCAGAAAACCTTTTACTTTTTTTTTTTATCTCGTTTTTAGTATAAATAATTTGGATGTTTAAGTTCAGGTTTTTCTTAGTTTAGTTTATTTATATCATATGGAAGCCAGATTCCGCCATGGTAAAAAATAAAAGCACAACAAGAAGTTGAAATTACAAGATTTAAAGTCATAATTCTGTGTTTAAAACACTAAATTTCGAGTTTAAATCTCGAAATTATGACTTTTAAACTCTTACTACGAGTTTAAATCTCGAAATTACGAGTTTAAATCTCAAAATTATGAGTTTAAATCTCGGAATATCGAGTTTTCAAGATCCGTGATCATAGACGTCGGTACAGCGGGGACAGTGGAACCACCGGCGCAGATGTAAACGGTCATGAAGGAAATCTTAGCTTCATGATGTTGTGAACCGGAGCTACAGCAGCTCTGGGACTTTTACAGAGACACACAGAAGTGTGTATTTAACCGCAACACCCAGGATTAAAAGCGGCGACAAGAAAACGTATCCAGTGGCTGTATCCACGATAGGAATGTGTTTAGGCCTTGATGATGCACGAGCATTCCCAAAGCTACGAGCTGTTCTGATGATCATGTGAAAATGAGAAATATGCATGAATAAAGTCAATAAAACCACCGTCTACATAAAGCATCCCTTTAACAATGATCACACACTGAGCCGGGCCGGTTGGTTATTACTCATGTTTCATGTACAATTGGCTGTAGCCGATTGTTTAGCACCCGGAGCTACCTAGCGTCTTAGCAGCTAGCTCCAATTATGGATCGTATTATGCGCTAAAAACGTTGTTAAAGCCGGGAACTACATAAAGCAGCCTTGAAGATGATCACACACTGAGTCGGGATTGATGCATTTGTGGTTTATTGCGGACTTGCTATGCTAATTTCCATCTGTTAATAATCATTTTTACAAACTGCACAGTGATTTTTCAGTTTTTTAGTGATTGTCTTTGCTATTTTTTCAAGGTTTGTTGATGCACTTTAACTATATACAAAAGATTTTAAAATGTTAAAATGTTTAAAAAGTGTTTCTAGCTTTTAATGTACAATTCTCCAGATACATAGACTCTGGAATACACCAAAAGGATGTTTGCATTTCATTCTGGTCTATCTAATTAACTGGATTAGCAAATACTGTTCTTTTTCGTAGAATAAGTGGACAGTTGTTCACGCAGCGACCTTGGGCCCAGTTCATTAGCGGCAGACTCCAGTGAGTGGAAGACAATGGTAAAGTCATTTGAGTTGCACAGTGGACAGTGGAGCTCTTTCACTGTCCCGGGCCCTGACAGTGGACACAACAGGCTCACTGTGAAGGGGGGGCATGATGAGGTCAGCGCGCTCTCTCTCAGCCGGGGTCAACAACGGCAAATACAACCGCGAAACAGTCCAGAAGTGGATTTACAACATGATACTCTCAGAAGTGGCAGAAACGTTGGAGAGAGTCGACTCCCACTGACTCCCCCTGACTCCCCCGATATAATTTCGGTCTCAAAAAATAAACATGGGAAAAGGACACTGCTCCGACGCCGGGGAGATACTCCTGAGGCTAAAGTGTGGGAAATCAACGCAAACATGGAAAAGGCCACAACAGCTGAGCACAGAAAGCTTATTAGGAAATCCAGTCGACATTATACTATCAAAACAACTTCACTTGGAACATCTTAGCTTTGATATCTTTGTATTATAACGTGTAGAATAGCTGAATGAAATAAAAGCTCAAGAAAGTCTGTTTTGATACATGACACAGGCCTGGTAAAGGTGCACTACATAGAGTATCGGAGGTAGTGGAGTAAAATCTCTTGAGCTGTTGCCCAAATGTGATCCTAGCTCTTACAGATCCTTCCGCACAGACTGACTGCTCATATGATCGTTACATGAATGTAGATCTATGTCGGCAAAAGAAAATGACCTCTACAAGAAAATCAATTGATGACAACGACTGAAAGATGCTATCAGAGATTGGCATACCTTTCCCAATCATAAGGAAACAAAAGCCCAAAGAGAAACGGAATTTTGCAAAGTCTGCTTTATCGTTTTAGCAATAAATGTACATCTCAGTCACATGGGAGACTTCAGTGATACCCAAGGACACAATAAGAACAATAACTGATCAATAACCTAGGTGTTGGTTGGCATTTGCCACTATCGTCAGACTCTAGATTCCCAACTCTTCAAAGTGTAAGAGCTGGAGTAAAGCTCTCTTTAAAATGTCGTTGATTTGCCGTGTGCGTCATCCCTAACTGCTTCTCCTTCGAGGGGATCAACTTCACATCTCGACACCAAACTGCCAGAATGATTAAAGCCGTCACAACTGGATTATGGGGCGCTGCGCGTAAACATCGCTTGTTGTTGGGGCGCTTCCGCACGACGTGGCAAGCGACAGAGATATCGTTAGTTTCTGGAATGTCGTTTGCTGAAAAGCAGGTCAACGCGCCGCAGCAAATTACAGATGCAATGTTTACATCCGCTTTTCAAAAAAGGCTTTGTGATGCAGAGGTGACTCAGATATGTAATGTGCTGCTTTACTCCGTCATCAGTAGGTCTAAAGAGGTCCTGTCAGGCTTCATGGCTCATGAATGTGTTCATTTGCAGATTGTTTTTTTCTCAGTGACCGGGGTTAGTCTTGAGGCTCTAAACTGGTTTTTGCGTTTCTATTTTTTAAATTACCAAACCAAGACACTCTAAAACACCTTATTTGTGATTTTGGCAGCTCTGTGATGAACAGAACTGAAATAAATGACGATCAACAACTTGTGAAAAGTCACGATCTGGACATTTCATCTGGGCATTTAGACGTATTGAGGCGGTGCCACAGAATCCACACCGGCCGCCACATGTGTCTGCGCAGAGTCATGGCATCCAGTGCTTCTGTGGGGGCTGCTGCATCGGTCCCCCCCGGGCCGCCTCTCACTCAGCCCCGGGCCTGACTTCAGTGCATAGCGCCTGTTCCGTCCTCCTTCTGTCCATCAGGTTCATTTCTCTCTTTCTGCTATGGGACCTTATTTGACTTATCAGAATTATATCTGATAAACTGTGTGTGCATTTAGATCTCTTCTTTTCTCTTTGCTTTGCTGAAGGTTGAATATTTTTTTAATGTATACAATATATATTTTTAATGTCATTTTATTGTGTTTTTAATGCTTTTTATTGTGTCTGGTGTGGCTGTGAGGCACATTGAGTTGTACAAATATCATGAAAAATGGTCTGGATTGTTGGCTCTCTACAGCTAAATCCCAAATGCAAGCGTGGCACTCAATGTGTTATTAAATACATGGAATATTGACTAATAGTGATTTCTATTTGGGCTGTGCAATTAATCAAAATTCAATTACGATAATTACACTAGACAATTACAAAAATGGCAGAATCAGGAACATTTTTATCAAGGATGCCCTCCCGCTTGTCCGTCCAAAGCGCAGTAATAATATAATAATAATAATTGTATACGCAGCTCTTGAAATAACAAGTGCTCACCTTTTGTAGAAAGGAAAACCGAGGTTTAGAAGCCTCTATATCCTTTGACCAGGGCTGGCTGTTGCAGAAAAGTCTAAAACTCTTCTTCAGGGGCAGATCTCACGCAGGTCAAAGCAATTCCATATTATTTCAAACCGCTGTGATGATTGTTTCTGTTCCCTTCGCATTTCACGTGCTCCTGGCACATGCTTTGGTCCGACATAAACAAACAGCGCTGTGTGATGATGTCATCAGGCCGCGCGCTTGGTTTGCTTGGGCAGGTGTGAGGAATGGCCAGCAGGGGGCAGGTGAGCCAGGGATGTCTCTAATAGAAGATTCGTTTAGAAACTGTAGCATAACTGTCCAAAGAAATTATTTTGCACTTTTTTTTTTTTATTGAAAATGAAGGCAACCAGTTTTAATAATCGCGATTTCAATTATTACTAAAAAAAGGTTTGAGGTTTTGAAGATCCATTATTTTGGCTGCCCAAATTGGTAATGTCAATTTTATACATTTAATTTGTGTAATTTATTGAAAAGAAATGTGCTTATATTTGACAGTAAGAAAGTATTGCAGTGTAGCTGACCAAAACGATCACTGGCAAATGTAATTGAATACATTGCTGACATTTATGGTACAAATTGAAACATTTTCATTTGAAAGTAGAAAATGGCTTACTGTTTCGTCATAACCGTTACCTGCTAAATATAAATGTATTTCCCCACAGTATTACACAGCTCCTGGAGACACTCCACGTGGCCAAAGCGCTTCTTTAACTGACATTTCGCTCTGGTTCCTTCTGCAGACGGTGATTATCATTAAGAGCTGTTGTTTACCAGCGGCTGCACACCCTGATGAGTGATCATCACATGAATATGTACGCAGGCCAATCACACACACCGCTGATCCACAAGTATTCAGTGAGCACAGGAGATCAAACAGCCACAGAATCAAAGAGCAATTTAAATGGATGCAATTCAGGTTTACACACATAAGGCACACCTGAATTTATCCCCAAATTATCCCCAACGAGACCAAGAAACAATAAGATGAGACTTTTCTTTATCTCACAGAAGAGAAACTCACTCAAGCAGCAGCAGAATTAGCCTCGAACCATCGATATCCAACATTAAGGCTTGAATTTGAGAGCTATCCTTAACCTCTTACCACCCGGCTAAACCAAATGCATTCTGTCCTCTTTGGCTATTATATAGGCCTGTGTAACACCTCATTTGAAAGCTAAGACCCACAAAACTGATCTTTTTCCTCGCATTGTTGCCGTGTTGTGTCACCTTTTGTATGTTTTTTTTTGAATTTTTGTCACATTTTTGCTGAATTTTTGTCACTTTTTGGTTGATCTTTCTGTCACTTTTTGTTGAATTTTTGTCACTTTTTGTTGAATTTTTGTCACATTTTTGTCACATTTTTGTCACTTTTTGGTTGAGCTTCCTGTCACTTTTTGTTGATTTTTTGTCACATTTTTGTTGAATTTTTGTCACATCTTTGTTGAATTTTTGTCACATCTTTGTTGAATTTTTGTCACATCTTTGTTGAATTTTTGTCAAATTTTTGATGAATTTTGTCATTTTTTTGTTGATTTTTTGTCACATTTTTGTTGAGTTTTGGTCACATTTTCGTTGAATTTTTGTCACTTTTTGGTTGATCTTTCTGTCACTTTTTGTTGAATTTTTGTCACATTTTTGTTGAATTTTTGTCACATCTTTGTTGAATTTTTGTCACATCTTTGTTGAATTTTTGTCACATCTTTGTTGAATTTTTGTCACATTTTTGTTGAATTTTTGTCACATTTTTGTTGAATTTTTGTCACATTTTTGTTGCGTTTTCATCCTTGCTTTCTTCTCATTTTTTGTGGCTATTTTGGTGTTTTTTCCCCAAGAAGCTTTTTGATTAGGGTAAAGCCAAACTGGAGAAAATGGGATCCGTTCAGGTGGGAGTTAAGAGGTTAACTAAGTCTCAAGAACAGACCTCTCGCCCACTTTGATCATGGAAAGATAGTGGACAAACACTGCAGACCATGTTGTGATAAAACGTGGATAAGACATTGAGCTTTTTAGTCAATTTAGACAAAAAATACAAAGGACAAAAAACAAAGTCCACACTGCCACAACAATCTCACAAAAGAAAAAGTTCAGTACAGTTTAGGTTTAGTTGATTGTAGGGATGTCAGGAGAGTTTAGCATGAGGACAGCAGCAGAGAGACTTTCAAGAAATTCAAGTTGATTTTCTACCCATTTCAGATCCGTTTTCGCTCTGATTACAGCCCTTGAAAGGTTGAATATTTGGTGAGAGTGTACTTGGAAAGTTGAATATTTTGCGAGATGATACGTGGAAGGTTGAATATTTAGTAGGGGTGTAACAGTGCACATGTCCTTCAGATGTCCATCATTGACTTGGCTAATGCTGACCCAGACCAACTTTATCTGATCTCAAACCAAAGTCCTCGCTTTGTGCTGGAACTTCAGACGGAGGCGGGAGCTGTGGCCTTTCCAGAGCAGACAGAGGATCGATAAAGTGTTCGATTTAGAGCGGTCTTCAAAAAACACCTGGCTGTGCCTCCAGTCGGGTCTTATCAAGTTATAGACGGACTAAAAAGAGATTTCACAATGCACTGTTGATGGCTTTTTTATCTTTCCTTTTATCTTTTTTCCCTAACCGAGTAAACTGCAAATGAAGCAAGCGTCTTTTTTTCAGGCTGTGTTAGCGAAGCATGTGTTCATCTCGGTCAGTCGAAAACCTTAGTGATTTTTTGGTACATCAATAGTTACACTGTAGCTATTGATGCGGCTGTTTCGTCACCTAATACTGCGATAACGATAAACGATCAATTGTGCAGCTGCCCGCATATTTTAACGGTTTTGTAACAATATGTGCTGAACTAACTTCTGCGCTAAACAATAGGCTTCACCAGCAACAACTACCAGATGGAAGAGAAAAAAACGTGAAATAACCCGGAACCACAGACAGTTGAAGTCGGGCCCTGCTGTTCCTCTGCTGACTTTAGAATAAACTCCACTCGCCCCTATTTTGTCTCCATGCTTGTCTGTGAATCGGTGTGAAAAGGCGCTCTATCAGCAAAGCCACTTCCCATGAAGCACTGCTGCATACGTGGTTTCCACACGACACCTGCTACAGCGGCACAAACCAATCAGAAACAAAAACAGACGACAAGAGTATATGGAATTACATATTATGTCATTTTGTCAATACAGTAGAGGTTTAAATGGGCATTAGGAGAGACAGAATAAATGACACGGTTAGGGAAAGCACCATCACATTCACCAGACTTTGACCCATCTGGAAATCAACCCAATAGAAAAAATCATACTGTATACAGTAAGAGCACTGTCAACCCAGCCCAGCAGCGTGTCTCTGAATGTTGTCGACTGGATCGAGCTGAGCTGAAAAAGATCAATGCCTTCCAGAAAAGTTGCCTCTAGAATATCTGCCACATCTTATACAATCTCTAAAAAGGACCTTTATAAAAGAAGAAGCCAGGTAACGTTTCTATTCCAGGAGCACTCTGCAGCAGTGGGCGGTAGGGCTAGGACCATCTACTTTTGTCACGATGTGATTACGTATCATGATACCCAGGGGCCGATGTACGAGTGTATGTACAAAGTCATGTGTCCAAAGTTTATAAACCAAATGTCATTTGACATTTATTGACGTGTTAAAGCAGTACTAAGTAACTTAAGTAAAATAAATCCTTTTCGTTGTCCTTCTGAGGGTAAAACAAGTGTTAATGGGATGATTGGGGGGGGGGTCTTTAATCTCCCCCTGGTGTCTCTGGCCAGAAAACCACAATTGCAGCTTTGCCTGCCACCGGGTAGGAGTCACCAATACACACAAAGGCTGCGTCCGAAACCATCAGATTGTAGCCTCTAAGCACTAACACTAGCAGCTAATCCTTAACCTTTCATGTTAGATCTGTTAGATCTCTATGCAGTAAAAGTGAACTAGAGCTTCAGAGATGTTTTGCACAATCCAACCGTCCTTACCGACGGGGAAGTGACATCACCAACAGCTGCTTTTCTTCTTCTTTAAAGTTATTGTGTAGAATCTTATTTTTTTTGTATTATTATTGTTATTATTAAATGTGCTCCTGTCAATCAACAGTGTTTGCACATGAATCACTCGAGGGGGGTGGGGGGATTTGGCGCAGTGGCTTATGGGATGGCACATAGCTCCTAATCACTGGTTAGTTAGCACCCCAGGCAGCTGCCCGTCTTGCCTAATGGCAAGCTACGCCTCTGAATGTGCACAACAGCCAAAACTGATGAAATAATCAGATCTATCTTTCCCATGGAACGCCTTTACGGGTTCAGATTTGGACACCGCTGTAGGATTCCACTCTAATCAACAGCAAAAGTCCAGTCACGATCACGGCCGTGTTGAGTCACCTCCAGCCGCCCCGAGACACTTCCTGTCTGTGCCACTGTCAGCTTTCAGACACCATCTTTCACCAGAGGAGCAAGTGTCACTCAAATGTTTCAGAGGCATTTGGCTCCGTTTCCTTCATCAATTCAGTGTGAAATGATTTGAAGTAGTTCTCAGATTGTTCACACCGCGATGTATAATATTTGACTTTCCAAGTGCCACTTTGACTCTTTTTCAGAGCACTAAATAGCCTAGACTGAGAGCAAATCAGGTCTTAAACAGGTCTAAAAACAATGTTGTGAAATCGTGCTAGCCCTAATATGTGGGTCATATATCACAGCTCTAAAGCCTGTCATGGTTCAAATGTGTAAAAATCGCAATTTCCGTACGCAATATTTTTCCTAAACTGTGCAGCCCGAATGTCCCCTCTATGTCCCTCTATGTCCCCTCTATGTCCCTCTATGTCCCGTCTATGTCCCCTCTCTGTCCCCTCTCTGTCCCCTCTCTGTCCCCTCTCTGTCCCCTCTATGTCCCCTCTATGTCCCCTCTCTGCAAGTCTCCTGGGATTGATGAGAAGTGGAGTGAGGAGGAAACCGGAGACACATTCTTTGGACACAAACTGCTGCTGTGAAGGAGGAGATGGAGAGGCTTTTCTACACCGCCAGTGCCTGGACAAACAACACTGGTATAGGCTTTCACAACTGCTCCGGTCCCACACACCACTGAAACTGCACCATAGCGCAGCTTTTGGTTTATATTTTCTCCACTTGATACCTCACCTTCTACACATTACAGATTCGGACACCGCTGCATGTCGCGGCGAGTCCGGGTGGATCCGTCGGCGGTTTTGCGACATGCGGATCGACCGCTCACGGAAGAAGCAGAACTACGTGGATGTTGTTGTCATGGATGTTGTTATCAAGGCCGCTCGGACAGTGAGGGAAAGCCAGAGCACAGAATATGAAGGGATGATTACAGCGGGCCATTTAAGGAAGAAGGAGGTCAGTCTAACCAAGAATCACTCTCTGTTTAAAGTTTAAAGCCTCCTGTGCGTCAGTGTCTGGCACAAACTGCTTAGATACTAAATAAGTCTGTGTCTCCTCCTCTTCCTAGTGAATCTAACTTTTGAGCTTCAGATTCTATTTTATTATTATTGACAATCGCAATTAATAAATGTCATCAGAATACACCTGTCAAAAGAGACACATTTATTAGCCTTGTTCTAATATTCAACTGCATGCACACAAATGGAGCCTGCGTGATTTTTTCCATGATATTGGTAAAAATCTTATCAATTCCCATTCTTATTGGTTTAATGATTTTGTTACGAACAATACAATACAATGGTTCCATACAAATATTATTCATTATTGCAAATTATGTTAAAATCTCGTCTCATCCTTGTGGGATTTGTATCTCGGCCCACCCTCAGCTACTTATGTTACTAACTGGAAATGTTTTATTCAAGCTCCCATCAATGACAAGAGGCCAGTGGATATGAATTCATCCCAACAGCAGTGCACATGTTGTGTTTCAACAGGAACAAGGAAGTTTGACTAGCCTGAAAAAAAATCCCAATTATCATAGCTGGTTAAACTTGTTCTTTCCGAATCAGTGGACAAGTTAAAGCCCAGAGACAGAACTTGGCTTTCAGAATAGGAATGGGACGTTGCACAAAAACGTATGCTTATGCTTGAGACAACCCAAGTTCGAAGTTGTGTTAGCTGTAGTGCCTTTTTCCCCTAATTAATCTTAGTTCATGACAAGCCGTCTATTTTTAGCCGCCGGAGTCTCATTTGTCTCGTGTTTTGTTTTTTGCATTCATTTCCGATGCGTACTGTTTTTTTAAATACCGCTCTGTATCAGTCGAGCCTGAGCAGTCCTCTTATCGGTGCTGGGGATGTCACGCAAATATCCTGAGGTCAAATAAGATCTTTATATGTCTCTCCTTTCAGATGGCATCCTCTGCATGTGCGGTTCATCGGGCCGATATACGGGTATTTTACCATAACGGCTATTGATCAATATCATGCCGGAGGACAACGCTATCTTCAACTAACCCAAACTAACCCTAATCCTAACTTTAAGGATAGTGGAGTTTACTAAAGGTGTTTTAATGAGATGAATCCAAATAAACGCAGGGAAAAAGTGAATCAAGTGACTCTCCATCGGCTGCTTTAAGACCCTCTTGGATATCTCCGGAAGTGATAAGAGACTTCCCACCACATCCTCGGCCTCAGGGAGCTGAGGGAGCGGCCGTGCGTAGATATCTCTAAAAATCAGCTTTAAAAAATAATAATAATAAGGCATCAGTTTTATACAGTGCTTTTCTGGACACTCAAAGACCCTTTACATTGCATTGTTCATTCACTCCATACATGGTGGAGGTAAGCTACTATTGTAGCCACAGCTGCCCTGGGGTAGACTGACGGAAGCGAGGTAACCAGTCTGCGCTATTGGCCTCTCCGATCACCACCAACCACTCACTCACTCCATTCGCTCGGCTTCCTGGTGTCCCAAACGGTCTCCCATCCTGGTCCTGCCAGGCCCTTCCCTGCAGAGCTTCCCAGGTCTGACGGGATCAGGCAGAGCGAAGGCGGTGTGGCCACAAAAACCCACATCGGTCGACCACTATTTAAGAGCTCAAGATTCTGTTCAAAACGATACACGATATTATTGCAATATTTCTAATTCACCTAAAGAAATTCCACCTATTAAGTGAAATATGTTCCTAAACATAAGAAGAATGTTAAAAATGCTATTATTTGTTGATAAGGTAGAAACTGTCAAAGTGATGCTCCCATTACGTCACATTTCAGACCCAGGTTGTCACTCTGACACACAATGCCGGGCTTAGCAGCAGTAATATGACTTGTGCTTCTTGTTCACTTCGACAGGTCTTAAACAAGTGCGTGTGCATGTATTGAAATCTCCTGACGTACTAAAAAGAGTCTTTGAGCTGCTTTCTGAAGGACCTTCTAACCAATTCACTCACAGCTTTGCTTTCACAGTCCTTCCAGCACTCATTAAAAGGGCCTATGGGTGTGTTCTTTTGTTAGTTAGCGGATATAATGTGATAACTTCATAAGGTCATTATCAAGTGAATGTCGCTCTTGACAATGGAGGCTTGTTGTGTTTCCTTGTAGTCGTAATTTTTGACACAACTTGCACATTATCTGTGTTTCTGTCACATCCTCTCTCCAGAAGCCAAAATAATCCTGCATTTCAGACAGGCGGCTCTTTTTAGGCACAAGCTGCCCGTTGTTTAAGTCCTCACTCCTTTTCTCGCTGTCACTCAGAGTTTTCTTTTGCTGTGTGGTGGAGCCACTTATGGGGCCACTCTAACCAATAGCAAAAAAGCACCATCGGCGGTGAGCAGTGAAGGTCACGTCTGATTGGTTCACCTCAGGCAGTCACCCTTGTGCTTAAAGTGGGAAATGAATGCAATAAAACAATGAACTTCTTGTGATACAGATATTGCACATGGCATTGTTGCGTTATCAATATGTTTGTGATATTTTGTACAGCCTTTGAATTGACTCCTTGTGTTCTCCATACATGACATCTGCTGATTTAGGTCAGTGGTGCATCCAAACACTAAACCGTTAGCAAGGCGATGGGCAAACCTTTATTCCTGTAGCTCGCACTTTGCTCCCTCTGCAGCGTTACCATTGTTCCCATCTGCTCCCCCCCCAAACGTCACCTTGTCCCCGTGTTTTCCGCTGTGAGTAAATCCCCAGCGGGTCCTAGCCAAACTGCAGTCTGCGGGTAAATAGACAGTGCGGTATAATCCTGTGGTGTGTGTGAGCTGGGCCGGTGTGAGGTCTGAACACAAGTCAAACTGAGGAGGCCCGGGTCAGAGCTACAGCTGAGAGCAACAACACCACACAGCAGGGCCCGAAGACCAGCGCAGGAACCAAAAAATACTACACAGGCAGAGGCTTTTATTATTATAGAATGGACAGGATATCAAGCTTACTGAGAGGTAAAACACTGCCTTTGGACAGCAGTAGCAGCGAGGTTAACTTCAATGCCTGTCCAATACTCTTTGCAAACAACAAATAGGGCTCTAGTACTAGTTGCAGTAGTAGTAGACGTAGTTGAAGAGTATGTAGTGATTGGTTTCCGATTGGAGCTGGATGCTGCTGTAATGCCATTAATAGTGCAAAGGTTAAACCGCGTTCTCCAGTCTGACCTCAGCCATGTCCGCACAACATTACAACAACAACAACAACAACAGATTAACCGCTCACTCAATTCAGCCCAACCCACAATCAATTACAGTTCCACCAGAGTGGGGATGAAACCACAAGAACGTGGACACAAAAACTGGAGTATCCGATTTTTTCCTGTTCAAACTGCGAGACTTCCATCGCTCAGTAAAACTCGGGGTGAAGACAACACAACACACGATCATAAGTACAAAGATATTGCTCCAAAACAAGCCTGGCTTTTGTGCGTCCATGTGTCTGTAGCTGGATCCCAGAGGAAGGACTAAACACAGTGTGGTTGCATTTCAGTTTCATGCTGCAAAAATCTGGAACAGTCTTTCAAAAGATGTGAGACGGGCCCTGACAATGTTCCAATCCAGTCCTAAACAGTTCTATTTCGCTGAGCGTGGAACAGTTTGGTTTTATTTCAGTTTATTGCTCTACAAAAAACGGTTACACTTCATTTTACGCTACACTTTATACACAGCCTACCAACTTCACTACAGCGTCATGGGTTATGTATAATCTGTAGAAACTACCTACAGGGGTGTGCAAAGGTTTGGGCGCCCCTTTAACTTTCCGACATTTTGCCAAACTATGGACCATAAACATAAATATATTTAATTGAAATTTTATGTAAAAGACACACACTAAGTGACACACAATCGTGAAGTGAAATGAATGAAATATTTTTTTGGATATAAATAAAAAACTGAAAAGTGTGATGGGTAAAAGTATAGGCCCCCTTTCCTTTTACTGCAACCAATTGCCTTCAGAAGTTGCCTGATGATTTCTGAATGATCACATGTTGACCCAATGACTAAATAGAGTCTACCTGTGTGTAATCTAATGTCAGTTCAAATACAGCTGCTCTGTGATGGTCTCAGATGTCTGTTAAAGTAATAGGTCATCGTTTTTACATACTGAGATATGTTCTTACCTTAGCTTTGACGAGTTCTTTAGGACCTGTCTGATCTTCACCCGTGCCTTCAGTCACGTAAACACAGCGCAGACGGCGTTAGCATTTAGCCTCTCCCTCTCTCCACTATAGCTCCAAAACAGGTCAAGATAGAAGCTACCAAGCTCTTCCACGTTTTCCCTATTTAAATATGGTTACGTGAAGTGTTCCACTACAAAGTATAATTACACAAAATTAAACCATGTGGATTTTCTAAGTGGATAAAAGGGGGAACTATAATGTAAGGCGTAATAATACCAGGAGTAGTTTGGCATCCGCACAGTAAAGTGAAGATTACTGCGCAGTAAAGTGAAGATTACTGCGATTACTTTGAACTACTCCTGGTATTATTACGCCTTACAATATAGTTCCCCCTTTTATCCGCTTAGAAAATCCACATTGTTTAAATTTGTGTAATTATACTTTGTAGTGTAACACTTCACGTAACCATAATTAAATAGGGAAAACGTGGAAGAGCTTGGTAGCTTCTATCTTGACCTGTTTTGGAGCTATAGTGGAGAGAGGGAGAGGCTAAATGCTAACGCCGTCTGCGCTGTGTTTACGTGACTGAAGGCACGGGGGAAGATCAGACAGGTCCTAAAGAACTCGTCAAAGCTAAGGTAAGAACATATCTCAGTATGTAAAAACGGTGGCCTATTCCTTTAAGAGACTATTGTGGAGCAGAAGCATCATGAAGTCCAAGAACACACCAGACAGGTCCGGGATAAAGTCATTGAGAAGTATAAAGCTGGGTTAGGTTATAAAAAGTACAGTTAAATACACCATCCAGGAATGGAAAGCGTCTGACATCACTGCAAAACTACCAAGACCCGGCCGTCCTCCTAAATTTACAGAACGAACAAGGACAGCACTGACCAGAGCTGTTACCAAGAAACCTATGATGACCCTGGATGAACTGCAGAGAGACACAGCTCAGGTGGGGGAAACTGTCCACTGAAGAACTATTAGTTGTACATGATGTTCTACAGACAATATCCGGGTATATACAGGCAGAAGGAAGGCAAATGGAAGGCCTTTTAATGAACAAAATAAACACTCATTGCAAACATTCCATCAAACAGAGGAATGAGGGGAAATTGTGAGAAGTGCAAAATACAACGGGCAACTTTTGAGCAAAAAGTGAAGACAATTTCAGTCAAAACAGCGGTTGAATTTGTTATTGACCATCATTTTTGTATTAGTATTTTGCAGGAAAGATAGCTACCGTTACTTTCCAAGAATGTTTGATTCAATGTCTGTTTGATTCCAAGGTCTTCATTTTTGGCTTCATAATTCATTCACTGTAGAAGCTGGTCATTCATTTTTCTTTCTTTGTTAAAGGGACACCGCGCCACGTTCTGGACTACACTGCTGCCATCAGTAAAAAACATGCTCCTAACGACCAGCTCGAGACATTACCGCAGTTGTTAAAGAATGGATTTGGATGAGGACCTAACTAGTCTAATCCTACTGACTTCGGTCACATCTCCATGGAGACGAGATGGAGACGTACCCACTCCCGGACAGTCATCTCACGCTCACAGCAAAACCGCATGTTTGTTTCTGCATTCATGAAGTATTTTTCAATGACGAAAAAATCTATCATAAAATAAACACTTCAATTTCAATTTCATTTATTGGGTAAAATTCTACGCAGTGTGCCTTTAAGGAGTCGCATTTAAATCCCCTTTATTTCATTTTCACTGCAGTGTCATTACAACCAGTCCTGTAAAGACCTTTTTAATTCCCCCTTTTAACCAAATAACACAAGCTTCACTATATAGCGCCTCTGTGGAGCAGGCTGTGCTAACCTGGTGCTAACACATCCACCATCACCGTCCCGTCAGTCTCCGCTTCCACATGCCCTCGCGCAGCCTTCACTCACAGTGTTTGACATGTAGCTACAAAAACACGGCTAGCTTCTCCGCTCCACGCTAGCTAGCTCCGCCACTTTAATTCGATTATTTCCCCCATTTTCCCTTCAGTCCCAACGCAAACAACAGCTGCCAATTTTTTTTTAGGAGAATTAGGACTAAAAAGCAGACATGTCCCGTGGCTGTTGCGTGTTCGGGATGAGCGCGAGGAACAGCGTTAAGTTCTCGTTAGCCGCGCGGGGTAGTTAGCTAGTCGGCTTACCTCATATTGGATGTACTGTTTCCTCCACTCCGGGGTGATGTGCGCGGCGAGATGCTCCGTGAATTTCATGTTTCAACACAGTTTTCGGGCTTCGGAATAGCTGCCCTGGTTCGTTGTTCTGCTAATCCTCCCCGCCCGGGTTTAGCAGCAGCAGCGGGAGCGTTTCAGCCACTCTCATCCGGAGATTAGGCACGGTTAGTCGGTCAAAGACGTTCCTCGGATGCCCCTCTCTCTCTCTCTCTCTCGACTATTGTCTGGTTGTGTGAACACCAGAGCCCCGCTGCCTGCACATTTGGGTTTGCCCGCAGGGTTTGGGGGCTTTTAGGGCATGAGCGACGAGGGGACAGCGGTGTGGGGTGTTAGCTGAAGGGGTACTCGGGCATTGTGGGTCTGACAGCACCAGTCAGATCCACGGGAAGAGCGCTGAGTGGAGGTAAACAGGCGCTAGCTGCTGCCCCTGGATGGATGGGGATGTACTGCCGAGGCTGGGGGCTGGCCCTGTCTCCGCCCCCCCACCGCTGTCACAGCCTGGCGGCTTCACGGAGCGCGCGGGAATGTCAGCACTCTTTTTATTATTATTATTATTTGACACTTTCTTTTGTTCATTATGGTTTAAAGCAGTACTAAGTAACGTGTTTACCTTAATAAATCCTTTCCGTAGTCCCTGTGGGGGTAATACAAGTGTTTATGGGATGATTGGAGGGTCTTTCATCTCCCCCAGGTGTCTCTGGCCAGAAAACCATGTTTGCAACTTGACTGCCACCGGTCCGGAGGAAGCCATACACACTAATGGAATCACGAAGAAGAAGCTAACATGCTAACGGGCAAAGCTAACTGCGGGCTAACGTCACTTTAAACAGTATTTACAGCCAAGTTTGAGTGAAAAAAAAATATTTCCATTGTATAATTGGATGCACAGTAACCCTCTCTCCCTTCACCTTTCCTGTCAGTATTTACTCTCCAAGACAATTAATAAGTTAAAAAATCGTAACTTGCTACTACACCTGCAGTTGCGCTTATGGCCTCTAGGGGGAAGAGTTACTTAGTACTGCTTTAACACAATGGCTTCACACAGCCACTAACTATGAGTGAGAAAACACCTTTTCTCTTCTTTGAAAAAAAATCAAAAAATCATAAAAAAATTCTGCCAGGGTGTGTAAACTTTTGAGCACAATTGTAAGTCATTAGTGTAAACATGTTTTGCATATGTTTAGAGTTATACTAGTGTCAACAATGAAGTACCTGTATGGAGCTAAATGAATGAGAATAAATGCAGGTGGCACTCAGAAGGTCATGGTCTTTATAGAAGCATACATTATGTTTTTGTAAATGTTTGGATTGATCTTTCAGTATTCATCTTCACAGGCCCCACTTTGTTATGTGAAAGCAAGGCTTGGATTCTGCTAGAGAGCTCGCAATGTTTACGAATACAACTCCCAACTGAGCAGAGCCTGCCTTAAGTTTAATACAAAGTGACCGATAGTTCACGAAGCCTAAATGCTTAGGACCAAAAGCAACTTTAAAGCTAAAGTTAAAGCAACAGAACACTATAAAACTATTTTAAGTCATTTTGTACTGAAGATGATGTCTCCGAGCTGGCCTGGTGTGGCCTCGGGATCCCCCCAGAACAGCCGGAGGAGGTGTGTGTGGATCAGGAAGTTTGGGCATCTCTGCCAAGACTGCTGCCCCCACGACCCGGCCCCGGATAAAGCGGAAGAAAATAGATGGCCTGTAGCCCTGTGAGGCGACTTCTGTTGTGATATTGGGCTATACAAAACCACTTGAAACTTGAACTTGATGGATGGATGGATGGATGGATGGATGGATGGATGGATGGATGGATGGATGGATGGATGGATGGATGGATGGATGGGTGGGTGGGTGGATGGATGGATGGATGGATGCACTGAAGGAACTCTGAATAGCGACACAGAAATGAAAACAAGGAACATGACATTGTTATCGCTTCACCCTAAAACCAATAAATAAATACGTTCCACATTCGAACGTACATGGCCAAGAAAATAAAAGCCAGTCTATCACACAAATGTATATTCAAAACTTGAATTGACGAATTACCCGCATTTTGCTGCACAGCCCGTGAATGCCTCGTGCGTGACGTCAGCAGCGCACCTTTGGGAGACGGTGACGTGGAGCTGTCGCCGTGTGAAATTCGGGTGGGAACTTTCCACTGACTGCATCGAGCCTTCTCCAGGGCTGCAGCGCATCTCTGCTCCAGGCAAAACATCACTTCAAGCCAGACACGAACATGTGCGCGTGATTCTACGAGCTGTGGCCAATGACGGCTTTAAATGGTATGATAAAGAAAAAAAAAAATGAAAATGTTTACCATTTTATTTATATTCTACTATAGCTGCACCAAACTCATTCATTCAACAAGTTTTTGCCCTGTACTCTTGACAGGTTTAGGGCTATATGGGACAGTGTATTACTATATTCCTTATATGTTCCTGGAAAAAAAAATACGAATTGAACCAAATCAAAGTTTTCAATAATAAGGACTGACTTCAAAGTGGTGTGTTTGAGTAAACATGCTGAGTATGTTTCCCCCCTGACGCAGTATGTTTTGTAGTGACACTGGAGCCCGTTGAGCTTGGCCTGGGATTAAACTGTTGTTAATTTAACTGAGTCGGTGGCTCCCTCTGGTGTCAGCCTGAGGAAGTGCAGCACCTGCCGCCCCCTGAAGGAAACGCGCTGCCAGGGGCGGACTGGCCATATGTCCATTCTGGAAGAGCACAGAAGGGCCACTGGCTCTCGGGCCGCTGGTCTGACCTCTCAATTTTCTCTCACCCCCCGATTTAACCAAGCTTTATCCAAATCTAAGCGCTTAAAAGAAAAGCATCAAAATACCGACGAAACAAGGATGAAAACGGAACAAAAATGTGCCAGAAAAGCAACAAATAAATGACGAAAAAAGAGATGAAAACCCAACAACAAAACCATGAAAAACAAAAAACATGACAAAAACACAACAAAAAAGTGACAAAAACGCGTGGTCTTAGCTTTCAAATGAGGCTCTCCAGTCGAGAAGCTTTCCGATTTGGGTAAAGCCGAACTGGAGAAAATGCAGGGGTTGGTAAGAGGTTAATATGTATTTTTAAAAGTACGCATTTATGCAAATTTGGGCCTCGCTGGTCAGAGTCCAGGGCCGTTTTTCAGTCCCAGTCCGCCCCTGTGCACTGCTCAGTCTGCGAGTCTTTACGCACAGACAGAGGTGGTACACAAAGCAAATATTACCCCAGTAAAAGTTAAAGTTGCTCAGTCGAATGATTACTTAAGCGAAAGTAGTAACTTAAATATTCAAAGGAAAAAGTTACAAATTTGCGGCTTCAAAAACCCAAAAACCCAAAAGGGACAAACTTTCTTGTTATGGCTTTGACATTGACAGCACATTTGCACACCGCCCCCTACTGTTCTGGAGTGAGCATTTTTAGGCTCATTATTTGAACAAATGTAATATAATAATACTAACATACTAATATACTAATATACTTTGGACTTTTGAGCCTTTATTTCAGATGCAGTGGAGTAAAAGTGAAGAGTAAAGGCTATAATAAACTGTGAAGTGGTGATCGGACTTCATTTTATTACTTGAGTAAAAGTAACATACTCCAATAGATCTACTGTGATTGGTCTTTGGAATATTTGTACTCACAGTAGTGGAACAGTACAGTGCACGTAGCCTGTTCAGCTGCCTGTGCGCTTTCTAAGAAGAGTTCTAATCTGAGCTCCTAATCCCCCCCTGCTCCACATTCTGCGGCCCGTGTGGTCATATAGCATACTCAATGACAGAGAAGAGCAAGAGGTATATTATTATGAGAAACTACCTGGTTTGACCTGAGAGAAAATGATTTGGTGCTAATCAACAGTAGAAATGAGTGAGGAAAATTCCATCCCAGGAATAAGGCAGGCCGTGGTTTATTGGACAAAAATAACGGGGCGTGAGCTCTTACGTTTAGGAAAAGCAGGTTTATTTGTCAATATCATCATTATTTATACATTATAAGCACAGAAATAAGATAAGATACTTCTAGTCCTGACTCTGGAACCAGCAGGAGACCCCTCTCATCTCAACATGTCAGAGATGTACTTTGGTGCCAGGTCATGAAGATACTTGTACATGCAGAGCTGTTTTGCACATTTTGATATTCTACATTTTATAGTCTGTTCTTTTTGCCCGTTAAATCTTTTTATTCATTGTACATAAGACATCGCTATTAACTATTTAATGATTTGCACATTTTCTGTCTATGAGTGAATTTCTCCATTGTGAGATCAGTGAAGGCTTATCTTATCTTAAAGCCTATTCTCTGAGCGACCAGAGCACTAGACTAATATGCTCCTATGTCCTTGTTCCAGAGCTGCTGATGTTACTGGGTTCAGGTCTGAGTCCCTGTATTACCTCTGATTTTCTGACCTGATTATGAGGTTGTTGTTAGGTCTCACAGCCACCAGAGAATTGACCCATGTGGTCCCATGTGGTCCCATGTGGTCCAATGTGGTCCCATGTGGTCCCATGTGGTCCCGTCTGGTCCCGTGTGGGTCTGGCAGCAGCAGCAGGGCGGCCCTCTCTTGGCATTCACCGCGTGCCTTAATTGACTGATGTGAAATCAAGGTCCACTGTGAACACTCAGAGAGGGCCTCAGCACATCTGGAACGGCACAGAACACAAAAGCACACTCACAGAGAAGGACGCACTATTACAACAACGACAGTATGCGCTATTTTTACTGCAAGTACTGCAACAACGATTGGACTTGTCATTATCCATGTACTTCTTGGAGATTTGTCATACTTGTATAACACTACTTTGAAGTGTCAGTGCTCTTACTTGAGTAAAACGTTTGGTTTGTCTTTCCTCCGTGAGTAAATCTGTGACAAAACCTTCAGTGACCGACGGAAATGAACCAAGATTTGACTGATTGAATCTTTCATTTACTTTCTTGTGTCTTTAAAAAATATTGGCTTGATGTCATTGAGGGGAGAGTTCTTTGGAAATATCAAGATTTTTTCCATTCCAAATGTTTTGCTCATCCGATCACAACATTAAACATTTACCTTTATGCACTGTATTCACAACCCTTAAGTAGTAATCCAGCGAGTACTTCTACTTTTTACTTACTACTTAACGTCTGCTTCAGTCAAAAGATTTGACGATAATGTTACTCTTGGAGACCGCAGTATGTTGATGCTACTGCCGTTAAAAATGATCGTGGTTCATTTATTGTTGTTTCCAGATTTGACAGGGTACTCAAGTACAAGTACATGTACTTAAGAAATTGGAAATAACTGTACTTCCTGCACGAGTAATATTATTATGAAGCAAAACATTGGGCAACTCTTTCCATGAGTGAATCTGTAAGTGACAGAAGCTCAGAATTGTATCTAATATTTCTGGTGAAAAACCTCTTTCACAGTATGTTATGTTTTGTCAGTGCTCTTACATCAACACTTTATTCTGGCTTGTACTGTCCAACATTTACTCCGCAGTAAGTATTTGGGTCACTACTTTTTACTTCTGTCTGAGTAAGTCTTACTCTGCTTGAGTTGATGTTTTTGAGTACCCTCCTCCTCTCAATGGCAGAGAATAATAGTCCGCTCTATAATTATAATGATCATCACTCGCTCTTAGAGTCGACATTAGCAACAACATGTTCAAAACTCAGACGGCTGACGAAGCAGTGCTGACAAAACACACAAGCAAAGAAACAACAACAAACAATCAACAAACTGCTCCATATTGTCATCATGCCGAGTCCAGCGCTCGGTCAGTAAACAACAATCTGTGATGATGGCCACATAAAGAGTGCTAAGTGAGAACTACACTGTGAATGGAACAAAGTTTAACAAGAGTGAGCACTGCTACTGTTCACACAGGACTAAATGTTGTAAGTAACAAGGTGGTGGTGCGGCTGGACAAGGGCTCAGAGTAGAGCCCCTGCTCCCTCCCTGGAGAAATGAGCCCGTAAAGATGCAAAAGAGCGTAACATGGTTAGTGTGATCTAAAATAAGAACCAAAAGGACAATACTGGTGGATCATTTTCTCTGGGTCGCAGGCCTTTGCCAAAAAATATATTTAATGTGCAATTTTGTTATAGTTTTTAAGAGTCAGCCTATGTTTAAAGTGATAGTCTGTAAGTTTGCAAAGTGAGGAGAGATAGAGTGACATTTGAAAGTAAATTCCTCCCTTCTTGGACCAGAAAGCCCGTCTTAGTTTGCAAAATGAGGAGAGCAAGAACAGCATTTTCAAAAGTAAATGATCAAGCTCCTCCCCCTCCCTCCTGATTGGACCTGCCAAGCTGGTTCACAGGAAAAGCTCGTCTCATTGGTCAACACGGGAGGATACTAGACTCTGATTAGCTACAGATATCCGGGAAGTTCAACCTGTGAAAACTTTATATAAAAAAAATAAAATGTATATTGGTGCTTACTTTGTATCAAAATGCAAAACCAGGTGGTCGATTTTGCACATATTATAGAAATTGTAAAACATTTAAACTTCCAGACTATCACTTTAATACTTGACTCAGCAGAAGACTGACGAAATGATCTCCTTTTCTATTAAAGCCACACCGCTTAACATTTAACCCAATATACACAACAAAATATAAACACTGGGAGCGGGATGTCTCCAGCTCGTCTCCATGGCGACGCTGCCTGAAAGCAGCCAAATATACATAGGTTATGTCCATTCTTTTCAGCATCTATCTGGTCATATAAGAAGCATGTTTTTATTAACATATTAATTCAAAATGTTACGCAGTGTGACTTTAAATATATTAAAATATAGCCAAAGGGCAAACTATTTCTTTTATAAATTGAAAAGAATATTCTTACTTGGGATACGAGTATGTTGAGTGTGGGCTGTGAAGCTAAACCAGGTGAGAATGAAAGCACTGCTGAGGGAAAACCTCACACTGGCAAAATGATAAACGCAAACACACCATCATGAAGAAAAAACACTGGTCTATCAGCGAGGCTCGCGCACATGCCTCTTTACATCCAACAGCTCCATGGCCTAACCCCGTCTGAGCGACACTGCACTGGGGGTTCTGTCAGTGGAGCGCAGGCCTGTCAGGGCCCAGAGCGAGCACTGCAGTCTCCAAAACAATGCGCCTCCACACCGCGCCTGCACACACGCTCTACGGCAGATACAGACACACAGACGCCCCATCGTTACGTCCACAATCAAATGTGCGTCAAAACAATAAACAAATCAAAGTCCTTTAGGTTCCAAACCAACCGACCGAACACCGTGGACATCCGCAGTGTGCTCGGAGGATACCGCATCTCTCCTTCCTTCCTCCCTCCCTCGGCCGCGTCTTCCTCGGCCGTGCCCTTGGAGAGGAGGGGGACGCCGTCCTGGCACGTTCCTTTCCCTCTCCGCGCGCTCCGTGTCACGGCCCGGGCGCACGCGGGTCGTGTTTGGCGGCGGTTCTGGTCGGTGGATGGGTGGAGGGAGGGATGGGTGATGGAAGCACCGAGGGTTTGTGTTGATGATGCTCGCGCACGGGCTGTGGGCTGGGTGTGAGTGACGTCACCATGCGGGCAGAGGCACGAGCGCCTGGTTTGTCCTTGACACGGACGGCGGAACACTTTGATCATGCTAGCTGCGGCCTAGCTTCGCTTCGTTAGCCAGAAATAGTGTGTCAGAAGTAGTGAAGATAGTCTTTATTTATCGATCTATTTAGGCTCGTTCATTTTGGCTCTTTATTTATTTCAGAATTGTATTTACAGAATCTCCCTTTCCTTCGTAAAATACCTTATTAGCTAAAAGACACTCAGACAGTTTGATGTGTTTGAATGAAAGACAACTTGAAATTTGAAGGAGCTCAGTGTAGAGACGCTGCTCCTTCACGTCAAGCGGAGCAGCTGTTGAGGCTGGTGCACATTTCCGGATACCTCCTGGTCCCTCCCTGGGGATGTGTTCTGGGCATGTGTCATTGGGAGGAGGCCCCACAGGGACTATGTCTCTGAGTAAGCAACTATTGCAGCCACAGCTGCCTTGGGGTAGACTTTCCTCTTTCCGAAATCGCTCCCTCCTCCCTCCTCCTACCCCCTAACACTCATTTTGCCCGTGCCCACGAAGTGAAGTTCTGTCCCAAACACACCACTCAGTGAGGGGAAGTGGCTGCTCAGCATCGATGCAGGCCTAACCGGGCCGAGTGAGAGGAGTCCCACGAGCAACAAACACCAAACAACCCCAGTCCTATGTTTATGTAGGAGAACCTAAACTAACATCGATACAGGTCTAACCGGGCCGAGTGAGAGGAGTCCCACGAGAAACAAACAACCTCAGTCCTATATGTTTATGTAGGAGAACCTAAACTAACATCGATGCAGGCCCAACAGGGCCAGGTGAGAGGAGTCCCACGAGCAACAAGCACCAAACAACCCCAGTCCTATGTTTATGTAGGAGAACCTAAGTGTAAACCAACAACTATACTGTCATATAGACATTTATGAATGACAAAGAAAGCGGCAATGAGACGTGATATGATTTCACTGTGGCCTCGTGAGTTTGAAGAAGCTGAAATATATAAGGGATTATTTTTCATTTAAAAGTATGATGAGTCGAATGTTTGCAACATTACTGGGCTGTGCCGTCAGTCACAGCTCTAAGTTCTCTGATGTCTCTGAAGGTGCCCTCACTAAGGCCTGAGTGGAAGGTGTAGAGAAGGGAGATGGGAACAGTTTCAGAAAGGCCCTCACACAGGCCGCAGATAAAGTGTCTTGCCCAAGGACACAATGGCAATCTGCACCTGCGGGAGCTGACATTCAAACTGCCTTTATTGGACGATTGTTTCAAAGCATCGGTTGTGGACTTTTAGGTTTTTTTTTAATAATGTTAAACCCTGATCAAAAACATGTTTCAATGTTCATATTCAGTACATGTTTCTCTTCCCCCTCAGATCACCGGCCCCCATTCATGTGTACGTCACGCAGGGATCTCCATGAAGTTCCTCTTTTTTCCAAAGTCTAGACACCGTCACCCAACACATTCTGATCATGTCCGTGGCCAAACTATCTTCCTTTTATATTGTGTTTTTGTACTATTTTAATGTTTATGATCTTTAATGGAGCAGAAGCAGCTGATGACTTTCCCATGTGTATTAATAAAGTGTTCTGCCTCTGTTTTGACTGATTTGTTTTTTGGTCACTAGTTTACAAAGGGAGGAAGTGCGCCCTCTGCCGGCCTAGAGTGTAACCGCTCTCTATGTGAGTACGCACTGAGCATGCGCAGAGGATAATCTCCCAAAGCCGCCTGGACTTTTCTGGGACAAACTGACTTAACACACATGGCACCAGCACCAGCGGGACATCTCACGATCCAAACAACATATATTCCATTTTTTTAAACTTTATTTGCACACTTTTAATGAGAGTTTCCTCTTAGCGGCGATGCCAGGGTGGTGCGGTCTTGCCCCGGAGAAGTTCTGCGGAGCCTGGGCTGAACTTCAGAAGCGCATCAACAGATAACTTTTATACACGGACATTGTTGTTGTTGTTGTGAGGGAACCAACTTTTTTGTTTTCTCTGGCACCAATGGAGGAAGATTTTGATGAGCGCGCCGCCGCAGAGATCATCAAAGGTGAGGAAAGTCACACGTTTCCCAAGAGGTGAAAAAACTAGGAGCGCAACGATAACACAATTCGAAGTTCGATACATTGCGATAAACGATATTATTGATTGGACCACTTGATGACACTGGAACTTCATTTAAAAAATGGAAATCTCAGTAATCCCTTGTTCTGAAAGTACTCACTGTGTCTTCAATAACACACACGCTGCAGTTAACATGGAACTCAGTGAAACACCATTTACCTCGGTGAAATGATTCTGGAAAAATGTAAATGAATGCAATGACGATAAATAAGGAGCCACAACAAAATGATGCAGTGATAAAGTGATTATTGTGACAGGCCTTTGAATAATGAAACAAAATATCTCCATACTGGATGTGACTGAAGCCCATGAACAAGCACCGATTTACCTGAAAGCTGTTTGTTTAACCTCTTAACTCCCGCCTGAACCCAAAGGATCTTTTTCCTCACGTCAGCAGATTTTTTTTTCTGTCATTTTTTTGTTGGGTAGTCAACTCATTTTTGGAACTTTTTTCGTCATTTTTTTGTATTTTTTTTGTAATTTTTTTGTCACATTTTAGTCATTTTTTCGTCCATTTTTTTTAATCAATTTTTGGTAATTTTTTTGTCACATTTTTGTCACATTTCCATCATTGTTTTCGTCTCAGTTTTGTTGCAAATTTTTATCATATTTTCTTTTTCTTTTTTTTACCATTTTGTCACATTTTTGTCGTTTTTTGTCACATTTTTGTCTTTTTTCGTCAATTTTTTATCAATTTTTTTGTCGTTTTTTTTATCACATTTTTGTCATTTTTCGTCAATTTCTTGTGACATTTTTTGTCACTTTTTCATCAATTTTTCGTCACTTTTTTGTCACATTTCCATCATTGTTTTCGTCTCAGTTTTGTTGCAGATTTTTATCATATTTTTTTTCTTTTTTTAGTAACATTTTGTCACATTTTTGTTGTTTTTTCGTCATTTTTTATCAATTTTTTGTCATTTTTCGTCAATTTTTTGTCAATTTCTTGTTAGATTTTTTGTCACTTTTTCATCAATGTTTCGTCACTTTTTTGTCACATTTCCATCATTGTTTTCGTCTCAGTTTTGTTGCAAATTTTTATCATATATATATTTTTTTTTTTTACCATTTTGTCAAATTTTTGTCGTTTTTTGTCACATTTTTGTCATTTTTCGTAAATTTTTTATCCATTTTTTTGGTCGTTTTTTTATCACATTTTTGTCATTTTTCGTCAATTTCTCGTGACATTTTTCGTCGCTTTTTCATCAATTTTTCGTCACTTTTTTGTCACATTTCCATCATTGTTTTTGTCTCAGTTTTGTTGCAGATTTTTATCACATTTTTTTATTTTTTTTAGTAACATTTTGTCACATTTTTGTCATTTTTTGGTCAATTTTTTATAAATTTTTTGTCATTTTTCGTCAATTTTTTGTTAGATTTTTTGTCACTTTTTCATCAATGTTTCGTCACTTTTTTGTCACATTTCCATCATTGCTTTCGTCTCAGTTTTGTTGCTATTTTCACAGCTTTTTTCCAGAATCCTTTGGACTGGGGTAAAGCCAAACTGGAGAAAATATGCTCGGTTCAGGTGGGAGTTAAGGGGTTAACAGACATGCCCATATCTGAACTTATTCTCCAAAAAGAGGTCCCAGATCTGAGGTAAACATGTCCAATCCACAGAATGCTTTTATAATGATTGTAATATTGATTTATTGACAATTCATAAACATTTTTAGATGGAGCACAAGTTGTTTATCTTTCATCTTGAATATCTACATCCTACGGTTGAATTAGTTTAAAGACCCTCCTTGATCTAAAGGCTTCCCACCAAAACCCCAGCAAAGATTCCTTTCGTGCTGCAGGTTTCCACCACAGAGACTGAATTCCGCAGGTCAGTAACGAAGTAAATGAACTGACAGCACTTCCGTACCCTGGTAAAGGCCATGATATTATTACTGTGCACACATGATCACACTTATGCCAATCTGGAAAGTCGGCTTCCAACGATGGTTCGTGAAGAGGGCAGACTTTTAGGGAGGGCTATTTGCTGCTGATAGGATCAAGCACTCCTCCTTTTAGGGTTGGGCTGTGTGTCAAGCTGTAGCTAAACATCCAAGTGCTAAAGCAGGAAGAGGCAAGTCAGCTTCACAAAGGGACGATTTTCTTCACGGTTAGTGCTAGATCGTCTGCTCCGGAGGGACGGTCTGCTGTGAAAACGTGAGATATCATGACACAAATTAAGGTTAGGGCCAGGGAAATGGTTAACCTCTTAACTCCCGCCTGAACCGAGAGGATGTTTTCCTCCCTCACGTCATCAGATTTTTTTTTCAAATTTTTTTGTTGGGTATCCAACTAATTTTTGTCATTTTTTTGTCATATTTTGTCACATTTTGGTCATTTTTTCGTCCATTTTGAATCAATTTTTTGTCACATTTTTGTCATTTTTTTGTCATTTTTTTTAAAATCAATTTTTGTCATTTTTTGTCACATTTTTGACATTTTTTCATCAATTTTTTTGTCATTTTTTTGTCATTTTTTTTAAATCAATTTTTGTCATTTTTCGTCACATTTTTGTCACATTTTTATCACATTTTTGTCACATTTTTGTCATTTTTTCGTCAATTTTGAATCAATTTTTTGTCACATTTTTGTCATTTTTTTGTCATTTTTTTTAAATCAATTTTTGTCATTTTTTGTCACATTTTTGACATTTTTTCATCAATTTTTTTGTCATTTTTTTGTCATTTATTTATCAATTTTTTTGTGACATTTTTGTGACATTTTTGCCACTTTTTCATCCATTTTTCGTCACTTTTTTCTCACATTTCCATCATTGTTTTCGTCTCAGTTTTGTTGCTATTTTCACAGCTTTTCTCCAGAAGCTTTTGGATTGGGGTAAAGCCAAACTGGAGAAAATGTGCTCGGTTCAGGTGGGAGTTAAGGGGTTAAAATTAAGGATTAGGATTAGGATTAGGATTATTTGTATTTTTAGACAAACCAACTCATAGATCTATACAAAATCACAGCAGACCGTCCCTCCGGAGCATACGATCTAGCACTAACCTTTCTTCATTGTACAACGACCAAGGGCTGAACCTGCCAATTATAGATCAAAAGTGAAGCACCACTTTCTACAGAAAATGACCTAAGTCGGTGTTCTGTTTGGACATTTTCAAGTAATTGACAATATGTTAAAGGTACAGAGTTTAAAAATTTAAAAATTACGTATTTTCTTCCCCTTACATGTTCCAACAATGTCCTAAGGAGCAAAAATCGCCCTGATGAAGACATAGCTGTCGAAACGCGATTTTTAACCTTCTTGTCCATGCATTAATAAAGGATTTTGAAGTTTTTGCTACTCCGGAGTGCCTCCATACCTTTTTTGACTGCTTTTGACACGCACAGCCAGTCTCCCCTCTGTCCTCATGCACTCTCGGCTCCTTGGAAGAGCACCCGTGAGTCTACTACAACCTGTTACACCTATGGGACCCAAAGCAGCGCTCACTTTCTATTTTCAGTGTCCTAAGGTGTCCTGCACTGTCACTCAAAAAGATGTTAATTCGGGTCTGAAGTGCCGTCATGCAGGAGCCTAATATAGAAGCTGCAGTTACACGTATGGCCTGAGGGGGCAGTAGTGAGTATAAAATGGCTAACTTGCATCTAGCCCCTTTAACTGTAAAAATGCAAAATGAAAGTACTCTCTGCTTTGTGTAATAGTATCTTTCAAAGTCGACTTGAGGGACAGAGGTTCTATGATGGAGATCAATTGTTGTTGTTGTCATATGTAAAACCCACCCACTCATGTCAATACTGCCGCGTGATTGGTCCGAAACACCCATGGATTTGCGCAAATGTTTCCGAATATATTCAATGGTCAACCCTCCAGATCAGCGGGTGGCTCTGGGCAGATGTGCTGCAGATGCACTGACTCGCTGACATAAGGAAGGTTTGTCCCCGTCGTGTTGCCGTACAGGTGGCGAATTCAAGCGCCATCTTCCCTGTTTGGAATAAAACTGTATTTGACCTGTAGTGTTTATTGTTTGTTTATTGTTTATTAATGGATCCCCATTAGTCTTTACCATATAATAGTAAAGACTACTCTTCCTGGGGTCCATGAAAATGCTACATTTAAAATTTACAAAACATCATTACATGTACAAATACATCGTTAAAAATCCTTAAAAATCCTGTTCCTGAACATGCTAATACAATATTACAATATACCTAATCTGGGATATTGTTGTTCACTACATTATGTCCCATCATTTAAGACGTTTTTTTTTACCATTCTTTTAAAACAGCTTTTGAACACTAAGGCTGTTAAAGAATAAGGGAGCTTGTTCCACAGAACCATCGCTCTGTACAGAACTGTTCTCTTCAGAGCATTTGTCCTCGGCTGTGGACGTGTAAAAAGGCACCGTGAAGCCTGACGAGTATTTAAACTGTGCCTTTCTCTAGTCAGCCGTAGTTGGGAGAACAGACCTGAGGGTTTTTGAAGAGTGTAAACATTTTTGCAGAACACTATAAGACTGCAGGCCACTCTTTCCTCTACTTCCTCTACTAAACCAGGATAGCCTCTCGTGCAGGGCACTGACACTGGTCCTGAATGGGCATCGCAGTGCGAGACGAGCTGCTCTGTTCTGGATTAATTGTAATTTTACAAGGTAGAAGCACTTGACCAGATAATGGAGCAGTAGTCAAGATGTGAGAGTGCAAGTGACTGAAGAACCAACTTGGTAACTGGAATAGTTAAAAAATATGCGCATCTTCTTATATTAGAGATGGCTCTACTCATTTTTACAACAGTGTTTTTAATATGTGGAGACCAAGATAAGGTTGGATCAATAGTGACTCCCAATAATTTGGCTTCAGTGACCTGCTGAATATCAGTGCCATGCATGGACAGACTTAAGTTGTGCACTTGTTTGATCGATCTCATTGATCACCATACATTTAGTTTTTAAAGCACTGATTTTTAGCAGTAGCAGTATTCCTCGAGTAATGGAAATAAATGAATAAAAGTTTTAAGCAACTTTTGTGCGTTTGTAGTCGCCATATTTAGACCAAATTTGAATGTATTTAGATAATTTTGCAGCAGAAAACACATAAAGCATTCATTAGTTTCTTTTTATCATGATTTCAGCTCATTGGGATTATTCACTGCAAATTCAACAATAATTTGGCCCTACTCGCGAGACATGCCTTGCAGTGAAGGCAGTTTGAGTGCTAAAAGGACCAGATTTGAACGGGCCAGTTCAAATGGAAAGATTACGCTGCGTGAGGATGAAGTAACCTCCTGCTGAGGGAATTAAGAATTGTGTAACAGATTTGGCTCAAATGTTGCTTTCCCCGTGATCAAGTCATGTTTTCCTCCCTCCGCAGATCGCCTGTACTTCACTGCTCTGAGAGTCAAACCCAAGAACACAGCCTCCACCCACTACTTCAGCTCGGACGAGGAGTTTTTCTATGAGAGGTGAGGCTGGACTTCTACCAACGCAATAAACAATAACGGGCCAAAGGGGACACTTGTGGTCTGTCAACAGCACGCTAAAAATATCAGCTTTTGACATTCAGGTGACACTAACTCTTCCCACGTAAAAGGATGTTCTCCACTATTGTAGTTTTCTCTCAGCTGAGGATACAGGGACATCTAGAACCTCATGGTGTACTGCACAAACATGGAATAGCCTTAATAAGAAGTGCTGAGCCTGAAATGCTAACTCATATTTAGCAGCTGGGACTAGCTTACAAGTCCAACCTCTTCTATAATGTACCAGTCAGCTTGAGGTTGGCTCAGGACAGACATTCAGGGGTAATGGACTCGGGCCTAAAATTTGAACAGTCACATTAAATCAGTAACATCAGCAGGCTTTCATAATCCCCAAAAAAAAAGTCAAGAGTCTACAGTAAATCAGATTTGGAGAGATTAATCCATACTGTCTACACGGGCTGTAAGGCAGTACATGCAGAACGCCGCTGCACCAGTCCTAACTATAGCCAGGAGATAGGACCATATTAGTCCAGCGCTCAGGTCTCTGCACTGGCTTCTGTCGCTCAGGGAAAAGACTTTAAAGCGCTGTTTGCAATCAAGTCTCTCCACGGTCTAGCACCTCAGCTCCGAAACTCAGGGAGCGGTTCCCAGAGTCCGGGCTAAACTCGGCGAGGCTGCGTTTCAGTTTCATGCGGCCGAGGTCTGGGAAAGTATGCAGGGCGAGGAAAATGTATGTGAACGCGTTGGAATTTCTCACATTTCTGCCTAAATTGGTCATAAAATGTGTGTCTGGTTTTCATCCGAATCATAAGAATGAGTGTCTGCTTAAACTAATACCACCCAAACATTTACATTCTATCATATTTTCATTGGCCGTAACACGTAAACATTCACAGGACAGGGAGGAAAAAGTAAGTGAACCCAGGAATCTCGCTGAATGACGATGATTTCCGGAATAATGAGTAAAAACCTGAAACATTATTCTGAAAGCGCATGTGCGTGCTGTTCGGCGTCTCGTCTGGCGCGACCGCGGTGGATTTAGACGGGGATTTACAGTGCACGACGGGAGCCCGGGCCCCGCTCCGTGCCTGCCCGCGCCGCAACAACGATGACGTCATGGAATTAGAATAGCAAAGAAGAACATAACGTTATAAAATCTCCGCTTGTGCATTGTGAGCTCGACGAGGAATTAGAGTGGATTTGGGAGTTACGTAACAAGTCGGCGGAAAGTTCAGGCAAACGTGGACGAGGATTAGGAGCAGTGGATTAGCGGAGCGGGCGGAGAGTTGTGGAAATGACTCAATGGGGTTAATAAACTTTGGAACATTTGATCCCTGTGTAACCAAAACAATCACACAGCACCGGTGAGCGTTTAGTGCAATGGAAACCAACCCAACGGCACACTAGCATTTATCTATGACAAGCAAAAGTCAGAATATCGGAACATCTAGCTACAGGAAACACAAAAGAGATGGATCAGTTCCTCCTAAGATGAGAACATCGTCTCTGGATTCAGCACTTCTAATAAGGTCTTCCTGGTCACAATAACAGACCGCCCACCACTTCTTCAGTCACTCCTCACCAAAACATGTATACCAGGCGTTAAGGATGAAAGGCTTGGGACATCAGTTGCTGTTTCCCAAAGCCTAGATACCTTACCTTGCTTTGGGCCGCTTCCAAATTCCTCCAACAATAGCTCCTATGACCTGATCCTATAGCTCCGATCCCCTTGTCATGTGATAAGGTCAACTGTTAGATCCCTATCCCGTCCTTTGGTTCATCAGATTTGGCAGTGCAGTGGTTTATGGGATGGCACATTCAGTAGCTTCTAATTGCAGGTGAGGAACCTCCAGAGGTCCCTATGCTGAAGGAGGTGTGATAGGAAGCACACAGGCTCCTATGGCAGGCCGTGTTAACATTTAAAAATAAAACTTGACTATCCTTTATTGTAATTATTATTATTACAGTTATGGATATCTGTGGATGTTTTGTCGAGTCGTATTTAGTTTAGATGTCTTACCAATCTGGCAGCCTCGAAATGGATCCATAAAAGTTGCTTTAACCCCTTAACTCCCGCCTGAACCGAGCACATTTTCTCCAGTTTGGCTTTACCCCAATCCAAAAGCTTCTGGGGAAAAAGGTGTGAAAATAGAGACAGAACTGAGACGAAAAACAATGATGATGTGGCAAAAAAGTGAGAAAACATTGACAAAAAAGTGACGAAAAAATGACAAAAATGTGATGAAAAAATGATGAAAAAATGACAAAAAATGACAAAAATGTGACGAAAAAATGACAAAAAAGTGACGAAAAAATGACAAAAATGTGACGAAAAAATGACAAAAAAATGACAAAAATGTGACGAAAAAATGACAAAAAAAATGACAAAAATGTGACGAAAAAATGATGAAAAAATGACAAAAATGCGACAAAAAATGACCAAAAAGTGACGAAAAAAAGACAAAAAATGTGACGAAAAAAATGTCCAAAAAGGTGACAAAAAAAGACAAAAAAAAGACAAAAAAAAGACAAAAAAAGACAAAAAAAGACACAAAAAAATGACCAAAAAATGACAAAAAATGTGACGAAACAATGACAAAAAAGGTGACAAAAAAAGACAAAAAAAGACAAAAAAAGACAAAAAAATTACAAAAAAAAGACAAAAAAAGACAAAAAAATTACAAAAACTTACGAAAAAGAGTTGAATACCCCCAAAAAAATTTGATGACGTGAGGAAAAAGATCCATTTAAATGAGTTTTGTAGATCTTTGCTTTCAAATGAGGCGTTACACTGGCCTACTGGATTGGGGTAAAGCAGAACTGGAGAAAATGCTCTCGGTTCAGGCGGGAGTTAAGAGGTTAAGTGGAACGTTGAACCTAGATTTTGTTACTCTATGAATAATATATACATAAATGTTTTACGAGTTTTGGGATGGATGGTCCAGGACCCACTGCTTGGTCGGTTTCAAAGTAATAATAAGTTTAAACTGCTTTTTTAAATCCTTTTTTAATGGTTATCTAGTAAAGGAGCACAGGATTCATACAAAAAGAAAGCAAACAAAAAAAATGTTTGTAGAGGCAGACAAAGATAGCCCTGAATGTTTCCAAGATCTGTATGATTTAGACTGTAGTCGATGAAGAGGAGATTATGTATAGATTTGTATTTATATGCAGCCGCTGCACAATACATAGAAGAGGAATACATACATCAGCATAATGTATCATCTCACGCTATTTCATAACCAAGACATTTTAAAATCAGTTTCAAAAGGGGAACTTCCTCGTCAATTGGCCACAGACACATTTGGCATTGCTTCTGCTTTTTAAGAATATTCAGAAAAGTAGAAATGCGAATGACAAACTGAATACGGTTGAGATTATGAGATTATTTCTCTCTATTATTTCACCTCTGTCTTTTCACAGATGAATTTTGTCAGAGTACCACAGGGCAGGTCATTCCAGCTTGCATGTATTGGTTTAAAAAGAACTTCAACACAGTCCTCATTTCCTGTGTTGTCATTTGGCTCAGCAAGAGCTGCAATGAAGGAAAAGAATAAGAAATAAAGCGCAATGAATTGATAAAGTATAGTGAACCTTGTAGCTAGTGGTGATCCGTCCACCCATCTCCACACCCCCTCCTGTATAATATCAGTCAGGCCAGTCCAACTGTGCTCCTCAAAGGTCCAGGCAAATTCCTAAAAGAGTCAGACCTTTCAGTTTGAATATGCAGGGGAAGCGTGAGGGCCACAGAAACAGAAAAAAAACTGCAAACCACAGAGGAGTTTGGTGACTTGGCATTTAAACATTTCCATTTTATGCCTCAGAAAACTGTCAACCAAGACAAAACAAAGGTGAAAGCTGTATCCTTGTACTGAGAGAAGTGTTAACCCTTCACTCCCTCAGTTATGACCAACATGTCTGTGTTTGATAGAGCTGCTTTAAACAGTCCACCTGAATCAAACTTTGTCCTGGGAAGTCCCTCACAGGGTCAGCATGATGATGTTTTTAGGCGTGTATGGCTTTATTTCACAGGACAGGTCCAGGCCAAAGGGGGTGAAGACAGGGAGACATTTGACAAACAGAGCTGGGACTCAAACTCATGACAAAACATTGTCCTCAACCACAGCACTTTCAGCTGCACAACTGTTTTTATTTTCTAATGGAAAAACACAAAAGCACGCGTGCCCTTAGACAATGTTAGAAGTAAGGTTGTTGTTGTTGTTGCCCGCCAGTTCTATGTGTAGGTACATATATAAGTAATAAGAAAGTAATTACACGTAAGTACAGGTATTTACACATGGTGTACAAAGAGTAATAACCACATGTAGGTGTCTGTGTAACAAAGGTGTTTATAGAGTCTCACTTAAGATTACAACCTGAGCTCACGAGGAGTTATTCTCCAGTGAATGTACATAATATTAATAATGGCTCTAATAATGGCTCACACTTAGGGCTGCTCGATTATTGAATAAATAATAATCACGATTATTTTTGTCATAATTGAAATCACGATTATGCAAACGATTATTTGTTGCCTTTAAAAAAATCCATCAAAAAAGTGACAAAAATCCATCAAAAAAATGACAAAAATCCATCAAAAAAAGACAAAAATCCATCAAAAAAATGACAAAAATCCATCAAAAAAAGACAAAAATCCAGCAAAAAAGTGACAAAAATCCATCAAAAAAAGTGACAAAAATCCATCAAAAAAAGACAAAAATCCATCAAAAAAGTGACAAAAATCCATCAAAAAAGTGACAAAAATCCATTAAAAAAAGACAAAAATCCATCAAAAAAATGACAAAAATCCATCAAAAAAAGACAAAAATCCATCAAAAAAATGACAAAAATCCATCAAAAAAAGACAAAAATCCAGCAAAAAAGTGACAAAAATCCATCAAAAAAAGTGACAAAAATACATCAAAAAAGACAAAAATCCAGCAAAAATAGTGACAAAAATCCATAAAAAAAGACAAAAATCCAGCAAAAAAAGTGACAAAAATCCATAAAAAAAGACAAAAATCCAGCAAAAAAGTGACAAAAATCCATCAATAAAGTGACAAAAATCCATCAAAAAAATTACAAAAATCCAGCAGAAAAAAGACAAAAATCCAGCAAAAAAAGTGACAAAAATCCATTTAAAAAAAATGTGAAAAAAAAAAATTATAATCGATTTTTTGCCATTATGCTCATTTTGTAATCATTTACTGTTGTAATCGAAATTGTAATCGAATTTTGATTAATTGCACAGCCCTACTTACACTTGTACTGCACTTTATCCTTTTCCAAAATATGTTTATGTAATGCCAGTTTGAATCCAATTTGAATGCTTCTCAATGACATCTAAGGCCTTAATGACTGTGGCCTGGAAACACCTCTCCTCTGTACCGTCCCTGCCCCAGATAGGCGCTGCCATAGTGCAGTAGGTTGGACGTCTAATCCTCGTGCCGATGTCTGGACTGAACTCAGCTGAACGGATCAATGGGCTTTGCTGGACATCCTGGGCCTGACTCCGGTGCCAGTCGTGGGACCTGCGCTCCGATAAGCTGCTCTTCAGCTCCTGTGATGGATTATACTGGACTGAACGCCAAATCGAAGTGGCAATTTGAACATTTAATAACCAAGAAAAACCTGGGATGGACTTTTGGGATCCGATACCAATACTCTGATGTGAAGGAGGTTGGAAAGGCCGATAACCAATATGTAAGCTCTGGTTAGGGATTGAATTTGATGTATTTTTAAATCTCCCAAATTGAATAGTTCAAGAACGGCCAAGGTGTTACTGGCAAACATTGTTTCCAGTTGTTAGCTTACTTGGCAGTAGGGGTGGACAATTTCATCGTCTACAACAGGCCTTCTCAAACTCTGGACTCGAGGTGATTTGGTCGGGACCCGGTGGTGCCTTTGTGCAGTGTATTTTATTGCCAGAGCAAAGCTTGTTGAATTACCACAAGTGCAGTTGCAGCTTTGGCCTGTAGGGGCAGCGTATAGAGAGGTGCACAGTCTGCTGCTAACAATTAGCTTGAGGCCCATCAAGATCAAGTTAAGTTAACTTAAAATATTCGTAGAGAAATGTGTTCTCTGCATTTCACCCATCCTCAATGTCACAGATGTTAATGGTCAAACACCTGGATTCCCCTATGATACACGTTTTTAGTGGTCAGTGAAACTGGAGGAAACCTACTCAGACACGGGGAGAACAGGCACACTCCACACAGAAAGGCCCTGTCCCTGGTGGGAATCGAACCCGGGACCTTCTCGCTGTGAGGCATGAGCGCTAACCACTGCACCACCATCAGCATCTTATTGGCTTTTAAAATTTGAAATGGGTAATAAAGTTTAGCAGTGATCTGGTTAAATCTAAACAGAAATATGAAGAAATGGTTATTTTGTTATCCTTTGTTTGTTCATGTTAAAATGCACTCTGATCATTCAATTATTATATTTACAAATGCATTTTTACTATTTAAATGTTTATTGTTTAAATGTACACATTTCTGCATATTTCTGATGGTTTGCAGAAACATGGCTTCATCATTGTTATCAAGAAAGTCCCCAAAAATATTCAGATATTCATTTTGCTCAATAATCGCCCGCCCTATTTAATTACATATGCCAAAAAATGAACACATTAACACTTCATTTTCCATTATGAGTCGGCGTTTCTTCGTCTGTGGTTGTATTTGCTCGATTTCAACGATTACTTTTGCTTTCCGTTGTTTTTGCGCAGCTTTTACTCTGACTTCGGCCCCCTCAACCTGGCCATGCTGTACCGATACTGCACCAAGCTGCACAAGAAGCTCAAGGTGAGCGCTCCGCTACACGTAAACCACGAGGGAACGACTCAGGTTCCAAATGCTCATTGTTACAATGTTTGATTTCTCCAGTCGTCCAGGAAGAGGGTGGTCCACTTCACCGGCCATGATCCCAAGAAACGGGCCAACGCTGCCGTCCTTCTAGGCGGCTACGCTGTAAGTACAAGCCTTTAAAAGTACTTTATTTAAACACAACTCTGCCCTTAGATTCTGAAGCGTTTGATGGATAAATAAGTTTGACATAGATACAGACGGTGTCTCTGGAATTGCCCATATATGGTCATGTTTGAAAACAGTTAAGGGGGAAAACAATTTGGAGAAAAATCTAAACTTTCTCTAATTATTCAAAAACTACTTTAACAAATGCTGAATTATTGATATAGTTTTCTACTAAAGAAAGAAACAAAGACATGGAGAGGAGCAAAGTGGTTCAACAGCCCATAAATACATAAAAAACGGATAATGCTAACTTGATGCTACATGTTAGCATCGGGCTAATGCTAACAGTTAGCTAGAGCGAGCTACAACTGCCGTTTTTTCACTTGTACTGAACAATGTGCTGTGAGAAAATATCCTTATGGGCCCGATATACACTTGACTTTATTTATGTGATAAATAAGTTCATGTTCTACCAGAAAATGGCTTAAAGGGGCTGGAAGCAAGTTCGCCATTTTATACTCACTACTGCCACCTCAGGCCATATGTGTAACTGCACCTTCTATATTAAGCTTGTGCATGACGGCAATTGGGGCCGAAGTGACACATTTTTGAGTGACCGTACAGGATTTTAGAGGCAGTTGTGGTGAACAGGTCTGAGCTCATTCTACACATTAGGACATGGCTGGAACATGTAGGGGGAGGAAAATACTTAATTTTAACATTTTTAAACTCCTTGTAGTCCCTTAAAAATTGTGTTTCTCTGAAGATTGTATTTTCCCCCTCGGCAAAGCCACGCCCCCTTCTATGACGAGATGCCGTCTGTATCTATACTGTAGGCCTGCAGTAGTAGATCTGCTTTGAAAGATGTTGTTTTGTGAAACCTGTTCTCCAGGTGATTTATCTGAAGAGGGGTCCAGACGAGGTGTACAGGAGCCTGACCTCGGGGACGGACTCTGGCTTCATCTGCTTCAGGTCTGTGTGTGAGTGACGTGAGGTGACAGTGACTGACCTGAAGCTCACAGTGTGTGTTTGTGCATGTGCAGGGACGCAGCAGTGGGAGAGTGCTCCTTCAGCCTGTCTGTGCTCCACTGTCTGCACGGGATACACAAGGTACCACACACATACAGGACGTCCAGCGTTATACATGTGGGAGGAGCTACAGTTTACAGCAGAGACAGGCAGCGGCAGACCCAGGGACCAAACCCTTGTCATACAAGAAATGACTGAACATGAACAAGATCTGTTAAAGGGACTAGATGCAAGTTCGCCATTTTGTACTCACTACTGCCACCTCAGGTCATGTGTGTAACTGCACCTTCTATATTAAGCTCGTGCATGACGGCACTTCAGACCTGAATAAACACCTTTTTGAGTGACAGTGCAGGATTTCAGAGGCAGTTGTGGTGAGCAGGTCTGAGCTCATTCTACACTTTAGGACAGGGGTCGGCAAGTTTGCGTTGAGGCGGGCCGGTTTTCATCTTCGCCAAAACACCAAAACACCTTAACATTGTAGCTTAAAGTAAAGAACTTTTTTCTGCAAATGCCAGAGTTTTACATCAGTGGTTCCCAAGTCGGGATCCCCTCAAATAACCCAAATAAAACTTTTTTTTGTCATATATCGTACAAAATGTTGTGTTTTCCCGCACAAGTTTTAATTAAACAAGCAGTAGATATGCCTTTAAATCTGAAATTCCATGCAGTTTTAGAGGGAAATTATTGAGAAAGAGTTTCCAATAGACTCGCGACCCACTGAAAAAGGTTCCGCAACCCACTTTTGGGTCCCGACCCACCAGTTGAGAATCACTGTTTTACGTTACATACTGTAGGACCAGTGGGATACTCTGCCAGGGCATTTTTAAAATACTGACACTATTTCTTGCATTTTTAGAGTACTGAAAGGAATTTGATCTCTTATTTGCATAATAATGTTTCTCAAATAATCTCGAGGGCCAGAGGTTCTGTGTTGGAGGGCCGGATTTGGCCCGCGGGCCTGACGTTGCCTACCCCTGCTTTAGGACATGGCTGGAACATGTAGGGGGAGGATATAAATACATTGTTTTAACATTTTTAAACTCGGTATAGTCTCTTTAAGCTACACCAAATATACTGTTCACTAAAGAAAATGTAAAAATCCACCCTCAGCTCTAAATAATGTGATTAGGATCAGGATGCATTAACATGCATGAGTGATTCATAACTCTTTGTTTTTACATTCATTGCTCAAAAAGTTAATCCAGCGAAGTGTGACCCTTTTGTATCTGCGCCATCACGTCTCCTGACTCAGTGTCTTTGTTTCTTCAGGCAGCGCGGCACGGCTTCCTGGATTTCGACAAGTTCAATGTGGAGGACTATGAACATTATGAGGTGACTTTCTCAACAGTCTTGTTGAAACTTTGTTATTTTCTGGATAACTTAAAAAATCTTCTCACTGTTTGTGCTTCGTCAGAGGGTGGAGAATGGGGACATGAACTGGATCATCCCGGGTAAACTCATGGCCTTCTGCAGCCCACACCATCGCAGCAAAACGGACAACGGTCAGTGAGAAACAGTCCTACACTTGTATAACGGTGGTGCTGGAGTAGGCAGGTCGTTCTTGTAAAGAGAGACGGGCTCAGCACACAGCCCTGTGGTGAGCCAGGTGTTTGTGGAAATGTAGGAATCTACCAGCAAACATATGATACAAAATACTATTCCATTTGTTGTAGTTAAAGCTCTGTACACAATTTTTAACCTTTTTAAATTGTGACAAAGGAAGCTAGTTAAGTTAAAATAGTTAGTTGTGGTCCAAACTCTATTGTTAAGTTTCTGAACACATTCATCACACGGGAAAGAGCTTTATTCATGCGTTTCCAATGACGTCAGGCATAGTAAAGGCCGCTATTTTGAAGACAAAAGTGGAATTTGTGTTTTGGATGTGGCATTTTGACTTCACTTCGATGGAGTTGCAAAGTTTGATATGATACTAGCTAGCGGTCTCCAAGATGGCGGCCACAACGGCATTGTCACGTGACTGAAAGGCATGATCAGCACATTTCAGGCTACAGTCCTGTCTCACAATGCTGCCTGCTCACAGTGCCAAATGTCTGTTTTTTGTTCACATAGAATTAGATTTTTTTTTTTAAGAAATCGTTTTCTTTGTGCTGTTGCAGGTTACCCGCTCCACGCTCCGGAGGCGTACTTCCGGTTCTTCCGCGAGCACGGCGTCACAGACGTGGTGAGGCTGAACAGGAAGCTGTACGACGCGCGCAGGTTTGAAGACGCCGGATTCACTCACCACGACCTCTTCTTCCTGGACGGCTCCACGCCCTCTGACCTCATCGTGCGGAGGTTTCTGCACGTGTGCGAGAGCGCCCCCGGAGCTGTGGCCGTGCACTGCAAAGGTTAGCCCCATATGGTGTTTTAAAACGCAAACTTCAAACAGGAACTGAAAGATTATAATGACAATTTTAAGAAGCATAAATGTGTGCGGTTAGTCTGATGTGTCTGTGTAGCAGCAAAGAAAAGAGTAGTGGCTTGCTAACTGTTTGTATGCATACGGTTGCCACTACCTTTCAGGATTCAGAGGCCAATGTATTTTTCGGATGTAGCCGTTAGCCATCCAACATCACTAATCTTAAATGATAGATTGTTTCGGCTGTTGTCAACCCATTCAGTCACGTCAAAGCCTGGTAAAAATGATTCATAAATGTACAGACCTTTGAAGACTTTACTTTGGATAATAATGAGTGTGTAAAAGTGGACTCTGAGCTAAATGCTAACTCATAAACGATTTATTGATTTTGTGCGGTTGGATATGCAACAAAAAAACAACGAAAAGATGACAAAAATTAGACAATAAAGCGCTGAAAAACATAATAAAAACGCAGCAAAGGTTTAGCGGCCACCAAACCTCCTCTTTTATGTTGTATTGTAGAGATGATAATCACCGTACCAACAGACGTAGACAGCCCAGATCATATCTTAATTTGATTATTTCCTGTTGTTTTTTTTTTGTCCAATGACAGCGGGCCTGGGCAGGACGGGCACTCTGATTGGCTGTTACTTGATGAAACACTTCTTCTTCACGGCGGCGGAGGCCATCGCCTGGATGCGCATCTGTCGACCCGGCTCGGTCATCGGGCCCCAGCAGACCTTCCTCCAGAGGTGAGTCTCACTGAAGTCATCGAACCGGGGATTTCTATCACTGGAGCGGCACCAGGCACTCCCCTGAGCCTTGATATGTTTTGCATCACTTGTGTCTAGGATCTATTCTTAGTTTTGTTGATGTTTTATAGTGCAGTTATACAAACTGCCAGCAGGGGGCACGTTTCCTCACTCTATATTAATGTGACCAGGGCAGCAGTGCAAAAGCAAAACTTGCAATAAAGACATGCACCGACCAACATGCCAGTCATCATGGCGGAACTGGACCTTAAAACACAAAGAAACTTCACTGAAATATCAATATGACACAAACCAGAGTGTGGGCTGGTGTTTTGAGTGCAGAGAGATTCAATATGCTGAATTGTGTATGTTTTTTTGATAATGCAACATTGTAACATGGTTGAAAAAAATGGCTCAAAAAATTCCTTTAAAGTGAACTGGACATATCCTGCAAAATCAACTTTTTGAGCTTGTTTCCTCGTTACAGGCTAGAGTAGTATTTTGCATTTAGCAGCTTCTTTGAAAAGTAACTCGTTCAGTTCAGTACTCCACTGGATGTACTTACGTTACTGCGCTACTTAATTATGAAGGTAACGCGTTACAGTACTCATGCGTTACCAATAATAAACATCTATATATAAACTTCATTTTTCGATCATTTTTGCTCCATTTCACAAACCGAGTCGCCAAAAAAGGATCTCAAACAAAACCGCTCTATACCAGTAACTGTATTCAATCATAGCACAATAAATTTGCTTCTGAGCTTTATTTTTTATGTGGACAAATGAGAGCTAAAGGCAACAATAATGAGCATGAACTATAGTCGACTTATAAAGGCTTAGCGTCCGCTAGTTTTGGCTCTGTTAGAAACCTCCACTTTAACCGATGGCATTTTCTCTGGTTCGGCTTTACTCAAATCTGAAAGCTTCTGGACTGGAGCTCACAGCCTATAGACCCGTGTAACGCCTCATTTGAAAGCTAAGACCTGCAAAACTGATCAAAGATTCTTCCTCACATTGTCGCTGCGTTGTGGTCACTTTTTCATTGTGTTTTTGTAGCTTTTTTGTCACTCTTGCTCTGCTTTAACGTGCCTGTTTGCATTGTGGCGTTTCTTACAGGACGCAGCAGAGTCTGTGGGTGCAGGGCGACGTGTTCCGCTCCAAAAAGAAGCTCCAGGAGCAAAGGCAGGTGAGGAAAGAACAGCTCCAGCAAAAGCGCGCCAACGAAGCAATCAACGCGCAGGACCACTCGCTGAGAGACTCGCCGAGCAATCAAAGGGGCGCCCAGGGGGAGCCTGTGTCCCGCCTCCTGGACGGCATGGGCGACCTGTCAATCCACGGCCTGCACAAGTCCTGCAGCTACGATGAGGTCGGAGGCCATATCCAAATCACTCAAGTCTTCCCTTTGAGCGGAAACAGCCCTCACTCTGGTTTACTCTGTATTTCAGGACAGCGGCCTCACTCAGGGAGACAATCTGTGCGCTCTGAAGGGGAAGCGCCCCCTTCGGTCTGTCTCCGCCTCCTCCAGGTAAACTCCACTCCAGCCTTACTTTGGTATAAGTGTCGGAGTGTTTCTGAATGCTCTCCCGTTTCTGTGTCCTCTGCTCAGGCTGAATCTGACCAAAGCCGACCACAGCTCCATCCTCCCTCCACCCAAACTGAAAGGCCCTCTGCCCTTCTCGTCCTCCAGGGCGGTTCGCCACCCCTCAGCCAACCACATCAAGAGGTGGGGTCCCATAGTACACAACATGTTCTCTACATCATATCAAGACGCATATTCCATACTGTATGCTATTGAAGGGGTGGGAGGAAATACAATATAATCACCATGAGAGAAGGCACAGATGATCGTCAGTTTACTATCATCGTGAATAGGGATGGGAATCGAGAAGCTGTTCTACAAGTAGACCGGTTCTTAGCCCTTCTCCTCCGCTCTGTGCGTTCAGGAGAGACAAAGGCTGCGGCTGCCGGTTCCCCCTCTGAGCGCACTGTGGGAGGTCCTGTTGTTTGAGTGTTACAAAACAGCATCAGTCTCTTACAAGTTACTGATGAACTGGCCATGCTTGTGATCGGTTACCAACAAAAAGTCAGTCTGAATCGTTGGAGGCCTGCAGCAGCAGCAGCAGCAGCAGCGTAACCTCCGCTCAACAGGGTAAAACTAACATCATACCTTTGAGTGCTATATTTCAAACACTTGTGAAACAACATGACACTTGTTGAAAAGTGTGTTCAAATGTTGCCATTATATTTTAGAGGATGCCAGGCAGGCGGGGTGCCAGCAGGAGCCACAGTATATTTGGAAACTTAAATAAAATAAAATAAAATATATTTTTTCTTGGGAAAACTAACAATGTGTCTTTTTGAATAGTTATTATAATAGAGTTTATTGAAGGCACATTCATTCCTTGCTTTTACCTAACACAAAGATAAGTCAGGCAACGATCGATAAAGAATCGATTTGATAGGTAAAATTATTGATATCAATAAAATCTTATCATTTCCCATCCCTAATCGGGATCATGGTTTATGAATATAATTGCCAGAACACGCCCTAAGATGATATTGATGATATTTTAAATATTTTTTTATATTTAGCTTCTACAATGTAAACGGCTGCAGCTCACATCTATGGGCCCTGGCTTATTATTATTATGCTGGTGATGGATACGGTAATGTGAGAATAGATAACTAGAGTAGACCCCCTCCTGAAGGGTCAGGGGGTCGCTCATGCTGGTGCCTCCTCCACTGAGTAGGTGGGCAACATGGGATGGGAGAGGCTCTGCTGCCTTCCCTCTCTCCAATGGGTAGGTGCTGAGGGGAAAAATCAGTTCAATCTCTTCTCACACGGGCTCCAGGCAAAATAACACATTTAAAAAAATAAAAAATCTTATTCTGCATAATCCGCACGAACCCAAACAAGAACAATTAAACCAAGGAGGTAGTGGGGATCAAAGAAGCACTTTGATAACAAATGACTATTTTGTTTACTGCATGGGCTTCCAACCTTTTTTTACTCCAAAAATAAATAAAAAAAAACATCGAGAGCTAAATGATATTTCAAAGAAAAAGACTTGAGTTTTGTCCTTACACTTTACTATATTGAACCAAATGTTTGCAGATTGTGTTCAGAACAAAAAGAAGTTAGTTAGTTAGTTATAAAGACTGACTGACGAACACGGGGAAGTGATGAAAGGACGTGACTTGAGCCTGTTTCCATGTGTCCGCAGGCCGTTCAGCCTGAGCCTGTTCAGCACGCGCCCCGCTGTTATCCGCTGACCACCACTTTCCGCGGCGTTTGCGGATGAGAACTTTCCCTTCTTAAAGGCTTGGTGACAGCTGGATCATGTGGGAGGCTCCTGACCTGCAGAGCCACATGTAGAGAGGGGGTCGACAGTGAAGACCTGCTCCTCACGTGAATGGATCCGTTTGGAAGACCATGAACTGCGTCAATGCAAAAATAACCGTCCATTTCACAGAAGATACTATGTCTAGCTGTACTTTACGCATTCAGAAATGTGCAGATACTGTCATGACAGGAAGCTATTCTTATCTATTGAATTTTGTTGCAAAAAATGTACATAGATTGAGGTGCTCAGTCATAGATGTACTTATATTATACTTCCATAGACTTTTTGAGGATCTGTACTTTACATGAGAGGGATTTTTCTTGAGAACTTACTACTTTTACTCCGCTACATTTGAAAGATACAGATAATAGTACTTTTATCTGCACTTACATTCCTAGGAAGGCTTTAAAGTATTAAAACTGGCTGTGTTTTGTTCCATTTAAACGGCTTATACTGTATAATGCACACTCCAGAACAGTAGGTGGCGCTGTGCAGATGTACAGTCAATGCCTCTGACCCGAGGAAGTTTGATAAATCATTTCTTCACAGCAAATACTTCATCAAAAAACACTGCATCATTGACACAGTCCGGATCGCTAAAGTGTGACATTTGTTTTTCAATCCAAAAAATAAAATAAAAATACACACATTTCTCACTGAATGGGTTCTAAGCAGAGTTTGTCAGTAAAAAAAATGAATCCGTTTGCATAATTACAGTTGCATCCAATCCAAACAATAATTCATGTTGAGCTAAAATACGATATCTTTGGGTGTCAAGCTCTTGTTGCTACTAACATACTAATCCTTTTTCTTCATCATCTGGAAACAGCAGCCTGGATAATGTCCTCCAACACCCCCACCTGATGAAAAAGTCCACAAACAAGAACAAATAATAAATAATAAATACTTTCTACTCCACTACATTTCTATAAAGGCTCCAAAGTAAAAACTCAAATCTGTCCCATGTGTTTTGTTCTTTTTAAAGCCTAATAATGCACACTCCAGAACAATAGGTGGCGCTGTGTACAGTCAACGTCACTGACTCACATAAAGAAGAAGGTTTGTCCCTGTTGTGTTGCCGTACAGAGGGGAATTCAGGCGCAATATTTTCAGCCGAAAAGTGATTAAAGTATTTTCTACAACACATACTGAAGTACTTTTATTTTAGTAGAAATTTGGCAGAGCAACTTTTACCTGTATTGGAGTTATATTTGACCAGTAGTATCTATTGTAGTATCTGTAGTATCTTTTTCTTAAAGAGGGGGTATTATGCTTTTTTCAATCACATAGCACCAGTCTATTAGCCTGGCTAACACCAGACTAAAATCACAAGTGATATTTAGTCTGGGGACCACCAATTCATTTTCTCGTAGGAGAGGTGTGGTTTACGATCGTCCATACTCGTTTATTGGGCGATACGAAAAAAAAAAAAAAAGTCTCATGCGTCTGCACGTAGCCATGGCCAATCGTATCATCGTATGAGATGACGTATGACGTACCCGCTGTAAACTTTTGAGCTAAATTATTTAGAACAAGGTCTAAAGCTTGATCAAAAAATACCATCGTGTCTGCTGCTGTCATGTTGGATCCGTAAATACACTTTTTTTTTATTATCCGTAAATAAACTACAAGCTTCCATATATCGAATAGCGCGTCATCGTCTTGCCGTCCCTCCTCGCTCTGTGATTGGTTCCCAAATCCACCGGAGATTTCGGCCATGGTCCCCAGGCTGTTGTGCAGTTCGAAATAATTCGAGCGCACACAGCAGCCTGGCGTTAGCCAGGTTACCAGTCTATATCACACTACAAAGATTAGCAAACCTTCTGTCGGTCTGTGAATGCAGTAAATTAGAATAACTGCCGTGTATAAAATTGCTCTCTCAAAATGGCTGTAGTGAATGTCTTGAAATAGGCCTCTGTCTCTTTAAGAACCTCTGAGCCTTTCAGACACGCCCCCTCCACACGTTGTCTGCATAGACTGTAAAAAAAAAATGGACGTCTTATGCTCACTCCTCCCCGTTTACCAGAATGACCACGGCCGTGGGGGAATTGATGGCGGATTTACAGGCTCCCCCTCCCCAGCTCTGACGAAGCATGTTCCTAAAAAGGACATACGGGCGGGATTTTCACCGTAGACTCGGCCCTTGCGTGACGTGTAGCTCGCGCTGCTCCAATGCTAACAGTCCGACCCTCATTAAGTACGAGATTTCAAAAAATCATATTACGAAAACCAGCCTGGTTTCATATATTGTGATTAACCCAGCGTTATCTCAGGAGGAATATCTAGCCTAGTCCAGTGTTGAAACAATTGAAACCAGGCTTTAAAGTAGTTTTTTACGTGTCTAAAGTCCAATGCTTTTCAATGGGGGCCTAGCGGCGATATGGAGGTACTGCAGCAACGGCGGAGCAATGGCAGCCCACACGTTTGTGGTCAAAAAGCAGGGCAGCCAGCGGCTATTGGTTGTCTGTGGCATCAGTGGGGAGGGGGTTCTGCTGAGGAGCAGTGGTTGGTTACTCGGCTGGTGACGAAAGCTCGGAGGCGTCTCCAGGAGGTGGGGGCGTTCCTAGGAGGACTCAGGCAAACCTATCCCTAAAATGGCCGCCATCAGAGTTTTTACAGATTACTCAAAAATACGTGAATGTGCCAAGGCAACACTTCAGGCATGTTTTTAATGAGGGAATGACAGAATAACATGATGTAAAGCTTGAAAAAGTCGATTTTGCATAATACCCCCCCTTTAATTAGTAATGAAATCAAGTAATACTGATAATAAATGTTCAGTGGATGAGGGTGCCTCCTCCGGCCGTTACCTGTGCTCCTTGTGGGCTGTAGACGTTGCTGAGCAGGTACACAGACACTTGTCCGGTGCAGTCCCCCACCAGAGCGCAGTCAGAGTGGGAGGTGAAGAGCAGGGAGGTCAGGCTCACCGAGGGAGGGGCCGCGTGCACCAACAACGGGTCCAGACTGAAACACACACCAGTGCGTGACTTTGATGGACTCGAATCGAGAATGTTAATCTTAAGAAGCAATGTGCCGCATTCAGTGCTGCTGGAATCGTTCAGCGCTTATGTTTGAACAGTTTTGTTTCCTACTCAGCACCATATTGCGCCCTCTGCTGGCATTTGTTCATGACAACATTGTCCTTGGGGCATTTTCTAGACTTGTTCATTTTTCTGCATAATTCTTTAGAGGGAAACTGCTAAAAGTAGTTTACTATAAAGATGGACAAACAAAAATAAGATGCAGAAAACTATATTCTTGCTTGTTGTTGGTTCTGGGTTTGAATTTAATATTAACGTACACTAAAATTGTATTTATCAAGGGCAAAATGTCATGTTCTGCATATGGCGCATAAGCAGATTATGGAGGTTCAATTCAATCTGTTCAATCCGTGAGTACAGAAATGATAAATAATGCATACTATTATATACATATTATTAAAATGTAAAAAAAAACAAGATTCTGTGATTTAAAATATCAATTTCAACAATAAAGGTGCATTGTGGAACTTTTTCCATCCAGAAAACCATTATCCTGGTGTGTAATAGAACTGTAATAAAAGCTGAAATACGGAATTATATATATGTATATATATGTAAGAAAACAAAGTTTGTATAAAAAGTTCCATAATGCACCTTTAAATCTGGGGTTCTAACTTATTTGTTTGTTTATTTGCGCAGTTGAAATTCTGCTCAAAAGAAGTGGGCCGAAGCAAAAGCTTATAAAGCCCCAACCCCCGAAATCACTACAATAAAAAATGACATCACAACAATAGTACAAAAGAACATATTACAAAGTACAAGAGTATGGGGAACACAACATGCACACGTACACACAACGTACCCCTTTGTGATTTAACTTTACACATTATCAATCCTACATTTAGCAACATCATATTTGGATTTGCCTCGATAACAATAGAGAACCTGTTACATTTTAAAGCAGGCCACGCTGACAAAGCACTGTATGAAATGTTCATATAATTAACAGAAATGAACCCCGAGATTCAGGTCCACATGAGCCACAAGAATAACTTTTTTGTAAACCAATTTCTTAAAAACAAAATGTTCCAGAATATTTTGGACATCCAAACAGTTAGAAAATCCTAAAATCAAGTCCGTAAATGGTTCAATTGTGTTTTGACATTGTTTTTACACAAATACCTCATCCTACTCTCCTCCGACACATGAATTCAAATGTCTGAATAAGCCGATCCCAGTGGTGTGAGGGGCACTCACGTGCTGTGCTGGAGGTCCCAGAGCTCCAGCTGGGCTTCGTTGACGAGCCCGAACACGGTGGCTCGTCTTGGGGACCACTTGACGTCCAGGACGGCCTTCTGTGCGGAGTTGAATCTCAGAGCAGGAGTGAAGCGCTCGCGTTTCCACAGCTGCACAGTCCAGTCTGAGGAGCAGCTCAGGAAGACGTCTGGACACAGCGGACTCCAGGACACGCTGACCACCGCGCCCTGAGGAGGGAGGGGTTAGAAACTGACCACCGCGCCCTGAGGAGGGAGGGGTTAAAAGCTGACCACCGCGCCCTGAGGAGGGAGGGGTTAGAAACTGACCACCGCGCCCTGAGGAGGGAGGGGTTAGAAACTGACCACCACGCCCTGAGGAGGGAGGGGTTAGAAACTGACCACCACGCCCTGAGGAGGGAGAGGTTAGAAACTGACCACCGCGCCCTGAGGAGGGAGGGGTTAAAAGCTGAGCACCGCGCCCTGAGGAGGGAGGGGTTAGAAACTGACCACCACGCCCTGAGGAGGGAGGGGTTAGAAACTGACCACCGCGCCCTGAGGAGGGAGGGGTTAGAAACTGACCACCGCGCCCTGAGGAGGGAGGGGTTAGAAACTGACCACCGCGCCCTGAGGAGGGAGGGTTAGAAACTGACCACCGCGCCCTGAGGAGGGAGGGGTTAGAAACTGACCACCACGCCCTGAGGAGGGAGAGGTTAGAAACTGACCACCGCGCTCTGAGGAGGGAGGGGTTAGAAACTGACCACCGCGCTCTGAGGAGGGAGGGGTTATAAACTGACCACCGCGCCCTGAGGAGGGAGGAGTTAGAAACTGACCACCACGCCCTGAGGAGGGAGGGGTTAGAAACTGACCACCACGCCCTGAGGAGTGAGAGGTTAGAAACTGACCACCGCGCCCTGAGGAGGGAGAGGTTAGAAACTGACCACCGCGCCCTGAGGAGGGAGGGGTTAGAAACTGACCACCACGCCCTGAGGAGGGAGGGGTTAGAAACTGACCACCACGCCCTGAGGAGTGAGAGGTTAGAAACTGACCACCGCGCCCTGAGGAGGGAGGAGTTAGAAACTGACCACCACGCCCTGAGGAGGGAAGGGTTAGAAACTGACCACCGCGCCCTGAGGAGGGAGGGGTTAGAAACTGACCACCGCGCCCTGAGGAGGGAGAGGTTAGAAACTGACCACCGCGCCCTGAGGAGGGAGGGGTTAGAAACTAACCACCGCGCCCTGAGGAGGGGGGGTTAGAAACTGACCACCGCGCCCTGAGGAGGGAGAGGTTAGAAACTGACCACCGCGCTCTGAGGAGGGAGGGGTTAGAAACTGACCACCGCGCCCTAAGGAGGGAGGGGCTAGAAACTGACCACCGCGCCCTGAGGAGGGAGGGGTTAGAAACTGACCACCGCGCCCTGAGGAGGGAGGGTTAGAAACTGACCACCGCGCCCTGAGGAGGGAGGGGTTAGAAACTGACCACCGCGCCCTGAGGAGGGAGGGGTTAGAAACTGACCACCGCGCCCTGAGGAGGGAGGGGTTAGAAACTGACCACCGCGCCCTGAGGAGGGAGGGGTTAGAAACTGACCACCGCGCCCTGAGGAGGGAGGTGTTAGAAACTGACCACCGCGCCCTGAGGAGGGAGGGGTTAGACACTGACCACCGCGCCCTGAGGAGGGAGAGGTTAGAAACTGACCACCGCGCTCTGACAGAGGGAGGGGTTAGACACTGACCACCGCGCCCTGACAGAGGGAGAGGTTAGAAACTGACCACCGCGCCCTGAGGAGGGAGGGGTTAGAAACTGACCACCGCGCCCTGAGGAGGGAGGGGTTAGAAACTAACCACCGCGCCCTGAGGAGGGGGGGTTAGAAACTGACCACCGCGCCCTGAGGAGGGAGAGGTTAGAAACTGACCACCGCGCTCTGAGGAGGGAGGGGTTAGAAACTGACCACCGCGCCCTGAGGAGGGAGAGGTTAGAAACTGACCACCGCGCTCTGAGGAGGGAGGGGTTAGAAACTGACCACCGCGCCCTAAGGAGGGAGGGGTTAGAAACTGACCACCGCGCCCTGAGGAGGGAGGGTTAGAAACTGACCACCGCGCCCTGAGGAGGGAGGGTTAGAAACTGACCACCGCGCACTGAGGAGGGAGGGGTTAGAAACTGACCACCGCGCCCTAAGGAGGGAGGGGTTAGAAACTGACCACCACGCCCTAAGGAGGGAGGGGTTAGAAACTGACCACCGCGCTCTGACAGAGGGAGGGGTTAGAAACTGACCACCGCGCCCTGAGGAGGGAGGGGTTAGAAACTGACCACCGCGCCCTGAGGAGGGAGGGTTAGAAACTGACCACCGCGCCCTGAGGAGGGAGGGGTTAGAAACTGACCACCGCGCCCTGAGGAGGGAGGTGTTAGAAACTGACCACCGCGCCCTGAGGAGGGAGGGTTAGAAACTGACCACCGCGCCCTGAGGAGGGAGGGGTTAGAAACTGACCACCGCGCCCTGAGGAGGGAGGGGTTAGAAACTGACCACCGCGCCCTGAGGAGGGAGGGGTTAGAAACTGACCACCGCGCCCTGAGGAGGGAGGGGTTAGAAACTGACCACCGCGCCCTGAGGAGGGAGGTGTTAGAAACTGACCACCGCGCCCTGAGGAGGGAGGGTTAGAAGCTGACCACCACGCCTTGAGGAGGGAGGGGTTAGACACTGACCACCGCGCCCTGAGGAGGGAGAGGTTAGAAACTGACCACCGCGCTCTGACAGAGGGAGGGGTTAGAAACTGACCACCGCGCTCTGACAGAGGGAGGGGTTAGAAACTGACCACCGCGCCCTGAGGAGGGAGGGGTTAGAAACTGACCACCGCGCCCTGAGGAGGGAGTGGTTAGAAACTGACCACCGCGATCTGACAGAGGGAGGAGTTAGAAGCTGACCACCACGCCTTGAGGAGGGAGGGGTTAGAAACTGACCACCACGCCTTGAGGAGGGAGGGGTTAGAAACTGACCACCACGCCCTGAGGAGGGAGGGTTAGAAACTGACCACCGCGCTCTGACAGAGGGAGGGGTTAGAAACTTCTTCGTGATTCCATTAGTGTGTATTTGTGACTTCGACCCGGTGCAGCAAAGTTGCAATTGCAGTTCTCTGGCCATAGACACCAGGGGGAGATGAAAGACCCCCCAATCATCCCATCAACACTTGCATTACCCCCACAGGGACTACGGAATGGATTTATTAAGGCAAACAAGTTACTTAGTACTGCTTTAAAGTACCGTATTTTCTGGACTAAAGTCGCACTTTTTTCATACTTTGGCTGAGTTTGCGACTTATACTCAGGTGCGACTTACAGTCCGGAAAATACAGTAGCTCCTTCAGACAAAAAATGGTCAAAATAGAACTTTTTCCAGCTATAAATTGCCTTTTTTCTCTACATTTACAGTGAATTCAATACTGAAAATGTTACGGTGTCACAGTATTCAAAGAGCATATATAAATCACTGTAGTATAGTCTCGACATGTACTTACAAAGTGTTTCTTATATGTATCCATGAACTGCTGAGTGTTGGAGGCGGAGCACTTGTGGATGAGCCCCTCCCACGTCCCCACCAGGTACACGCCCGACTCCTACACACACACACACACGCACGTTCACATCACCATGCGGGGACACAACCCAGCGTCATAATGTAATGGTCCATGACGTGACATGTACTGAACCTTTGGGTGGAAGTCGATGCACAGCCCAGGGGTCAGAGCTGATAAGATGCTCTCTGGTCCAGTCACGGTTTCCCTGTTTCCTACAGCGGTCCTTTTAGCGCTCTTCACCCTCTTCAGCTTCATCATGTCTGCAGGAGAAAAACACACACTGACATTTTGAAACTCAAATCTGTCATTCTCTTTTTAATAAAACAGTTGCACCATCTTATTTTCTCCCAGTGTTGCATTACGCTCATCTTTGTGCTAAAATATATTGGCGATCAGCACTTAAAACACTCCATTGCTTCTGTTAAACCCGTTGCTTTAACTATGCTGGAGGCAGTGTATCAATACAATGAAGTGAGTATTGATGGGTCTGATCATGTAAGAGTGAGAGAAAGTCTAAAAATATTTGAAAATGTCAGGTTTGAATGTGCCATTTTGTGTGGATGGACCGTGCTTTTCTCTGATTGGTTAATCCACCTGTCAGTCACTCTAATCTGAATGCGGGTCGATCCAAGAGGAAAACTGGTCTGGCTGGCACTGCTAAGCTGTAGTAGTAGAAGTAGTAGTAGTAGTAGTAGAAGTAGTAGTAGCTGTAGTAGTAGTAGGATCAGTAAAAGTACATCCAGCACCTGTACAGTTGAGTCCGTTGTTCACGAACCACTTGCAGACACGTCCGTCTGTTGCCACGGAGACCAGCATCTCGTCCTTGTCCTCTCTCAGACTGAGCTCCTGCAGGGCCCACCTCAGCTGCAGCACTGGGGCCAGGTGCCTGTGAGGACACTCTCTGGGGACACCAAACAGAGAGAGCACTACTCCAGTAAAAGGTATTCATTCATGTAACGTTAAATAGAACTTAGCAAGTCTTTCTTGAGTAAAACTTGGTTACTCTTAGAGAAAATGACTTCACGTTAATATACAAAAAAAATATTGTTTTTACTACACCTAATCTTAAATTATTATTATTATTATTCATCTATTTCTGTAGTGCATTATTGAGAAATATCAGAACATTTTCTGTTTTGTTTGTTAGATGCATCACTCAAACATAAATGGGATTTTTAAGTTCAAACAGTTCAAAAGTACTTTATTTTATTATTCTTTTTTTAATTCATCAGGCATCAAGAACAAATTCTACTTGAGTAAACAGTTTATTTTTCCCAACTTGAGTAAAATGATTTCAAAGTAACGTTGCACGTGCTTGAGCAAACCTTTTGGCTTCTCTACTCACCTCTGTTTGTATTTCACCTCTGAGGGTGGTTGCCCCAAAATTCAGCACATGAGACAATAAGGATAATAATGACATAACATTATTGGCTCTGGTGTTATTATGTTTTAAGGCACACTCACACTTGACATCCGAACCGTGCCACTCTCTAGCTCGTTTGAGGAAAGGCCTGGATGCCCCGAACGGCCCGCGCTCACACTTACACAAACGAACCGAGCCGTGGCCGAGCACGAGGAGTTGTTTACAAGTGCACGTGAGCAGCAGCAGCGCAACATAATGCGGAAGAAAACAAAACCTAAGCAGCTGCGTGAAATAATGTGTACTATGAGCCCTGTCAAATCACTCTCCACTTTTCTTTGCATTTTACTACAGTTTAAGACAAAGGGCTATGGTGAATAATAGTCGATTTTAATAAAGCAGAGAAATAGAGAAGTGCGCGTCCCTCTGTCCCGCTCAGCTGAGGTGGGGGGTGGAGCAGCACCTGCCGCTCTGAGCCTTTCGGGATGGGCGGATCGATACCACAGTATCGATATATCGATACCAAACGGCTACTTTTTGAGTATCGATATTGGGCAAAAAGTATTGATACTAATTTGCATATGTAAAAAGTTGGCGTGGCAGCAATTTTACACATAAAAGGACAATTTACATCTTTTTTCTGAGCCAAAACAGTCCACAGCAGCAGAGGATTGAACTAAGCCAGCCATATCATTCTGGTTTAGATTCTGTTTGTCATTAAAGTCTTAATTTCACATTAACATTGTATAATTAACCAGTTAAAGTAATATCCTTTTAATGTACCTATTAATTATGTAAAATAACCAGTTTTAGAAATGTATATTGATTGAATTACTACATTCACCCATATAAAAATGACAGGTATCGGTATCGGTATTGGTATCGAGAAAAATGACCCCAAAAGTATCGGTATTGTATCGATTCCAAAAAATGTGGTATCGCCCATCCCTACAGAAGATCTGACGCTCAGTTTATGTCATTCACTGCTGCTTCGGCCACTGGTTAAACAGCTTTATGTTGGTGAACTCCTGGAAGTCTAGACTATGCTTCGTATACGCTCCGTTGCGACAAAGCACTTCACACGAACGCGCACCAAAATCACAAGCGATAAATGCACCCGCAGGTTTTATCTGTCCCACTAAAGCCTGCGGCCAAACCGGGTACAGCACAGAGAAGCTCAGACACAGGGCGGGAGAAGCGCAGGCCGCTCCCGTAAAGTCAGCCCGAGACGTGCGTGAAGCGGCCAGGGAGTCAGGAGTGAGCAGTCGGTATGTGGCCGGGGGAGCCGCCCGGGAGCGAAGCGGTCGGGGGCCGGGGAGACGAGAGCGAGGCAGCCGCTGCTCTGCCTTTTCTCACTGTTTTACGTGACAAATGCAACCGCCCATACAACAGCCGCTTGTATCCGTGCGTGTGCGCAAACACAAGCAACCGAGCCACGCTCTGGCCCACCTCCTCTAAGCGGGCCAAAGTCCGGAACCGAGTCCGACTCGGGCACGGATTGATTGCACTCACGCTGCACAAACGAACCACCAGTGCACTGTTAGGTGTCTCTGCCCACTTGGACATCCAGCCTTGTCCCAGGAGAAGTGCTTAGATCAAGAGGTATCCAGCACTGTTTTCACAAAGTTCACTCTGTGCTGACCTGCTGCTGCTGCTGCTGGTGCTGCTGGTGTGAGTGCGGACGCTGCAGATCAGCACTGTCCCGTCCCTCATGCCCACGGCCAGCTGACCGGGGCTTTTGAGGGAGAAGTCCAGAGCGGTCACGGGGCTGTCGCAGCGCACCACCCTCTCGGGCCACTGGAACAAACACACACTCATTTTATATTAACAAACACTTGAACAAGCCCCTTTATAACCTCTTAATCCCCACCTGAACCAAGCACATTTTATCCAGTTCAGTTTTACCCAAATCTAAAAAGAGTGTTTTTGTCATTTTTTTGTTGTGTTATTGTTACTTTTCCTTTGTCGCTTTTTTGTTTCGTTTATCACTTTTTTTGTGGCTTGTTTAGTGTGTTTTGATGCTTTGTTCAAGAAGCTTTTAGATTTAGGTAAAGCCAAACTGGAGAAAATGTGCTGGGTACAAGTGGGGGTTAAGAGGTTAAGAAAAAAGCCTCAAAACAACGATGAAAGGCAACAGAAGTACAGCAAAAAATGCAACAAAAGAGTGACAAAAACATGAAGAAAACATGACAAAGCATCAAAAAAGCCACAAAGCAGCAATAAAATGTACGAGAAAGCAACAGAAATACGTCAAAAACCTGATAACACGATAAAAAAAAGCATACAAAACACTTAAAAAAATGTGACAAAAAAAGTTACAATCACTTTTGTGGGTCTTAGCTTTCAAATGAGGCATTACATTATTGCTCAACAGTGAAGAAGATTTTAGATTTGGAGAAACTGGAGAAAATGCTCTTACTTATAGACCAGCCTCATTTGAAAGCTAAGACCTACAAAACTCATTGTGACTTTTTTGTTGTGTTTTGTCAGGTTTTTGTCTGTTTGTCACATTTGCTCTGAAACACTCGCTCCACGATATCAAAATCGTCCCTTCTAATGGAAAATGTCTTACAGTGGGGTTCTTGAGGGACCAGCAGCAGACCAGCCCAGGAGCCGAGCTGGACTCAGAGTCTCCATAACCCACTGCCAGCAGGTCCTGGAACATCACACATAACGTGCAGTCGCTTTCTCACCGTCACTGATATAATGTGCAGACGTGACGTGAGGAGCGTTACCGGGTTGCTCTTGTTCCACACCATGCTGTTGACTCGTCGGCCCTGGGTGAGAGAGCAGGAGAAGGACCAGAGGTGGACCAGGGATGGACCAGGGCTCTCGCTCTGCCGTGGAGGGGTCTGGGGCTCCTCCCGGTCAGTGAGTGCGGGGGCTACGGGAGCATCAGGGTCTGGAAAATTCACACTTTTGAACTCTTTGTGCGATACAGTTGGGACACCTCTGCGTAGATGCTTCACAGTTTATTTGGTTTTGTTTGAGAGACACCAGGGCTCATCACAGGAGCCTGAGTTAGTGGGGACGGTAGTGGGGACTGTGGAATTCTCCCCACACTGGACTAAAGTAAAATAACAAATCTGATTCATCCAATGTTAGTGCTATGTTCATATATGAATAAATATTTAAAGTGGACAAATCCAGCATAATAGTGGTTTATAATCCTGCTTTGGAATGCATGGAATGTTTTTTGGCCAACTTACTGTCAGCAATTTAACATAAGATTTTAAAAAAATGCAGAAAATTAAAGCAGTACTAAGTAACTCTTCCCCCTAGAGGCCATAAGCGCAACTGCAAGTGTAGTAGCAAGTTACGATTTTTTAACTTATTAATTGTCTTGGAGAGTAAATACTACGCCGACAGGAAAGGCGAAGGGAGAGAGGGTTTCTGTGCATCCAATTATACAATGGAAATAATTTTTTTCACTCAAACTTTGCTGTAAATACTGTTTAAAGTGACGCTAGCCCGCAGTTAGCTTTGCCCGTTAGCCTGTTAGCTTCTTCTTCGTGATTTCAATAGTGTGTATTGCTTTCTCCGGACCGGTGGCAGTCAAGTTGCAAACATGGTTTTCTGTCCAGAGACACCAGGGGGCGATGAAAGACCCTCCAATCATCCCATAAACACTTGCATTACCCCCACAGGGACTACAAAAAGGATTTATTAAGGTAAACACGTTACTTAGTACTGCTTTAAATAAACATCAAGCCGAGTGTGTTGCATAAAAAAAATATTCAGATGGTGATGTTATATGTTTTAGCGTGAACACTGAAGTATATTGAGCCACAACCAAGAATTATAAGACTTACCGGCATTGGATTAAAGACTTAAGACTCAAGTGACATTTCTTGCAAATATTTATGTTGTCAACATCTTGAAAGCGAGGGAAAAGTCAGCACGGCGACTCCGTAGGCAGGGGCGGACCTTAGTGGACCATAGTGGACCATAGCAGACCATAGCAGACCTTAGTGGACCATAGTGGACCATAGCGGACCATAGCGGACCATAGCAGACCTTAGTGGACCATAGTGGACCATAGCAGACCTTAGTGGACCTTAGTGGACCATAGTGGACCATATGCTAATATTGTAACAAGCTCCATGGTGACAATAAAAACGCTTTATATCAACTTTCCAGCGGTTAAAACGGTCCAAATTAGAGCTTTCTTCCTTGCTTTACGTTAAATATGAATATGGTTTGGTAGCTAAAAGAAATTCCATTACCCATAATGCAACAGGCGACCCGAGATGGGCATTCAGCTTATGTTAATATCTACACAAATTTGATGTAATGTTTTTTGGTTAGCGGCAGCCTTTAGCTTCCAGGGGTAAAACACTTCCCGTTACAAACACAGAAGTTTCCTCTAGTGAAGTATTCGCATCGGTTTTTAACATGTTGTCAGTAATTATCCAACAACTGCTCGTTTTCTACTCTTTAAATATTTTTTCAGTGAGACACAGGAATAAAACACAGACAGGAAACAGTCGTTCCTCTTGGAAGTTAGCAACATGCTGCTATGCTTCATTCCTTGCACAGAGCCAAATGATGTTTCATGTTTTATCATTTAAATGACTTTGTAGGGAAAATACATCTGGTGAGAAAGGTGTAACCGTTTAAGTATTACTTGGAGCGCCCCCCTCTGGCAGCAGGGTAAATACCCATGATAAAAACAAGCCACAATTACTCGATAACACACGACTAAGAGGAGTTTGAGTGCAGAGCGAGTCAGAACAGTTCCACTGATGGTTTATGGAGTATATTCTGTCTATTACGCAGTATACAAACAGAGGAAATACAAACGAGAGAGCTTCAGCTGTAGAAGAGAAAAGGTGCCAACTAACAGGATCGGTTAATCTTGTAAACAAACCAATCTTTTTGTGAGATCCTGTATAAACTTTGTGTTCTTGTTCTCTCAAACCTGGGAGGAAGGGCAGCAGTCTGAATGCAGCCAGTCTGGGTTGGTGGGTGTTGGCGACAATGCTCCTCTCCATCACCAGGAGACTGTTGTGAAAGCTGTCAGAGTTCATCAGCGCCTGCAGGTCGGCCTCGTTTGCGCTGTGCTCCAGCATCTCCAGGTCCTTCATGGAGCTCGTGGCACTTTCTGCAAATAAAAACATCATGTACCATCATGTTGAGTTTAGGTTTGGTTTACTCCCCATTAACTCTCTGCCAGGGCTGGACAGAATGATAGAAAGTAAGAACGAAGTGCATATATATACGTTCCTCATTTGAAGTGGATGCATCGTTACACCCCTAAGCAAAGATGCATGTTTTAGGCCATTTCCACCTATATAAATACTCATTATTAAATAAATGTGTTCTATTCTATCTATCTGTTTTGTTGCCACAGAGCCTGGACAACGTGCTATCATCAATGGAAAAAAATAATTAACAGTTTATCAAGATATTTGCACAAAAGACCTGAGAAATTCACAACAGCATGGAATAAGTAAGTGAACCCCTGTATTAAATATCTGGCTCATCCTTCTTTTGCAGCAGTAACTGCTTTTCTGTAGTTGCAGATTAGACGCTCACAACGATCAGGATGAATCTTGGACCATTCCTCTTTACAAAACTGCTGCAGTTCAGTGAGATTCCTGGGTTCACTTACTTTTTCCTCCCTGTCCTGTGAATGTTTACATGTTATGGCCAATACAAATATAATCAAATGTCAATGTTTGGGTGGGATTAGTTTAAGCACACACTGTTGAGTTACTTTTGTGATGTTAATAAAGATCAGATCACATTTTATGTGGTACCAATTTAGGCTGAAATGCAAGTAAGTCCAAAGCGATTACATACTTTTTCCTCCCACTGTAACATGTAACCTAGTTTCATCTAAGTGGTCAAGTTCACATTTCATTAATTCTGTAAATGTATAGGTTTTCTTTTCAATACTTCAACCTGCCCAGGGACTAAAGGTGTAAAGTAGCATATTGTGCTGTCACCTGGCACCAAGCATCTTTCCTGACTTTGTCTTGGTCAATGTGCTGTTGTGCACTGTCCCTGTCAAATAAAAGCATACCAGAGCAGAGTTACCTGTCCCGCTGGTGCTGCCCAGTGAGGTGCTGTGGTCACCCCGACTAGAGGTCAGGGGGTCGTCTCCTCCCTCCACATGCTCCTGCTCCCTCTCCACCCCCACAGGCCCCTCCTGCAGCGGGGCGGACAGTGTGTCGAACATCTCCCAGGTGGACACAAACGTACCTGCAGGAGGAGGAGTCACGTAGTCTGTGGCCAGCTCCAACCTTTGTCTTTTCTGTAGTATAACTTAAAAAGGTATGTGTCTCAGAGCCAGCTAAAGCCATTTTAATATGAGGTGGATATTCGCCATCTAATATCACAATCATTTTGGCGACACAGTATATAGTGCAGTCTTATGAATGAAACTTGCCTGAGTCGGCCATGACGACGGCGTCGCTCTGGACCAGTTTGTGTTTGGACGGGGGGTCCAGCGTCTGCACACTGCGGTCCATGTACTTCTCATTCCCGCCTCGGTTTTTGCAGACCTCGGCGTACTTCTTATTTCTCTCCCTGTAAACATAGATAGACACAAAGCAACGTTCCTGCACTGTCTGAAGCACTGTTCTACAGCCTATAGGCCAATGTAACACCTCATTTGAAAGCTAAGACCTACACAACTCATTTAAACGGATCTTTTCCTTGCATTTTTGTCGCTTTGTAGTCACTTTTTTGTTGCTCTTTTGTGGTGAAGATTAGAAGGTTACTCAAAGATGCGCAAGCGGCTCCAAACACAGCCCCAAGTATCTTTTTGAAAACATTGTCACATGGTAAAAACTCTAAAAAGTCGATTTTGCATATTAACCTGTCCTTTATCAAGCCCCTTCCTCCTGTTGTGACCTCTGAGGACTATCTATATGAAAAAGTATCTAAACGATGTATATTTTCATTCAAAGCAGCGTCCTCACGTGACGTCCGGTGCGTGGCCAGCGTCCGTGGACACCAGTGTGGGGGGCAGATCGAGCAGAGAGACGGTGTCTGTCTCTGAAAGGTAAACGTTGATCTGGACGTCCAGGGTTTGCTCCGTCACCTCTTCTTTCACTGGAGCCTTCCTAACATGAGGATCTGAAAATATGGGTCAAAAAGTCACATCTGGTCATGGGAGAGACAGTGCAGGTGAATAGAAAAACAAAACGTACATTACTGACATGGAAAGACAATGTATTAAAAGATATCCTCTGTGTAAAATTCTGAATTCAGGAGCCAGGTATACAATTTGTTGCATTAGGTACAAAGATTTAGTTATTTTAGTTAGGTATAATGCTAGTAAATCGAGGGTTGCCCCTAGAAAACAGTATATGAACCTACTATTTCCCAGACAAATCTATGATTTCAGAGGATTGCCAGTGAAGTAATGAAGCATGTTATTGTGTGGACTTTTGTTTCCAGGTGAAAGCACATGTTCGGCTTTTACATTGTGTGTCAAACCTGGGATGCGCAGAGGCAGCTCGCGTTTGAGGAAGCCCTCTTCTGTTTCTAGATTGACTGAGTCGATGGACGACTGACTGGAGAATTTACTGCTGCTCAAAATAGACCTGTGAAAAATGAAACAAAGTGATATTTCAAATCCAGACAAAGATCAAACGCCCTTCCATAAATAAAGAGAGAAAAACTAAGTCCGGGACATTGCAGTGCCCTTAATGATCTGAAAGTAAGAAAGTAGTATATTACAGCAAATAAATGTCAATTTCCTTTCAATATATATTTTTTCAGCTACACCTTTTTGTAGACAAGCTTAGGGGGGCCCCCGTGGTGCCTCTGAGGCCCCCAGGGGCCCCCGTGGACCCCACTTTGAGAAACACTAGTACATGGCTTGACCTGGAGAAGGGCAGGCTGAAGCTGCTGCCCGTGGTGGTCATCTGGTCCAGACTGAATCCAGCCGAGATCTCGTCCAGGAAGAACCGACCGCCTTTACAGGGCCCTGCTCGACACTCCCCCTGGTGGAGGGGCTGGGGTGTGACGTCGTTCTCCTCTTCATCAAACACCTACAAAACAGACACCAAGTCAGAAAAGAAGTGTTTCGTGTAACAAAGATGAAAGGAAAGTAATACAATAATGACACATTGACCTTTTAATAACAGAAAGGAGTCAGTAGGTCTCAAAAGTCACAAAGTGGCAGAGCGAGTTTCCCTGCCAGAGAAATATGGACCTGTAGTGGTGCTTATGAGGTGCGTGTTTTTTATAAAATCATACAAAATGTAATTTAGTCAATATAACAGTGAACAGTTTATATTATAGTTCTTTTGTCATCATTATCAGTTTATCATGAAATAAATAAAAGTTCAGAATAGAGAGAAAAAGCAGCGTAGATGCAGGCTGTACCCGGACATGCTGCCTGGGGGTGGGCGCGCTGCTCTTGTCCAGGAGCCTGGAGCCCGCTGCCAGACTGAAGCTCCGTCTGCTGCCCGTCAGTCTGCTGTGGGACACCGACACCCTCCGAGACGAGCTGCCGCGAACACACCACCGCAACACGGCCAGCAGACAGCAGACAGCACCGAGGGGACAGTTAGCATGTTCATGTACACGTGCAAATAATAAGTCACTTACGGTCGCAGCACCAGCTTCTTCCTCCGCTCGCCCCTCACTGCGGTGGCCATGTTTGTCTCCTCTGTTGACTGCACGCGGGGAGGGCGTTGCCTAGCGACAGGACACACCACCACGTGGCTTCTTCCGACTGCGGATAGTGCGCAAGGAAAAGCCGAGGCGAGGGCTTCTCTGAGTAATATTACTATGAACATAGGCTACAAGAGTAAAGATGTTTGTAATTCATGCACTTTATTCTTTAGAAATGTTCCCAACTTTTATGGCAGTAGACCATTTGATGTTATAGATTTCACTTTAGTTCATTTCATGTTTCGTTTCTCATATTTTCAGCACTTTTTAGTACTTTTTTTTACTCTTTAATTTGAGATTGCTACCCCGTTTGTTTAAAGGCACACTGCGTAGTGTGTAACCCATGCATCCATTTTCTTCCGCTTTATCCGGGGCCGGGTCGCGGGGGCAGCAGTCTCAGCAGAGATGCCCAGACTTCCCGATCCACACACACCTCCTCCAGCTGTTCTGGGGGGACCCCGAGGCGACACCAGGCCAGCTCGGAGACATAGTCCCACCAGCGTGTCCTGGGTCTTCCACGAGGCCTTGTCCCACTAGGACATTCCCGGACATTCCTCACCCAATCTGGAAGGGTGCGCCCAGCCACCCTGCGAAGGAAGCTCATTTTAGCCGCTTGTATTCGCGATCTTGTCCTTTCGGTCATTACCCAAATCTCATGACCATAGGTGAGGGCGGGAACGTAGATCGATCGGTAAATCGAGAGCTTTGCCACGACTCAGCTCCCTCTTCACCACGACAGACCGATACAGCGACCGCATCACTGCTGACGCCGCACCGATCCGTCTGTCGATCTCACGCTCCATCCGTCCCTCACTCGTGAACAAGACCCCGAGATACTTGAACTCCTCCACTTGAGGCAAGGACTCCCCACCGACCTGTAGAGGGGAAGGAGAACCATGGCCTCAGATTTGGAGGTGCTGATCCTCATCCCGGCCGCTTCACACTCGGCTGCAAACCGCCCCAGAGCAGCTGAAGGTCCTAATTTGTTGAAGCCATCAGAACAACATTGTCTGCAAACAGAGATGAGATCCTGAGGCCCCAGGACACCATAAGGCCCCGGGCTGCGCCTAGAAATTCTGTCCATAAAAGTAATGAACAGAACCGGTGACAAAGGGCAGCCCTGAGGAGACCAACACGCACCGGGAACAGGTCTGACTCCTGCTGCGGTCATACAGGGAGCGGACAGCCCTTAGCAGAGGGCCCCGGACCCCATACTCCCGGAGCACCCCCCACAGGGCACCATGAGGGACACGGTTGAACGCTTTCTCCGGGGATTACGGCCGCGACAGGCACCAGAGACCTTACGGCCACAACTACGAGCAGCCGCATCGACAATGGAGGAGGAGAACAGGGTCCACTCGGACTCCATGTCCCCAGCCTCCCTCGGAATCTGGGTGAAGCTCTTCAGGGGGTGAGAGTTAAAGACCGTACTGCGTAACATTTTGGACTATACTGTTGCTGCCAAAACAAAACATGCTCCGAATGACCAGCACAACACCGAAAATGCTATTTCTGCAGTGGATAAACAAATAATGGATTTGGATGAGAACTTAACCTGCTAAAATCTCAAATTCTACTGACTTTAGTCACATCTCCATGGAGACGAGCTGGAGACGTACCCACTCCCGGTAAAGTTACAGTCACGTCTTAGGAGAGCTGAGCCGCTCACAGCAAAAGCACATGTTTGTTTGTACTTTTGTGAAGAATTTTTCAACTATGAAAATATCTGTCATAAAATAAATGCTTGTATTTCAATTTTCCCACTGCTGACGTGCCCTCTCACCAGTATCATGGTTTTTCCCCTCTGTATAGAAAGTTGCAAAATGCAACTTTAAGCAAGTTAAAAGTATATATCTATACATAGATTAATAAAGGAGATATAAAAATTAATAAAGGAGCTATACCAGATTTTCTTTGTTGTTGACAAACAATACAAGAGAATGAGTGTATTTGAAATTGTTACATTTACATCCAGAGCCATACTGTCACAGACAGACCGGTCAAACAGCAGCAACTACAGTTGCTGGATCACAATGACTAAAAACACTTTATAATCTGATACACAGCACACTTTTTCACAAATGTCTGATTTTACAACAAACCGAGGAACAAAACATTTTATTCCACCGCTAGGAAAAAAAAAAGTGAAGCATAGGGCCTTTAAGTGTTGTTTTAGTCCCGGTATTGTCTTGATAGTATACGTGTTTATGGTGTGAAATGCTCCTGATTGCACCGGTGTAGCGCCTCACCTTTGGCCTGTGCAGAGTTCAGGTGAGCGCTCTTATCACTGAAGTGAAGTTATCTGCTCTACACAGTGCATTAAGGCTTCCTCTCTGCTCTGTGTGTACTCACACAGACAGTGAGCGGATCACCACACAGCGGGACAAATGGACGAGGAAGGGAACCCGGCTGTCCACAAAAGGTACGCTCATTCAGATTTGGCTTAAATATAGAAAATATACAGCATAGTTTCATATGTATAAAGGAAGGTTCAGTCAGCTTTGTAGGTTTTTGGGCTTACATGATGTATATAAAGGATTATGTTTACAGTTTTTGTTTCGCTTCTCGAAACAATTATCCAATGGAAAAGCAGAATGAGGCTGACACATTTAAGACCTGATTTGACCAGATTTGATTCTTCACACAGGGAGAAGTGCTGTAAGTGCTGTCTGACCAATCGGAAGCGGGTGATCCTGCGTGTGACCGTTGGACTGGTCGTTCTCGTCGTCTTGATCACCATCCTCGCCATTGCATTCACCAGCCAAGGTCAGCGTCCCATCAGCGGAGACAAATGATGCAAAATGAGCAATCTCAAGAACATGCCTGAAGCATACTGTACACTGCAAAAAGTGGATTCTTAGCAAGTAAAAAATGTTTTACTTTAAGAAATAAGTTCTTATTTTTTCCTTAAAAAGTAATAATGTTTTGCTGAGCAAAGTTTTCTTGAGAAAAAAAATCTTATTTTAGGAAATAAAATCCAGCCATTTCTTGTTCAGATATATTTGCTAAAAACATGCAAATTTTTCTTGTTACAAGAAAGAACAACTTTTTGAATCTTCTGCAGCTTTAGACAAAGAATATTTGTTCTTATTTTAAGAAAGAGTAAGATCACAACAACTCTTAATTTAAGAACTGATTCTCACAGATCGATAATACATTCCATTCTTTAAAGTGGTGGCACGGTGGCACAGCGGTTAGAGCCTCAGCTTCACAGCTCAAAGGGGCCTTTCTGTGTGGAGTTTGCATGTTCCCCCCATGTCTACCACTAAAAACATTTACAATAGGTGAATCCTCCAGCCAAGTGATTCTGACCATCAGCCTGGCTCCACATCATGGAGACGGGTCTCCGGGCGCGGGCAATATTTTCCTTAAATATTAGTATTTATTAAGAACATTTTGCTAAAAAATGTGTGATCAAATCAAGCAACATTTAAGTAAAATACCCCACAATTTTTCACTAAATAAGAATGTTTTCCTTAAATTATTCCATTTTCTGAGGACATTTTGCTTAATTCAAGCTTTCCTTGTTTTCAGTAGGGTACTTTTTGCAGTGTAGGGCTTCACAATTTGACTTGGAAGGGCAAATACTGTATGACGTTTTTGTTACATAAAAGTAGCTAAAAAAACATATTTGAACATACACATTCTGACCACATTTTCCGTCTTTGTGATCAAATGTGTCTTCCAAATGTGTCTTGCAAAAATAAAAATAAACAAATCTCTAATAATAGCCATTTCCTTTCATCCAATCAGATCCCAGCGGTCCCTCATTTGCCACCGGTGGAGACATGCTGGACTTCCTGGTTCAGTCCGGCGACATCAGCGACAGGGACGGCCTGCTCGCCACGTGGTTCCACCGGGCCAACGGCAAAGAGGAGCTGAACAGGGCGCTCGCAAGTAAACACTCAACACTTTATGATCGCACAAAGTAAAAGTTCACTTATGTGACTTGTACATGTTGCTGATGCTCAAATACAAACAAAAAAATGAATATTACAAATTACAGCTTTAAACAACAAAACTGTTTCATTGTAACCGCAGGCGATGCGATGATCCTGGAGGCGGACGTCACTCTGCAGGGCTATGGGACGCCCAATCAGAAGCCCATCCCCATCATGGCCCACCCCCCCAATGTGACCAGCGACAACACGCTGGACGAGTGGCTGGACGCCGTTCTGGAGTCCAGAAAAGGTCAAATAAAATCCAACTCATTTCACAATCCCACGTTATAAAGTCAAATTCTACGAGAACCAGACGAGATTTTGAAATCATTTATAGTAATAATAAAGATGATATTTCCTTTTACTGAACAGTGTAACACAATTGAAAGTGCATTTGGGTAACTGTATTCAAGTACAGTTACTCTTTCATTTTGATTTCGAATACAGTAACTTTCTTGAGGTGACGATCCATTTGAGTCCTTGCCTCAAGTGGAGGAGTTCAAGAATCTCGGGGTCTTGTTCACGAGTGAGGGACGGATGGAGCGTGAGATCGACAGACGGATCAGTGCGGCGTCAGCAGTGATGCGGTCGCTGTATCGGTCTGTCGTGGTGAAGAGGGAGCTGAGTCGGGACAAAGCTCTCGATTTACCGATTTATCTACGTTCCCACCCTCACCTATGGTCATGAGATTTGGGTCATGACCGAAAGGACAAGATCGCGAATACAAGCGGCTGAAATGAGTTTCCTTCGCAGGGTGTCTGGGCGCACCCTTCCAGATCGGGTGAGGAGCTCAGTTACCCGAGAGGAGCTCGGAGTAGAGTCGATGCTCCTTCACGTCGAAGGGAGCAGCTGAGGTGGCTCGGGCATCTGTTTCGGATGCCTCCTGGTCGCCTCCCGCGGGAGGTGTTCCAGGCATGTCCTAGTGGGACAAGGCCTCGTGGAAGGCCCAGGGCACGCTGGTGGGACTATGTCTCCGAGCTGGCCTGGTGTCGCCTCGGGGTCCCCCCAGAACAGCTGGAGGAGGTGTGCGTGGATCAGGAAGTTTGGGCATCTCTCCTGAGACTGCTGCACCCGCGACCCGGCCCCGGATACGGCGGAAGAAAATGGATGGATGGATGGATGGATGAATGGATGGATGGATGGATGGATGGATGGATGAATGGATGGATGGATGCTTTATACATATTAAATTTATACATCACAGAACTCAATCATTACGTTTTAGTTTCATAACATTAATTAAGAAAAACGATCAAAGCAGTGGGGGAAATGTCTAGCTCTGGCCTTCTGGGCTGTGGGCGTTTGCAAAGTGTTTTTTTGATCCCCAATTAGTCGTAAATAAGTTCATAATATGCGAGTAACAGGTTTACCTAAACATCTTCTTAATTATACGGTGCTTTTATACGTGAACATTATGCAAATATTACATACATATTAAGCAGTATTCTGTAACTAAATACAATTTGAAAGAGCAGGTTTTAGTAAAGCCTTTTTATTAAATCCCACTGACATCAAAAGGGTTGTTCATCCTTAGCATCCTTAGTTAAGTACATTTAAAATGTCCTTTTTATCTTCCGGTTGCCAGGTATCAAGCTGGACTTTAAGTCCCTGGCGTCGGTGGGCCTTTCTCTGGACCTGCTCCTGCAGAAGAACAGCACCCGGGGGATCAACAGACCGGTGTGGCTCAACGCCGACATCCTCAAAGACCCCCTGGTGCCCGGCTTCGTACCCGCGGTCAACGGCACACTGTCAGACAGAGTAACGCTGTGTTCAGGTGGTCTTGGAAACTCGGACATTTCAATCCTCACTGGGGAGAAAAAAAGGCCTTGAGGTTTCTGACGCAAAACTGTGGGAGAGGTTGTTCAAAACTATTTATCTGCACTGCAGGTGTGCAAAAACCTCATGGATCATTATTTTAAGATGCTAAACAATCATGCAGCAACATTACTCAATGAGACCACATAGAGATACAAGACCCTGTGATGCTAATTCGTGCTAATATCAGTGTTGCGTGTGTTTTCCCTCATCTGGCTCATCTGGCGAAGGCGTCTGTTTTGTGTAGACACGTTTGAGATTCCGAGACTGAATGGACACAGTATCAAATCAACCCTGCGCTCGTCATTTGGTTCCATTTATTGTTTTTTTGTGGATGTTGCAGGTTCCTGGAGCTGGTTCAAGAGAAGTTTCCAGAAGTCACCCTGTCTCTGGGATGGGTGGTACGGTCTATGCAAACAGATTAAAAACAGTCCAGGTCGGAAAGGGAATAAGAAACCCATGAATACAGAGATATTAGTGCAGGGCCATTGTTAGATCTTTACGCTCTCTGGCAAATTGAAGCCTTTTCCCCCCCAGTTGGCCTCATTCTTTTGTGATTTTCTCAAGGCCACACAGCTTTTCAGTCCCAATCCCTTGAGTTCCGATTGCATGGTGCTTGTGGAAATGCTCTTACTTTCACTGTTAAACATAGCCATGAGGTGCACTGTTGTTTTTCCCCACTTTCCTGCCAGTTTTTAATAATGCGTTAGAAAGCTCTTATGTCAATTGTCTGTGAAGGTTCCTCTGATCTGCCAATGATTTGACCCTTCTATTTTGCCACGGCTATTTCAGAAATTAGTGTGTTACCAGCTGAAACACAATCCTCCATACAGCAATTATCCAATAGGCGGCTCGTACCGATTTTCTCACCTACAATATAAATGGAAACTCTGCAAAAGTCTGGCAGAAGTTCTAACAAAGTCAGTTCTCAAATTTGTATCATTGGGTTTGCGTCCTGCAGAATAAAGTAGTAGACGCCTTGAGAAGTTTCGAGGCAGCAGGCCTGTTTATTAACAGTGTGTTTTTCTACAGGTTCTTGCTATCTACAACCGGGCGATGGTGGAGGAGATGTACGAGGTGGTGAAAGACCTCCCACAGAAGGTGTCACATGCTTTCCACTTGAAATTCTACTGAACAATACTTAGGCCAGGAAAAAGCGTCAGCATGGCCATGGATATTAGTCTACCGGGCTTAGATCAAGATCACATGCGGACTAAACCAGGCCTTAAAAAAATGGGACTAAACTGTTAAATGCAGTGTAAATAAAGAGAGGGCACTGTACTGATATATACATCATAACTAGTCAAATCCGGGAGCCCGCCAAACAATTTGGTCTGGCCCACTGGCAATTTTCCATAATAAATAGCTGTGACAGGAGCACTATAGTCCTTCATTGTGTTACACATATTAAAGGTACATTACGCAGCATGGCGCCTTTACTTTCCATCACAGTGGTCTCTACAATGCTCCAGGATCAATTGTGTGGAAGGTTTTCTCTGCTGACGGAGCCTCTCACCAGAAAACCTACCAAACAATTGATCCTGGAGCGTCTTAGAGACCACTGTGATGGAAAGTAAAGGCGCCATGCTGACCACACATACAGCCACTGGGTCACTACAAGATCAATTACGCGCAAATATCAACTTTTTTTTTCCGCATTAAAAGTTACATAATGCACCTTTAAGGGGAGACACCACAGGCAAATTTTTTCAGTTTTCAGGTTTTAGGCCAAATTGGTCTCTGAAAACATATAAGCTTTCACCCAGAAACAGAAAATATGCCTAATCTTCACAATAACATGTTTAAATATTGCGCTGATTCAATGTTCCCCCATAGACTTATATGGGAGAATGCAATTTCAAGGGCCTTTTTCTCAAAACACATTTTTCTGTCATTGTGGCGACACTATGTTCACGTCAGTCGGACCTAAAGACTTCAGATTTTCCAGCCTTGGACTGAACAATATTTGGAAGATTTTTTCTGAGGGATTTTTTATTATTTAATCTCTAGCCCCATTTATTGAGTTTTGAATGTCAAAAAATAAGGCGAAAATTAAATTTTTACAAAATTTTCCACTAAAAACAGATTATTTTAAAACTAAACAAGAAATCCAAAATCCCCTCTGAAAAAGTCTTGGTAACTCATTCATCAATAAAATGAAACAATAAATTTGAATGTAGCTCTATCCATTATTCAGATTTCACACCTTGTTCTTATATGAAAAGATAAACAGATGACAGAAAACTTGCATTGTATTTTTTTCTTACATTTATGCCAGTGATCGACAGCAACAGTTTCAAATTGATATCTGTAAATATACATTTTTTCCCTATTCACCTGCAGTGTCTCGCCTTAAGTAGCCATGTGCTTCTTGTGTGTGCTCAGGCCTTCAGAATAATATAATGGAACTGAAAAGGCCAGTGTTTGTCACAGTGAGAGTAAAGTTATTTCTGCTGTTGCTTTGTTTTTTAAAGAGGCTTAAAATGCTGGAATATAGCTGGAATTACAACTTTTTTTTATAATGAAATATTTATCCCAGAATTCTGAATATGTTTGTTGGTGGTGAGGGAGTTGCCAATAGACCTGGCCTGGTAAAACATGTAATCCAATAGCCCTGGTTTAAAGCCCAGATCATCCCTAGTTTATTTGTTCTCATTCTGTATGTGTTTTAGATTACGTTTCCAATCCAGTCTCTGTTCGTTCGCAAAGGATGGCCTCACATCAGCTGGCTCCTCAGTCAGTCCCCAAGGTATCCCCCTCCATCAGGATCACCTTTTTGTTTCGAACTTTCCCATGTTGTTTTGTTTGTTGTGCTGCAGGTTTAGTCTGACCCTGTGGCAGGGCGCCGTCCACCCGAGCGTGGACGACCTCCTGTTTGTGAGAGACAACAGTCACCCGGCCCGGGTCTACTACGACATCTACGAACCAACGCTGACCCAGTTCAAACAGGCCGCGGGTAAGACTCCACTACAGCACCAACTCTAGATCTATCATGCATCAACATGCTCAAGTCTGCATCAGCAAAGCCAAACTGGTTGCATTTCTTCCTGACTTGAGAGAGCAGACTGTTTATGGTTCACAGAGCTTTTGTCCTTGTGTTCCCCAGAGGAGCAGGGGCGTCTGCGGCGGTTCTACCCGGGAGGAGACCTGATGGACTTCCTGTACGGGGCCCACACACAGAGACCAGAGCGGGGCAAGAGTCAGAGCGTCCCCCTGGTCACCGTCACTGACCGCTCTTCTCTATCGGCTGCTGTCAGCGGTTTGTAATGAAACTATGTCCTCGTAAAACATGTAGGCAGGATGGGCAGTGAGGTCGCTGCTACAAAACAGGGTTAGAATAAAAGATTATGAACTCGTAATGGGCTCAGGTCAATTCTAAGTTAAAGTTATTAAGTTTGAACTTGGAGTGGTTTTATAAGCACAGACCTGCTCTGTACCTGCTCACACATGGCCCTTGCTTTTATCACTGTTGTGGTTGTGCAAACGTTTTCTTCTGATGTTTCTAAGTGATGGCACAAGGCGAGATAAGTCAGAGTTTGTCTATGTGAACGTCCCACATCATATGCGTGATGTTTACTTAAGGGCACATCTGAAACAATTCTTTGGACTTTGGACCGGAAATGAATGACTCATTTCTATTTTTAAGTCAATATTGACTCTTGCAATGTTTCATGTGTTGAATAATGTATGTGTGCCATAGATAGTCATAAAAAGTTAAACATTTATCATAGGCTGTTTCCCAAAGCCGGTACCTTGCCTTGGTGTTAAAGCAGTACTAAGTAACTCTTCCCCCTAGAGGCCATAAGCGCAACTGCAGGTGTAGTAGCAACGTACGATTTTTTAACTTATTAATTGTCTTGGAGAGTAGACAGGAAAGGCGAAGGGAGAGAGGGTTACTGTGCATCCAATTATACAATGGAAATATTTTTTTTTCACTCAAACTTGGCTGTAAATACTGTTTAAAGTGACGTTAGCCCACAGTTAGCTTTGCCCGTTAGCATGTTAGCTTCTTCTTCGTGATTTCATTAGTGTGTATAGCTTTCTCCGCACCGGGGGCAGTCAAGTTGCAAACATGGTTTTCTGGTCAGAGACACCAGGGGATGAAAGACCCTCCAATCATCCCATAAACACTTGTATTAACCCCACAGGGACTAGGAAAAGGATTTATTAAGGTAAACACGTTACTTAGTACTGCTTTAAAGGCAGTGCCTTCAAAACTCACCTTCCAGTGTCCTGGAACACACTTCAGAGCTAAAGGAAGTGACATCACAAAATAAGAAAGGAAGTTCATTTTCATCCAGGAGTGGAAGTAATTATATTTTTTACCAACTACAAATCAGCAAAGCAGTCAGAGATGCTGAAACCTAAATACAAAATAAAACTCGAAAGGGGGACTAAAAACTAAAAGTGCTTCATATTCATTAAATTCAGTGCCCACGAAACTAATGAAGTCCTTTGTTGCTCCATGAAGCTCCTTGTATGTTTGAAAAAGTAAATAATCTACATTTCAAATTTACAAAACAAATCATAGATGTCATAGATGTGGTGATGATGTAGATGCCTAACCACGCCCACTTTTGGCCAAGGCGAGGTACCTAGGCTTTGTGAAACAGCCATCGTCTGACACCTTGCCTCTTCACAGTGTAGGAATGATTGGAAATCCTCTCGGAGAACAGCACCCACCTTGAATTTTTCTTTTCTGAAACACTACATCCAAGGCTACAGCAAATTTCCTTTCCAAAAATATAAACGCTGCTCCACTAATGGTCCTTTTCCTCTTCCAGACGGAGCAGGAGGGATGCTGGTTGTCCATGTGGCTGCTGACCGCACGCAGCCGCAGATCCCAGTGGTGGACGGACCAAACGGCTCTGAGCCACTGACACTCCAGGTACTAACACTAAAATCACTCAAGACTGGAGATCTGATTCCTGGTCATGAACTGAAAAGACACAGTGCATTGTTGTAGTTCCTGTGAGAGTGACCCTGGACGCTGTGGTGACCCTGCTGAATGTTGGCGCTTATATCAGTTTTGAGCACTAGGAATTTGCATTTGTAACCGTGCGCTCTGGTCTGCAGGGCGTGCTGGAGGAGCTGAGCCGGCGCCCTGCCTCTCCGTGGGGGCTGTACCTGAGGGTGGGGGCCCCTGAGCTCCTGGGGGCCTCTCTCTCCTCTCTGCTGAGGGCCTACAGCTCAGAGCAGCTCTACAGACCGGTGTGGATCGGCATGGGCGCAGACAGCCCCTACAGCGCACAGGTACAGTCCTCAGGTGGATGGCAGATCGGGCCTTCTCTTCTGCAACTACCAACAACTGTGGAGATCTACATGACGGTTGCAATGTTTTCAGAAGGTTATCAAAATAAACAGGTCAGATATTTATGACTGGAGCTCCTGTAGCCGTAACTGCTGCGCCTTTCCCTCACATGTAGCGCTCCCCAGTCCCCATCCTCGCACTGCCTTTACTGCAAATGCGATGCATGCGAAAGCACAGGTCCGCTGTCAGGACTGTTGATTTGGATCCTGACTGGTCCGAGCCTCACGTACAGTCACACAAGTCTCATTAAGGGGTCTCTCTCTCTCTCTCGTCTGGTCTGTGTTCGAAACATTTACTCTGTGGCTTCAAGCGAGTGAGAGATGATTAATTGTGGTGTGTGGTCTGTGCCCTTTGAGTCTCGTCATAAAAGCGCATCACCACTGCAGTGTCCATTTGATAAAGGAAACATTAACACTTTGAACTTCGACTGTTATTTCTGAAGGATTTGCTCCGCACATTCATTTTACGTTTACTGAGCCTTGGTTGAGGTGTGTCCTGCGCAAACACAACCTTGTCTTAGTGCTTTTGCCTGTAGCCTGACTGCGTCGCCGGCAGAGGCGCGTGCTGATTTTAACTTACTGTATTCCCTTTGCTCGATCGCCCTCAGGATGCACTCACACTTGTCCATTCAAACTGTGCCCATGCTCAGAAAGGCCCTTCAGTGCCGTCTGTTTGTGTGTGAGTGCAATCACACTGTGCTCAGGTCCTACTCGGTTCCAGACTTTAGAGTGTGGAGGAGGTGCACGGGCCAGAGCTCGACACGGGCGCGCACGGATACAGAGCGGTTATATGTATGAGCGGCTGCATGTGTCACGCTAAAAAGTGAGAAAAAAGTGAGAAAGTTACGTGTGTCTGTGCCGCTGGGCGGTGTTTTACAGCAGCAGAGGCTTCCCTTACCATCACAACTGTTCCAAAAAGCAGCAACTTCCTTGCACCCAAAGTGCCAATATGTTAAATTGTTTTAATTGGTAAAGCTCGCACAACCAGTGGCTGAAGCAGGAATGAATGACATAAACTTCTGCTCTCAAAGCCTTTTACAAGGCTGTGTATTATCCATGAATCCATGGAGGACAGACACTCAGAGTGACAGGTGCCTGTCAGCCCCGCCCACTGCCACAGCTGAGCAGAGGACAGGGGACGAGCACATCGCTGTGGGAGTCTGTCCATCCCCTGTCTCTACAGGCTGCGTCTACAGGACTAAGCCCAAAAAGTGTCAAATATAGATACAACTAAAAATGACATGTGTAGTGGAACCAATAATTACTGAATAATACTAAACAGACTGTTCTCTGTATTAATCAACATTAATCAACATTAATCAACTATGGTACTGATTCCATTATTCCTCACCTGGTGAACTAATATTCTCACTCTATCACTGGCAGGATTTTGTCTCCGTGGTGGAGCAGGTCTTTCCTCACTGCACTGTGGTCCTGAATGAAGCGTCCGCTGCCCGGAGACTGTCCCCAAGTCTGTCTCAGAGACTGGCTGTGCACCTGAGCGGCAGAGAGGCCCAGACTGCTCTGACAGAGATGGGAACATTTGACCTCATCCTGGAAAATGAGGAGTTTAAAACTCAGGTGGGACGGCAGAGGGACCGCACGGGACCAAATATATATGTCTTACCTCGACAGTCAGAACCGCAGACAGAGAGTTAACATGTAGTTCTATTTATATGAAAATGATGTAAATATATTGAAGTGAATGTTGTAAAAATGAAATTATGGAGTTAAATAAATTCACATGTGTAAACACCAGTCCTGGACACAACTTTGTTTTTCAGTCTGTTAATGAACACAAAATACTCAGAAAAGCTTCATCCTGAAATCATAAAAATCCTGTAACACATTTTACAGCCCATATTCCACCACTGGATTGAGGCTCTGATCAAAGTGTGTTCATCATGGCCCCATGGAGTTACTCACATCTCTGTCATTCCCACTGCTGCCTGCAGAGGGAGCAAACTCCTCACCAGACCTGGCCCTGTGTCACAGTCCTACATTTACAGAGATAGTATTTAGTTTAGTTTATTTGAGCAGCTTACATTTTCCTAATTTACAAAATACACATTAAACAAGTCACAGATGCTCAAAAGGAGTAGGCTGAAGCGAGAAGCTTATGAGCGCCTGCCCCACATTCAACATATACACATTTGCATTTCACAGTAATACATGAGGACTGTAGCCACAAGACAAGGCACAAAGGCATTTACATCTGAAGAAAATGAGATGACATGACTGGAACGCATGTACTCTGTTGCTTACATTCCCCTTAGGGAGGAATCATTTACATTAATAACATGACTAAGCAACGGCATACTGAACATAACAAGGCACACGCACAATGGCCGCTGGCTGCCCTGCTTTTTGACCACAAACGTGGGGGCCGCCATTGCTCCGCCGTTGCTGCAGTACCTCCATATCGCCGCTAGGCCCCCATTGAAAAGCATTGGAGTTTAGACACATTAAAAACTACTTTAAAGCCTGGTTTCAATTGTTTCAACACTAGACTAGGCTCGATCTTCCTCCTGAGATAACGCTGGGTTAATAACAGTATATGAAACCAGGCTGGTTTTCGTAATATGAATTTTTGAAATCTCGTACTTAATGAGGCTCGGACTGTTAGCATTGGAGCAGCGTGAGCTACACGTCACGCAAGGGCCGAGTCTACGGTGAAAATCCCGCCTGTATGTCCTTTTTAGGAACATGCTTCGTCAGAGCTGGGGAGGGGGAGCCTGTAAATCCGCCATCAATTCCCCCACGGCCGTGGTCATTCTGGTAAACGGGGAGGAGTGAGCATAAGACGTCCATTTTTTCTACAGTCTATGCACACGCACCGTCAACAGATGCGTGCGTAACAAGAGAATAACAAATTCATGTTCAAGAACTGGAAAGTGTCTGACTGGCCAGGCTCATGTACTGCCATGCCCAGGTGAGTAGACAGCCCCATAGGTAAGTTTTCAAGTATATGAGGCCACTGAGAGAACACTGTCCAATGCAGGCCCCGATCTACAGGAGGGCAGGAGGGTGTATTGCAACCTCATTTTGAAATGTTTGCACCCTCAGTGTTAGTGGCATCACTATATATCCTAATGCACCCTGTTTGTTCTGGTCCAAAGGCATGCTGGGAACACCTGGCCAGGTAAGGAGAGGGCAGTGTGGGAATCCCTGCTTGTGGCACTGCTCCAAATCCTGGGTAAGTAGGAGAAAATGCACTAAGAAAAAGCGTCAAACATTACCGATGAAAGTGCGATGAAAAAGAGACCAAAAAGCCACACGAGCAACCAAAATGTGACAAAAACTCAACACAAAAGTGACCACAAAAGCAATGAAAGATGGAAAAACAACGCGTGGAAAGTGAGTTTTCACATGAGGTGTTACACTGGCCTGGACTGTAAGCTCTTTTTAAAGCTTGTAGTGCAAGGTTCACATTTCAGTTCCTGTTTTTTCTCAGTGGCCCCAACAGTCCTGTCAATAATATTTAAAAATATTTACTACCGACATAGTGAGATTCTTTGTCCTCAACCAAGATACACAGCCTAATAACCACAGCGGCTGAGTGTTTGCATTACTATGATTATTATTATGAACAACTCTTTGGCATCATGTGCTTCCGCCAACCTTTTGGATATTTTCTGATCTGAGCATTCACCATGTGGCCTCACTTCAGGAAGGTCTGTCTCTGTGCTCTTCTCACCTCAGACCTCCTGTGGTTTCCTGTCACTGCCTCTCATGACAAACCATCATTACTTTCAACTGAACGCCATTGTCACTGATTGACATTGCATGGCACAAAATGGACACACAGCAGGTTTACATCAATGAGCAGGAAATGTCCAAATGGGACGGTCCGGATGAAAACATTTATATGAACGAAGGCCCAGAGGACACATGCGAGGCCGAGGCTCCACTACCAGGTAATACAAACTGATAATCTTTTTAATCGCTTCCTCCATCTGTTATCTTATAGGACCCATTTAAAAATGACACGGCCTGACCGATACAAAAGGCCAGTGCCATTTGGTTGTTCCGTCTTTCGCTGTAGCATTGTGTGGCAGCTTTCTTCTTTTACCAAGATCTTGTACTGAGACAGAGACCCAGAGCATCATTGGAAGATAAAGTTTTACTTACCTGCAAAAATCTTCCGAGCATTAAATGATAGTGATTAAACTATATGATAAAACTTGAAGGGGACATTAAAAGGGTTGGGTTTTTTTGGCATGAAAGGGCAAAAAACTACTCGAAATGACCTAAAAACACCTTTGGGTCTCCGAGGGTTAAGACACTAGAAGGACCTGGTTTAGCCTGAGTTGAGACCGGGTTTACAGACACAGTCATATGCAAAGACTTGCACATGCAGGTTTAAAGGAGACACTGCAGGTTTGGGGCCAATTTGGTTCTTATAACTTGATCACTTTTACTGACAGGCTGGTTGAAAAGCTCGTCTCATTGGTCGACACGGGAGGATACTAGACTCTGATTAGTCACGGAGACCCGGGAAGGAGGGACTTTACAAAAAAGAATATTCACCTTATTCCGCCCCGCCCAATTTTTGCCACTTTTTGCGTTGTCTCGGCACTTCCGTTGTCCAGACACTTCCGGTCGAGCGTGAAGCCCGTTCATTTAAACGGAGAACGAGGGAAAATATTCTCCGCTCAAATCTGATGTTAAGTAGATGGATTTGTGTAAAATGTCCAATATTCATTTGCACCGACATGTCGACACTGCAGCGTTTCTCTGCGCGGCCGAAAAACGGCTTTGTTTTCGTGTAGTGACTGATTTTATGTGGACTTCTCCAGCCCCATGTTAAAAGATAGGAGAAAATGGGCGGGCACAATGTATGGCGGCGCCCACGCGAGGCTCCGGAATAAGGTGAATATATGTTATTTATCGATTTGGCACATTTCATATATATATTTCATACTATCACTTTAACAACAAATTAAGTTTTGAAAAAAAAAAGGGGCAACATTTGATTTGTTTTTAGCAAAAGTTTGAAAGTGATGTATCTTTAAATTGCAAAGGTTTCCTGCAGTGTCTCACCTTAAAGCTTTAGAGTTCTTTGACCCTGTTGTGTCATTGACAGTGGCGTCAGAGGGACCGCCACCGCCGAGTCCCCACAGAGGAGCCTGTCTGTGCGGAGCTGCAGCCGCCATCGCCCTGCTGGCTGCGCTGCTGTCGGCTGCACTCATCCTCCTGGGCTTCAGTACGTCCCACAGTTTAGGGAAGTATGTTTTACTCTCATGTACAGACTGTGGAGGAATGAAAAACGTGTGTTTTTCTCTGAAGCTTGGGTCACTTTGAACACAAGAACCAAAGACATGAGGGCGTCCATCTCCAGCCTGACCGATGAGAGGGGCCTGTTGCAGAACAGCAACGTCCTCATGGAAGCTTTCAACAGGAACCTGAGTGGACGGGTGATGCAGATGGAGACAGAGACGCTACAGCTACAGGACAGACTGACGGCTCTGAGCACAGAGAGAGACCAGAGCAGAGCAGAGAGAGACCAGAGCAGAGCAGAGAGAGACCAGAGCAGAGCAGAGAGAGACCAGAGCAGAGCAGAGAGAGACCGGCTCAGGCGAACCATCGGTGAGTTCTGCAAAATATAGCAACATAACAGACAAGGCACATACACTGCGTTCCAAATTATTATGCAAATGACATTTTTCTAAGATTTTCTAAATTGTCAACTCAAATGAGAGTCAGCATAATTTTCAAGTCTTTAACTGGTGGAGGATCATTTAAATGTGGTGGGAAAAAAATCCTAGTGATAACAGTATTTTTTTCAAGAATAAATATAGTAAAAACCTCAGGATCCACTGTTCCAAATTATTATGCAACTCATCGTTTCAATACATTTTAAAGCTTGTAATTAACTGAAAATGGTCATTTGTTGAATTTGTAGCATTAGGAGGTCATATTTACTGACATCAAAAACTATTTCAATCAAAAAAAATATTAACAGGTCAAGTTATATTTTACCATAGGAGCCCTTGTGTGATAGCAGCTTCAAAATTCTTAAATCCATTAAACTTGTGAGTTTTTGGACAGTTTCTGCTTGGATTTGTTTGCAGGATGTTAGAATAGCCTCCCAGAGCTGCCGTTTGGATGAAAACTGCCTCCCACCCTCATAGAAGTTTTTTTTTGTTGAGGCTCTAAATGTCCTCAATAGGGTTGAGGTCAGGGGAGGATGGGGTCCACATCATGAGTTTCTCTCCTTTTTTGCCCATAGCAGCCAGTGATGCAGAGGTTTTCTTTACAGCAGGACATGGTGCGTTGTCATGCATGAAGAGGATTGTGTTTGGGAAAGCACGGCTCTTCTTTTTGTAGCATAGAAGTCAGTGGTCAGTCAGAAAGTCCACATATTTTCCAAAGGTCATTTTCACACCTTCAGGGAGCCTAAAAGGGCCTAATGGAGCCGACCAGCTCTCTCACCATGATTCTGGTCCAAAACATGACTCCGCTACCTCCTTACTGACGTCACAACCTTGTTGGGACATTGTGGTCATTCACCAACCATTCACTACTCCATTGATTTGACCATCCAGGGCTACACGGCCTCATCAGTGAACAACACTGTTTGAAAATGAGTCCTCATGTATTTCTGAGCCACTGCAGCCGTTTCTGTTCATCAGCTTCAATTAACCGTTTAGGGGAGGCCTGGATTGAAGGTTTATGCACAACTGCAGCCTCTGGAGGTCCTACACCTTGATGTTTGGGGGACTCCAGAGGCACCAGCAGCTTCAAATACCTGTCTGCTGCTTTGTAGCATCTGTTCTATTCATCTGATGTATTTGTCTGGCAGAAACCGTCCATATTGTGTCTTTATCTACACAAACCGGAGTGTGCTCCGAATCATCCACAAATCTCTTATCAGTACGATGATTATGCTTAATCTTTCATGAAATATCAAAGGTTTTCACACCTAGACCAAGCAGAAAGACCCTTTTTCTTTCCCATATTGCTTAAAAATGATGATCTGCATAATAAAGTGGAACACCTTTTTTCAGTAGTTTTTCACTTAACTGGGCTTAACCTGAAAACTAATCATCCCAGGTCTCTGAGATTAATGTCAGTGATTCATAGAGCCCCAAGACACGATACCATCCATGAGTTTCATTATTATTATTATTACTTTTACCTTTTGGACACAGAAATCCAATTTGCATAATAATTTGGAACGCAGTGGTGTTTCTCACCACAGGAACCTTTTGCTGTTCTTGGTGTTTTTTAAAGGATCTACTGTATATCATGCTATTTTAGCCATTTTGTGAGAAATACCCCTAGAAGTATTCTCTAGGGGTATTTTTCCAACCCGGAAGAGAAAATACTTGGATTCTGTTAACTCCGCCCCTCTCTCCGCCCATGCAACATTAGCAGTACTAGAAATATAAATATCACTTCACAATGCAGTTATTAGGAGTTGACATCTGCAACACAGTTTCCTAAACTTACACAAGTAGTTGCACGATCCAAGTGTTGTGTGTCTTGTATGTGTTTAGTTTAGGACAGGTCAGTGTGTGTGAACGGGAGTTAGTGCCCGCGCCCCCCCTGAATTAGCCCCGCAAAGTAGATGGGTGTATGTGAGTCTGTGCGAGAGTATGACGAGAGAGCTGACGGAGACGGTGGCCGGTGCAGTTACAGACATATATGCCCTGTATTGCAGGAGACTGAGATGAACGCTCCAGAACCTTCACTTTATTCTGCCTGAGCCAATGAGAGATCGACATGGCCTTTGTGTTTATGATCGCTGTCATTTTGGAACGTCCAAGTGCGTCCCATGTGCAGCTTCCAGGCTGAAGGCCATGTCGACCTCTCACTGGCTAAAGCCGATACCTGACTCAGAGGTTCATAAAGTTGGATCGTGTGTTCTTTTCTTGGTAGATGCGATACATTGCCCTGATCCGTGGGTCCGATTTCACAACAGTTGCTATCTCCTCTCTCCAAACCCCAAGAACTGGACAGACAGCAGACAGGACTGTGAGGAGCAGGGAGCCCACCTGGTGGTCATCACCAGCCCAGAGGAACAGGTCAGTCTTCTGTTGACCTTCAGTCAACACTCAAAGAGGGACAAGAGGCGAATATATGAATGACTTTTGATAAAGACATCTCCATTTTTACATTTTCAGAAGTTTGTAAGCTCATTGACCGCCCAGCGTGTGTGGATCGGCCTGACTGACAGGGACACTGAGGACGAGTGGCGCTGGGTGACCGGAGACAATGTTACCAGCCCGACGTAAGGCCTTTTCAGTCATATCGGGACATCTCTAGAACCAACATTGCTGCAGTTATATAAAGATTTCTCCATCCCTGTAGGTACTGGATGGCGGGACAGCCGGACAACTGGAATGGAGAGGAAGACTGCGGAGAGAGTGGGAACCACCAGTGGAATGATCTATGGTGCAGCGTCAAACAGCGCTTCATTTGTGAGAGACTGAGTCAGAACGTCTGTTAACTGTAGAAACTAGGACTTTTGAAGGTAGACTAGACCGGTAGTTCCCAGCCTTTTCCTTTGAATCCCTCCGTGTGCGTGTTTTTGCTCACCTGTAGTTTTCTGCACCTGTAGCCATTTCTCTGTCATATATAATGATTTTGTTTTTTGCTCAAATAAACTTCTTCTGGCCTGAAACTCTGACCAGACTAGACTCCAGGAACCCCTGCAATCCCAGACGCCCTGTTATGGAATTTTGTATTAATAAAGATTATTAATAATCAATCAGAGAGAGTTGAAGTCTGAATCAAAAGGATGTTTATTTTCTGAGCACAGGGAGAACACAGCAGGACGCACAGCAGAGGTGATAAACCAGAGTCCATGATATCTTAAAGACGTCACCAAACATCAAGAGACTGTTAGCCTCTTACGGACTGATGACCCTGTGCTCTCGGCCTTGTCCCTCAGACGTGCTTAGTTAACCTCTTAACTCCCACCTGAACGGATCCCATTTCCTCCAGTTTGGCTTTACCCTAATCAGAAAGGGGAAAAAAGCATAAAAACAGCTACAAAAAATGAGAAAACAGGGGTGTAAATACAACAAAAATGTGACAAAAACTCAACAAAAATGTGACAAAAATTCAACAAAAATGTGACAAAAACTCAACCAAAAAATGACCAAAATTCAACAATAATGTGACAAAATGTGACAAAAATGTGACAAAAATGTGACAAAAACTCAACCAAAAAGTGACAGAAATTCAACAAAAATTCAACCAAAATTCAACCAAAAAGTGACAAAAATTTGACAAAAATTTGACAAAAATTAAACAAAAACGCAACAAAAAATTTAAACAAAAATATGACAAAAACTCAACAAAAATGTCACAAAAATTCAACCAAAAAATGACAAAAAAATCAACAAAAATGTGACAAAAATGTGACAAAAACTCAACCAAAAAGTGACAGAAATTCAACAAAAATTCAACAAAAATTCAACAAAAATTCAACAAAAATTCAACAAAAATTCAACAAAAATTCAACAAAAATTCAACAAAAATTCAACAAAAACGCAATACAAAAATTCAACCAAAAAGTGACAAAAATTTGACAAAAATTAAACAAAAACTCAACAAAAATTTGACAAAAAATCAACAAAAATGTGACAAAAATGGAAAAGAAGAAAAGAAAAAAAAGACATAAAAAAGGTGAGACAACACAGCATCAACTGGGTCTTAGCTTTCAAATGAGGCGTTACACAGCCCTATATAATAGCCACAAACAGCACAGAATGCATTTGGTTTAGGCGGGTGGTAAGAGGTTAAACTAAGGCCACCAAGAAGTGTCAAGCCAAATGGGTCACTTATGTTCAACTAGTCCCATCTCGTGTGGTGCCTCAGAGTCGAGGGCAGGAATCTATTTTTGCCATTACAATTCCCCACTTCTGATAAATTGTCAAGCATTGGATACATTAATCACACAAGCTGAGAAAGCACACAATATGAACAGTTATGGTTCAGCACACAACACTGACAACATCAAAACCAAAAAACACAATTTAACCTACAAAGGTAAATCAGAATCTACTTTAACACAGAAAATAATTGACATTTCACTAAACCACACTCTATACACGTACGTCCACAGAGGCCACCCATGTAAATACACTTTATGTTCCAGGCATGACGAGCTTAAGACCCCTTAGACCCACATTTCTGCTAACAACCATCACACACCAGGCCGGGACAGTACCTTAAAAACACACCACGTCTAAATGAAAATATCGGACACTTCCGCCCAAAAGAACTTGAACACAGAATAGACATCCGCAGCATCAGTGTTATTTATCCACATCATAAACGAGTGCAGAAATACAGAAGCAGCTGTTTTTGCGAGGATGACAGCGTCCTCATCTGACTTGCAAAAGCAAAAGGAGGAAAACCACACTGTAAATATTTTGCAAAAACTCAAACAGGAAATCACCATATTTGATTAGACCTAATATAATGAAAAACAAAAACATGCATAGAATTTTCTTCCCATTCTACACGGTGACGTACTGCATATCTAAACAAAAGATCCAGGGGCCGGAGTGTCGTCGTCTGATTCTGACACGTTGTTTGAATCCTCCACCATCACCCCCGGGTCAAGTATGGGGCGGCTATAGTGACAGACACAAAGGTTTCCCTCAGGATAACCTCCAGTACATGTTAGACCCACACAGATACATCACAGCAGGGGTAGGCACGTTTGCTCGGTCGGGGGACGATTTTCTCAAACCTGACAATTTTAGCCAAAAGTAAAGCTCACAAATGCCAGTGCTGTGCATAATATGTGACCTCATTTGGTGTTCTGTTTGGAAGTGTTTAAGTAATTGACAGTATTTTCCATGTTTTTCCAGTGCTTGACCGTTTAACCTCTTAACTCCCACCTGAACATGTTTCCTTTAAATCTAAAAGCTTCTTCAAAACAGAGGCAAAAAACGAGAAGAAAAGGAGGATGTAAACGCAACAAAAAAAGCTAAAAAAGGGACCAAAAAAAGCGGCACAAATTTCAAAAACTCAACAAAAAAGTGACAAAAATCCAGCAACAAAAAGACAAAAATCCAACAAAAAAAGACAATATCCAGTTAAAAAATGACAAAAATCCAGCAGAAAAAAAGACAAAAATCCAGCAAAAAAGTGACAAAAATCCAGCAAAAAAGAGACAAAAATCCAGCAAAAAAAGAGAAAAAAATCCAGCAAAAAAGTGACAAAAATCCAGCAGAAAAAAAGACAAAAATCCAGCAGAAAAAATGACAAAAATCCAGCAAAAAAGAGACAAAAATCCAGCAAAAAAAGAGACAAAAATCCAGCAAAAAAGTGACAAAAATCCAGCAAAAAAGTGACAAAAATCCAGCAGAAAAAAGAGACAAAAATCCAGCAAAAAAAAGTGACAAAAATCCAGCAGAAAAAAAGACAAAAATCCAGCAAAAAAAGTGACAAAAATCCAGCAGAAAAAAGTGACAAAAATCCAGCAGAAAAAAGAGACAAAAATCCAGCAAAAAAGTGACAAAAATCCAGCAGAAAAAAAGACAAAAATCCAGCAGAAAAAAATGACAAAAATCCAGCAGAAAAAAAGACTAAAATCCAGCAAAAAAAAAAAGACAAAAATCCAGCAGAAAAAAAAGACAAAAATCCAGCAAAAAAGTGACAATAATCCAGCAAAAAAAGACAAAAATCCAGCAAAAAAGTATAAAAAAAGTGACAAAAACACATAAGGGAAATAAAAAGTGATGACAATGGCATAGAGGAGAGAATGGATTTGGTTTTGGCGGGTGATAAGAGGTTAAGCAAACACATTTTCTCCAGTTCGATCTTTCCCAAAAAGTGAAGACAACGCAGCGGCAACCTGCGCAAAAAATCGTCGATCAGTTTTGACGGTCTTAGCTTTCAAATATAGGCAGCAAGCTCCAGTTGATAGGCTTTTTAGATTTAGGTAAAGGAAAACTGGAGAAAATGTGCTCGGTTAAGGCAGGGGTTAAGAGGTTAAACTCTACCACGGTTAAAGCACCTCTGATTTGTATGAAGTTATTTCTCTAAATCATCTTGAGGGCCAAAGGTTCTATGCTGGAGGGCCGGATTTTGTCCCCCGGGCCTGACGTTGCCTACCCCTGCATTACATCATCCACATGTACAGTGCCTAAAATGAACCACTAGAACACAAGTACAGAGACCACAAAGGAGGAGTACAAACTAAATATGGTGAAGCCTCAGTCTCTGAAAAAAACGGACTGAATTAAAGACTAGCTTATGACACGATTCTTCAAACTCATTTTATAATTGTTACATGAAAGGTTAATCTTTCTTCTTCTGTTCTTTTGTTTCTTTCTTTCAGCCTGCGGCGTTCACCTCACAGATGAAGTTGTAACTTTCGCGCTGGGACTTTTTAACCCACTGGTGCCCTTTTTTCTCCATGGCAGCGGCCTGCCCACACTCACTGGCCTGGCAGCGATTCTTCCACTTCGTGAAGACCATAAAGTCCCCCTCCATGGTCCACCTCCACAGCTCCAGGAAGCAGGTGTAGTACGCCCCCAGCCACACAAACTCACTGTCGGCCTCTTTGACCCGTTCCTTCGCCTCTTTCTGCTGGGCCTTGGTGCTGATGGTCACGAGATCTCTGTGGTTCTTTTTGCAGTAGTTCACAGCCTCCTCCCAGGTTAAGTCCTCCTTGACCAGGATCATGTGGGAGGACTTTCTGGACCCAACATCTTTATCTGGAAAAAGATACAGAGAGAATTATTTTACTATCAGACGGGCCATGTTGTACTAACGTTAGTACAACATGGCCCGTTTTATGAGCTTAAAACAACGGCATAAACAGAGAGTGGTGTTTGATTCATATTAACCCCTTAACTCCCACCTGAACCGAGCACATTTTCTCCAGTTTGGCTTTACCCCAATCCAAAAGCTTCTGGAAAAAAGTTGTGAAAATAGCGACAAAACTGAGACGAAAACAATGACGGAAATGTGACAAAAAAGTGAGAAAACATTGACAAAAAAGTGACGAAAAATTGATGAAAAAGTGGCAAAAATGTCACAAAAATGTCGCAAGAAATTGACAAAAATTTGACCAAAAAATGACACAAAAAAAGACAAAAAATGACTAAATTTTGATGAAAATTTGACCAAAAAAATAACAAAAATGACAAAAACCTTGACAAAAAAGTGACAAAAAATTGATGAAAAAGTGGCAAAAATGTCACAAAAATGTCGCAAGAAATTGACAAAAATTGGACAAAAAAATGACCCAAAAAAATGACAAAAAATGACAAAAATTGATGAAAAAGTGGTAAAAATGTCACAAAAATGTCGCAAGAAATTGACAAAAATTTGACAAAAAAATGACCCAAAAAAATGACAAAAAATGACAAAAATGTGACAAAAAATGCTACAAAAAATGACTAAAATTTGATGAAAATTTGACCAAACAAATAACAAAAATGACAAAAAAAGTGACAAAAAATGACCAAAAAAATGACAAAAAAGTTACAGAAAAGTTACAAAAATGAGTTGAATACCCAACAAAAAAATGATTTGAATGATTGGAAAAAAAATCTGATGACGTGAGGAGAAAGATCCTCTCTTCAGGCGGGAGTTAAGAGGTTAAACTATTTCCTGATAGCACTTTCTGTCAGTTTTGTGGTTAAAAACGCTGAGAAGCCCTCCTTTCTTTGGATTATACAATACTGGCTTACCTCTGCTTTAGGGACACATGCTGAACTTACTATTGTTTGGTGGACATTTTATTTTATTCTCGCCAGAATCAAAGCTCCCCCTGATGACGAGCGAAGCTGAAGATGGGAATTTGACAGTTAGAGTGTTGAAAAAGGCAGTGATTGAAAGAATAATAAAAGCACTCACCGAGGATAGACAGCCACAGACAGTTCATCCTGATCTGAAAGGAAAGTCCGTTAGACAAACTGTGGCTAATTTCCCTTTCCTAGTTTTATTCCTATGGGAAGGAGTCGCCGGAGAAACACTTTCCTTGTGGAGATATTTTGATAATCCAGAAATGACACTGAGCTGGTAAACGTTTGGTCTATGCTCTTCCTGGGTACGCAGAGTGGGGCGGGGATAGACGGACAAACGGACATAACACACAAAATAATTATATAATGTAGTAATAAAACACTGGCTTTGTTTATTTAAATAGTCTTTTAACTGGGAAACACTGGGAATATCACATGTAATATTGTATTTATTTCCTACGTTATTACAGTGAAATCAAGCAGGTTTTCTACATTCAATATTTTCTGGGCTATTAAGAATATATAAATTATGCCCAAAAAATGTCCTGAAAATGCCAGATTTGGAGTATTTGGAAAACAAGCCTGCTAGTGTGAAGGGGTAGAGCTCAGTCTTTTGCTTTGTCCCAGTGTCCAGGACTGGGACCACTGGGACCACTGGGACCACTGGGACCACTGGGACCACTGGGACCACGGGGACCCAGCGCTGCTTTGGTCACTCATTCTGAACATCAGACTCTGCGCTCTGGCCCCGCCCCCTCTGCGTCTGCCTCAGTCGTACAGATTCAAATGGTTGAAGCTTTAGTTAAAGTGAAGATAATGCAGGACATGTTCCACCACACAGCTCAGTGTCAGACACAAAGTCACGGGTTTACGGACACAGACTCGCTCCTCGGATCAGACGCCACACTGGCTCCTCTCTCTTTATGACCCATGTTACAGAAATTGCATTGGTACGCGAACCACAGTTTGGGAACCCCTGGCTTAAGGGCAATGCTAACAAATATTAATGACATGTATGTAAACTTTTGGTTTTGTAAAGTACAAAAGCATTTCATTTTTCTGGAATTTGACAAATAGAAATATTTTTTTAAATGATAAAAAATACAAGTTAATTCTGGTTTCATGTCAGGCAGTGAGAAAAAAAATGCAAATGTGTCTTTTTTTTGAAGTGTATGTAAACATGGTTCCCGCTGACTCCCTGTGAGCTCCAAACCTTTTCCTGCACCTTCTGTAAATTGAAAATATAATTAAAGTCAATAAAGTAGTCGAGCCAATTCCTTTACCCAGTGGTTCTCAACCTGGGGGTTGAGACCCCAAAGGGGGTCGTGAGACAAATTTGGGGGGGTCGCCAGATAATTTCTATAAAATAGCCATATTTTCATTAGCATCAAATCTAATATTTCATTGTAGCATGTGTTTGCTATTTTACCAGAGTGTCATTATTTATTTACCTCTTTAACTGTTAATGGGGTTGTGGCTCCAAAAGGTTGAGAACCACTGCCTTTACCTATAGATAAGTACTGATGTGGCGCTCTTAAGATTTATTATGTATTCATTTTCTGTCAGCCCACATTTGTAATTACAGAAGCCTCCTCTCATTAAAGATTTCCTTTGTATGTTAAGTATTAACATGTTATTGTGCTTCTCCACACTCTGCATTCTGTCTGCCATCGAGTTTTTACATGTAGATGTATTATAGCGGGACACGGTTAACCCCCCAGAGGAATTATTCATTGGTTCTATGAGGTACTATTCATGGGTGTATGCGGCCATTGTGTCCGTCGACAAGAAACTCCGCCAACATCGCTTGTGTGTGAAAGTGGTCAGTGAGTGGTCGGTGGTGGTCCCAGGTGGTGGTCCCAGGTGGTGGTCCCAGGTGGTGGTCCAAGGTGGTGGTCCCAGTCGAGTGTGGCGTGATCTCTATTTTCTATAAATGCTATACAAATAAATCCATTCCTTCCTACCTTATTTCACTGCTGTGGATCCGGAGGCTTCTCTCGAACATAAGCAAATGTAGTGAACTCTACAAACACACAGTGGACTTTGTTTAAAGCATCAGTTCTATGGAAACAATTTGCACATCCCAACTCCAGTTACATGGTAGTCCCAAATTAAAACCACGCTATTAGAAAGGCAAATTCCCCGTCACCACGAACAACACACAGGCATCATTGTTTCCCTGGGCTGTAAACTGTGCAGAGCCAACCACTAAGCCACCGGCTGCATGAAGCTGGATACTTTTAACATTCATATATAAAGATGCTATGTTTATATATACCACGCATTTCCTACACAAGGCAACTCACTGCGTCCGTGAACTACTATATAGTACTTTTACCACCTCAGATACGGCGCACATGCAGTCCCTACCACCACATACTCCTTCTACTGCTACACATGCGGTAACCTGTACTGCACATACAGCACCGGATACTTTCAATGCTATGTTAAGTAGTCATCACTCAGAGTCAGAAGTAGCCACCCTTTAGTGACTCACAGTTTCCTTCTCTAACGTGGACACTTTCATTAGATCAGGTTAACTTTAGTGGAAATGTGTCTATCGTTCACCACCACAAACCACACACAGCAGGACAATAAGTAAAGTTTATGTTCAGTGTAGTCCACTAGCGCTGCTTCAGTGCTGACTAAGGCACAAAGGAGCCCCTATGCCTTCATTACGATCAGTCTAAACTCATCATGGCTCATTTTGGCTCCGCACAGCTGTCCCATCACATGCACGGATTCCCAAACACATATCGCCATTAGAATCTAATCAGTCATTTCAGTAGTATTTAAGAGGTGAATTTTTCAGTCCTACCTGAATCCTTTTGCTCCTTTAGTGTTTGTGGACTTACGGCACACTGAGCGGACACTTCCTCCTGCTTTTGAATATGGAAATGAGACCGGCTGTTATCAATATCCTGTTTGTTTACCTACATTCCCACATAAAGTCACTCCTGTGCATTTGTTCAGCTCACTTTTTGTTCTAGAAAACTCTTGCTGTTGTTTACGTTTGTGAATTAAATTTCTGCCGGATGTTTTGGTGGTTGGCAACAGTAGACTGATGCGTCCAGGCCTCTAGCGCTGTTTTATAAAATGACCGAAACAATGCCCTGTTTTTGTCTAAACTAAATGGCCTTCCACAGCCCCGGATCGCTTGTATACTTTACATTTATTATTTTGTTATTTCAGTGTTTTTGAAAACCTGTGAACACAAGGAAGTTGTCAGGACTTCCCTGTCTATTTCTTGCAGTGTTACATGTATGTAGTTTATATGTTTCCGTGCCACCACACTATACAGATACAAGCATAGATCCATTCATTTGCTTATCTTCATTTTTTATGTGCACTTTGTTAGCTGCACAAACAATAAAACGTTAACAGACATTTTTTTTTATTCGCAAGATTCTAAACGATGATACCTTATTTAGACGGTCATCAGAGGCGTAGCTTCCCATAAGTCAAGGCGGGCAGCTGCCTGTGGCCCCCAACAAGCAAGGGCCCCGTGCACTGATGCATTTTTATAAACTTACATCAAATGCTTAATATACACAGTCTTCCTTTGGAGCTGCAATTACACCAACACGCTGTGGCGCTGTTTATCCCCATCCTGCTGCTGCTTCAGTGAGCCATGGTTCCCTGATGTTAACTTATAATGAGCAGTGACAGACATAGTTCTCATGTCTCCACCAGATTATATTTCTACAGTGAAACCACTTTATTGTGACACTCTTTATGACCAATGGCCGCTGGCTGCCCTGCTTTTTGACCACAAACGTGGGGGCCGCCATTGCTCCGCCGTTGCTGCAGTACCTCCATATCGCCGCTAGGCCCCCATTGAAAAGCATTGGACTTTAGACACGTTAAAAACTACTTTAAAGCCTGGTTTCAATTGTTTCAACACTAGACTAGGCTAGATATTCCTCCTGAGATAACGCTGGGTTAATAACAATATATGAAACCAGGCTGGTTTTCGTAATATGATTTTTTGAAATCTCGTACTTAATGAGGCTCGGACTGTTGGCATTGGAGCAGCGCAAGCTACACGTCACGCAAGGGCGGAGTCTACGGTGAAAATCCCGCCCGTATGTCCTTTTTAGGAACATGCTTCGTCAGAGCTGGGGAGGGGGAGCCTGTAAATCCGCCATCAATTCCCCCACGGCCGTGGTCATTCTGGTAAACGGGGAGGAGTGAGCATAAGACGTCCATTTTTTCTACAGTCTATGTTTATGACCTAAAGCTTTCTGTTCTGAGGGAAACTTATGCAGAGAACTGCATTATGGGAGTTGTCAAGTGACCAACTCCTGCCCGCGAGAAGTCCTCTCTCCCAGTACGCAGTACACAGGACGGCCACCAGAGGGCCCTTGGTGCCTTTGCTACACCTCTGACGGTCATAAACAAAAATGTTAAATGTTAAGTATAACTAACATCTTGGCACCGCGCAAACAGGATTATTGAAAGATGTCGGGTGGGTTTATACAAATTCCCCAAATGTCTGCCTTCTCTTGAGTGGAAATGTTATGTCTTTTTTTTAATTCTAAAAAAATTGACTTCCACATATGGGCCTATTACAGATGTGCTATACTGCGCTAATAAATAAATAAAAAATAACAATGTGATAAATTATATATTTATATATTTCAATGAAGCTGCAATTTTTATGAAGAAATGTTGGGCTGAAAATGCAGAATTTTTAAGCTGCTGACAGGAAGTAAAGATAAAGTTCCACAGCAATTTGACTCATTTCCCATTGACTTAAAGGGGCTAAATACAAGTTGGCCATTTCATACTCACTGCTGCCACCTCAGGTCATATGTGTAACTGCTCCTTCTATATTAAGCTCGTGCATGACGGCACTTCGGATCTGAATGAGTGACAGTGCAGGAGTTTAGAGGCAGTTGTGGTGAACAGGTCTGAGCTCATTCTACACATTAAGACGTTACCGGAACATGTAGGGGGAGGAAAATAAAACTCTGCATAGTCCCTTTAACATGGTTGGCACGGCAACAGTTTAAAATGGCTTGCCTTCTTCTATGTCACTTCCTTTCAATGTCCAATACGGAAAAAATGGCCAAACTAAAGAAATGTGGGTACAATCAAACTCTTATGTTAACTATGTTTGTGCAAAAAAAAAAAGTCTAATGTGTCATATGCACTGCACCAATGTCGAGGTGTGTCTCCAGAAGAAGCCTATAGGCTACTTAATTGAATTTACGCGACTAGGGTTCATTCTGTTCTGCAGTTCTGTCTCTGACCAGCAGATGGAGCTTCATCAGCAGAAACAGCTGGTTTAAAGTCCTGCACAGATTTCAATGGCATTTCCAAAGAGCAGAGGGTGGTTCTCAGCAGTGCACGATTATTGACGTGTCCAAACTCTGACAAACATGTTGCACGCGGCGCCCTGGCTCCAGCGCGGCTCCTGGTCAACTCTCCTACGGCCTGTCGCTCCTTATCAGCGGGGAAAGCTGTCGATGGGGTAAGGTTTACTGTTACTTAACCCCCAGGCCTCCTCCTCCTCCTCCTCCTCCTCTGAGATGTGGCCGGCTCTGAGTGCGCCATGAACTGGGGAATACGGGATCATTTCAGAGGGTCTGACTCAGTTTGAATGGAGAAGTGCCCTTGGGGATGACGCCTGCTGTTGTGAGTTTTGGCTCCACAAAAAACAAATGAGTGAGTCCAGGTTCTTTCCTTTGAATATGGAACTTTCCACTTCCCTGTCTTGAGGCAATATTCCATCAGACTAAGTCACTGTGGTCGTCTGTTGCAGTTGCTGTTGAACTACGAGCACTGGACAGTCCTGACATCAGCTCCTGTCTGTCCCCTGGGCCTGTGGTGCCGCCGGAGTAGGGAGGGGAGGGGCCCCATGTTAGGACTGGACCTCCTCACTCGACAGGAGACATTGACTCTGGTTGGCACCTGAGTTAAGCAAAGTGCCAAAATTAAACAAACCGACAAAGCAGAAACATCCCGACTATTGCAACTACACGATAAATGTGTCTTCTATTTCGTATGTTTCTTCTCCGTTGATTGATCAAACTTAGATAAACACTCCAGTTCACTGTGCTAATTTGCATACTACTGGTGTCCCACTTCTTAGGAGAAAATCTTCATTTGCACTTTCCTCATTGAGGGGACTTTACTGTGGAGAGAACTCAGAGCAGTGAGGGGAATGGGACATGTACTTGATACTCCCTGGGCTGTCCCCTCCCTTGACTGGCTTTTCCAACAAAAGAGATTGAAAAAAAAAAAACACATGAAAAAGTCAACACTGAGGTGTCCAAAAGAATTATGCAGGATATGTTTAAGAATACAGATTATTTTAATTTCTGCGTAGCCGGCGGATACGAAATGGAAGCTCTTCAATCCGTCCTGGCTCGGCTCCAAAATATCCAGAAATTAAAATTGAAGCCTTGGAATGTGCAAGGAATGTCCCCAAAAGTTATGGTAGAGTTTTGATAGAGTTATGATCGGCATTAAATAAAAAAAAAAGAGTTCCACGTGTGTCCAGCAGAGGGCACTGACATAATAAGAGCTAAGGATATAAACAACACATTACATAGCCACGTGGTAAATGGACAGTCTGCCCCAGGGCGGCTGTGACTTTAGTGAATGAATAATGACAACTATGTAGTACTTTGAAGAACTTGTGACACAGGCTTGTAAAGTGCAATACAAGTGTAAGCCGTTCTTATTAATGAAGCTACAGTCGGGGCTTTGACCAAATCACAGCTCATTATTATCTATTTATTGGAAACATTTTCTCTGTTATTTGCGGCCCACGACCCAAAGTGAGTTTTACACCCCTGCTCAATAAAAAAGTAATTGATCCTTTAAAGGGGGGGTATTATGCAAAATCGACTTTTTCAAGCTTTACATCATGTTATTAAGTCATTCCCTCATTAAAAACATGCCTGAAGTGTTGCCTTAGCACATTCACGTATTTTCGAGTAATCTGTAAAAACTCTGATGGCAGCCATTTTATGGATAAAACGCCTGATTCCTTCAGGAAACGCCTCGAACCTCCAGGATACGCCTCCAACCTTTCGTCACCAGCCGAGTAACCAACCACTGCTCCTCAGCAGAACCCCCTCCCCGCAGTGTCTAGCCCTAAGATGTAAACAGAGTCATCATGGAGGATTAGCTTCATGTGTTGTGAACCGGAGCCACAGCAGACTTTTACAAAGACACACATCAGTGTTTCTGTTACCGAAACACCCAGGATTAAAACCGGTGACAAGAACGCTTATTTCAGTGTCTGGTTCTGCGCTGGGCCTTGATGATGCACAGAGCCTCCGGAGAAAGCTAATGCTAAGCTAAACCTCGAGTCATCACGTGAAAACGAGAAATATGCACACATAAAGTCAATAAAACCACCACACACATAAAGAACCGTTTAACAATGATCACACACGGAGCCTGGCTTGTTGATTTGGAAGTTTATTGCTCACATTTCATCTACAATGGGTCATAGCCGAGTGGCTTTCTCCCGGAGCTAACAAGCTAGCCGCGACAAGCTAACGGGAAAATTCACTGAATACAAGCAGCATATTATGCATTGAAAACGTCACTAAAACAGGCAACTGCTTGAAGCAGCCTTTATGATGATCACACACGGAGCCTGGCTTGTTGATTTTGTAGTTTAATGCTCACATTTCATCTACAGTGAGTCGTAGCCGAGTGGTTTTCTCCCGGAGCTAACAAGCTAGCCGCGATAAGCTAACGGGAAAATTCACTGAATACAAGCAGCATATTATGCATTGAAAACGTCACTAAAACAGGCAACTGCTTGGAGCAGCCTTTATGATGATGACACACGGAGCCTGGCTTGTTGATTGTGTAGTTTACTGCTCACATTTCATCTACAGTGAGTCGTAGCCGAGTGGTTTGTCCCGGAGCTAAGGCACTATTAGCCGCGACAAGCTAACAACCTTCACCTTCACAACATTCATTGAAAACAGGCAGCATATTATGCACAAATAACGTCAATAAAGCAGGTAACTACTTGAAGCAGCCTTTACGATGATCACACAATGAGCCTGGCTTTACACATTTGTGGTTTATTGCAGACTTTTCATCAACAATGAGCTGTAGTCGATTATAACAAGCTAACGGGTAACCTCGAAAAACCACTGTCCACCTGCACAGATAATGTCCGTCTATGAATCGTATGGGCTCCTGCAGATCCTGGTGTCGTCCATGGGGGTATAGTTAGAGATCCATAGGGCATGGCAGATGCAAAGAGATAGCCTCCAAACAGCAGTTATTTTTCAGGCAAGAGCCCCTTCCAAGCGTCCGGTGTGGAAGGTTTGTCTCCAAATAATATCCTGTGTGGCCATTGTTCACAAAGTGATAAACAGTAGGTCCTTTCCAACAATAAAAATTAAAATGCACCGATCGTAGTTTCAATACAGTTGAGACAACGAGCGCAGTGTTGTTGTGATGCCACAGACAGCGTGTGGAGGGGGCGTGTCGGAAAGGGTCAGAGGTTCTTAAAGAGACAGAGGCCTATTTCAAGTCATTTGCTAACGCCATTTTGAAAGAGCAATTTTATACAAGGCAGTTATTCTAATTTACTGCATTTACAGACCAACAGAAGGTTTCGTCATCATTGTAGTGTGCTATAGACTGGTGCTATGTGGCTGAAAAAAGCATAATACCCCCTCTTTAATACTTTAGGTCCATAAGTATTGAAAATAAGGATTGGAATCACCAAAGAGCTGTTTTTACATTATCATCATTTTAAAGGGACGTCAACAAACTGATATCATGATATTCTCCTTTGACAAAAACAACACTGCCTCAGAAACGGTTACACTCTTTTAAGTTCAATTACAGAAATACAAAAAATTAAAGATTTACTCACACTGGAATGATGAACTTTTCTTTAACTCAAGTAAGAATACAGATGCTTCAATATGACTCAAGTAGGAGTAAAAAGTACTGTATGACAAGCACAAGTACAGTTCCATCAAAACGTTACTCAGTTCAGATCAAATCATTAATTGACTCAACTGCCAAAGTGAAAAACGAATAGTTATTTAGAAATGCAAATCCAAACCAACACGTGCAGGTGAAAACCAAATGGCATAAACAGGTATAATATTTGATTTGTCTTTTTCACAGACCTGGCAGCTGTGTTTATGTTTATGGACAGAACCGTGCACCACCTGGTACCTGTCTCTTAACTGTTGGCTTGTGTTAATAATATCCAATAACTGGGCAAGTCAAGTGCATTTTGATCAAATATACCGTTCAGCCAGAAGAGGGCGCCACACACAATGCAAGTCTTCAAATAGAAGGTTAAACAAAATGCTCATGTTTTCAATATAATACAGTTAACATTATTATTTTAAACTCTTAATCAGTAAATGCCAAGAATTGAAAGTGCTAGTAAGAATACAGACAGAAAGAATATTTAAAGCTCTCCCCTGGTGTAGGTCTTTACTGTCCTGCATTCCCCATGCTCAGATAAACTTTACGGCTGTGTGTTCTGCCTCTGATAAGGCTGGACACGCCTCTGCTCCTCCTTCAGAGAGAGAGAAGCAGAGACACTCACACATACGACACAGTGGAAGTACAGGACATGAGCTGAGGGCAGATGGTGAGTATACGACCCTCATTTAAAAGCTAAGAACCTCGAGAGTCTCCAGTCACCGAGCTTTAACTGCTGGAGGCTGCACTAGCACGGGTCAGGGCTTGATTGTGGAAGGAGGAAGTAGGTTTCTGTTGATCCCTGATTTAAATGATCCGTGCGATGGTCTCAAATCCTTACTGGCCTTTCCAACAAAAGAAATTTGAAATGGAAAAAAATATATTAAAAATCTAAAAAGAAAGAGGTGCAAGGGATGAGGCTATAAACAGTAATCTTGAAACTTTTATACGTATTTTCAGTCAAATACTGTATATCGTAGCAACTCAGTTCACTTAAAGAAATAGTTTAAAAATCACTGTGAAAATATCATTGATCGCAGTTATTTTCTCCAAGATAAACATGAAAAGTGTATAGAAATACAGTAGGAGGAAAATGTTCTTACATTTCTGCCTAAAAACAAAATGTGGTCTGATCTTCATCAAAATCATAGCTAAACTAATGCCACCCAACATTTACATGTTATCATATGTTTAAAGGCCATAACATGCAAACATTCACAGGACAGGGAGGAAAAAGTAAGTGAACCCAGGAGTCTGGCTGAACTGCAGCAGTTTTGTGAAGAGGAATGGTCCAAGATTCATCCTGATCGTTGTGAAAGTCGAATCTGCAACTATTACTGCTACAAAAGAAGGATCAACCAGCTCTTTAATGCAAAATATCTTGATCCATCCATCCATTTTCTTCCACTTTTCCGTTTCCGGGTCGTGGGGGCAGCTGTTGGAGCTGCAGGTGGTGGGTCCACAGAAGGACGACCTCATGGTTCTATCCGGGCCTGTTGGTCTCTCATAAGGGGCTTCTGACCCGTCACCTAGAGGACCTGTTTGCCCTGGGAGACCTTACCAGGGGCACGAAGCCCCGACAACAGAGCTCCCGGATCATTCGGGTGCTCAAACCCCTCCACCACGTTAAGGTGGCGGTTCCAGGAGGGGTAAAATATCTTGATAAACTTGGGAATTCATTTTTCCACTGATGATAGCAGGTTGTCCAGGATGAATCTCGGACCATTCCTCTTTACAAAACTGCTGCAGTTCAGCCAGATTCCTGGGTTCACTTACTTTTCCAACGCTCTCCTGTGAACATGTGTTACGGCCAATAAAAATATGATCAAATGTAAATGTTTATGTGGTATTAGTTTAAGCAGACACTGTTTACTTATTCTTATGATTTTGCTGAAAATCAGACCACATTTTATGACCAATTTAGGCAGAAGTGTGAGAAATTCCAAAGGGTTCACACACATTTTCCACCCGCTCTACAATGAAGACTTCTGTTGTAACTTGGTCCTTTTACTGTCAATTAAATACTTTATAAGTTACTTTATTTTTCCAACAATGCAGGTGGTTTCTCTTGTAAACTCCTTGAACACACAAATGAAAGAAGACAGTGCGGAGTATCTGATAGACTGTATTGCTGATGTGTCTCTGCAGATGTCTCCATGGGGCCCGTCCTGTCTCCTGTCCCTCCTCCTGTGCCCCTGTCTCTGGGCCCCTGCGCTGTCCTACGCCAACGGCAGAGTGAGCAAAGCCTGCAGCAGCATGGAGCCCCACCACCACAGCCAGGGCCAGACCAGCTCCAGCCCGTACTACCTCCAGGCCAACAGCTCCACCTTCAGCCCGGGAGAACTCATCCAGGGTACGCTGACTTCACCCGACAGTCCAGCAGAGCTCAGAGCTGAGGGTGTTGTGGCTTTAGTTACAGTTCTGTGTTTGCAGTGACTCTGTGGGGGCAGGACTTTGAGGGCTTCCTCCTCCAGGCGCGGGACCCAGCTCAGGACGCCCCGACTGCTGTGGGCTCCTTCATCCTCACTGACCCTCGCTCCACACAGCTGCTCACCTGCAACAAGCGGCAGGTAATGAGAGGGGAGGTTTTACAGGTGACAGGGTTATGAACTTGAACTCATTTCTTTAAGACACTGCTCATGCGTCAAAACCTTCAACACATTTCATGGTTTGCATAAAGTTCCCGAAACTCTCGAAACACTGGCATGTTTTCACTTTTATACACGTTTTCATTCACAAGTCACTGGGCCCGATCTTGTGTGTCAAAGACGCAACATTTTAACATTTTGCGCTAAGGAGGAGTGCACTCTCTGATCTTGCCACTCAGACTAGTGCATTTAAAGGAGAAGTACTGGGGTGGAGACAAGCTTTATCCTCCAACCAGATGGACTCTGCGGCCTGGAGAGGGGCTGTGGGGAGTGGGGGGTGAACATGCACGTTTGTTTTGTTTCTCGTCAAGTGGGATGATCCGCGCGACAGCGGAAACTGTAGCTCTTTCTTTCTCGAAACATGAAGATTGTTTAGCTCACGATGGGTGAATAAAGTTTTTAGTTTGACCTGTGAGATCCTGAGGCAAGAACACAAGGCAGCGCAATGTAAACGAGGAAATGAATGTCAGTGGTGCTCCCATCAGAGCAGTCACCTCCTCTCACAAAGCACAGAGCTCCGCCACTCAGAAAATAATTTGCCTTTGATCTGGGTTCTGTTCATTACTTTTATGGACAGAATTTCTAGGCGCAGCCAGGGGCCGGAGGGTGTCCGGTTTGGGAGCCTCAGGATCTCATCTCTGCTGTTTGCGGATGATGTTGTTCTGTTGGCTTCAACAAACCAGGACCTTCACGTGCTCTGGGGCGGTTTGCAGCCGAGTGTGTAGCGGACGGGATGAGGATCAGCACCTCCAAATCTGAGGCCATGGTTCTCCTTCCCCTCTACAGGTCGGTGGGGAGTCCTTGCCTCAAGTGGAGGAGTTCAAGTATCTCGGGGTCTTGTTCACGAGTGAGGGACGGATGGAGCGAGAGATGGACAGACGGATCGGTGCGGCGTCAGCAGTGATGCGGTCGCTGTATCGGTCTGTCGTGGTGAAGAGGGAGCTGAGTCGGGGCAAAGCTCTCGATTTACCGATCGATCTACGTTCCCACCCTCACCTGTGGTCATGAGATTTGGGTAGTGGCTAGGGCATCTGTTCCGGATGCCTCATGGTCGCCTCCCGCGGGAGGTGTTCCAGGCATGTCCCAGTGGGACAAGACCTCGTGGAAGACCCAGGACACGCTGGTGGGAGTATGTCTCCGAGCTGGCCTGGTGTCGCCTCAGGGTCCCCCCAGAACAGCTGGAAGAGGTGTGTGTGGATCGGGAAGTCTGCGCATCTCTGCTGAGACTGCTGCCCCCGCGACCCGGCCCCGGATAAAGCGGAAGAAAATGGATGCCTGGATCTGGCCCAAAGATTCAGAAAGATGTGAGCCAAAAGATCCTATTTTCAACACAAAGGTGCACTTTGAAGCTACGAATGTAGTGCTTTTTCTATTGGGTCCTTATTCAGAAAACCATGTGCAGTGTTTAGGGGAATGTGTCCCTTTAAAAAGTGTCCCTTAATGTTGACACATGGAAGGAGATTTAGGGGGAAATCTATGCGATGGGTTAAAAAAAATCACAAATTTAGACTGAAAACGGCTCATTGGAACAAAGATGGACTTGTTTGTGTCTGTCTACAAATCATATATTCTTCCCCAATTTCAATAGATAGGATTTTAAATGACTATTATGGAACCACACAGGAAATGCACTTTTTGAGCTATTCTATTGAGAATCAAGATCCCATGTTGATTTTGCAAAATTTAACAGTTGAATTTCATGAACTCTTGTCAATAACAGACACGACTGTAAAAAGTACTTTTGGCAGATAAAATTAGTTTCCGTTTTTTTGTGGATGACTGTTCGTGTTACACACGTCTGAAAATTCCCCAGAGCTACAGGAAAGCCCCTCCTCCAAAGTAGTTCCTGAAATGCGTGAAGGCAACACAGAATTGTTCCTGAATAAGTAGTGTTTTTAGACCAGGCTGTGATCGGGGGCAGAGACTTCCCAAAGTGTGCACTCCATAGTCGTCTTACTTTTCCTCCAGTAGTATTATCATGAATATTAGTGCTGTTGTGTGCTTGTTTCTCAGGGCTCTGCGGTCAGTCACACCAGTAAGTCCCATAAGAAGGTGGTCCGAGTGCTGTGGAGACCCCCCTCACCCGCCCCGGCACAAGTCCAGTTTCTGTGAGTACGCCACACCACACTTTGCATTCATGTGGACGGGGCCAGTAACGGTCAGAGTGTTGACAAACTCCATTCCCGAGATATTAAACAGAAAGCACATCTCGCTACATTGAGACATTCAAAAGTTGGATTAAAATTCAAACTAAAGGAGCTTTATTGAACCGTGAAGGCAGTGACATGGATGCCCTTTATAAATGTTGTCGTGTAAATATAATTGTAAAGCTGTGTGACCTCTTCCAGTGTGACTGTTGTCTCTCATTACGATGTATTCTGGGTCAAAATCCCTGGACCAATCATCTCTCAGCACGGAGTAACCCCCCGCCCCCCAGAGCCGACGCCCACCTTAGCTCCGCCTCCACAAACCACTTCCTCGGTTCTGGCGGGACCCGTAAGTACTCCACATGTCCTGCTATATATTGTATACGTACCTGTCGGATCGGCCAGGTGGCATTTATCTGACACACATCATCACTGACAGGAGACCCTTCCAGGGGCACGAAGCCCCCGACAACAGAGCTCCTAGGATCATTCGGGTGCTCAAACCCCTCCATGGCGGTTCCAGGAGGGGCTAATAAGAGCCCATAGGCAGAATCCTGCAGCCCGAGATCAGATAAGTGTGACCTTTAATGCAGCAGCTTTAACAGTAGACATTTTCTTTTCTGTTCAGTTCAGCTCGGAGGGGTGTGGCCTGTATAAGACCTGCCTCCTGGACCCGCCCGGCTGTGACCCGTCCCAGGGCCCCCACTGCTTCTTCCTGTCTGCCACTGCACACGGTCCACCACAGAAACAGGTACAGTACCAGTTTAGTTTTAGCACCACTGTTCAGACTTTACAGTACAGACTAACGCTGAGTGATTTTTCCTCAGTCTGTAGCGTTTGAGCTGAGCGCTCCATCAGACGGGTACGTCGCCTTGGCCCTGTCCCGGGACACCTGGATGGTAAGTCTTACAGACATGGTGTTTGACCAATCTTTACCAAATAAACATCAGTTTAAAGCGCTTACAGCTTCGTATGAGAGAGTTCTTTCAGGTCTTACTTGTCCCCAGGGCGATGATGACCTGTACCAGTGTGTGAACGCTGACGGCAGGGTGTCAGTGGAAGCGGCCATCTTGACAGGACGCACTCATCCAGAAGAACAGACTCAGGTGACTACATCAGTTTGCCTCCATGAGCTGAGTTACATTTAATGCTAAATGGATATCACTGATTCACTAGTTTCTATCATAAAGTCACACACACAAATCAAGCCACATTAAAAGAATCACAGAGAATTAGTCTTGCAAAACACCAAAGTCCCATTTAAACTGATGAACCTTTTTGCTTGTGTGCGTGTGTGTAGTCGGGTCTGCACTCAGTGTCCTGGAGAATGGTCGACGGAGTCATCCAATGCCGCTTCAGTCGACCCGCCAAACCCAACAATCAGGAGTCAGAGCGCTTCGACCTGAACCAGGCGTACTTCCTGTTTGTGGCCAGTGGACCCGCCCACAGAGGTACACGCTGACCTGAGCTCACAGCCTGTCCCGGCTCTTATCACGACTTTTATCACGGCGTTTATGGCCTTCTGTCCACAGTGCACTGTAGAGGAAGCTGTGATTTTGATTCCAACACCAGGAAGCCATAAATGACCGTTTTCTGGTTAATGGGTAATTTCTTAACCAGCTTTTAACCATATACTAATGTAATAATGTTCCCTGGTCAAAAGCATACCTGGAGCAGAAGATTAGAGATAGCCAGTCCAAGTCCTAACTACAGGAAAACCACAATAACCTGCTTCAAAGCTCACAAATGTCCATTTTGCATTAGATGTCACTTTTAAAGGGACTATAGGGAGTTTAAAAATGTTCAAATTAAGTATTTTCCTCCCCCTACATGTTCCAGCCATGTCCTAATGTGTAGAATGAGCCCAGACCTGTTCACCACAACTGCCTCTAAAATCCTGCACTGTCACTCAAAAATGTGTCACTTGGCCCGAATTGCCGTCATGCACGAGCTTAATATTGAAGGTGCAGTTACACGTATGGCCTGAGGTGGCAGTAGTGAGTATAAAATGGCCAACTTGCATCCAGCCCCTTTAATAACACTTTCTTGTTTTCTTCATATTTGCATCACAGTTCCAAGTCCGCTCAGATAGATTTCATGCCGTGTTTCTTGTTGGACTGTTTCAGGGCAGATCGGGAGACACAGCCAGCAGCCGTTGGTCTCTGAACACAAAGTCCTCTTGACTGCAAATCCCATCATGCTTCGGGGCAGCCGCGGGCCCACCCTTCTCAAGGCACATGGTGAGTAATGGAATGATAGCACCAAGCAACACATGATAAACCATTCACAAGTACAAATCACAACATTAAATGGCAGCGTGAGAAAGTATGGAGTATACATTCACCTGTTAGCCGTCCCAGCCAAGCTCGCTATAGCACCTCCTCCTGTGATGCTTGCTCCAGAAATCAAATCCATGTACGCTTCTCCTGCAGGAGCCCTGATGCTGTTAGCATGGATGCTAACAGGAAGTGTGGGCACGTTTATCGCCAGTTTCTACAAAGAGGAGTGGGCCGCTCGCTCGCTGCTGGGCCAGAAGCTGTGGTTCCAGGTAGACGCTCTCGCTCGGACAGAGGAGGGGGGAGGGGGGTTTGGTGAGGGGGACTCTGCCCGGGCTGACCTCTTATGTCGGGTGCAGGTTCACAGGGGCCTCATGGTGGTGACGGTGCTGCTGACGGCGGTGGGATTCTGCATGCCTTTCGTCTACAGGAGAGGGTGGAGCAAGGTACGGCCGCACTTCACACGTGTTCTGGACAGAGATGTCACGATTTACATTGTTTGAATCACGATTATTGAGAGAGAAAATATTGCGATTTAACAATTGGAAGGAAACAACTGATATTATTAGTTTTAAAATGCTTTTTAATACTTGAACTTGTAAACAGTCTCTGTTTCTACAAGTAATGAGGCTTTAAGACTCCTTTGCGTTAAAGAAATACATTGAATAATACAAAACAATCAACTTTACTACATTATAATGATCATAATTATCATAATTATTTTATTAGTCACAGTCTATAGGTTTTATGTTTTCTAAACTTATGCTGCTGCTGATTTATTTGTGAGATGTTTTGTTGAACAGACATGTTTCTAAAGTGAATAACGGGACTTGGTGAACCGCTTTCACTTTCCTTTTTGTTTATTACGATGAAGCATTTAGCGCATTAGCTTTTTGTTCCTTTTTGTTTTCATCCTCCTGAGCCAGTTTCGACGGCTATTTCCGAACATTTGGACAAACTTTATTGGGAATTATGCAGTTTGTTCCTTACCTTGGACATTTACAGCGAAGGATTATCTGCAAAGGATTTGCATGACGGACATCCAAATGTGACAACACCGTGGTCAGCTTTGATTTTACCTAAAGAGGTCCCACACTGCTGACTTCAATCGTTTTTTGGGTGGATCTTAAAGGGACTATAAGGAGTTTAAAAATGTTAAAATGAAGTATTTTCCTCCCCCTACATGTTCCAGCCATATCCTAATGTGTAGAATGAGCTCAGACCTGTTCACCACAACTGCCTCTAAAATCCTGTACGGTCACTCAAAAATGTGTCACTTCGGCCCGAATTGCCGTCATGCACGAGCTTAAAGGAATAGGCCACCGTTTTTACATACTAAGATATGTTCTTACCTCACTTTAGACGTGTTAATATATCCCCGTCTGGTCTTTGTCCGTGCGCTCTGCCAGGCAAACGGAGCACATACGCAGCCTCTCCCACATGTCACATAGCTCCGAAAAAGCTCACGATAGAAGCTACCAAGCTCTTCCACGTGTTCCCTATTTAAATAAAGTTACGTGAAGTGTTTTCATGCGAAGTATATTTACACAGAAATGTAGCATGTCGATTTTAGAAGCAAATAAAAAGGGGGACTATATTGTGAGGCGTAATGATACGAGGAGTAAAACGTCCGCGCAGTAACTCCTAAAGACTTCCCCCGCTCACTTCCGTCAATAACCTTTAGGAGTTACTGCGCGGACGTTTTACTCCTCGTATCATTACGCCTCACAATATAGTCCCCCTTTTTATTTGCTTCTAAAATCGACATGCTACATTTCTGTGTAAATATACTTCGCATGAAAACACTTCACGTAACTTTATTTAAATAGGGAACACGTGGAAGAGCTTGGTAGCTTCTATCGTGAGCTTTTTCGGAGCTATGTGACATGTGGGAGAGGCTGCGTATGTGCTCCGTTTGCCTGGCAGAGCGCACGGACAAAGACCAGACGGGGATATATTAACACGTCTAAAGTGAGGTAAGAACATATTTTAGTATGTAAAAACGGTGGCCTATTCCTTTAATATAGAATGTGCAGTTACACGTATGGCCTGAGGTGGCAGTAGTGAGTATAAAATGGCGAACTTTAAGGAGAGTGTCCTTCTGCATCGCTCAACTACCGGTGAGTTTACGCACTGTTTGTGTCGTGCAGCGGCTTGTACGTCGCTGTGAAAAATGTCAGCGGTAAACCGTGGCTTCTAATGTTCTTACAGTTAACCTACTTTACTTCTTTTATGATTGTGGTTATCTTAAAGGGGGGTATTATGCAAAATCGACTTTTTCAAGCTTTACATCATGTTATTATGTCATTCCCTCATTAAAAACATGCCTGAAGTGTTGCCTTGGCACATTCACGTATTTTCGAGTAATCTGTAAAAACTCTGATGGCGGCCATTTTAGGGATAGGTTTGCCTGAGTCCTCCTAGGAACGCCCCCACCTCTTGGAGACGCCTCCGAGCTTTCGTCACCAGCCGAGTAACCAACCACTGCTCCTCAGCAGAACCCCCTCCCCACTGATGCCACAGACAGCGTGTGGAGGGGGCGTGTCGGAAAGGCTCAGAGGTTCTTAAAGAGACAGAGGCCTATTTCAAGACATTCACTACAGCCATTTTGAGAGAGCAATTTTATACAAGGCAGTTATTCTAATTTACTGCATTTACAGACCAACAGAAGGTTTGGTCATTTTGTAGTGTGCTATAGACTGGTGCTGTGTGATTGAAAAAAGCATAATACCCCCTCTTTAAAACCGGTTCAGCTTGATTTCCCTAGTTCTGGCAATGCACTTCCAAAGTAGTTACTCTCAATTGTGTGACGTCATGTACATACCTTCTTCTCAGAGGGGAAGAACAAGGACAGGGATAATAATCTCATAATGAAACAATAACAGCTCCCTCCTTGTACAGTGTCTCCCTCTATTGGTCACTCAATGCAACAGACGCAAAAATCCCTTCCTATTTCTGAAAGTGATGATCCGAGTGGCCTGTTGGATCTGTAAGCGCATTAAGACGGAAGTGGAAGTTATGTGACGCTGTGTATGGCTGTAACGTTGTCTCTTTGTCCTGTCTCCTGTGTCCAGCATGCAGGTGTGCATCCGTACCTGGGCTGCTGTGTCCTGGCCCTGTCCCTGCTCCAGCCACTCGCAGCCTGCCTCAGACCTCCACCGGACTCTCACAGGTTACAATCCTCACCCTCTCCACCTGTGCAACATGGTTTTATAACAGGATTGATACTCAAAACCACTGACTGGCCTTTATAACATAACGGGGAAAGATACTTCTAAAATTACACAGTTGTAATCTGTGAAACATATACGGTGAAGTGCCCAGAAGCAGGCATCTAAGCCACACGTACATGAGATTGTTGTGTCTGTTCCATTGACTGACCACTAGAGGGAGATCCTTCTGTGTTGGTCTTGGAGAATTTGTTTCCTCCTCGGCCCGTTGTCATGGGGGTACCACAAGGATCTATTCTTGGACCTTTGCTGAGGAAACCCGGCATTGCGTTCCTCATTTACACTGATGTATCTTTAAGAAAGATGAACTGCAGACAATCAAGCCCCTCTTAGATTGTAGGGCTCCACCGATACCAACGCCAGTATCGGTTATCGGGCCGATACCACATGCTTGTACTCATACTCGTACTCATTCATGAGGTCCCGATACCAGAAACCGATACCATTTGACGTACGGCCAGTGCACCTACGAGGCGCAGCTACGAGGCGCAGCTCTCAGCTGAGGAGAGAAGAAGCAACAAACTGGAGAATTCTTTAGTGTAAATACAATAATCCACATAGAGCTGACTTTATTACAGACTGCGCTCTCTAAATCAGAGTCTGTGCTGGATTTAACCAGAGCTTAATGTTGTTAACCTAGCTAACGTTGCTAATTCGCGGTTAGCAGTTTTGGCCATTCTGACGCCGTTTTATGCCCAGGGGTTTATTCATCTGAAAAACTAACCCAGCGACTAAAAAGTCCTCAGAAAATCCAAATTAAAGACATACAACATGTTTATATTGAGCCAAAATGAGCTGCAGCAGAACAATGAAAATGCTGTAGCTACTCGCTAAGTTGCTACAAACACACGAGAAAATCTACAGGAGCTGAAGTAAAGACGAAAAGAGACCATTTAAGTAACATCCCAATACTATTGTTAAATAAAAACACATACATGAAGAAAGCACAGGCACTGGGAGCTTTGGGACATGGGCTTTTTTGTGACAGTGCAATAAAAATTAAAAATTATATTGAATGAAAATAAAATAAATCATCATCCCCACTGCTGTCAGACTGTTACAAAGACTGTAAAGTAACATCTGCAATAATCTCTGTATCAGCTGCACTTTATTAACTCTTCTTCTTGAACGCCGACTGTAACAAGTGAATTTCTCCTTTGTGAGATCAATAAGGTTTATCTTATCTTATCTTATCTAATCTTATCTTATCTTATCTTATCTTAGATAAATAAATGGTATCAGCACAATTCTAATATAACTGCTCTTAAATGTGTCGCCGACTTTACTTAAGGAAATGTACATGAGTAAACTAATTACAAACCAATCTGCTGTGAAAAAAGTAAGAATGTTGAAGAAAATGCCTTGTACTCGTATCGGTATTGGGTATTGGCGAGTACTTAAATCTCGTATCGGTTTTAGAAAAAGTGGTATCGGTGCATCCCTCTTAGATTGCATACGCATCATAAAATCTTGGATGTTGAATTTTCTAAATCTGAACTAAAACAAAACAGAAGCCTTGATTTTCGGCCCCAGTGTTGTCAGTCACACTGCTCCAGCTGACTCGGGCTCTTTGTCTCATTTTGAGAAGCCGCTCATGTCAAATTCGGGTGTTCAAATGGACCCTGGTCTTAAATTTGACCGACATATTTCTGGTGTGGTCAAGTCTAGTTTCTGTCACATAGGACAACCTGCAAGAGTCAAATCTATCTTGTGGAGGCATCATTTTGAAAGTGTGATTCATGCCTTTGTGACTCGACTCGACTATTGTTATGCCCTTTTAGTTGGTTTGTGTGAAAATGCAGCACGTTCAGAATGCTGCAGCTCGGCTTTTAAGGAAACATAAATAAATCTCACCAATTTTAGCTTCACTTCATTGGCTGCCCATTAAATCCCTCTTGAAACTTTCTCTGGCAGCCTTTCTATCACTGAGTAAGATGTTTCAGATTTCCTACAGCGTGTTGTTTGCATTACTGGATTTGTCTTTCTGTTTTTGGCTGTATTTTCCTGCATAACACTTTGCATCATGTTGTTTTGTGACGTGTGTGCGGCACTTTGAAAAGTTTTTAAAGTGCTTTATAAGTAAAGTCGATACATTGTTTAGTAGTGGAATGCCCCTTGATACATCATTCATCATGCACACTACGTTCCTCTCATTAGGTACTGAAGAAAGCCTATTTTGAATCTGTCTCCTGCCCCAGTCTGGTTATTAACACCCCCCACACCTCACGCACGTTACCCGCAATCCTCTGCTGCCAGAGCTCACACCCAAGCTATTTTTACCACATGTGTCAACTCACTTCTGGATCTGTCAAACAAGGCTTTTGCACGCCATGTGACAATGATCCACCGGCTTTTTTGTCAGACTGGCTTTCAAATGTTTCAACAATTGCAGCGATTATCCAAGTCATGTGTTTCCAGTGTTGCCTTGTGTAATGTTAGTGGTGTGTTCTGTCCAGGAGGTTCATCTTTAACTGGCTGCACTGGGGCGTGGGCTCGCTCACCGAGGCCATGGCAGGTAACTTAGACTTTGCTCAAATATCATATCCAGATTGGGCTTTTGAATAAAAAAACGAAAATCCTTTTTGACAGTGGCGGCCATGTTCCTCGGAGTCGGCCAATCAACTTTCCCGCTGCCGTCGTCGTTAGCAATCCACATTCTGATTGGCTACGTGTCCTGGCTGTTGGCGTTTAGGCTCCTCCTCTTCATTCACAGACACTTCTATGTGACTAAATGTAATTGGGTCCATCAATATATATGTATATATATTGTAATACCTGAACATACCTTTTATAATCTGAATTTATTCTTCTCTACAGTTAAAGCTGACGACCAACGGGCCATTCTGCCTGACCAATCAGAAGGCAGAGTGAAGGTAGGTTTTAGAGGTACAGTGGGAAGAATGTGCATGTGAACCCTTTGGAATTTCTCACATTTCTGGTCATAAAATGTGGTCTGATCTGGATTAAAATCATAAGAATAATAAAACAGTGTCTGCTTAAACTAATACCACCCAAACATTTACATTTTATCATATTTTTAAAAGCAATAACATGTTAACATTCACAGGACAGCGTTGAAAAAGTAAGTGAACCCAGGAATCTCGCTGAACTGCAACAGTTTTGTAAAGAGGACTTGGATGCTCCCCAGCACTACTTGCAACATATTCTGTGGACTGATTAACCCAAAGTTGAATAGTTTGGGAGGAACACACAACGTCATGTGTGGAGGAATGGAACAGCACGCCAACATCAAAACACCTCTCCTCACTGTGAAGTCTGGAGCAGGAGAATCATGGTGTGGGGCTGCTTTGTTGCCTGGACAACTGATATCATCAATAGAAAAATGAATTCACAAATTTATCAAGATATTTTGCAGAAAAACCTGAGACATTCACAACAGCATGTGAATAAGTAAGTGAACCCTTGTATTAAATATCTCACAACGATCAGAAAGAAATTTGGACCATTCCTCTTTACAAAACTTAGCAAGATTCCTGGGTTCACTTACTTTTTCCTCCCTGTCCTGAGAATGTTTACACGTTATGGCCATTAAAAACATGATCAAATGTAAATGTTTGGGTGGTATTAGTTTAAGCAGACACTGTTTACTCATTCTTATGATTTTGATGAAGATCAGACCACATTTAGTGACCAATTTAGGCAGAAATGTGAGAAATTCCAACGCGTTCACATACATTTTCCTCCCACTGTATTTGCACCCCTCTGTTCCAATCTTCTGTTGAATGTTGGAGAAGACCAGAGTGCTTACCCCGACACTGTCTCGCAGATTTCCTGGTTTAAGCTCCTGGTTCTGTCCACGGTGGTGCTGGGAAACATTGGCCTGCTGTCTGCACTACTCTCCTGTATCTCTCAGCTGTGAAGGACAGGCAGGCTCTCTTTACATAGTCTTCTCAGGAACACAGACATCGGCACTTTATTGTAATGATTATTGATAACAGTAATAAATCATCATTCATTTTCTATGTCTAGAATAGGATATATTAGGAGAATAAGTTAATGCCAAACAACATCATATTATAGAATCAGACGAGATTAAGTTGCTGTAGCAATAGCAGATCACAAAGTCTATGATTATTGAGGGAATACTCCTCAAAAGTCTGTTTAGCCTGACTTTCACTCCATCTGTCTAGAAAACAGGTCTTCTCCAAAGATGATGTATCTTGCAGTATTTCATTTTGTAACAGCTTTTACCCATATTATACTTGTCAAAAACAGACTTGGGGTAGTATGAGGTTGTTTCTTCTTCATGGCTTTAACATGAAGCTGTCGCTGTAGTAGAGACTTAAATACCGACGATTGGAATTTCTAAATCTCTACTACAATATTCAGATCTCAACTGCGAGGAGAATCTTTAGGGAAGTGTGTTCATTACATACATTTTCTAGTATACCGTCAAAGTGAAGGCTTGTTTATTCCCTCTACAGCCTGCAGCTATTTGAAATCCTGACCCGTCCTTGCAGCCTATTCTTTACATAAACCTCATTCCAAAACATAAAATACCAATGTTTTTAAGCCTCTGTTACTCATGATTTATCTCTTTAAAGGGGTTTGAGTTTCAATTTGAGTCACAGATTGTGACTCACCCTGTTTACTGGGTCTCATTATGATTTCTAGGGTGCCCCTGGCTTACACCCACCGCAGCTGGGTCAGACTTGATCCTCATTGACCTATAAAAGGATAAGCCGATAGAACCGATGCTACAAAAAAAATAAAAAAATCCATATCTCATTCCACTGGCAGAATGACTCAAAGATCATGGGCATAGACAGACTTCTATAAATACACTGCACTGACATCAATTCAACACATGACTCCATTTTCTGATGATTTTGGAGAGCCTCCTTTGTGATGACGGCAGAGAGCAAAGCAGGAACACACACCACTTGTAGAGGACGTCTATTCTATTGTATATGGTTTAGCACCAAAGTCCATCTCTGACATGTTACAGCCGTATGAACCATCTCGGGCCCTGAGAACTTCAGGGAGGGGTCTCCTGGTGGTTCCCAGAGTCAATAATAAACCCGGTGAGGCTGCGTTTCAGTTTCATGCAGCTGAAATCTGGAACAGTCTTCATGAGGATGTGAGACAGGCCTCAACTCTGACAATGTTCAAATCCAGGCTGAAAACAGTGCTATTTGCCCGTGCATAATGACAACTGAAAGTATTTTATCTGCACTCTTGCCTTTTACTTTAATTGATCCATTTTATGTTGATTTTTTATTGATTCTATTTGCTTTCTTGTATTTATGCAACTGTGAAGCACTTTGGATTGCCTTGTGTATGAATTATGCTCTACAATTAAACTTGCCTTGCCTTGCCTATATTCTTAAGGGGTGCAAGGGGCATAGTACAATATTCTAAGATACTACTAGACAATACCAAGGTCATGTCTAAAGTTATAAAAAAAATTAAAAATTGAATAAAGGATAATGATGGATTTTCAGCGTCAAAACAGCTGCCTTTGAATTCAATTGCTATCATATCAGCAATTGAATTCTCCAATTTCAAGCTCACAGTTCATTTCTGTTTGCTTCACTAGCATGTTTGTAGCACTGTATGGCTTTTAGGGAAGACACTGCAGGCAAACCTGTTTGGGGCTAGTGTGTTAGTTCTTCTAACATACCTGCAAACCTTCACCTGGAAACAAATAAATTGTCTCAGAGGAACGAGCTGTTGAATTGTTGCACTGATTCAGTGTTGCTCCAGAGATTTATTTGGGAAAGTGTCATTTCAAAGTCTCTCAAGGTTTTCTCCAAATGCTTCTCCACAAAACCTCTTCATCTCCGCCTTAACTGAGTGTTTATCCTGCTCTGGAGAACTGAACTAATGCTGAGACCAAGAAAAAGGCAAATTCGTTATGAATTTATAAACTCTTACAGGAATAATTTGCTTCCTCCTGAGTGAGGAGGTTTGAAGCAGCTGGACCTCTTATCTCTCCTACGCTGTCAACACTTTCCCTTCAAGGCCAAGGACTGAGCACTCTGGGTTATATTTATCATAACACTGACTTTCAGACTGTAAACAACTGCACACACATGCCCCTCCCTAACCACGCCCCCATCGTTCTGCGCGGCAGAACATGTTTCCTCAGGCCCGCTCCCCGGTCAATGGCCGGTCATCCTGTATTTCCCATGTCTTGATGTTTATATATATATATATATATATATATATATATATATATATATATATATATATATATATATATATATATATATATGTGTGCTTTGTCTTAACTTTAACCTGATTGTAATTTCCCATTATCTTCTTTTGTACGGCGCATTGAGTTGCCTTGTGTACGAAATGCGCGGTACTGTATAATATATACGTATATGTACCTATAGGCCAGAGAAACATCTCATTTGAAAGCTAAGATCTCTTGAAAAACAGATGAAGAGATTATTTAATCTCAATGGGTTTTGTCCTGGATAAATAAAGGTCAAATGAAAAAAACAAAAACCGAAAACTCATGTCACATTTTCAAAGTATTTTTGTCATGTTTTCATCTGTTTTTTGTCATTTATTGTCCCGTTTTTGTATTTTGTGTGTGTGAGTTTTAGTTGCTGTTTCATTGCTTTTATGATATTTTTTTTCTCGCGTTTTCATCATATTTGATTGCTTTACCAGCACGTTTTTGTCCCCCTTTTCTTTTTCTTTTTTTGTTTTGTTTGCGTTTTTGTAACTTTATTTTCTTTTGTGGATTTTCCAACACATTTTTTCACTTTTTTATGTTGCGTTTTCATCCTCGCTTTCAAGTAGCTTTTAGATTTGGGTAAAGCTGAACTGGAGAAAATGTGCTCGGTTCAGGCGGAGGTTAAAGCAGCACCGACAGACAGTGGTTCTACACTAAGTTTTGGGACAAATTATTACTATGTATCTAAAAAGCTAACACAATAAATTCATATTTAAAGATAAGGAAACTTGTGCTTTTCACATTTAAATCTCTCTCTTTCCCGCCTCGTTCTCCGTAAGTTCCCGCTGCACCCAAAGGCTCGGCGTGTTTTGTCCTCTGCATACAGCTGTGTGGGTGACTCTTTCCGTTACGTAACCGCATTATTCCCAGACAACAACACCAATCTCGGTTTAATTTACGTACGAAACACCAATAACGAGAAAAGTGTCGGCGTCCCAATGCCCCCCCCCCCACGGCGTGCACGGGAGCGTTCCACTGATGACACAGACGAGCGGCTAATCCTTTCGGCAGATGTGGTAAGCTGCTGCGGAGAAGTGTGTCAAATCCAGACCGAGGGAGGGGGGGGGGGGTTGGGTCGGGACGCAGCGGCTCGTTGGATTGGCTGAGGCGCCTGCACACGCTCGACGCGCTCCCCGCTGGCTGCCAGAGAGTATAAAAAGAGGTTTAATATAGAAGAGAATAGCAACATATGGAGCGACGCGGAATAGTGGGCTCGCGAAGGCGTTAGGAATCGAGGACGCGAATCGAGGAGGTAAGGAGTCTATAGTTCTATGTTAAAGCCGCGCTGCGTAACATTTCAGCCAAAACATACAATTAAAAAAAAGCTTTGAATTCATTAAGGGTGTTTGTGGGGGTGAAAATGACCTTCTACAAAACAATATGTGTCTTTACATGTGAGCTTCTCGACTCTCCTCAGAACGGGTCCGTAACTTTGCTGGGAGCGGGTCAACACCTGCTCGTCTCCATGGTGATGGTGCTTGTTGCGTTGTACTCGAACGGGTGTAATCAGAGAAATACCTTTTGCTATCTGAGCCCGTTCCTACAAAAGCATATATTTTGTTAGGCAGTGGCTCCCGGACTTGTTTTAATCGAGCGGTCTATCCCTATACTAATGAATAGGGAAGCCAGGCGCTATACTGAAGTATGGCGAGGTATGTTTTGTCTGTTTCATGGCATTTATATGGTTTCTTTATCATGAACATCTTATAAGATGATGTTTAGTGGCGACCAGGTGTGTATCGGAGCCACAAAAAGCAGAAAGTTGACTGAATATGATTAGCATTTAGCTCAGAGGACACTTTTGTACGCTGATTAGTGTCTAAAGTAAAATCTCAAAAGATGTGTTCATTCATTAATTATTTCTTACTAGGTTTTAACCAAACCTAATTATGGCTGATGGGTTGACACCAGCTGAAAACATCATTCATGATTTGCGATGTTTGATGGCTAATGCTAACGGCTATAGGAAAAGAACATTGAGTAGGCTAACGGACTAGCCGACTTGCTAACTGTCTGCATACGGATTGATATACGTTAGGTCTTCTTTTTATAACCCACTGTGTGAATATTTCTCAGTTTACAGCTCATTCAAACATTCAAAGTAGCAGAGGCGAATATTAATGCTCTATTCCCGCTAAAGCCCCATTGTGCCCTTGGGCAAGACCCTTCTGCCAGTGTGAATGACTGATGTGTATCTGAGAGGCTGTTACTGTAAGTGATCAGGGGTTGAAAAAGATTAGGGGTTCAGGCGTCTAAACTGGGTGATTTGCTGTGGATTGCAAAGGATTGAAATGAAAGCAGAACTAAGTAACTCTTGCCTCTAGAGGCCATAAGCGCCACTGCAGGTGTCACAGCATGTTGCGTTATTTTACTCATTAATTGTCCGTGAGAGTAAATACTACGCTAATCCAATTACACACATTTCTCTGTGAAAAAATGTACTGTTTAAATGGCGCTAGCCCGCAGTTAGCTTTGCCCGTTAGCCTGTTAGCTTCTTCTTCGAGGTTCCATTAGTGTGTATTGGGTCTCCAGGTCGGGGGAGGTAAAGTTGCATCATCCCATCAACACTTGTATTACCCCCAGAGGGACTATGGAAAGGATTTATTAAGGTAAACAAGTTACTTAGTTCTGCTTTAAATCAACATTTTTTTCCAGGTGAAAAAATGTGAATGCATTTGACCCATACCCATACTGGGGCCATCTGTCAGGGCCAGCACCCAATGCGACCCACCTCCAGATCTGGAGCTAGCTTTGGTCAGGTTGCTGTTGTGCATGTTTTAGGTTGATAGGGGAAACTGCGGAGCCTAGCATGTACAAATCTGTATCAATTGAATGGATTTTGACTCGTATTGAGAGCAGTGGGTTTGAATACTTGTGTCATGATGGCATCAGTATAAAATTGTTACCAAGAGAAAAGAAATATGTTCTGAAGAGTTTTTGGCCCACAGAACACTGTAAAAAAAACATGTCATAAGACTTGGTTTATTGGTTTAAAGCCTATAGGAAGACTAGGTCCGATAACCTCATATCCAGTCCATGTGAAATCAGGCTTAACACTCTACTCTGACCTGTGACCTCCCATCTCCAAGAGCCAAAGGTCAAACACTAATCTATAGACCTCAATGCCCTGCTCGTTATCCTGCTGCAAATCACTGTGGTGGAACTGTGTCTGAAACGCTGATGAACTGAAATGTCCCGATTCTTCTCGTCTTTTGCCAAATTTCAAACTTGTCTATCAACTGTTAAAATAGGCTGTTCCGCTGCGATGGATGAATATTGCATGTGAGGAACCCTTCTCATTTAAATTCAGTTTTAAAAATGCATGCGTTAGAATTTTGTGTCATTAAATCAAGAATCGGTCTCTCAGCACTTGTGTGATATTTATGGAGAGTTCAAGTCTAAAAATAGACCTAAGATAAAAGCTTAACAGTGTGACTTTCAGCAGGGAGGGAGTCGAGCCGTCTCGCTGCTCAATTGATGGTAAATGGTCTCAACTTATGCAGCACTTTTCCACCTACATCAGGCTCAAAGTGCTTTACAGCAAGGTTCCACTCACTCATTCACACTCTCATTCATACACCAATGTACACAAGGAGGGTGAAGTGTCTTGTCCAAGGGCACAACGGCCGCGTACAGCTTGAGGAGGCGGGATTCGAACCCCCGATCATGAGACGACCCGCTCTACCAACTACGCCCCAATTCACATGGCACGTTCCCAACTTTCTTCAGTTTGGCTATTTTTGTGATGTTTATCGTTTCACTTCCTTATAGGACACTGACAGGAAGTGACATAGATGGAGGACAACAATTTTCAAACTGTTGCCGTGCCAACCATGTTATATCAATTGGAAATGAGTCTAACTGCTATGTACATTTACGCCTATCTATGTCACTTCCTGTCATTGGCTTAGAAATTCAAATAAGAATTACTTTTCTGCCCAACTATTCTTCATTAACACATTGAGTGCCAAAAACGGAAAAGAGCTTGTTTTTTTAAATGCAGAAACTAGACACTCTAATGGTATATTAGAGTGTGATTTTGGTAGCTCTGTGATGATCAGAAACTTGTGAAAAGTCACGATTTGGACATTTTGTTTATATCATTGCATTTCTTTTCTTTTTTTTTAGTCTGAGGGGGCGTGGTCTTGTGTAGCGAACAGCTTTAAACCCGACACTTCTCTCTCGCTCTCTGGACAAAGCAGAGCGGCCTCCCATGGGTCAAAACAGTTGAGATTTGAATGTTTCTCTGAGTTTTTAAATGGTTAAAATTGGTCCAAGGACGGCTGAGAAACATCCTGTTAAAGTCTTCAATCTGAGAACCGGGCTGTTTAAATGCACATGTGATAATGAGTGAAAACGATCGATAACAAGCGGTGTTTCAGAACGTGTCAACAATGTTGTCCTTGAAAATGGACTTGAAACGGAGATATTTAGGCATTTGCCTCTTCACATAACGTTAGTGTCCGTCCAGAGAGGAGAGAGGAGGAGAGAGATGTTAATCAGAAAAGAGAGTGTTTCATAAAACACAAATTATCTCAGAATCTAGAATTTTTGTTTTCACCTACGGAGAGCTTAGAGTCTCACCTTTCAAACGAGCCACAGATTTGTCTATAACTATAACACAGAATATGCTGTGGTGCGGCAAATATCATGAAAAATGGTCTGGGTAGTTGGCACTCGACAGCTAAATCCCCACTGGCCTCACTGTGTTAAAACTGCTGCTTCAATGAAAAAAACAAATGATAAATATGACTTACAACAGATGCAATAGCATTCAAACCTGTCATCTGCACTTTAAGTTGAGTACATGAAAGATGAAGTGGGGTTCTCAGCTTGTAGCATGGCTGTAGGCCAATATAGCGACGGTAAAACTGCGTAGGTGCGGTGCCCGCCCTGAGCAGGTGCAGAGGACCTGGACCCATGGGTGCTGGTGACATATAGAACTCAGTGTGTGAGTGAATGTAATTATATGGCAGAGGTGGAGCTGTGTGGGTGAGACGAGCTGCTCCTGCTGTGATGTGACTCAGAATATAGTGCTACGCTCTCATTATGCTATACCTGGATATTACACAGCATGACGCGACCCGGGAGTGACGACCACTCGACAAGAGCGCCATCACATCACCCAGACCGGGTCATTTCAGCACTCAAATTGCTTAGGGCTAACATTTCTCTGTGTTCTCATGTTGACAAAGTGTCCCCTGGCGTGTCCTTGTTCCGTCCTGACGTGCGGATGCGTCTCTGGCTCAGACTAAATCCCGCTGATGTAACTAACTGATGTCACAATCCGCCGTCGATATTCACCCCGACTCACTTTCTCTGATCACCTGGATGAGGACCAAGAGAAATATTCAGACAAAAAAAAACACGTTCCACCTGCTGATGTCATAAAGTTATGGCCCTAAAGCCAGAACCAGCTCCTCTCTGTTATATTTACACACTTTTTTGCAGGTTAATGTATGTGCATTGGTCTACTTCAAATAAGTATATAAATAGAGATCATATATTCTTTGTTGGTGCTGAGGAGAGGGAGGAGGAGATGGAGAGTCAGAGAAGGGGAATGGGTTTGCTGCTACGGTGAAGGGAGTTTGTAGCTAGAACAGTAAAGTAGTAGTAGTAGTGAAGTAGACGGAGCAAAGAGAGCATGATTACCAACACTACAACAGTATTAGTACAAAATGATACTTGGATATGTCCCCCCCCTCTTTTGGACAAAGAAAAAAACTTGCCTACCCATGCCCTGTCGCTTCATGTGTGCCAGTGTGACACTTTAAAGGACGTGCCTGCCAGGCTGCGTGGGTGGTGTCGGTGGTGGTGGGGTGACGATTGAACGGCCTGCCCCGGCTGAATGACCCAGTTGTGGTGAGTCGATGGTGCCGAGTGTTTCCAGACATTATCAGCGGATGTCATTGATGTTCCACTGAGAGCGACCGGATCTCACACATCATCACACGCTATTGCACACGCTCGCACAGACAGTATCTCGCCCTGGCACTAAGCAGCCTTTGGGCAGGTGCACGGGGCACCACCGGCCAGCAGGAGGCGCCACCCCCACCCCCAAAGGCTGCATGTCGATTACTTCCAAGCGCTGCCCCCATTTTATATGCAGTATGGTAAACATCGTTTGAGTGAAACAAAAACAGACCATGTGTACGGAGGACCGTGGCTGCCAAAACAATAAATACAGATGTGCTGAAAGGTTTACAGAAGAAGAAGAGAGAAGAAATTATATAAATAAAGTTTCTTCTTCAGTAATATGCTGTTATTATCCGTGTCCACCGTAGTTTATGTTGATTTGCATGAGACCCCCCTTGAAATGACCAGGACCCCCCCCATTATTGTTTTGGCAGCCACGGTCCTCCATACATTTGCGCTGTTGTGTGTCAGGAAAATCAGAGGCTAAATTAGCACAGTGTTAGCATTAGCAGCCCGTTTAAACTATGCTAGCTTACAAACTATGAGTACATTTTTTAATTTATTTGGTTTATTTGGTCGGGACAGTGCATGTTAATGAACATACACGGGTCTCATGCATGTAAACACGCCACACCGGATTGTAGCATGGGCTAATTTACATCCGTCATCCTGCGTGTGCACTCTCGAGGATATAAGATCTCTGTGGTTTTGTTTACAGTACGCATTATGTAATCGCGTTAGCATTAGCATTTGGCTATTTTTAGTTCATGGAGATGTGCTGGGCCCTTTCTCATTTTGCAACACGACCATCTGTTTTTCGTATTTACCAGCCTCCTCCTCTCTGGTTGTAGTGTGTGACATGGGCGACTCTGCAAACACTTTGGTTTTGGCTGTTTATAGCTTCAGGAGCAGCTCTATTTTGGTCCCGTGTTTGTCTCTTCTGAGCTGCTCTAAACCTTGATTATCGCTAAATTCATTCGCGTTTGTTGATGTTTGTGTATATTCTACATCGTCCACACTGATGTCCACACTGATGTCCACACTGATGTCCACGCTGATGTCCACACTGAGGCCTGAGGTCACCTGCTGCTGTAGGTGTGATGGAATCAGTTTCCAACAGAGCAGGTGCTCGCGGGCCAGGCCCACATAGAGAAGCATCTGCTCCACTCTCTAGTCACCCCCTCTCTCCCTCTTTGTCAGAATCTCTGTCTCTCTCTCTCCCCCCCCCCCCCCTCCTCTCCCTCCCTCGCTTGTCCTCTCCCTATCACTCCCTCTCCCTTCCTCTCTCTCCCCCTCTCTCCCTATCCCCTTCCTCTTTCTCACTCCACTCTTCTCTCTCCCTTCCACCCTCCCTCTCTCTCTGATTCCTTTCCCCACTCCATCTCTAACCATCCCTCCCCCTTTCTCCTTCCCTCTGTAGGACTCCCTCCCTCTCTCTCCCCCTCTCTCTTTCCTCTCCCTCCCTCTCCCTTCCTCTCTCTCCCTTTCTCCTTCTCCCCTCCGTATCACTCCTTCTTTCCTCTCCCATCCTCTCTCACTCATCTCTCTCCCTTTCCCTCTCACTCTTTTCTCTCTCGCTCCCTCGATCTCTCTTCCTCTCTCTCTCCATCTCTCTCCCACTCTCTCCCACTCTCTCCCTCCCTTTCTCTCCTTCTCCTTCCCGCCTTCACACTCTTTTCTCTCTCTCCCTCCATCTCTCTTTCCTCCCTCTCTCTCTTTCCTCTCCCTCCCCCTCTCTCCCTTCTCCTCCTCCATATTACTCTCTCCCTCTCTCTCTTTCCTCTCAAATGCTCTCTCACTCATCTATCTCCCTCCCTTTCCTTCTCTCTCTCTGTCACTCTTTTCTCTCTCTCCCTCCATCTCTCTTTCCTCCCTGTCTCTCTCTCTCTTTCCTCTCCTCCCCTCTACCTTCCTCCCTCTCCTTCTCCTCCTCCGTATCACTCCCCCTCCATATCACTCGTCTCTCTCTCTCTCTCTCTTTCTCTCTCACTCTCTCTCTTTCCTCTTCCATCCGCTCTTACTCATCTCTCTCCCTCCCTTTCCCTCTCTCTCTCCCTCTCTCTCTCCCTCCCTCCCTCCCTCCCTCCCTCCCTCCCTCTCACACACATCCACACCGCACACATTAGTAAACAGACGGGCTCGCGGTGCTCGGCTCGTGGATGCGTCCGTCCTCTCGCCGCCGGGTCGCCGCGTGGCTGCTGGGACTTGGGGGACGGGACGGTGCGCAGCGTGGCCACCTGGAGATGATCTCGTTCTGGCTGCTCTGCTGGAAGCTGCTGGTGGGTGACTCCTCTCCGGGGGGGGGGTGGGGGGGGGGCTGGGTCTGCGGGGGGTCCGGGACAGGGCTCTCCACGCGCACACGGGTCTCTCGGCTCCGATGGTGATGATGTGTCATGTTTGGTGCTAGCCTCGTGTTATGTAACATCCAAAGGCTACAGGCTGTTTGCGAGAGAGGCTGAGGATGAGGCTGAGGATGAGGGAGGGAGGCTGGGGGTGAGGATGAGAGTGCGGAGAGCTAACAGCTGCAGCTCCTCACGACCAGGTGCTGCTTTAGCTCACACTGTAGCGTTTAGCTTCTCTGCGCGGAGCCCTGCCCGGTGCGCGTCGCGCGAGGGAAAGTTAGTCCGAGTGAACTCTAAACCGGTCCCTTTGGTCTCCATGGCAACGTGCCTGAGAGGGAAGCGGCAGGATGAAGGCGTGAAGTGTTTTAAACGGACTCAACCTCTTAACCCCCACCTTAACCGGTGGGTTCAGCTTGACCCAAATCCATAAGGTCACAGCCTATAGGCCAGTGTCACGCCTCATTTGAAAGCTAAGACTTACAAAACTGATCGAAATTGATCTTTTTCCTTGCGTTGTCGTATTTTTTATATTTTCCCCCCAATTTTGTCACATTTTCATTACTTTTTTCAGATTTTTTTTGTTGCTCTTTTTTGTGGTGTTTTTGTCACATTTTTGTCGCTCTTTTTTGTGGTGTTTTTGTCACATTTTTGTCGCTCTTTTTTGTGGTGTTTTTGTCGCATTTTTGTCGCTCTTTTTTGTGGTGTTTTTGTCGCATTTTTGTCGCTCTTTTTTGTGGTGTTTTTGTCACATTTTTGTCGCTCTTTTTTGGTGTTTTTGTCTCATTTTTGTCGCTCTTCTTTGTGGTGTTTTTGTCACATTTTTGTCGCTCTTCTTTGTGGTGTTTTTGTCTCATTTTTGTTGCTCTTTTTGTTGTGTTTTTGTCTCATTTTTGTTGCTCTTTTTTGTGGTGTTTTTGTCTCATTTTTGTCGCTCTTTTTTGTGGTGTTTTTGTCACATTTTTGTTGCTCTTTTTTGTGGTGTTTTTGTCTCATTTTTGTCGCTCTTTTTTGTGGTGTTTTTGTCTCATTTTTGTCGCTCTTTTTTGTGGTGTTTTTGTCACATTTTTGTTGCTCTTTTTTGTGGTGTTTTTGTCACATTTTTGTCGCTCTTTTTTGTGGTGTTTTTGTCACATTTTTGTCGCTCTTTTTTGGTGTTTTTGTCTCATTTTTGTCGCTCTTCTTTGTGGTGTTTTTGTCTCATTTTTGTTGCTCTTTTTTGTGGTGTTTTTGTCACATTTTTGTCGCTCTTTTTTGTGTGTTTTTGTCACATTTTTGTCGCTCTTTTTTGTGGTGTTTTTGTCACATTTCTGTCGCTCTTTTTTTTTGTGGTGTTTTTGTCACATTTTTGTCGCTCTTTTTTGTGGTGTTTTTGTCACATTTTTGTCGCTCTTTTTTGTGGTGTTTTTGTCACATTTTTGTCGCTCTTTTTTGTGGTGTTTTTGTCGCATTTTTGTCGCTCTTTTTTGTGGTGTTTTTGTCGCATTTTTGTCGCTCTTTTTTGTGGTGTTTTTGTCACATTTTTGTCGCTCTTTTTTGGTGTTTTTGTCTCATTTTTGTCGCTCTTCTTTGTGGTGTTTTTGTCACATTTTTGTCGCTCTTCTTTGTGGTGTTTTTGTCTCATTTTTGTTGCTCTTTTTGTTGTGTTTTTGTCTCATTTTTGTTGCTCTTTTTTGTGGTGTTTTTGTCTCATTTTTGTCGCTCTTTTTTGTGGTGTTTTTGTCACATTTTTGTTGCTCTTTTTTGTGGTGTTTTTGTCTCATTTTTGTCGCTCTTTTTTGTGGTGTTTTTGTCTCATTTTTGTCGCTCTTTTTTGTGGTGTTTTTGTCACATTTTTGTTGCTCTTTTTTGTGGTGTTTTTGTCACATTTTTGTCGCTCTTTTTTGTGGTGTTTTTGTCACATTTTTGTCGCTCTTTTTTGGTGTTTTTGTCTCATTTTTGTCGCTCTTCTTTGTGGTGTTTTTGTCTCATTTTTGTTGCTCTTTTTTGTGGTGTTTTTGTCACATTTTTGTCGCTCTTTTTTGTGTGTTTTTGTCACATTTTTGTCGCTCTTTTTTGTGGTGTTTTTGTCACATTTCTGTCGCTCTTTTTTTTTGTGGTGTTTTTGTCACATTTTTGTCGCTCTTTTTTGTGGTGTTTTTGTCACATTTTTGTCGCTCTTTTTTGTGGTGTTTTTGTCACATTTTTGTCGCTCTTTTTTGTGGTGTTTTTGTCACATTTTTGTCGCTCTTTTTTGTGGTGTTTTTGTCACATTTTTGTCGCTCTTTTTTGTGGTGTTTTTGTCACATTTTTGTCGCTCTTTTTTGTGGTGTTTTTGTCACATTTTTGTCGCTCTTTTTTGTGGTGTTTTTGTCACATTTTTGTCGCTCTTTTTTGTGGTGTTTTTGTCACATTTTTGTCGCTCTTTTTTGTGGTGTTTTTGTCACATTTTTGTCGCTCTTTTTTGCAGTGTTTTTGTCACATTTTTGTCGCTCTTTTTTGCAGTGTTTTTGTCACATTTTTGTCGCTCTTTTTTATGGTGTTTTTGTCACATTTTTGTCGCTCTTTTTTGCAGTGTTTTTGTCACATTTTTGTCGCTCTTTTTTGTGGTGTTTTTGTCACATTTTTGTCGCTCTTTTTTGTGGTGTTTTTGTCACATTTTTGTTGCTCTTTTTTGTTGTATTTTTGTCGCTCTTTTTTGTGGTGTTTTTGTCACATTTTTGTCGCTCTTTTTTGTGGTGTTTTGTCACATTTTTGTTGCTCTTTTTTGTGGTGTTTTTGTCACATTTTTGTCGCTCTTTTTTGTTGTATTTTTGTCGCTCTTTTTTGTGGTGTTTTGTCCCATTTTTGTCGCTCTTTTTTGTGGTGTTTTTGTCCCATTTTTGTCGCTCTTTTTTGTGGTGTTTTTGTCACATTTTTGTCCCTCTTTTTTGTGGTGTTTTTGTCACATTCTTGTCGCTCTTTTTTGTGGTGTTTTTGTCACATTTTTGGTACTCTTTTTTGGTGTTTTTGTCTCATTTTTGTCGCTCTTTTTTGGTGTTTTTGTCTCATTTTTGTTGCTCTTTTTTGTGGTGTTTTTGTCACATTTTTGTTGCTCTTTTTTGTGGTGTTTTTGTCACATTTTTGTCGCTCTTTTTTGTGGTGTTTTTGTCACATTTTTGTCCCTCTTTTTTTGGTGTTTTTGTCACATTTTTGTCCCTCTTTTTTGTGGTGTTTTTGTCACATTTTTGTCCCTCTTTTTTGTGGTGTTTTTGTCACATTTTTGTCGCTCTTTTTTATGGTGTTTTTGTCACATTTTTGTCGCTCTTTTTTGTGGTGTTTTTGTCACATTTTTGTCGCTCTTTTTTGTGGTGTTTTTGTCACATTTTTGTTGCTCTTTTTTGTGGTGTTTTTGTCACATTTTTGTCGCTCTTTTTTGTTGTATTTTTGTCGCTCTTTTTTGTGGTGTTTTGTCCCATTTTTGTCGCTCTTTTTTGTTGTATTTTTGTCGCTCTTTTTTGTGGTGTTTTGTCCCATTTTTGTCGCTCTTTTTTGTGGTGTTTTTGTCGCTCTTTTTTGTGGTGTTTTGTCCCATTTTTGTCGCTCTTTTTTGTGGTGTTTTTGTCCCATTTTTGTCGCTCTTTTTTGTGGTGTTTTTGTCACATTTTTGTCCCTCTTTTTTGTGGTGTTTTTGTCACATTCTTGTCGCTCTTTTTTGTGGTGTTTTTGTCACATTTTTGTCGCTCTTTTTTTGTGTTTTTGTCTCATTTTTGTCGCTCTTCTTTGTGGTGTTTTTGTCACATTTTTGTCGCTCTTCTTTGTGGTGTTTTTGTCTCATTTTTGTTGCTCTTTTTGTTGTGTTTTTGTCACATTTTTGTTGCTCTTTTTTGTGGTGTTTTTGTCACTTTTTTGTTGCTCTTTTTTGTGGTGTTTTTGTCACTTTTTTGTCCCTCTTTTTTGTGGTGTTTTTGTCACTTTTTTGTCCCTCTTTTTTGTGGTGTTTTTGTCACATTTTTGTCGCTCTTTTTTGTGGTGTTTTTGTCACATTTTTCTCGCTCTTTTTTGTGGTGTTTTTGTCACTTTTTTGTCGCTCTTTTTTGCGGTGTTTTTGTCACTTTTTTGTCCCTCTTTTTTGTGGTGTTTTTGTCACTTTTTTGTCCCTCTTTTTTGTGGTGTTTTTGTCACATTTTTCTCGCTCTTTTTTGTGGTGTTTTTGTCACATTTTTGTCCCTCTTTTTTGTGGTGTTTTTGTCACATTTTTGTCGCTCTTTTTTGTGGTGTTTTTGTCACATTTTTGTCGCTCTTTTTTGGCTTTTTTGTGACCTTTTAGTCACTCGTTTTTAATCACTTTTTTGGTCATGTTTTTGTTGCTCGTTTACGTCGCTATTTTCACACTCTTTTCACCAAACGTTCAGATTTGGGTAAAGCCAAACATTGCAGTTTTTTCATCCGTCATGATTTGCGTATCCGGCCCATGTGCCAAAGCGCAGAGGTACTTGTGTTATGGCTGGTGTGGTGTTAGTATCATTTCTCATCATCTGTGCGTAATCTCTGCCCTCACTCTGTGGATTTAGAAGGTCAAAGGCAGTCCTGCATGTGGGGCCTATGCCGGAGGGGGGGGGCTGTGCCGGGGCGGGGAGTGATGGTATAATCCCAGAGGTCACTGTTTTAAGATCAATCTGCTCATGATCTCGGGATTAGAGCTGGAGATGTGCTGCATCACTAATGACGGCCAGTCCACGGTCCGGCCAGGGCAAAGGGGGGGCAAGTTAGTGTCATTGTAGCATTAGGCCACACCATCACACACACCTTCAATCTGACTCAGATATGAACAGTCTTTCTAGCACAGTCTTTCTGTGTCGAAATGGTTTTGTGAAATATTGCAACTATATTGTTTTGCAAACATTCACAGACAGTTCAGTGTTTCCCACACATCGACTAATCTGTGCGAATTTTAAAAGGGCTAAAAGTCATGAAATGAATTGTGCCAAAACCAAGGCCTTAAATGTCGTTAAAAATCATTAATTAAATACAAATTCTAACTTTGTTATACTGTATATGTTCATTGAAAATACCAAAATGGTGGTCTAACATATACAGCTGCGGTTTTAGATGAAACTGACCACACTGTTTTTGCTCAAAGGTTGCCCGTCCTGTCCAAGTCGCTTTCCTCTGTGTGAGGAAATTTTTCAAATATTGTATTTGGCATTGAAATTGAATTAAAATTACTCTAATCTGACTGAAATCGTGATGAAGAGGGAGCTGAGTCGGGGCAAAGCTCTCGATTTACCGATCGATCTACGTTCCCACCCTCACCTATGGTCATGAGATTTGGGTCATGACCGAAAGGACAAGATCGCGAATACAAGCGGCCGAAATGAGTTTCCTTCGCAGGGTGTCAGGGCGCACCCTTCGAAATCGGGTGAGGAGCTCAGTTACCCGAGTGGAGCTCGGGGTAGAGTCGCTGCTCCTTCACGTCGAAAGGAGCAGCTGAGGTGGCTAGGGCATCTGTTCCGGATACCTCCTGGTCGCCTCCCGCGGGAGGTGTTCCAGGCATGTCCTAGTGGGACAAGGCCTCATGGAAGACCCAGGACACGCTGGTGGGACTATGTCTACGAGCTGGCCTGGTGTGGCCTCGGGGTCCCCCCAGAACAGCTGGAGGAGGTGTGTGTGGATCGGGAAGTCTGGGCATCTCTGCTGCTGATGCTGCTGCCCCCGCGACCCGGCCCCGGATAAAGCGGAAGAAAATGGATGGATGGATAAATCCGACTTGCAGTTTGACTGTTTCAGTTTCATCACTGTTATGAAGACACTAAAGTTTTGGCGCTGTCTTACTGACTCACTGAGTTCTGACACAAATCGCCAACAGTTGTCAGAAAGTTGACAATCTGATTTTTCTAGCACTGGATTTTGGCATATCTTGTGGTCTTGAAGGCAGTATTCCTGTTTTCTTTCCTTCCTGTATTTTCTCTGTCAATATCTTTGAATACAAGCTGACATGTGAAAAAGACATGGTGCTCTGTGCAGCCAAAGCCGTGTATTGATGATGAACTGCTAGATAGTTGTTGTTTACATTACAGTGGTCACAGGGAGCTCATTTGAAAGACAAAAATCAACAGATTCCAAAATAAAAATCTCTTTCTATTGTTTATAGCCAAATTCTGCAACAAAAAGTATATAAGATGTGATCTGATGTGTTCAAACGTGTGACTGACTTTCATTGCGATGTTTCTCAGTTCCTCTAAAGCACAGTTTCTGTGTCAACTCTCCGACCTGAGCACTAGAGCGCTCTGACATAATGACTGTGTCTGCACTGTGTTCCAGCCTCCGAGGGCGTAAATGTCCTGACGTGTGGAAGAGCTTTTAGATTTCCCGCTCTGGGTCAGGCTGACCTGCATTAGTCCACATTAGGACACATGTATCGGAGTATTGAACGGAGCGCCTCACCTCACGCACACTTCACTCCCGAACACCAGTGAGCTGCTGGCCTAACTCGTTTCTAGGTCTCATAATACACATCTCAAAAGGTTCACTAACTGTTCAGCTTTGTCAGACGTTGAGGCGATTCAGGGCCGACAGTGACTGATTTGGACTTTTACTCCTACATCAACAATCAATAACAATGTGCTAGCATTTCTAAATATTTAAAGCTGCATTATGTAACTTTTTAAGAAAAGAAAAGTTGATTTTAGTGCGTATTAGGCCTTTAAGTAAGTCTCTTATCACTTATGGTTCCAAAATTATAGGCAAAAGTCTGCAACATAGAATATAGAAAATATGATCTTATGGCTGATTTTCATTGTGGTGCAGGGCTGGACTGGCCATCGGGAGATCCAGGACTTTTCCCGGTGGGCCGGCGTACTTTGGGCCGGTCGGACCAATCAGATGGAGAGATAAGCCCCGTCATACATGACACCGGCCCACAATTAGCACCAAGAGCTACACGAGCGATCACTGTTATTGTTTACTTCCACAATTTTCACCGGATGTTTTGGTGAATGGTCGGCAACAGCTGATGCATCCAGGCCTCTAACTCGGTTTTATAAAATGACAGCGCAAGAGAAGCAATGCCCTTTATATGGACATTGTTTTTGCCGATCATAGGATTTTAATAACATTTTTATCAAACATGAAAACATCAAATGCCTATGACATACGACGTACGATTGCTCGTATTCATTACATAGATGCAATGACACAATTCCTCCTCTAGAGGGATGTGACGCCTTTTACACCCTTCTGGTGGCATACTTTCTTGAGTTATGGTTCTCACATAATCTCATATAATGAGCAATGGGCCTCTGGGACAAAACACTCATGCCCCTCACATTGCCAATATAAGAGGAAATAGTTTATTGTAACTCCCTCCAGGACCCACGAAACCTTAGACCTCTATTTTTTGATACATTTTAGACAAATGTTTGCAAAGAAGTGCATGTTGGGAGTTGTCAGGTGACTCACCCTCCTGCCCCTCGTCATCAGTGCGCGCAGTTTGAAAATCTTCACATTTCCACAATGATTTACAATGTTTGGCCTTTTTGGGACTTCTATTTTCACTATTGAGTTTTACCATTTCATTATCCAAATCTACAGTGGGATCTTTTGGTTGGTTTTGAGAGTTTGTGTTGCAGTCGCGAGAGGAACCTCCTTAACGGAACGCACATTTTAAGATTGTTTAGTAATTTTACAAAAGTTCCATCAAGTTATAAACGACAAGATTAAAGTGTTTAGTGCTCTGAGGTGTTAGCTTGAATTCGTCAGAAACAACATGCAGCTATTGTCCTCGATTTGTAGCTTATACTGTTTAAGTTCATCACCTCGACTATTGCATTGAATATGACTTTTTTTTAGAGGGCCAGTCTTGACTCTTCCCACAAAAAACCCCCAAAACAAACAGAAACCCGACACTCATTCAGCCCTTGGATCACTGAAAGGTCAATACTCATCAACTTAGTAATGAAAGAGTTACATAATACACCTTTAAGTGTATTATGTCACTTTCATAGCATCCATTGATGGACTTGATTCTATCAATGGATGCATTTATGTAACAGATATCCTGCCCACTGCTTGTAGACGGCTCTGGGCATGGATTGCTCACATGCAGAACTACACTATAATGATGCTTGTGACTCATCCTGTCCATTATGATGGTGAAGATGCTGGTGATGAAATCAGAGCTGCAGTTGTTGTTACAGACCTATCTGCTTTTCCATGCTGCCATCTTTGTTACCTTCCCCACTTCTACTTAGAATCGATATAACGGAAAATGCACAGACTAAACAGCGAACAAGAGGTGACCGATCCTGGTACCAGATCACCAAATACTCAAATACTCTCTTTTCATACCCAGACACCCACATGTGTACGTCTATATGGATATGGTAACCGTGATAGTACTGTATAGGGCAGCATTACGTAATCATAGACATTTATTAAGTAGCACCGGTAACTAGTGTTTCAGAATATTGGATGATTAAGAATATACAATGTATAGTCTGTATAGTCTGTTTTTTTCTGTAAACAGAAAAAAACCTGAATGTAAACAGCAGATACAAAGGTTCTAAATGAGTAGGAGGAGCACAGGCATAAATAAGCTTTTCTTGCTTCAGCCTTCTCCTTTTGGGCTTTGTTGTGTGTTCTTTTCTCTAATAACTGTTATTCCGGTTTGCTTGAAAAGCCAAATTGCTCAAATAAATCCAAACTTGGTTCAGACGGAGGCCAACATGATCCCATTCTGATTTTGGTTTGTCCCAATGTGACCTGTATCTGCTCTTTTCATGACAGATTGGATTTTGCTTCCAAGCATACGCTCCTAAATGTATCTGATCACTCATTCAGTCTGAGCGTCCAGGTCACACGGGAATATGTGATGATGATTTGTCTTTTTCCGCATTGTGCCTCTCACGATCGTTACATAAGGGACAGATGTTGTAGTGACCGAACACAACGCGGGGGAGACAGACAGCTTTCATAACAGGGCATCGACCGCGCTAGCATGTTAGCATGTTAGCACTGGCTGGGTCTGTTCACTCTGTTTCTGCATATTCACTGGAGACGAGGCAGACATAGAGATGTTTGATGTTGCAGTTGGTTCATCACAAAGGCTGCAGTTATTTTACAACCAACACCCTTGATCCGAGTCCGAATCGGGTGGTACTAATGTTGTGTTGTTGCCGCGTTTTTATCACATTTTGTTGTGTTTTTGTCTCTTTTTTGGTTGGTTTTCATACTTTGTTTCGTCTAGTTTTTGTCGTTTTTTATGTCATATTTTTGTTGCTTTCTTCATTGTTTTATTTCCTTGCTTTTAGAAACTTTTTTGTTGTGTTTTTGTCCCCTTTCTGTCACTTTATAGTTGTATTTTTGTCACTTTTTTATTATGATATTGATTCTTTTCCGGCAGGTTTGTTGCCTTTTGTTTTAGGTTTTCATCACTTTTCAATCGTGTTTTTGGAAATTCAAGACCACGGTTCTTGACCATAGACCGTAAAAAATAATAGACAGCTCCTCCTCCCCGTTTGCCACAATGACCACGCTCGAGGGGGGAATCATGGTGGATTTACAGACTCCTCCTCCCCAGCTCTGACGAATCATGTTCCTAAAAAGGACATAAGGGGCGGGATCTTCACTGTAGACTCGGCCCTTGCGTGACGTATAGCTCGCGCTGCTACAATGCTAACAGTCCGACCCTCATTAGTATGAGATTTCTAAAAAAAAAAAAGAACTAACCCAACGTTATCACGGGAAGAATATCCAGCTGTAGAAAGTTTAAGAAAATTAGAAACCAGGCTTTAAAGTTGTCTTTAACATGTCTAAAAGTGCAACGCTTTCCAATGGGAGACTAGCAGCTATATGGTGGTACTACAGAAATGGCGGCCCCTTGTGTTGTCGTCACAAAGCAGAGCAGCCAGCGGCCATTGTTCTTGACTGGGAAAAAGTGGCGCCCTCTCCAGGTGAGATAGGGTGTCACCCAGAGTCACCCGCTGCAGACGGAAGTGAGGGATAGGGAAGTTTGGGCATCTCAGACAAAGTGTGTGAAAAATACTTTTTCTAAAATGAGTTACATTCAAATCGCCCATTGATGCTCATGTTCAAAGCTGCCAGAGGGGGAAAACAAAGAGGAGAAAAAAAATGGACTTTCTCCCATTGCACCAAAATTACTTTAACATCTTAACTCCCGCCTGAACCGAGAGGATTTTTTTCCTCACGTCATCAGATTTTTTCCCCATCATTTTTTTGTCGGGTGTTCAACTCATTTTTGTAACTTTTTGTCTTTTTTTTTTGGTCATTTTGGTCACATTTTTGTCATTTTTTCATCACATTTTTTGTCAATTTCTCGTGGCATTTTTGTGACATTTTTGCCACTTTTTCATCAATTTTTTGTCACTTTTTTGTCAATGTTTTCTCATTTTTTTGGTCACATTTCCATCATTGTTTTCGTCTCAGTTTTATTGCTCTTTTCACAGCTTTTTTTTCCAGAAGCTTTTGGACTGGGGTTAAGTCAAACTGGAGAAAATGTGCTCGGTTCATGTGTGAGGTAAATGCTGAATTATGAATATTTTTTCTATCAAATAAAGATACAGAGTCATGGAGAGGAGCAATGTGGTTCAACAGCCCATAAATGCAGAAATTACGGACAATGCAAACCATGATCCCAACATTAGCTACATGCTACATACGCTAACACCATCTTAAGCGCCGGTTTTGCACTTCTACTGGACAATCCGCAATCCTTATGGACCCATTTTAACTTGACCTTATTTGTGTCATAGATATGTTTAAAATCTGCCAGAAAACGGCTAAAAGAGTAGAAAACTGTGATTCCCAAAACAAGCTTCATTCTCCATCGGCTAGGCCACGCCCCCTTGTCTAACCACTGTTCTACCAACCCCTCCCATAAAATTGCAGTCATTGTTTTTGACACTCATTCTTTAGTCTGTGCACATTTGTTCTTTCGGGCTTTTGATCCCAACATTTGACTGTATTATTATGGGATAGATTTGGAACCAGCTGACAGAAGTACGGCCTGTCATGTTTTGTCACCGTTTCTCACAATGCTGAACGCACTGATCGCACTGACTTTTTATCTCGTCTCCATGGCGACTCGGTGAGAATGTTTTTTTTGCTGATTATTGTGGTTTGTCCGAACCATGTGCTGGCGACACTTCGGAAGGGGTTGCCGTGGAAACGCGAAGCACAGAGACGTAAAGGCTGCTGAAGTCAGTTCTCTTTGACTGCTCTGACATTTGGCCGCGCTCAGAAACACAGACGAGGAGTTTATTCAGACTGAAAGATCACGCAAGGGTTTGAAAATATATATCTGAGGTTGAAAATAATGCCAGTTGTTCTGTATAAGAACGTTTATATATGGAGGCTATAGATACAGACGGCATCTCTGGAATCGCCCATATATGGTCATTTTTGAAAACATTTTTTATTTTCTCTAATTATTCAAAAACTACTGTAACAAATGCTGAATGCTGAATATAGTTTCTACTAAATAATGATACAAAGACATGGGGAGGAGCAAAGTGGTTCAACAGCCCATAAATACATGAATAACGGAGAATGCTAACTTGATGCTACATGTTAGCATCGAGCTAATGCTAACGGTTAGCTAGCGCTTGCTACAACTGCCGTTTTTTCACTTCTACTGAACAATCTGTTGCGACAAAATATCCATATGGACCTGATTTACACTTGACTTTACTTATGTGTGATAAATAAGTTGATATTCCACCAGAAAATGGCTAAAAAGAGGGAAAATTGTGTTTCTCTAAAGATTCTATTCTCCCCCTCGGCGAAGCCACGCCCCCTTCTATGACGAGTTGCCGTCTGTATCTATACTGACATATTATTTTCATACTAACACCGTGAAGTGTCCAAACACAGCAGGATTTTACAATCTCTGGTGATCTATTATCGTGGGATAAACCAGTAACCCCAGAGATCTTAGCAAAGTCCAGTCACAGTTATTGCAGTGAGGAATGGTTTACTGTCCATGTGAGGAGGGGAGCGGGGGGAAAGGGGAATCATTAAGCAGCTGTTGGCCAGTCTGGATGGACCTTCTCCCTGAGGGGTGGAGCAGGTGATGGAGTGGGTGATGCTGGGCCCGCAGGATGTTGTGCACTATCTTCAGACAGCGGGTGTTGTACATGGTACTGATCTCTGGGAGAATGGTCCCAGTGATTTTTCCTATTGTTTTTTACCACGATCTGGAGTGCCTGCTGATGGGCCTTAGTGCAGCTGGAGAACCACACTAAGAAATGTGTCACTGCTGATGGCTCTGTAGGTTAGCATCAGCTGTTTTGGGATCTGGCACTCCTCAGTTGCCTCACGTAGAGGCGTTGCTGGGCTTTTCCTACCACTGAGGCAATGCTGATTCCCCAGGAGAGGTCTTCAGTCACAGATACTCCCAAGAATTTGAAATGTGGCACCCTCTCTACCACGCCGTTGCCGATATAGAGAGAGCGATTGAGGGTCTTCTTGCAGAAGTCCATAACGATCTCATTGGTCTTCTTGATGTTCAGAAACAGGTTTTTACTGACAGACCATGACGCTAGCTGCTGCACTGTCCAGTATTCTGCCTCATTGTTGTCGAGTTCGAGCACTGTGGTGTCATCGGCAAATTCAGCAATAACATTGGAAGGAAGAGAAGCCGAGCAGTCATGTGTGAATACGTAGAGCATGTCTGTGCTTGCCTGCTTTAACAGCGAGTTGTTGAAGCCACGATGGTGCGGTTTGGCTCGGAGCTTAGATGGCCGGATTGTGTCAAAGGCCGAGCTAAAATCGACGAAGAGGATCCTCGCGTAGGTGTTCTTCTGCTCGAGATGTTCCACTAGTGTGTGGAGCATGGCGGCGATGGCGTTCTCAGTCAACCGGTTCCGTCTGTGCGCAAATGGATGTGGGTCCTAAGCTCTACTGGGCTAACAACAGGGTGAATGGTACTTTTCATTAGCTATCGGTGGAAAATGGTTGCGTTAACATCCTAGAATACAGTGATATGATGTCGGAGGGCAGGATACAATACAATAGAAAAGATATGTACCTAATCATTATTTAGGAATGATATGGTCCCTAAACCCGCCAGGCTGGTAGTTCTTTCTGCTGGCCAACATCACAAACACGTTTTTCCAATACTGTCACCATTTTGAGTGCATTTATGAGAAAATAATTGGAAGTATTGTCATCCCCCACATGTTCCAGCCATATCCTAATGTGTAGAATGAGCACAGACTTATTCACCACAACTCCTCTAAAATCCTGCACTGTCACTCAAAAAGTTGTTACTTCGGGTCCCAAGTAACTTCGGGACATACATTTGCTGACAGAGGAGACCCTGAACAATGTGACCACCTTTGTTTCGTGTGGATTCTTCCAGTAATGACAGAGGTATTAACCGAAAACAAAATCTGCATTTAGTTACCATTTAGTTACCATTTAGTTACCACCATGGAACTGCCCCTCCAACTAACTCCAGACACAGCCTATTCCTACTTTGAAAGCGATTCTGTACCTCCGAGTTAGCATTATCATAATGGCGGTGCCCTGAGTTAGAAGTGAATTAAAACACCCTACTAGAATGTTGTCTTCATTTCCATGTACGTATCACCCTGCTGACTGTCACCCAGCTCCTCTGTAGTTATATTGCACTGCTTGCCCTGCGTCTATGCCGTTTGCTCTGTGATGCTACTTGCTAGTGATGCTAACATCCACCATAAGCTAAAAACAACCAGAGCAAGCTTCTAACAATATTTATAATTTTATAGAGCACGAGCAAACACTAGCTAATATTTTCTAAAACAACTTTAAAAAGAAGAAAAAAGAGCTGTGGAACTACTCCCTTAGCTACCGGGTGTCCAAATGCTTTTTATGGTAATGCTAGTATTTTACATTTTAAAATCTCCTTTGGCCTATTATCATGGAAGGGATCATTAATCCCCGAATTTCACACGCTAAAACACAAAAAAATAAATTGTGTTTTCAAATGATGTCTTCACAGAGAGCTACAGCTGGGCTTAGAAGAACTGCAGGAGAGCTAACGGACGCTAGCCACGCCGCCGACTGCGCCCAAACCGACAGTGACCACAGCAACAATACACAACTTGACAGCAGTCATAGTGTCAACGGTGTCCCGCCCCCTGAAGACCCTGTCGCCATGGAGATCAGCTCCTCACCCCCTCTACTGATGGACCTGGAGAGAGAAACCCTCCAGAAGTATAAGGACGAGCAGGAAGAAGATGAAGAACTACAATTCCCACAAGTCCACAAGGTGGAGCGGCCAATCGGCGACGAGCAGGAGGACAACTGCGACTATTTGGTGTTTGAAATTGGGAAGCAGAAAACGGACGAACCGAGGGAAGACACAGCAGATGATGATTTCTGGACAGCGGAACTGGTGAGGAGGGAAGATGTAAAGCAGGAAGTAGCTGAGGCGAGTGACCAATCAGAGCGGCTGTTTGAGTCGCGAGCAGAAGATAATGTCCAATCAGAGTCGGCGTTTGACAGTGTGTGGGGTCAGCAGGCGGAGCCCAGGGATGACCTCAGTGACTGCGTACAGGCCGAGCTCGCCGCCGTGTACTCCGACAGTGACGCCGGGGACGACCAATGGGCTGCCTCCCTGAACGGTGATGTCATCAGCCGAGCGGAAAGAGACACAGAGAGTCGAAAAGACTCACTGACGGGTACGAGTCTATAATTCATTTTAGTAGTTTTGTTAATTGATTAAAGGCAATAATGGTCAAATATTACTCCAATACAACTTCACTGGAATTATTACTTAAAGCACTGAAGTATTTGTTGTACAAAAGAGTAAAAAGCACAAATCATATGAAGAAATGTTGTGAAATAATACCTTTCCAGCTTCAGAAACATAAAGATGGTGACCAAGTTGGCTGTCAGTACGGCAACACGAGGACAAGCCTCCTTCTGTGTTATGACATTGACAGCACATTGACAGTACATCTGCATGGCGCCCCCTAATGTTCTGGAGTGTTCATCGTAAGCCTTTGAAACAAACCACAGACAAATTGTACTTTTTACTTTGGAGACTTAATAGAAATGTAGTGGAGTAGAAAGTAGGAATTTAAGCCCCGCCCACTTCAACACCGCTCTGGGCTACCATACATTTCTTCTTTTGGCTTTTTTAATTAATTCTTGTAATTAGATAGAAAACAGAAGTGTTCTTTGCATCCTCACCAGACTTTTTCCCAGCTGTTTATCACCGTGGTATTGATTTGTTAGCATGCTAGCAAAACATTTACTGCTTGCATCATCTTTAAACATTGGTAATTGGTAATTCCCAATGTCACCCACACCATAGTGTTTCTTCATTTGAAGTTATAAAATGTTATAAAGCATCATTGCTGAGATTCTTAAAGCATGTTTATACACCACGTAAATGCATGTCCACTGTAAAGGTCTTTCTGTTCCGCTGTTTCCGTCCTCAGACAAAAGCTCAGAGGAGACCGTGGAGGAGAAGCCTGCTCAGAGCAGCGAGCCTGAGCGGAGTGACTCCAGAGAGCAGATGGCCTCCAGGAGAGACATGTTCCTCCGAGGATCCTCCACCAGCTCCACCACCAGCTCCACTGACCCCGACAAGAAGGTACAGGAGAAAGACACGACGGCGCCATCAACCATTCAAACTTTATTGTATCTCAGAAGCTTAAAACAACTGTAGCTACTTGGACGGCTGATATATATTGCTTGTTTAAATTATATATGTATAATAATTTAAGGATATTAAATAATCCGCACCATGTAAACACAAACGGGTGTAGGGATCCCAAAAGTTTGAAGCAGGAGTCGCAGCAACAGTTAGTGGCTAACACAGTCAGAGTTTAGCATTATGACAGAAGTTTAGGAAAAGATGGTGAGCTGATAAACCGACCTGCTCTGATGCGGCTGAAATCCTCATGAAATGTCCGTTTGTCAAATGATCAAGTATCTACAGGAGCCGTTAGGTCTTTTTCCTACTTATGATTAAAAAGCAGTTCAAAGGTTGCAGGGGAAAAAACCTCTGCACTGCACTGCTCTAAATAGAAATATTATGATCTAAATGCCCAAAAAATAGACTTACATAAAAGTTGCAGTTTAGCAAAAAAGAACACGTCTAAAGATACAGTGTGCTGATATAAGATTTGAAATAGTCTATCTCCTTGAAATGCACGCTTTGTGTCTAGCAGGATGAGAATGATGGTGTCATCTATTTGATAAGGCAAGGCAACTTTATTTATACCGCGCATTTTGTACACGAGGCTACTCAGTGCGCCTATATATGATCACATGACTGCAAGGGTGGGTATTCTTACACTTGTCTCTTGGAAAATGTGATGACGCATGAAAAGAAACGCCTTTCCAGCGCTATGATGGCGCTTCAACTGCGCTTCGTAAAACAACCTGAGGGAAAGTTTTTTTTTTAACAGAAATATTAAAGAGGGGGTATTATGCTGTTTTCACTCACATGGCACCAGTCTATGGCACACAGCAATGATGACCAAACCTTCTGTTGGTCTGTAAATGCAGTAAATTAGAATAACTGCCTTGTATAAAATTGGTCTTTCAAAATGGCTGTAGTGAATGTCTTGAAATAGGCCTCTGTCTCTTTAAGAACCTCTGAGCCTTTCCGACACGCCCCCTCCACACGCTGTCTGTGGCATCAGTGGGGAGGGGGTTCTGCTGAGGAGCAGTGGTTGGTTACTCGGCTGGTGACGAAAGCTCGGAGGCGTCTCCAGGAGGTGGGGGCGTTCCTAGAAGGACTCAGGCAAACCTATCCCTAAAATGGCCGCCATCAGAGTTTTTACAGATTACTCAGAAATACGTGAATGTGCCAAGGCAACACTTCAGGCATGTTTTTAATGAGGGAGTGACATAATAACATGATGTAAAGCTTGAAAAAGCTTTACATAATACCCCCTCTTTAAACCCTTTTCAATATTTAGGCCTTTCTGAAAAACACTGTTATATCAATCACTGACTCAGGTGAAATATTGTATTCAGCCTATTGCCTATTTTCCTTTTTTTTCTCCTAAATTTTTCTTGTCGGCCAATTTGGACGATGGAGATTTTATTTACCAGCCAAACTCCAGCTACAGCCGGATAACGGAAACCCTGGCCCTAATAATAATGATCTCACGAGGCCCTGATAGATACCAGCACGATTAACTGCAGTGAAGACAATATTACCACACTTGATGGAGGATGTGCTCTTAGTGGCTGAAATACAAAACAAAGAAAAACAACAAGTTAACAATACAATACGTATCCCGATATATTGGTGATACGATATATTGAGCACAGCCTCGGTATGTTTTTGATGAGGACGCAGCTTAGTATCATGGTGAAAAGCTGCAGAAGGTAGATTTGGTATAGAAAGCTGTGTGTTGATGCTGTGTGTGAATCCCTGGCTCAGCTGCCGACAGAGCTCAGCGCGCAGCAGGACTCTGGCAGTGAGAACGTCTCCACAGAGCACGTGGACTTCCTGTTGGCGCGGCAACAGTGGAAGAAGATGGAGGAGGAGGTGAAAGGCCAGCCCACGCCCAAACCAGGACTGAGGGCGCAGGGCAGCTTCCAGGGCACGCACAGCTCCATGTACCCCCCGACCCGCAGCCCCCGCCTCAAACACAGGTACACAGCCTTCTCTTTAAGGTCAATCCATCGGCCACATTGATGGGAGGTCAGATCTATACTTGACATCTGGGATCAATTATCCAGGGAGGTCCGTCCACCGGCAGCTGCCATGCCCCGGGAGCCCCCCCTGTCCTCCACTCTGTCCCCAGGCTCGGAGGACTCGGGCCTGGACGAGTCGTCGTACCGCAGCCCCCTGGAGGATCCCGAGTCCGCTGTGGAGCGAGAGATCAGACTGACTCTGGAGAGAGAGGAGAAGCACCGCCGGGAGAGGGGCCTCATCGAGAAGGGCATCGCTGTCCCACGGTATGACTAGGGAAGGCTCTCAGTCGTTCAGGAACTCCCCATCATTATCAAATATTGTCCACTTGGGTTCGGGGAGTTGAGGATGTTGCAGTTCAATCTTCAGAAGCTTCTTCTTGCACATGTACATGTTTCAAATGCCCCGTGCTGTCTGCATTTGTGCCTCAATTTTTCTTTGATGTAGAGTGTTTTGAGTATGAAAAGAAAAGTAATGGTCAAAACTTGCCTTCCAGGCCATCCTGTCTGCAGACCAGCCGCTCCCCGCCGCGCCCCCCCGCCTGTCGGACACCCACCCTGTCTGTGTCGCCCTCGTGCACCCCCTCCTGCTCCTCCTCTTTGCCCCGGAACTACCACGAGCTGACCGCGAGCAACGTCATCATCCTGGAGCCCGACACCAGCCCCGCCTCCCGCTCCCGCCTCATCTCCTCTGCCACCAGCGGCCTCTCCGATTGGCCCGGCAACACCGCCAACGTGGTCGTCGTGGAAACCTCCAACCTGATCATCCGCAGCGCGTCGGAGTTCTGCCTTAACTCCACGGCCCCTGGCCCTGAAACACAGGTACATACTGTACGTATATGATACTCCACTTTCTCACTGAGAGGCGGCTCAGTACAAATGTACTGTAAGTTAAAGGCATGACTAACAAGGGTGAACCAAGCAGAGAAGTTTGAGCACAGACACGTATCTATTGTAAAACTCTAGGTTGGTCATAGTGATGCATTGGAGCTAATGTTGAGCACTCCAGATCTGGCGGCCATGTTGGGATTGTCCATTTGTCTGTTTTCATTGACTTTTGCATGTGTGTTGCCGATCTAACGTCCATGTTAAATCAGACTTATGAGAAAATACATATATTTCTGTTGCTCATGACGTCAGTATGTTTAATAACGGTGTAATGTATTAACATTATGCAGTTAACCAATACTAACTACTGCTACTCTGTAGTCAGTATACTGCATTATTCTGATCTTGTGAGCACACCATGTGATGCTTTTACTGACTTCATATTCTGATGAGGCTCAAGGGCAGGATCAGCCAACCACTCATGTCTTCAACCAAACAACACCTCTAAATACCCAGATATCCTATTTATGTGTGGCCAGACGGGTGGAGCTAGGTAGCTGAAAGAATAGTGGTGAGGTCATTTCTTTAACCTTAGCTTTTTAATTTAAAATGTTGGGGGCCACGAGTGGTCAATCTCGGATTTGGACCATTAAGTCACACAGATTTGAAAATCGATGACAGACACTTGTTCTGTAGTAAATAGAAAATGAGTAAATTTATTTGACATTTGTATGGTTAAGACCATTTCCGTACTCATTTAAAACATATAACATATAAAACATATAACATATAAAACAATAGTCCAGACAGAACAGAGATATAGCAGAGCAGCAGTTGGTCGTCACTATGACTTTGGGCTCCGTGGAATACCTGTGAATGAGAGTGTTAGCTTACGGCTGCGGCTAATGGGCAATTGCTGCACCTGAAATGAGGATAGCGGTCATGAACATACCATTCTCTGCCTCGGTAGGTAAGAGCCTGACGCTTTTAGGTTGATCGGAGGCCCACAAGGCGAGTCCAACCGGGAAAAACTGGACATGTGAGATCCACGGCAGCTACAACAACCAACTGCACCACAGGCAAAAAAGCACAGGCCAACAGCTGGAACTGAAACTTTTACCACAGCCTACCTTCACACACAGCCAGGCGGACACACAGAGCGAGGGGAGCCAGCGTTTGAGTGAAGTAGTGGAGATTGGAGGAGAACAGGGCAGCCGAGCTTATGTGTGAAATCTCGACCCAAACCCTTCCTTAGTTCCTGTATCTGTTTTGACTTCAGCACTGATGGGGACACGCCCGAGACCCCGAGTCCCCACCCACAGTCTCAACCCGGCCATCGTCGATTATTCAGTGTTCATAAATTCATTAATCGCACCTTTTGTAGTGGTGAAAGAATCGTATCTTTGCCCACTCTACACACACGCTTTTAACTATTTTGCATTTCACTGTCCGTGAAAAGCACTGCTGTTGTTTCTACTACACACGGCTCACGAGCCAGCGCACCTGCTCGTTTTCATCTGAAGATTCAAAACCTGAAAACGTGCCTGATTAAAAGCATAAGCCAAAAGCAAGGATTTAAAAGAATCCTATAAATAGCATCATTAATGAGAAGCAGTGGGGTGTGATGACAGCACCGCAGCCAAGTGTTGAAGAAACTGGAGCTGTGAACTGAGGAGGCGACACCTCCACCTCGTCAGCAGGGGTGGGGAAAGAGCCAAAATTGTTGGAGTTCATTTGAGAACTGAGTAACTGTAGAAGTCTCAGTGTTGTAATAGTGATGTAATCTGACACGATTTCAAATAATGTCAAAATTATACATTCAAATTGAGATAAAGGAAATCTTTTTTTACATAAAGCTTTTTCCATTGACAGAGTGGTGTGGGAAAAGTAGTCAAAGTATTTTCTCATGTTAGAATACTGATACGAAGCTGCCCCAACTTTTGAATAATGCAAAAAGAAAAACAAATTTCAGGTCCAAAAAAGAAAAATAATCTTAATCTTCTCGTCCAGGGTCTTCTAAAATCACTTGGAATAATCCCGTCTCCGTGTGTGCTTTCAGGAGAGCACCTTCACGTCCAACCCGTTCTTTAAGCTGCGCTCCCTGAGCAGCCAGTCCCTGGTGGAGCAGGAGATCCGGCTGGTGCGGCAGCGGGACGAGGAGTGGAGGCGGCAGAGGGAGGACGCGTTCAGGGGCCACCGCAGGGCTGAGAAGTTCCACACGGTGCTGGTGTCCCCGGGCCTCACCGACAACATCAGCATCAGTGGTACCAGGAGAACTTTCATTGTTGTAACTGCACAGGCCGTCTACTACATGTGCACAGTCATTCACAATCCAGTCACAGTTTAGATAGTTACAATCACACTTTACAACAGCTCCTACTCTCCATAGTGCCAAACTAAAAACAAGCAGTTCACATACAACAAAAATATGCAGTAAACATGTGAGTGCAGCACTTCTGTAATCCCATCTACTTTCATCAGATCAAGACATAATAAAACAGACACTATAACCTTTAACATTGAAAAATCCCATCTCCAAGTACAAATTACAAATGCTATGAGAATTGCTTACATTTCTGCCCAAATTTCTCATAAAATGTGGTCTGATCTTTACCAAAATCATAAGAATGAGTAAACAGTGTCTGCTTAAACTAACACCACTCAAACATTTACATGTTACCAGATTTTTTGGTCATAACATGTAAACCAGTCGTCTCAAACAGGCGGCCAAATCTGGCCCGCGAGATGATTCAATCAGGCCCCTGACTTGTAGAGCACAAATTCCTGAGTATGTCAAAAGTAAGTCTCTAGCCCAATCCTGTGCGGAGTTATGGATTTATAATAGATCACAGTTCTCACTCCAGCCACTAGGATGCAGCGAAATTAAAAAAGGAAAGAATTCCACACATGTCCAGCAGAGGGCACTGACATAATAAGAAATGAGGATATAAACAACACATTATAATCACGTGATGAATGGCTGCCCCTGGGCGGCTGTGGCTACAATAGTAGCTTACCACCAGTGAATGAATGATGACTACAGTGTAGCAGAGACTTGTGGCACAGGCTTGTTAAGTGCAATACAAGTGTAAGCTGAGGTTACAGTCCTGTCACACTAATTATTATTCATTTATTGAAAAAATCTTCAATAGTATTTTCCCAATCAAAACATATTTTACTGGAGCTTCTGTTTATGGACCCCGACAATACACTCTCGATATATTTTGGCCCCAGGGAAATTTACCCCGATGTAAACATTCACAGGACAGTAAGAAATAAGTGAGTACACCCCCTGGCTAAGGATCCTCCAAGAGCTAATTAGACAAATGTACACAGACATTAAGAGTCAGGGGTGAGCCAACCTGAAGTCCAATCACACCGTTTACTCATTCATGTGATTTTGATGCAGATCAGACCACATTTATGACCAATTTAGGCAGAAATGAAAGAAATTCCAAACGGTGTACTCACTTTTTCCTCCCACTGTATATTGAAAAATAAAAAAATAAAAAAATTCTACTGTACACTGCATATTCTGTGACATCAAATGCTGTTAAAACTAGACTTAGAAAACCTCAAATCAGGGCCAAAACAAGGCGAGAGAAATCAAATAAAAATTAAGAATGCCACAACTTAACTTTTTTAGTACAAAGTGTGTGACTTAGTCGGATGGAAGTGCTCAGTCATTTTGTGATGTATTGCGGGTTCTTGCGATATTGATGTTGGGTCACTTAATACTGCAGTAACAATAATGTGGTGATAATTGCACAGCCCTGATAAGGTTATTATTTCAGAGAAGAGAACTAGTCCTTGTAGTGGCAGTTAGCTTGATCTGTATCAATGAGGTTAGGAATCAGATTTCAACAAATGCATTCCAGTTTAACTTGTCTACCAGAAACCCTCATAAAAACCTGACACCTCCCAGGAAACAGCTGTCCACCACGGAATCTTTAGAAAATAGATTTCTTCAACCAAGCAGCCGCCTCATACATGGAGTTTAGCAGTTCATACCTCAGTCCTCTCTCCAAAGTTAACCCTGGATGTGTTGATTTGCTGTGTCCAGTTCCGGAGGTGGCAGACAGATGTGTTTCCTCCCCGTCCTCCCCCTCCAGGACTCGCCGAATGGAACGCTCCAGCCTGTCATGTGACCAGAAGGTGAGAAACGGAAATATTCAAACTCCCTTTCATACTTCAGCCCCACTCATCTTCCATCTGGTGCAACAACAAGGCGAAGCTGGTGTCATGCCGTACAAACAACAGTGACAAACTATTTCTCCCACTGTAAGTTAACCTCTTAACCCCCACCTGAACCAAGAACATTTTCTCCAGTACCCAAATCTAAAATCTTGAAGAAAACGCTGAAAAAGAGCAACAGAAAAGTTACGGAAACGCGACATTATGTCCAATTCGACCGTCCTCACCCAGGGGACGGGGAAGTGACGTCACCAACAACTGCTGCTGTTCTTCTTCTTTTGGCACACAGCTCCTAATCACCGGTTAGTTAGCCCCAGAGGTCACTATGCTAAAGTAGCCATGATAGTTAGCATTGAGGCTCCTCTTCCTAACTCCGTCCTAACTGACAGCCCAATTCGGACGATTCTTATCATGGCGGACGCTGATGCACATCCGGTTTGGCGTAAGACCTCTTACCAATCTGCTTGTTTCGGAAAGGGGCCAGAAAGTGCACTTGGTGAAGGAGGGGGTTAAGAGGTTAAACACTGTCCATGTTCTGCGGGAGATCGATGGTCCCATAGCGCTTGAGGGCGGACCAGACACCCTTAAAGGGGGGGTAATTATGCAGAATCGACTTTTTCAAGCTTTACATCATGTTATTATGTCATTCCCTCATTAAAAACATGCCTGAAGTGTTGCCTTGGCACATTCACATATTTTGAGTAATCTGTAAAAACTCTGATGGCGGCCATTTTAGGGATAGGTTTGCCTGAGTCCTCCTAGGAACGCCCCCACCTCCTGGAGACGCCTCCGAGCTTTCGTCACCAGCCGAGTAACCAACCACGGCTCGGAAAGGGTCAGAGGTTCTTAAAGAGACAGTGGCCTATTTCAAGACATTCACTACAGCCATTTTGAGAGAGACATTTTATACAAGGCAGTTATTCTAATTTACTGCATTTACAGACCAACAGAAGGTTTGGTCATCATTGTAGTGTGCTATAGACTGGTGCTATGTGATTGAAAAAAGCATAATACCCCCTCTTTAAAACAATAGATCCAGGAGCAACATAGAGGCCAATGTGATGGAAAGCAAAGGCCATGCTAACCACCTATACAGCCCCTGGGACACTAAAAAGTCAAATATCACATTATTTTTCGCATAAAAAGTTCCAAAATGCACCTTTAATTGGAGATATCATCACCACAATGTGAGAATAATAGAGAAGAAATGGCCTTTGATATTAGAACTTCTTCAACCTATGTAAAAATGTTGAATCAGCACCAATCTATCCTATTATGAAGATGATTATACTTTTGTTTCCAAGTGAAAATTACAGTTTGTGCAGAAAAAAATCTGGCATCTCAGCTTTAAGAAAAGGAACCCGCTGCGTTCCGCTGCATCTCCCCGTAGCTCCATGTCTGAACTGTGCGAACTGGCATCTTTCACTTTCATTCTGTCATCCATTAATCCTCCGTTCATCTCTCCGTCCATCCCTCCACCCCTCCACCTCCATCGGCTCGTCTCCAGTGGCTAAGCTGAGTCTCCTCCCTCAGTTCCCCACCAGCCTCTCGTCGGTGCCCAGGCGGCAGAACGCCATGGCGCAGCGCTGGGAGGCGTCCCTGCTGGCCAATCAGAAGAAAGACTGAGCCGCCGGTGGGCCGATCGCGAGAACGTTACCGCACTCTGCGCTGCAAAAGGCCGAGCCCGTATGGTTCTGATATGGGATCGAAATATAAACCAACTCCTCCTGATATAGCCATGAATCACTGCCAGTTCAGCTGTTTTTGGAGCTTCATGAACCTTTGGGCAATTTATTCAAGTTTATCTGTTAACGTGGGAAACTCTTTATAATAAGGCACAAAGGAGTAACGGTGCTTTACAGGAATTTGACTCAAGTAGAAATAAAAAGTAGTGCCTCAAAGTAAGAGTACTGCGACAATATTGTATTTCTTATCTTTTTTTTGATATTCTTAGTCTTCTTGAGTATATGTACCTGAGTATATGTACGTGAGAACTACCTGCATCTGAGTGTAACGCATCTGCAAACATGAGCCTTATTATAAAGTGTTCCCAGCAGTTTTTGAGTCTGCTTCATGGTTAGGGCTTGAAACAACAGAGCTTTCTAAAAAAAAATATATTAAAAAAAACACTATATTTTGATATGACTAAAACAGATGTCAAAGTTCAAATAGTTATAAGCTGAAAGTGATATATATTTATTGGGGTCACGGCTTGTGGCGACACACTGAAGGTGCGTCCTGTCTAAACTGTCCTTTCGCAAAAGCCCCGCCCCTTTAGCAAATGTTAGCTAACTCCGGGAAGAAGTGGAGTGTAGCATATGTCATAATGTTTTGATTGATATTTTGGGCCAAGTTTTCCAAATCCTGTACAAACATAAATACTCAGCCAATTTTATTTGATACGTAAGGTGATTCAATCATCGTTTCTGTCCTAGCTTTGATTAGCTGTCGTTAGCATTAGCATACTGCCTCAGCATTTTGCACGGCGATCAACAATACAATTACGGAGGTTGAAACTAACTCAGCGATTGGATTCTCCAGGTTCTGTGCTTCAAAATGACATGCAGCACGTCCCTACTCACTGAGGTTTAGCGAAACTTAATTTTTTAACAAACTAGCTTTCATCGCAGTGTTTTTCTGTTCCCCGGAGGTATCAGCATTTATCGGCGCTAGATATCGTAAAATCCCCAAATATCGGCCCGATATCTAGGCCGACCTCTAGTTATTACTATGTTTGCAAACTCACTAAACCGACAGGGTCATAAACGTGCCAGATATTCCAGGGGCAGAAACCGTCTTTTTATGACGACGTCCAGCACAGACAGCTCATGAAACTCCCAATGATAAATGAGTATTAGCTTGGGCTCAGAAGTGAACAGGCGGCGTTTTTCAGCTCGGCTTTGAAAGGGGAGTAACAGATCCCGGTCGTTTCTTTTCGAGGATATCCAGGAAATGTCTAATAGATAGCAACAGTTTTTATGAAGTATGATTACACAATGACCGTTTTGGGGCGGGGTTTTTTTTTTGCGAAAGGCCAATTGTGTATCCTCATTTTACACACGAGTAGCTTATTTAACCGGTGTACAGTATTCGAACCATTGATGTCATATTTACAGCACTTTAACTTATAAGCAATGAGCGTTGTACGTTTCCTCGCTGTCGTTCATAGATATCTATTGTATAAGTGAGCTTTCATGTTGGGTGTGTACATAGGCCCGTTAGAACTGATGAACTTCTGACGTCCCGAGTCCAGTGAGCATTTTTACATCCCCCAGTCTGCCCTCCCCCCCTCAGAGATCTACTGTATTGTATTTTTGCTGATTATATATTTATAAGATGATACTGAGCAGATGACATGTGGGTTTGTGGAAAAGAGTGATTTTTTAGTTTGATAACCGTTAGTTTAAAGGGCATTTAGGAAACAAGAACTCTTCTATTTTGAACCTATACAAAAGACTGGTTTACAATTGTACAAGGTAAAAAATACTGCGAGTTGCCATGAAAGGTATTCAGGATGTGACAAGTGGGTCACAGAGCAGTTTTCAGGCGGTCACAGGCCTTTCCAGAAAGTGTTGGCTGTTTTTGATAGTCCAACCGCAATGCGACAATGTTGCAATGTCGACACAAGTGTGTGAGGAAAATACTGCATGAAAGAGTCAACTGTCCAAAACCCGAACCTCCGTTTGAGATGTCACATTACAGTCGCTTCGGCAAATCTCTCAGATCGGAACAGATGTTTTCAAAAAGCGCAAAATAAAACGAAACAATTGCAGAATCACATCACTGGCTCGAAAAGAGACTAGATGCAAGATGGTCATTTCATGCTCACTACTGCCACCTCAGGTCTTAAGAGTAACTGCAGTTTCTATATTAAGCTCGTGCATGACGGCACTTCAGACCCGAATTAACAGCTTTTTGAGTGACAGGGCAGGATTTTAGAGGCAGTTGTGGTGAGCAGGTCTGGGCTCATTCTTCACATTCGTATAGTCCCTTTGTGAGCCTCATAATGCGCTGGTCTTTGAGTGTTGTTTATGAACATCAGAATCCTATATTTACGGCGTATTAGTGATGGGCCAAATGAGCCGAGGTATCGACACTCGTATCAGGCTCAGAAAGCAACACCTCGGCCGAGTTGTATCACGAACACCTTCACTGTGTCATTTTGTATCATGTAGTGTCGAGCAGCAGGGGGCGCCAGCTGAGCGAGAGCAACATCGGGCTGGCATTTGGCATTTGGTCATTTGAGATTTCTGCACTGACCGCTGATCCCGTGGGTGCTGCTGAGCTCGAGCATCCGCCCCAGGCCACGCAAGGAGAATCTTCCCTGATAACAAAATGATTCAATAGATACAGCACCAGAGCCATCTCTTTCACGTCCATATTGAAGTGCGACGCAAACACAAACTCACAACAACGTCGTGAGTTCCAGTCAGATGATTAACTATGAGGGTGTAGTTGTTTGCCTTAACATCCACTGGTAAACAAAAGCAAAAATATGTTTGGTGCCCTATTATTGTCACAAGCACTATCCTTTATTCAATCTCGGTCACTGACTTCATTTTAGATGTTTCACTGATACTGATACCATTTTCTTCCACTTGTCCGTTTCCGGGTCGTGGGGGCAGCCCGAATCACATTGCACCGGCCCCTCTGGCTCCTCCTGCAGGTGGTGGGTCCACAGATGGACGGCTTCACGATTCTATCCGGGCCTGTTGGTCTCTCATAAGGGGCTTCTGAACCGCTCTTTGTCTGACCCGTCACCGTCAGGATCATTCGGGCGCTCAAGCCCCTCCACCACGTTAAGGTGCCATGGCGGTTCTAGGAGGGTACTGATACTTCTCATTAATTCTTATTACTTTGTTTCTGTTCTCATTATCCAGAGCAGTTTTTACCTCTTTCTAAATGATCACTCTCAGTTGTTAAACTGATGATTTGGTTCACATTTCTGAACAAGAATAAATGAGCCGTCAGTGTTGAGTTCGCTTTTTTAGACTCACTGCTGCCTTTTCACCACTAGATGGCGACTATAAGCCTACCAACACAGTGTGATACAGTGTGACGCCATTTTGAAACACACTTTGAGGTATCATTAACCCATCACTATATACAGTATGCATACAAAAAAAAAAGAGGCTGAAGCCAGAAATACAATCAGGTTGTTGTCGAAGTTCCATATGACACTCGCCAAAGCGTAAATCTTCTCTTCTCCAAAGCCCACTCTTTCCATTTCAATGCAGAGGAACGTCCCAGTCCATCCAGGACTTTATGGATAAAGCATTTACAAGAACTAGTTTCATGAATTGACTGAATACATTGAAGAAAGAACAGAATTGTACAAAACTCTTTGAACTAATGCATTTGATTTGTGCAAAAGAACAACATTTTGACAGTTTCATTAGCAAAACTAAAAGAGGTTTGGAGGCTGTAGGGGTAGTTGTGGAAATATCAGTTCGGGTCTGAGAAATGTGCGAAAGCGACTGGTAAAACGATCCAAAAAGGAGTGTGTTGATCTCTAAAGCTGTGGTCACGGCTGCTCCACACAGAGAAACTGACAAGCCGACATTGACCCTCACCCCGGTCCCTCCAGCGTGTCCCGCTCTTCCACCTCCAGGGGAAGGCGTGCAGGAGGCGTTCCATGGTCCATGTGGAGGAGCAGCGACTCTACTCAGAGCTCCTCACCCCGTCTTTAAGGGAGAGATTTCAGATATTTCAGACCTCATAAGCCTTACCTTTTTCCACAGCAAATCCCTCCCTCCCCACACTGAACTCAAACACAGTTCCTAGCGAATATGAAAAATGATTGGGACCCAGGTTTGCGAGTGAATGCGCCAGCACGAGCGACCTCCTGAAGCATGTAAAACCGCTTTTAGCTTTATGTTCTACACTCTTTCATTTCGGTCTGGAAATGTTAGCTTTTTGTTTTGTTTTTTAGTTTAGTCACATGCACAAAGTGTCCTGATAGCCATTGTTGATTTATTTATCTATATTTATTCTTTCTTTCTTTATTCATTTTTAGTCGTGTGTCATTGATCTTTTGCCAAATGTAAGTGTGTGGTTTTACGGAAACGCAATAAAGACTGAAGTGTGAGTAAAACGTGGGGCCTCGTGATTTCAGGTTGTTTCAGCACATTCGTCACACAAAAGAAAACACGTCAAACAGCACGGCCAGAAAAATGTCAATGTCCGTCTGGAATCTGCTGTTCTACAAAGTGTTGAAGCTACAGGCGTTTATTGTTTATTGTTTATTCTTTACATAGCCTTATGCAGCAGTGCTTTCCAAACGGATGGGACTCGTTCGAATCCAAAGTTTAGACCCGTTTACAAATATCCACCTTGTAACATGAATCAGATTCAACAGGATGTGGATTTTCTGTTCGGGTGTTGGTTAACATGGATGACCTAATACAGGTGAAATTATGGTGAAAAAGTACTAATATAGAAAGAAACTAATATATGATTTTAGACTCATGACATGCAGAGTGACATATGTCAAGCCTTTTTTGGTTTTAATTTGGATGATTTTGGTTTACAGCTTGTAAAACCCCCAAAATGAAAATCTCAGAAAATTAAAATTCGTATTACATGAAATTCATAAAAAAAAATTAAAAAAATTAACAAAGAAATGTGGGAATAGACAATAGGCTTTGATAATGACAAATAATGACAATAACAATTGACCTTTCACAAGAGTTTATTCATAGTTTATCACGCATCATAAAAGAAGTGTGTGAGTGACTCTTTTTAGTATCTGTACTTTAGTCAAGTAATGAAATGAAGTACTTTGACCCAACACGGCTGTTTGGAAGGTTTATTTGTAATTGTATTTTAAGTATTTTCAGTTTCATTTTGTTTGTCGATGAGATTTTGTGTAAAGATCTGATGTGTGTTCTGTTTAAAGATTGTGACTTACTTTTAGACACTTTTGTTGACACAAACTGGAGTCCTCTTAAACCTTTTTTTTTAGGACGGGGTGTTTTTGTATTTAAGAGCTATTCGGTGTTTTGCTAAATTAATAAAAGACAAAACAAGCGTCATATTACTTTGGAAATGTGTAAACGGGCCAAGTTTCACTTTAATCTTTTTGTTAGAGTCAACCCCAGCCCATACTTCATTCCAGGGTCCAACTGACAGAAAAGGCTGTTTCAGAGGATTATTCCACACTGTGCATCACTTCAAATCATAACAACGCCGACCGCGAAGTGACTTCCTGTTTCAGTCCAGCACACCAAAATAAAAGTACCATCTTAGTCATTAGTCCAGCAGTTCATTAGCTAAACTTTCTTCTGCCTAACAATTAACAGACTAAATACTTCAAATGTGTATTTAATTATATTCTTGTAAAGTTGCAAGTACCTGCTGAACTAATCAATGAGATGAGCTGCGTGCTTTTATTTTGGCGTGCTGGATCGAAACAGGAAGTCACTTCTTGGGCGGCGTTGTTTTGATTTGAAGTCATGCACAGAGTCAGTTGGCTTTACTTCACTGGTTATTTTCTCAAAAGAGACAGTGGCTGTTTCCCAATTGCCAGGATCCTCGGCGTCTCGACCACTTCGGACGTCATTGGCGTCATCACGGCGCCGCCAAGTGGTGTTCCATTTCACCTGGACCACTCGCCCCCTCGCAGCTCGACTCCTCCGTTTGGCTCATTTACGAAGGATACAGCTGTGGATCCTCTGATGCCTCGGAGAGCTGAAATTACCCATGATGCACTGCAGCATAGTTTCTTTTTTCTTTTCTCGCAAAACTTTATTAGTTTGAACTCACTTTGAAAAAAGTTGTGTTCCACATAAACAGTTTCCTGGCCTCTGTTGTTCATAAAACAGTTGTTTTAATGAGCATAGATTGACATTTGATTATATGATTTGACACGTGACCTGACGCAGCCGCTCCAGAGGCCGTTCCATTTGAGCTCAAATGCGGTGGAGAGAGGACACTCCGCTCCGTTTTGGAGGAGCCGCCACCGAGGACGTCAACGAAGTGACCAAACGGAGGACGGATCCTTGCAATTGAGAAACAGCCAATATGACTAAAGTAGCACCGACACCCAGTTTCCAGTCGTAAACTTAAGCAAGATCAAAGGCTTTTAAATTGATTTGTTGATTTCATTCCTGTCCAGTAAAAGCTTTTGGAGGGTTTATTAAAAGGCTTTCTCACAGTTGTCAGGCTGTGCACGCGCAGAAGAGGAGTGTCTGTTCAGATCACTGTCTCCTGGTTAGGGCTTGGACAGGGCCTCATTAAACTCCAGCGCTGTGGGTGATCCAGTGCTAACCGGGTTTTCCACGCTTGATGTTCCCTGTGAAGAAGAGTGGACCGTAAGGCCGCGTACAGACCCATGTGATGAAGCAGATCTGGCTTGTGTCCACTTCACTTACAGTGGGAGTTTATAATGGTCAGAGAGCAGCCAGTTTGACGTGTGGTGTTCTCATTTCTGAAGTGTCTGGACGGAACACGGCCAACACAATAGTTCACATTGAGGTTCTGCGTTCCCCGGTTCCTTTGTGGGAGTTTGTTATTTTACTTTCTCATTGGACAGGGGTCAGAGGTCAACATCGGTCACACTGCAGCTACTCTGTCCATAAGGGCCAGTGCGCTCTCCCAGTCCTGTCTGTAACATGCAAAACACATATGCACAAAAGTTGAAATAAAACATACTTCACACAAACATACTTGAGAATTTTCCCAGTTTTTTGGAAAACTCCTGAGCCTGATCTGCTTACAGTCAATAATGATCTAATAATAGTTTAAAAATGACATAGGAAAAATAGGAAATCACAGAATGGTCACAAATTGTTGCCACTCACAACCCAGAGTGAAACATTAACCTCTTAACTCCCACCTGAACGGATCCCATTTTCTCCAGTTTGGCTTTACCCTAATCAAAAAGCTTTGGTAACACTTTACATTACGGGCCGGTAAGTCCTTGGTACTTACAGTGGTAATTCTAGGTACTTATTGTGGTACTTATTGTGGTACTTACACTGATAAATACTAGTAATAATAGTGGTACTTCTAGGTACTTATTGTGGTACTTAAAGGATACTATAGTGAGAATTGCAAGGTATGTACTTCTAGAAACAGTGGTAACTCTTAGTAATGAAGGTTGTACTTCTTGTTTTCCCTAATGCTGTTTTATGTTGTTTGTAGAAGTACCTCATTTACTACCTATGAATTGCTGCTGTAGTATCCTTGAATTACCAGTAAGTACCATAGATATATCATTGTAACTACTAGAAACTATCACTTAAAATACCAAAGTAAATAGAAGTACTTCATTACTAAGAGCATTACATTACATGAGGAAATGTAAGAAATTCCAGTAAAGTGATGCACTTTCTCCTCAAATAAATAAATAAACCTGGTCCTGCTTGTCATGTCTGTAATTGGACATAATGCACTGGAGCAGGCTGACACTGAGCGTGGCATTTCCCGCAGACAGTGAAGTGCACACGGGTCACAGTTAGTGAGGACGTGCTGTTGAACATCCGTCAGTTTAGTCACGCCTCATCACATGTAAAAATGTGGTTAATGAGAGATCTGTCCACACATGGAAGGACCAGGAGGAATATAAAGATCTGTTTATCTTTCTTTGGCAATGGAGATGCCTCCAAACATATGCAAAAAGCTGGATCCTATTTTATTTGACTTCATACGGAAAAACAAAGCCCATTATTTAAAAAAAGACATTGTTTGAAATAGGAAGGGAAGAGGTGCTCTCGAAGTACTACGTTTTCAAACACTGTCCTTACCTTTACGTTGAAGTAAAGAAGAAACTTGTGCTGTCCACTGCAGTGGCCTGAGAAGACGCCGTGCCTGGTGCTGCCATCGAGTGGCAGTGCAGTGAAATAGCATCATTAGAACCTTTTTTTTGGGCCTGTCTGTCGTGGGCTGTACATATTTCATATTCAGGCCGTGATTGGCCCGCGGGCCGGAGTTTGGGCATGTTTGGGTGAGAGTCAACCCCAGCCCTTAAAGGCTGTTCAGAGGATCCAACTCGATTTACATGGAAAATTGTAACTTTACTGGTTATTTTCTCAAAATGTGGCGACATCATCACTACAGTAGTACAGGTTAAACTTAAACAGGATTAAGACTTTTAGAGGATTTGTTGATTTCTTTCCTGTCCTGTTTCCAAAATCCTCTCTGATAAACTTGATAGTGATCACATGACTGACTCCGCGGCAGACGGACTGTAGCTCCGGCAGAGACAGTTCTGCTCCTCTCCACCTGCACACATCACACATCACACGGGTCTGATCAGCTTTTACATGTGGCAGTGAGTGAAAACTGGCAAAACCTTTTTGTATTAGAAACAAACACATTTATGTTAGTTATGTGAGGTATCTACATCACAGCAGTGTTGAAATCATCTGAAAAATAAAAGGATTGTCTCCATGCACACAAGCAAAAGAATTGATATTACTTGTGACATGACGAGTGGTTCGGGTTCGGGTTATTAAAGTAACTCAGCTAAGCCTCTTTCATTTGGAGTAGATCATGAATATATTTAAAACCTGGTTGTTTGTATGTTCAGTCTATGACATACAAGTTTAACATCTGGACAGAGTCTCCAGCAGGTCAGCCCGACTGTCGGACACTTCAAAGACAGTTTGGTGTAAAGACAGCGATGTTACAGATACAGAGCTGTGCACATGTAGAAGAGGGGCCGTAGTGCTGCCAATGATCAATGAATGTTAGGGCTTGGACAGGGCCTCCTGTTAGGTTACAGGTCAAATTGACCTATTATATATATTATATATATATTATATATATATCAAATTGAATCTAGGAAAAATATTTAAAAGTAATGTTTCAGTTATTTAGTGTAATCCACATATATATGAAAAAGGTTCATCCCACATATTTGCCACCACCCCTGCATGTTTGTATCACATACTCATCAGTGTCGTCATCCTGTTGGGTCGATTTGACCCGAAACTGGAGGTAAAAGGGTCAAAAGTGTATTTCTTTCTTTGCAACTGTGAGACAGATTTCAGCCTGATCACAGGCCGGCGCTGCTGGGACGGCAGTGAGTCGAGTCAAACTGACCCGGAACTCCACTGATGTTCCTGACAAATGAACATAACAGGAAGGTTAAGCTACAAAGCTTCAGTGTGAACATCATTTACCACCTGGATGTTCTGTGGGCCGTGCACAGACCCATGAAGCACATCTGGCTTGTGTCCACTTCACTTACACTGGGAGTTTAGAATGGTCAGAGAGCAGCCAGTTTGACATGTGTTCTTCTCATCTCTAAAGTGCAAATGAAACGGTAAAGCCGACTTCCCCGTTAGTCTGGACTGAACAGTGCAAGCTGTTCTAACACAATATTTCACCCTGAGGTTCAGCGTTCCCTGGTTCCTTTGACAACATTCATCAACATCTGCAACCATACTGTACATAAGGGCCAACATACTGTCCCAGTCCTATCCTTAAAGGGACCAGATGCAAGTTGGTCCTTTGATACTCACTACTGCCCCCCTCAGGTCTTACGCGTAACTGCTGTTTGATGCATGACGGCACTTCAGACCCGAAGTAACACCTTTCTGAGTGACAGTGCAGGATTTTAGAGGCAGTTGTGGTGAACAAGTCTGAGCTCATTCTACACATTAGGACATGGCTGGAACATGTAGAGGGAGGGAAATACAGAATTTTAACATTTTGTTTCATATAACTCCGTATAGTCTCTTTAAAGCGCATATAGCGCCACGGTGGCACAGCGGTTAGTGCTTGTGTTTCACAGCTGGTCCCTGGTTTGAACCTGTGTGGAGTTTGCATGTTCTCCCTGTGTCCTTCGACCACTAAAAACATGAACAACGGGCAAGGTTGAGAGAGCGTGTGAGAGAGTGAGTGTGAGACTACAGATGCAAATAAGCCCATGGCTACAATCCGGCATGGCGTGTTTACATGCATGAGTCACATGTGTTCATTAACATGCACTGTCCCGACAAAATTAATACATAAAACTTGAGACTTTGTATTTTAACATAATTTTCCCTGTTTTAACATTTTCAGGGATTCAAGTAAAAAAAAAAAGAAAATCCTGAGCCTGAACTTCTCAGTCGATCAATAATGTCCGATAAGTGTTTATGAATGAAATAGTAAAAATATGAATTTGCAGAATGGTCTGAAGGTGAAAATAAATGGTTCAGTGTGAACATTAGGTTGGGGGTTTTGCGAGACTTATTCAGATGTGATTTCCTGCATTCTGGTGCATTTGAAATGATGAACTTTCAGCTGCTCCTCTTGGTGTTCTAAAAATCGCTGCCACGCCTTGGCCGGTCATCCACGCTGGTTTTTAACATACAGTTGCTGCCACGTTTTTTACATTTTTTTTAATTTTTTTTAGTAGCTGCTACGTTCGCTTTAGCTTCGAAGCTTTTTAAGCCAGGCCAAAGCTGATTGGCTAAGAGCGAATGCAGCAGCTTCACTGGAGCCAACATTTATTTTTGCTGATAGTTTTGACGGAACATTTGAACAAAAATGAGGGAAATGAGGGAATTATATGGACCTATCCCTCTATGTCACTAACCCCAAAAATAAAAGTATATAATAACTTTTCCACCCAACTTTTCTTCATTCTTCACTTCAAGGAAATCTCCCTCTAATGTTAACATAAACATTCTACATATAATAAAATGTAAATAAATGTAAATAAACCTACTTTAGGCATAAAGGCGTGTACCAGTGAAGTGCTTTCTCCTCAGATAAATAAATAAACACTGTAAAGCTCTTTGTTACACTGTGTAATGAGACATATTGCACTGGAGCAGGCATTTCCCACAGACAGTGAAGTGCACACAGGCCACAGTGAGTTAGGACGTGCTGTTAAACATCCGTCAGTCTTTATTCACGACTCATCATCACACAGTAAAAACAGTACAAAACTCCACAGTATAAAAGTGATTTGTACAGTACACAGTCCTCTGAATATTAAGTCTTTTGGATTGAATGTTTCCAGGAGGGTCCAGCAGAGGGCACTAAAGAAAAGCGTTTAAGTGCATTGAGGAGTACAAAAAAACACAGTATAACAATATTGTCTTTAAAAATGACACATTAACAGATCCCCCCCCCAATTCCCCTGGACACTCGGGTAATGTCAAGAAAGTACTCTTACTACAGTAACTTTCTTGGTCCAAAGAGCAGCTGATGTCGCTCAAAGTCTCCTCTGAGAACTGGAGAGAGCTAAAAGTCTTTTCACATGAGTGAGTTGGTCCAGCAGGGGGAGCTATAGGATAAGGACAGTTCTCTAGTGCAGTGGTATTGGAGCTTCTTCAAGGTTATCTGACATCTTAGACTGTTTTTGAGCCCTGATTACCAGTCTGGTATAAAACAAATATACAAACATTAAAGGTTTTATGGCATTATTATTATTATTATCATCATTATTATTATTTTTTTTTATTTCTAAAGTCTCTTTTTCAGTTGAGTCCAGGCAAGTATGGCAAAGTATGTTTAGTCCTTTTTATGGCATTTATATCATCTGTGGTTTCCAACAAAAGCCCAAACTTTACTGAATTTGAGTTAGCATTTAGCTCCGAGGTCACTGTTATCCTCTCATTTCTATCTAAAGCAAAATCTCAGAAGGTTTATATGTATATTAATTAATGATTTCTAAAGAGGCTTTGACCTAAATGTGGCCGATGGTTGACAACAGCTGAAAACCTCTGGATCATTCATAATTTGCACTGTTTGATGACTAATGTTAACAGCTAGAGTAAAAATACATTGATGAACTAGCCGACTTGTTGCTGTCTGCATATAACGCTTCTTCTTTTTGTTTCCATGGTCGTTACGCTACACTGGCAAAACCGGAATTAGCCCAAAACATTCCCTGACAGAGCCGAAATGAACAATATCAACACTGAGGAGACTAAAAGGATGTTTATAAGACGCAGTTATGCAGGACTTTAACTCCCACCTGAACCAGGCACATTACTCCAGTTCAGCTTTACCCAAATCTAAAAGCTCCTTGACTGGAGCTTACAACCTATACCAGTGTAATTCCTCATTTGAAAGTTAAGACCGGCAAAAAGGATCTAAGATTTGTTTCTTGCGTTGTCGGCACTCTTTCGTTGTAACTTTGGTGCTGTTTGGTCACGTTTTTGTTGCTTTTTTGGTCACTCTATTGTCGCCTTTTTGACGCCTGTTTTGTCACTTTTTTGTCATTTTCTGTCACTTTTTTGTCATTTATTGTCACTTTTCTGACGGCTGTTTTTTTTGCTTTTTTGGCATTTTTAGTCACTTTTTTGTCGCCTTTTTGTCATTTTTTGGTCATTTTTTTGTCCCTTTTTTGTCACCTTTTTGACAGCTGTCTTTTGCTTTTGGTTATTTTTTTGTCACTTTTTGTCACCTCTTTTGGCTGCTTTTCGCGTCTTTTTTGCACTTTTTTGTTATTTTTTTGCACTTTTTCGTCGACTTTTTTTACTGCTGTTTTGTCATTTTTATGTCAGTTTGTTGACGGCTATTTCTTTGCTTTTATGTTGCTTTTTTGTCACTTTTTGATCACCTTTTTGATAGCTGTTTTGTTGCATTATTGTCACGTTTTTGTCATTTATTTATCAATTTTTTTCACTTTTTTGACGCCTTTTTGACAGCTGTTTTGTCGCCTTTCTGTCATTTTTTTGTCCCTTTTTTCACTTTTTTTAATAAATTTTTTTCACTTTGTTATTCACTTTTTTGTCGCCTTTTTGACAGCTGTTTTGTCACTTTTTTGTCATTTTTTGTCACTTTTTTGTCATTTATTGTCACTTTTCTGACGGCTGTTTTTTTGCTTTTTTGCCATTTTTAGTCACTTTTTTGTCACTTTTTTGATGGTTGTTTTTTTCTTTTTATCACTTTTGTGTCACTTGTCACCTTTTTAACAGCTGTTTTCTTGCTTTTATGTCACTTTTTGGTCACCTTTTTGACAGCTGTTTTGTTGCATTTTTGTCACTTTTTTAATACATTTTTTGTCACTTTTTTGTCGCCTTTTTGTCATTTTTTGTCATTTTTTTGTCCCTTTTTGACGGCTGTTTTTTTGCTTTTTGTTATTTTTTTGTCACTTTTTGTCACCTCTTTGACGGCTGTTTTTTACTTTTTGTTATTTTTTTGTCACTTTTTGTCACCTCTTTGACGGCTGTTTTTTGCTTTTTGTTGTTGTTTTGTCACTTTTTGTCACCTCTTTTGGCTGCTTTTTGCTTTTTTGCACTTTTTTGTTATTTTTTTGCACTTTTTCGTCGCCTTTTTTCACTGCTGTTTTGTCATTTTTATGTCAGTTTGTTGACGGCTATTTCTTTGCTTTTATGTTGCTTTTTTGTCACTTTTTGGTCACCTTTTTGATAGCTGTTTTGTTGCATTTTTGTCACGTTTTTGACATTTTTTAATCATTTTTTTCACTTTTTTGTCGCCTTTTTGACGGCTGTTTTGTCGCCTTTTGTTCATTTTTTGTCACTTTTTTCACTTTTTTTCATCAATTTTTTTCACTTTTTTATTCACTTTTTTGTCGCCTTTGTGAAGGCTGTTTTGTCGCCTTTTTGTCATTTTTTTGTCCCTTATTTAACTGCTGTTTTTTTTTTTGTGTAATTTTTTTCACTTTATTAATTAATTTTTGCACTTTTTTATTCACTTTTTGGTCACCTTTTTGAGAGCTGTTTTGTTGCATTTTTGTCACGTTTTTGTCATTTTTTGTTAACCTGGCTAACGCCAGGCTGCTGTGTGCGCTCGAATCATTTCGAACTGCACAGCAGCCTGGGGACCATGGCCAAAATTTTCGTATGGATTTGGGAACCAATCACAGAACGAGGAGGGACGGCAAGATGATGACGAGCTATTCGATATACGGAAGCTTGTAGTTTATTTACGGATAAAAAAGAAAAAGTGTATTTACGGATCCAACATGACAGCAGCAGACACGATGGTATTGTTCGATCGAGCTTTAGGCCGTGTTCTAAATAGTTTAGCTCAAAAGTTTACAGCGGGTACATCATACGTCATCTCATACGATGATACGATTGGCTGTGGCCTCGTGCAGACGCATGAGAGACATTCAGCCCAATAAACGGCTATGGACGATCGTAAACCACACCTCTCCTACGAGAAAATGAATTGGTGGTCCCCAGACAAAATATCACTTGTGATTTTAGTCTGGCGTTAGCCAGGCAAATTTTTTTGTCACTTTTTTATCATTTTTTTGTCCCTTTTTTGACGCCTTTTTGATGGCTGTTTTTTTATTGTATTTTTTTACTTTTTTATCAATTTTTTTTCACTTTTTCGACAGCTTTTTTTTTGCTTTTTTGTTTTTATTTTGTCACTTTTTCGTCGCCTCTTTGAAAGTTTTTTTTTGCTTTTTTTTGCTTTTTTGACACTTTTTGTCATTTTTTTTTACACTTTTGTGTCGCCTTTCTGACGGGTATTTTGTCGCATTTTTGTCACTGTCATATTTTAGGTTGCGTTGGAATTGCTTTTTGTCGGCGGTTTTGCTGCGTTTTTGACACCTTTAGATTTGGGTCCAGCCGAACTGGAGAAAATGTGCTGATGTGTTAAAGTGGGGCGTTTGTAAAATGTTAGGACTCACTGGCTCCATGCTGTTAGTACATGTTATGTCACTCTGGTCGTGGGAGTTCTCAGTCCCCGCTCCTCCATGCTGTTAGTTCATGTTAGTACATGTACTCTGGTCGCGGGGGTTCTCGGTCCCCGCTCCTCCATGCTGTTAGTTCATGTTAGTACATGTACTCTGGTCGTGGGGGTTCTCGGTCCCCGCTCCTCCATGCTCTCGTTAGGACAGCGTGCAGCAGCTCTTCTCCCTGATCTTCTTCATACCTGTCCCGACTCTCCGGCCGCCGTGCCTCTCTTTACCCCCGCCGCCCGCGCTGCCGTTCGGCCCCGCCTCCGCTTCCCGCTTGCTCTCCGTCGCCTTCTCCTTCCCGTAGTCGTCGTCGATGATCACCAGCTCCGCCTTCAGCGCCCCCTCGAACTCCTGGCCCCGCCCGCTGTCGTCCCGCGCCGGCTGGAACCCCATGAAGACGGCCGTGATGGGCTCCCCCGTCTCCATGGCGTTGAGGATGGTGAAGGGCGCGTCCTCCCCAAACACGAGCGAGGGGGCGGGGCTCATCCTGGGCCCGTAGCGGCACAGCTCCTCCTCCTCCTCGTCCACGCTGATGTAGTCGCTCAGGGGGATGTCGCTGGCCGGGGTGTAGCTGCTGCGGCGGTGAGGGGAAGGGCAGCGAGTGGCGCGGCTCCCGGCCTGGTTAGCGTAGTTAGCGTGGCTGTCGCGGTAAGAGTGGTACCCGTTGCTATGGGGGGGGAAAGAGAACAAAAATGGTCAAAACGTGGGGACAAAATGGGGGAAAGATCGGCAGGGAATATAGAAAGACAAAGAAACAGTTGTGGGGAGTGGAGAAACTTTTTTTTTTACATTTGTATAAAAAAATGGGAGAGAAAATGTAAAAAAAATAAAAAATAATAATAAATTGGGGGGAAAAAATAATAGAAAAATAAGAAAAAAACATAGAAAATGGCTAAATATGGGGGGAAGAATACTTAGTAAATAGTTTTGCCCGTTGATATGGAGAAAATAGAGGAAAGAAATGTTAAATAAAGAAATGGGGGGAAAAGTGGAAAAAAAAAACGTAAAGAAATAAATCTGTAAAAAAGTGGAAAAAAATCTTAAAAGTTGGTAATAAAATTAGGGAGAAATGTAAAAAAAATCGTAACGAAATAAATTGGAGAAAAATTTGAAATAATAATAATAAAAAGAAGAAAAAAGTAGAGGAAAGAAATAGAGAAAAATGGGTTGCCTGGTTGTACCCGTTGCTATGGAAGCTCTGGTGGCGTCGGATCTGTTGCGAGGTGTAGCGGTTGTTGTTTGGCGGGAGTTTGAAGCTGGTCACGCGTTGGACCTGCCTCCCGTTCCTTCTGTGCTGACTGTTTGCAGGTGTTCTCCAGCAGACCTCCTCCTCCTCCAGGCTGCTGGGGCTGAGGCGCCCGCTGTACGCGCTGCCATGTGGCGGCGGGTGCAGGAGGTGGCTGAGGTCGCGGCCGTAGGAGCGCTGCCTCGTGCCGTTTTGGTGCTGGCTCATTTGGCGGTGGACCGTGGCGCTCTTCAGCAGCTGTTCCACCTCTGAAGCAGACAGCTCAGACACGCTGCTCTGGTCGTCCGAGCCCTGACGGAACGAGCGACATCACATTTAGACAGAAGTGGCTTTTGCGATGTGGTGTCAGTGACGGTTACCTCCAGCGAGTGCAGCGCGTACACACACTTCCTCCCGTCGTCGTAGACCTTGAGTCTGGGCCGCTCCTCCAGGTCGTCGGGGCAGATGGAGGATGTGGACAGCACGGTGCTCTCTCCCGTTCGCCGGTTCCTGTTCACGTTGATCTCCATGGCGAACAGGGCTGGCACACAACACACAAATCACTCACATGAACCCACTTCTGTTTCAGTCTGAAGTGTGCGGCGAGAGGGGAGGCCTACTCTTTCTCAGGGCGGCCTCTGGCTCCAGCAGCTCGTTTGTTGTCGGAGAGAAGGATTGTGGGAAGTTGGGGGTCTCCATGGCAACATGCGGGGGGTCTTCGGGAGGGAAAGACACAGGGTTTAGGGGGAGAGGGTTAAAAGCAGGTGATGATTAGTCAGACGGGACAGAGCTAGATCAAGATGAGACTCACCAGAGACAAAGCTGTCATTGACCTCCTGTAACAGAAAACAACATTATTAACATTTGTTTTGCTCTTTGTATAGGTGAATGATATCACCACTTTTTATGCAAAAGGTACAAAGTAATTGCACCACTATTGCTCTTCAGAAAACTGGCCATTTCCTTATATTCCTATCAGTAATCCTCCTCTCTAAATGTAAAGTGGCCTGAAAGTACCTTAATGATGTCCTCCGTGCTCTTCTCCACAGCTTTGAGCCGCTCCAGGATGAAGCTCTCGTTCTTGGACACGATGGCCTCCTGTCTCTCCAGCGCCTCGATCTCCTTCTCTATCCTGCCCAGTCAGATGTCAGAGGTCAGATGTTAGCACAGGTTATAAACGCTTTATTGATCTCACAATGGAGAAATCCACTTGTTTACATTCAGCTCTCAGAAACACTCAGGGCGTGCAGGATACACAGGAATTGTGCAAACAATTAGATAGTAAATAGAGGTATCTTACAATGACTACCAAAAACTTTAAGGGGGCAAAAAGTAAAAACAGTAAAAAATAAAATTTCATCATAGTGCAAGTGGTTGATAAGTGATGCAGATAAAGATGCAGATACAGAGATTATTGCATGTAGTTTTCAGAGGTGTTTTACCCGTAGATGCTGAGCAGCAGGGCTCGGGTCTGCTGCTCAGAGGCCGTGGAGCCTGGAGGGTGGTAAGAGGAGTCCATCAGCCACTGCTCCCTCAGAGACTTTTTCTGGAAGAGGAGAAATGTCTACTGTACCAAGGCGGGCTAAGACATGAGTGTGATGAGCTTCATAGTCCTGCCTTAGAGCCTTCTTTCCGTATGGAAGCGCAGTTCAGTAAGAATGTTTCTTCAGAGAAAACCAGCCCACTACAGGAGTGACCAACACTGTGACATGATGAGGCTGAGGTCATGCAATGGTGTAGCTAGAACATTTCTATTCCTGAAGCAAGTGCCCAACCAGAATGCACATTACCTCGCCATGTCACAGAAGAAGTGGAAGTGTGCGCTGTTGTTTTTGCTCTCACTCCCTCATCCAATCAATGAGTAGCACCTTGTAGCTCCTCCTTCTCAAATGTCCCCAGAACCGACCCGTCCCAGACCCCAACACGGGAGTGTCCTCTCTGGGGACAGACTGCTCCACGCTAGGTAGTGGACACACAAACCACTCCAACCCACACCATACTGTAGACCAGTGGTTGTCAAAATGGGGATCAGGACCCGTAGGATGGTGACAGGTTTTGTCAGGTTCTGATTTCGACTATCTTTATCTTAGGTTTAGCCCCAGTTTATCCCTGGGCCTGGTCACTGCCTGTTTGCTCCTGTAGACACCACGCTCTAATCCCTAAATACCTTGAGGTGTTTGAGCTGGAGCTTCTCCTGGTCCAGCTCCTGTTTCTTGTGCCGGATCACCTCCTGAATGCGGTGCCTCTCCTGCAGCAGAGTCACACTGTTGTTACATGGACAGTATAGGTCACCACAGACGGGTCAGGGGGCACTCACAGTGATGGCCTGGAGCCGCTCCTTCATCAGCTCCGACTCCTCCATCGTCCTGCGGAATCATCGCAAGGAGAACTCTCAACAATCATACACTTTGTTACCTAGTGGTAAAGGTTCCACATTGATTAGCCTACAGTAAAACCACAAAGATTAACAAGACATTTAAAAAGTGATGAAAAATGCAATTAGGGCAGAATAGAAAATGCCTGTCTTACACTCTGTCCCTGGAAACACTTGAGCTCATACTCTAAAATAGGGCCACATCTGTTTTACTCCTGTGTCTATTCTCGGTGGTGAGTCCTGGACGTCTTGTGGGTCACTCGGGTCGTGTTAAAGTCACGACCCGAGCCCCGTTTTACCGGCGCTCTGGATGACTGTTAAATAAAGCTGTGATGTCGGGCCTGTTCCACCTGCTCCTCCGTGACAGCTGCCCCTGACCTGCCTTTACGCCCCGTCACTTCCTCCTCAGGGGTCACATGGCTGACTGTGTCGGTGGGTCAGCGCCCGACAAGACCCCCCGGGGTGCTTTGGTGTTCCCTTACTTTTAAACGCGTCGCCATATGTGCGAGAACATGATATTTTCACCGTAAATTCAGCGTCAAGACAGGAGAGCGGTTAAATGGCGCTCCGACAGACTTAAAGCCCATGAAAACTTTTTTGTCAGGTGTTGAAGTGAGCACAGTTTGACATCTGAGGAGGGAAACATAATCATCCAGCACAGGAACGCTCTGAGCGACACAGACAAAATGAATGTTGAAGCCTGTCCCAGTGTCCCTGCATAAAAGTGTGATTACAGGGCATTCATCTCATTTAGCGTTTTCGTTGCTCTTTTCTTATCGTGTTTTCGTCGCTCTTTGGTCGCTTTTTGGTCACTTTGTCGCGCACTTTTTTTTCATCCCAGTTTTCAGCCTTGTTTTTGTCGCTATTTTAACACTTGTTTCAAGAAGGTTTTAGATTTGTGTAAAGCCAAACTGTGGAAAATGTGCTCGGTTCAGGTGGGGGTTAAGATAGGACATCACCATAGTAATACATTGGAGCGAATGGCAAGCTCCGTGCTGTGATTGTCCTTCTGAGCCTACTTTAACGTAAGTCAATAGGAAACACCACTCATTTTTTATATGCTTTTCTGCTAATGTCATAACTTTTTCTAAATACGCCTAGTGTAGTAAGAAAAGGAAGTTTAGTATTTCTATTTTCTTAGATGAAACAGTAGCACAGACTTTTTGTGATTATATTTGGCCACATTTATAGATTTTCCTCTAGTAAACATTTCCTCTTAAAGGAATAGGCCACCGTTTTTACATACTGAGATATGTTCTTACCTTAGCTTTGACGAGTTCTTTAGGACCTGTCTGATCTTCCCCCGTGCCTTCAATCACGTAAACACAGCGCAGACGGCGTTAGCATTTAGCCTCTCCCTCTCTCCTCTATAGCTCCAAAACAGGTCAAGATAGAAGCTACCAAGCTCTTCCACGTTTTCCCTATTTAAATATGGTTACGTGAAGTGTACAAAGTATAATTACACAAAATTAAACATTGTGGATTTTCTAAGCGGATAAAAGGGGGAACTATAATGTAAGGCGTAATAATACCAGGAGTAGTTCGAAATCCGTGCAGTAATCTTCATTTTACTGCGCAGTAATCTTCACTTTACTGTGCGGATGCCAAACTACTCCTGGTATTATTACGCCTTACAATATAGTTCCCCCTTTTATCCGCTTAGAAAATCCACACTGTTTAATTTTGTGTAATTATACTTTGTAGTGGAACACTTCACGTAACCATATTTAAATAGGGAAAAAGTGGAAAAGCTTGGTAGCTTCTATCTTGACCTGTTTTGGAGCTATAGAGGAGAGAGGGAGAGGCTAAATGCTAACGCCGTCTGCGCTGTGTTTACGTGATTGAAGGCACGGGTGAAGATCAGACAGGTCCTAAAGAACTCGTCAAAGCTAAGGTAAGAACATATCTCAGTATGTAAAAACGGTGGCCTATTCCTTTAAGTTACAGAAGAACAGAAAGAAAGAAAATAGTTGACAATGCTTTCCGTCCCACACAGTCCTTTAGTTGTATAAGCACAGGCTGAAAGAACAAAATAGAAAAAATGTGACTAGTGTTTATCTTGTGAACTAGAATGAATAAAATAGTGCCAAACAACAGTCTATGTCTGACCCGAGGTACCAGCGATACAACATATCAAACACAATGACTGCGTTCTCATTGTTTTATGACCTACATTAGCCTCACCCGCCAATCACAAGACGGCAGCCATGTTTGCCACATAAACGAGCATCATTTCCTCCTAGAGTCTATTAAAGATCTTTGTGTGCAGGTGTGTCAACCGATCAACACCACGTCTCCTTTATATTTCTACGAGTCGCTGTTCTATTCTACTGATTTCTTCCTCTCCCTATGTCACTGAGGCTTTAGATCAAAGCATCTTCATTGTTATATCAGTCAATATATATTCTTCATGAAAATGCCGCTTCACTGGTGTCCGGGGGGCGGGGGGGCAGTCTCTCTGAACCCCTCCGCTGACCGGCCGGCTCTTTGTGGTCTGCTGCTCTCCCGTTTGCAGCTGGTGACCTGGAAATAGGCTGCAGTGCAGAATGTGGCCCCCAGCTACGGCCCCTGACCCACATCGAAATGCTACACAGTGATACCCCCCTCCCCAAAAATCAACACAAACATCCCGCCAAACTTACATTCAGGGCATGATGAGTTAGTCAGATGTACTACAGTACTGCTAGAGTTTTGGGATATCTGTACTTTCGTTGAGTAGTGATTTTGTTCGGAACTTATTACTTTAATACTTTCTACTCCAGTACAATTCTAAATCGCCTCCAAAGTAAATGTGTTTTGTTTATTTTTTGTTTATTTCACAACAAGGTGGAAGGTTTGTCCCCGTGGTGTCGCCGTGCAGAGGGGATTTCAGCTGCAATATCTGTGTTTTTGAGGCTGCAAAGTCATATTCCTAATATTTAAACACACATACTTTCTACTTTGCATACGTAGGTATTTTCCACAGCAAATACTCAAGTACTTTTAGTTAAAAAGCACAAATTTCACTGAGCAGCCTTTACTTATAGTGGAGTGAGTTTTGACCAGCTTCTCGGAAAAAGTGTCAAAAAAGCGACAAAAACAAGACGTAAATGAGGATGACGACGACAACAAAAAAGCACCAAAAGAGCGACGAAAAAGCAACAAAACAGGCGACAAAAAAGCGACAAAATTGCAACAAAAACACAGCAGCAATACCAAGAAAAAGAGGAAAAAAAGCAACAAAACATGCGGCGGAAAGCAACAAAAAAGAGACGAAAAAGCAGCAAAATCACAGCAAAACATGCGACAAAGAGCGATGAAAAAGGAACAAACACGCAACCAAAAAGAGACAACGCAAGAAAAACGTGACAAAAAAACACAAAAAATACGACTCGAGGAAAAATCTGTTTTGTAACCGTCTTAGTTTTCAAATGAGGCGATACACTGGCCTGTAGGCTAAGCTAAAGCTCAACTGGAGAAAATGTGCTTTGTTAAAGGGGCTAGATGCAAGTTGGTCATTTTATACTCACTACTGCCACCTCAGGTCTTACGCATAACTGCAGCTTCTATATTAAGCTTGTGCATGACGGCACTTCTGACCTGAATTAACAACTTTTTGAGTGACAGTGCCGGATTTTAGAGGCAGTTGTGGTGAACAAGTCCCTTTAAGGCGAGGGTTAAGAGGTTAACCACCTTTGGTCAGAGTGATTGTGTGGATCAAAGTTTCGTAGCATTGACTTTGTGATACAATATGAAAGTACCGAAAGATGCAGCCGTTTTTAGAGAGTAGAATGAACCATCCATCTAAATGTACTTTATTTTAACCAGGCAATATCATGTTTATGGACACTGTTTGCATAATTTCTGAATTATGTGAAGTGACCAGTTTAACACATTCCACCCAGAAGTGTAATAAAACCACAGTGGTATAATTAACCCTGATGTGGAAACAGACGGCCTGCAGCACTGACCTGCTACTGTCCACTGTGGGGTCAAAAACAGAAAGGGCTTTGGCTCCGAGGCACAGACTGGGGACACGGCCACTTATTCTGCTCCAACTGCTGCAGACAAGAGCTCCACCATCACAGAACACCACCTGCTCAACACACAACAAGTAACAACAAAATTAGGACTGAACGATGTTGAAGTAACTTGCGATATATGCGATGCTGCTGCACAATATTGCAATAACAATATTATTGCAAAATTTCACTAAAACATTGTACCATTCAAATTAAACACAAATAGGAAGTAACAACTTTTTCAGCTCAAAATAAGACTGAAAGAAAAGCTACATCAGGACCAAAACAAGACTAAAATTGTTCGTTAATGTTAACTAAAAATGAACCTTTGCACTTTATAGGTTCAGTTCTTTGTTTGTTTTTGGATGACTTCCCCCCCCATAAATGTGTGGATCTCAATCAGATGAAGACTTTTTTTTAGACCAAACTTTTCCACAACAAGCGCTCTTCTAAAATCCTCAAATGACATATTCTCCTCCTTAGATTCGAATAAACAAACAGGCGCTATATTCATAGATTTATCCAAAGCATTTGATTTGGTAGACATTTTCTCTTGCTTGATCAATTATATGCTATTAGTTTCTCTCAACAAAGTGTGCTCTGGTTTAATTCATATTTGCACCGTAGATACCTGTGTGTCTCTTATCAGGGCTGCACCTCCAACTTTAAGATTATTGATAAAGGGGTTCCGCAAGGATCCTCTCTGGGTCCTCTGTTGTTTTCTATATTTATTTACCACTTACCAAAGGCTTGCGTTAACTTACTCACCTACTTTTTTTGTTTTTGTCTTATATATTGTGTTCAATCCATTACACTTTAGCGCCTGCTGTGATTGTTATTGTTTAGGGTGAATATGGGTAAAGTGGGACACTTTTTGAAAATTCAGTTTCCACCTCATTTTTTGTTTGGAATTAAATGCCAAAGTCTTTAATGTTATATATTTTTAAAAAGCTTTAGAAGTCTATTTTACACCAGTGGAGGAAAAAAAGTCAAATATTTAACACAGAAGCTATAATTTGGCCTCAAACACAGGTTGGTCCAATGAGAAATTTTTTGAGGTGCTATTGGTAAAGTGGGACACTTGTAATTGGTAAAGTGGGACACTATTAACATGGTAATTTTTGTATTCAAAATCATTAATATTATTGTAGCAACTACTTTTATGAATATGTGAAGAGGTTGTGAATAATAATAACCATTCTAATGGTCATTCTAACTGGTGTGTGAGACATATGACCATGATGGACATGTGTCTGATGTGCAGCCTGTGCTGTTGGTGCAGAAGGAGCTGTCAGACATGTTACAGTGTGGAATATCTAACTGGGACCTTTGGTATAAACTAAAAACAAAAGTGACCGAACAACGGAAGAATAATACAGTAAAGTGCCTTCATCAGATTTGTTTTTGTTTATAAATGAGTGAGGAATAATCTGAAGGACATGCCCAAAAAAACACATGTTAATCTGTGAACTCAGGTTGCCTTTAATTTGTGAAGCATACGGGAACAAGCATGTTTTAAAGATTTGAAAAGAAATATATATAGAGCCAAAAAAAAATCTACAATTAAAGAACTTAGAAACCTCAAAGAGCAACAACTTAATGTTGAAATGTTGCTAAACGGCGATCAAGGGTTCATAGTGAACAAGAGCTACAGTTAAAACTTCAATCAGAAATGTAATCATCAGAAAACTTAATCAAAACAAGAAATAGAGTTAAATTGATCTAATTTGAAGATGTGTAAATAAAAGAAACACATAATACCCAGGATTTTCCACAAAAATACACTGTCCTTTGCCAATATGAGGCTGTCCCACTTTACCAATAGCACATTGGTAAAGTGGGACAGTGAAAAAATCTCTTATAAAAATTTGAGATGTTTTGTTTGCAGATGCATTCCCTTATATAAAGCATCAACAAAAATCTGCATGTCTGTGAGTTTTAAAAAGTTATAACCTTAAGATCATAAATCCCCAAATGCTATGTCATTGGACACACCTCCGCTTTTTTACTACTTGGTAGTAGATTATGGTTTGCCGCGCCATATGAAGTGAATAAATATCCACAAAACCATTATTTTCTTATCCGTCACATTCTAATTATTCGGTATGTATGTATTTTTAGTAATAAAATATGACACATTAAAAAATAATCATGATTAAAGTTAAGTGTCCCACTTTACCCATTGTCCCACTTTACCCATATTCACCCTATTGCTGATCCTGTTTAGGTTTAGGACCCCCTTGTAAACCAGATGCTACATCTCAAGGGGCTTTTTCCTACAAATAAACAAATACAAATACACAATTGTGACCTTTAATACTGTGTGACTGGCCAGTTGAGTTTGCATTTCCGCCCTGCCTCGTGCTTACATAGTGAGGTGAGGTGAGTGGTCAGTGTGTTAATGGAGCTAATCTCCTGAAGAGCAGTAATCTGTGAGCTCCATCTGCTCTGCACACTGTTCAACTGCATGGGCCCCCCCCCCAAACTTTTCAGGACGTAACCCCCAAAAAACCCATGACCACAACAATTAACTCATAATTATTCCATTATTCCATGTATTAAGGCATTAGACATTAGCATGCACTGTAATCCCCAGGAAAGAATTCAACATTTTGAACCGAATCTTGATGTTACAAGATAAAGAGCAGGTCTGATCGCAGTAGTGGTCAGAGTAAACACAAGAATAAAGTGAAGTTAGCAGCAGGCTAATGGGTCCGGGTAAAGCCTCCCCGCAGACTATAGCCTCAGAGAAACTGAAGCTTAGCAGACTTACGGTATTATCCCACCTCCCAGGGCTCCACTCTGACAACTATCGGACAAAAACATGACCATTCATAAACTATAATAAGTACGTAGAATGAAAGGCACGTCGACGTCATACTTTGTTTTTTATATCAAGGCAAATGGCTAAATACGTGCACGCGGTGTTGTGATGCTACAGTAACAAGTTGACGGTCAGGCTACTTAGTTACAAGCTCATTATATTTCATTTATTTGTATCTTTATTATTGTTTTCAAGTGCATTTTCACAACGTTGCTATACATTTTTAGAGATAAAAAATTAAAACAATGTAATTTTTTTTTAACTTACCGTGGCGCTGCTCTGTGAAGTGCTGCTGTAGGTCTCGTGCACAGATGGCCGTACAGTTTGACAGGCGCGTGTCGGGGGGCGGGGTTACAGTGGGGTTGATTGACAGCTGATTCCTTCTCCCGACAGCCAATGGGCGCGGCGTGCTCCAGGACAGTTTGCTTTTCACACAGGTTTTGGTTGTTTGTTTTGTTGTTGTAGAATTGGCCCACAGAAACACAGAGAGCTTCTCATTGGTCATCATGAAGCTCTTTCACTAGAAGCAAAAAATCAAGCTAGAAATCTTGTGGTAATCATGGACTCAGACTTGAATTTTGTTCATATTAAGTCCATTACATCATCTATTACCAAAGATTGCTATAATAATAAAAAATAAAAAAAAGATAGTGTCAAAACCAGACCAGGAGAGATGAATTCATGTGTTCCAAACGAGCTGTTAGACAACTGAGAGATGAGACGAATAAAGGTCTATTTGGTGACAAAACATCAGTGTTGGGTAAGTTACTTAAAAAATTTAATATATTTTGTATTACTGATATTGATAGTGATAGTGATATATATTAGTACAGCTTTAAAAATGTAATAAGTTTGTATTACAAATTACTGTTTCAAAATTGTAGCTGAGTTACACTACTTTGAGTTACTTTTGAGTTACTTTTGGCAAAACGTAAACTGAAAATTGTAAAAATGCCACAGAGCAAAAGTGCAGTTGGACATTTCTTTTTCCTTCGCTTTCCCCCATTCTCTTGTGTTTTGTAAATGCAGATCTAATACACCAGTGTCCAGTATGATTTGGCATGTTGCATGTTAACTGAGGGGACTTTGGCTTTTTTTTCATTCGTACATTAAAATGCACTTGTAACTTGAGTTACTTGAATTGTAATAATAATATATCCCCGCATTCCCGTCTCAGTAATATCATGTTTAATTCCTTAGTTACTGAAAAAAAAAATCTAAATTTTTGTAACTTGTTACTTTTGTGATACGTTACCCCAAACACTGCAAAACATGGAACAAAATGTATGTACAGCAAATTCATTACAAACAAGGTGTACGCTGAAGCCGTGGCTTATCATGCCTAGACATCTGCAGTATGTTCAACATGCTGCTGCTCCAGTACTGACCAGGACTAGGAAATATGACCAGTCCAGTGCTCCGATCTCTGCACTGGCTTCCTGTCTATCAATTAACTTGTTTTATTGCTTTTTATTGTGGCTTTATTGTGTTCGGTGTTCCTGTGAGGCAACAGTTGTCTTGTGCATGAAATGTGCTATATAAATAAATTTGCCTTGCCTAGAAACTGACCACAAATATTACACATTTAAACCCATTTTATGTCAATTTGGGTTAGAAATTAAAACACACACATAAAATCTAAAGTGTAATTGATGTTTTGTTCTGTATCATTTTTCAATAACCAACAACAATACCAATATGTAAGTGTAGTGCAATGGATTTAAATTGCATAAATGGCAAAACATAGTGTCGTAGTAGCATGAGTTTACCAGCAGAGGGCAGTAACACCTTATGGTGACTCTGAGTCTGTTCCAGATTGTATTCAGCTCTCAGTAAACCTCTCATCAAGGAAACACTCTCATGGCATTTATTACTTTTATTCATTTTGTAGTACATTTTCAAATATAAAATAAAAAATTAACAAGTATTCATGCGAAAGGCTAAATACATGTAGAAAAACAAAATACACTTTATAAATGCTCATTTGGCAACATGTTAAAAAACATTTTCTCTGTTATAAACTTGCTGTAGTTCCTTGTTTCTTTCTCTTTTCTTTTCGCTTTTCGATCTCAACATGCAAACTTTCACTCGGAAACAATTCAATTATACAAGTTGTTGAACAAATGCTTCTATCTATATGTAAACAAATTGTAAATTCCAAGACTCGTATTGTTCTCACATTGTGGCAATATCTCTAATTCAATTAGCACCTATACAACACATTTCCCACAGTCTTCATGACTTTTTTTGTTTGACTTTAGAAGTTATACATTAATATTATTGATATATTAATCCCTATGGTATTAACCCAACGCTCTTTAATAAAACTGTAGATGGGACATGGTCACAGTAATACATTGGAACCAATGGCAGTTCTGGCGGCCATCTCACTGATTTCCTTGATAATGTTTTTTTTTTTATTTCTTTTTTTTTGTCATTTCGTGACTCTTTGGTCATTGTGACTGACCTTATGTCAGATCTGTTTTTTAAATGTTTTATTGGAGGCACAGACTTAAGCTCCATCTGATCATGGATTTTCCTCTGTCAAACACTTATATCAAATATAACATTTGTTTCCTACTTTAAATTGTATTTCTGTACTTTTTAAGACCACATGACCAATATTTATAGAGCATGTGACAGTGATACAGTGAATGCTAACCTGAATGGAGAAAACAAAGCTAATGCGGCTAAACAACACCACGTTTCAAAGAAATGTCCTGATCCAGACTGAGATATGAGACTTAGAAGTAATAAACCAATCACAAACAATGAGTGTGTCACATTCGGCCGTTGGATCAACGAAAATGTTCCTGGTTTTGCATTGGTGACAAAGGGGTTAGCGTTGCAAGATGGCCGCCACGTTTGCCATGTGTCCTGTCCAATCTTAGTCTTATTAAATATATCTGGTTTAACCCCAGAAGCAATTATTTTGTTCTTTTTCATTACCTTATACTAAAAAGATTAAAGATCCTAAACTTCCTAAAAAAAACATTTGCATCTAAAATGTAAACAAAATAAACCCATCATCAAAAAATGGTGTCACTGTTTTGAGGCCACTGCTTCAAATGAATACGCACCTGCAGTGTCTCATGTTCTTTCCAACATATGTGAACCACTGTATTATTATCATTAACCTTTATATTCTCTATTATCCAAGTAGAAAATGTCCATTATGAACATGTATAAATACACACAGTAGCAGTAGCAGAAGCCACACTATCTGCACAGTGTTCTTAAACCTTCCACTCGGCCCACACTGCAGCACATTGAAATTTAAAAATACACCTTTCTCTCTCTTCAACAGCCCGAACACAAGCACCGAGAGACATGGACGGACTTCCATGGGTGATGATGATCGTAAGCAGCAGTTTGTGTGTGGTGGACTCGGTATAATGGCACAACACAGGACACTCTAAATGGCAAAGGCATGTACACAGAAGGAGTAGTGGAAGTACTAGGGATATTTACAGCAGTGTACATGACATAAAGCGGCGTCAGAGTAGCCAGCAGCAGTGCGCGGACGGTGTTAGAGTTTTGTCAGTAGCCGCGTTTCCATGTATAGAAGGACGGTGTATTGGAGCTGATGGGAGCTGTTCAGCGCAGGGTCATAGTCATGTGACTTCATTGAAGGATCCTGGAGTCTGCACAGAGCACAACGACAGGGAGTTAAAAGGCAAAGAGTACATTTACGTGACTCCGTTTCAAAGCCTTTCAATTTGACCAGTCAAAACATCTGAGGGCGAGGGACTTCTCCGAGATATACAAGTATACATCATAATAATGGACAGTTCTACATCCAGCGCTCGTTCAGATGACTACCCGGGTTACTATAAATACTAGGAGTCACCGTTGCCATGATGTACTTGTCGTCGTCGTCGTCCTCCGTGTGGTTCATGTGAGGGACCTGCTCGTCGGTGTTGATGGTGTTGTCTGAAGAGCTCCTGATCATCTCTGGGCTCTCGCGGAACACGTGCACCACATACACCACCTGAGCACAAGGACACAGCTGTGCTCAGTGTTACGGAGTACATGGCAATACGCGTATCGAGGCACCTGTTTCATAATACGCATATGTTTGTCTAACCAGAGTCTTTTTTTGTGAATACTCCTTAAATTGCACACTGGGCTTATTCAGGACACTAAAAAACTACATTTTGCGCACCTATAAGATATTTTTTCTTCAAATTCGGAATATGTCTTGTATTATGCGACTACTATCGCGATCCACTTGAATCAGAATACGTATCATGTTGTGAACTCTGTATCGGGTGAAGCTGTTGGCAGCAGATGCACATTCTGGACTTCACAAGGTCTTTGGACAAATAGTAGTTTGTGCTTGACCATGAGTAAAGTTTGATCATTTGACTTTTATATAAGTGTGTCCCCGGTCCACGTTTCCCCTCTCGTCCCCGCATTACCTCCAGTTGGTGCCGGCCTTACCCAAATCTGCTATAATCTAGTGTAATGTCTCATTTAAAAGCTAAGACCAACAAAACAGATCCTTGCGTTGTTGCCGTGTTGTCGTCACTATTTTTACTCTTTCCATCGATTTTTTAACACTTTTATGCTGCTCTTTTTTTGCTGAGTTTTTGCCACTTTTTCTCCACTTTTTCCATCGCTTTCTTGTAATTTTTTATGGCTTTTTGATGTATTTTTTGTTGCGCTTCCATCCTTGTTCTCTCGTTTTCTTCCAAAGTTTGATGCTTTTTTCAAGATGCTTTTCGACTCGGATCATGACAAACTGCTTGGTTCAGGTGGGCGTTAAGAGGTTAAACATTGTAATGGGATACTTATAGGAAGCATCTAAACAGCCTGCTTGATTATTGTTGTCATTCAGTGGTGGAAGTTACATATAATATATGTAACTAACTAAGCTACATATATCTATATATCGTCTACAATGTCAAGAAACCAACAAAAAGCTGCAAATCTACTGCTTAAAACAACAACCTTAAAGGGACTATACAGAGTTTAAAAATGTTAAAATAATGTATTTTCCTCCCTTACATGTTCCAGCCATGTCCTAATGTGTAGAATGAGCTCAGACCAGACCAACTGCCTCTAAAATCCTGCACTGTCACTCAGAAAGGTGTTAATTCGGGTCTGAAGTGCCGTCATGCACAAGCCTAATATAGAAGCTGCAGTTACGCATAAGACCTGAGGTGGCAGTAGTGAGTATAAAATGACTAACTTGTATGTAGCCCCTTTAAAGGGGGGGTATTATGCAAAATCGACTTTTTCAAGCTTTACATCATGTTATTAAGTCATTCCCTCATTAAAAACATGCCTGAAGTGTTGCCTTAGCACATTCACGTATTTTCGAGTAATCTGTAAAAACTCCGATGGCAGCCATTTTAGGGATAAAACGCCTGATTCCTTCAGGAAACGCCTCCGACCTCCAGGATACGCCTCCGACCTTGTCACCAGCCGAGTAACCAACCACTGCCCCTCAGCAGAACCCCCTGCCCGCAGTGTCTAGCCCTAAGATGTAAACAGAGTCATCATGGAGGATTAGCTTCATGTGTTGTGAACCGGAGCCACAGCAGACTTTTACAAAGACACACATCAGTGTTTCTGTTACCGAAACACCCAGGATTAAAACCGGTGACACGAACGCTTATTTCAGTGTCTGGTTCTGCGCTGGGCCTTGATGATGCACAGAGCCTCCGGAGAAAGCTAATGCTAAGCTAAACCTCGAGTCATCACGTGAAACGAGAAATATGCACAAATAAAGTCAATAAAACCACCACACTCATAAAGAACCGTTTAACAATGATCACACACGGAGCCAGGCTTGTTGATTTGGAAGTTTATTGCTCACATTTCATCTACAATGGGTCATAGCCGAGTGGCTTTCTCCCGGAGCTAACAAGCTAGCCGCGACAAGCTAACGGGAAAATTCACTGAATACAAGCAGCATATTATGCATTGAAAACGTCACTAAAACAGGCAACTGCTTGAAGCAGCCTTTATGATGATCACACACGGAGCCTGGCTTGTTGATTTTGTAATTTATTGCTCACATTTCATCTACAGTGAGTCGTAGCCGAGTGGTTTTCTCCCGGAGCTAAGGCACTATTAGCCACGACAAGCTAACAACCTTCACCTTCACAACATTCATTGAAAACAGGCAGCATATTATGCACAAATAACGTCAATAAAGCAGGCAACTACTTGAAGCAGCCTTTACGATGATCACACAATGAGCCTGGCTTTACACATTTGTGGTTTATTGCAGACTTTTCATCAACAATGAGCTGTAGTCGATTATAACAAGCTAACGGGTAACCTCGAAAAACCACTGTCCACCTGCACAGATAATGTCCGTCTTTGAATCGTATGGGCTCCTGCAGATCCTGGTGTCGTCCATGGGGGTATAGTTAGAGATCCATAGGGCATGGCAGATGCAAAGAGATAGCCTCCAAACAGCAGTTATTTTTCAGGCAAGAGCCCCTTCCAAGCGTCCGGTGTGGAAGGTTTGTCTCCAAATAATATCCTGTGTGGCCATTGTTCACAAAGTGATAAACAGTAGCTCCTTTCCAACAATAAAAATTAAAATGCACCGATCGTAGTTTCAATACAGTTGAGACAACGAGCGCAGTGTTGTGATGCCACAGACAGCGTGTGGAGGGGGCGTGTCGGAAAGGGTCAGAGGTTCTTAAAGAGACAGGGGCCTATTTCAAGTCATTTTGAAAGAGCAATTTTATACAAGGCAGTTATTCTAATTTACTGCATTTACAGACCAACAGAAGGTTTCGTCATCATTGTAGTGTGCCATAGACTGGTGCTATGTGGCTGAAAAAAGCATAATACCCCCTCTTTAAAGTACACTTGATGGTACACTATAGTGTTTTAGATATAAAGTGGAGCAAAAAGTATTTGGTCAGACTTCTTGTCTATGGTAACTTGTAGCCTGCATTAAAAAACCTCTTCAAAATCATAGGGTCGTCCTCCAAATGTTGCCATATCTGATTTGTAGAAGCTCCTTTGTGAATTCCATGTGTAGTAATGCCGACCGAAGGTAAACAAACTACTGTAGATCCAGTAACTGAGCAGATCACTCCACCGCTGCGTAACTACAACCAGGAAGCTGATGCTGCTCAAATAAAAGTAAATTTAGATTAAAAATGGTTACATTTCAAAAATGATTCAGTCAACACAGACATTTATAAGGGTAGTCTGGTGTTTTAAGCGATTAAGTAAGTTTTAAGCCTCAGGTGCACTGTGCTTGGGTCAGACTGTTTTTAATTCAGGCTACTAGTTACCATAGACATGCACTAGCCTAGCACTAGCCTAGCACCACTAAACTCTTCAAAAACAGACTGCATGAATAAAATAAAAATAAAAAAATCTCCAGAAATCAACAACACGCTGGGCAACTAGGAAATGAGGTCCTATGTCAAAAATCCTGAACTATCCCTTTAAGTATTGTCACAGTATTCAGACCTCTGCCCACTTCAGCACACAACAACGACACTATGACAGAACTCCAAAAGCCCAATATGAAGGCGAGGCAGGCAGCCAAAAGGGGCATCATATCCTTCATATCCTGACCCATTTTCAGACACAACAAAAACATTTTAGAGTCACTCAAGCCCCGACTGTGAGTGTGTCCTGCAGCACTTTGCTCCATCACAAACTAACAAATATGTGGAAATGCAGACGGATGTATTTTAAAGAAGAACTGAGTAAATTGTGTTGGCTTGCTCCGGAGTTTATTATAGTAGTATGTCCTAACGGGGGAGAAGATAGTGACTCTTTTTGGTGCAATACCAGTGCAATATCCTCCAGATCGAGGCACAGTGGGTCGCAATGCGCAGTGGAGGAATATATCCACACACTATAACTATCAAGGCTTTTAACCTCTTACTTCTTCCTCCAGTTTGACTTTACCCAAATCTAAAAGCTTCTCGACTGGAGAGCAACAGCGTGCCTCATGTTTTTGTCTCTTTTTTTGTTGTGGTTTCGTCACATTTTTGTAACTTGTTTGTTTGTCGCTGTTTAGTCCGTTTTATGTTGTAGTATTGTTGCTTTTATGGCATGTTTTTGTCGCTCTTTTGTTGCTTCTTTGTTGCTTTTTCATCACTTTTTTCGTTGCTTGTTGTGCATTCGTCTCATTTTCGTTGCTATTTTTATGCTTTTTTGAAAGAACCTCTTGGGTAAAGCCAAACTGGAGAAAATGTGCTCAGTTCAGGCGGGGGTTAAGAGGAAAAAAATCCCGGGAGCTGCCGTAAATGCAACAGCTGTGTGGGCTAGTCACACTCTTGCTCTTCTGGGTAAGTCCTCTTGTGTAAAATTGCGTTATTGTTAAGTTATCTCGCTTGCTAAACCTACTGGTTTAACTTCTGAAACTTACGGCTTCTTCAGCTAACTTTTACAGCTAGTCTGGGGCAGCATCTTTTTTATGATGATGTCCAGCGACGACAGCTCATGAAACTCAAAACATCCGTCCATCCATTTTCTTCCGCTTTATCCGGGGCCGGGTCGCGGGGGCAGCAGTCTCAGCAGAGATGCCCAGACTTCTCGATCCACACACACCTCCTCCAGCTGTTCTGGGGGGACCCCGAGGCGACACCAGGCCAGCTCGGAGACATAGTCCCACCAGCGTGTCCTGGACCTTCCATGAGGCCTTGTCCCACTAGGACATGCCTGGAACACCTCCCGAGGCGACCAGGAGGCATCCGGAACAGATGCCCGAGCCACCTCAGCTGCTCCTTTTGACGTGAAGGAGCAGCAACTCTACTCCGAGCTCCTCCCGGGTAGCTGAGCTCCTCACCTGATCTCGAAGGGTGCGCCCAGCCACCCTACGAAGGAAACTCATTTCGGCCGCTTTTATCCGCGATCTTGTCCTTTCGGTCATTACCCAAATCTCCCAAATCGGTCATTACCCAAATCCCAAATCTCATGACCTTGGCAAAACAACGAATGGTAAACAAGTTTTCAGCCTTTTTGTTTTTATGTTTAACCTCTGAACAGAGTCCACTTTCTCTACTATAGGCCAGTGTAACGCCACATTTGAAAGACCCACTAAACTAATCTTTTCCTTGTGTTGTTGCAGTGTTGTCGTCACTTTCTTCACATACTTTTTTTGGCTCATTATTGTCACTTTTTTGTCACTTTTTCATAGCTTTGATCAAAAAGCTTTTAGATTTGGGTAAAGCCAAACTGAAGACAAAGTGCTCGGTTCAGGAGGGGATTTAGAGATTAACTGAGGAAAAACTGCACTGCTGAACTGTGGCTGCTACAATGAGGTATGATGTTTACCTCATAATGTGGATATGAAAAATGTATAACAATCCTACATGCCCTGTCTGTGATCAGAGGAGTGACAGAGTCCGCTCTGACCATCACCTCACGCATGGATACATCATATGCCTCATTACCAGGAAGACGGCGACGGTGGCCCCCACTGCCTGCCCGCTCAGGACGTCTCTCCAGTGGTTGCGATACTCGGCCACTCTGTTGAAGCCGGTGAGCAGGGCCAGAGTGAGCAGAGTCAGGCTGAGGAGGGGAGCGGAGAGGCGGCCCGCTCTGCAGCCCACACAGGACATCACGTACACCTGCAACACAACACCACAGCCAGTGCTTCAGACATCTCACCAAAATAAACAAAAAATCACACTTTTTAGCTGGAGGCCTATAAACATATAAAGACAAAGTCAAAATCAGGGTTGTAGCTAGCGTTAGCATATGTAGCATGAAGCTAATGTTAGATTGTTTTGCATTCTCCGTCTTTTTAAAATATGGGCTTTTGAACCACTTTGCTCCTCTCCATGTCTCTGTATCTTTCTGTAGTAGGAAAGTATCTTCATAGTTCAGCCTTTGTCAAAGTAACGAATATACTAGCTGCTCTTAACATGACCACCATCTGATGACCACTGGGCTAATGTTTCATGATGACCACTGGGCTAACGTTTCATGATGACCACTGGGCTAACGCTTCATGATGACCACTGGGCTAACGTTTCATGATGACCACTGGGCTAACGTTTCATAATGACCACTGGGCTAATGTTTCATGATGACCACTGGGCTAATGTTTCATGATGACCACTGGGCTAACGTTTCATGATGACCACTGGGCTAACGCGTCATGATGACCACTGGGCTAACGCGTCATGATGACCACTGGGCTAATGTTTCATGATGACCACTGGGCTAACGCGTCATGATGACCACTGGGCTAACGTTTCATGATGACCACTGGGCTAACGCGTCATGACGACCACTGGGCTAATGTTTCATGACGACCACTGGGCTAACGTTTCATGATGACCACTGGGCTAACGCTTCATGATGACCACTGGGCTAACGTTTCATGATGACCACTGGGCTAACGTTTCATGATGACCACTGGGCTAACGTTTCATGATGACCACTGGGCTAATGTTTCATGATGACCACTGGGCTAACGCGTCATGATGACCACTGGGCTAACGTTTCATGATGACCACTGGGCTAACGCGTCATGATGACCACTGGGCTAATGTTTCATGATGACCACTGGGCTAACGTTTCATGATGACCACTGGGCTAATGTTTCATGATGACCACTGGGCTAACGTTTCATGATGACCACTGGGCTAACGTTTCATGATGACCACTGGGCTAACGTTTCATGATGACCACTGGGCTAACGCGTCATGATGACCACTGGGCTAACGTTTCATGATGACCACTGGGCTAACGCGTCATGATGACCACTGGGCTAACGTTTCATGATGACCACTGGGCTAACGTTTCATGATGACCACTGGGCTAACGCTTCATGATGACCACTGGGCTAACGTTTCATGATGACCACTCACGGTCATGTAGACGGCCGTGTACAGGCTGATGGCGGCCTCCTGATGGCGGCCTCCTTGACCACTGGGCTAACGTTTCATGATGACCACTGGGCTAACGCTTCATGATGACCACTGGGCTAACGTTTCATGATGACCACTCACGGTCATGTAGACGGCCGTGTACAGGCTGATGGCGGCCTCCTTGCAGGGGAAGGACTTGCGGGCGCGGGTGACCTCCGGGGGCGGTCCGGTGCAGGCCTCGGGTTGGCTGATGAACTGGGGCGTGTCCCAGCAGCTCAGGGCCGTGTAGTTGGGCTGGCACACGGACAGGAAGTGAGGAGCCAGACTTCCTGTCACCAGCTGGGCCGCGTTGACGAAGATGTCCGTGCAGAAGAGGCCGAACGCGTAAACGCCTGGGGGACGAGACAGGTCAGAGGTCACGAAAGAGCGAACGATCAGAACATTAGTCGTTAACTGTGTAAAAAAGGATACATTTAAAGGCATGTTCTCACTGTTGCCATAGTTTATAAACCTCTACCCCCGCCGTAACCAAGAACATTTTAGCCAGTTCGGCTTTACCCAAATCTTAAAGCTTCTTGACCAGGGAATTTACAATCTATAGGTCAGTGTAACGAAAAGTGTCAAAATAGTAACAAAAATCAGACGAAAACTAGGATGAAAACACACCAAAAAAGCCACAATAAAGGCAACAGAAAGGTTAGGGAAACGCAACAAAAAGTGACAAAAAGCGAGGAAAAGGATCCAAAAGCTTCTCGACTGGAGTTTACAGGCCGGTGTTGACGCCTCATTTGACCTGAAATCTCATCTAAGGCTTTTCCTCTTTGTGTTTTCATGCGTTGTTGCCGCGTTGTCATCACTTTTTCATCATGTTTTTATTGCATTTTTGACCTTCGTTTGTCTCCTTTTCAGCGCTATTTTGACGCTTTTTTCAGGAAGCTTTTAGATTTCGGTGATGCCTGGATACCTGGATAAAAACGAGAAAATTTGCTTGGTTAATGAGTTCCACTCATGTTGTGCTTGACAAGCTTCTCAAAGTGATAAACTATAACAGGGGGGCCCAGGTTTGTGTCGTGGGGGGACAAATATTGGCATCAGCCCTGCAAAAAATGAATGTATTGATTGAGTTCTAATCCAAACTAATATATCACCACTGCTAATGTATGATCCATTGGAGAGGAGGATTAACTGAGTAACTATGGGCCTTTGGCGGAAGACACCCTGGACTGTTCGGAGCCAAGCCGATACGACACACAACACGCACTGAGACATAAGATGATGAACGACAGAAAGGCTTTACCGAGGAAGCGGAAGGTCCGGCGCACCATGGGGTTGACGTAGCAGCAGTCCGCCACCATCACCACCTTGTCCTGGTCGTACAGGTGACCGGAGTTATGCAGGAGGAACATGACCAGCTCCACCGCCGAGATCTAGAGCACAAACAGGAAGCTATAAAGCAGGGGTGTCGAGTCGTTTGGGTCGTGGACCGAAATTCCGCCCCCACAGTGGGTCGCGGGCCGTATATTGTAAAAGGACTGTGGCCTCATAAATAACGGCTTACACTTATTGTGTTTCTCAAAGTGCTACATTAAGTCATTATCCATTCAGTCCACATTCGATGGGAATAAGTACTATTGTAGCCACAGCCGCCCTGGGGCACAATGACCATTTACCACGTGGCTATAATATGCTGTTTATATCCTGATCTCTTAGTATGTCAGTGCCCACAGCTGGACACGTGTGGATTTCTTTTCTTTTTTTAATTGAAGCTGCCCCCTAGTGGTGGGAGTGAGCAAACTGGTTATTTCTTTAAATAACCATAACTCTGCACAGGAATGGGCTAGAGACTAACTTTTTTTGACATGCTCTGGAATTCGTGCCCCTCAAAGGGCCACATTAAATCATCTTGACCTTCACACATGTGCTATAAGGCATGCATGATAAACACAAACACACTTCCTCTTCTCCCTATGTTTTTATCCTCAGGTTATTTCAGACAGTGACAGGGAGAGGACCGAACCATCTTGACTAGAGGTCGACCGATATATTGGTCAATATTTGGACATTTTACAATATCGGCTATCGGCCAATCTAACACCGATATCTGGGGACAGAAAGTTTTGGAGACTTCCCGTTTTTTGCATTGGAAAGAGCTAAGTCGGGGCTTTAAAATGACTCCTCCCACAACTTCAGGGGAACTGAGAAACATCATAATGAAAATGAGAGAGCTACAAGTTTATTAAGCACTAGTTTCACCGACTAAACCTCAGTGAATATGGACATGCTCCATTTCTCAAATCCTGAAATCCTCAAGCACAGAACCTGGAGAATTCAATCGCTGAGTTTTAACCTCCAGCTATTGTGTTTTTAATCCCCACGCAAAATGCTGCGACGAGTGACAGTGCACTAATGCTAATGGAAACTAATCAACTAAACGGCCACTGCTGGAGTGGACAAGTGTTTGTATTTGAGTTTATGAAATAACCTTCAGCTGCTCTGGAGCGGTTTGCAGCCGAGTGTGAACCGGCCGGGATGAGGATCAGCACCTCCAAATCCGAGGCCATGGTTCTCCACCGGAAAAAGGTGGCTTCCCCTCTACAGGCTGGTGGGGAGTCCTTGCCTCAGGTGGAGTTCAAGTATCTCGGGGTCTTGTTCACGAGTGAGGGACGGATGGAGCGTGAGATCGACAGACGGATCGTGAAGAGGGAGCTGAGTCGGGGCAAAGCTCTCGATTGACCGATCGATCTACGTTCCCACCCTCACCTATGGTCATGATCTGGGCACTGACTGAAAGGACAAGATCATGGCTACAAGCGGCCGAAATGAGCTTCCTTCGCAGGGTGGCTGGGCGCACCCTTAGAGATCAGGTGAGGAGCTCAGTTACCCGGGAGGAGCTCGGAGTAGAGTCGCTGCTCCTTCACGTCGAAAGGAGCTGAGGTGGCTAGGGCATCTGTTTCTGCCTCCTGGTCGCCTCCCTCCCAATAGGACATCTGTAGTTCTTGCTAAACAGGAATGTTTTAATAAATCAGCCCTATGCCCCTAATAAAGCGTCCCCTGATGTCACAGTTCAACACTGACACAGTTTACAGTTCAGAAACTTCATAAATATAGACCATTTGGAAAAATCAGCCACAAATATCGGTCAAAAATATTGGCTGTGCACATCAGCCTTAGAAAAACCCATATCGGTCGACCTCTAATCTTAACACACATGTTTGCTAGTCTTCTGTTTAGAGCTGGAATCATTACTGTGACCGGTCAAGACTATTCCTCAGGCAGTGAGAGGCTCATCAGGCTGGGGAAGAACATCACTCATAATCCACCACAATAGACAACGCATAACGGCTGCCAGATTAGACCTGTCTACAAATAAATGGTCTTCACAACATATGGAAATATCACTATGTGCATTTATTCCTAAACAGCAAACACACACGGCCACTCACCAGCACCACGGGCAGCCCCCCCACCACCGAGTAGAGGATGACCGGCTGCACCCGGCTGCCCTGCTCCGGCCCGGGGTAGGGCTTGCTCAGGCCTGGGTCTCTGCAGACGAAGCCCTGCAGCATCGGTCTGAACGTGTCGGTGAACTCACAGTAGTACACCAGCATCAGCGTGGCCACCAGAATCACCACCTTTTTCAAAATGGTTGTGAGAAAAGCGACAAAAACGTAAGGAAAAAACTGGCGATGTAAATGTAGATGTTTGCAGCACATTATAATATCACTTCATCATCCTTATCGATCGAACGTTGTCTACCCCTGCCATAGACCATGAAGAGGGTTGTTTCAAATGACAATGAGTTGATTTTCGTTTTTACTGAAAAACAAAACCGAATTCAAATTTTTAGGGATCAAAGATATGTTGATGATCTGAACTTGATGAACTTTAAACATAATAGACACTCATTAACTACAAATACTTACCTCAACACTATGATTGTTCCACATCTTCTGTATAGCATGTCTAGTTGGTCTCAGGCATGTAAAACATTGTTAAAACCACTTGAATCATTATATAAAAGGGCCATCATGATAAAAAAGCCTTGTCAGTACCATCACTGTGAAGTACAAAGTAAATAAAACATTCTGAGTTTCAAAAATGTTATTAATCATTTCTGCTCTGTTTAAAATAATCCATAACATTGCTGCTCCCCCTTTGAGAACATTTTTTCACACTCAGTTTGGAGAGAAGCTCTAGAACCACACGGTCGACAGTCAGAGGAGACACAGCGTTCCGAGACGCAGAACCACATATGGTCAACAATCGTTCTCTTATAAAGCAGCGAGCCTTCGGAACACTCTTCTACATGTAATGATATCACGCACATTTACACGCCTGACCAAACAGTGGTTATTATCAAAGCAAACCCGTACGCACTGAATGACTGTGATATGAACGCTGTAAACTGTGAGGGAGTGATTCCTGAAGTAGAAAGTGCTTTTATGATGTGAGCTTTTATGTATTATCATAAAAGTATTATATTTTATTGTATTGTATTGTAAGTATAACATCAGCCTGTCCAGGGACTGCGGGTGGAAACTAGCATTTTTGCTAGAACCTGGCACATGACATCTCTTCTCTCTTAGACTAATGTTGTTTGTGCATTGTCCCTGATCAAATACAGAAAGTTATAGATGGTTATGATGACTCAAATATGGAATATTTGTCCTCAATTTGTGTCATTTTTGAAAAAACAAAAAACAAAACGGCCAGTAGAATAAGTATTTTGCACTTACATCAGTGCTGGCAAAACAAACATTAAATTATGTTTAAAATGAAGTTGTAAAATCACCCTTTTGCATCCAGGAGAAGACACTATCCAGTTAGAATGAGATATATTTGTCGAAAACGTATAACTTATCCACTTTGTTTCTTTCATTACCTCTACTCAAATTATACCTCGTAATCTATCTATCTATCTATCTATCTATCTATCTATCTATCTATCTATCTATCTATCTATCTATCTATCTATCTATCTATCTATCTATCTATCTATCTATCTATCACGGAGTGAGCCAGTTTGACAAACATTTAGATAAACTTGCTCTAGACTTTCATGATCATTGTAATAATTATCTAAACTAATATTTTTAGACCATATATTTGATTTTTACATTATTTGAACTTCCAGACAAAATAATTTAATACATTTGGCCATCAAATGATCCCACTTTCCAGCAGTAACACAGGAATTTTTAACATAATCACAAAAACAACCGTTAAAAAAAAACAAAATACATGTAGGTCCATTTTTTCCCCTCCCCGATTTTGGTTGGTCATTTCTAAGCAGATAACTGTGAAGCACTTTGAATTGCCTTGTGTATGAATTGTGCTCTACAATTAAACTTGCCTTGCCTTGCCTTGCCTTGCCAGATAAATAGGCAGATCTCAAATATACAAATATCTGGTCCATAAGAAACAATCACTCCTATAGTTTTGGATGGTTCTGGGTTGGGTCGAGATGAACATTACACTTCATTTATTTGTTTTTAGGGATGAAATTGCAATTTTTCCAAATGGTTCCCGGGAGCCTTTAAAACAATAACTATATTTCAGAAGATTTTTTCAGATGCACACAAATCCCAAAGTAACTGTATTAGTTTGATCCGTCTTCACTTCTGAGTCTAATCACATCAAAAACTTGCATCTAGAATCTTTTCCCCCCCAAACCCGTCGCCTCACCTGGAAGTACAGCATGCTCCAAAATTACATCCGAATAAAAACCCTCCAAAAACGTGTGACTCGGTGCAGCCCGTCGGCGACCCAGCGGTGGCTCCTCGTCCTGGTCCTGGTCCTGGAGTGTGGCGAGGGTGGCACGAGGGAGGGGGGGAGCCGCTTCACGTGTGGTTGAACAATCTCCAAAGGGGCCACTCAGCGTCTCACTCGAGCGATGGGGGGGGGAAAAGAGAGAGCACAACAAGTTTATATTTAGGCGCAGGGCTGTCAGTGCACATCAGCGCGCAAATCACCGCAACTTATAGAGGAGCGGGATTAAAGGCGAGGTTACGTAACGGCGCGGCACTTCAGGGTGAGTTCTCCACATAAAAGTGCAGAGCGAGCGAGCGAGGCGGATCGGTGAGCGGAATGGGAGCAGATATGGACTGTTTTTTATGTTGTTCTGCAAAGCTCTGGATCGGCCCACTGCGGCGTTCAGACTGGAGACATTTACTAGAAAGTGTCACGAAATGGAAAAATATACAGGCCTATATAAAAGTTATCTGTGGTGGGTTGTTTCGCCTCTCATCTAAAAGCTTCGTCAGCAACTCATGATATACAGTGCCTCTCGAAAGTACTAATACACCTTGAACTGCCCTAACCATTAAATAGAGGCCACCTGTGTGTAATCTACTCTCAGTATAATTACAGCTGTTCTGTGAGGGCCTCAGAGCTGTGGTCGGAGTGTATTGGTCAGTAAACAACATCATGAAGGTCAATCAGCACCAGAGAGGTCAGGGATAAAGCTGTGGAGAAGTTTAGAGCAGCGTTAATTTATACAAAGATTTCCCAAGATTTGAACATCTCCCGGAGCACTGTTCAATCCATTGTTCGGAAATGGAAAGAGTAAAGCACCACTGCCAACTTACCAAGACACGGTCGTTCACGTAAACTAACAAACTGAACAAGGAGACACTGGTCAGAAATACAACCAAGTGCCCCAAGATAACTCTGGAGGAGCTGTGAAGTCCTGCTGCTGAGCTGGGGGAATCTGTACATGGGACAACTATAAGTCGAATCTACACAAATCTGGCCTTCATGGACGAGTGGAAGAAGAAAGCCATTATTGAAAGGAGGTCATAAGAAATCCCGTTTGAAGTTTGCTAGAAGTCATATGGAGGACACAGCTCCATGTGGAAGAAGGAGCTTTGGTCAGATGAGACAAAACACTTTGTATGGAGCAAACCTCACACTGCTCATGGTCCTGAGTGCACCATCCCCAGTGTCAAATATGGGGGGGAGCATCATGCTGTGGGGCTGCTTTTCCTCAGCGGGGACTGGGGAGATTGTAAGAATAGTTGTGAAGATGGATGGAGCCAAATACAGAGACATTTTGGAGGAAAACCTGCTGGAGTCAGCAAGAGAACTGAGGCTGGGGCGGAGATTCACCTTCCAGCAGGACAATGACCCTAAACACAAAGATAAATCTACAATGGAATGGTTTAAAAATAAAAAATAAAACATATTAATGTGTTAGAATGGCTTAAGAGCTTAAGTAAGTAAGAAAGTAAGTAAGTAAGTGTTTTATTGTCATTGTACAAGTGTACAATGAAACAGTGTTCAGGTGTCAGTCCTGAGCTGCTGCGGCTGTGCCGCGCTGCCACTGTTCATCAACCTGACCCGCATGACCTTGGAGGATGGAGAAACTGTAGCTGCCCTCTGTCTCCTCTGATCATCTGAAACGGTGCGCCACCTCCTGGGCTTGTCCCCGTCTCAGAGCGTGGTGTCCTGCACTGGTCAGCTCCACCTCCTCCTCCTGCACAGCTCCCTCCACAGTCTTTCACCATCTACTCGTTGGTCCCTTTTTTGTTTCCTGTAGCTCCTCTTGTGACACCCTCTGCTGCTGCAGGTGTGGGGGGCTCTTGGTGCCTCTTCAGTGTGTCAGAAGATGTTTGTAGATCTCAAATGGGTTTAGCTGATAAGCTAACGGTTTGCTTGAGTTGTTTTGTAAAGATGAATGGGCTAAAATGTCAGTCTCTACATGTGCAAATCTTGTAGAGTCAGACCCCAAAAGACTTGCTGCTGTTATTGCAGAAAAAGGGGGTTCACAAAGTATTCATTCATGCTGTATGAATACTTGTGCACGCCCCACTTTTCGGTTTTGTATTTATTTTTTTTAAATAACAGAATCATGTATCATTTTGCTTTCACTTCACAGTTGTCTGTTACTTGTGTGTGAACGTTCAGTAAAAAAAAAAAAAAAAAAATCTTTATGTTTATGGTTGTAAACATCACAAAATGTGCAAAAGTTCAAGGTGTATGAATACTTACGAGAGGCATGTACTCAACAACACACAACACTTTTGGTTTTGTTCTCATTTTTCATGTGAGACATTTCTCTGACTGAATCTGAGTTGAGCACCTCTCTGTCCCCTGTCACAGCTGTGGCAGATCCAGATGTTGATTCTTGAGTACAAGTACTTTATTGTAACGTTACTCATACTTGAGCTTTGTTCGGTTCCTTCATCCTTCTGCCCTGTCTTATTATAATGTGGAACAGCAGGTGGCGGTAAAGAGCTGTAACACACCGTGTCCTCCATATTCATTACAAAGAAGAAAAGTCAACTCTGTACATGCCATGGGTTAGCTTTAGCGTTAGCTTTGCCCGTGAAAAAGAAATATAACGGGGAATTTATGAACATTTTCCAAAGGTGGGTAAAACAAACCTTTAAGTTTATTCACATTACGGTTTAGGTTTGTTCCCTGAACTGAATCAAGTCTTTCTAAACTGCTACATTTACTGAGCATGTGTGACAGCAACAACTCAGAGGCTACCTGCTCTAATAACCAATGAGTCCTGCACAGCAGGACATCAAGGACCAAGTAAACGGAATAAATGAGTTAAAACCCCCGAGGTTTATGGCTGTGTGAAACAAGACAAAGGTCAAATTGTTCTAACATGTGTTTCTTTCCCACAGAAGTTCAGAGAAGCTGAAATCCATTCTACAGAGTCAACATGGTAAGAAAGAATGTCCTTATTACATCCAACATACAGTTTTGCACTTGAATTATTTCTTAAAAAGGTGAAAGGTTAAAATGTTTGAAAAGTAAGTTCTATAACCTTTGACAGTCACTCACAAGCCTCTGACTCTCATTCACAGACCAGACTTGTTCACCATTTACATGCTGTGATTCTCACTGAAGACACTATGAACACATGGAACCATGAAGGATACAGAAAAGCCTGACATAATCATAGAAATAAACATGTTTTATCTTAAATTATTTTTGTATTCTTGGCCTTTCCTCCATGAGCTTCATAACCATGAAATTGTTAAATGTCTGTGAAGTCAAAACTATTTCTGTGATCACATCGTGAAAACGTCCAAAGTGCCAATCAGTGATCAAAGCAAAAGGCAGCGATTTGGAAGAATCTATTTCACCTTTTTCTGTTAAAAACATGAGTCCATCTGTGGTCAGACATAAATGAACGCCTTCAGTGAGATTCTACAATGGAAATATAGTGTTGAAATAAAAGAAAAACCAGTACATAAAGAAGTGTTTGCAAACTTGTGACTGGTACTCTATGTGCTGCTTCTTGTGTGGTTGGATAAATATAAAAGCATTGGACTTTACATCAGGATTATTGGACGATTGCAGCACGGTAAACATGGTTGCTATGGTAATTAATGGAAACAGGACACACCTATTTCATGGCAACATGGCAGATCCTAGCACTAAACCTAACCCAGTCTAGTATATTATACTTGTGTATATTTCACCTTGTAGTGACCCGTCAGCTGTGTGGGTGTTTGGCCTGGACCTCACCATGCTGATATAGGTAACCCTATAGGGATTGGTGCAATAGCTCAACATAAATATTAAGAGTTTAAAAGCACAACGGCGTCTAATCAGCTCTGTGCTAACTCATGAACATAAACATACACGGTGAAATTGAAGATTTGTCTAAAACATTATAAACTGAATAGTTATCAAAATCATTTTTCAAGTATTGAGGCTATAATCTGGCATATTTACATTTGTTTAAATGTTGATTCATATGCAGCGTTCCCTCTTTATCTTAAATAAATCAATACAAAATCTCCATGGTTACATAAACATTCCGTCCTGGAGGCCAATGGATAATGAAGGCGCTGTGCTAACCACTTAGCTGCTGGCTTTCTAAAAGGTCAATAAGTACTAAAAGTTACAAAATGCACCTTTAACCTGGAAAAGTCCCACCGAAATGTCATAATCTCTACCAGAGGGGATCTTATTGTGCATGTTTTGGGGGAAACTGGAGCACTTGAAGGAATCGTCTGTTTTTATATTAATATCTCCGTTGTTACTAGGGCTGTGCAATTAATCGAAATTCGATTACGATTTCGATTACAACAGTAAACGATTACAAAATTAGCATAATCGCAAAAAATCAATTATAATATATAATTTTTTTTTTTCTATTTTTTTTTCTTCAAATTTTTAATTTTTGTCACTTTTTTGCTGGATTTTTGTCTTTTCTTGCTGGATTTTTGTCTTTTTGCTGGATTTTTGTCACTTTTTTGCTGGATTTTTGTCATTTTTTTTGCTGGATTTTTGTCTTTTTTTATGGATTTTTGTCACTTTTTTGCTGGATTTTTGTCACTTTTTTTCTGCTGGATTTTTGTCTTTTTTTTAATGGATTTTTGTCCCTTTTTTGATGGATTTTTTTAAAGGCAACAAATAATCGTTTGAATAATCGTGATTTCAATTATAAAAAAAAATGATTATTATTTTTTCAATAATCGAGCAGCCCTAGTTGTTACCATACTAGTTTTTCCTCTACCATGTTACGTACTGTGCAGAACATTTCTCAATGACTAATGTGTTTTGTTTCAACAGACGGACGACAGCGAAGTAGAAAGCTCTTCGGAGACGCCGCTCTCGCGTAAGGCTGCGGCACATCGTAAGAAGACCACATGTGAGGCCTGTGGGAGAACCTGTAAGGACTACAGGGGACTGCAGCTGCACAGGAGGATGCACAGAGCCGACAAGCCCACGTTCACCTGCGAGCACTGTGGCAAAGTCTTCCCCCGAATAAGCCTTCTGCAACGGCACTCTACGGCACATACCAACGAGCGGCCGTTCCCCTGCGACCAGTGTGGCAAGTACTTCAAGTCCACCAGGCTCCTGGGCACACACAAAAAGGTCCACCTCGGAGTACGGCACGAGTGCGAGGTCTGCAAGAAGACGTTCAGCCAAAGCTCCAGGCTTAAGGACCACAGTAAAATTCACACGGGCGAAGGGCTGTTCTGCTGCGATCAGTGCAATATGAAATACATCACGTCATCCCAGCTCAAGATCCACATGCGCAAGCACACGGGGGAGCGGCCGTATCCATGTGACCAGTGTGGGAAGGCGTTCATGAGTACGGTCTGTTTACTCCAACATAAAAGAAACCACAGCAGCGACCGGCCGTATGAGTGTGACCAGTGTGGGAGTGAGTTTAAGAACAAGGGCGCGCTCACGGGACACATGCTGATCCACACAGGCGAGAAACGACACGCCTGCGACAAGTGTGGGAAGTTGTTCAGGCAGGGTCATATGTTGCTTCGACACAAGCGCGAGGTGCATAATAAAATCGGGGGAAAGACGTTCGGCTGCGGCGTGTGCGCGAAGAGGTTTGGGACGGCACAGCTTTTGGAAGCGCACAAACGCACTCACGAAGAGCCCACCTACCGCTGCGACGAGTGCGGGAAGTGTCTGAAAACCAGCCACACTCTTGCCATGCATATGCAGCGCCACAAGGGACATAATCTAATTCACTGCGAGAAGTGTGGCAAAGGTTTCCCCCACCTGGCGGCGCTGAAACTCCACGAAAGCTTTCATTCGGATCTGAAAGCGTTCAAATGCGACCACTGTGAGAAGTCGTTCAAATGTAGCAAGGGGTTGACTAATCACGTGCAGACCTACCACGAGAACATCAGCCACAAGTGCGAGGAGTGCGGCAAGTCGTTCAACAACCGCTTTTACCTGAAACGCCACCGGGACCTGCACCGGGGGGAGAGCGACTTCGCGTGTGAGCAGTGTGGGCAGCAGTTCGTCAGCATGAAAAGCCTACAAAACCACCTGAGCCTCCACAGCGGGGCGAGGCCGTTCGAATGCGAGCTCTGCGGAAGGGGGTTCATAACGAAAAGCGAACTGAAAAGGCACAAGATCGCTCACACGGGGGAAAAGCGCAACAAGTGCCAAAAGTGCGGGAAGGCGTTTAAAACGGTCTGGGAGTTGAATCATCACAGCAAGCGCACGCACGGCGACAAACGACACGAGTGCGACCAGTGTGGCAAAGCCTTCGCCGACCTTAGTAAGTTGAAGCGCCACCTGCTCACCCACTCGGACACAAAGCCGCGGCAGTTCGGATGCAACCAGTGTGGGAAGTACTTCGAAAACATGTCCGTTTACAGGCAGCACTACAACACCCACACCAGGGAGATCCGGTACCCGTGCGAGCGCTGCGGCGCCATCTACTACTTAAAATCCTCCCTCACGCAACATCTGCGCAAGTGTCAGGAGGGGCGGGGCCAGAGTGAGCGGGATCAAGGGGTGTTCAAGCTAAGACGGCTGGAAATAAGGCTTCAGAGGGTGGACGTGTAGAGACAAGCACTTAAGTTTTACTGGAAATTATTGACAGGAATATCAGGGGAAAAATGTTACGGAAGGTTTCTTATCGCGATATTAGGTGATGCGATATCCGTGTCACGAGAAGCCTCTCCATCTGACTGAGAGCGACCCTTTTTTTTGTTGGAAACTCAGCCAAAAAAATCCACGGAATTTGTAAATGTGGAAACCTTCTAGTCAAGTTTTTGTTGGACATTTCTTTAGTTCATTGACTGAATAACTAGTTACTTACAATTTGTTTTTAATTAGAATCAAACATGTGTTGAAATGGTTTAGTGAAATATCGCAAGTTACTTCAATATCGTGCAGCCCTAGTTTCTTTGTAACGTTTCTATGCACCCATGGACTGTGTGAGAAATTGTTACTTCAAAGGCCTTTGGAAAAACTAGTTTATCTTTGTGAAGTATGTTAACAAAATCAAGACAAAAGTTGAAACTTCGCAATTATTATATTCACGCTATTCAAATTCGAAAAATCGAAAGATATGCTTTTTTCTAGTTGATGTCTCTGGTTTCTTGGGGGTCCTTTGGCATTAATCATTATCTTATGCCCGTTTCTATCGCCCCCTTCAGTACAAACTAGGCATCGATGTCCAGTTTCACAATAATTGATTTTCCCTTGATTTATATTAAGGTTATCCAGATTTGAACTGCAGAACTATGGAGTAGATTAGGAAAAAAACACAGAAGGTTCAAGCCCGGACTAAATCAGAACTAGCAAAGATGAAAAACATTTCATCACAGAGTAAGGAACTAATACTTCTGTTTGTAATGTGTAGCCTGTTCGTTTCCAGATTTTAGTTTCAGTGGACTAAATGAAATAAACCACAGATTTTTGGCATTCTGTATTTTTTTTCAACAAACTTTTGATACAGATTCATGAGTATTTGAATTAAAGTGACCTTTTATCACAAAGCAGTCTCAGAATTGATTCCTTTTTTACATACAGTAACATTTGAAACCAGTGAACACAGTGAAGCAAATAATAGACAAAACTCCCAGCCACAAACGGCAATGTGGTTTATTCAATACATTTCCCGGAAGAGGAGAATCTAAACAAGCGCTGCAGAAGAGGCTCTACCAACACCGCAGAGAGCCACTGACCACTCTTTTGAGGACAGAGAGGGTCCAACTGTAGCGAATGAAACTAGGACATGTTGATATTTCGTCCACCTGTGGTCAGAAGTGTTTGGTGTTGCTGACGAAGCTTGACGGATGACTTCAACGGCAGAGTTCAGATAATGACTCAAGAATCTACAAATGCTTAAAAGTATGTTTATATATAAAGTTTCAGGTAAATCTGCTATTTAAAAGTGTTTATTGATCCGCAGCTGGTTCACGTCGTCACCGTTTGAAATCCTCAGATTGTATAAAAATGTCCGTCTTTAAAAATAAATGTTCAAACTCCACTATGTGAAGAGATCCAGGCAGTCCTTCAGCTCTGTCAGGGTGCTGTCGCTGTCGTCATGACAACCACGTCCGTCGATGCCGGGGCAGCCGTCCCTGGTGTCTTTCCTGTCGTCGTGGCAACCGTGCGCCTGCTCTCGTCTGCGCCTGCGTCTGTAAACCGCCTGTCCGTCCGCTCCGTCCTCGTTTGCGCTCTGGGCCGGCTGCGCACTGGGGCATTCTGGGACATGCGGTCCGGGGGCGCCTGCGGAGGTCAAAGCTCTCCGGAGGTTCTCATGAAATCTGAGGAGGAAACACAGGAGAGAACCGTCATCGGACTATAAGCAGCTACTTTTCCCCACACATTGAACCTTGAGGCTGATTTATTGTTTTTTTTTGCTCAGACTGAACATTGTGCTGTGACTCCTGTGATCAAAAACACTGCACCTGAGTCCAAAAACACTGGTTATTTCTGATGAAAGACACAATAACAGCTCTAAATCCAAACAAAGTTGTATAGACGATGGAGACTCTCACGTGGTTCCTTTGGGACGTACCTCACTCATGGTAAATGGTCTCAACTTATATAGCGCTTTTCCACCTACATTAGGCACTCAAAGCGCTTTACAGCAAGGATCCACTCACCCATTCATACTCTCATTCATACACCAATGTACGCAGACACTGGGAGCAATGTGGGTGAAGTGTCTTGCCCAAGGACACAACGACAGTGTACACTTTCAGGAGGCGGGATTCAAACCCCCGACCTTCTGATCATGAGACGACCCTCTACCATCTGCGCCACTGTCGCCTCATCTGCACAATGACTCGGACAGGTGCAAACCCCATCTGTGTGCGCTGTGTTTACTGCACACCGAGCAGCAGGATGCCCTCCCCTGACTTCAGGAGCAAAATTAATGTGTTTAATTCTGTCTGAAATTATTTAGCGAAGTGGGTTGACCTCTAACCCCCCGCCTTAACTGAGCACATTTTCTCCAGGTCGGCTTTACCTGAACCTAAAAGCTTCTCGACTGGAGCTCACTGGATTTTTCACGTTCATCTTTTTTTTTTTGACACTTTTTTCAAGAAGCTTTTAGATTTGGGTAAAGCCAAACTGGAGAATCTGTGTTCAGTTAATTCCTTGAGCAATTCACCACAGGTTAAGAGCAGCTTCGAACAACGGGAAAAATGCATACATACGTCCGTGGAAGAGCTTGGTCGCTTCTAACTTCACCCCGTTTGGAGCTATAGGAATATACTGGGAGATGCCAAATGCTAACAACATGACTGAGGGCACGCACAAAGACCAGACAGGTACGCATCAACTCGTCTAAGCTCAGGTAAGAACATATCTCAGTGTGGAAAAACGGTGGCCTGTTCCTTTAAGTTTCTGATCTAGCGTCACCAAAACAAGAGGATTTCATCATTTCGACCTCTCCACAGCATCATCAGGCCTCACACTGACCTGTCGATGCGCCTGAGGTTCTCCTCCATTTTCTGGTTGCAAATTTGACACAGGAAGTCAATGTAGTCATGGGTGACCAGCAGACGGCCCCGCTGGCTCACAGGCACCTCCAGACCGTGGGTGCTACGGACGGCCTGCAGGGACAAAAAACACCAGGACACTCACTTATCGGACTGTGGATTTTCTAGATCAGAGAAAAAACAATACATCGTGTCAAAACATCAGTGACAATGACCAAAAAAACTGATTTATGATGTGCCGGACCCAACAATAATCTCACACACAAACTTCTTATAAGGACTTGGACTTGAATATTCAGAGATTGGCTTTACAGAATGAAGACTTTCAGTTGGACTTAACCACATCTCTGTTCCCTACTACCTAAGAATATTGAATTCCAAATGTACCGAGATGATTTTCCCCGTTTTCCCCACAGTGAGGCCCGAGTTCCTGAAGCCCGAGTTGACGGCCACGGAGTGCTGCGAACACAAGAGCGGTTTAGTTCTCTAGCTTCTCCACGGACGGCAAAAGAAACTACACGGGAGTCTGAAACCATGAGCTGAGCATCTTCGAGGCGACGGCACTGCACGTGGAGCACGAACGGTTCAAACTTCAACACGGCGTCTCCGCTGGACCTGCCCGCCGCGGGGATCTGGACACACACACAAAGCGGGGGCTGTTCAGCTCAACCCGACCCGACACGGTGCTCTTCAGATGTGTGTGTCGTCAGTACCACTTCCTCTGCCGTGCACTTCTGATGGGAGACGAAGAGCCACTGACAGTTCTGTTTATGGACCTCACTGCTGTCTGGGTTCTGGGGAAACACAAAGAAGAATGAGTCGAAATAGTTGATTCTCTCGCCCTTGCTTGTGGAGCGAGGGGTGAGGAGTGAGGGGTGGAAGCCAAAAAGCATAGATCATCGTTTAGAGCGACCTGGATTTGGACTTGTGGATCGTCTGCTTTGTTTGAAGACCTGATTAGAACTTCTGAATCCAGAACCTGTTGTTCTGCGGTTCCCCTTTATCTGAAGGAGGTGCTGACAGGTTTGACCCACCTGTGATGTTTCTGTAGATCTAAGTCAAGTCAGTCAAGATCAGTAATGACCGACACTACGGTTTACGGCTTTTTATTTCTCTGTGAAGGACCCGTTTCATGTTTCAATATTGTAATAATAACAATAATGATAATAATAATAATCATAATAATAAATCAGTTTTATATAGCGCTTTTCTGGATGCTTCACACTACATTATCTGTTCACTACATACTTGGTGGTGGTAAGCTATTATTATAGCCACAGTTGCCCTGGGGTAGATTGATGAAAGCGAGGCAACCAGTCTGCGCCATCGGCCCCTCCGCCCACCACCAACCAGTCACTCCAGTCACTACATGCACCCAGGCTTCCCAAACGGTCTCCCATCCAAGTATCGACCGGGCCCTTCCTGCTTAGCTTCAGAGGTCTGACGGATCAAGCAGAGTAAGGTTGCCAGGGCCACGGTTAAACTGCGAATTGGCTATTTCTGTCTTATTTTTTTTTAATCAAAATCACTATTTTGAATGACAAAATCTCAAATCCAAGGTTCCGTGAGCTGCTTCTTCAACACGGGAGGGAGATTGAGGCGGTTTATCATCATCGCAGGAGCACACGGGCTCTGTTAACTCGTAAACGATGTATTACCGTGGCTTTTCAGATATTTTTGGCCGGGTTTGCCGGCCCAGACCTGGCAACCCTGGGGCAGAGCAGAAGCGGTGTGGCCACAACATTTACCAAATGAACAACAATGATTCTATAAGATATCACCATCCTGTCACAGATACATGTTAGTGTCAAACCCTCTCTCTCCTAACCTCTTAACTAAGTACATTTTCTCCAGTTCGGCTTCACCCAAATCTAAAAGCTTCTCGACTGGAGCTCACAGACTAATCACCAGTGTCACGCCTCATTTGAAAGCTAAGACCATCAAAACTAATCAAAACGAATCTTTCTAGTCTTTTTTTTAACTTTGTTTTCATTGCTTTTTCAATGCTTTTTGATCACTCTTTCGTCAGTTTTTTTATGCGTTTTTGTCACTTTTTTGTTGAATTTTTATCCTCACTCTCATCTCATCTAGTTGCTATTCTGTTGCTCGTTTGTCTTTTCGTTTTTCCTTTTCATCAATTTTTTTTTTTTTTACATTTTTGTCGCTCTTTTGTTGCGTCTCCATCCTCATTTTCGTCTCAACTTTATTTCTATTTCTGAGGGTCACTGATATTTAATCAAATAAAATAAAATAAAATAAAAAATAATAATAATAAAAATAATAATAATAAAAAAAAAAAAAAAAAAAATAATAATAATAATAATAATAATAATAATAATAAAAATAATAAAAATAATAAAAATAATAATAATAATAATAATAATAATAATAATAATAATAATAATAATAATAATAATAATTATAATAATAATAATAATAATAAAGTGACACATTGTGAACTCTCTGACCCCGTCGATGAGGATGGTCCGGCCGGAGCAGGAGGAGGTGGTGAAGTACTGCTGCAGCCCGTTCAGGAGACGCACCAGCGGGGCGATATCCGCGTCCACGCCGCCCTTTCTGCTCTGGTCCAGCTTCTCCGCGCTCTGGCTCTTCCACCGCGCGAACTCCCGGTCTGTGCACGGCATCTCCTCACGGGGGGTTCACGCGCGCGCGGACTGCATTCTGCGGCCAAAAAGGTCCGAATTACGGCTGTGAGGAAATGTAAACATTAGCTTCAGCTCCAGGAAGACGCGTGGGAACGTGTCTTCTTCTTCTTCTGAGTGAGTGAGTGAGTGAGCTGGCGCTGAGGCTGCATTACCGCCACCTACCGGCCAACTACCGGCACTGAGTTAGCTTTACACACAACACGGGAGGCTTACTTTTACTCTTGGCAATTTACGTCAAGAATTATTGCTGTGTTTAACCTCTTAACCCCCGCCTGAACTAAGTGCATTTTCTCAAGTTTGGCTTTACCCAAATCTACAAAACTCATCTAAACGTTGTTTTTCATTGCTTACATTGTCATTGCTTTTTGTCACCTTTTTTGTTGCGTTTTCGTCACTTATTCATCACTTTTTTTTCTCACGTTTTTGTCGCCCTTTTGTGGCATTTTCATTGTGGTTTTTGTCTCATTTTTGTTGCTATTATGACATTTTTTTTTTTTTCAAGAAGCCTTTAGATTTGAGTAAACCCAAGCTGGAGAAAATGTTTTTGTTTTTTTGTCATGTTATTTTTTTCTGTTGGCCTGAGGGTTTGGGATAATGCTTAGTTAAATGTGATTAAATGAAGTATTATTCAAGTATTAACAACAACGACACAACTGCCCCCCCTGTTGGCGAAAGTCCGTAACTACTACTGCGCAGCACATGGGGTTCACGAGATGATTTTTAAGACAATATTTGAAATATTTTTGTCGATTCTGGCCAAATATCTAAACAAACAATAGTAACCCAGATGTTAAATGTTTTGTACCTGAAATGATTCTATAGAAGTACCTTGTGCACTGGGGGTTTAGTCTGGATTCGGTTCATTTCCATCAGTAAAGGCTGTACCTGATGTTTTATTGATGTCCTTTGTGGTTCTAATTCACCTTGTTGTCACTTCTGAACTCGCAGTAGTTGTTTTTATTCAGGTTATTGTGACAGTTCAGCTCCACTGCGCTCCCTGAAAGTTGAAAAGTGAGACAAGCTTTTAAGATAATATACGATAAGCCTTTATTGAGCTCACAATGGAGAAATGTACTTGTTACATTCAGCTCTTAGAAACACTCAGAGTGTGTAATAGGCAGGAAATGTGAGGAAAAAACTATTAAATAGTTAAAAGTGGTATCTTATATACATTGACTATTAAGGACTTTGTGGGGACAAAAAGTATAAGCAGCAAATAATAAGCAGACAGATTATGTCTGCTTATTAAATGTTATAGTAGTTACAAAAAGTTGATAAAGTGACGCAGGAGTAAGTGATGTAAATACAGGGATTATTATTATTGCATGTATTCTGCAAAGGGGTTGTTGCACATGTTACTTTACAGCCTTGTTCAGTCTGACAGCAGTGGGGATGAAGGACCTGCTCCTTCTAGCACTGAGGGTGTCTCAGTCTGCCACTGAAAGAGCTGCTCAGCTCCTCTACAGTCCCCTGCAGTGGGTGGGAGGTGTTGTCCATGATGGAGGTGAGCTTGGCTGATACCCTCCTGTCCCTCACCTCCTCCACAGAGCCCAGGGGGCAGCCCAGGATGGAGCTGGCCCTTTAAACTGAATTGAATATGCTGTAGGTAAGTCAGAAATGAGTTTGGAGACAACTATTTAACATTTGAATCTTATTGTTTCATGCAAGTCTGTATCAGAGTCATGAGCGTAATAACCTGTTCCAGACATTTGCACCGCTCTACTGCTATGTGGTAACATAGCTGCTCTTCTTTATGCATGCACTTATAGTTTTATAGTTTATTCTTTATCTAAATGATGTGTTATGTGTTTTATGTTTCAGGATTGAACCGCAAACAATTCCTTGTTTGTGAACCTGCTCACTCACAATGACAATAAAAACTATTCTGATTCTGACATAAATCAATGAAAGGCTGTTTACAATAACACTGAGCTATTGACCAGCCCAACCGTGACTCTATAAATAAAGGCAAGGTGAGTTTATTTATGTGTTTCTAATGGTAAACATCGGCCGCAGAGCCGTACATGCGCGTGGACGGGGAGGTTTTGGTGACGAGTGTGAGAAAGAGGAGAGAGCAGTCCCCTAAAGCGCTGTCCCAGAATCTATTAGAGACACCGACAAACGGAGCACAGGCATCACAGCGAGACGAGAGAGAGGCTGAAGGACAAGCATGAAGAGGAGGAGGACAGCGGCAGCATGAGGGTCAGCACACAGGTCAGTCCTCACACCTCAGACTGAGACCACAGCCCACATGTCCTGTACAAACATTACGGAGAGGAACAGGAAGAAAAATCACTGTTTGTCTATGAGAATATCAGAAATGCTGTTTGGAAGGTATGCAAATGTACAATATCGAGTTCATCTCCAGCTGAATATATGGGGGGAAATTGGAGAAAAGAAGGGAATTTTTGTTGTTGTTGCCTTTTTTGTTTGTTCAGGACAATAACTTTTTGAGCGACAAAGCAAAATATACATTTCTATAGTCAATCTCTTTACCCCCACCTGACCCTTTTCTCCAGTTTGGCTTTACCCAAATCTACAAGCTTATTGACAAAAGCGTCAAAACAGTGACAAAAACGGGGACGAAAATACAACAATAACAGCTAAAAAAAAAAGAGCGACAAAAACACGACTAAAAGGTGATGCAGAAAAGACGTAAAAAGTGACACAAAAGAGTGACTAAAAAAAGTGACACAATATAAAGTGACAAAAATATGACTAAAAAGTGACAAAAACGTGATGAAAACACAAGAAAAAAAGCGAAGAAAAAACAACAAAAATGACAAAAACAAGACAAAAAAACTACGAAAACGCGACATAAACGCAGCAACAACGCAACAAAAAGTTTAGAAAAGTCTTGAGGGGCTTAGCTTTCAAATGAGGCGTTACACTGGCCTATAGGCTGTGAGCTTCAGTCGAGAAGCTTTTAGATTTGGGTAAAGCCAAACTAGAGAAAATGCTCTTAGTTAAGGCGGGGTCAAGAGGTTAACAGTACATTCCTGTATATATGTGTGACGACTAGCCAAAATGTCACTTCGTTATTGTCAGCATCGCCCGGCCCGAGACGACTTTACTGATGAATACAAACCATAACTGTGCTCCGGACTGTCCCATCTCAGCTCTGGGACAGGGAGGTTCCAGCTGGTCTGAGACATGTTTTTGCCTCAAGGCTCACATGAATCATTGAAAAGAACTACAGTTCAAGCTCTTGGCCAACATTTGGATCGGATCTCGGAAGCTAAGCGGGTTAGGGCCGGGTTTATGTATAATCCAAATATAATCCAATGTCTTTTAAGTTCTTGACACACTTAAACCCCTTAACCACCTCCTTACCCAAGCACATTTTCTCCAGGTCAGCTTTACCCAAAACTAAAAGCTTCTGGACTGGAGCTTACAGACTATAGGCCAGAGTAAGAGCCTCATTTGAAAGCTAAGACCTACAAAACGGATCTAAGATTTGTCCTTACATTGTCACCACCTTTTTCATTACTTTTGTTGCTTTTTCATCACTTTTTCATCACCTGTTTCTCTATGGTTTGGCACCTGTTTTGTTGCGTTTTTGTTGCTTTTTTTGGCTGTATTTTTATCCTCATTTAAGTCATGTATTTGTTGTTCTCTTGAAATATTTGACTGTATTTCCGTGGACCAGCTGTGGCTTATAGACCAGTGAAGCCTTCATGCTGTATGTAAAAAAAGTTTTCTTTATCAATTTTGTTGGTGTGGCTGATATTCAGGTGCGCGGTTTTTGTGTTAGCAATGGATAATACTCCTAGAACGCAAGATAGAATGTAGTTGCACTAAACGCCTGCAGGGGGCGCATCGTTTTGAGTGCAGAAGAGTGACAAACTGACCGGCCAATGAAGGTCTGTTTTTGATGAGGATGTCACATTATAACATGGTTCAAAGCTGTGAGAGAGAGAGAGGGGGAGAGAGAGAGAGAGAGAGAGAGGGGGAGAGAGAGAGAGAGAGAGAAAGAGAGAGAGAGAGAGAGAGGGAGGGAGGGAGGGAGAGAGAGAGAGAGAGGGAGAGAGAGGGGGGAGAGAGAGAGAGGGAAAGAGAGAGAGAGTGAGATAGAGAGAGAGAGAGAGAGGGAGAGAGCGAGTGAGAGAGAGAGAGAGAGAGAGAGGGAGGGAGGGAGGGAGAGAGAGAGAGAGAGGGAGAGAGAGGGGGGAGAGAGAGAGAGGGAAAGAGAGAGCGAGTGAGATAGAGAGAGAGAGAGAGAGGGAGAGAGCGAGTGAGAGAGAGAGAGAGAGGGAGAGAGCGAGTGAGAGAGAGAGAGAGAGAGAGGGAGGGAGGGAGGGAGAGAGAGAGAGAGAGGGAGAGAGAGGGGGGAGAGAGAGAGAGAGGGAAAGAGAGAGCGAGTGAGATAGAGAGAGAGAGAGAGAGGGAGAGAGCGAGTGAGAGAGAGAGAGAGAGAGAGGGAGAGAGCGAGTGAGAGAGAGAGAGAGAGAGAGAGAGAGGGGGAGAGAGAGAGAGAGAGAGAGAGAGAGAGAGAGAGAGAGAGGGAGGGAGGGAGGGAGGGAGAGAGAGAGAGAGAGAGAGAGAGAGAGAGAGAGGGAGGGAGGGAGGGAGGGAGAGAGAGAGAGAGGGAGAGAGAGGGGGGAGAGAGAGAGAGGGAAAGAGAGAGAGAGTGAGATAGAGAGAGAGAGAGAGAGGGAGAGAGCGAGTGAGAGAGAGAGAGAGAGAGAGAGAGGGAGGGAGGGAGGGAGAGAGAGAGAGAGAGGGAGAGAGAGGGGGGAGAGAGAGCGAGTGAGATAGAGAGAGAGAGAGAGGGAGAGAGCGAGTGAGAGAGAGAGAGAGAGAGAGAGGGAGAGAGCGAGTGAGAGAGAGAGAGAGAGAGAGAGGGAGGGAGGGAGGGAGAGAGAGAGAGAGAGGGAGAGAGAGGGGGGAGAGAGAGAGAGAGGGAAAGAGAGAGCGAGTGAGATAGAGAGAGAGAGAGAGAGGGAGAGAGCGAGTGAGAGAGAGAGAGAGAGAGAGCGAGAGAGAGAGAGAGAGAGAGACGTGTGTTTGCCACAGATTCAGAGTTAGAAATTCAGCAGGCTTTTCCTCCAGAGCTGGAAGTAGGTTTTTGGAGCACACGGTGACGTCACCCCCATCGATCTGCTTCGGTTTTCAATCCAAAGACGGTCTATTGAGAGGACGGCTCGCTCATATGTGGAGCTGATGTGTGTGCAGCTTCTTCACCCATGTGCTGTGTTCTTTCCCCGCTGTTCTGGGTCAAATTGTTGTCTTTATCATATAGTTTAAATGTAATCTTCTTATGCATGCTCTTATAATCTTATAGTTTTATAGTTCATTATTCATCTTAAGTTATGTATTATATGTTTTATGTGTCATGTTGCACGATTGAACTGAAAAAAAAGAAGAAAAATCCTAATTGTGAACCTATCCATGACAATGGTCAATACCGGCTCATATGGCGCTGTCCATGGTGCTGGTTCAGAAGGGCTCTCTGTTCAGCACCACGGACAGCGCTCACCACGGCACACACGCATCACCGAGTAGCTAATGAGCGCAGAAAAAAGACTGCATTTCATTTAGCATTTTTCTTGATATTTTTGTGGAATCCTTTAGCAAATAAACCTGCAATTAACCTGCATATTAATTAATATTTATGTCACTTTTTTAAATTGCATTATGGTCATTTTTTTGTTGCGTTTACATCCTCGTTTTCCTAGCCGGCTCCTGCTCACTCCTCCCCGTTTACCACAATGACCACGTTCGAGGGGGAAATCATGGCTGATTTACAGACTCCTCCTCCCCAGCTCTGACGAAGCATGTTCCTAAAAAGGGCATGAGGGCGGGATCTTCACTGTAGACTCTGCCCTTGCGTGACGTGTAGCTCGCACTGCTCCAATGCTAACAGTCCGGCCCTCATTAAGCACGAGATTTCGGAAAAAATTCTTACGAAAACCAGCCTGGTCCCTTAATTGTAACTAACCCAGCGTCATCACAGGAGGAATATCTAGGTGTAGAAAGTTTAAGAAAATTAAAGACCAGGATCTAAAGTTGTTTTTAACATGTCTAAAGTCCAATGCATTCTAATGGGGGACTACCGGCTATATGGAGGAACAACAGCAATGGCGGAGCAATGGCGGCCTCTAGTGTTGTCGTCGCAAAGCAGAGCAGCCATTTTTGTATTTTTGATTCTTCAAAATTGCTGCCCTTTATTCGTGCCGTTTTCTCAAAGAGATTCATAAGGTCTTTGTCCCGGGAAATGGTTTAACGTGAAGTAATTTATTATCTTCCATAGGCTATATGTTGCGTGAATGTATATTGAATTGAAAACACAGCTTTATTGCTTCAGCCTACTTCATTTTGGGCATCCATAGTTTTATCATTTGAAAGAAAAATGAATGTAAATTGCTCAAACTAAACTAAACTACTACAAAGCAGTAAGCAAAGCAAAAGGCGGCCATTTTGAATAATCTGTTTCACCTTTTCCTGTTATTAACATTATTCCAAATAAACAGAGGGAGTGACGCGTCTGTAACTGTGCAGCATCTTCGTGTTCACCTCGCCGACAGAACACCTGCGGATTATGTCAAGCCAACCGAACAGATGTGCGTCTACCGGAAGTAGACGTCTCCCCGAATAAAAAGCCCGCCCCAATCACCGCCTTCACTCAAATATGCAGCAAGTAGAAACACACACTCGCAGATATAACTTCAATGACACAAAAAGTCGCCAGTTTTCCGAAGCGTCCGCGTCTCTCCGGCGCTTTTATTGTGAAAGGGTGCGCCGGAAGTGAGTGCGGTGTCCGCGCAGGGCTTTGCGCAGTCACCTGCTGCAGCACAGACCGAGCTCCACACAGACACACACGGGCAGGCAAGCGAGAGGGGGACACCCAACAACACCCGAACCGACCCCCTCCTTGACAACACCCGGCCGGCCCCTTCCCCTTACACACCCGGCTCCTGTCACCGCCGAGGAGAGCCTTGAGGCGGGCAGCGTGGGTGACAGCCTGGCGGCGCTCCCCCCCCAGAAGCCGCAGTTGTTGTGTGTGTGTTTTTTTTTAGGGGGGCGCAAAATCCTCTCTCTCAGTCGACGACAGCTGAAGCGATGAACTGAACACATTTGAAAAGGGGAAAAGAAGAAAAAAAAGCAAACGACGATGCACGCGCGGAAGTGAACCTATTTCAGGTGAAAAAGGGACTACGGGATTTCGCCAAAATTACGACGGCAATCAAGTACAACTCGCTGTCTCCCGGAGAGGGGAGAGACCAGCGGCCCCCAGCCATGAAGCGCGGGAGGGAGACCAAGGACAGCGTCTCTCTGCTGCCCTGCTTCTACTTCGTGGAGGTGATGCACGCGCCCGCACACACGCATTCGCCTAACACTTGGGACATTCTTGGTTTTTTTCTTTTCATTTTTGGTCCTTTGCGTGCATGCCTGCGTCGTCAACAGCTGCTCCACACACACGGGCTGAGCGCGCGCGCGGAGACATGGCTACAACTGTCAGTGCTTTAGAATGAGATTGTTGTGTAAATGAGGAACACATCAGTGAGAGAGGGGGGGCAGCTGAGGTCTGCACAGGTAGCGCTTTGCAGAGTGAGTCCACAGACTGTAGGGCCCACACAGCCTACAGATGCAATGCCTACGTCCTACTCCATGTCCAGTCTCTAAGACGCCTCTGATGTCTGTCAGATCGGGCTCTCCAGTGCAGTTAGAAGATCCTTTTCTGTGCGGATTAAACGACATTCTAATTACAATAGAGCTGTGGTAATGAGGTTATTAGGTTATGATTCAGTTATTAATGCCTGGCTGAAAATCAAGTTCAACATGAGAGAAAGATGAGGCTGTGGCCCTTCCGATGGTTTAGAAACAAGAGACTAAATATGTGTATGTGTGTCATAATATGTCCTGACGACTTTATATTGTCCACTGATGTGTCCAAAGATGGGCAAAATACAACTGAGTCTTATTAGGGCTGGGGCAAAATATCGCTTTGTTACATGTTGTGCTAATGCACTTTTCAGTCTTAACACTTCAGTAAATGTTAAATGGCATTTGGTTTCCTTTTAAACATTTTAAGGTCAACATATTACTGATCATAATTACTTAGGCTCATTCATACTTCCTAAGATGTCTTAGGAAATAAGTTCTTCCTGAATTAAGTCATTTTTGCTTTGTAACCATGGAAACATCTTGTAACTGAAGATAAGATAAGCCTTTATTGATCTCACAATGGAGACATTTACTTGTTACATTCAGCTCTTGGAAACACAGGGTGAGTAAATAGGCAGGAAATGGGAGAAAAATAATAAAACAATGTAATAGTAAAACAGTGGTATCTTATGTACAATGACTACCAAGGACTTTGTGGGGACAAAAGTAAAAACAGTAAATAATAAATAAACAGACATAACAAAAATGTTATAGTCAGTATTAGGAGTGCAGGTTTACATCATAGTGCAAGTGTTTGATAAAGTGACGCAGGTAAGTGATGTAAATACAGGAATTATTGCATGTATTCTCCAAATAATCATGGTTACAAAGCAAAAATGACTTCATTTTGTTCTTGCAGCTGTCTTGCGTCTTAGGAAGAATGAATGAGCCTTAACTGTATCGTGATCTGTATCAGATCATGACAAAGTGCATCGTCCCGGCTCTAATTCTGATGCATTATAAGTGGACATATCATGGATATTGGGCTGAACAATGAGAACGTTTTTTGCACATCTCAGCATTGGTATTTTACGTTTACGCCTCTGTAAGAACTAAACAGGAAAATACGGGCGCTAGAGCTGTCGTAGACCTTGACTGGGGCTCCTCCTACTGGCAACTGTAGGAACTTATTAAAGAACCCAAACCTCCAGTTTTGATTCGTGGTGAGCAGTTTTCTGATACACACACTGAGCAGAGCGGCTCAGAGCCAATATTATCTGTGATTATGAGCTTTCAAAATGTGGAGGGCAGTTTAGGGTTTTAACTATGATGTTTCCAGGAAGTGCAGAACCAAGAAGAAGAACCTGCTTTGCCTGAGGATTAAGTCCAAAGTGCATGAATGTAGTGAGATAGGTTTGTCTTTAACGAGGGACGCCTTTAGGAAATGGTTTAAAGCCATTAAAAGGATTTGTCCATTTGATGAACCATTTCCCCATTGTACATAAATATATAAATGTATTTGATTCAAAAACATTTAAAACTCAAGACTAAAACGAGCTAGATTTAAGACCTTGTGATTTTGTGCCACGTTGTGAGTGCTGTGTTACGTAATAATACCATAACAGTAATAATATATTGAGCAGCTCTTCTTCTTCACCAGCTCAAAGTGCACATTCTGTCACTAAAGTTCCGTCCAAAAGCCAAATGTTTAGTTTGAAACGGATTGGGGGGGGGGCGGGACATGTTGCATTGTCCGGGCTGCTATTATCTCTGAAGTCCGTCCTCTCAGCTGCTCCTCAGGGTCTGCAGTCTGAGTCCAGCCGCGGACATGCAACACCAAACCAGCTCCACTGACCTACATTCAGCCTGGATTCACTGTCGCTCGCTGTGAACCGCAGGCAGAGAGAAGGAGTCCAGAACAAGGCTTCACAGTGGAAAGTTCATGCCCTTTGTAACTTCTTTAATCGGTTAATATTCATCCTGATTAAATGTGCTCTGCAGCATTAGGCCTAATGAATGATTCTCCGGGTTTTAAAACCTACATGAACTCTTAGGGGCGTGACAACATATCCATTTAGCGATAAATCTCGATATTTTGAGACACATTAAGACACATGATTTTAATGAATAAATAAATGTGAAATATTTATATATTATTATTTTACTGAACGAAATGAAAATATATTTAAATGCAATTCAACTTATAATGTGAACATTGGTGGGTAACTATTAACTAAATATTTCTTTAAGCCATTATCATGACATTATCGTGCATCCCTAATTATAGACCACCAAAAAGTTGCGTGAGCAAATGTTACTGACATGTAACGATGACAGTGGGATTCAGCTGCTGAGTTTAAAAGTGCTCCTCTATTATTGGAAGCAACAGATCACTTCCTTTTAAAATTCAGATTCAGTTCACACAGTGCACATTGTAAACAGCGCTGGCCATCTGGAGAAAACTTGTATTTGAAATAAAAATAAAAAAAAGAATCACACGCATTTCAGAACATGTACTTTATGAAACCTTTCAGGAGTCAGTAGCATGTTCAATGTATTTTTCCTATAGCAGTTAGCATTAGCCATACGGCACGGCTAACTGTCAGTGATCAAGATGTTCTTCACTGTTGTCCACCCATCCTCCACCATAGACACAGACGGCATTGCGTCATAGAAGGGGGCGTGGCTTCACCGAGGGGGAAAGTAGAATCTTCTGGGAAACACAGTTTTCACACTTTTTAGACATTTTCTGGTGAAATATTAACTTATTTATCACATCCAAATAAAGTCAAGTCCATATGGGTGTTTATTCACAGCAGATTGTTCAGTGGAAGCGAATAAATGGCATTCCGTTATTTATGTATTTATGGGCTGTTGAATCACCCCATGTCTTTATTTAGTAGAAACTATATTCATCATCCAGCATTTGTTAAAGTAGTTTTTGATTAATTACAGAAAGTTTCGATTTTTCTCCAAATTGTTTTCCCCCTTAACTGTTTTCAAACATGACCATATATGGGCGATTCCAGAGATGCCGTCTGTATCTATAGGGCTGCAGGATTTTGACAGAAAACCTAATTGCGTTTTTGCAGACAGATCTTGCGATTGCCGTTTGATTTGTGTTTTTTATCTTTATGTTTATGTAAAAGGATGAGTGAAGGAAGTCATGTTCCTATTAGATTGTCAAACAACTTATTCATGCTCCAATTGTCCCACATTAGGCATTTGGCTTGATGTGGACAGTGCCCTCTTCTGGAGGAGCTTCCCCGATATTCGGAATACCTCTGGGGGACAGCCACGTGACTAACATAAGTCCAGGATGGAGTCCCATAGCGTCCATCTAAACACTTTATGGAAACTCAGTGCTTTTGTCTTTTGCAGCTGAACCTGAGATCAGAGGCTCCACAATTCTGATCGATGAACATCTATCACTCAGTCCCTCGCTACAGAACCGTTCGATGACAAATAACTGACAACCCATAGGAGCCCGAGTGTCCGCTTTTGTACCGAGAGGCGCAGAAACTGTGGTGCTTCCATGAAAAACAAGCTAATGCCTGATTCGTGACAGGAGCCGGAGTTGTTGTGGAACAGTGTAATGGCTGTAACCTTTGAGTGAATCGCCTGATTGTCTCATTATGCTCAGAAGACGCTTGAAATGTTAGGCAAATTGAGTAGTTGAAGTCTTCAGGGCACATTTGTCGTGTGCTGTTAAGGGCAAGAAAGCTGTGTTGAGTATTGAGTATGCTGTCAAAAAGTGATGCTTTACAGTAGTTTGCTTTTCTGCTGACATTGTAATGGTTGGTCGTCTTGGAGCATATTCAAAGGCTCTCTGTGGTGCTTTACACAACGTCAGGACCTCTTAGCCTTGGTATTATTGTAGTGTAACGTAAAAGGGTCCAGAGAATACAGAGATCGGCACAAATGCTAATCAATGCGGAGATACAGGGTGTAGTATCAGAGCAAGTTTGGTGAAGGTGTCGCGAAATCTCCTTGTGGCGTTTACCAGAGTGTATGCTGGCTTTTTGAAGGCGGAAGAGAGACACGGACTAAATACTGTGTGCAGGAGAAATGAGCAAAACTAAACACTCCAGCACATACAGTATGTCTTTGAGGAGGATTATAACAGAGACTGAACTGATCCAGCTTTTTTGCTTCCAATATCAATACTGAGGGTTTGATTATCTAACGATATCTGGCATTAACCGATACCGAGAGACTTTCTATAAAGTGTCTTGTTGTGAGTGAAAAAGTGAATGGTCCTCTTTTCTCCAGTGTGAGATCAATAAAGTCTTTTTTCTTTTCTGAGAAACAAGATTGATCTGTTGATAAACTGTCATGGGAAAACTCAGCATCGCGTGGCGGTCGGGGACAGTGCCCCTGGATTGGCAGACCGGGGTGGTGGTCCCTCTCTTTAAGAAGGGGGATCGGAGGGTGTGTTCCAATTACAGAGGGATCACACTCCTCAGCCTCCCCGGTAAGGTCTACTCCAGGGTGCTGGAGACGAGGATCCGGCCGATGGTTGAACCTCGGATCCTGGAGGAACAATGCGGTTTTCGTCCTGGTCGTGGCACACTGGACCAGCTCTATACCCTCCGTCGGGTGCTTGAGGGTCCGTGGGAGTTCGCCCAACCAGTCCACATGTGTTTTGTGGATCTGGAGAAAGCGTTCGACCGTGTCCCTCGTGGTGCCCTTTGGGGGGTGCTCCGGGAGTATGGGGTCCGGGGCCCTCTGCTAAGGGCTGTCCGTTCCCTGTATGACCGCAGCAGTAAGTCAGACCTGTTCCCGGTGCGTGTTGGTCTCCTCAGGGCTGTCCTTTGTCACCGGTTCTGTTCATTACCTTTATGGACAGAATTTCTAGGCGCAGCCAGGGGCCGAAGGTTGTCCGGTTTGGGGGCCTCAGGATCTCATCTCTGCTGTTTGCAGATGATGTTGTTCTGATGGCTTCAACAAATCAGGACCTTCAGCTGCTCTGATGGGAAAACTCAACACAAGGATCACAGGACTTTTCTATACGAAATATCCTTAGGTATTAGGTCAATATTATTTTATTACTTTCGATGACCCAACCATAGTCTATTTCCCAGCCTTTAGCATGGTAGCATGTTAGCACAGAGGTTAGCGCTCTCGCTTCACAGCTAGAAGGTCCAGGTTTCGATTCCCACTTGGACGGGTCCTTTCTGTGTGGAGTTTGCATGTTCTCCCCGTGTGTGCATATATTTCCACTGGGTACTCCGGTTTCCCCTACCACTAAAAACATGTACAATAGGCCAGGATGAATGATGTGAGTGAATGTATGGTGGTGTCAGAGGGACCGTTGGCGCAGACGTGTGCAGTCGCGACAGCGCTTCTGTCAGTCTCCCCCAGGGGAAACTGAAACTACAAACGTAGCTTTACCACCACCGAGTGTGGAGTGAATGTACAATTGTCTCATGTAAAGCGCTTTGTGACTCTGTCTGTGAAAGGCACGATATAAATAAAGATCTTCTTCTTCTACTGCTAGCTGCGGGATTTGCACGGCGTTCGAAAGCAGTAGAATGTAAAAGTGATTCAGTGATTGAATCCTCCAGGTGGAGAGCTTTAAAATCAGGTACAACAGGTCCAATATGAAAGCTGCCGGCCTTCATGGGGCCGTAAGCATGATTAGACTTTGGGGCCCTTACGACATATAAACAAATCCAGGTCAACTATTCATGATTTTGCTTGAAGGCGAAGGGCGTTGTGCTTTAGTTTATTTTTTATTTGTTTGTTTTTGTTTGACTTGTTTTAACTTCTTGGAGGAAAGGATTTTTTGAAATAGTGTAAACAAAGCACATATTTGCTCACACAGCTCAAAAATGAATGTCGGTAACATGACCTTTACTATATGGTTGGCTTAAATAAACAGAGATGTAATTATTCGGTTTATACAGTTGAATGCTGTACAGTATCCGTCATTTTACATGTTATTGCTATAAAAATGTAGATGCTCTTGAGGGCCCCTTGGAGGCCCCTTTGTGACCTTGGGACCCTAAGCAGTTGCTTATCTGCTTATAGACTGCCTGTTGGAATCGACACCTGATATTCCTCTAATCCCATAACAGTATCAGATTGGTGCATCCCTAATTATCACATAGTTAAAAGCTTAAAAAAAGTGGACTGCAACAAGGGCTGGGCAATTTTGGAAAATAAATAATCACCCATGTTGATCCATCTCGATTTTCGATTCGATTTTTTAGTTTAAAAGCAGTGCAGTTCTATTTTTATTTGCACTGCACAACTTGTCAACTTAGCATCTTGCATTTGCTTAGGGACTTTTAGGTTTCAAAAGTCTCCATACTGCACAGTATCGGGTCGATATCAGTAGCACTTAGCATAAAATACTTAGCATAATGAAAGGGATATAAACACTTTATTTGAGTATTTGAGTTTTGATTTGAATATGTTATCCATCCGTTGTTCAGAAACAACATTGGGGTAATAACTGGGTGGTTGCAGTCTGCCATGTTTCCTCTCGCTGCCAGGCACACAGTATTTGGGAGAAGTCACTGCTAGCTTGTAGCATCGGTTGCTGTAAGTTTGCACATATTGCATCATGTTCAGTTTAGTGTTCCGGGCGGTTACACTCTGCCTCAAGAAACTGTTTAGATTCCTTATTTACACCACATCTTTTCAGTATCATTTAGAAATCACTCAAATATTGTCAACATTTCTACTTTCTATGGGGAAACAATGTATCTTATGTACCAGGTCACATGTATGTGCATTTCAGATCAAGGGTGAGGCAGGGCTTGGTTAATCCAAAATGAGTTTCGGCCATGTCCAGAACAAAGACTATTGTAACTGGTGAAGCTGTAAACACTTGTCATACTTTCACTGTGTATATTAAATAAATGGGGGGAAAGGACACAACCTTGTCTCACCCCTTTGCCTATACCGCACCACTCTGTTTTTCCAAATCCTGTTCTGACTGTGGCTTCCTGTCCATTGTAAAGATTCTTCACAAGAGCAGTTAGATGTTCTGGTACACCCAAGCATCTCATGCATTTCCACAACGTAACGTAATCTACACCGTCAAAGGTTTGCTGTAGTCAATGAAACAGAAGTACTGGGCTCTTGTGTTCTCTCAACTTCTTCATGAGCTATCTGATGTTAGCAGGTCACACTGATTTAACATTTCACATCAAACCACTGTTGGAAAAGTAGATTTTGCCCATGATAGAAGCTAGCCGTTAGCACAATTTAAAGGAATAGGCCCCGTTTTTCCATACTGAGATACGTTCATACCTGAGTTTAGACGAGTTGATGTGTGGCCTGGTCTTTGTGTGTGCGCTCAGTCACGCAAACAGACGAAAGACGTTGTTAGCATTTAGCCTCTCCTAGCATGTTCCTATAGCTCCAAACTGGGGTGAAGTTAGAAGCCCAGTTACACAAAATTAAACATGTTGATTTTCTAAGCGGATAGAAAAGGGGAACTATATTGTAAGGCGTAGTAATACAGGAGCACTTCGACATCTGCGCATTAAAGTCGAAGTGCTCCTAAGGTGTTTTTACGACAAATGGACATGTTTAATTTTGTGTAACTAGACTTGGACCGTGTAACTTTTCATGTAACTGTATTTAAATAGGGAAAAGGTGGAAGAGCTTGGTCGCTTCTAACTTCGCCCCAGTTTGGAGCTATACCTATGCTAGGAGAGGCTAAATGCTAACAACGTCTTTCGTCTATTTGCATGACTGAGTACACACACAAAGACCAGACAGGTACTCATCAACTCGTCTAAGCTCAGGTAAGAATATATGTAGTATGTAGTATGCAGTATGTAAGAATGGTAGCCTGTTCCTTGAAGTTGCTGTGAGCATAACATTAGCACTTAGCTTAGCTTCATAGTTCGTGTTTTAGCTGCTTCTTTCCTCTGGTTTGCCTTTTTGCCTGGAATAATTCCATAAACCCCTCCAGAAGTCAGTATTTGTCCACAGTGTTTTCAGTGCGGCTCACAGAACTTTCTTTGCGGTTCGGTTGTTTCTTCAGTAACGTGTGGACGCACCGCTAGCAACTACAGCGGTCCATTTCTAATGGAAAAAGTCGACGAGTGAAACCGTACGAAAACATGTACACCAGCCAAACAGTGCTGGGTTGAAATAATACGTTACTATATAATAATAATAATAATATAATAGTACAACCTTGTTTTTTCTGTGTTTTTAAGAATGTAAACTTTATAAGATTAGGGCTGGGTACCTTGGAAAAACGTTTAGGTAAAAAATAATAAATGTACAGATCTTCCACACATTTTTGTTCTGTTTTGTGGTTCTAGATGACAAACATTTTAGTATATGTATCAGGAAAAGTATTGTTCAGGTATCAGTATCGAAAACCAAGTATCGTTAAAGTACTGATACCAATACCCAGCCCTTGATGCGTTGTTAGCTATAAAAATTAGCTTCATAGTGTCACAGCATTTGATTCGAGCGAGAAAGGAGATGAGTTTTCCCAGCGTTTGACTTTGTCCATGAGTGTCCATGAGTGTGGGCGCTCTGGTGGGGGCTACATTTAGCTGTTGTTGCTACAGGCGTAAATGTCGGTCAGTGCAGTAGAGGTTGTGAGGAAGGACTGCGACATGTCCCAAATCAGAGCATCACAGAAAGGCGGGGCTAAACACCTCTGCAGGGTGAAGACTGCTGCTTCTACTTTGAGGATTCGACTTCAGTAACGCCCTGGACAGTTAAGGGCCTTGTTCTTGACCTTTTTCTCTTGGCGTAGAGTCAAATGTTTTTGCCCAATAGAGATATTTGTTGGTACCAATGAGACTTCTCCGTGTCTGCATCATATTGTGATTACAAATCAAACCTGCAAGATTTGTTTGGATTGTCTGTGTGCACGCCTATGTCAGTGTGCAACAGAAACAAAGGTACTTAGACGTCATCTGTACTCTGTTGTTTTTGCGTCTCATCCATGAAGTCTAGCTTGTACTTTGTAGAAAAGCTTTAGATGATGAACTATATGTTTGTGTTTATACACACACAGGCCTGCAACTAATGATTATTTTGGTAATAGATTAATCTGCCAATTATTTTCTCGATGAATCGCTTGGCTGTGAAAGGTGTATGATGATGCGTACCTGTCTGGTCTTTGTGCCTGTGGAAGAGCTTGGTCACTTCTAACTTCACTCCGTTTGGAGCTATAAGAATATACTGGGAGAGGCCAAATGCTAACAACATCTTTGGTTTTTTTGCGTGACTGAGCGCACACACAAAGACCAGACAGTTATGTATCAACTCGTCTAAGCTCAGGTGACAACATATCTCAGTATGGAAAAACAGTGGTCTGTCCCTTTAAGACTTGTTGGAGTCAAATTAAAGTGAACTGAATGGACTTTTTCCGGAATTGAAGAAGTTTTAACTGGTTTAAAACTACAGGATTTGGCAACAATAAGAGTGGAGTTTATTCTGCTTTCTGATTAGATAATTATCCTGAGGCACTGACGGATCATTTATGAAATTTATAACGTACAAAACACTCTGCACACCCATAGTTTGAAAATAAAGTAGTCATCTTCAAGTCATTTGTTTTGTATTTGAGTCTTTGTAAACCAGAAAACGATTAAGCGATGACTAAAATAGTTGACAACTATTTCAGTAATCGATTAGTTGTCGATTAATCGATTATTTGTCCAGCCCTATACACACAGAAAGAAAATGACGTTCATAACAGAATCCATTAGTGCACAACAGATTACCAATAGAAAAAGTATAATGTGACTTTGTACATGTTATTTTGCCAAGAAAGTCTTCAGATTTGACTCAAGTCGAGAGTCAAGAAAGCTTTTGTGAAGCTCCTTGGAAAGAAAAGCTACAGGTTTGGGCTCCCCCGGCGTAATATTAGTATCTTTGACAGTCAGCTGCTTTGAGTTGGCCTCGTCAATGATTGAAATGAAGAACACAACAGATTTTAATTCTTTCCATATTGTGCACAATCACCCAATCACAGCATGCAGGCTGACACTCCACTGAGAGTAAACAATATGTTTAAAGTTCACTGACAAATTGGCTGTGAAAGACAAAAATAGTTTAGCATAAAGTGTAGCTTTCGCCCGAGCTTTGTGCGCGATTGCAAATGTCATTATTGCATGAGAATGTGATGAACCCGGAGCACTCTGGATTCGCAAATTACCCGCCTACCCTGAGGAAAACTCAGAGTGATTGGTCACTTGTCGAAATTTTTTTATCCATGTGCAAAACTCAGGCCTTTCCCACACATAGCAGACCGTGACATTCATCTTCCTCTTCATGACGACTTCATCTCAAAGTTCTCCAGCAGAGGTGTGTCCCCGGTCTGACCCAAAACCGCTGTTGCTGTCTTTGAATGTGGGACAGGTATTTGGTGTAAAATAGTCGACTGTAAAGTGCTCTTTCGCTACGTGTGGACAGGGCCTCAGAGCTCCATGTTGCCTGGCCCTGTGAGCGTGAAGAGCACCGGCTTTTGTACGTTTTATAAAATTAAACTTCACTTGTTTTGACTCTGCTTCTGCCGCGGTGATCCTCGGCCTCTCCTCTTCTCGTGAAAAACTGCAGAATATTTGACTCCCCTTTGGCGACTCCTCTCTGGAATCGTTCTCCCTGATTGACACACCATCTGGACATTACTTACCATACCACATAGAGGTGACATTCTGTGCTGTCATTTCCCACTGGCATCCCTAGTTTTCCCATTGCCACGTTTGCCATGGCCAGGCTAAACGCCGCTGAATCGGAACTGTTTTCCTTCTAACTTCCTTTTCGAGTCATGTAGATGAATTATGAATGCCTGACTAACTAGAGAGCTTGTGTTTCTGCTGATTCCCGCTCCCTTTCCTCGTCGCGTGGACATAAACAGGGCCAGATCGGGTTGGCGTGAGCAGCACCCTTTGGAGGGGGGGGGAAAAAAATCTGTGGAGAACTGCACGGATTTGTTCCAAACGGAGTGAATTTCTGACGGATTTTGGCTGATTTGCGCCGGGCTTTTTTTCTCGACGGCGCGGCTCCTACGTTTTCGATCGGGCCGACTCTCGCACATTCTGCCCACCAGCGGCTGCTATGGCAACCCCTCTGAATGGAAGTATTTTTATATGTGTGGTGGGGAGAGGATAGAGAGAGAGGGAGGCGCAGTGCTGCCCATACTACTCGTCTTGTCTCCGCAGTGTCCACACACGTCTGGCCCGAATCAAGAGGAGCAGAGCCGGGGGGGAAATGTTGGGCTTTCTGTTGTGACTCAGCATCAATGGTTTGGCTGTGAGCATCTGCAAAGAACCGGAACCTAGGCCTGTTATCTAAGGTTTGATATATTAGACCTTATAATGCCATAGAGACAAACTCGAAAGCTTAAAAATGACAGTTGTTGATCTGCTGTGTTGGGGGTGACGGATTACAAAAGTAAAGTCTCCAACAAATTAGGGTAATATATTAGTCATTACATTTTAAGTACATTAACATTTAAAAGGTTTGTATTGATGTATGAATGAAAAAATGCCACCAAATATAATGCAGCACCATTCTTTGCCCGCACAGCGACTCCTCCTCGGGAGTTTAGAGCCGCCCTCCTCGTCCCGCTGTGCACACGGCCCAGTTGAAGCTGTTCTGAGCTGGGTCGGTGGTGAATCGCTCGAGGCTTTCGATGAATTTAATCTGCGTTTTGCCTAATAATATTTCAGCGGTGAGAGAATTAATCATATTTATTTTGCCATGGACAGAGGTAGAGGAAGGAATTAAAAGTTCTTCATGGGACTAAAACTATGACTAAAATGTCCAGATATTTTTATTGACTAAAATAAAACTAAATGAAAATGAAAAGAAGAGACTAAAATCATCCAAACTTCACTGACAGTTTGAAAGAGCCTCATCTCATTTAGAGGAACAGCTCTGAGCTTTGTTCATGTGGGATAAGAAACATGAAGCAGAGGACCTGAAATAAATATGATTATTGTAAATATTATAAATGCAAAGTCGACTAGATTCGTCTTAGTTTTAGTCGACTAAAACTAGACTAAAATCAAAGAGAATTTTCTTTTTTTTTTTACAAAACCTTGACTAAAATGAAATGATATTTTCGTCAAAAGACTAGAACAAAATTAAAATATGTTGTCAAAATTAACACACTGAGTGCCAAAAGTTTATTTTTTTATTACGAAACTAGACACTCTAATACACCTTATGTGTGATTTTGGTAGCTCCGTGATGAACAGAAGTGAAATAGATGACAATCAAAAACTTCTGGACATTTCGTATTATTGCGTTTCTTTTCTTTGTTTTAGTCTAAAGGGGCGTGGTGTTTCGTAGCTGTAAACCCGACACTTCTCTCTCGCTCTCTGTAGCGTGTTTGACAAAGCAGAGCAGCTTCCCATGGAAAGATCGAAACAGTTGAGATTTTAACGTTTGTCTGAGTTTTTAAATGGTTGAAATCGGTCCAAGGACGGCTGAGAAGCATCCTGTTAAAGTCTTCAAGGAACCAGGATGTTTAAATGCACACGCGATAAAGAGCGAAAGAGATCGATAACACGCGTTGTTTCAAAACGTGTCAACAATGTTGTCATTGAAAATTGTCTTGAAACTAATATATTTAGGCATTTGCCTCTTCTCAAAACGTTAGTGTCAGTCCAGAGAGGAGAGAGGAGGATGTTGCATAAACACCCGTCATCTCCGTTTCTAGAAATAATCTGTGATTTTGATCAAAACTAGCCTCTGTTTAGCTTGGATTTCTCAGGAACCGAGGCACGTAGAATTAAACCGTTTTAACCTACGGAGAGCTTAGACTCTCACCTTTCAAACGAGCCATAGCTTTTTTCAGTTTATATTTTGCCAAAAGTAACTCAAAAGTAACTCAAAAGTAAAGTAGTGTAACTCGGCTACATCTATATCTGTCAAGTATCTATCATTTATTGAACAATGAGTCAATACAGTCATTATTGTGACGACTGTATCGAAACCAAAAGTATATTTACACAGTGGCATGTCAGGGATATCGCGTTACATCGATAAATGACGTCACAAATTTCAATGTAAGTTTAAGTTAGACCTGCAGTCTGGCCATGAACACAAGATGGCGCCACTCAGTCAATAACTCATCAATAACAGACTTGGTGTTTTTTTCTCATGTATTCATGTTTGAGTAACCTTTTTTCAACAATTATTCCCCATTTTACACACATTTCTTGGCATAGGAGATGATGATGTTTTCTGTTTCTTGACGACAAATATTTTTGTATCGGTATCGAAAACCAAGCATTGTGTCGAAAAAAATGTAATGGCCAAAATAAAACTTTAGTTGCGTTCATGGTGTAGCTTTTGTGGCCCTCTTACATCCTTTGAATCCATGTCATCCATAAGAGTAATAAACACAGACTAAGGCATCAAATAGAACCATATATATTACAATGTTTCCATGTCTTTTGGACGTGGTTGTGCTGAAGGCAGACTCCTGAATGGCACCACCTCTCAGTCCTCTTGACTTTTGTAAAAATCTTCTCCTCTAGACGCAGACAGGAGTTCACCATTAAAATGCCACCTCACAAACACCTCAGTGGCAGGAGCTAATGTGGCTAATGAAGCTAAACGGTGTGAATGAGGTGTGTGGATGGGAGATAAACGCTGACTGCTGTGTTGATAGCGGTGTTAATGACATGTGGGTTTGGGAATAGACCGAGGAGAGGAGGGAGTACCTGATAGAGAATCTGCAGTCAGTTCATCTGTAGTAGCATGTGGAAGACCAGACCAGTGGACTGAGAACCACTAAAGGGTTACCAAACTGACCTCATTTCTCCTTCCCAGGAGCTCAGCACTCTCACCCACCTGCCCCGGCATGAGCTGGTCCTCAGGCCTGTCGAGATAACAACATTTGAACTTCGATAGACTGAGACAGGAGTTCACTTTTGTGATTCATGTTTTCAGTCGGGATGCACCGATGGTTTGGCTTTAGAAAGTACTCCAAGATACCGACTACTGATACGAGTACAAGGCATTTTCCTAAAAGATACTTAGGTCATAGACTGACGGTCCGCAGGATGACGGCTCCTCTCACTGGCCTCTTTTCGCATTAGCCTCACTACAGCTCCATGTGGATTTTCCTGTGTGTTGGCGCATGGCAAGTAGCCTAGAGCAGCGGTTCTCAACCTGGGGGTCGGGACCCCCAAGGGGGTCGCGAGACAAATTAGGGGGGTCGCCAGATCATTTAGACAAAATATACATATTTTCATTAGCATATAATCTACTGTTTTATTGTAGCATGTGTTTGATGTGTGTGTATGTGAGTGCCATTATTTGTTCATAGTTTGTTGAATTTTATTTTAGCCATTTTTTTTCTTTGTTTTTTAAGAATTATGTAGGCTAATGTTCCTATTTTTCACGGTGTGACCCGGGCGGGAGGTCACAAACCGCTTTACCTGTTATATTGGGGGTCGCGGCTCCAAAAGGTTGAGAACCACTGGCCTAGAGTATTGTTTTTTTCTGCATCTAAATGTTGCTTATGGTCATGCTGTACCTCTTTATTTAGCTCTTTCTGACTACTCTAGTACCGAAGGAGAAAGAAGAAGAAGCTTTTTTCAGTTTAGGCAACTTGCAAAAATTAAACCTATTTTAATGCAAAAATATCACTTTGAGACCGTCATGCTTTTGTGGATCATTGCACTTTATTGTGGGATGAGCCAACATGCACTTTCAAGGCTGCAGCTCGTCCAATGTGCTGCAGCTCGACTTTCAACTGGAGCGCGTCCACGTGAGAGCGACTCATTGGCTGCTGGTGTGCTTTAGAGATTTTAAATTTCTTACTTTGAAAGGTTTGAATGGCCTCGCCCCCTCCTGCCTCTCTGACCTGATTCAGCTCCATGTTCCCTCTCGTGAAGCTCGTGGCGACCGTAGCTTTTCCATTTCCTTTGGAATCAGTTACCGAGATTAGACAGGCTCAGTCTCTGCCTGTTTTTAAGTCACTTCTTAAAACAAATCTTTTATCACTTGTTTTTGTATACATGTCATCCATGTAGAGGAGGTGACTGATGGTGGCCCCGTTCCTGAGTCGGCTATGGATACCGACTTAGGAATGGGGCCACCAGTCATTGGTTTTCCAGCAGAGGGCGGAGCAGCAGGATTCAGGAGGATTGTTGAGAACTGTGTGAATGGAGTCAAAAACCACTCTGGGGGTGTTTTTGATAAGGAAATAGCATTACAACGTGGGTAAAAGCCCCAAAAAGTCGATGTTACATTATATAAGACCTTTAATGAGTATGAGTACAAGCACATAATATCGAGCCCATGCCCGATTCTGGTATCGGGAGGGCTGGGTACTAGGCTGGTATCAGGAAAAAAAGGTTTCAGGCTCTACTGGTATCAAACAAAGAAAGTATTGAAAGCAGGTACGGAAAAAAAACGTATATCTTTAGATCCAAGTTTTGATTCTGTTGGTCCAGGAACAGCACTGAAGGAAGAGGTTATTTCAGCTCAAATATATGATTGGGCTTTATTTTTTTGCCCCATTTTCCCCAATTTCTTTAAAAAAAACAATTTTAGCCACAGTTTTTGGTTGTTTCCCCAATTTTTTGCGCCTTATTTTTTTCATGACTAATATTTCCCCACATATTTGCCCCCACTTTCCCTCCATTTTTTCCCCTATGATTCCCCATTTATGACATTGAAGATGAACCTGATGTTGTAGTTGTGTATATCTGTTTTCTGATTCTACATGACAAATATTTTAGAATAAGTATGGGAAATATTTCAGGTATCGGCATCTCAGATAATACAAGTCAGACGATGCTGTTTTCATGCTACTTGAATAACTTGAATACTTGAGTTCAGCGCTCCGGTCTGGCTTGTGAACATTCAGACCCGACTGTATTCCTGTTATTTAGTTTAGCAAAAAAAAAAAAGATTGAGACACTTTTTTTTAAATACACAATGTCCTAATTCCATGCCCACATCTCGCAGCAGGGGAGTGGAGGACGTCTGTCAGAGTCTGTTGTGTAAATGCTAATTAGCGGTGGGCGATGTTGACAAAACGGAATGTCTCATTTTATAGACTTTGCCGATAACAGTAATCACGCGATATTTTTTACAAACCATCAGAAATGTGCAAAATATACGTGTGGTAAACAACAAATTCATTCCTAACTTTTCTAACATATTTGTAGCATCCGAAGTCTTCACAGAGACAAGTTCATACATCCCTTTAGACATGTGAGCTTTGTTGTTATGGCGGCCATTTTGAATACCGAAGCAGAATTATGCAGTACTACAATATGTAACAATATGTCTACTCAGGATATAAATGAAAGACAATGTACTCGTAGTCAGTGCTCAAGAACATCAAAATAAAAAAACACGCATGTTTCTGTGAAGAAGTCAGTGTTTGAACTGCTCAGAACGTTGTTAGCTTCCTTCTGGTTAGCATTTAGCTTCAACCGCTCAGCTCTGACCTCTCCAAGAAAAGACCTGAGCCACACTCCAAACATCCAAGGCAAATTTCACACCATTTTTCAGAGACAGGTTATACTAGAGGAGGACTTAATGCATTCCCTTTCATTTCTAGAAATAAAATCAGGTTTGGTCCCTTTAACCGGGCACATTTTCTCCGGTTCAGCTTCACCCACCCACGTCTTTTTAAGAGCAGGCTCAAGACCCGCCTCTTTAGCTTAGCTTTTAACTGACATCTATTTATTTAGACCTAATTATATATAATTATATAATTATATATTTATCTATTTATTTATTGGTTTTTAGATGGTTTCTTATATTTTTAGGCTCTCCCAGTGTCTCCCCTGAAGGTTGCCCCTCTGGTGATAGGATGTGGCTGTGTGGGTGCTGCTCTGTGGGTGCTGCTCTGTGGGTGCTGCTCTGTGGGTGCTGTCCTGTGGGTGCTGTCCTGTGGGTGCTGCTCTGTGGGTGCTGTCCTGTGGGTTCTGCCCTGTGGGTTCTGCCCTGTGGGTGCTGCTCTGTGGGTTCTGCCCTGTGGGTTCTGTCCTGTGGGTGCTGTCCTGTGGGTTCTGCCCTGTGGGTTCTGCCCTGTGGGTGCTGTCCTGTGGGTTCTGCCCTGTGGGTACTGCTCTGTGGGTGCTGTCCTGTGGGTGCTGTCCTGTGGGTGCTGTCCTGTGGGTGCTGTCCTGTGGGTGCTGTCCTGTGGGTACTGCTCTGTGGGTGCTGTCCTGTGGGTGCTGTCCTGTGGGTGCTGTCCTGTGGGTTCTGCTCTGTGGGTGCTGTCCTGTGGGTGCTGTCCTGTGGGTGCTGTCCTGTGGGTGCTGTCCTGTGGGTTCTGCCCTGTGGGTTCTGCCCTGTGGGTGCTGTCCTGTGGGTTCTGCCCTGTGGGTACTGCTCTGTGGGTGCTGTCCTGTGGGTGCTGTCCTGTGGGTGCTGTCCTGTGGGTGCTGTCCTGTGGGTGCTGTCCTGTGGGTACTGCTCTGTGGGTGCTGTCCTGTGGGTGCTGTCCTGTGGGTGCTGTCCTGTGGGTTCTGCTCTGTGGGTGCTGTCCTGTGGGTGCTGTCCTGTGGGTGCTGTCCTGTGGGTGCTGTCCTGTGGGTGCTGTCCTGTGGGTACTGCTCTGTGGGTGCTGTCCTGTGGGTGCTGTCCTGTGGGTGCTGTCCTGTGGGTGCTCAGGTGGAGGTGTGATTATTGAAGAGACTAAACAGCACCATCTGATTTTGTTCTAATCTTTCACATTTAAAAGACAACAACTCTACAAAATGAACTAGAAAGAAATCGCAAAAGAATCACGTTATCAATGAAATAAATCCCAAATGCTCCATCCTCGAAGTTGTGGGTTCGAGTCCCAGATTGAAATATTGACTAAATCGTCTCAGCTCTCCCCATGTTACATCCTTAATAAAAGTTTGACTTTTTGACTCCAAGTCCAAATATGGAGCCGCAATCATTTTCAATCGTCTCGATTCAGTTGCTGTAAAAATCCAAATCTTTTCTGGCTCATGTAAAACCCGGAGTTTTAGATTTCTGAAGAGAATGTAATCTGATTACTCCAGTTATCACTAACATCTGAACACAATGAACATTTGTACGTATTAAGGCACATGATGCTTTAATGATTAGTTTACCTGAATTATGAATGTTTCGATAGCTCTGCTCAAATATTTGTCATATAAAACCATTTAATTATTTATCTATTTCAGGCAAATAATGAAAAGAAAACAAAGAAAACAAAATTCATTTAAACATACAACAAAAAGCAAGCTCCAATTAGCTTGAAAGGGGGTGGGAAAAATAAAACTAATTTAATCGCAGCCCAGTCTCTCTCTATAGTGACCAGACCTGTTGTATAACTCACAAAGTCAAATCTCCAAATCCTCTCAGATGATGCTCTCTCTCTCCAATTGTAAAGAAACACTGCATGTTAGTCGGTAATCATTTGTTGAACGTTTTATGTAGGAATATTGACGTCATATAATAATTTACAAGATCCTTAAACTTTAGCAACTTTTACTGAATAAATAAGTTATGGCGGGACCACATTACACCGGTTTGAGAATCGCTGCATTGGCCCCCGTGTGTTTCAGGATCGATTTGAAAGTTCTTTTAATGGTTTTTAAATGTCGTTATGGTCTTGGTCCTTCTTATCTTTCAGAACTGCTTTTACCTGAGGAGCTCAGGGCTGAGGAGGAGCTCAGGGCTGAGGAGGAGCTCGGGGCTGAGGAGGAGCTCGGGGCTGAGGAGGAGCTCAGGGCTGAGGAGGAGCTCAGGGCTGCAGAGAACGAGAATGTTTTTAAGAGCAGGCTCAAGACCCACCTTTTTAGCTTAGCTTTTAACTGACTAATCTATTTATTTAGTCCTAATATGTAAAATAGATATACGGGAGGTTGTGCAGGCTCATTGTTTTAAATGTTGTTATCTGTAAAGCACTTTGTGATACCTTTCGGTATGAAAAGCGCTTAATTAATAAAGTTTGATTGATTGATTATGAGTGTGGCACAGTGGTTAGCGCTTGTGCTTCAGAGCTAGAAGGTCCCGGGTTTGATTCCCACCTGGACGGGGTCTCTCTGTGTGGAGTTTGCATGTTCTCCCTGTGTCTGCGTAGGTTTCCTCTGGGTACTCCGGTTTCCCCTACCACTAAAAACATGTACAATAGGCCAGGATGAATGTGAGTGTGTTTGAGAGTGCACATGGGGGACGGCAGATGGAAATTAGCCTGTGGCTACAATCTGGCGTGGCGTGTTTACATGCATGAGACCCATGTATGTGCATTAACATGCACTGTCCCGACCAAATAAACCAATAAACATCTAATGAAAGCAACCTTGTGAATGATCGTTTCTGTAATGTGATTAAAGGATTAAAACAGAACAATGATGTTCATTTAATCCATAAAAGACCATTTCTTTTACATTTGTATCATGTAAATGAGCCCAAACAACCAAGTCACTTCCCTTCATGCTGTCCCGGGACCCGACACTGGCATCAAAGCTAAGTGGTGCTGTGGTTAGCACTTATGCTTCACAGTGAGAAGGTCCCAGGTTCGATTCCTACCTTTCTGTGTGGAGTTTGCATGTTCTCCCTGTGTCTGCGTAGGTTTCCCTCCGGGTACTCTGGTTTCCCCTACCATGAAAAACATGTACAATAGGCCAGGATGAATGAGTGTGTGTTTGAGAGTGTGAGTGTGGGACAATTGATGCAAATAAGACTGGTATGAGTAAACAGACTGCACCTATGAGAGGAGTGGGGGGGAAACTGTAGCATAGCGCTGTATTGTCCTGAGTCACTGACGGTCACTTCATCATATGGTCACTGGATGTTATATCAGAGTCATACATTATCGCCTCCAGCCCTGATTCAGTCGCTAAGAGATCAGTCCGTTGAGAAAAGTTCTTGTTCCTGACTGCAGTTTTTGTCTCCCTCGGGCAGCTCCCGATCCTGGCCTCGTCGGTGGTCAGCCTCTACTTCCTGGAGCTCACGGACATCTTTGAGCCGGTGCATTCTGGGTACTCATGCAGCGACCGGAGCCTGTCGCTGCCGTACATCCAGCCCAAGCAGGAGGTGTGCCCCCTCCCTCTGCTGTTCAGCCTGGCCTTCGCCGCCCCCACGGTCACCGTGAGTAGCATTTTGACACCTCATGGGAGCGCTCGGTTACTGACTGCTGCTTGTCTGACCGCTGCTTGTCTGACCCCTATGTAGCCCTGAGAGGAGTTAAGAGTATTTCAGATTACGTGACATGTGACGGGTCACTGATGAACTGTCACAGACGACATGTTCAAAACAGTAACTTCTGTGTTGGTGTTTTTGTCATGAAGCTAACGGCTAACTCTAAACTACAATTCAATACAATACTTATCACGATACTTAGGGGCAGATACAATATTTATTATGATAGTTAGGGGCTGATACAATACTTATCACGATACTTAGGAGCCGATACAAAATTCATCACTATACTTCGGGGCAGATACAATATTTAATATGATAGTTAGGGGCTGATACAATTCTTATCACGATACTTAGGCGCCGATACAATACTTATCACGATATTTAGGGGCCGATACAATATTTATTATGATAGTTAGGGGCTGATACAATTCTTATCACCATACTTAGGGGCCGATACGATATTTATTATGATAGTTAGGGGCTGATACAATGTTTATCATGATAGTTAGGGACCAATACAATACTTATCACGATACTTAGGAGCCGATACAAAATTCATCACTATACTTAAGGGCAGATACAATACTAATCATGACACTTAGGGGCCGATACAATATTTATCATGATAGTTAGGGCCTGATGCAATACTTATCATGATGCTTAGGGGCCGATACAATTTTCATCATGATACTTAGGGGCTGATACAATTTTCATCATGATAGCTAGGGGCTGATATAATACTTATCATGATACTTATGGACTGATACAATATTCATCACGATACTTAGGGGCCGATATGATCTATATTGCGATACAGTAAATATAGTGAAACCTTTGAAACAGGTAAAAAGGATGATGTGTCCAAAAGCTAGAAACCAAATGCCACTTTGAGTAGTGCGTTACCACAGCATAAATGTAGGCGTAACACAAAGTGTGTCACTGTTTCAGAAGCAATGCTACATTTAAAAAGTACTGAAAGTATTGCTACTTTGATAAAACATTGATTTATCAAGCATTGATACTTTATTTGTAACAAAGGCGTATTTTGATATATTGCCTAGTGGTTTTCAAAGTGAGGGTTGGGACCACTTTGGGGGGGGGTCGCGAATTGGGGTCGCAAAATGATTTTGAGACGATATTTTTTACATTTCTGACCTTTAATTTGATGTATTTTTTGTAACAGATTTTAAATTAAGCCAAATATCAAAGTGCAGTCTCCAAACTGACATCATTAAACCAGATGTTGGTTGAGTGATTTTGGGGGTCGCAGCCTGAAAGGTTTGGGAACCCCTGCTTTAGCCCTTACCAGACACTGTATCTTAAGGCATGTCCTTATAGTCTGATTGTTTTTCTTTTCTCCAGTTTAGACAGGCGGACCAGACTAGTCAGAAAAGCTAATACAGTTTGCAAAAGATTTTCCTCAAAGGATTTGCTTGAAGCAATTATTGTTGTTTATTCATAGAATCACTTCTTCAGTGTATTTCACAAACTGGTGTAATCTTCGGGTCTGGTGGGGCTCAGTCTGTTTTCCGACTGAGTGGATCATCGGTTTGAGATATAAACATCATGTAAAATGTTTTGTTATTGTGAATAAATCAACATTGCAATTGTAATCAGTGAAACCACTCTTTGATTTGAACATAATGACCTCATTTCCGGTGATGTGTAAGGAATATTACAAAACCTGCTGCAAGGCTGCAAGATTCTTCGTGATCAAATCTACATATGAAATCAATTTGAAAGGTCACAATTAGCAGATCACAGGCTGCAGTTATTTAGCAAAGATATTTGTTGTAAAATAAACCTTTTAACCCTGGAGTTGCGAGCTCTACAAACATAAGATACTTGTATTATTTGAGCAGTTCATACACGATGGATGTTGTCTCTGCCGTGGAGAAAGTCCCATCACTCGTCGTACCCACTCAGCCTAACGTTCCATCTGTGTTTGCGTTGCCAGATCCTGATCGGCGAGGCCATCCTGTACTGCTATCTGTCGCGGCGGTCCTCCTCCGGCCAGACCGAGGCCAACATCAACGCGGCTGGATGCAACTTCAACTCCTACATCCGAAGAGCCGTCCGCTTCATCGGTGAGGAGACAGAAGCCCACACACATGTCACTCAGGCTCCGGGGCTTTTCATTTCAAAGAGCTGTGACAAACGCTGCAGGGGAATAGGACTGACAAATACATTTAGAGATAGAGCCATTTGGAACGTTTCCAAATACTAGAAAAAATGTACTGAAAGTTTTTCTATCATTTAAAATGGTAATTAATGAGGAGTTTCATACGTAAAAATGCGTGAGTTTTGTTTTTGTTTTGAAAGAGCTTTGACTGTACACTGCCTGACCCCCCAAAGGTTTCTATAAGCTTCTGTGCTGTCCAAAGATCCAGTGTGTTGTTCATTTTTCACCAAGATCTTATATTGCGGATGGGAGAGTGTGACCACTGCACAAAGCCTTGTCCAGCACATCCCAAAAGATTCTCAATGGGGTTAAGATCTGGACTCATCTCGTGCTCCCTGAACCACTCTTTCACAATGTGAGCACGATGACCCCTGTCTTTTTTGGAATGTGCCCGTGCCACCAGGGAAGAATAAATCCATGGATGGAATAATCTGGTCATTCAGGATGTTCAGGTAGTCAGCTGACCTAATTTTTTGGGCACATATAATTTTTTCCACATAGTACGCTTCAAACCAGCACCATTTTACTGCAGTGTGCGCCGTTGTATGGTTTACCAGTTCCATTACAAACGAACACAGTCGTTGAGGGCGGAGCTCTCATGGACGCACGCGCTGGAATACACATTACTGAAGCAACAACAGAACGGCCATGAAAACTTTTGTGAGTTTTTATGATAACACTGTGGTCAAATGATGCCTTTTGATGGAGTTAATGGAATTATTCAGAGGATCCAATGCAAACGATAGAGGAAAGAAGCCGCTAAAAGACGAGCTATGAAGCTAAGCTACATGCAGACCTGCTAAAGTTGTGCTAACAGCGGCTAAATACTATCATCGCAAAATCCCCTTTTTCAACAGCGGTATGATGTGAAATATTAAATCAGTATGACCTGCATGTTTTAGTGAGGGCGTTCCTCTCTCCTCTGCCCAGTCAGAGCTCAGTTTGTCCACGCCATGGCAAGTTCAGCACTTTGGCCCAGGGCTGAGTTCGGTCCCAAAGTTTGTGCCTGGCTGATCTTGTTTGACCCTGGTCTGGCCAGTGGAGACATTCACCTACACGGGTAGACGTGGCACTGGACTGGGTGGTGATTGCCAGTGGAAAACATGAGCGACACGGTAGCGCAGCGGTTAGCACTCGTGCTTCACAGCTAAAAGGTTCCGGGTTCGATTCTCACCTGGTCGGAGCCTTTCTGTGTGGAGTTTGCATGTTCTCCCCGTGCCTGTTTATGTTTCTTCTTCCCCTACCACTAAAAACATGTACAATAGACCCGGATGAATGAGAGTGTGTCAGAGAGTGCGAGTGTGGGACAACGGTTGGAAATTAGCCTAAGGTTAATGCATGAGACCCATATATGCTCATTAACATGCACTGTCCCGACCAAATAAACTAATAAAATGTGATGCTGAACCTGGACCTGACCAACTGCAGTCGCCCCAGGTCATGGCAGTTAGTTAAATCCATGTGTACACATTTTTTCTGGGTCAGGCAGTATATGTCAACTGAAAAGTTATAACAGAATACCCTCAACTTTTCAGTTGACGTATACTGCACATTTTAAATCAATATTGCAAATTGAGTGTCAAATCAACAAGTAACAATGCAGACATGCCATGTTGTAATGTCGCATAGCCTCTAATCACTCACAGGAAGTGACATACATAGAGGTAAACATTTTTAAACTGTTGCCATGCCAACCATGCTATACACCAATAAACTACACACCAATAAAGTCAAGCCAAAATCGATATGGATGCTTTTTCACAGCAAATAGTTCAGTAGAAGCGAAAAACTGCACTCGTTGCTCACGCTAGCATATATACCGTGAAGCTAACACTAGCTTCCTGTTTAGAATTGTCCTTTTAAAAGTATTTATGGGCTGTTTGCTCCTCTCCATGTCTGTATCTTTATTTGGTAGAGAATATAAAGCAGTGCTAAGTAACTCTTGCCCCTAGAGGCCATAAGCGCCACAACAGGTGTCGTAGCATGTTATATTTTTTTACTCATTAATTGTCCATGAGAGTAAATACTGCGCTGACAGAAAAGACAAAGGGACAGAGGGATATTGTACATCTAATTACGCAATGGAGATGATTTTTTTTCACTCAAACTTGGCTGTAAATACTGTTTAAGTGGCGCTAGCCCATAGTTAGTTTTACCTGTTAGCTTGTTAGCTTCTTCTTCGCGATCCCATTAGTGTGTATTGGGGGCTCCGACCCGGAGGCAGGAAAGTTGCAATTGTGGTTTTCTGGCCAGAGACACCATGGGGGAGATGAAAGACCCCTGCTTTAATAATGCAGCATTTGTTAAAGTAATGGTGGAGAAATGGGAAAGTTTAGTTTTTCCTTCTTTTTAACGGCTGAACTACTGAACTTTTTCTCAAAACAGACTTACGGTCGCCTTCTTTCGCTCCTTTGCTAAAATTCGGACCTCGCTGTCCTCGTACAGTTAATTCGGAACCGCTGCTGTTCTCTCTGCGATGCTGGTACATCCTCTTATTGCGGGCTGTCTGACCAGTGTACAGTGTTTTCAAAGTAGATAGCGTAAACATTTCAAACGAGTTGCTCTTGATTGTTTTTTTTCTTCCACTTCTGCGCTCAGGCGTGCACATCTTCGGCCTGTGCGTCACCGCCCTGATCACTGACATCCTGCAGCTGTCCACCGGCCTACACGCCCCCTACTGGCTGGAGGTGTGCAAGCCCAACCTGACGCACGTCAACATGAGCAGCTGCGAGGAGGGCTTCATCCTGGAGGACATCTGCTCTGGACAGGACCAGAGTCTCATCACCGCGGGGAGGTACGGCACTCACAGTCCACTTCCTGGTTTAGACTGACCAATGACTGCGTAGCATTGCATCGAGAATGAAATACAAGCTTTCATTGTATTGGTGAACATGTGAGTGGATCGAGCTCTCCTCAGACCTGGCGTCACAAACTCGTCACCATGGAGATGTGGCCGCTTTGCTTTCACTGTTGCTTTAACCCTGTTTGTTCTCGATTAGTCCTGGTTTAATCCTGTGGTCAGTCCGGGTTTAGTACTGGTTTATTCTTTCTTTATAAAGTCCTGGTTCTGCTCTTTGTTCAGTTCTGCTTTAGTGCTTCCCTGTTTAGTCCTAACTTTGTCCTGCTGTAGCCCTGGATTTATGGTTTAGTCCAGTATTTTTGGTTTAGTCCAGTATTCAGTCCTGGTTTAGTCCTGATTTAGTCCCGGTACAGTCCTGGTTCAGCTCTGGGTGAGTCCTGGCTTTGCCCTGGTTTAGTCCTGGTTTAGTCTAGTATTAACCCAATATTCAGCCATAGTTTGGTCCTTGTTTAGTCCTGGTTGAATCCAGCCTCAGCCCTGTCTTCAGTCCTGGTTTAGTCCTGCTCTAGTCCTGCTTTAGTCCTGGTTCAGCCCTGGTTCAGTCCTGCTTTAGTCCTGCTCTAGTCCTGCTTTAGTCCTGGTTCAGTCCTGGTTTAGTCCTGCTCTAGTCCTGCTTTAGTCCTGGTTCAGCCCTGGTTCAGTCCTGCTTTAGTCCTGCTCTAGTCCTGCTTTAGTCCTGGTTCAGCCCTGGTTCAGTCCTGCTTTAGTCCTGCTCTAGTCCTGCTTTAGTCCTGGTTCAGTCCTGGTTCAGTCCTGGTTCAGTCCTGGTTCAGCCCTGCTTTAGTCCTGCTTTAGTCCTGGTTCAGGCCTGCTTTAGTCCTGCTTTAGTCCTGGTTCAGTCCTGGTCTAGTCCTGGTTCAGCCCTGCTTTAGTCCTGGTTCAGTCCTGGTTTAGTCCTGGTTCAGCCCTGGTTCAGTCCTGGTTCAGTCCTGGTTCAGTCCTGGTTCAGTCTTGGTTCAGTCCTGCTTTAGCCCTGGTTCAGTCCTGGTCTAGTCCTGGTTCAGTCCTGGTTCAGTCCTGGTCTAGTCCTGGTTCAGCCCTGGTTCAGTCCTGGTCTAGTCCTGGTTCAGTCCTGGTTCAGTCCTGGTTCAGTCCTGGTCTAGTCCTGGTCTAGTCCTGGTTCAGCCCTGGTCTAGTCCTGGTCTAGTCCTGGTTCAGCCCTGGTCTAGTCCTGGTTCAGTCCTGGTTCAGTCCTGGTTCAGTCCTGGTCTTGTCCCGGTCTAGTCCTGGTCTAGTCCTGGTTCAGTCCTGCTTTAGCCCTGGTTCAGTCCTGGTTCAGTCTTGGTCTTGTCCCGGTCTAGTCCTGGTCTAGTCCTGGTCTAGTCCTGGTTCAGTCCTGGTTCAGTCCTGGTTCAGTCTTGGTCTTGTCCTGGTCTAGTCCTGGTCTAGTCCTGGTTCAGCCCTGTGTAATTCCTCCCTGTCGGCTCTCGTATCCTCTGCTGGAGGATGTGAGTGGGAGGTAATGTCTAGTTTGAACACTGGGTGGTAAAGCTCTGTGTGGTTGCCATGGAAACGCGGCGCTGAATAAGAGGGCCTTGTAGTCGCTGCCCGCTGAGGTCGCTCCACACAAACTCACTCAACATGGCCGTCGCTCCACCGTGAGCGGGAGCTTCCATTCGAGACGGACCAAACACAACACAAGCATTCATTCATCAGCATTCTGACCCAGAGTAGGGCTGGGTACAAATATCTGAGTAAAAGTATCAGGTATCGGTGTCATTAAAGTAAAACAACGTCCCCAGCCCTCGTCAGCAGCAGAAGAAGACGCTGTTTGGTGAATATTTGAACAGTTAGTCCCGGGCGGAGATCTGCACCACAGAAGTGCTCACTCTGTCCTCTGGGCTCGTTCTCAGCCTCCCACCACTTTCACAGCTCCGATATGTCACGTCAATCCACCAGGGCTCTCGCGCAGGCTGCGGGCTCCTATACTGTGTACTGTGGAGGACATCACAGTACACAGCGCCAGAGGAGAGCATGCAGTACAATCAAACAAGGTCGAGAAATACACAAGAAGCAGAGTCACGGGGGTTCCGCAGGGCCTGAAGAACCAAAGCCATAGTGTTGTGCCCAAGTCAAGGCCTTAAAGCGATGGTGTGGAAGTCCAAATGCAAAACGAACCGCCTGGTCTTGCATTTTGATCTAAAGTACGTAATATTATATCGTTTTTTTGTCCCTCTTTCCCGGATCTCAGCGACGAATCAGAGGAGCTTTGATTGTTGACTTTCAAATCTCTCCCTCTCTCCTCACTTTTCACATGTATATGATCAGTTTTCATTGCTTTAGGATTATCACACGGTGCGACTGGTCGGCTCGGTGGCACAGTGGTTAGAGCTTGTACTTCACAGCGAGAAGGTCCTATAGGTTTGTTGACTACCTGGACGGGGCCTTTCTGTGGAGTTACATGTTTCCTCTGGTTTACCCTAACACTAAAAACATGTATAATATCGTCCCCTCTGGAGCCGGGACTCCCCTGGATATGAGATTCCTAATCCCAGACGGACACTTGTGAATGTGACATTTTGTCAGTAAAAATACAGTGGGTGCGAAACATCTTTAATAAAGTGTGACTAGGGGAAGGTGAAATGATCAACAAAAGGCACGAGGATTTGAGACATTCCCATAATGTACAAAGGAGAGCAATAATGCCTCGTAGCGCCCCGATACGGCAAGTATCACAGCTTTAAACATGTTTCTTGGCAGCCAAGGGTCTTTCAGTTCAGTCGGATTTTAGCGCTTTCTTCCTTACAAAAGTCTTGCAGAACTGAGAGATTTGTTGGCTGTCAGACACATGTAATATTTCCGATTTTAAAAGGGATTTCTCTAGTATTGTGAGTTAATAAGAACTTTAACGGGGGGACGTCGTCGACCAAAGAGCTCCAACAGGAGATTCCTTTGAAATTGTAAAATGCATTATTAGAAGGGTCCCATCAGAGTTTAATAGTTGAATAATTGTGAAACCTTTCTCCTTTTTTAATCAAGCCAGTTCTGTAGAAACAATCATACGTCAGTGTTCCAGATAAAATAACAGTGAGGAAAAAAATAGTGTCTGTAAAGCCATTTCCATGACAACAAAGCCTGTTTGTTAGTTGTGCTGTTCTTCAGTATTTATACAGGTTTAGCTCTTTCTGAAAGAAAGTGATGACAGTTTCAGTGTCCGATTCCAATATATATTCAGTGTTTACTACTTTAAGATATAGAACACTGACGACTCCCTCCTCCAGTGAAGTCAATCCAGGCCGATGTTTTTAACTCGGCCATGTAATAGAAATATTCTATTGTGCGAGGCAGGACTAATTCCTCATAGAGCAGTGGTTTTTGGACTCCAGTGGGAGGTCAGGTCTGTGCATATACCATAACATTATGTATATGTTTTATCATTGTTGTTGGTATTATACACCTTGCCCAGGAACAACAGCTGAAAACTAGCTTTGCAGCTAATACTGACACTTTTACAGAAATGTTCATTAATGTGTACTGTCCCTGTCAAGTAAACTAATAAATAAATAAATAAATGAATGAATACGGTCCTCAGTGTTAGCTGAAGGACTGTCAATTGATGGAAATGAACAATTGAAAGCTAATTCTGTACAGACTGGAATAAACTGCAGCAGAAGAATCTGATTTAATGTAATACAGTTAAATATGAATCGTAGAAAATCCTCAGGCCATGTCTGACCATCAGGGTTTGAAGTGTTTTAGAGGTTTTGTAAAATGTTGGTGTCCTCCTGGTGCACATTCACTGAGTGTGTGTCAGTCTGTGGATGGTTCTGATCTGTGAGATGACAGCTGTGCTCAGCCTCAGGCGGGCCATGATCTCCCTCCTCCTATTGGGCAGCATCAGTGAAGTCAATGTTTCTCTCACCACTTATCAGAAAGAGAATTCAAGAGCTGAGATCTAGGTTTAGGAAAGTTGAAGATCATGTTTTGTGTTGTTACATTACTATAGAGGGCCTCACACGATTACTATAATGTTTTATGTTTAAAAAATATAATAAATGGGTAGGTAATAGTTAAAAAAAAATGTACTTATTTGGTTTTGGCAAAAGTGTAATATGTATTTATTATATTTACTATATTTGTTTTTCATTTTGGAAAATTCCCCACATTTCCGAGCTTAATTTCCCTTTGAAAGATTCCGTCCATGTTCTGTGTAACCCTGTTAGTTGTTTGTTTGTAAATAGTTGTGTTGTAGTTTCAGTGTATGCGGGTCATTGAATGAAGTCGATCAATAATAGATCAAACATATGCTTGAGATTTCCTCCCTGCAGCACTGAGCTTTTGTACAGTGTCGTAGAAACATGGACACGTTTGGAGAGATACAAAGGTCATCTTTTCCTTTAAAGTCATTGTTTACTGTGGAAGTGAAGAGCAGAACATATGGCCGCAGGTGTCAGCGTGTTTTGCCCTTGGAGCAGCAGCAGCAGCAGCAGCAGCAGCAGCAGCAGCAGCAGCAGCAGCAGCAGCAGCAGCAGCAGCAGCAGCAGCAGCAGCAGCAGCAGCAGCAGCAGCAGCAGCAGCAGCAGCCAGGATTTACATCGTGTCAAAGTGAGATCAACTATGAAACTACGCAAGTTCACTCCCTCAGTCCAAGTCCTAATTCCAATTTCTGAATTAGATTATGTCATAATGTCAGTTGGAGGACCGGGGCCAATACAACTCTATTCAAGTGGTTTGTCCCAATAATGAGAGAGATATCATTATTGGGACAATAATGATATTCAGATGATCAGAGGAGACAGAGGGCAGCTACAGTTTCTCCATCCTCCAAGGTCATGCGGGTGGAGTGGCTGAAGAACAACGAGATCATCGACCCGGCCGAGGACAGGAACTTCTACATCACCGTGGACACAACCTGATCATCAAGCAGGCGCGTCTGTCCCACACGGCCAACTACACCTGTGTGGCCAAGAACATCGTGGCCAAGCGCAAGAGCTCCACCGCCGTGGTCATCGTCTACGGATTTCCCATCAACCAGTGCTCCTCCTGTGACCAAAACAGTGAAGATGGCGGCCGCGACACAACCATCTTTCACCAAAGAAAAAAAAGAGTGGTGCGCACTGAATGGGTGCTGCTGCCGGATGCTCTCTCATCGAATGCAATTTCTCCATCTGTGAGATCAATAAAGTATCATCTTATCTTATCTTATATTAGCCAAAAAGCAAATAAAACAATATCACGACTGTTTTATTGGAGAGTTAGTCTTGTTGAATAAAATGTAAACAGAAATCAAGCAGCTGTCGGATAATTCCTCAGGATGTAAATTCTTCACCTTCTGTGTTTCTGACTGTAGCTGTGTTAGCCTTGAAGCTAAAGGCTAACGTTTATTTAACGCTAATGGTAAAGTAGTGCCACCATCTGAACTCATATAATGAAACACATGTATTTGTTTTCTTCTGTTTTTTTTTTTATCTGAGTTTATTTTCTTTACCTTAGAGATCATAGAAATGCCTTTAGCTATCTGAGTCTGTTCCTTCACAAATTGTACGTTCCGCTCCCATATAAGGAATATGGAAGCCGTGCACAAAACTGAAATATGGTGTGATGCGTTTTGTCCTTTTCATGGCATTTGTAGAATTTCTAACATAGTATAAGATGAAGATTAGTGGTTTAGTGGATGTTTTTCTGACTCCACAAAAATCAGAAATTGAGTTAGCATTTAGCTCAGATACTAAATTGTATCTAAAGTCAAATCTCCAATGGTCTGTACATTCATTAATGATTTCTAACTTTGGCCTAAATGTGGTCGATGGTTGACAACAGCTGAAAACATCTGGATCAGTAGTTAATGCTAATGGCTAATGACCAAAGTTTCAGACTTGCCAAGTCCGCAGACATTAGGATCAAACCTGCTTCTCCGTTCTTTTACTATGGTCATTGCCCTACACGGGCCAACAGGAAGTTAGCCAAAAACATTCTCTGCACAGACTATTGGGATGTTAAGTGTGACATCACACACAAAAGCCTGTAGTGGCTCAACAGGAGGTTGAAATCCCATTGTAGTCAATAGGGCTAAAGTTCCATTGGACCCAGAAGTAATAATAATAATAACAATAATAATAATAATAATAATAATAATAATGCATCGGTTTTATACAGCCCTTTTCTGGACGCTCAAAGACGCTTTCATTATTATTTATTTATTGAAACAGGGACAATGTACAGAACCATTAGTCTTTACAAGAGGAGATGGTTTGCACCAGATTTAGCTCAGCAGCTATTTTCCATCCGCAGTCCCTGGACAGGTGTGAACATAAAGCATTACAATTACAATCTACAAATCCAATCTACAATAAAATCACTGTATAAAATACATTCTATGCTTTTCCTAAAAGTGTACACACAACAACAACAAAACTAAACAATCTCTATGGTTTACAATACATTCATTAATGCTGATACGACTGATGATCTAAAATGTAAATTTTCAAATTTCTAGTAAAACTATTAAAATCCACAGACAGTTTCAAACTGTCTGGAAGTTCGTTCCACTGTTTAATGGAGCGAAACGAGAAGGCACATTGTGCAAAGGCCGACGATCTTTTTGGTATGACACAGTTATTGTTTGCAGTGGATCGAGTAGCTCTTGTATTTTGCTCAGAACAAAGTCTGACAAAGTTCTTCAGTGGTGGTGGAGCTGCGTTATTGGTGATTTTGAATATAGTTCTTAGATTATTGTATAAAATGAGATTGTCAAAACTGAGCAGTTTATACTTACTCAGGATATTGCAATGATGATGATGAAGTGTTTTTTTATCGAGTGCCTTTAAAGCCTGATTATACACGGATCTTAGTGGTTTGAGTGTGGTCTCCTTTGCCTGTGACCAGCTGGATAAACAGTAAGTAAAGTGAGGAATTATCATGGCGTTGAAATAAGTGAAAGCCGCCGCGACTGTCAAGCTGTTCCTCATATGTTTTAGAGAAGAAATATTATATTTAATTGTATTGGTTAGTTTTTTAATATGCTTTTTGAACGTCAGTGTTTGGTCTAAATAGAGCCATAAGTATTTTGTTTCTGTTACATTTTTTAGTGCCTCTCCATTCACATAGATGCTAGGCATCTCTTTTGTATTATTTGTTTTGTGAAAATACATACCAACTGTTTTACTAGTGTTTAATGTCAGACATGAGGATTGGAGCCAATTTTGGATTTCTTCCAATGCTGAAGACAACTTTGAGGCCACTGTCTGCATATCCTTTCCATGTGTGAATATGACGGCATCATCTGCATACATAATTATATCCAGGTCTTTGCACACATCAGGGAGGCTATTTATATAAATGCTGAAAAGCAAGGGCCCCAGGATTGATCCTTGTGGGACCCCGGTTGTGCAAGGCTTAAAGGAGGACATTGCATTATTAGTTCTCACACACTGCGTTCGGTCAATAAGGTATGAATGTAACCATTCCAGTGCTTCACTGGACAGATTACACTGGGCATTAGGGACAAGAGGACAGAGTGGTTTACCGCGTCGAAGGCCTTTCGTAAGTCCAAGAACACGGCACCCACCGTGCCCCCCTTGTCCAAGCCGGCCCTAATGCTCTCCGTTAGGTAGCAGCAGGCAGCATCAGTGGAATGCTGCCTGCGAAAACCAAATTGCATTTGGTGCAAAGCATTATTATCATTTAGATGTTCTGTTAACTGCCCTATGATTGCTTTTTCTAAGATTTTTGACACTACAGGTAGTATACTAATGGGCCTATAGTTACTAACCTCATTTTTACTACCAGATTTATGAATTGGGGTAATAACTGCTGCTTTGAAGACATTAGGGAACACACTTTCATTAATAGATTTGTTAATAATTTGGGTTATTGTTGTTGCTAGAGTCTCCCTATGTTTTTTGATAAGTGTGTTGTCAAGTCCCCAGTAGTCTTTGGCCTTTGAATTTGATAAAGATTGTATTATTTTATCTGTTTTGGCATCATCAATAATTTTAAATTTTAGTGCAGTATTGGACAGAAATGCAGGTGGTGAGAACAATTGAAGGGAACCAGACGTTTGTGATGTGATTTCATTCACAGAGTCTATAAAATAGTTGCTGAAGTGATCAGCAACTGTGCCATCATTAATGTAAGTTTCATCTATTTTAAGCTCTATGGCCGTGCATTTTGGTTTCCCTCTTCCTGTAATTTTATCTATTGTTTGCCACAGCTTTTTAGAATTTCCCTGTGCCTGTTTAATTATATTAAGAATAAATGTCGCCCTAGCTTTTCTAAAAACCTGTGTAACTTTATTTCGAAGTCCAGTAAAAATTAATCGATCGGTATACTTTACATTGCATTATTCATTCACTCCATACTTGGTGGTGGTAAGCTACTATTGTAGCCACAGCTGCGCTGGGGTAGACTGATGGAAGCGAGGCAACCAGTCTGCGCCATCGGCCCCTCCGACCACCACCAACCACTCACTCACTACATTCGCCAGGCTTCCTGGTGTTACCAAACGGTCTCCCATCCAAGTACCGACCAGGCCCTTCCCTGCTTAGCTTCCAAGGTCTGACGGGATTGGGCATCGCAAAGGCGGTATGACCTTGCTTAGAAGTGATGACATCATTTCTTAAGCAGAGGATTTGGGGCAGTAGTGGGAGGGAAAGGGAGAGTTCAGCTTCCTGAAGCTGTCCCTCAGTCAGTTGGACCTGTCACGGATGGAGACTCCGCCGTCTTCTCCCTGAGGCCAGACTGAAGAGGCCGTGAGATGGGCGTGGTATCTCCCTTTAAGATAACACTTTAACTCTGCCACAGGAAAGCCGGTCCAATGGGCCCCGTCCAGATCATTGTTGACCCAAAACTCTCACAAAGCCCACGGAGAAGAGTGTCATCCAGCTTTATACCCAGAGAGCGTCCGACGATCTCTACAGGAGGGACAGGAGACTTGTGCAGATCGGTCGCTGGTCAGACTCGGACATCTCCTCCGTTCATTGTCCTCCAATTTTTCCAAAGCTGCTGTGCTCTCTAGTGCAGAAAGCTGTGACTAAACATCCCAAAAACAAAAACGCCACAGCTCAAAGAGAACACTACCACGCCATGGTAACAATAATCGTATTTAGACAAAATGTACAATGAAATGTAGGTGCACTTCCAAGATATAATTTGTGGGATGAGTCTACTACATCTTGGTTTCTCAAAATATGTCAATATTTGTCAGAAAACCTGCTGTTAGATCTTTTTTCAGTAAAAGTCTAGTGCATTCTGTATCAGCGGCTGACATAAACAGCCTAAATAGAGAGTGTCCTTTTGCCTTAAAGTGGGTGAGTTAGTTTGAAAGTCAGCGATGTCAGATGAATATTCATTGGTCCTCAGCTGTCTCATTATGAAAGCAATAGCATAAAGAGCCCTCTGTTTTTCGCTGTGTTCCAGGAAGTCCTTTCCGTCCCAGCACGCAACTCTGGCCGCCTTCGCCGCTGTCTACATCTCTGTAAGTATGAAATAACAGCTCAACAGTCATGCGTTTAAGAATAGATATCATTTCAAGAGTTTAAAGACATGACTGTAGCTCCAACACCGTTTTAACTTGAAGATCTATCCAGAACTTTATGAACCAAAAAGTTAATAAAGCAGTTTACCGTATTACAGGTATTTGGTCCTTTATGCTGGGTTTACACATAACGACGACAAGCCATCAATCAAAAATCCAATTGTAATAGAAATAAATTCTACTGAATGTCTCGTTAAATGAATTCCCCATTATGTGTCCCCAGATGTACTTTAACACAGTGCTGACGGACTCGGCCAAGCTGCTGAAGCCTCTGCTGGTCTTCTCTGTCGTCATGCTGGCCATCCTGGCAGGTCTGACCCGCATCATCCAGTTCAGGAACCACCCAGTGGACGTGTACTGCGGCTGGCTGCTGGGAGCCGCCATCGCTGTCTACCTGGTGGGTCAGGCACATGCCAACCCGGCACCCTCTGCTCCTATCGTCCACTAAACATACCAAAACATACCAAAACATACCAAAACATACCAAAACATACCAAAACATACCAAAACACCCCTTTCAACAGGGTTTCTTTGGAGTATTTTGGAGTACTTTAACAGAAGCAATATTTGCTCTCCAGTGTGTGCATGATTTTTCCAAAATCCTCTGGATATGGGGGCTGTGTACACATAAGACATCCACATGAAGGGCGAGAGCTTTTCCTCCCTTATTTCCCAATGAGGGATTAACGATGTCTCCCACAAATCAATGAATAGTTCAAGAAAACAAAGGGCTTATATGGCAAACCTTAGGTGCTGATTGGTTGGGTTAAAAAGCGGGTTTATACATAAAGTGCATTCGCACTCAAAGTAGGCTGTGTTCTGCTGAATGTCCTGTTCTATGGGGTAAATGTAGCATTAGCATGTTAGTTTTAGTGTTGATGTCGCCTGTAGGTCTTGTATGACTTTGATCCCCAGTGCCCAAGCGCGACAGGCTCCGACTGTTTGATGAAAATGAGGCAGTAAGAAGCAAGGCACAGATCAAATAAGGCTAGAGCTTCTTACTGACCTGAGGTGGGATGCTCCTGGGCCTCTTTAGTTCCAAACTGACAGAGAGAGTTGTCCCTGACGTGGTAGAAGAAAAGCCTGGTGGTTGTTTCCTGATGAGTCCATAAGCCATTTCAAAAGTGTCGTCCTCAGCCGCTCAGCAACAAAATAACAAGCGCCATTTCTCCAAAGTAAACTTTTTAATGTGCGGGTCGGCTTGGGTCGGCTTGGGTCGGCTTGGGTCGGGTCAGCAAATTGAGACCCATTTTACTAATTACTGATGACAGTCACTGGAAACATGTTAAAAACGTTTCACTGCACGAAATATCCATAGGAGGAGTTATTTTCTGGTGCTGTTTGAATGTTTTCTTAGTGTTGCCTTATGGACACAGAGGTTTCCTCCTGTGAAGTCTTTATATCCAACCTGTTGTTTTGAACATGATGCCGGTCACTCACCGTCTGCCATGTAAACTTGAACTTTTGGAGTTGTAGAACTTTCCTAAAGCTTCTGATCAATTGATACAACTACCTAAGAAAACAATATATATATTCATACTTTTCTGGGCCGAGATGTCTGTTGCATTTCCTGGGATCTGCTGGAGCCACTCCTTCTGTTTGGGGGTCACTGCCCCGAGTGCCCCAATGACCTCGGGCACCACTGATGCCTTCACTCTCCAGGTTTTCTCCTGCTCTTCTCTGAGCCCCTGGTATTTCTCTAGTTTCTCGTGTTCCTTTTTCCTGATGTTGAAGTCTTGGTATTGCTATGTCGACCACAACGGCTTTCCTCTGCTCTTTGTCCACCACCACAATGTCCTGTTGGTTCATTACCATTCTGTCCTTCTGTATCTGGAAGTCCCACAGGATCTTGGCTCGGTCATTCTCTACCACCTTTGGAGGTGTTTCCCACTTTGCCCTTGGGGTTTCCAGCCCATACTCTGCACAGATGTTCCTGTACACGATACCAGCCACTTGGTTATGGCGCTGCATGTAAGCTTTCCCTGCAGCATCTTACACCCTGCACTTATGTTCTTACACCCTGCAGTTATGTTCTTACACCCTGCAGTTATGTAAAGCTGGATTGTCTCATTGGCCTCTTTGCACAGTCTACACCTGGGGTCTTGTCTGGTGTGATAGATCTGGGCCTCTGATGCTCTGGTGCTCAAGGACTTGTATATAGTGTTATATATACAGTAGTTTAGATACGATGCAATGTAATGGACTTTAGGTTTAGGTACGGGGTCACAAAAGTCCCTCTTGCCAACGCATTAACGACCAACCCTCGTAAAACCTTACACAGGATTTGGAACAGTGTTTTCTAAGGATTTGCGTTGATTCCGGGACAGTGGCAGATTGGAGTAGGCTGCTGTGCCCGAGCGAGGGCTGGAAGGAGGCTGAGTTTCCTCTTTAGTCTCCGACTCATGTTTATGAATCCACCCACTCCACTCACCCCGGCCCACTCACTTTCAGAGCCCACAGGCAGAGAGCTCTCCTGCCCACTCCAACGGTGCACAAACCTACTAACCTACTGGATTGTACGCACGGATGATCCTCAGAGCTGCTTCACAAACACCATTTACTCCGGCAGCGCCCTTCCAACACCATGAAGCGTCGAAGGCCAGTTGTTATTAGTGTGACAGTAGAAGAATTGAGACGTTAGAGAGTTTAAACTTTACTCACACCCTCCTTCTTTGTTTGTAAATGACAAAATCCGGTACAGCCTTTAAATTCAAGGTTGGTAGTGTGCGGAAACTCTTGTTTTTTATTCATGAGCGCTGGGATTTTCCCTCATCTCCTACGCACCTGTCTCAAGTAATTGATGTGTCAAGTTTTTTTCTCCTACAGCTTTCGAATTCAAAACATCAGACACAGTTGTTTCCTAATATCCGGCTTTCACTTTGAGAATTTCATCCACACGGAAAATGATTCAGTTTTTATGATGAAATCTTACACCACAAGCTGAGGGTGTTGAGACAATGGAAAGTGATTAGTCGACTAAATAGGGGAGCACTATACAGTTGTTTTTCCTGGGACTTTGCTATCACTATGTGCTCATGTAAGGACAGCCTATCCGTCAGGTTTGTATCCTGAAAAATGGTAAGCTCTGTGCCTTTGTGTGAGATTATTCAGTTGTTGTGGTTCTCAGCATCTGAATAACTCGGCTTATGTTTGAAAAGTACAGTGTGTAAAGTGTTTCGTTGTGACTGGCTGTAGTCAGTCTTTGCTACCTGTCCTGTGCAGGGGGTGTATGCCGTGGGGAACTTCCAGCCCAGCCAGGACCGCTCCAGGTGCCGCCCGCCTCTGCCCATTCTGAGGGAACCTCCGCTCTCCTCCCTGCCCAACGTCAGCCAGGTCGCCATGGGCAACAGCCACTCGGGTAACACCTCTGGGTTTGTCATTTGCAAAGGATGTACAGCCCTTAACTCCTCTTTTGCTGAAGTGCACTCATCCTGTTGGTGATTCGGACACGCCGCTCACTAGATCACATGACTCTGGTGCTTGGGCAGTCACATGACCTGGAGAAAGTAGTGAGCTGAGTGTCCGAGTGAGTGGTTTGTTCAAATAGAAATTGCAAGATGTGATGAAAACATCGACTGTGGTGTTTTTATTCATTTTGAGCATTCGACTACTTATTTCTTTATTTATTATTTCTACAAAACAGCGCAATGTCCAAACGATTACCCAAGTGCCAGAGTGATCTTTGGTGAGGAGAAAGTAGAGAGCTGCTGCGAGTCTGAATCACTAACTGAATGAGTGCACTATAGTCTACCAGTGTGGCACTGTGTAGTGGAGGGAGTTTGGGGAGAGACATTTTAGCATTTTACTTAAGTAGAAGTAAAAAAAAAAAAAAAGTAGTAGTATGCCAAATAATTGCTCATGTAAGAGTAAAAAAGTACTTGTAGAACATGCTACTTGAGCTCCTCTAACTCACTCTTAGTAAGAATAAGATTCACTAGTGACATAAATGTTGAGAAACAAAAACAGAAAAAGGGATAAAACTGTCCCTGTCTGATTACCTGGGTTAATATCTGATGTGGTGCTGTTAGGTCATCACACTCTGGGTCCCAGCCAAACAGAGCCCATCCTCACCAGGACCTCCTCCCACACGTTGGTCCCCAACACGGAGCTGCCCATGCTGACCCGCAGCGCCTCGTACCGGGAGCCCTCCATGAGCATGAAGAGGGCCAGCGCCGAGGTGGAGATCCTCTCGCCCCCCAGTCCTTTGGGCAACCGGGACAACATGAGCACGTTCAACAGCAGCACTCTGCCCAGGTACAACTACTCACTAAACTAATGTACTTATACTGAATACATACAGCAGTACTCTGCCCAGGTACAACTACTCACTAAACTAATGTTCTTACACTGAATACATACAGCAGCACTCTGCCCAGGTACAGCTACTCACTAAACTAATGTCCTAACACTGAATACATACAGCAGTACTCTGCCCAGGTACAGCTACTCACTAAACTAATGTTCTTATACTGAATACATACAGCAGTACTCTGCCCAGGTACAACTACTCACTAAACTAATGTTCTTATACTGAATACATACAGCAGTACTCTGCCCAGGTACAACTACTCACTAAACTAATGTTCTTATACTGAATACATACAGCAGTACTCTGCCCAGGTACAACTACTCACTAAACTAATGTACTTATACTGAATACATACAGCAGTACTCTGCCCAGGTACAACTACTCACTAAACTAATGTACTTATACTGAATACATACAGCAGTACTCTGCCCAGGTACATCTACTCACTAAACTAATGTCCTAACACTGAATACATACAGCAGTACTCTGCCCAGGTACAACTACTCACTAAACTAATGTACTTATACTGAATACATACAGCAGTACTCTGCCCAGGTACAACTACTCACTAAACTAATGTTCTTACACTGAATACATACAGCAGTACTCTGTCCAGGTACAACTACTCACTAAACTAATGTACTTATACTGAATACATACAGCAGTACTCTGCCCAGGTACAACTACTCGCTAAACTAATGTTCTTATACTGAATACATACAGCAGTACTCTGCCCAGGTACAGCTACTCACTAAACTAATGTTCTTATACTGAATACATACAGCAGTACTCTGCCCAGGTACAACTACTCACTAAACTAATGTTCTTATACTGAATACATACAGCAGTACTCTGCCCAGGTACAACTACTCGCTAAACTAATGTTCTTATACTGAATACATACAGCAGTACTCTGCCCAGGTACAACTACTCACTAAACTAATGTACTTATACTGAATACATACAGCAGTACTCTGCCCAGGTACAACTACTCACTAAACTAATGTACTTATACTGAATACATACAGCAGTACTCTGCCCAGGTACATCTACTCACTAAACTAATGTCCTAACACTGAATACATACAGCAGTACTCTGCCCAGGTACAACTACTCACTAAACTAATGTACTTATACTGAATACATACAGCAGTACTCTGCCCAGGTACAACTACTCACTAAACTAATGTTCTTACACTGAATACATACAGCAGTACTCTGTCCAGGTACAACTACTCACTAAACTAATGTACTTATACTGAATACATACAGCAGTACTCTGCCCAGGTACAACTACTCGCTAAACTAATGTTCTTATACTGAATACATACAGCAGTACTCTGCCCAGGTACAGCTACTCACTAAACTAATGTTCTTATACTGAATACATACAGCAGTACTCTGCCCAGGTACAACTACTCACTAAACTAATGTTCTTATACTGAATACATACAGCAGTACTCTGCCCAGGTACAACTACTCGCTAAACTAATGTTCTTATACTGAATACATACAGCAGTACTCTGCCCAGGTACAACTACTCACTAAACTAATGTTCTTATACTGAATACATACAGCAGTACTCTGCCCAGGTACAACTACTCACTAAACTAATGTACTTATACTGAATACATACAGCAGTACTCTGCCCAGGTACAACTACTCACTAAACTAATGTACTTATACTGAATACATACAGCAGTACTCTGCCCAGGTACATCTACTCACTAAACTAATGTCCTAACACTGAATACATACAGCAGTACTCTGCCCAGGTACAACTACTCACTAAACTAATGTACTTATACTGAATACATACAGCAGTACTCTGCCCAGGTACAACTACTCACTAAACTAATGTTCTTATACTGAATACATACAGCAGTACTCTGTCCAGGTACAACTACTCACTAAACTAATGTACTTATACTGAATACATACAGCAGTACTCTGCCCAGGTACAACTACTCGCTAAACTAATGTTCTTATACTGAATACATACAGCAGTACTCTGCCCAGGTACAGCTACTCACTAAACTAATGTTCTTATACTGAATACATACAGCAGTACTCTGCCCAGGTACAACTACTCACTAAACTAATGTTCTTATACTGAATACATACAGCAGTACTCTGCCCAGGTACAACTACTCCCTAAACTAATGTTCTTATACTGAATACATACAGCAGTACTCTGCCCAGGTACAAATACTTACTAAACTAATGTTCTTATACTGAATACATACAGCAGTACTCTGCCCAGGTACAGCTACTCACTAAACTAATGTTCTTACACTGAATACATACAGCAGTACTCTGCCCAGGTACAAATACTTACTAAACTAATGTTCTTATACTGAATACATACAGCAGTACTCTGCCCAGGTACAACTACTCACTAAACTAATGTACTTATACTGAATACATACAGCAGTACTCTGCCCAGGTACAAATACTCACTAAACTAATGTTCTTATACTGAATACATACAGCAGTACTCTGCCCAGGTACAACTACTCACTAAACTAATGTTCTTATACTGAATACATTCAGCAGTACTCTGCCCAGGTACAACTACTCACTAAACTAATGTTCTTATACTGAATACATACAGCAGTACTCTGCTTGGAAAGCTTGCATCTCTAGTTCCAAATATCTACCACTTTCTGTTCTAAAGTTATGTCCAAAAGTCATCAAAGTTGCAGATGGCGCGTCATGGACCTTAAACAATTAGCAGAGAGGGCTTATCCGGGTAAGCTGGGGCTATGTGTCCGAAACCATCAAATTATAGCCTGTATGTCCTGACCCTAGCTCCTGATCCTTAACCTTTCATGGGGTCAACTGTTAGATCTCTATGCAGTTAGTGAACTTTTGCTCCAGCAGCATTTGCCCAACTCGACCGTCCTTACCCAGGGGAAGGGGAAGTGACATCACCAACAGCTGCTGTTCTTCTTCTTAGGTTATTGGCAGACTGCAGGCAAACTAAAGCGCATGCCGCCACCTACTGTATAGTGTCCAACAATAACAACAACATAGTGTCCAAATAAAGACATCTAAGGAGAAAAAAGCCGTCATATTTCCCTTTAGCTTATTTTATCTCCACAGCTGTTTCATAAAGCTACATTATGCAAATGATCCATGCAGCTTAAAGGAATAGTTCACCGTTTTTACACACTGAGATATGTTCTTACCTGAGCTTAGACGAGTTGATCCGTACCTGTCTGGTCTTTGTGTGTTCCCGTGGAAGAGTGTGGTAGCTTCCAACTTCACCCCGTTTGGAGCTATAGGAATACATTGGGAGAGGCCAAATGCTAACAGCATCTTTCGTCTTTTTGCGCGACTGAGGGCACGCACAAAGACCAGACAGGTACGCATCAACTCGTGTAAGCTCAGGTAAGAACATATCTCAGTATGGAAAAACAGTGAACTATTCCTTTAAGTTTCTACTAAATGAAAACAAAAGCACAAACTGTCTTCATTTAATCCGTTTGCTGAGGCGGCTCTTTAACACTGACATGTGACTGAGCTGTGGTGAAGACAACATGGATTTAGTCACTTTTACAAAGTTTGGCTTGTGCAGAATCTTATTCCATTTTTATTTATTTTATTAAATGTGCTCCTGTCAATCAACAGTGGTTGCGCATGAATCACTCGAGGGTGGGGCCGAGGGGGGTGGTGGGATTGGCATTGGCTTATGATATGGCACATAGCTCCTAATCACCGGTTAGTTAGCACCAGAGGTCCCTATGCTAAAGTGGCTATGATAGTTAGCATCGAGGCTCCTGTTCCTAACTCCTTCCTAACTGACAGCACTATTCGGAGGCTTCTTATCATGGCGGACGCTGACGCACACTCGGTTTGGCGTAAGAGCTCTTACCAATCTGCTCGTTTCGGAAGGGGCCTGGGTTTAGACTCACAACATGAACATGGATTGGAATGTCAGCAGTAATTGGTCTAAGTTTGCCACAGTTGGGCTGTCTTGTTAACCATATTTAGTCAGAATGTTGCTTACAGATGATGACATCACAATCATAACATGTTTGTACCTGTACTGATGACCTTCCACACACATCCCTCCTTCGTCAGTCACAAAACATTTAACAAATCCAAGATTCTTTGATCAAATTTCCACGGTTTGTCTCAATAGCGTGTCGTGTGTTGGCCTGTAAAAATCCATGATCGCTGTAGAACGTAGAAAGTGAGCACATAGCTAGATAGAACGGTTTTAATTCTAATAACTACCCTTTAACGGCTCCTTGATAGCCATTCTTTCAGTTTGATGCATTGACACGACGGCTTTGTGTCACAGTTCGGCTGCGTTTCACTCTCTCCCTGACAATACACTTTGATTAGAAGCCTTTGTGCCAGCGAGTGCGTCTTCACATCATCATCTCTCTCGGAGCGGCCGTGACAGCGAGCTCACATCCTCTGAAGAGTTTGGGAGTCGGGGAAAATGCGCGCGTCACGTCGGCTTTTGTCTGGAGCCGGGTCTGCACTGTCCCTTTTTGAAACGTGTCTGCAGACGGAGAGAGGGAGAGTGTGGGTGAAGTGACAGCAGCTGACGCGAAGGACGCACTCCCCACCGGGCTCTGTCTGACAAAAGTCATTCGCGAAACCTTTTGTATATTAGATGACTTAATTTTTTTTTCCAGGAATTTTTTCAGTTTTTGATGATAAACGACTTTTAAAGTTCTGGTTTGTACAGTGGATAGTGAAAGTGGACACACCCCTCACACTTTTCCCAGATTTTGTCCTGTTACAGCCTCATCCCAAAGTGGATTACATTTGTTTTGTTTTCTCATCAATCTACACACAATACCCCATCATGACAAAGAATGTTTTACAAACAACATTAAAACTGCAGCACTCCACTGATCAGACTTTATGGTAGAGATGGTCGTCCGTCTGTAGGTTCTCCCATTTCCTCAGAATAACTGGTCTCCTCCCTGATCGCTCAGTTTGGACTGACTCAGCTCTAGGAAGAGTCCTGGTGGTTCTGAACTTCTTCCATTTAGGAATGATAGAGGCCACTGTGCTCTTCAGGACCTTCCCCAGATCTGAGCCTCCATACAAACCTGTCTCTGAGTCCACAGACAGTTCATTTGACTCCAGGGCTTAGTTTCTGACGTCTCTGTCAGCCGTGGGACCTTCTAGAGAGGTCAGTGTCCTTCCAAATCTGGTCATCATGAATTTAATCTACCTCAGATGGACTCTGGTCAGTTTGTAGAAACATCTGAAGGATGATCAGTGGAAACAGGATGCTCCTTGCAAAGGGGGTGTATACGAATGTATATGTGATATTTCAATTTGATTTTAATACATTTGTAAAACATTCTAAAATACTTGGTTCACTTTGGGTATGATGAGAATAAAACCTGAATGCAATCCATTTTGGAATAAGGCTGTAACAAAACAAAATATAATATAAAAATAAGCCAAGTGATTAATCGACTAATGGTGTAAATCAGGGGTCCTCAGATTTTTTTCTCTGGGGGCCACATTATTGTTCCTGACTGTGATGGGGGGCCGGACCGGGTTGGCTATAACATAGAATTGTCTGACCCAGACCAAAATGCAGCAGAGCCTCATTGTGAAGTAGAGATGACTCGCCTGCACAGTCGTCCCCACGACTATATCCACAAGGTCAACACTTGATTCAGGCTCATACTTGTTTCGCTGTAGTGGTTTGCAAAAATAGTGATCAAGTCTTCACACCTTGTTTTAATTTCCATTTATTTTTATTTTCAAATAAAACATCATTATGTAATGTGACCAAAATAATAACTTCTTACACTTGTATTGTGCTTTACAAGCCTGTGTCACGAGTTTCTCAAAGTACTGTAGTCATTATTCATTCTCTCCACACTGTGGTGGTAAGCTTCATTTACCACATGGCTATAATGTGTTTATATTCTGATCTCTTATGTAAGTGCCCTCTGCTGGACACCTGTGGAATTATTTTTTATTTATTCAAATTGCCCCCTAGTGGCTGGAATGAGTAAACTGGTTATTTAGTTAAAATATCCTAACTCCGCACAGGAATGGGCTAGAGACTTAGTTTTTTTTTTTTTTGACATACTCAGGGATTTGTGCTCTACAAGTCGGGGGCCGGATTAAATCATCCCGCGGGCCGGATTTGGCCCCTGGTGTAAATGATCTGTAGATAACTAAAAATAATCTTTTGTTTAGTTTAGTTTAGTTTATTAGTTTATTTGAGCAGCAAACAAAGGTAACAGACAACAGATGTTATCACTGGAAAAAGAGAGCATTGCACACTCAGGAGTAGGTTGAAGTTCACCAAACTTATGTAAAACCTGCCCCTGACTCATCATACATGAAGATGCAGTTTGTGACATACATGTTCACTTACAGTCAACAGTTTTGATAGGCACCAGGTACAAATAGATGTCGGCATCTATTGACTAAAAACAGTCATGTTAGTTCAAAGACTAAGTGTGCCTACAACATGCACTTCACAAACAGTCATGGTTTGTCCATACAACAATATGTCATTATATAAAGAATTATTACTACAAAACATAACCACTGAGAAATACGGTTTGCATAGGATCATCTCTGAGTAAAATCTCTCAGCTGTTGTCTAAACTTGTTTCTAGCTCTCACAGACCATCCACCTTCCCATTGTTCACTGGTTAATCAGAAGCTCGTCTCAGCTGGAGTTCGTAGCGAGACCGAGCTGAGATGTGAATGGGGCGGAGCGCTAATGCTAACACTGTGCTAATTCATCCTGTGACTTCCTGGATCATGCTGGAGGATAATGTTCTATGTTTAGACACACACAGCGCACATGGTCTGTTTGTCTCTCACAAATGTGGATGACACTCACACGACTGTAAGAAAACAATTAGCACAGTTTTAATGTTAAAGTACTTGTATTTCTGTTTTCGACATGTTGTGCACATACAGTATCACTTTAGCCTTGTCTGTATCTTGTGTCTCAGGTCTCACGGAGGCTCTTCGATGGACGAAGGGCGTGTCCCCCGCCGCCACGCCTCCATCCACGCCTCCATGGACTCCACGCGCTCCAAGCAGCTGCTCAGCCAGTGGAAGAACAAGAACGACAACCGCAAGCTGTCGCTGCAGGTGATGGACGGCATCAGACCGGCCCCCTGCTCCAGCCCACAGCGGGGGCAGGAGCTGCGCTGCGTCTCTGAGCCGCCCGCCGCCATGGTCCTGGAGGCGGAGCTGCGCGCCATGACCCACCTGCCGGCCATGAGCAGCCAGGAGGCGGAGATGCGCGCCGGGGGACACATACCCGCGCAGTACATGAAGCTCGCGGCCAGCTCAGTCCCCATGGTGCCCATGGTCCCCAATCACAACCACCACGGCCACAACGGAGGCGGGGGCATGGGCGGAGGAGCCAGAGTGTCCATCCAATCACGGCCCGGCTCCTCCCAGCTGGTGCACATCCCCGAGGAGGACAACTGCAACAGTAAAGACCAGGAGAGCGAGTCGGAGGACAGCATGATGGACGGCGGAGGCTCGGTCCGGGAGAAGTGGCTGAGAGTGGCCGAGAAGACCACACTGCCTTGTCGGCCACTCAGCGCCGGAGGGCAGCCACGCCTCATGCAGGTGCTGCCCAGCTTCACTCGCACCTTATGTTTGTTTACCCAATGTTTGACTCATTTTGCTACATTTTCCCCCCTAATTTTTGCTCATTTTTTATTACTATTTTCCCCACATTTTTCCCATTGTTCCCTATTTATTTCAATATAATTTCCCAAATTATTCACACATTTCCTGACATTGATATTGTAAATGTGCAGATCTTCCACACTCATTATTTTTCTTTTTTCTGGTTCTAGACGACAAATATTTTAGTATAGGTATTAGGGCAGGGCAATATGGCCAAAAATCTATATCACGATACAAAAAATAAATATTACAATAACAATATATATTTCACAATATAATTGACGGTGGACAAATACTTTAGGCCTTACGCCTAAGATTAATTCAGTGATATTTTATTCTTTCTTTTATTTTAACGGCAAACTAATTTCCTCGCGAATATGACCAAGCAGTTTACAACCTTCATTTCATTTTACTTTTTAAGCACCTGTCTCCGTGTTCTATAGTCAGTGTTTATGCTGCTCTGGTGGAGCTGAGCATAACATTAATTATTTTGTCTCCACAACAATCTAGAAATTTACAACGATATCAAAAAAGGATATTGCGATAAAAATATGTGATACAATATGGCCCACCCCAATAGGTATCGGGAAACATAAATCAGACATTGACGCTCAAACAGTTACTCAGGACTCACACTACTCAAGTAACATTTTCTCCAAGAACTTGTGTCAATATTTGGCTACTCTATCCACCTCTGAGTAGAGAGAACACGAGTGATGAAATTGAAGATGAAAACAGACAGGCTTCAACAAATTAGACTAAAGTTTGTGTAGTCCTGAGTCTTTTCTTAGCACAGTCCATTAAATTGATCTTGTAAAGGTATGAAACCAAGTCAAATGTACAGCTGAAAACAATTGATCTGAAAATCACCAGAATTAAAGATATGTCTAATTTTTATTTAAAAAGATAACTATCTCCTGGGAAAGGACTCCATCCGACTGGCGACTCTTTGAAATCTGCAGCAAAAGGATCATGGAACAGCACAGATGTCAGTCAAATGATCTTAGACAACAACTCAAAGATACAGGGAACAAAACTTTGACCTGTGAATCATTCAAATCAATATCCATCAACCCTGGAATATTGCTCTAATGAGGGGATGTACTGATACGCCTTCATAACTAAACACACGGGTGTCTCTGGGGATGGTCAGGCTAATATGTCTGTATGCGCTGCTTTGACCCGTGTCCTTTTGGGGCTAAATTGATATTATGCACATTTCCTTTCCTTCTAGAGATTCCGCTCACTCCAGTCAGTTCAGTTTTGTGCCTGACTTTAGAGTTACAATAAGCCATCTGCTGCCTGATTTAGTAAATGTGTTCCTTGATAATCCTCTCGCTGCAATGTAATTACTAAGAGAGGAGATTAATTTGTTTTGGAGGTACTTTTCCTGACGGTGAGTGCTTGTGTTCCAGGTGATAGCCCTGTCCAAGCAGCAGGGTCTGCTCCACTCGCCTCGCTCAGAGGACGGGGGCAGCAGTCTGAGCTGCACTGGCTCTATCCGCTACAGAGCCCTGACCGACCAGGACCCCTCTCCACCCGCCTCCACCACCGGAGTGGTGGGAGGAGGTATGTAGCCACTCACACATTTAACACTTATTTACAAAAGGTCTATTATAGCTCCGCTGGATTTAAGGAAGAGTCTTGAAGGATCACTATTCACTTTTTAAAAATCTTGATTCATACACACTGGGGCCAAGCTGAGTGAGGTGTCACTACTCCTGGAAGCATTATTACATACTATTTGACCGCATTTTTAATTGAACATATATATATATCAGGGTTTCCGTCGGGTATTAGAAAGCATTATGCACAAATTAAAGCCTTAAAAGAATATAAAATTGAAAAAAGCATTCAATCAAATTAAATTATTTTTTTTCCCCATCGTGTCTAATTTGGTTTTGAAGATCAAAATATCCCATTATTCCTCTGTTTGATTTTACATTACAAACAAAAATAGTACAAATATAGTATTAAGGCATTAAAAGCATTACATTTGACTTGCTGCCTGTAGAAACCCTGAAATATATTTAGACAAAACTGTTTCTGCCAAAAATCCACTGAAATCACTTTGGTTTGAAATTGTGCTTTCAAATAATATGTATTTTTCCCCTTCAACAGGATGTAAATCCTTTGTTAGTCTGGAGTTCCTGTTCCCTTTGGGCAACACTTAATCCTAATTTTCCTTACAGGACAAAAAGTACCCCAAAATAACCCTGTAATGGAGTGGTACAGCCTCATAAAACATTTTCAAGATTTCTTAAATTTGAGAGAAATTAAATTTTATCTTGACACGCAGGCTGCCACATAGAAAATACTTCAATATAAAATACTTGAATCAATCACCAGCGATTGAGTCTGGTTAAAGTCAGTATCAACTATATTTCCAGAGCGGAACATACACAAGCAAACAGGAAGTAGAGTGAACCAATCAGTGAAGGGCAATCAGCGGCGTTATTAGCGGTTCAAATATTCACACATGTGACCAAATAAACGATCCTGATCCACAGATGTGTTTGAGTATGGACCAGACTGAAAACCCTGTGTATAAAAATACAGAGGGGGATGATTCAGGATGTTGAAATGCACCCACATGGCATAAACATGTGACAAAGACACTTTTGACCTTCCAAATACAGCAGGCCTAGATTAAGGTCTGATCAGGACTAAACCGGGTTTAATACATCTGAATTGGATTCAGTTGTGGATGTAAGCCATGTCTAAACCAGAAACTTCAACTTATTACTGAAGTATCAATGAAATCATCGTTTTGTATGTCTACGTATCAGTCTATATCTGTATATAAATCACTAATGAAAAGTGTAAAATCATACCACCTGAGGAAGCGCCAGTGTCCCCTGTCCACATACCACAATGTAATGTATATCTTTCTGAATGTGACTAATTAAACTGTCCCAAATTGCTTCCACTCACAGACTACCTTTATGGTATCGTAGGTGGTTTGGAAAGAACGGGCAGCATCGTGCGCGTGGAGGCCCACCCCGAGTCCAAGTCCAACAAGCCTGTGGTGAAGCCCCCCAGCACGGACGGCAGCGGCTCGTGGCGCTGGAAGCCCCCGGATCAGCGGCCCTCCCTGCGCCAGTCCGCCTTCAACCTGAATGAGCTGGGCCACCACGGCGACGACCCCCTGCCCCCGCCAGGACCTCCCGACGGCCGCCGCAGCGTCATCGGCAACGAGCTGGAGTCCGACTCTGGCGCCGAGAGCGGCGGAGGCAGTGGAGCTTTCCCCGTCCACCCCCACGTCATGCACCCCTTACACCCGCTCCATCCCAACAATAACCCTGGTTACCAGCATCAGGGCGGTAACCCCGGCTTGTTCCAGCATCCCACTGCCAACCACTTCGCCAACAATCCCAACGCCTTTCACCACGCCAACAATCCCAACAGTTTCCACCACAACCCCAATGGTTTCCAACACCCGGGTAACCCCAACAATTTCCAACACCCGGGTAACCCCAACAATTTCCAACACCCGGGTAACCCCAACAATTTCCAACACGCCAACAGTCCGAACAGTTTCCCGCATCCTAACAATCCCAGTCATTTCCAAAACACGCCCAACGCAAACAGTTACCAGCATCCAAACAACGGCCATAACAACTTTCCACATCCCGTTTTCCCGCCCGGTAATCCTGCCAACAACTCCCACTCTGGCTTCCCCCCGAGCTCCCCCAACCCCAACACCCCCATACCGCCTCCGGCAGCCTTCGCACCGCCCTTCCACCCGCACCCGCAGGCCATCACCACCATCAGGGTCACGCCGGTGGAAGGGGGCACGGCCGCCAGCAGCGACGGCGGCTCCGACTCGCAGTCCGTGGCGTCGTCGAGCCGCGAGTCCACCCTGAACCGGGAGAGCAGCAGCAACAGTGGCCAGCCCGAGAGGGGCCCCACGCCCGACCTCCACCCCAACCACCGGATCCTGGAGGAGGGCATGGACCGCATGGAGAGGGACAGCAGCGTGCGCTTTCAAGAGAACCTGCGCAATTTCCAGGAGAGCACCGGCGGTCACCATGTCTTGGTCAACCGGCAGCTGCAGGGCATGTTCGCGAGGTCCGGCCCGACTCCGCCCCCGACCATGCCGCGCCCCATCCTGGCACACACTCCGCCCCCCACCCTGGGACTGGCCTATAAGGAATAGCGCGACCCTGGCAGTGACGCGGTTGCGGATGGAGTCGTGGAGGTCCCGTTTAGCTAAGTTTGTGATTAGCTATCGTTCGAAATGTGTCTGGTCCGTGGAGGCGCGCTGTAATTACCTACTGTTGGGAAAAGGTTCCCCCTAAAACTCACACAAGACCCCTTTATAGAACATTATCAGCCACTGATGCCCTCACCAGTCAATCGTTTGAAATCAGCTCCACCTACAGCACCCAGAAGGACATTACTGAATGTAGATTTGAGCCCTCTGATTGGTGGATGTCTTTCTAACTTTTAAAGGTCCTATTTCATTCAAAATCCACTGTTTGAGCTCGCTTTATTCTCAGATAAAACATGCCTGAAGTGGCATCCTTTTTAGTAATCAGCCGACACTTCGATAGGCATGTGACAATACATCGATATCGAGCTATATCGTGATATTTAGCGGCACGGTACAATGCGATACTTCTAATGCCGAGGACAGTAGAGGGCAGCACTCGGACCAAACACTGTCACACCACTAAATGATTTAGAATCATAAACACTATACAGGAACCTTTTGGAAACAGGACTGTGGTTTATCGTATATTTAAAGTAACAGGCTACCGTTTTCCATACTGAGATATGTTCTTACCTGAGCTTAGACAAGTTAATACATACCTGTCTGGTCTTTGTGTGTTCCCGTGGAAGAGCATGGTCACTTCTAACTTAACTCCGTTTGGAGCTATTGGAATATACTGGGAGAGCCTAAATGCTAACAACATCTGTGGTCGTTTTGCATGACTGAGGGCACGCACAAAGACCAGACAGGTACGCATCAACTTGTCTAAGGCAATACTGCCTTTGCGATGCCCAATCCCGTCAGACCTTGGAAGCTAAGCAGGGAACGGCCTGGTCGGTACTTGGATGGGAGACCGTTTAGTAACACCAGGAAGCCTAGCGAATGTAGCGAGTGAGTCCAGAAAAGCGCTATATAAAACCGATGCATTATTATTATTATTAAGCTCAGGTAAGAACATATCTCTGTATGGAAAAACGGTGGTCTGTTCCTTTAAATGTAAAAGAAGTGATATATACGATATATCAATTATTGAAGTATCATGAGGTCATTGTTATCGTGAACCATCGAATCGTGAGGTTTGCACCCCACACTCCGATATATACGTCACACAGTGTTTTAAGTTGCGTCCACGTTCTACAATGTGACGATGTCAGGTGCCAATACAACTCTAAGAGAAAAAGTTAGTTTTTGAAAGAAGCCTGATCATTATTAGTCAGGGATTAGGGCTCCAATCTTGCCATATACCAGTTTTGTACACCTTTATGAGACAATAATTTAACCTTAGTTTATATGTGCTGAGAGTGAAGACGCTGAACATTGCTTCAGTTTTTGTTTCATGTGGATAGGTCCAGGAATAAAAGAGATATAAACCAAGCCAAAAACATCAACTGCATTTTAAGATATCATCATACCTAAGGATATTTGTTCGACAGATGCATTATTTTAAACTGTAATCCCCAAAACACCCAGGCTAAGGAATTAAAGTAGTTGGACAGGCCTGAGTAAAGCGTGATATCGGACCTTTAACGGTTTAGAAAGCAAAGATAGTATTGACAGCAATAAATGACACATGATTAGTATTTCGATCGAAATGTCCCACCAAAAGGAGGCGGTGTCTTCTTCAGTTACACCTGGAAAGTCTAAAGCACTTATGTGACTGCTTAAATGCGCGACGCTGGCCTCCAAGTTGTTACAAAAGCATCATTTTCGGACCGCGGCGGAGGAGCTGGCCTCTAAAGTGCCTTTGGTTGTGTGAAAACATGAGAACAGTTCGGCCCGGAATGGTACGGCCCTCCATCGGTGACGTCAGGGTCATGTGATCTCAGACTGCTGCTCATTTGTATTTCCTGGACTTACGAACTTCTGAACTCGCTCTCACTGTGCCATGGGAGGAGAACGCAAAACGACAACGGGCTCCTCTGACAAAACGGAGTGGCAAAGGTTTTCAAAAGGAGGTTCTTGCTTTGAGGTGAGGACGTTCCGCCTCTCATCCTGCAGCCTTTGTCAATTTGGAAATGGTACCGATCAGAAATGAGTGTTCTATTGAGCGGAAACGATAAATACCTCGAAAAAACGCGTCTTTACTGTGAGCGGCTTCTGACTCATTGTAGAGATGTTCGCATATCGGCGACTGGACTGGGCTGATTTGGACTGAGGATGTTTCGCTTGTATCTTCAGAAGCTTCTTCTCGCCCTTGACCTCTGAGTTGTGTCGGACATTTTCACATGAAGAGCGAGAAGAAGCTTCCTCTCAGACAGAAGCGAAATGTCCTGCTTTCTGTTAGGGTTAGGGTTGGGGTTAGGGTTAGGTTTGGGGTTAGGGTTAGGTTTAGGGTTGGGGTTAGGGTTAGGGTTGGGGTTAGGGTTAGGGTTAGGTTTGGGGTTAAGGTTAGGGTTGGGGTTAGGGTTGGGGTTAGGGTTAGGGTTAGGTTTGGGGTTAGGGTTAGGGTAAGGGTTAGGGTTAGGGACGTCTTTGGAGGGTCCGCCAAACAAAGTACATGGTCAGGTTTGTTTTGCCCCCCCAGTCACGGGAATGTGCTTGCCTTCGCTCTGTACCTTTTCATCGGGCAGTTAGGGTTAGGGTTAGGTTAGGGTTAGGAGATTCTGAGACTTTGCCCACAGCCAGTCATTTTACGGTTTTAGTACTACGCTTTTTAACCATCCAATCACAGATGCAAATTTGTCACACCGTCACTCAAAGACTTTTAAATCCCTCGGCTATCTTTCAGAAAAACTGTAGAACTCCTCTCACATGTAAATAAAATTGTTTAGTAGGTTGCCTGTGTGTTTGGCAGGAGATGGTAATCGTCAGGGCAATACTAGCACTAGAGCGAGATCATCGATACATTCTCTCTCTCTCGGACCATGGACAGTGTTTCGCTCACAGTTTGTTAGTTTGTAGTTTGTCCTGCCAAGAGCTTGATAAAGATGCGCAAGGCTGTGAGTGATGTTAATGTAAGGTAGGGGACAGGGAAGACCGCGCCCCATCCGACCCCCCATTTTTCCTAAGCAACACCCTCAGGCGACCAGCAAAAGCACTTTATTTTAAGCAACTCTATTGTTGCTCCAGGCAGAACAGGCCAGGCCCTTATTGTTTTCGTACACAGGTGAGCTGCTATCTTGGACGATAAACAACAAAAAACTACTAACCAATCACGTCCTTGCGAAGTCGAGTACCAGACTGCCAAGACTTGCCAAGAATTAGAAAAGCGTATCGTCTGGCTGGCCAGGCTAGTCAACAAGGCACACTGTCCGTTTACAGATGAGACTATTTTTCACAGTTTAGTTGCTTAGCTTGTCTTGTCAAATAGCAACATATATATAACCTGGTATGTCCAGCAGTTTGGTTTTAAAGAAGGGTTCTCTTGTCCGTGGTTAAAAATCTGACCTCGCTGTCCTCATAGGAGTCTCCTGTGACTTTAAGATGGAGTGGTCAACTTTTCTTATCACTGCAACTTCTGTATTGACAAAGCTTCTTGGATGAGAGACCGAGTCCAGACAAATGCTTTTTGTGAAAACCTTTACTGCTCTGAAACACACCTGGAAGACTGAGAGCTTGCACGGACTCTTCTGACTCAACGACCGTCGGTACTAACAAAACAAATGGGTGGAAAAGTTTTCTCAAAGCATTTCTTTTCATATAATCGTGGATTTTCTATGCCTTGCTTTAAAAATGTGCTTTTTGTCTATTATAAACCAGTGTGATCTTTGAAATTTGACGACATCACAAACACAGCCAGCGGACTTGAACTTAAAGTCAAGCACTTGAACATGTGTGGAAGCTGGTTTGAAGTGTCTACATGCTCTGTGTGGGACATGCCGTGTATAGACTACATGTATAGACCGGGCTGTGTACATAGAGCGCTTACGTCAGTATTAAACAGGGCTTAGTCATTGTCCAACGATGTGCAGTTATCAAGTTTTATTATTATTATCGTGCAATGTACAAAGGGGGGATTTTGTTTGCTAACTGCTATTTTTACTGAAAGGAGGGATGTGGGGATGTCTAATAGTGTAAAGTATCCCCCAGTGTCACATATACATGGTACAGTATCCTTTGGTCATTGGTCAGTCAGGTCTAAAGGTGTGATGCGGAGACGACTGGCCAATGCCCAAACTCAAATGTATTTAGTTTTACTTAGAGACGACTAAAACGACCAAATGTGTTTTGGTGAGTAATATGGATATTACTATTTACATTACGTATTTTATTTCAGATGAAGCGTTTTAACAAATATTATGAACCAAGTTGAATACAGATGGATTCTCTTGTAAGTGCCAAAAGTTACATACTAACTTGTTTGCATGGGAAGTATTATTTTGATATTAATGTTTCATTTAGAATTCCCCTGATCACGTGGGGTTTCTTTCTCCATGTGACGTTAGTGAATCTTGAGCCTACATAGATATGTTCCACTGTGTAGTACAGGAGCTGCCATAGTGCTGTGTTTACATGCTCATGCCATAGTGCCATAGAGAGGCTGAGGGCCGGAGCGGCTGAAAGCACAAGGACAGAAGCACAGTTTGTATCCAACATGTCCATGAGAACCACACACACACATCATTCTACATTTCTACATATCCATATATGTGTGTCCATGGGCATGGCTCTGAATGTGACTGGTGCACTGCCGATGAACTGAGAGGATTTATATGTCATTGATAATAACAGTGTTATTACTGGCTTTTATAGTACTATATATGGCTGATTGTATCAGATTTATTTATCAATGTATGGAGTCTGTGCAATGTTTTCTAGTGATGAGAATGGACCGTTTTATAAGCAGCTCTTTTGGGAAAAGGCTGACATTTTTTATTTGTAGTTCTGTTGAATTTGATGCAGATGGAAATGGTGTAAATTAAGTTAAGTTAAGTTAAATAACTTAATGACATAGTGTCTATCAGTATCTTTTACAGCAGTTGAATGGTGTAAAGATATATCACCTTTTGACGGCAGAACTAGATCCTTATTGTACTTTTGTTGATGGTATCCAGCAGTACCTCCATAACCACAATAAAATGAATCACGTCAAAAGATATAAAAACATATCTCCCGATATATTGTTAATGTTTGACTATCAGAGGTTTGAGAAGCTACACTAAGTATTTAGCTTTAGCTTTAGCTTTAGCGTGCATTTTAGTTTGAATTAATGGCCGCACACAGTGAAGGAAGGTTGTTGTATCTTCGCCCCACTCAACGACAAACAGCAACAAAAAATACTAACCAAATGGACAACAATAACACTCATCACATTCCACTCTATACGTCTCTGCACTTCAACAAATACTTTAACGCCGACTGGATGTGGACGAAAACCTTTGGGCACCTATTATCTGTTGACTCTCATTTCTTTTAGCGATGTCCCTCTGACGGGGTCGCTGTCTCTACTCAGATTTCATTGATGACTGAGAGCTCTGTTTTATCTTCAAACAGCAGGCTATGTTTCAGATTGTGAAGCACAGAGGTGGGCATAGTGGTTAAAGTATCTATCTTGCAAACAGCTGTTGTGAGTACTAGTAAATCAAAGTTAACCAGCTGTCAGTGTCATGACTTCACCATTTTGTTGCTTTTTATTTTGTAAACTTATACAAGTGTCTCATGAGCTCCTATCGTCCTCAACTCTAAAGCAGTCTTACACAAACAGATGGTTATTATCACGGAGCATGAGGCTAGCTGCGTCTGACCACTTCCTGTCCCTTTGATTCTTATCTCGGTGATCGCAGTTGGGTCAATATTTAAAAAGTTTGTGGTGGAAACATGTTGCTCATGAATAATCACAGACTACGTGTGGAAAACGTGATGTAGGGTGTAAACATTTCACCATTTCATGTTTTTATGAAGGGAGGTGTGTTTGCGCCGAAGCTTGCGACTAATGCTAACTTGAAGCATAACATATAACATATATAACATACCATGGAAGTAAAAAGGAGAAGTGGCGTTGTGTGCGGGCAGTTGGCAAGTGGGGGGAAAACCGTGATTACTTTTCAGAGTGCGTTAGCCTGTTCAATGTATTTTTCCTATAGCCGTTAGCATTAGCTATCAAACATCGCAAATTATTATGAACGATTCAGTTGCTTTCAGCTGTCGTCAATCCATCAAACACATGGAAGTGAGGTCAAAGTGTCCTCTGAGCATATTCAGTCAAGTTTGTGCTTTTTGTGGTCAGATGCTTATCCAAGTGGCCGCTGAACATCATCTAATAAGATGTTAAAGGGACTATACGGAGTTTAAAAATGTTAAAATGAAGTATTTTCCTCTCTCTACATGTTCCACCCACAACAGCCTCTAAAATCCTGCACTGTCACTCAGAAAGGTGTTAATTCGGGTCCGAAGTGCCGTCGTGCATAAGCTTAATATAGAATATGCAGTTACGCGTAAGACCTGAGGTGGCAGTAGAGAGTATGAACCAACTTGCATCTAGTCTCTTTAAAGAAAAGGAAAATTATATAAAGGCCATGAAAGGCCTCATCATGCTTTAGTATTGCACCTGGCTTCCCTGTTTATTTGGATGGGGATAGAACGCTCAATTTAAATAGGTCCAGGAGCTTTTGGCTAACAAACTGTACGCATTTATAGGAACAGGCTGGGATAGCTAAAGGTGTTTGTATGATTTATATGCAGCATAGTTCAAGTTAAAATAGAAACATAATCCGAACTAATCTGCTTAAGAAAGACAAGACATGACCTGACCTAGCATACATTTTGTCTATTTATTATTTGAAATGTAAATGACAGATGCCATATATTAGCACATGCTATTTTTTGACATTTAGTTTTGAATTACGCTAATAATATAACAAATGCTACTTTTATGCTCATACTCTCAGTAATTTCACAGTATTTACGGCAAATATTTTTCTATACTTACTTACTTTACCCACCTCTGATGCTGCTGCATGTGTGAATCAAAGAGCTGTTGAAGTTTGATCAATTCCACCCAAATAATCCCTTTCTTTTGAATAGACTCCTCTCTGTAAAGCAAATTTCCTGTCGTGTCCTTCTCGTAAGACATCTGGGTTTGGTTTATGTTGTAGATGCTCTTTGTAAAGTCAAATACAATTGTTTTTTTATTTTTTATTTATTGGCATGGCAGTAAAACACTGATTATTTCCTTATGCTACTGTTATCAAATGGAAACAATCGATTTATTTGTGTTGCTTTGAAAACGAGCGGAAATTATTTCTCTGTATTTTTAACGTTCACAATTTTGTAGAAAATGATGACTAGATTGTCGGGGAATTTGTCAAAGAACTGTCCCATGATCACTGTAATGAATTTGAAATAAGCCATTGTTTTACATTGTTCTAATGGATATTCTTGAAAGTCAAAAATATTAAAATCCATACTATAAACGCTGTGGACTTACATTTTATATGGTGTTCATCTCATTAAAACAACCAAATCTTTGCTCTCAGTAAGGTGTTGCAGTGATTAGCGCTCATTTCTCATAACAAGGAGGTCCTGGGACATTAAACGGTCACTCTCTCCATGTGTCTATGACCAAACCTTGTGCCATCAGCAGAATGAAAGCCACGGTGGGCCTTTGCTGATGTGAAGCGACGGCTCTCACTGCGAGGCGTAATAGTAGGAATTAAGTTCTATAAATATCCTGCTCGCATCTGGAACAACAGGCGAGGCGTTTCCTTAGCACTGGAAACAACGTGCATGGCCGTATGTATTGTGTTTCTCAAACTGAGGTACATGTTCTGTCTGTTGGTTTAGATTCATCTGATCCTTTCACTGATGCTTCAGTAATGCATTTACACGTGTTTTACACACAGTACATGTTAATTCAACCTGGATAGACTCAAACAGACGAAAGCGGTGATTAGGAAGATTTATTGACATGTATATTAGTTTTGGCGATCAGACCCCGGCGGTAGACATCGATGTATGAAAGTCAGTATGGATGAACAGCTTGTAGTTAGGGATGTCTTCCCCCGGAGCCTGGACACTGGTGGTGGTATGGAAGACCCGTGAAGCCGCAGCAGTTAGAAGCCGTGGATGGAAGAGGCGGAGATGGGGTGGAGGCGGGTCGCAGCGCAGCTGGGAAGCGAACGAACCATGATTGCTGGGGCTTAAAAGCGGGACCGAGGGCGATGATTGGCTGCTATGGAGGTGCGGCTCTTACGCTGATGGCTGAGGTGGAGGTGTGGCCCTCTCGGAAGCGATCATTGGCTGGAGGTATGTGTTGCTGAAAATCGTCTCCCAGGTTGAATTAACGCCTATGCTTCATTAGTCAAATTTAGGATGATTTTATATTTAGACCTGCTGCTATTTATTATTGGGTGTGAAAAGAACCACAAATATAGTATATTATGGTATGGTGTGGTGTGGTGTGGTGTGGTGTGGTGTGGTGTGGTGTGGTGTGGTGTGGTATGGTATGGTATGGTATGGTATGGTGTGGTGTGGTGTAGTGTAGTAGGCTATGGAAAGGTATTGCAGGGTAGGCTATGGTATGGTAGGCTATAGTATAGTGTGGAATGGTATAGTGTAATATAGTATAGGGTACGGTACAGTATTGCATAGTATAGGGTACGGTACAGTATATTATAGTATAGTATAGGGTACGACATAGTAAAGTACAGTATACGGTATAATATATTATAGGATAGTATAGGGTACGGTATAGTAAAGTACAGTATACGGTACAGTATAGCATAGTATAGGGTTTAGTACAGGGTACGGTATAATATAGGGTACGACATAGTATAGGGCAGTGGTTCTCAACCTGGGGGTCAGGACCCCCAGGGGGGTCGCGACACAAATTTGGGGGGTCGCCAGATCATTTAGATAAAATAGCCATATTTACATTAGCATATAATCTAGCATTTTATTGTAGCATGTGTGTGCTATTTTACCAGAGTGCCATTATTTGTTCGTTGTTTGATGACTTTCATTTTATTTATTTTTCTTTGTTTTTTAAGAATTATGTAGGCTAATGTTTCTATTTCTCATGGTATGACCCGAGCGGGGGTCACGAACCCCTTTAACTGTTATAATGGGGGTCGCGGCTCCAAAAGGTTGAGAACCACTGGTATAGGGTATAGCATAGTGTAGAATAGGGTAGAGTATAGTATAGTATGGTATGGTACGGTACGGTACAGTATAGTATAGGGTACGGTACAGTATAGTGTAGTATAGTATAGTATAGTATGGTACGGTACAGTATAGTATAGTATAGTATAGTATAGTATAGTATAGTATAGTATAGTATAGTATAGTATAGTAGGTGAAAAAGAATGAGGTAATAACAAAAACTCAAAAACATGAAGTCCATATGCCGGTTAGTTGTAATTTTGACCCTGTTGAATAAAAAACACGACCCACTTCTGAACACTGACAGTTGAGAACAGCTGATGTTTTTGTCGACTTTTGGATAAGTTGTAGAAATACTGTAGTCTTAGCTTAGCCTTATAGCGGCGCTTTGTGTTTGGCTGAAATGTAAATCCTAAACTGTAAGTGCACCTTTTTACAACTGACTCAATGTCACAAATCCATCATTAATATGAACAATGAGATCGAAAAGTTTGTAAAAAAGAGCACATTTCTATCTGTCCTTTTCTGATTTGATTTGCTGGTTTGTTAGTTTCCGTGGCGATAAGACATGGATTCATGGGTAATGTAGTCCGCACACGAGGAGGGTGTGCTGAGCCTTTATATGATTATTTCTAGAGGTTCACACAGTGAGAGTTTCTGTTTACAGTTACTGCTGCAGATGAGATGGGAAGTTGCCATGGAAACCACACAGTCGACCGTGATGAAGAGACCGCAGCGGATAGAGTAAAAGTGCATAATGTTTTTATATGTCAGTTTAGTCATGATAAGGTTTAGGATAAATCACTCTCTGGCACCTCCATGTGGTCAGCTTTGAAGAAGGAAAAGGAATGAAAGCAAAGTCAGTTTATTACACCAAGTACAGCAGACCTCTGGAACACCTGAAGCGAGCAAATTTCCTCCAGTCTGGCTTTACCCAAATCTGAAAGCTTGAAAAAAAAGCATCAACATAACTGCAAAAACGAGGATGAAAACGCAACAAAAATGTGGCATGAAAAGTAATAAAAACTTAACATAAGCAACAAAAATTAGATGAAAAGCATAAAAAGTGACAAAAACGTGCCAGAAAAAAAGCAAAAAACAAGAAAAATGTGACCAAAAAAGTGACAAAGACGTGCCGAAAACTTGACAAAAAAAATGACGTCTAGAACCAGAAAACAGAACAATATTGCTGTTTCTTTTTTAAACTGTTTCTTTTATATTTGTGTTTTGTCTCTAAAGATTTTATCAGCTCCTGCTTTTGATACTTTGATTTTTTGGATCTCAGTATGAACCTTTACCTTTGTACCACACTGGTATGGTTTAACGGCCCCAGCCTTATCTCTTACAGCAGTGTTTTTCTTTGTCTTGCATATATTTTGAGTTTTTTATTTATACTTGAGCACCCTCTTCCTCGAGGATCCTGCCAATATTATTACAAAGTGACCAACTAAACCAGGGGTTTCCAAACTTTTTGTCTCCGAGGGCCAAAATGAGAAAGTGCCAGTGTGTCGCAGGCCAAACACGGCAATGTCTGCAAATAATAAAAGTGACTTTATTTTATTTTCCGGTATACATTTGTATTTAATTCTATCTATGCAAATAACATGCAAATGTTAAAACAAATGTTAACTGTGGCAAAAGCCTTGTTTTGGTAGAACAAAATAAACAATTGTAGCATTATAATGCAAAATGTAAGATAAGAGAAGATAAGATAAGATAAGATAAGATAAACCTTTATTGATATCACAAAGGAGAAATTCACTTGTTACAGTCGGCGTTACTTCACGGTCTTATTGTACAGTCTGACAGCAGTGGGGATGAAGGCTTTGCGGTAGCGCTCCGTCCAAACAACAACACCTGTATCTGCAGCACCTACAGTGACTTTACCTCATTTATTTGGTAACTCAAAGACAATGCCACATTAGATCATTTTGAAAGTGTCAGTTCAGCAAACATTCTTTTATAAGTCAATTTTTAACATGACCTTTGTAGATGTCAGCAACCTTTGCAATAAAAGTTGGAAAACTGGGAAAGTTGATCCTACAACGCTTTATGAGAAACACCAAGACACCACAACAGTGTTTCCTTAACTTTGCTAAAGGAGTGAAACAGCGCCCCCAATTTGACGCTGGTGGCCAAAAAGAGTACTGCATCCATATTTACCATTGAGAATGAATGGGAGAGTTAGGCTGCCTGCGTCCGAAACCAAATTATAGCCTCTACGTACTAAGACTAGCAACTAATCCTGAACCTTGTGTGGAGGCTCATTTGGATTTTTTTTCTCCTTGAACAGCTGTTTCATAAATTGGCACAGTGCCTTATGGGATGGCACATGGCTCCTAATCACCGATTAGTTAGCACCAGAGGTCCCTATGCTAAAGTAGCTATGATAGTTAGCATTGAGGCTACTTTTCCTAACTCCTTCCTAGCTGACAGACCAATTCGGAGGCTTCTTGACATGGTGGACTCTGACACACATCCGGTTTGGCGTAAGAGCTCTTACCAATTTACTGGTTTCGGACGGGGCCTTTGTATTAAGCACGCACCCAGAGCCGGTGCTGGCCCTTCTGGGGCCCTAAGCAAAAATCCACATGGGGGGCCCTACAGTACACGTGCCAAAGAGCAAATCCATTTATTGTCAAAAACGGTTCCACTGTGCATTAGTGCAGGGCAGAAGTGGAAAATAATGACCTCAATTCAGGCCCTGCCCCTCTGTGTGAGAACCACTAACCACCTAGCTACTGTGAGACTGGGATTTAGGACTACTACTTGTCTATTTCCCAACTTTTTAAAATGGTAAATGGCAAATGGTCACATTCTCTCATCTCTGGTCCCTGACCCACAGTTTGGGAACCGCTGATTTAAAACTAACACCTGCACCTGACGGTTATTTCTGTCTGACCACTGAGAATTAGTCTGTGCGTAGCCCAATTCGTTTAAGACTGTGAACATTCAGAGAACCAGAGTTACTGTAAGTAACTGCGTGCATGAGAACCGTGTGGATTCAAGTCATCTTTGAGACAAAATAGGCCTGTAACAACGCCTTGATTAATCAGTGAAACAACACCGGAGTTTAACTGAGATGCAGGGCCCTTACGGCTGCGGGGGCCCTATGCAACTTGCATGGTTTGCCTATGGGAAAAACCGGCTCTGCACACACCGCACAAAAGTTGGCAGGCCAATAGAATTGTTTCAGTGGGCCAAATTTGCCCGTGGGCCCCACTTTGGGCACCACTGAACTAAAATAAGATTATTCAGTGTTTAGTTGTGTTCAAAGGAAGCTAAATTACTCATTAAAATAATCATTAAAACTAACTCTCCTAAATTCCACTCAGTTTCACCTCATTTTATTAATCTGAAATCATCCAAGCACCCCCTAAGAAACACTGTACTCAAGGCACAAGATCATTTCAAGACATAAAAGAGAAAGATACTGACCCGATACAAACTGTTAATGGAAAATGTCTGCATCTATAATAATATATACAATAATATACTGAGGGACTAGTGTTTCATGAATCATCGAGAGAGAGAAAAAAACACACACCAGGATTTTGTTTTTTGTCCCAAACTTTATTGGCAGCTCCACAACAAACTGCTCATTACAGTCCATTATTGTCATCACTTGAAATAATTTACTCCCATTGTTTCGTCGACGAACCCTCTGCGGAACAGGGCTGGGGCCCGAGATCGGGGCGCAATGAACCCCACCAAAAAATCAAAACAAAACATCTCCGCCGCAGCCTTCTGTTCCCTTCAAGTCTCGAAATCAAATCTTCCCGTAGCTGTCCGTAAAACACAGCTCGTGGTTAAGCACAAATCAGGAAAAAAAAAAAAAAAAACAAGCGTAATTCCCTATTCCCTCCCCCAAAAGTCCTTTTTTTTTTTTTTTTCATTTAAAAACGTTTAAAAATCTAGAAGTTCTCTCTTGGTAAAGGTCTTCAAAGTTAAAAAGGTGGTACAGTTCACATTGACGTACGAAGAGACGAAAAATAAAAAGAAGGACCGTCACAGAGAAAAACACAAGCTACGGAAAGTGGAATGAGTTCATCCCGTAGAACACGCTGGTATTAGGATCAAAAGCCATGTTTCCGCTAAGACGACACAAGAGTTTTGGTAAAAAAACAAAAACAAAGAGAAGTTGCTTGGTTGGAATTTGCCGTAGAAAACACTTAAGTATTCAAAGTAAGCGCAAAATCGGGTCCATGTGGATGTTTTTTCACAGCAGATTGTCCTGTAGAAGCAGAAACAACACGGCACTTCCGCTAGCGTTAGCATATGTAGCATGAAGCTAACGCTAGAAACATTGTTAGCATGTTTTTTGGCTAACTTCGTTTACCAATCCCAGCCAAAACCGTTAGTACAGAACCTAACGGAAACATGGCTCCTGTGAAAACACACGATAACAAACACCAAAGAAAGTATTTTCAGTTTCAAACGTGAAGCAGTTTCGAGAACAGCAGTCGTGGGTTTTTTTTTTACTCATTTGTGCAGGATCGAAAAGCGGAATGTGTCCGATATTAAGATTATACAAAGACATTTACAGTCTGCTCCTTCAAAAGTTAACATTACAAAAAGCCGGCGCGAGGGCTTTTATTTGGAAAAGGGTGTGAGGGCGTCGACTACCCGCTACCCCGCTACCACGCTACCACGCTAATAACGCTCATACATGAAAAACAAAGCCGTGATTCGGAGACGGGAGGAATTACTACAAAAAAAACGAGATCTGGGCGTTTCAAACCGGTTGTGACGATGATTCTTTAGAGTTGACCAAATCCAAAAGGTTAAGGAAACCGACTGACAAGATTTTATATTGCTACTCCTACTCCTAAAAACCGTTGACGTTCATGATTTAAAGCATATTAGGCCATCTTTTTCCGTCTACTCTATTTGTTACATTCATTCTACTCAAAGCTTGAGGCGAATTAAAGTGCATATGACAGGTTTGAGTGTTTTTCTAATTCAAAAGCTGCAATATTTATGTAAAAAAAAAAGAAAAAAGAGTGGGATATGCTTATGGTCCTTATGTACAGCATGGTTGCATGGCGACAGTTAGAGGCATTTTATGTCACATGCTTCGCCTTTGTCCAATACAGAAATGAAAAAAAATGACTGTCAAATGCACTTTAAGGGAGAGAGAAAAAGTGATTAAACATGAACATAAAACAATATGAAGGAAAAAGATGGCATAATATATATTGAATTCAATGTAATTACGTTCATTATATTTGATCAAAAATCATGAGGTCAACAAGTAATTAAAGTACAGGGAAATAATGAAAAACCTGATCCAGACACATTTAGCGTAGGCTGTATCATTCATATTGCTAAATACATCACGCACAATTAAAAACACATTCGGCCATTTTGAACGGCGGCCGACAAACCTACTCCTGCCTCAGCGCCGAGAGGAGAAACTTCAGAGTGTGAGTGGTTGTACTAACTGAGAATGTCTAAAAAAACAAACAAACATCTATTTTGTCGTAAAATGATAAAAAGCCACCTCCGTTTGTTTCCCACATTAAAATTCACAGTCCCTTGTTGTAAGTATTTGACAGTATTATTAGTTCCTCAAAAGAGAGAGAGGCAAAAAAAAAACAAAAAAAAACAAGTTGACAAAAATGGAGGAGGATGAAGAAGCTACCGACGCACTCAGATTAGCATTCACGCTAACGGCTAACACACATCGCACGCCGAGTGGTACATGGTTATTTGCATAGAGGCTAGGCATTTACAAAAACAAAAAAAAAGATTCAAAGGGGTTGGATTGTTTTTGTTAACATACAGAAAAAAAGAAAAAAAAAGTACAAAATGGCTAGCGAAGCCAAATTTTCGAATCGCATTAGCCACAAATCCCCCCCCCCCCCCCAAAAATCGACAATTTTTTGTCACGTGGTTTAGTCACGTGACCTTAGGCTGAAATAAAATGAAAAGAAAAATTAGTGTTTCGGAAATATGTGGTGTGTGTTTTTTTTTTTAGCTTAGCTTAGCTTAGTTATGTTTGAGTGAAATACGGTTGCGTTAGTGGTTATAGAAAAACTCGGAGGGGGGGGGGGGGGGGGGGGGGGGGGGGGGGGGTCTAAGAAAGTCTTAGTCTAAGAAAAAAAAAGGTAAAGAAAAGGTGAATTAAATTATTAGGAAATAAGTTTAAAAACGAGTTTAAAAGGAGGCGCTGTTGTTCATCCGTTCATCGTCGCTCACTCGTTCATTCACACAGACGGGGGAGGAGGAGGGATGGAGGAGGGATGGGTGGTGATGGAGGAGGAGGGGAGTGATGGAGGAGGAGGGATGGGTGGTGATGGAGGAGGAGGGGAGTGATGGAGGAGGAGGAGGAGGAGGAGGGATGGGTGGTGATGGAGGAGGAAGAGGAGGAGGGTGTGAGGTCAGTGTCAGTCCTCGAGGTGGAGACCACGTCGACCTCCGCAGCTTCTACGTTTCTGCACGAGACAAAGACGACAGCATCACCAGATGTTTCAAACACAAGCTCTGCTCCAGAGAAATACTTAAAGCGACAGTCTGTAAGTTTCAATGCTTCACAAATGTAGCAGACAGTGTATAATTGACCGCCTGGGCCTGCCATTTGAAGCAACGTAAGCAACATTAACCTCTTAATCCCCGGCTGAGCCGAGAGCATTTTCTCCAGTTTGGCTTTACCCAAATCTAAAAGCTTCTCGACTGGAGCTTACAGCCTTATAGACCAGTGTGACGCCTCATTTGAAAGCTAAGACCTACAAAATGGATCTCACATCTTTCATCACGTTGTCGTTGTATTTCTGTTGATTTTTTGTTGCCTTTTCATCACTTTTTTGTCACCTGTTGTTGTCGCTCTTTTCATTCTCATTACGTCTTTTTTTTGTCGCTATTTTGACGTTTTTCTTTTTTTTTTCTTCAAGAAGCTTTGGCCGATGTCGAACTGGAGAAAACGAGCTCGGTTAAAAGGAACAGGCCACCGTTTTTCCACACTGAGATATGTTCTTACCTGAGCTTAGACGAGTTGACGCGTACCTATCTGGTCTTTGTGCGTGCCCTCAGTCACGCAAAACGACCAAAGATGTTGTAATCATTCGGCCTCTCCCAGTATATCCCTATAGCTCCAAACGGGTTGAAGTTGGAAGCGACCACGCTCTACCACGGTCACGCACAAAGACCAGACAGGTATGCATCAACTCGTCTAAGCTCAGGTAAGAACATATCTCAGTATGGAAAAGCGGTGGCCTGTTCCTTTAAGGTGGGGGTTAAGAGGTTAAATAGATGGCTACAACAACAAGAAAATCCTCTTAGATAAAAAAAAAAAGAAAAAAGGATGCACCTGTGTAAATGCTGATGCGCCATCTTCTCTAAAGAACTATTTCACTTGCGGCTAATTCTGTTCCCGTTGTGAACAGATACCCCCCGAAGACATCCCAACTGTACGCATTAGCACTTTGCGTCCATACATGTGTCGTCAAAAGAATCGCCCGCTCTATCAGTTACTGTTGCAACACGGCCTTATCTCTATCTCTGGTACATATGGAAACACCATCGGCGCAGCTGTCACTTCCCACATGTGAAGGTCTGGGCATGTGTGCGCAGGCCTGCAGACAGATAGTGTGTACTGTACAGAGCAAAGTGCGGAAGCTATCAGCTGCACGTGGAGCAGACACATGCCTCCTCATGTCCCTCTGCAAACACTGGCATCTGGCTTTACAGTATGGCGTCATGTATGGGAAAACGGCCATTGGAACCGAATGTCACAATATTGGGGAGATGCCCTGGTAATCTCAGATCCATTGCCCAATAATTCCCAATTAATAATACTGCTACTTCGTTTACCTGTGGGCTCGTCCTCGCTCTGTTCCTGCGTCTCGGTGAACTCTGCTTCTGAAACACAAGCACACTTCAGAGGTGAGAGAAGCAACGGAAAAAGGCCGTGATCGGATCGTCCTTAAATCAGACGGTGGAAAGGTTTTTAAGCCCCTCCCCTTTTAATAATGAAATAAAAACAAAGGAGAAACTATGAGTGTTTCAGCAGCCTTTGCATAATACCCCACCTAAAAGCTAGAACGCGCCGCCTATACCTTAGGCCCTATACCAAAAAAAGAATTTCATGAATTTTCTTTTAAAACTAATACGTTTCATCATCTTTCCCCAAGGTTTAGCTTAGCTTTAGAGCAGTTTGCTGCGTGTGGAGGTCTCACCTGTCGCCGTCTCCTCTTCCTGTTCCTCTATGGCCTCCTCCTCAGCTTCTTCTGTAAGAGCCTGTTCTTCTTCCAGCGCTTGCTCTAGTTCTTCTTCCAGCGCTTGCTCTAATACTTCTTCTTCTACTGCTGCTTCTTCTACTACTTCTTCAAATGCTTCTTCTACTGCTTCTTCTACTGCTTCCTCTGGCGCCATTTCTTCTTCTGCTGCTACCTCCTCTGATGCGGTTTCTTCTTCTACTGCTGCTGCTTCCTCTGGAGCTGTTTCTACTTCTGCTGCTGCTTCCTCTGGCACCGTTTCTTCTTCTGCTGCCTCCTCTGTAGTTTCTTCAACTACTGCTGCTGCCTCCTCTGGCACGGTTTCTTCTTCTACTGCCTCCTCTGCAGCTACATATTCAGCCGCTTCCTCCGGTTCCTCCTCAGCTGGAGCATATTCTTCTGCTACAACTTCTGCTTCAGCTGCTGCTTCCTCCACCAGCTCCTCAACAGGTTCTTCTGCAGGCGCCTCTTCCGGTTCCTCCACTGCCTCTTCGAAACTTTCAGCTTCCTCCTCCTCAGCTACAGCTTCCTCCTCCACCGCTTCTTCTTCCACGGCTGGTGCCTCCTCCTCCACGGCTGGTGCCTCCTCCTCCTCAGCGGCAGCCTCCTCCAGGGCAGCCTCCTCCAGGGCAGCCTCCACCTGTCGGGTCAGTTCCTCTCCAACCTCGTCCACCACGGGCTCTTCTTCAGCAGCTTCTGCTGGTGCCTCCTCAGCTGCCGGCTCGTCCGCAGCCATTTCCTCCTCTACTGGAGCCACCTGGAATTGCAACAGATGTTAGAGATTAAACCGGGTGGGTTCAATAAACTGCACATTTAAATTGCAATTTGAATAGTCGCAACTGGCAATCTGAAAACATTTTTGAGTAAGTAAAATGACCAATGTATAATACAAAAAGGACTCGCCCCCTGGACCTGGACTTCTCTCCTAGACGTGTTTAAAATGTGCTTAAAAACTCCACTTTAAAGTAGGGATGCACCGATCCAATACTGGTATCGGACATCGGAGCTGATACCCAAAAAAAGATGATATCAGGTTTTGGATACAAATATCCGATACCAGTTTTGGCTCTCACCACTTTAAAAACACAGATTTCACCGACTCCAAGTGAACATGGACCTGCTGTATGTCATTGTGAAGCTCAGAACCTGGAGAATTGAAACGAGTTCAATCGCAAACGCTTTCTTAATCGCTGGCTAGCAACAGTATGCTAAAGCTAATGACAACTAATCAAGGCTGGGACAGAAACTATAATTGAATCACCTTAAGTTGCCTAATAATAAAATTGGTCACTGCTGGGGCAGCCAAGTGTTTGTGTTTAAGTTTATGAAATGTTGTTAATAACTGATAGTGTAGCGTTGTGTAATGTTTTTCCATTAGAGTTTATTAATAAATAATAATTGCAAGCATCTTGTTATCAATTATAAATGAGACTATATTGACCTCACAATGGCAAAAAGAGGACCAAGTTTTTCACTCAGAGAAAGACACTTTTAAGGAAGTCTCTAGTCACTATCGGTTAATATCGGATATCGGCAGTAGTAATTACGATGACTTTAATTCAGTAGGTGGGAGGAGAGAGAACTGCTTTGGCCCCTATCTGTCCCCTTTCTCCCCAGGAAAGATGCTTTCAAAAGGAATGGGAAATCCAATTCTCATTTCTCAACAGAACAAAAAATACAAAGAAACATATTGATACTTGCATTTATTTGATAATCTAAAACCGTCATGCAGGTGTGTGTTTGTTGGGCTTTAGAACCTAAAAGCTCCATGATTTAGAAAAACTAAAGTTACATGATATAGTTTTATATCCTATAACCCTTGAAGACCTCAGTCTATGGTTTTAGCTGCTGCAAACAGTTTCCAGCCGATGATCAAAGGAACACGAACATTACATGAAGACTTCGACTGCAATGAAACAGCCGAGTCAGATTTGTGCGTTCACAAACTCTGGCCGTGTTTTCATAAACGCAACGTGCAAACTATTTAAAGATCCTACTGTTTGAATAAGTTAAAAATGTAGTTGTATATAACACCGGCAGAGGGCGCTCTTCCTCCTGTGACCAGAGCAGCAGAGCAAAAAAAGAAAAAACTCAGTAAATCTTTAGCCTTCTGTAAACACGCTCATCAACGCGGGGAAGAGAGTCCGACCACAGACGTTGGATACAAACAACATAGATGTAGGTAAAACGCTGGTGTAATGAGATAAGGACACACCTCCTCCACTGGCTCCTCCTCCTCCTCTGCTGCTGGAAGCTCCTCCTCCAGGACCTCTGGCTCCTCCTCAAACACCTGCAGCGCGACAACATGGGACAGTCAGGTTTAGCATGTTCGAAGGCGCTATACAAATACATTTGACTATTGGGACAATCAATATTTGGACAGTTCTTTATATTTGGACAGTTCTTTATATTTGGACAGTTCTTTTCTAAGTGCATTGTTTTGTGTCCCACACAAACCTCCTCAGGTTCAGCCTCGGGTTCGGGTTCGGGTTCAGGCTCAGGCTCTGCCACTGGCTCTGGTTCTGCTTCAGGCTCTGGCTCTGCAAAAACAAATGGCATTGACACCCAGCCGTACATTTGACTACAGCATCAATATCTCTACGACAAGGGAAATCTCCTGAACTGCAGTCACCTTTTCAATGTTTTGTGCACGGCAGCGTTTGTCCAGCAGGGGGAGATATAACTAAACTTTAGAGCATTTTTTTCTCAGGACCCCATTCTACATCAGCAACCCAAACATACAATTCCAAACCTACAAACGTTTCAGTTTCTCCTTAAGCTGCTTCAAGGTTTTTGTCATCCTTTATTTCCTACTGTGCTTTTAGAGACCACACAATAAATCATCAGACTCCAGTTTTTAGGAATCTACTTTCAGCTCATGATAAAGAGGCACATTTCTCCACATTTAAGACTAGGCTATGGTCAGGTCAGATGGGTAGAGCATTTGATGTCGCCTGTATTACAGTGTTCTGATATGTAAATGACAATGCTGGTGTCCCCCCCCCCCCCCAGTCTCTCTTCCCTCTGAGGAGTGGCCGCAGTCTTCAGTCTCTCAGATATTACCACTGATGCCTTTTCTCTTCATTCAGAAGAAAAAATATTTCCTGAATTCTTAGTTTCATGACTTTACACCCATGAAAAGTACATGATCCCTGATATCATAAGGCTGGTGTCCTGACCCCCCTGACCCCCCTGTTGTTACCTAGAGGAGCAGTCGTGTCCTCTGCTTCCGCCGCCTCGATCACCTCCTCCACAACGACGGGCTCGGGTTCTATCACCTCTGAGGACACATTTCAAAACACACGTTTGAGTGGAAATCAGCCCCCTTAACTCCCACCTTAACCAAGTGCTTTGCCCAAATCTAAAAGGTTACAGCCCATAGGCCAGAGTAATGCCTAATTTGAAAGAAAAGACCTACAAAACTCATCTAAATTTGTCACATTTTTGTTACTTTTTAATCAGTTTTTTGTCAATTTTCTGTTACTCTTCTGTGACTTTTTTTGTTTTGCTGCATTTTTGTCACTTTTTCATCGTTTGTTAGTTGCATTTTCATCACACATTTTCACCGCCCCTTTTGCTACATTTTCCTCCTCATTTTCGTTTAATTTTTGTTGTTTTTTTTGACACTTTTTCAAGAAACTTTTAGATTTGGGTAAAGCCAAGCTGGAGAAAATGGGCTCTCGGTTCAGTGAGGGGTTAATGTCCAACGCCGTCCTCTCTTCATTCATCGTGGCACATTTTGTTTACATGACACACATTTCGAAGGTTAGAATGGGTCAATAAGACCAGGCGTGGGGCAAGTGTGTTTTGTTTGTTTTGTTTTGGGCCCAAATCCTCTTTTCTGAAACACGTGCTTGGTCAATGTTGAGCCGAGTTGCGCGTGAGCAAACACGGGAGAAAGACCGTAAATACGGAGTAGCATTTGAAGCCCTTTTAAACACCACAGCAGTGACAGCAGATGCAGAATGATAACTCCATAGCTGTCAATAACACATGCTACTTTAGTCCTGTTGGCGTCTACAGGCCTTTCCAGTTCTATTGCATTCATTTGAAAGGCTGAGTTGCACTCGGAGCACATGGCTACTTGATATGTGTAGGATGTCGTTCGGCGCTCCCGATTGTGGCTGTTTGACTCGATTCTGACAGAGTCTGACTTGGGTTTTTCTCGTTGCAGACCCTCCTCAGTAACAGGATTCATAAGCTGCTGTGAACTTTAGCACTAGCTGCTTTAGCATTAGCGAATGCATCGTGATGAAATCAAGGTTATGACTGCACTACAGAGCTGCTATGGCCTTACATCATGACCCAATATGATAAATTAAGATACTTTTTGACTTCAGTGAAGGTTCTTGAGTCATCTTCCATACTCTGTAGTGGAAGTTTCGTCAGCGGACAAAAGTTTAAGCTCAGCCCGCAGACTAGATAAAGCCCACATCGAGGAGATCAGCTTAGCTCAGAACCCTCCCCTGTATTAATGGCTACTCTCACCTGTGGGTAAACATCTTTGTAGTTATTAATCTTTGTAGTTCTAAGTCCTAACAACCTAACTCAAACCTAAGTTTCAGCCTGAACGGCCCTAATCTCTTCTGATCACTACTAATTACCTGCCTTTTGATCTGTCCTGGGCTGAGTTTCAGCCTCATTAGCATTAGCATTAGCATGAGCATGACAGAGCCCCCCAGGCCTGGAGCGAAGGAGATTTCTACAGTTCTGGCTCATTTACAATAATGTTTGACTGACATTTATGCCGACCTGCAGCCTTTCTCCCTGCAGCTCGCCTCAACTGTGACCTAGCACGTATTTCGGAAAAGAGGAACTCAAGTACCACTTTTTGTCCAGAAGATAAACTGTATGCAGAGGTGCGGGATTTGCCCTTGTGCCAAAAGGTGCCTACCCCTTCATAACAATTATTCTTCTGTCCACTTCCAATTACACACTCGGACGTGTCTCGCCCCAGGGACCAGCGGGAGCCGGGATCCGAGCCGCCACTTGGACCCATCTTAGGTCCATTTCAGATTTAAGCGTATAATGATCCAGTCTGTGCTTACCTTCTTGTGCCGCTTGTTCAAGTACAGCCTCCACCGGGGCAGCCTCTCTCGACTGGACCACCACCGCCTTCTCCTTCAGCCCTATAGGGGTCACGGACGCTTTAACACTCACAGCACACCACTGGAACCGTGCGCTTTCAGATTTCAGAAGCCGTTTTTGGCACATACGAGCCACGTTTATAGCATGACACTCACACATCGTTCAAAGGCTCGTGGGTTTCTTCTGCAGACTGACACTAATAAACCTTTGTCGTGTAAATAAAGTGGATTCGGACAAAAACAAATAGACACAACATTTTCCCCCACAAGAGATTTTAATGACGTAGCATTTCTGTAAACTTGAAAATCAGTGAAGAATCTCCAGCCTCTTGACATCACACCACTGCAAGGCTTTATGAAAGACTAAACGTGAATACAATCACAGGAAAAAGGCTTAAAGCCACACTGCGGACATTTCCACTCAGTGAAGAGAACAAACTACCATCACGGGTGTTTTTATTGGTGGAAAACGCCTCATACGGCCCAAAGTAGCATTGTTTTGCTACAGTTTGGTTCATTTTCACAATACAAAATTTTCTACAATGTGGCTTTAACCGTTTAAGTCAAAATTAGGGCTGGGTACCATTAAACCATACAAAAAAACAAAACAAAAAAAGATTTCCTTGACTTTTCAAAAAAAAATCTTCTTCTTATTCAATTTCTCCCAGTTTTCCCCCATTTTTCCCAAAAAAATTCTTTCCTATTTTGACATTGGAGATATCCCGATGATCTTCCACACTATCATTCTGTTTTCTGGTTCTAGACGACAAATATTGTAGTATATTAAAAAAAAGTATTGTTCAGGTATCGGCATCGTAAAGCAAGTATCGTGACAGTACCCAGCCCTAGTCAAAATTAAGAAATCGTCATCCTCTGCTTCAGTCGGTAGTCAAAAAAACGCTCATGTCTATATAACATTGAAGCACCAGATGGCAGATAAATAAACCGTTTTTCTACGTCAAGATCGAGGTGAACACAGAGGCGTTTCAAGGCGAATGTTTCCACTAAGGCCAACATTTGGTAAGATATGTCCCCCTTTTAAAAATAAGAAATACAGTCCTTTAAAGGCCCTATACCTGAGGTTTTGTTCAAGTGGTGGAACAAGTGTGATAAGTCTTCCTTTAGTATGTTGTAAACTCCGACATTTGAGGCATTTGTATCAATTTCATGAACTTGTAAACTGGTTTTGTAGGATTTCTGTTGAAAGTGACCCTTGCAGTCTTCAAATGTGCCCATAAACTCGTCCCTGTTAAGAACTGGGATGCTACAAATGTTCGGAGAGTTAGGAATGAGTTCGGACCACGACTAACATTTTAAATTAGCGGCTTCCTCTTTTATTGTTTGTAATTTAAAAAAAAAAAAGAGGTATAGGGCCTTTAACCTGACAAGTCAAGTTCTTTTATTATGGAAGAAAAAACACTTTGACCAATTTGTGTCTAACTATAGAAGATCAAAGTTCTCCTTTCTTTAGCCCTCAGGTGTTTGTCGGCTCTTCCGGACCCCTTCATCCCACCAGCACCTTTGGACAAACACTCTGGTGACCCGTGCAGCAGTGGTCACGTCATGACACATCAGGCAAATGTGATACCTGACCTTTAAGTTTGATCTGAAACGTGTAGCGGATCTTTAGCTTTTCTCCGCTTTGTTTTTCCTGGGCCTGTCCCTCGCCTTCCCCTGCGCTCTCCTCTCCGCCTTAGCCCTCCCCTCCGCCGCGGACGTCTGGTTGCCCTCCTCCTCCCGCTCCTCCTCCTTCCTCCTCCTCCTCCTCTCCACCTCGACCTCCTCCGTCGCCCGCGCCATCTCCTCCCTCTCCATCCTCTCCTCCTCCTGCCTCAGCCGCTCGGCCACCCTCTCCCTCACGCGGGCCGACATGTTGGCCCGGCCCTGCTCCAGCGCCCGGGCCTCGTCCTCCTCCTCGGCCAGTATCTGCCGCACCTCCGCCAGGGCCATGCGGGCCAGTTTCTTGGCCTCCACGCGCTCCCGGATGACGGCCAGCTGCTGTTTCAGGGCCTCCCGGAGCCGGAGGTGAGAGTCTTTGGATCGGGGGTTGTCTGAGTGGAGGAGGATAAGACACCGGTGGGTTTTTCAAAGTCGGACTCGGGTGAGGAACGGGCATGCGGAGCAACCCGGAGGCATCGGGCACAACAAAGCAGCGATGTTGCGGTTAAAGGAGGTTTAAAGGTGGCACAGCAATGACAATGCTATATTTGGGTTGCCTTTACAAACTGGGATGTTAAAAATGTGTTTGGACTGTCAACAACAAGTCAACATGTACACACTTTCTTACAAGTCCTAAATCAAGCTGTAATCAGGCTTTTACAAGTAGTTCACACAACTTAGTAGGGATGCACCGATCCAATACTGGTATCGGATATTGGAGCCGATAAAAAATACGATATCGGATATTGGCTAAAACACAACATTCACCGACTAACTCTAAGTGACTATGGACATGCTGTTTGTCATCTGGAAGCTAAGAACCTGGAGAATTCAATCACAGAGTCAGTTTTAAGCTCCGCAAATGTGCTTTGATCACCACGCAAAATGCTGCGACTAGCAACAGCATGCTAAAGCTAGCGGCAGCATGCTAATGCTAACGAAAACTAATCAAGGCTGGGTCAGAAACTAAGAAATACCTAAAGTAGCCCAATAAAATAAACTAACCGTAAGTGTTTGTATTTCGATTTATAAAACACTGTAAAAGAATAAGTGATCTAACACTTTTGAATGCACAAGTTCTAATGATTGGATTATTATTTGTCCAGTGATCCATGTTAAATGTTTTCCATTGCTTTATTAATAGATAGAATTGATAATTGATCTGTTCTTTTCAATCAGAGAAAGAGACACTTTTAATAAAGTATCTAGGTATCGCTGAATATCGGATATCAGCAGATACTCAAACCCCAGTATCGGTATCGGAAGCAAAAAAAAGCTGGATCGGTGTATCTCTGCAACTTGGTGTGTGCTATAAATCAAAAATATGTGTATTTTCGGTTTACGACATACTAGGACCTGGAAACTCAAAGTGTGGGGCTCATTCTGACTATACTCACTTCCCAGTCCTATACCAGAGCACGTGTCTTTATTCCATTTATTTATCAGCAGTTTTTTTGTGGTTGACCTGAAAGCCCCGCAGAGTCACAGCTGGATGTTATGTAATGAAAAATAATATTTCCCCATTGGACTAAATGAAATAAACCACAGATTTTTGGCAGCCGGCCTGGAATCTGATCAACAACACATCTACGGAGACGACAAGTGGAGACAAGGGCTTCCATGTTGCCTCGATCCCCTTCTTTAATTACTTGCTTTATTGAAATGGCTTAGTACAATATCACAATAGTATGGTTATCGCAATATTCAAGGACAAGGGATGGGAATCAAGTAGAACTACAAGTAGAATCAGTTTTCTTTGAGCAATCCATCAGAATGGTTTGTTCCCTTCATTAACGATTCTTCTCTTCATATTCTAAACCTGCAGGCCGGATCCACGCCTGTCGCCACTGTTATTATGATTATTGTGAGAGAAAATATTGTAATTTTACGACTATTCAAGATCATCGACGAAAAAAAAAATAGTTTTAGCTTTTCAAATACTTTTTAAAACTATATGTAGCAGGAGTGCTGCCCCGTGAGGTCGAGGTGGGCGGTACAACGGGGTTCTACAACATGGTAGACTGTGTAGTCTGCGTGAGTTTGTGGAGGATGAATTTCAATTGTTTCAACATATAGTGATTTAAGAATTGCTTTGTTCACAAAGATTCAATGTAAAAATCCTGATTTGTTTTGGCTCTGGGACAGTGACAGGCTGCGCTGGCTATTTAAAAATGACATTTTTGTCAAATTTTGTTAAAAAAGCATGGACACTGAGGCAAAGAACTTTACATCCTGAGAGATAGTAACAGTATATATTTATCTGTGTTTACTGGTATTGGCTCTCTTCCTTTTTATTGTTGATAGTGTCATAGAAGCCTAGCCTGGCATCCAGACTAATCTCCGATGTTTATTAATTAATAAACAGGAGACTAGTCTGGCGACCCTGTCGTAGAAAAGCTACTGCTTGAGGCGGGACTAATGTGGGACGACCGAAGCGCAGCAGCCAATGAGAACATAGCGGATGTGACGACAGAAACAGCGACAAGAAAGTTGTCGTCATTCGGACATTAACAATGGCGCTCCTGCCACACGGAGTTCAGTAAATGACTTCTGTCGTTAAGAAAAACTTAAGAATACAAGCATACCGGAGCATTACGTGAAGTGGTTGCTTGTGTTGAAAAACTACAAAACAAAGGCGCAACAACGTGACGCCCGTTCAGGGAGCTGCTCTGATTGGTCGGTAGGCTCCATATCGCTGCGTCACTTCCTTTGAAAGCGCCCAATGGAGTGTTGCCAGACCCTCTTCTGTAAAGAGGCGGAGTCTGGTTGGCGAGACTAATAGAAGCCCATGGGGGCTGGGCACATATTGTTTGTGCATGACCCTTAAATAAATATTCAATAATTCATTCATTGTAGCATATTATTTAGCCTATTTTATTTATTTGGAATTGAGAAGAGAATCGATCCAGACTTAGATCAATAAGAGAAATGATCAATGGCAGCGACGTGGAAAACATCCCTATTCCAGACACTTATCGAATATGGCTTTCCTCAAATCGTAGAGCACTAATAAAGTCATACGTAGCTCAAAAGAAAGGTAGAAAATACACAAATATACTAGTTAGTAAATATAGGGTTTCCCTCAGGTCTAGAGTGGGTCAGGACATCAGCCTGAGAAGCTCAATCAATGCATTTTTCTCCACACAACACAAATCAAACTAGTTAGTATGAATTAAATGAGTTAAAGCACTTCTCCACTGCACGGCCTGAGCCTCATGCTGTACCTTTGTGAGCTGCCGTTCGGGGAGCACCTCCGGCTTGGTCATCTGACACAAGACAAACAGTTTTAAAACACGGCACAGGTAAAACGACTCACGGTGTCAAGTCTGAAAGTGCATTTGTCTCGGCGGTGTTTGCACAGCCACCTCCCAAAGGACAAACAAGAAGAACCAACGCGAGCGGCGCCGAACAAACGTGCAGAGGTCAGAGTGGATACAAAGAGTCCGGCCTTGGACCGCGGGGGAATCGGGAGAGTCAGGGGACGATTCATGATCATTAATAACTGGCTCACACAGTTATACACAAACGTCTTTCATGTACAGTCTACCAAATACTGACTGAGGCTTTGAAATCAGAAAAAAAAAAGGGTTTCGTAAAATACGGCAGCACAGACTGTCGAGATGTGTGACGACGATACTGAGGGCGCTAAATCTGAATTTAACAAAACTAAAACAAAACAACTTTAAGTCCAAAACATTTGAATATATTTTTTCTAGAACCAAGTTAAAAGTATTGCAATACATAGTTTCTGATACAATATGGTATCACAACAAAGAAGTATTGCAATATGTTGCAAAACGATATTTTGTCCCTACATATTTTATTGTGACCAAAGGGCATAATTCGGGCCCTTCTACGTCAGCATCACACATTGATCTTCAACAGTGAGACACCATTTCATCTCCTTCAACAACGGTTCATGTGTCCAGTCCAATCCAGTGCTTCTTTGCTCCACAGACACGAGCACAAGCAGCGACAGTTTTAAACAAGAGATTCACATGCTTCAAGGGAACTAAGTGTGTGTGTCCACCTGCCTCATGTACAGGTTATCTCCATAGGTCTGTGGACTTTACCTATACATTAACAGCTGCTGGAGCTCAAAGGTGGGCCGGCATACGGCAGGCTCCACTAATATTTCACCAGGACAGAACCTGCACCCTTTGTTTGGTATTTTTGAGGTAAACGACTCCTTCATGTTCATTCATGTCTGTACCATTGGGTCTATCCTTGGATCATTTCAATTATGCTTCAGTAATGGTGTCAACAATCCCTCCAGGATTTCGCACGCTAAGAGTTATACTTGCATTTTACAGCAGTTTTAACAAAACTTCAGGGAATAAGGAAAGACATAAAACAGGATTTTTTTTATCAATGGTATTATCTATAATGAGAGCCACATGCATCCAACTGCCGAGGACAGTGGGAGGAGCGAACACGCTCCAAAACGAGCAGACCAGATAACGAATGTCTGTTTTATTTCACTCATTAACATTGAGCTTCAGTTCAACAGCAGTGACTCCTAAAGTGTATCACCAAATAAGGATCCAGTAGCAGAGAAATGAGACTCGGATACAGGGCGGCACTCGCTGTGAAGTCAGACCGAGGCGAGTGAGAGGAACAGACGGAAAAGTCCTCGCTGTGGCTTCAGTCTGAATGACTTAACCTCTCAAGAGGCGCTGGACATCACCTCCGACGCGCAAACATGGATTTAACTGACCAGCAGCTCACTTTCGTTGCAGAGTCAAGGAATTGTTGCAAAGAAAATAGTGGAGTTTGCGTTAATAGTGGCGATCGCGAAATCCTGGAGGGACTGAATTAGGTTTAGTTATCATTTAGGCATTATCAGTCCAGATCTATTTTAGAGACTTTTTAGACATGTTTTAGTCCAGATTTCTTTATCTAGGTCTGGTGTATTTGAAAAGTCAGTTATTTTAAACGGTGGTACTTAGAAACGTTTTGAGAACTGAAAAACCAATGACCAAAACATCAGATTCATTAAAACCTTTATGAAACTTTCCACATTTTCTCACTCTGTATATTTTTCTACAAGTCTACAGGAGAAATGAGCGGGGATTTGTTTTTCCCTCCAGGAAGAACAGGCGCCCGTCCACTTTTGACTTCCGTACATATACAAATACTGCTGCTCTTTATCAAGCTAAGCTCAAGGATGGAAAGGAAAGGAAAGGGGGGGAAATGGGGAACAAAACAAAACAAGTTAAGAAAGTCCAGCGCGGTTTGTTACACATGCAGCCGTAGAAAAAGTCTGCCGCAGCCCGGACAAATGCATTGCTTGTTACTTCAGAAAAATAAAAGAGTGTTTCCAAAAGCTTGTGCGGATACATCCATATGAACAAGGTCAAAAAGCCTCCAAAGGTTCCTGAGTATCTTCAGTGTGTCAGGTAGTGTTCTTCAAGCGGATTTTCACAATAAAAGCTTTCAAAAGTACAATGATAAAGGGATTCCTCCAAAAAAAAGAGTCATTGATACACGATATATAAAAGGTTCCAACTGGGCAAGATATTTAGGTCCGTGTTGTTTCTGCTTGAGTACTCCGCAGTCTCACCTCAGCCCTGAAGCCGGAAGCAGGCATTCACCATTTGAAAGCTAAGACCTACAAGGACTTTTTTTTTGTCACATTTTTGTCGTGTTTCCATCTCTTTTTTTGGTCTGGTTTTCATACGGTTATTTTTGTAGTTTTTGTCATTTTTTGTTGCTTTCTTCATCGCTTTTTTTCCTTTGCTTTCTGATGCTGTTTTCGGCACATTTTTTATTGTGATCGTTTTTGTTTTTAGTGCTTTTTCATCACTTTTCCATCATGTTTTTGTCGCTCTTTGTTGCTTTTTGTTGTATTTTTCATCCTCATTTTTGCCGCTTTGTTCAAGAATCTTCTAGATTTGGGTAAAGCCAGTTCAGTTGGGGGTTAAGAGGTTAAAGGTACACTGCGGAACATTTTGGGTTCCACTGTTGCCGGCAAAACGAAACCATCTTATCTTTTTCTTTTATGTGCATTTATTATCTTTCATTTATGTTAAAAGGTGAGGGGATTAGACTGAGATCACATGGTCAAATCTGTGAATACATGTGAATTTAAAAAAATACAGTAAAAACAGCCGGACACAGAAAAGTATTTTTGCAGTGGGTAATCAGAGAATGGAATTGGATGAGGACCTAATCAAACTGAACAGCATATTTGGCTGCCTTTTGGTCTCCATGGAGACGAAAGTCACTTCATTGTTTTTTTTCCAATTAAATATCTTAGACAATCAAAAATATCTGATGAAATAAAAGTAATTTGATTCATTGGGTGAAATGTGATGCGGCGAGGCTTTAAGTTGAATATATAGAGAGATGCTAAAGGCTAAGCAGCTATTGTCTCCTTTGCCTCCTGTAGGCAGCAATGGTGTGTTTTCTGCCCCGGGGTGAGGGCCGAATCACTTGTTCCTCAAACATATTTGTTAATCCAAGTTATAAAATGCAAAATACAAAAGCGTTCTAAAAGGACCTGAATATATTTATGATTCCTCACCCTTTTCGATCCATAAAAAGTTGGTCAAAGAAAAAGATGCAGTCAATTGTTTATCCGAGGCAAAACAAAACAAAAATCACTGCTCCTTCCACTATTGGTTCTGCAGTCCGACAATGACCACCTTCTGCCCCCGATTCCCATCATGCTTCGCTCTTCCCGTCCGCCGCAGCCCCTCCTCCTCCTCTTCCTCATCCTCGTCGTCGTCCTCTTCTCCCCGTGGACCCGCCGACCGCCTGGACGCCCGTCTCTCCTGCGGCCCCTGGTCCTCCTCCTCCTCCTCCCCCTCGGCGACGTCCGGAGGGTTTATGAGTCCGAACAGGAAGGTGAAGAAAGTGTTCAACCAATCAGAGCCCTCCTCCACCTCCACCTCTTCTAACCAATCCAGAGCCGGGGACTGGCCAGACGGTGAGCTGGCCAGGCCTGTATCCGCAGACAGACGACGACATGTGCGGGGTGGGGTGGATGGATGGAGGGATGGAAGGGGGAACTCAAAAGCAAAAAAAGGATGAGAGGAACGAGGGATACGATGAGGAGACAGAGAGAGAGGGAAGAAAAGAGAAGTGGAGGTTTAGAGCGGGGTTAGCTAAAGACCAAGAGCTGCTACAGAGGGAGACCCCGACCTATCCATGCTGTACACGTCCTGGTTTTAAATCTGTGGTGTCAGTAACTACCCAAGATCCCAGGATTCATCGGGCTTTGTGAAAGAGTGGAGAGCGCATAAGAGGTCACAATACGCCTTCAATAGGAGTCACAATATTTAGGGGCCGACACGATACGCACTGCCATACAGAAAGATTTCTATACATTTACAAAATTATTCAAAAGACGGAGTGGAACAATGCTAAAAACGCATTGATTTTTAGCATTGTTCGTGCCAAACTGCCACAAGATTTCTCGTCACAGTTTAACTCATTGACTGCCAATGACGTCTATAGACGTCAATTAGGTTTTTCAATGGGAACAGCTGCAGCAAAGCCTTGAGCATGTCTGGTGTTAAAATCTTAAGTTGTGCTGCCTATTGCTGCCACCTAGTGACTCAATAAAAGAACTAAAAGTTCTGTTAATGAGTCACTAGGTGACAGCATTGCTCTTTCATTTTCTCAGCTTTTCGGTCAGAAAACAGCATTTTGGGTGATTTCACCTATTTTCTATGGACATTTACTAAAGAATGGAAAGAGGTGCAAACAAACTTTTTTCAAGATGAAAGAAGAGAGTCTAATCTTTCTTTTGGTGGGTTTCGTGTTGACATAGACCTAGACCAAAATTTTCTGTGGGTCTTGAAAAAAACAGTAAAAATCCCGAAAAACCTCTGGCAGTGGGGAGCTCTCTGATTTGAAAATGGCTGGCAGTCAATGAGTAGAAGTAATCTCATGGTATACATATTTTTTTTATATGCTACAATTTAGATATAGACAGACTTCCTGTAGACTGCTTATAGGACTCAAGGGAATATTGAGGCAACAGTTCTGTAACAAAGTGTACTATTATATTGATTGGCACTTAAAAAAGAAAGAAAAACTTTGAAGATTTAAGGTCAGTCACTTGGGACCGCCTCCTCGGTGGAACCGCTGCAGATTCACGCCTGCAGATCCACACTCGCACCTCGTTACTTTCCCTTTATTTATAAACTATAGTCGACGCTGTTAGAAACTACGATTTAGCCTTTTTATCTTAAACTGTAAGCACACAAATGGAGCCTGCATGATTTTATACATGATGTCTGTTAAATCTTATCAATACCCATTCTTATTAGTTTGTTGATTTTGTTACAAATAATACAATACAATGGCTCTATACAAAGGAAACATGTCAAAGTCTCGTCTCGACTCGCGGACTCAATCTCGTGTCTCGTCTCGTGGGATCCACCCCTACAGGCATATATGCTTGTGTAATTATTAGAGTTATTCGGGGTATACACTAGGCATGCGGTCTTTCTATTTTTTATTTTATTTATTTATTTGACCTGGACATTACACAACAAATGTGTTGCTCAGACCAGAGCTACAAGGTTATTTTCCTCTGGAGTCCCTGGGCAGTGACAGACGTTTTATACAGTGAGCAGTCCATAAACAATAAAAAACACAGATAAACATCTACAAGAAGCTCCGGCAGAAGGATCACCTCAACAAGTCCTACTACAATATTTACAGTAACTAGCTTTATTATTTGTACTTTAAAAGAATACCATGATTACCGGGTTTGTGCGAGTGATCTCAAATATGACCTTTGTTCAACCATTTCTTCAGGTTAAGTTTAACCTGTCGCAAAGTGCTACTCCCAGGAACAAGTTATTGGTAATTAGTTTCACATCCCTGCAGCTTTGACAGGGAAGCAATTCTGTCTTTCTTCGGCCTACTTAAACAAACCACTACTACTAGTACAAGTACTAGCTGAAATACATATAATATATATATAGAGAGAGAGCGTCCTTCATCTGCTGCTAGCCAGAAAGCAAAGTGATCAAAATGTTGGAGCAATGACGACATTTTATCACAGAAGCATGCGATGTCAGCTGATGGCTGTGGTCCATAGATGTGAATGGAGCAACAAGAGGAGGCTTATGTTTTGGGAATGTTTGGGAAACATAAACTTGAACACCAAGAAGCCGCTCTAGAGAAGCAACAAGAGTTTGACAGTGCAGTCCCTAAGCCTTAAAATTACAAATGTGTCAAGAGAGGACCAGATGAAAATGACACGGATTGAACTAGGCACCCCATCAGATCAGATAGTGTTAAACCGGGACAAAGCTCCTACCACCCATCCTGAGGGTCATGACAGCAAATTCCTCTCAAGAGCTACTGAATGATCCCTCTATGAATCGGGAGAATGTAGATGAGTCTAAGCCAAAGTATGGATGACTCTGATCGAGGACACTTCAGGGAGGCTACAGATGCCAGTTCACCTGAGCTCAAAGTGAAAGAACACAGATGTCACTGCACAACAGCGATTAAGCCGCCATTGTGTTTCAGTAATAGTACCAGATACTACCGCAAACCTTCCTGAAGTGGAGGATCTTAGCGCCACTGAAGCTCTGAGCTCCAACAAAAGAAAGAAAAAGAAGCTGGTAAAGCAAATAGTTATCAAAGTAAAGGAGGAAGACCAGGATCCTCCAGCAGAGTCCCAGGACATCACCACAGAAGATCAAGTCCAGGGTTCTTCCAGAGTCCCAAGCAGAACTCCTGAAGAGATTCTTCAGTGACTGTTTCTAAAATGATTTGAGGTTTATCATATACCACAAAGTCTGACAAAAACAGGAGACAATATATCAGGTTATACTGCTGATCTGATCTGATGCAGGCTGAAACTCCAGTCATCAACAAAAAAAGATGGAGAAAGAGAGGAAATGACAAGCAGAATAGGCTACCCGTTGGTGCCAAGATTCCCAAAACAGAAGGCTGACGATGATGCCAGAGATGTACAAATTAAGACCAACTATGAAGACACCATCAGCGAAGGGCTAAATCTTGTAAACACGGAGGGTGAGGTGAACAAGGTCCAGGATTCACCAGCCAGTTCACCAGAGCCCAAACAAACAAAAGGAGGTCAGCATTACACCTGATGAAGACCAAGGTGACAACCAGAATGTGTCACACTTGAAGGGCCTGATATGTTTTCGCCCCACTGCTGCCAGAAATCCCAAAGACCATTCTGAAATCTCAGGTGGGGGGTGGCAGAGCTCTCGGCTGAAATCCTTGTATCAATCAATTTTCAAAATAAAACCACAGTGGATTTTAAAATAATTATTTCAAAAACATTGATAAAAAAATAAAATAAATAAACATTTTTTTTTTTTTCAATTACACCCCAGGTTTTCCACACTCCAGCATTGTTCATAGCAATGTCGGCCCTATCTTCCCCAGCACTGACGATGATAAAAAAAAAAGAAATTAAAAAAACAGCTCATCCAGGAAGGTCCACCAGGCTGTCTTTGAGACTTTTTTCATACGCAGGCAGAAAGTGCATGTTCATTATACTCCATGTGGCACCACTCGTGCAGTAACACGTGCCAAGCTTGGAGACATTCAGAATAGATTTCAATCGACTGTATTTTTCTACTCACGGTTGGACGGCTGCCATGGCAACATGGCAGCACTCGTCTTTCTGCTTCCAGCTCTGATAAGTAAATGGTGGCAAAGTTTTTTATTGGTTCATTGGTTTGCGAAGTGGTTTCAAAATGACATATGAAAAGAATGGGGGAGAACCCTCTGCATGTTGGGAAAGCTGTTGGAAATACTGCATGGACAATCACACTGATCCTCCGGGACTTCATTGTACATTTTTTAGGTTGGAAGATTAGCATGTTGTTTTTGTTTGTGGTTGATTGGCAATACAGGAAACCCACCATAGAGAAAACAAACTGCTTCAGCGATGTGTTTGCACACAAATGAGACCAGTCACTCTTTTGAGGACAAGGTCAGAGAGATTGGTGCACCTGGCCTTCAACAGACATGGAGGACTCGAGTTCTGCCCTGGCTGTGCCGAGAGCTACAGAGGGACAGGGTTCTGGAAAAACATTGTAATGACGGGTCTAATTTGGTCTCTCAGCTTCATAAATTAATAGTCAAATGCTATGGGCGGCACGGTGGCGCAGCAGTTAGCGCTCACGCCTCACAGCAAGAAGGTCCCGGGTTCGATTCCCACCTGGACTGGGGCCTTTCTGTGTGGAGTTTGCATGTTCTCCCTGTGCCTCCGGGTACTCCGGTTTAAATAAAGGTCAATAAATAAATAAACACTGCACTATGCTAAATAAAAAAACAACACAAACTATTTACAGGACTGAATTTGGCCCATGACAGTTATGTTAAAACACTGCCGGTTCCTACATTTCAACAACGGATGCAAAAACAGTGGAGAACATTATTATATGGAGATTATAGAGTCTGCACACAACGAGCCCTGTATATTCTCCATTCACAAAGTACTACGCTTCACTAATGACAGAGTCACGGAAGACCTATGATGAAGAACAACATACATTATCTTAAACAAATATGCCGACATTGTATTCTTTATATTCGTTAACACGGTCAATACATACCATGTAATAGTAATACCATGTTAATATTTGTTATCACGGTAAACTGAGAGTTGGAGGTAAATAATGCACAACTATCTGGAACAAACTTGATGGTAAAGTATATGGAGTATTTGTACATGCTGTAAAGTGACTGTAAAATGAACTCATAAAAGATTGAACATGCTCCTTTTCGTTCAAGGGGCATGTTTAATGTCACTTAAGAATGAAAAATGAATGAAAACAAAACACAATGAAAATTGAAGAGGCTGTTGTGGACCATCACTACACCTCACATCTCGTTTTTGCCTGTGTAAGTCGTTCTTTCCTCATAACAAGCTCCGTTGTCGCGCACAGGCAGATTATGATTCCGTGTATTCTGTATTTGCTGATTGATTGTCAGTCATGCAAAAGAAACCCACTCCACCTTTGCATTCGGCTCGTCACACACATGCTGCTGTCCGCTGTGAAACAGGGGCCAGGTGAATTATGGGGAAAAGGACTTGCCTAGGAGGATTTTGGCGTCTTCCACGTCAAAGTCACCGTCTCCGTCTGTGTCGTACGCCACCAGTTTACCTAGGAATGATCGATTGACACTTGATTTTAATCTTTCATCACAAATCAGCAGGAATTAGAACATCAGGATCTTGCATGCAATGGTTCAGTACTGTGAAAGGGAATCAACAAGTGTGAATCAGTGTGAATATGGGGACCAAAACACACAGATGAAAAGAGGTGGAGGATAATAATGTGTAGAAAAGCTTGGTGCATTTCCTTGAAAGACAGATCAGTTCAAATTAAACATTCGATCCCTATACAAATGAATAGGGAAGCCAGGCGCAATACTAAAGTATGGCAAGGTATGTTTTGTCCATTTATATACTTTTTGTGGTTTTCTTTATCATCATCCTCTCATAAGATGATGTTTAGTGGCCATTGGATGTATATCCGACCCAAAAAAAGAAGAAACTTAACTGAATTTGAGTTAGCATTTGGAACAGGGGCCACTGTTATACACCAATTTGTATCTAAAGTAAAACCTCAAAAAGCCTGTGCATTCATGAATTATTTCCAGCCAGGCTTTGACAAACTGACAAACCGACAGCTGAAAACATCTGGACTGTTCTCTTTGACCAATCAGAGGCCTCCGCTGGTGTGTGAGGTGGAATGGAGGAGTGAAAAGGGTGGAAACGCAGTGATGTGATTCTTGAAATTGAAATGTGAATGCGTGCATATATGCAATATGGATATAAAACTGCTGGAACAAAATGTCTAGTAGTTTCATCTCCTGATCCTCCATTTTGCATAATACCCCCCCTTTAACTTAGCCAGTTGATTAACATGCTTCAATCTACTGATTCATTTACGCTCATGTCTGGATTAGTCTATCCAGGGTTAGCTAAACCAGCTTCATAGCACACGGCCCAGGTCTTTCAGCTTTTTTGTGCCATTTACATAGAGTTGAGCATTTTTGTGTTTCCAGAAGTAAACTGGAGTCTTTAAATATGAAATAATTCGAAATATGTTAAAGGACGTTTTTGAGGAGCCACTGATTCCGCACAACACCTTTAATCCATTGAGATACCTCCAGGGACAGTGCCATTCCAGCTACAGCGAAAAGGTCAGACATGTCCACAGAGAAGTACGGAGGAAGGTGTGAGGACATATGGTACACTTAAAAAGCACTAACAAGCACACTCAAACACTACACATTTGTCAAGGTTACACAGTGAATCAGTGTAGGATGTAGGATTACCTTGCAAGGCCTCAGACAGGTTAATCTGAATGCCTTTAGCCTTGTCTGCATGCAAAAAATAAACAGAAATTACAAGATCACCCACAGAAAAACAACAAGAATCAGACATAGGCCGTCACAGAACACGTTGCGCCGGTTTTCTGCTTTCCTTCTTACTAATGAACCATCCATGGGTTTCAGTCGCGTGGCTTTTCAATTGTTTACTGCAATGGCATGCATTTATCTCTTGAAACCCATGGATAAATGGTTATAATGTTAACGCTTTTGAGCTGAAAACGATCCCGCGCATGCACAGAGGTGGTAAGTACATTTACTTAAGTAGTGTTCTTGATCATCAGTAGTATTTTTGTTGGGAACTTATTACTTTTACTCCATTACATTTGAACTAAGTAACAAAAAGTACACGTTGTCCCATTTTTTAGACAAATGAAGCACACTCCAGAACAGTAGGTGGCAGTGTGGGGTTGCACTGTCAATGCTGCCACTGACTCACAACAAGGAAGATGATTTGTCCTTTTGAACACGACTGAAGCAATGAAATGAAGTACTTTGACCACCAGTGTATATGCATGATATATATCGCAACATTAGAGCAGCCTTCCACCGCTTTATATCGTATTTAGGTTGAATTTTAATGGCCCGCACTAGTCAAGACGGTTATGGAAAATTGGCAAGACGCACAATCGACCATCACCTCCCCGGATTTGTTCTTGCGACAGGCCTATGGACAGCGTAAAAGACACAGAAGGTTTACATTAGTCACATGCGAGTGATTAGGACATGCTGCGTTCAAACGACAGGTTTTGTGAGCGCCGAAGCGGCCGAGGTGACGGTCAGTTGGTAGTTCGTGGGCGAGGATGGCTCTGCTGGATTTGTATCTGCTTTGCATGGATTTCAGGGAGGGCGCGGAACGGGGCTGATGGGCAGCGATTGGCGAAAGCTTTGCATAAAATGGAAATGTGCTTGGCTGTTTGTGTAGAGTTGTGATAGTGTTTTTATAGTTTGACTTCTCTATGCACGATAAGAATGTCATACATCAAGTTTGCAGCTGACACCAGCCCTGATTCCAAGAGGCTCTTATTGTCACTGCATGTTTTAATATCATTGTCATTTCCGGCCAATATCGCTCGTCAACAAGTCTCCAAACTGTCTTTAGCATTCTTCTTAGCACACTGAAGCCCTCTGCTCCCGTCACATGAGGAGATGAGCTAAACATAGAATGTAATAAAGTGTGGATTATCCGCATTAGCACATAGTTACTGTGCCTATATTTAAGGTCTTTGATTACTATCCACACAAATCAACAGTTTTACCCCCTAATGTTTGATTTTACAACTTCAGATTTAAAAAATAAAAGTAAATTAACTTTCAAGTGGAAACAATTAATATAATTGTGAATATATATATATATATATATATATATATATATATATATATATATATATATATATATTTATTTTATTTTTTTCACTGAATCAACTTTCCTCCATAGTTTACATGAGAACTTATTACTTCAACGTTTTCTCAAAAGGCATTTACCTCATATTCTAGGGTCAACCTCTTAACACCAAATTCCAATGTTATAATCTTAATTTTTTACTTGTTTTGTTTCATCAGTTTTAAACCCCAGAACCATTTTTATTTTTATAACGAGTTTACCCAGAGACTAAATTAGATATCCAAAATCCCTCCAGGAAAATTCAAATCTTTGTATTTCATACAGCAAGAAAATAAACCAATTAGCCTAGCTCTATCCATTATTTAGATTTCATTACCAAAATATAGATTGCAATTTTGGTAATTTCTACTTTTTGTTTTCATTAAAGTGCTAGTGTGTAAGTTTAAATGATGTACACAGTTAACAGTTTGCGTTAAATTGACCTGGGTCTGAAATTTAACACAAGTGATATTAAATCATATTTTTATTAAAGTCCCTCCTTTTTCCTGATTTCAGCAACTAATCAGAATCATGGGGCCATCGCTTTGACCAATGAGATGAGCTTTTCCTGTGAACCGACCTGTCAGGTCCAATCAGGAGTGGAAGGGGAGGAGCTTGCCAGTTTACTTTTGAAAGCTTGTTTTCACGCTCCTCATTTTACAAACGAGGTGTGACTTTCTGGTCCAATCAGGAACTTGATAGTTTACTTTCAAATTTCACTCTCACTCTCTCCACAATTTGCAATCTTACAGACTGTCACTTTAAAGGCCTAATTTCAAGATTAAATCTTTAAAGAAAAGAAACTTGCAGCAGTAATAGTAAAGTTAAAAGAAGGAAAACAAGTTCCAGTACCACTCCCTTTTGTTCGGTTTTATTTTACTTTAATTTCAAACATTGCAGGCCTATAGGATGTTGCAGTACCTTGAATGTGGATGAGGCAGAACAGGATTTAAAGTTAGTTTGGCCTTATAAAACAGCGTTACTGTAAGATTAGTGCTCCTCAGCTGCCATAACAGCGAGACTTTTGCGCCCCGGCCCACCAGTTGGGCACCCGCCCCGTTTGTCCGCACTACTCACCGAGGACGCCTTGGTAGTCCACCAGGTCGAAGTAGACAACGGCCACGGACGTCCAGACGCCCAGCAGAGCCAACACGATGAACCAGGTGAAGAAACTCCCGCCCCCCGAGCCCGACTCCGCCTTCTTCCCGTTCTTATTGGCCATGGCCGGTTTGGCGCCATCTGCAACACAAAGACAATCATTTTACACCACAGGATAAAGGAGAATGGTTTGGGCTGCCAAGCAATACATCTTTGTCAACCTTTAAGAGTCTACAGAAGGAGGCAGGTTGATTTGGATTGGACATAAAGAAAGGTCAAGGAGCCAACACAAAGGCTATTCCGGTGTGTCTATTTAAACTTGAAGTGTGGAGGACAGTGAGCAGGTGTGAGCGGGCAGGAGTGCAGGAGTGCAGGAGAAGGTCACATTACACTCCAAGTCTTTATTCAAGTCAAGTTATTCAAGTTGTGCTGCTCGCTGCTGAAGATTAGTGCCACAACATGGATCAGTCTAAGGTAACCGACGAACCGTTTGCCTGGGCTGTCATTCTAAGCTTGTTGTGACGCACCAAAGCAAGGCAGGGCATTCGAATCAGTTTTCCAAATGACAAGTCATTGAATATTTGAAAATCTATTGAGGGGAAGGTTACATAACACAAGACAAGACAAGATAGCCTTTATTGATCTCACAATGGAGAAATTCACTTGTTACATTCAGCTCTCAGAAACACTCAGGGTGAGTAGGATAGACAGGAAATGTGCAAACGATTAAATAGTAAATAGATGTATATTATAAACAATGACTTCCACAAACTTTAAGGGGGCAAAAAGTATAAACCGTAAAATAAATAAAAATAAACAGACTATAACAAAAAATGTCAGTACATATTGGAAAACTTTTCTCTATCATTACTAGTCTTGTTCGCAAAGCTTATTCTATGTAGTCAATGTGTTAAATTTTAGTAAATCTCTGCTATTTCATGGCCTTTTAATGATGTTAGCATGTTGACGCTGTTCTGGAGTTCAAATGCTACACAAATAAAGCTCAGAGAGGCTGATTGACTGTGGTATTATATATGCATTTGCTGGTTTAGCTTCTACGACGGCTCCGTTTGCGAAACTGAGCCTTTTCTGTCGCAAAACATGGTCGGCAAATTAGCTTAGAGTTGGTGGACTTGCTTGGAACAACCTGATGCTAGCTGTAGCGTCAAACACCTTCCAAGTACTTTCATAAACTAAAACAGTCAGAGTCTATACTCTCAATACTGAGTTCTACACTTGGCTAACGCTAACTGACTTTGTCAAATTGGTCAATAAGTTTAGCGTTAGTGGACTAGCTTCTAGCTTGGCGCGACTAGATGCTAGCTTTAGCATCATACACCTTTCAAGTGCTTTCATAAAATAAAACAGTCAAAGTCTATACTCTCAATACTGACTTCTACACTTGGCTAACGCTAACTAACTTTGGCAAATTGGCTAATGCTAACTAACTTTGGCATATTGGCTAATAAGCTTAGAGTTAGTGGACTAGCTTGGGGCGACCATGTATATATATATAGCTTTAGCATCAAACACCTTTCAAGTGCTTTTAAATGTGGCTAACACTAAACATGTTCCCCTGAGTTCATTTAAGCCGTGACATGCGTATGTTTGAAAGTGAAAAATAATGGCGTCAGAACTAATCACAGCCAGTGGTTCCCGTGACTTTGATCAGTACGTAGCTAAATGCTGCACAAAGTAATTGAAAAGACACCGTTCATGAAAGAGACCGTTGTTTGCAGAGTCATGACTTGTGCGGTTGGAATGATCTTGGTGTGGCAGGTCATCCGCCCATTACAGTGTTCATAATCCCAACTGACAAAAGAGGCAAGTCGCTTGTTTTCTCATATTGCACAAAAAAAAATCTATTTTCATACCTTCCTGAAACGGAAGCTGCTAAACTTGCAGCAAAGATTTGTTTTGTTTGTTTGAAAACATGTCCATAGATACAGAATACTGAAATATGAACAGCTAAATTACTACAAGAACATTCATTTATTCATTAAGGGGTTTCATGGTCAGCATTTATACATAAGACTCCATTGTTGTTTGCGAGGGATATTGCACGAACTAAAGAATTGCATTTATGGGGGGATTTCCCAATTGTTCATCACTTTCTTTTAGTAATCGCATCTTTTTTACTCAAACGGCAACAACATTCTTGATGTCACATGAAGATTGAGACTTGAATCCTTAATCCGCCATCAAAACATGCAATAGCCATATCGCAAGAAGCCACAATGTCTCGCAGAAGCCATGAGGTCTTCCATCAGACTGAGATTTACACAGCCAGAAAATATCACACCCGCTAACTTTAACATTTCAGAGTTTAAAAGTTCAGATTTACGCAGCAAAAATACATCTTACATATACATATTTTTATAGGTATTTTGCTCATCTTAATTCAAGTAAATTGAGCGTTTTTTTACTGAATGTAAGTGCAAAAATACTTGTTCCATCGACATTTTTTTGACTACTCAGATTATGTGCAAATAATGCTTCTTCCTTTCTGGATTCTATTGAAGTTTATGAACTTTATTTAACCAGGAAACACCCACTGAGATTAACAATCTCTTTTTCAGGGGAGTCCTGGCCCCAGAGGGGAACCTATTGTACATGTTTTCAGTGGTAGGGGAAACTGGAGTGCCCGGTGGAAACCCACACAGGCACAAAGGGAACATGCGAACTCCACACAGAATGGCGGGAATCAAACCTGGGACCTTCTAGCTGTGAAGCATGAGTGCTAACGGCTGTGCCGCCCGTGCTGAAGTGTAGCCATGGTTCTAATTTAGTTCTATTTCAGCCTTGCTTTAAGTGACTAAACATTTTCAAGTCTCGTTTTGACACAAAATGATGAAACAACATTTCATATTGAATGAAATGTAGCGTGGTTTAGTAAGATATCACACTCATAGCAATATTCAAGGCGGTTACCAAATATCGCCGTCTTTCCTGAGCTCTAACCCTCAGCCTTGGCCCTCGGACAAGTCTCTCCTGTCAGTGACCTCTGCCGTGTCCTTGCTCGTCCCTGTGCCCGCTCTCACCTCCGATCTCCTCTATCCCCGCCGTTGCCGCGGCGACGACAGGAGTCTCCACTGGATCCTCCATGTCCAGCCGAAACCTCGCCGAACTTCTCAGGCCTAGACCGACGGGGGCTGTAGCTTACACCGCGGCCGACATGGGTGCTTCTGTCTGTGCAGCCTTTGTCTCTCCTGATATGGCCGTGGATATTTATAGTCTCCTAGGCCAGCTGACCCTGACGTGCTCTCAAACACGACGGGCTGCCTCCCTCACACACAAAGGCTCTGGCTCCTCCAGGGGACATTAGACCCAAGACTCAGCCGTTAAGGGCCGTGTTTGTATTCGGGAGAGCAGTTTGATGACAATGAAGGAGATGTAGCGCCAAAAACCACTCCGATTTGGTCTTGGATCCCAGAGAGCCTTTTTGGTCTAACCAGTGACCCAAAATTAAAAAAATAAGGAATTAAATATATACAATCATGAGCTAGGGAGTTATCCGTCCAAACTTAACTGTACAGGGGGAGATGAGGAAAATAATGGCGATATTTGATAAAAATAGGAGCAGCAACTCTACTCCGAGCTTAAGGCCAAATCTATGGACGGTAGTATTTCAATCCTGATTCCAGGCTCATGACCATAGATGACAATCTCAGTCGTGTGGAAGAAGTAGTTGGTTTAGTGACACATTGCGACTTATTATTATAGATTTTGCGTCACCAAATACTGCAAAAACAATAATTTGAGGATATGTTGTGCCTCATATGCTACGGCTAACCGTTATGTCATCAAATAAAAGCATCTTTTTTAGGTATTTTCCCCTCAGGCTCCATCATTCCATCGGCTTCCTCAGCTCCAGTAACATTCTTCACATATTGGTTTCATCTGTCAGCCTATGTGCGCATGGTTACACATACATATGCACATTAAACCCATTAAACATCATACTTGGCACAGGGGGTTTATACTTAGTGATATCATTTTTAAATGTTTCACTTAAGGCAACAATGATAAGCTTGTTCAAACACCGTTTTTCACACATCGAGTTGGCAGACGCGGTCTTCTTATTGAGACTTGGATGACAACGTGACGGGAAATTCAGGTTTTGTACCTGACTTCACAGCTCCACCTTAAAATTATGCAGTTTTGACAGCCAAGCTATGTACTCTGCCTCTGGAAAGTACTAATACACCTTGAACCTTTCCACATTTTGTCATGTCTACAACCATAACCATAAACATAAAGATTTGATTTAGATTTTTTTTACTGAAAGTTCACACACAAGTAACAGACAACTGTGAAGTGAAAGCAAAATGATACATGATTCTGTTTTTTTTTTCTTTTTCAAAAAATAGAAAAGTGAAAAGTGAGGCGTCCATAAGTATTCATACAGCATTTTCTGAGTGCATTAAATTGCCTTTATAACATTCCTAATTACTGCAGAATGTTCACACCTTGCCCTAACCATTAAATAGAGGCCACCTGTGTGTAATCTACTCTCACTAAACAAGATCATGAAGGCCAAGGAGCACCAGAGAGGTCAGGGATAAAGCAGCATTAAGATACAAAGATTTCCCAAGATTTGAGCATCTCACGGAGCAACTGTTCAATCCATCATTCAGAAATGGAAAATGTTTAGCACCACTGCAGACTAGGGTTGGGCGATGTCCCCTTAATTGGCCGTTGACGATGTTTACAGTGAACCATCGTGATGGACGATGATATCGTCCATTTTTCATTATATATATATGCTGCATATTACTATGTATGCTAGGAAAATGAGAGATTGCAGGATAAATTGATCTAAACTAAACATGATTTGAACAGAGTCACGGAACACGACTTTTGCAAAAGAAATGTGTTAAAACTTGTGCGTAAAGTCTGAGAGGAGAACGACTTATTCAGAGCGTGAACTCCTCAATACCAAGGCTCTTATCACATTAATACAAATGTAAATCGGAGCTTATTATTTGCATTTGCTCAGTTTTAACGTAATGTTTAAGAAACAGTGGGTGAACGGGACACTATTTAGAAGTTTGCGTCGTAGCTTACGTTTTTGAAGCCGCTCCACGCGCCGCCCGGTCCGTGAGCTCGCAACCTCGTACCTCCTGCACCGCCTCTTTCTCTCCTCTCTCTTTCCTCTCTCGGTCCTTCGTGAGAATAGGCTGCGCGCTCAGCTAGCTCCGATGTGAGAGCCATCTCATTTTAAAACGGTTTAAGTTTCAATACGCAGCAAAGCAAAGCAAAACCACGCGCTGTTAAACTCCGAGCTGCAAAGAGAGAGAGAGAGAGAGCTCCGCGCGTCAGAAACAGAGCAGCTGCGTCTTTACGGTAATAATTACGGCTAACACATCGTGGCTTCTGGCAGGCTACTGACGCTAGCGTGCATATTAGTTACATCCGTGATTTAATTTACAGTGCAATCCCTGCACAGTTTGTAGGTTTACAAAGCCTACAGAAGACCAGTGCGTGTTTCTGACAGGAGGGGGCGTGGCATCACGATGGTGGCTCTCCATCATGATGTTGCTCGTCCATCGGCATACTGCAGACTTATCAAGACACGGCCGTCCACCTAAACTAACAGACCGAACAAGGAGAGCACTGGTAAGAAATGCAACCAAGTGCCCCAAGATAACTCTGGAGGAGCTGTGAAGTCCTGCCGCTAAGCTGGGGGAATCTGTACATGGGACAACTATAAGTCGTACTCTACACAAATCTGGCCTGAGTGGCAAGAAGAAAGCCATTATTGAAAGGAGGCCATAAGAAATCCTGTCTGAAGTTTGCTAGAAGTCATATGGAGGACACAGCTCCATGTGGAAGAAGATACCGACACTGGAGGTTTGAGTATCTGCCAATATCCGATATTAACCGATACCAAGAGACATTCTTAAAAGCAGTAACTGTGAAAAAATTGGTCGACTTTTCTCCAGTGAAAGATCAATAAAGTGTCATTTTTTCTTGCAAACAAGATGTTATCAATTATAAGCTATCTATTAATAGACAGTAAAGGTAATACAACTTGTATTACAACAAATATGATATATCAGTTATTCCTTAAAGGGACTAGATGCACAGATGATAGATTGTTCATTTTTATGCACACTACTGCCACCTCAGGTCTTACGCGTAACTGCAGGTTCTATTTTAAACTCGTACATGACGGCACTTCGACCCAAATGAACACCATTTTGAGTGACAGTGCAGGATTTTAGAGGAAGTGGTGAACAGGTCTGGGCTCATTCTAAACATTAGGACATGGCTGGAATATGTAGGAGGAGGAAAACACTTACTTTTAACATTTTTAAACTCCGTATAGTCCCTTTAACAGCATTTCCTAAACTAAAACACAAAAACTGATTGTATGTATTAGGTTACTTTAGGTGATCAAATCATAGTTTCTGTCCCAGTCTTGATTAGCTGACGTTAGCATTAACATGTGGCTGCTAGCTTTAGCATACTGTTGCTAGTGCATTTGCGATTGAATTCAGCTGTTCAAAATGTCATACAGCATGTCCATATTCACTTAGATTTAGTTGTTGAAAGTTGTGTTTTTAAAGCTTTGACCAAATCACAGCTTATTTTTATTCATTTATTGGCACGCGACCCACAATGAGTTTGACGCCCCTGCACTAATGGATATCACTAAGAAGAAGCTAACAGGCTAAAAGGCAAAGCTAACTGTGGGCTAGCACCACTTAAACAGTATTTACAGCCAAGTTTGAGCGAAAAAAAAAAGTATCTCCATTGTGTAATTGTCTTTTCTGTCAGCGTAGTATTTACTTTCACGGACAATTAATGAGTAAAAGAAAATGCTACATGCTACGACACCTGCAGTGGCGCTTATGGCCTGTAGGGGCATGAGTCACTTAGTCCTGCTTTAAAGAGGTGCGGTGGTGCAGCATGTGCTTGTCAGACAGAAAGAGAGAAAGTGAATGCGTGACAAGTCTAAATAACAAACATTCCACGGACCGGTGAACTTTTTGACTTTGCAAATGTGTTCAAGTTGAGACAAACCGCACACGGGCTGAGCAAAAGCACAGGGACAGACAAATCTATACTGCACTGTGAAAACGTTACACAATTCTGAAGGTCTCAAATATGGCATTTATGATAATATAAAGCAATGTGTGTCACTCAGAGAACTAAATGTCTCAGTGGAGTCTTATTAAAAATCGACTTGGACATATATCTAAGTACATCGCAGTCACAAGATTTCCACTGTGAGAAAAAGGCACTGATGTCTCTATATTGCATTGTTTGAGCAAATGACTTAAAAGTGTTTAAAAGTGAATGTTGGAACTTGGTGGCACACCGATCCCACTGCCACACACGGAGCCTATTTGCACGCCTATAATTAGACGTGGACCCGCACAAAGCCAGAATCAGGGGTTACAGAAAAGGGGTGACGAGGCAGTCCGCAAACCCCCGCTTCCTGCGCGCCACGCCTCCCCCAAGATGACACGTGGAGCTCCCCGAGTCAGGAGAAAGTACTCCAAATAACTTCTCCCAATGATCAAAGTGACCTCAAGTACTTGTTAAAAAGGTAAGGCTGACTTGACTGTTGCACCATCTCAACGCTAATGTCTTCCAGCTGACAAACTTTTAGTCCCTGCAGAGCTTAAAATTAACCTGCAATTTGACTTAAATCATGCACAAAGTTTAGTTTTAGCCGTGATTTCTACAGTCTGCAACTGGCAAATGTCTTTGAAAAAGTTGCATCTTGGCTCAAATAGATGCCTATTCAGGGTCAAGCCCCACAGCCCCCCCTCGTTTTCATACCGGTTTGTCCGTTTGCCGTCTCCATGCTGATGAGCTGACCGCGGAAGCTGATTGGAAATTCAAAAACAAAACAAACAAAAAAAAACAAAATCCACTCCAAACAAAAGAAGCGCTCCTCGCAGGCGCTCAGTACACGCTGTACACTCGTCTGCCTTATGTAACTGCGTGCGCCGGTTTTCACTGGAGGAAGGGAGGAAACGAAAAAAAAAAATCCTACACTAGCTTTGGGGGGTTTTCTGAACAAGAGAGAGAGAGAGAGAGAGAGAGAGAGGGAGAGAGGGAGAGAGAGAGAGAGAGAGAGAGAGAGAGAGAGGAGGGAGAGAAAGAGGAGGGAGGGAGGTAGGTAGGGAGGGAGGGAGGGGGTGAGGAAGAGCAGGGTAGCGAGAGAGCGGAACATTTACCTAAATGTACAGTATGTAATGCACATACAGTTCTCCTGAAGACGCCCACTCCCCCCATTGGCCAGCTTTAAGCTTATGCCCGGGAGGTTATGAGTTGTGTCCTAGTTATTTCATCCAAACTAATAAATAAAGTAATAAATCACCACTCAGGATGGCACAATATATCACCAAGTTATGATGGTGGCAATATTAGGTGACACAATATCCATATTCCACTTAAAGCCACTTTAAATCTTAGATTTTTTTGCACTCTAAGCCGAAAACAAAAATGTGGTTGAGTGAAATATCGCAAAAACGTCATCGCAATATTCAGCAGTTATCAAACATTGCCAATCTAGATTAGTTTAAAGTCTCAATTGGAGCCTAATATTTGATGTTTTGACTGGTTAAGGTTAAGTTGGGCATTTGACCCAGATTATTTCACTTGTTCTGAGATATAGGGGTGTGTATCGCCTTGTCTCAGGCGATACGACACGTATCCCGATACACGGGTCGTGATACGATACGATATATCCCCATATTGGAGTATTAGACAATTATTGCGGTCTAAATGCTTTTCATTAATGTGCTTGTGACTGTGGTGTTTTATGGTGATTATGTAACTTTGAACGTAAAACAGACTCTTGGAAGCCTAGTAATGAAACCAACTGAACTGGGGACACACCTGTTCTAGTATTTCTATAGTTGTGAGTCCTTAGATCAGTAATAACAGTTATAGATGAAAGCAGAAGGGGTATTTAAAACATCTACTCCATCTACTACATCTACTTCGTTAGCATTAGCACAAACGAAGCCGAGGGGAAACTGAACACAGCAGCTCATGTTAAAGTTGTGTCGTAGTACTGCAGTAGCGAGACACAAGTTTAACATGAGCTGCTGTGTTAAGTTTTCCCTCGGCTTTGCTTAGTTCCGTAATAAAATGCTACGAAGCTAAATCCATGCTACGAAGCTAAATCCATGCTACGAAGCTAAATCCTCTCCAAACGCAGTCGTGAGACACTCCACAACATCTGCACACAGCTGGAGGCTCTCGTAATAATCCAGGTCTCTGTCTTTGCTGTAAAAGCCCAAGTGAGGCCAAATATAAAGTTTTAAAAGAGCCCGGAGCGTCTCATTGCTCTTTCTTTAGATGTTAGAGAATCGCGCGATGTAATATTGCGATATATCGGCGGATCGATATTTTTCAACACCCCTATTTCAATACATGTTTGTCTTTATTTCCGGTTGATTTATTTGCCAATGGGGTAAGAAAACTACACTTGATCCATTGGCAGTTCCTCTTTCTGATCTCAAGCGAGATGACCTTAGTACATACAGTGCAGTACAAGAGTTAAACATTTTGAAAAGTGCTAAGGGCGGAGACACATCGGAGGTAGCTGATTCAAGTCCAAAACATTTGGATTATTTGGCATAGAAGTGAGTTTGGGGCGCGTCACCAAACGGTTTCCAATACGAACCACAACGAAGACTGCAATATACTGCTAAATGAATGGCAAAGGCGATTCTAGCATCTCGAGCAAATAAACCAGTCAATCCTCTCAGTGCTGCGGTTCTAAAGGCCATATTCTCCCACATTCCTCAGTGGCCGGAATGTGACCTTTACCTTCAGGGGGCAGTGACTGCTGACCTCGGGCCGCGAATTTAAGGGAGACCCAGAGGAGCTCGAGCACCAACAGAAAACATGTGGAAAACACTAGCGCAGCAAAAGTGCCTATATTTGCACTGGAGGGTTTGTGGGCCTCAAGAATTGGCCGTTGATTTTTAAAAATGTCTTGTCTATAATCCTGTGTATGACGCTTCTAATCTGTAAAAAATAATTACAAAAAAAATAATAATAATTTTTTTCATATGGGATTAATTTCCCTTCACATTTCACATGCCATGGCTCATGCTTTTGCCTGACATAAAAACAAGCGGCGCTGTGTGATGATGTCATCAGGCCGTGCTGCTCAGTTTACTTGTGCAGGTGTGAGGGCTGGCCAGCAGGGGGCAGGTGTGAAACAGAGACCTCTCCTTAATCGAGGCAAACTTGAAATCATTTGTACTTTTATGACTGTTCAGAAAACAGAAAATATTCAGCATAGTTTTTTTTCCATCAATAAATATATAAATAAAATAAAGACTTTTTTTTTAAAGGCAAAAAATAATTGTTTGAATAATCGTGATTTCAATAATCGAGCAGCCCTAGCAAGGGGCGCTTTATTCGGGGCATAGGGCTGATTTATTCAGGACATTCATGTTCAGCAGGGTCTTCAGAGAAAGACAAAATCATCTGATTCCAAAACAAAAAGTCTGCAACATTAAATATACAACACAATCTGAAGTTTGACCTCTAGTAAACCGGGTTAAGGCCTGGACTCTGTGGCCAATCTGTCTCATGAACCACTCTTTCACCATGTGAGCCCGATCCATCCTGGCATTGTCATCCTGGAATAAGCCCGTGCTCTCCTGGCAGAAGAAACCCATTGATGGAATAATTTCATTCAGGATCTTCAGGTTCAGCTGATCTCATTCTTTGGGCACATAGTGATGCTGAACCTAGACCTGACCGACTGCAGCGACCCCGGGTCAGAACAGTTAGCTCCATCCAGGTAAAGGACGCTTTGTTTTTGTCCCTTCACACATGCCGTTTCAGTGCGTAGAGCCACTGGTTAACACTGGGTGCCCATGCGGACTTGCGGACTGCTGACTGTCTAAGCCCTGTTGGCATCAGGAAGAGAGAGCGCGGAGCCAAGCACATCCCACAGGCTTTGTCCAGGCAAATCCACAGACTGCACCGGCTCCACAGAGGGACGGGGCAGGGCGACACTGAGGAACGCAGGGCACGGTGGCAGGCCCACATTTGTAAAACTGTTCATCAAACTCGAGCGTAAACTAGGAATCACAACCGGCTCCCTTTGCAAGTCTCAACTAATAATCAGTCCCTCCATGATTCCGCGGCGAATTTCGTGATTGCCGTCGTCAAGTATGCATGATTTGGCGGGCAATTTTAAAAAGTTGCATTGAAAAGTTGCAGTATTTTTCTACCTTTCTACTACTTTCTCTGGGGTTAATACAAGTATTAATGGGATGATTGGGGGGGAGGGTCTTTCATCTCCCCCGGTGTAACTCGACTGCCACCGGGTAGGAGCCACCAATACACACTAATGGAATCACGAAGTTAACATGCTAACGGGCAAAGCTAACTGCGGGCTAGCACCACTTAAACAGTATTTACAGCCAAGTTTGAGTGAAAAAAATGATCTCCATTGTGTCATTGGATGTACAATATCACTCTCTCCCTTTGTCTTTTCTGTCAGCGTAGTATTTACTCTCACGGACAATTAATACGTTAAAAAAATCACAACATGCTACGACACCTGCAGTTGCGCTTACGGCCTCTAGGGGCAAGAGTTACTCAGTACTGCTTTAAGGAATAGTTGCGAAGGAAATGGCGGATTATTAGAAAAGTTGCAGTGCTGAACTGATTTCTCTTAGTTTGCTTGAGTTTTCGTAAATAGTTGTGATCGCAACATCACGGGAACCTGGGGGGACAGAATAATAACAAGACAGTCCTATGCAGTGAGTACAGCCTGGTTAGCAGGCTGACTTACTCTATGACCACAGGGATAGGATTTCAAGGTGGTACCAACAGGCGCATTAAGGTGGTACCAACAGACGCACTAAGGCCCCAATTTTTACCCAACGGCATCAAAGGATGGCACTGTGATCTCAGTTAGAGTGAGGATTTACGGCGCTACTCAATCCAGGAAGTACCACATACACAGCTGTCAGAGTCAAATTTTTTGACAATGGAAGAACATCCTGGAACTTGCCAGCTCCCCCTCCTGGATGACAGCTGGCCTTTGAAAGAAACCGTTTTGTAAACAGCTGTGTTAGTGATGTGTGAACAAAGCACTGCACTTCACGGCAATCTGTTAAATTCCCCACAAGAACAGGTATTTACGCACTGTTGTTTCTTTCAAGGAGTCGGTCAGTCTTACTGCGAGGGCTACACAATCCTTAGATATTATCAAATGCACTTAGATGTATGCGATTTAAGTTTTGATATCAATATGCGGTTCTTAGTTAGAGCTAGAAACCAGTTGGAGCAGCAGCCAACCGTTTATGCTCAACTACACCCGATTTGAAAACACAATGTGAAGTGGTGTCGCTTTAAGACAGGCTTTCATGCAAAACCATTTCAACGCTTCTCGGGCTGCACAAGATGGAGAAAATGTCCAAGAGTGCAACAAGTCAAAGTCACTGCAGGCTTCATGCAGGTCACACGTGCTCTGCCACAACACGCTTGAGTTTGTAAAGCAAACACAAGCTCCAGCTCACACACACACACGGACACACACACACACGCACACACACACTCAGACACAGACCCTGAGAGGAGCACAAGGCCAGCCATCAGGGGCCTGTCAGCTGCAGCTCTGTGGGACCAGGGACCATGGGGAGCTGTACGGGAGGACACAGCGACATATTCAATTACACATGTTATTAAAGGGATGGACACTTAAAGGACTGCAACGTGGGGCGCCTTAAGCACAATGAGGGAGCCCCCTTTTTGTTCATCTCCAAACTGCTTTTAGAGACTGGAACCGAAATGTGGGGGTAAAATGTAACAGGGTAAAATGTTTTGGGATTGTGAGTAAAACCAACAATGCGGATATCACCAGCAAAATCAAGATTACCTTGAATACAAGGCTACAGATCAGTTGTATTTCTGAAATATTTGCACACACAAAAAAAGCCTACCCATGTGTCCAGCGGGGCAGGGACAAACCAAGGCCACTAAACTAACACCACATTTGAATGCTTTGGCTACAGAGGGGAACACTAACCCGGGTCTCTGTTAAATATAATCAATGACAATTCTATTCAGTGTTTGTTCTTTTGTGGGTTTTTTTAGACTATGACATTTATAAAATGTACAAAACCCTAACTTTAAAAACAAAATCTTCTTTCATCCAAAATACATTTTCATCGATTACTATAATAGTTGTCAACTGTTTCAATAATCGATTAGTTGATTAGTTGTTTGCTTGTTTGGTATAAAAGTGACTAACCCTGTAGTTAACATTATTCTGAGACACTTGAGGTTCTTGTGTTAGTTTTGAAGTTCATAATTTCTTTCTGAAGTTGTTTCAAAACTGCAGCCTCAGTTACAACCTCCACAAAGCCAGTCTGTGGATCGGTCGTTCTGCTGTTGACCCAGGCACCTGCGCTTTGGACGAGCTCCAGAGTCAACATTTGATCAGACCTCGTCTTAGCTGCGGCGCGAGGCTCATTACCCCACATAATGAGAAGACAATGTGTTCTACTGACCTTTGCCTGCGATAATGTCCCGTTTGTCATGCCGGGACATGCAGGGCCTGCTGTTCTGGTCATACCGGTGCCGTGTTCATTTAGAAAAGGCCTAACCCTAATGTCATAAACCTGTCAGCTCAGGTGGCACAAACGTCAGGACATCCGGAAATGTTAGATTTTTTTGCAACCCTAGCATCAGCACACCATCAGTCCTACGAATCGTAATACAAACTTTTATCATATCCAGATTTCCAAACAAGTATATTCTTTATTTTACAAGCTAAATCTGTGCGTCTGCCCGGGGCGGATCACAATTATCATTCCGGAGTTTAGATCAAGGAATGTTGCGTAGGTTCGAATCAAGATTGTCCGCTGTGAAAAGGCCACCACTTCACTGAGCGGACTGTAATCAGCTGTGAACTCTGCCCCGCTCCACTCCGCTGAGTCAGCCTTATGGACAGCGAGAGGCACATTTAGAAATCTGGCCCGCTCATGCCCTGCACTACACCTGCAAGTCTATGGATAATTATGTGATCAGCACTGTTTATTGTCTCATGACTGAGAGTTAAAGCAGTGGCACGTTAAATGCAAAGGAATACAAACAATGACCCCGGGGCAATTTCGTGCTCTGAGACGCATGTGATTGTTGCGTCACTTCATCACTGGATCATCTCCAAAGTGCAGCCGAATCTCACAAATGCAAAAGCGTCAATCGTAAAAGTTTTATTTACTACCTGAGAGCAAAGTGAGATAAAAAGCTTTGTTTACTCCTGACCCACTTGGCTCGGCGCTCGGAACCAGCGAAGAGCCTCTGTGAAGTGGAACAAAAATAAACACATTTGGTGAGGTTTAAGCTAAGGCCAACAGTGTCTTCAATAGTCTTGTGACCTACATTTGCGTTGCTTATGGTTAACACCAACTCTCTCCCATTCATTCTCAAAGGTAAATGTGGATGCAGTACACTTTTTGGCCACCAGCGTCAAATTGGGGGCGCTGTTTCACTCCTTTAGCAAAGTTAAGGAAACACTGTTGTGGTGTCTTGGTATTTATCAATCACAGAGCTGTAGCATCAACGTTCCCAGTTTTCCAAATTTTATTGTATAGGTTGTTGACATCAAGAAAGGTACATGTTAAAAATTGACTTATAAAAGAATTGGTGTTGAACTGACACTTTCAAAATGATCTAAAGTGGCATTTTCTTTGAGTTAACTAATGAATTAACTAATGAAGTCACTGTAGGTGCTGCAGATACAGGTGTTGTTGTTTACATTTTGAACTATAATGCTACAATGGTTGATTTTGTTCTACTAAAACTAGGCTTTTGCAATAGTTAACATTTGTTTTAATGTAACATGATATTTGCACAGAAAGTATCAAATGTATAGGCTACCGAAAAATAAAATAAAATAAAAATTATTAGGCTTTTATTTGCAGTTATACAGTGGGGGGAAAAAGTATTTGGTCAGTTCCCCATAGACTTTCTATTTGGCCCGCGACCCACAGGCACTTTTTCATTTTGGCCCTCAGAGACAAAAAGTTTGGGCACCCCCTGGTTTAGAGGCTTCAGGACATTTTCCGGCAGAATAGTTTGTTTTTCACTTTTTCTTCACTGCATTTTTGAACGAGTATTGGTACTTCCTATTACATTTAATTGGATTAAAGTCTTTTGAATGTGTTTCTTTTTTCACGTTGACCTCCTTCTAAGGAACAGTCCAAAACTGCAGAGAAGTGTATCAGAAACATCACAGAAATAAAGTCTGAAAATCGCTGCGGCTCATTTCGTGTCATTTTAGTAATGAAAGTGGATATTCTCATACTTTTAAGTAAGTAGAACCTTCATCTCATACTTTTAGTAAAAATGATAAATCTGATATTTTTGTCTGCAAACAATAAAAGAGCGTAAATTAAATTGTTCGTTTTGGTCCAAACTCAATCCAAACTATCCAAAACATTGAACCTGAAACTAAAAGAAACTAAATCAGATTAAGGGCCTTCTGCTCTTTTATTAGTCACTCCTTTATGAACAACTAAAATAATAATTAAAAAAACTAAGAAAAACCATAAATGAAAAATCAATCCTATTGGCCAATAATTATCGAAATATAACTACGAATGCTGTAATAAAAATGTATACATTTCAACAGGTCATTTGGGTTTAAAATAAATAAAGCCCTAAAAGTATTTCCTGTCAATATCAATGCTGATTTAACGACTCTTGGTGAAAATCAATTAATAAATGTCCTATTATTTTTTCCCGTCTGCATTTACATTTCTATTTGTAGTTAAATATGTACATTTATCTGTTTTTTTTTGTTTCGGTCCTCCGTACCCCCACTTTCAATGTGATGACTTCTTTCAGCTCCACTCATTTCGTTATATACAGAAAGGTACAGCCTGAGCGTATAAGACTTCAACATAACATAACATAGCCAGAGGGGTATGGATGCTTCCTAAACCACATATAGGAGAGAGTGGATGCAGCCTACACAACTACTGAATACAACGACAAAAGCCCGCTCTCTCAATCCGGTCTACGCGCCCATCAAAGTCCCAATTCAAAACACTGCCCTGCTCCTGCTCCTTTGTGCGCTCGCTGATCCTCCATTGTTGTGACTGGCCCAGACAGCAGGCCCTCCATGCGTGCATAGGCAATGTGGTGGGCGGGGCCTCTGCACGCTGCACACAGAGAGGCAGGCTGACTGCGAAAACTGTACATTTTGTTCCCAGATGGAGTTTAAGCGCCAAAATAACCTTTGGCCTGTGGCAGCATGGAGGTGCAGGCTCACGATAGCACCACTATGTCATGCTTTTTTATTTACGCCACCACTGTACAAAAAAAACTATCCTTCCTTTTGTAAACAAACGTAATTCATAAAGAGCATTGGTCTTGAAACCCGATACTTTGGCAAAGTATCAGTAACGACACGTCAGGCTGGTTCAGGGTCTGCCACCTTTTAGTTAGATCCCACTTAGGTCCCACTTAGGTCCCAGTTAGGTCCCAGTTAGGACCCAGTTAGGACCCAGTTAGGACCCAGTTAGGACCCAGTTAGGACCCAGTTAGGACCCAGTTAGGACCCAGTTATGGACCCAGTTATGGACCCAGTTATGGACCCAGTTATGGACCCAGTTATGGACCCAGTTAGGACCCAGTTATGGACCCAGTTATGGACCCAGTTATGGACCCAGTTATGGACCCAGTTATGGACCCAGTTAGGACCCAGTTATGGACCCAGTTATGGACCCAGTTAGGACCTAGTTATGGACCCAGTTATGGACCCAGTTAGGACCTAGTTATGGACCCAGTTATGGACCCAGTTATGGACCCAGTTATGGACCCAGTTAGGACCTAGTTATGGACCCAGTTAGGACCTAGTTATGGACCCAGTTAGGACCTAGTTATGGACCCAGTTAGGACCCAGTTAGGACTAGGGCCTGACCGATATATCGGCCGATTTTAGGATTTTTCAATATCGACTATCGGCCAAAATCGGCCGGTATCTCAGATTTCAGCACTGTCGGCTCAGTCGGAGTTTTAAAATGAGTCCTCCCCACAACTTCCTAGGCTTCAGGGGAGCGGAGAAACAACGTGGTGAAAATTGTTTGTATACCTATTTTAGTTTAGAAACCTTTGCGTATAATTTCCGAACCCACAAGAGATAGAGACTGACTGTTTTTGTTTTGGAATCTACAGAATTTTGTCTTTCAAACAAGCTCCCTCTGGAGTAACTACTAGATATAATTATACAGCGAAAATGCTTAACTTTAGGCTATTTGAGAGATTAAAAACAACAACATTAAATTAAATTACGTATAATATCGGCCTTTATATCAGCTACCGGCCATGCCAACCTCCTTCATATCGGTATCGAACCCCCGAAAATCCATATCGGTCTGGCCCTAGTTAGGATCCAGCAAGGACCCAGATATGACCCAGCATGTCCCCAGTTAGCTCCCAGTTAAGACATGGTTAGGTCCTAGTTTAGTACTGGTTTAGACATGGTTAGATCCTAGTTTAGTCCTGGTTTCAGTCCTAGTTTCAGTCCTGGTTCAGCCCAGGTTTAGCCTAGATTTTGCCCAGATTTTGCCCAGGCTCAGTCCTGGTTTAGTCCTGGTTTAGTCCTGGTTTAGTCCTGGTTTAGTCCTGGTTTAGTCCTGGTTTAGTCCTGGTTTAGTCCTGGTCTAGCCCCGGTTTAGCCCCGGTTTAGCCCCGGTTTAGCCCCGGTTAAGCCCTTATCCATCTCACCAGCGGGTTCCTGTAACTACTCATTTACAAATAAAGCACAGAGACCAGGATCAAGCCAGAACAGTAGCGGACCACACGGACATCTGAAAACTGCTTGCAGATGCCTGTAGGTGGCAAAGGCTCAAGTTTTTCCAGACAAAGGGCCTCTATATGTCAACAATACAGCCACGTGACAGGGGCCTATATTTTACAAACTTCCTCAGCAGTATATTTTGACTCAGTTTACTCTGAATTTGTAAGAAAAGGAAAGTTTCTCCCCCCCAACTCTAAAACGCAGTGACAACCATAGCCACGTACGGCACAGCACAGCAGACCCCACCCACGGACCCTCAGCAGTGACACGTGCGCATTTGGAAGTAGTTGGCCACAGGTCACGAAAGTTCACCATGGCGACGATGCTATGACGGACCCTTGCGCACGCGTAACAGTGTGCGAGGTGTCAAATATAAACATGGCGCTAAATTCAAGGCATGTCGTCCGAGGCTGGCATGGCTTAAAGGAACAGACCGCCGTTTTTCCATACTGAGACACGTTCTTACCTGAGCTTAGACGAGTTGATACGTAATGGTCTGGCCTTTGTGCGTGCCCTCAGTCACGCAAAACGACCAAAGATGTTGTTAGCATTTGGCCGCTCTCATTGTATTCCTATAGCTCCGAGCGGGGGTGAAGTTGGAAGCTAGCTACCAAGCTCTTCCACGGGAACGCACAAAGACCCGACAGGTACGCATCAACTCGTCTAAGCTCAGGTAAGAACACATCGCAGTACGGAAAAACGGTGTGCCCTCAGTCACGCAAAAAGACCAAAGAAGTTGTTATAGCATTTGGCCTCTCCCAGTATATTCCTATAGCTCCAGATTTTCATGGCCAAACTATTATGGGTCGAACATGGCTAAAGTCAGGGACAGGGATATGACCGAGGTACTAGTTCTCCACTTTGATTTTGAGTCAATTCTGAATATTTTCTGGACTTTATTTCCTTATCATTTCGATCTTTGTTGCTTTGTTTGGACAGTCCACCAACCACTGGGTCAGGGATGAGGCTGGGGACAGCAATAAGTGCAACTCAATGACAACTGTGCACAAAAACTCGCACCACGGGTGACAAGAAGCCGCACATTTTCGTTCCCAGTGCGTGCGTAAAAACGGTCCAATGACGCGCGTTGCCGTCGATGTCGCTGTACAGCGTTACCGGGTGAAAATGCACCACATACCCAGAGCTAGCGGGCTCTGCTAGCGGCGCTGCCTGTGAACGTGCCGTGAAATGAGCTGGGAGAGCTAGCTGGGTGCGAGTGCAAGCGGCTGTGATGTAATAATAAAAGGGCCACTGTGGCTGTAGCCTGTTTAGAACAACATGTCCGATGCGGCTTTAGCGCGAGCCGTGGCCGATAGAGAGGCGCAAGTCTTGGCAGCTTGGCAGGAGAGATTAACCCCCCGCGGGGCACCTATGCTCAATCTGTAACCATGACAGGGAGCAACGACAACAACAAAAAAAGCGCAGGGATAACTAGCGATGCAAAAGAGGAAAAGAAGACGCAGCTACGCACCTTTGGCTTTCACCGTCTTTGCGCCCTTCTTCGCCGCCATGTTCCCGAAGCTGCTGCTGCTGGTGGTAGGATTTCGGAAGAAGGAATAGCAATGCACGCTCCGTCTCCCGCAGAAAGTTAAAGTCAAAAGGAATCCAAATTCACCTCCCTTGTCATAAAAAGTCAGCGCCGAGGAGAAGGGGGGGGGAGCCACGACCACTTTCCCCTATGGCAGCGAGGGCGCACCAATCGGCGTCGTGCGTCTGCGGGGGGAGACGCGGGAGGGGGGAGAGCTTATTCATCTTACTGGACGATGTGGTAGCGCACACGCCCATTTGCCCCTCTCCCCCCTCCGCTCTGCCACCGCCCCCCCCTTTCGGCTCCTCGGGAACGTGGCAACATGGAGACCCACCCCCCTCTCGCTGCACGTTTGTCATCAGCTCTCAGTACTGGAAGGGTGTGTAGTGAGATCGTAGTAAAGAGCAGGAGACTCTGCACACCAACAGTGCAGATGGGTGCGTAAACATCAAGCAGGGTGGAAAGTGTAGCGATTGCATTTATAAGGTGGACAAAATAATGGAGGCCGGGGTTGGTTGTCACACTTTTTGTCGCACAAGAGCAGTGCTGTGGGGTTTCAGTCAGGGCCTTTAGTAGCAGCATGGGCTCATTCACTCAAACGTATATGAATTGATCAACAATAGAAAGGCAAATATAACAGCTTTCATACATGGCATTTGTTTGCTAAAGGATGCATCAAAAAAGCCAACCAAAGCAGCGATGCCTCTGCCCCCAAACAAAAACCTTCTGGAATTTGTAAACACACGACACATGACTGGAGACGAGCGCACTATAAGGTGTAAACAGGCAGAGAGCAACCCAGACGCAAAATCCAAAGTAAGAAAAAGATACTAAACTTAGCCTACAGTTCGGTGCGAGTGTGATGCCTTTTTAGCGCTCGTAGTTGGTAAACGGTGGATAGAGGCGTAGCTTGTCATTAGGCAAGGCAGACAGCTGCCTGGGGCCCCTACAGGCAAGGGCCCCCATGAACAGACCCATTTTTTAATAAACTTGCATCAGATGCTTGATATACAGTCTTCCTAAGATTTTGGAGCTGCAATTACACCATGTCTCCACTAATGCACGGTGGCGCTGTTTATCCCCATCTTGCTGCTGCTTCAGTGAGCCATGGTTCCCTATAATGTTAACTTATAATGAGCAGTGACAGACTTTGTGCTCATGTCTCCACCAGATTATATTTCTAAAGTGAAACCAGTTTATTGTGACACTCTTTATGACCTAAAGCTTTCTGCTCAGAGGGAAACCTATGCAGAGAACTGCATTATGGGAGTTGTCAGGTGACCCGCTCCTGCCCACGAGACGTCCTCTCTCCCAGTGTGCAGTACACAGGGCTGCCACCAGGGGCCCCCTACCGACATTCTTGCTTGGGGCCCCTTGGTACCCTTGCTACGCCACTGACGGTGGACATTCATCATCCAATCAGATTAAGATAAGGCATCAACCTTAAAGGGACTATACGGAGTTTAATGTTAAAACTAAGTATTTTCCTACATGTTCCAGCCATGTCCTAATGTGTAGAATGAGCTCAGACCTGTTCACCACAACTGCCTCTAAAATCCTGCACTGTCACTCAAAAAGGTGTTACTTCGGGTCGAATTGCTGTCATGCACGAGCTTAAAATAGAAGCTGCAGTTACACATAAGACCAGAGGTGGCAGTAGTGAGTATAAAATGACCATCTAGTCTCTTTGAGGCTTCAAGTGGCTCGGGCAGGGTCAAGGTTTGCTGATTGGTTGATATGCATGACGTTTCACTTTCATGACTTGTGATTGGATGATCTACCAACTATCTTAGGAAAAATATTGTGGCGTCCGGGGAGCCTAGTGTCTACGTCCCGCTGTCGTTCCCGCCGCTTTGCTATCGAAGCTCTTCATGAGGAAGAGGCGCCAAATATCCGTGATTAATAAATCCACTTCATTGTGGACTATTTGTTTGCCCAGTTTAGTTGAGCCGCACTTCTGATTGGAGGTAAACAGCTGACGTAAACAGCAGAGGGGTAGCTACTGGGACACAGCAGGGCCTGGGGGGGCGCACTGTCATTGTTTGTCCAATTTTGATTGGCTGATAATTCTGCCAATCATGTGTGCGGCCTGACAACACTGGGGCAGCTACATTTGTGGAGGAGGCGGAGCAGTTCGCCAGAGGTGTCTAAGGGACTTTTTGAGTGGGAAATTAGTTACACCTCAAGAACTCAACTGTACAATATACAAATAAATTATGAATGTGTGTGGCTCCCCGTGAAAAAAGTTTGGACACCCCTGGTTTAAAGACTATAAGTCTCAAGTGACATTTCTTGAAAATATTTATGTTGTCAATATCTTGAAAGCGAGGGAAAAGTCAGGACAGCAGTAGGCAGGAGCGGACCACAGCGGACCATAGTGGACAGGGGGGCGACAGGACCTGGGATCAGCCCGACACAGACACCGTCACTTTTTAAATCATTTAAATTTGTCTTGAAATCACAGGGAAAAGTTCCTCTTCAGTCAAAGATGTCCCCCATTCTCTCGTGACTTGTTTTAGACGTTAGCTGGATACAACTGCGGTTCTGAGGCACCACACTGAGGCCACTGTGATTGAATGGCATTGAACAGTGTCTGCGCAATGGTGCACAATGCAACTTTTTAATGTAAATATATTGCATTGTATTGTATTGTATACTTATTGTCCCCGTAGGGAAATGTGTCCTCTGCATTCAACCCATCCTTCGACGCCGCTGGGGCAACCCGTAAGGAGCAGTGGTCGACGGCAGTGCCTCGCCCGGGGACCCATCTCCATGATGTGGAGCCAGGCTGATGGTCAGGAATCACATGGCTGGAGGATTCACCTATTGTACATGTTTTAGTGGTAGGGGAAACCGGCGTACCTGGAGGAAACCAACACAGACACGGGGAGAACATAAGCTCCACACAGAAATTGAACCCAGGACCTTCTAGCTGTGAAGCGGAGGCGCTGCGCTAATATATTAGTGTGTATTTGAGTGCGGCTGCTTGCAAAAATATTTTTCCTAGGATAGTTGGTATATGGTGGACATAGGGCTGCTCGATTATTGAAAAAATAATAATCACGATTATTTTTGTCATAATTGAAATCACGATTATTCAAACGATTATTTGTTGCCTTTAAAAAAATCCATCAAAAAAGTGACAAAAATCCATCAAAAAAATGACAAAAATCCATCAAAAAAATGACAAAAATCCATCAAAAAAGTGACAAAAATCCATTGAAAAAGTGACAAAAATCCATCAAAAAAGTGACAAAAATCCATCAAAAAAATTGCAAAAATCCATCAAAAAAAAGACAAAGATCCAGCAAAAAAATGACAAAAATCCAGCAAAAAAATGACAAAAATCCAGCAAAAAAATGAAAAAAATCCAGCAAAAAAGTGACAAAAATCCATCAAAAAAAAGACAAAAATCCATCAAAAAAGTGACAAAAATCCATCAAAAAAGTGACAAATATCCATCAAAAAAGGACAAAAATTCATCAAAAAGGACAAAAATCCATAATTAGATTAAAAAAATAAAAATTGAAAAAAATTGAAAAAAAAAATTATAATCGATTTTTTGCGATTATGCTAATTTTGTAATCGTTTACTGTTGTAATCGAAATCGTAATCTCGATTAATTGCACAGCCCTAGGTGGACATTCATCATCCAATCAGAGACAAACATAAGATTAGGCGCCAGCCCACTATCCTTAAGGTTAGTGGTTAGGGCAGGGTCAGGGTTAAGCTGATTGGTTGATATATGTGTGACGTTTCACTCTCATGACTTGTGACTGGTTGATCTACCAACTATACACTGTTAAAAGTCGTATGCCCATTTTGTTATTGTAACGTAAGAGTGTAGTCTGTATGTATGTCGGTATGTAGTATTTTATTGTAAATGTCTTTATTCTGCAATGTGTATATTAAGATAAGTGAACGTGGATGAGTGTTTGTGAAGCTGAATGAATTTGTAAGTCTAATGAGATGATTGTAGACACTTAGATACTTACTGTATGTACATTTTATTCTGCAATGCTCTCTCCCAATAATTAGACGTTTTGATAACACTTTACATTACAGCCCGCAGTTTCTTGTATCGACACAGGGTACAAGAAAGTAATTACACATGTAGGTACAGTAACTTGTTTACCTTAATAAATCCTTTTCGTAGTCCCTCTGGTGTATTACAAGTGTTAATGGGATGATTGGGGGCTCTTTCATCTCCCCCTGGTGTCTCTTTATTACACCTTTGTTACACATACACCTACATGTGGTACACACTTTTACTCTTTGAACAGTTATCAAACTCTGCACCTTAATGTGTAATTACCTGTACTTACATGTGTAATTACTCTCTTGTTACCTGCACCTAAGCCTAAAGTGCAGGTAACACTTTGAAGAGTGTTTTTTGGCAAAACACTCTTCAAAGAGTAGAAAAATGAATGGTTCTGTTTTCATCAAATCAAGTCTAAAGCTGATTAAACCGACACTAAATGGACTGCTAGGGTTTTCAAACCTTTGACTATCGGGATGCCTCTGATCAGAACGACTTTAGAAAGACGTCAAGGCGGAAACAAATGTGATTAAAGCACAATTGGCTGCAGTCTTCTCAAGGATGTTTAGCCCTAACCATTGTTCTTTCCACCATTGTGTTCACTGTCAGCTGCTTGAATATTTAGCTCCATTTCCCCCGTTCCTCTGACTCTGTGTCCGCAGGATATGCATGGTTTTATTAAAGGGGAGTCCACCAAAGCCTGTTTTCGATTCCAGTGTCTGTTTCCCACTTTTCCTTTCTGTTTGTGCGTGTAACTCAAAGGGGAGTAGAGCAGCAGCAATGTTTATAAAGGTTTATTTTACATATACTTAATTGTTGATTTCAGAGATGTTGTGGTGTCACAGTTTGGTTTGGGGATATATCGCTGATGTGGTGCAAACTAGAATAATGTGGACAAATGCATGCTCAAAAAGAAAAAAAAAATGTTAAACGTGTGGATTTATACAAAAGAAGTCACAACATCAAATCTAGAACCTTTGTCTGTATAAGTATTTTGAGGAGTGGTTATGTGGGTTCATAATGCAGGATAAAGGAGTGTATCACTGATGTAAATGATCACACTGATAACTCATTCATGTCACCCCAAATCTGTACTTTTACATATCTGTGAAGAACCAGAGTACTTCTTCCACCGCCGTGTGCTAGTACTGGAGTATATTGAGTATATTGAGCCACAAGAGGCAGATTTAATCAGTGGAGGGCGATAAGTGCGTCTCAGACGAAGGGCCAGAGTCCATCCAGAGTTTGAGAGCAAAGAGAGGGAGCAGGACTGGGGGGGAGGGAGAGAGAGGGAGAGAGAGAGAGAAGGGGTGAGCAAGAGGAGGAGAGAGAAGGGAAGATGAGACAGAGGGGGGGGAGAGAGAGAGGATCAGAAGGCAGGAAGAGAGGGGGTGAAAAAGAGGGTGAGAGAGAGAAGGGATGAGACAGAGGGGAGGGAGAGAGGGGATGATAAACAGGGGGAGAGAGAGAGGGGGGATGAGAAAGAGGGGTGAGAGAGAGGGGGATGATGAAGAGGGCAAGAGAGAGAGAGGGGATGAAAAAGAGGGGGAGAGAGAGGGGATGAGACAGAGGGGAGGGAGAGAGGGGATGATAAACAGGGGGAGAGAGAGGGGGGATGATGAAGAGGGGGAGAGAGAGAGAGGGGATGAAAAAGAGGGGGAGAGAGAGGGGGATGAGAAAGAGGGGAAGAGAGAGAGGGGGATGATGAAGAGGGCAAGAGAGAGAGAGGGGATGAAAAAGAGGGAGAGAGAGAGGGGGATGAGAAAGAGGGGTGAGAGAGAGGGGGTGATGAAGAGGGCAAGAGAGAGAGAGGGGATGAAAAAGAGGGGGAGAGAGGGGTGAAAAAGAGGGAGAGAGAGAGAGGGGATGAGAAAGAGGGGGATGATCAATCAATCAAAGTTTATTGATAAAGAACTTATAACAACACAAGGAAGACCAAAGTGCTTCACAGAAAGATTATTGATGTTACATCAGGAAACTTGCTCCATAAAGATTAGGTTCACAAATACCATAAATTAAACAATATATAAGCCTATTCATAGCCAATTATTAGTCATGTGTTAATTTGAGGAAATTATATCATGCACGTTTAATAACCCAACCTGAACAGAGCATATTTTGTCCAGTTTGGCTTTACTCAAATCTAAAAAGCGACAAACCCATGCCGGAAAAGCAACAATAACAAAATCAATGTGTGCTTCATGTACAGACCCCGCCCCTCAACTGCTTTTTTTCTGGATTTGTAATTACTGCTTAAAGGGACTATAAGGAGTTTAAAAATGTTAAAATTAAGTATTTTCCTCCACCTACATGTTCCAGCCATGTCCTAATGTGTAGAATGAGCTCAGACCTGTTCACCACAACTGCCTCTAAAATCCTGTACGGTCACTCAAAAATGTGTCACTTCGGCCCGAATTGCCGTCATGCACGAGCTTAATATAGAAGGTGCAGTTACATATATGGCCAGAGGTGGCAGTAGTGAGTATAAAATGGCGAACTTGCTTCCAGCCCCTTTAACCTCTTCAGCTCTACGGTTCCACCTGTGGGGCCAAAATAGATACACATTTGGTCCGGGCAGTTGGATGCACTTGGACACAAGGGGGCGCCCTTCCAACCTTCTCAGTGTGCATGTGAATTGACTTTCTTCAGAGTTAGACTTTAGGTCAGACACCGTAACATGACGCTGAATACAATGATGTAGTTTCTGATTATGTGGCTTTAAATCATCTGGGACAAAAGATTGTTTCATATGTATATTTCATATATTTCTATTTTCCTCCCAGACTGTTGCTCAAGCGGCTGAAACACATTTTTTTGTGTATTCGGAATGTTTGCAATCATTCTATTAACGATCCATTGTCATTTCTGTGTGGAATTATTTGATGTTAAATAACGGACACATTTTTTAAAGAATGCATGAAGTGACACTAAATTTAAAACAGTTAAACTTTGAAAATGGTGCCCTCTGGTGGCATAAAAGTTGTACGCACCCACATTAGGGAGCAAACGAAGAGATTAAGGAGAGCGAACAAAATAAAATATTGAATACAATAAAAAACAGGTGGTGCTACTCGGGGTCATCTCATAATCTGCAACTTTAGAAAGTAATAACGTAGTCTAACCTCTAACCCCCACTTTAACCTTCAGTTTGGCATTACCCAAATCTAAAAGCTTCTCCACTGGAGCTTACAGCCTTACAGCCAGGGCAACGGCTCATTTGAAAGCGAGTTTGAGTGATTTTTGTCACTCTTTTACTGCTCTTTCGTCACTTTTTCACCCCCTTTTTAATTGTGTTTTTGTCGCTTTATTGTGTTTATTGTGTTATTGCCTAATGGTTGCTCACTCCAAAATGCGTCAGCGCCATTTTATTGTATATGTATATATATATATACACATATTTGGTTTATTCCTTAATAGAAAGTCACCCAATCAAATGACACAATCTCAAATCCAAGGCTCTCGCAGCGTTTATGAGTTCACAAATCACCAAGAATCCATCTTGGGCTGCTCCTGCCGATCTGTTTGAATGCTGACCCACCAGTGGGTTGAGCCAAATGGGCCAATCATGTCGTGTTATTGCTGTGAGAAGAACAAAATGCACTTTTATTGATAAAAATAAACAGCATGGCAACAACAGGAAAAACTTGAGGTGCTACTATAGAATTCCAAACTAAACATTGAATGGATTTGAGGTTTGTGGTTTCAGGACATCGCTGTGATTGGTTAAAACGAAGTGCCCTTCCTCTCCGTGAATGATTCAAGTCGGAGCGATCCCAGATTGATATTCAGTGCAGATGTTATTGTCTCTGTAAAACGCCAGGTTGTCTCAGAGCTGAATCTTCAGTGAGAGAGGAGCAGCACAATGGCTCTAAAATACATATAATTAAAATATCATGAAACAGTGCATTTACTTACTTACTGTTATTCAGCATCATCTCTATATACTAGCTTATATAGAGATGATGACTAAGAATGTGACATCATCACATTCAGAACAGCTGTAAACATTCTCTGACACATTTTGTCGTATCTTAACGCATTTTTCAGCTTTTTTCACAAGTGCAAGTGCCTTCTTCAGATGCTGCACTCATACAGGAGCTCAGGCTTGCGCTCTGTTCAGCGGAGAGGGTAAATCTCTCTTTGCAAAAGCAGGTGCAGAGTGAGCATCAGGATAAAGCCTCGCCAAGAAAACCCTTCGTTTACAGGAGGTGCTGTTCGTAGAAAGCGAAGCCCTAAGGGAGAATAGAGCAGATGTCCAAGCTCTAAAAGCCCAAAACAAGGGCCTGAACGAGGAGAACAACAGGCTTCGAGCCTCTGTGTCAGAGCGAGATGCCAAAATTGTCCTCCTTCAACAGGAAAACAATAATCTGAAAGACAGTACGAAGCTGGTTATCGAATCCCTAAAGATGAACCACGGTCAGCTCAGAGTAGCAGACGCGAGTCTTCGTAAGAAGATTATAGACCTGGAACACCAGGTCGGACAGAAAACTGTCTGAAGTTAGAACAGTTGACGCTGCTTGACATGAACCACGCTGCCCTGACAGAAGAAGTCCACCAGATGAAGGGGGAAATGAAGACTCTTCAGGAGCATCTGTCCATGAAGGAGGCCAATGAAACCGCCGCAGAAGAAGCTCAGGAGACCATTTCTGCATTGAGGAAAGATATTAAAGTCCTTCATAATGAACTGGACTCACAGCAGAGCGCAAACCAGTCTTTGCAGCTGGCTCTTGACAAAAACATGGTTTCCTGCAAGAAGCTACAAGATCAGGTCCATCAGACGACACAAAAGCTGACGGAGGAGCAACAGCAGAACCTCATGCTCCAAGAGGAATTTACCGAACATTAGGACAGCCTGCAGGAGAGCATGAGAGACAAACCCGATGCTCTCCAAGAGTCTAATCGCATGTTTAAGAGGTTTCAAGAAGAGAAACACATATTGAAAGTTGTTTGACAGGACTGCAGAGGATCTAGAACAACTGCAGCTATATCTCCAGGACAAAGCCAACATAATCAGTGACTTTGAGGAGATAAAGAACTCCCTTGAGTCTCACAGAGGAAGTCATCAAATCTAAAGCACAAACATCAGTGACCACATTACACCTGGTAACACAACTCCAGGAGGCCAAGACGGAGCTGGAAAAATCAAAGAACCTCGAGCAGAAAGAGAAAACCGACCCGATCCTTAAGAGACTCGAAGAGAATTTAGCAATACAATGAAGGCGGACCATGACAAGGCAATGGAAGAGGCCGACAAGTGGAGGGAAGAAGCAAGTGCTCTCCAGGGAAAGGTTAAGGTGCTGTATGCGAATCTAGAACACAGTGCCGATGTCTTTGTGGATATGAAGTTGGACAATGACGCACCTCTGAAAGGAAAAATGATCCTTTTACACAAACTCATGGCGTATGAGAAGGCAGAGAAGGCATTACTCTCATTACCCAAATCTCATGACCATAGGGGAGGGTGAGAACATAGATCGATCGGTAAATCGAGAGCTTTGCCCCGACTCAGCTCCTTCTTCATCACGACAGTCCGATACAGCGACCGCATGCAAAAGCAAAAAAAATGCGCGTAGAAAACCCTCACACCCGATAGTCGTGCGTTTTTGTCACTTTCTTTAATGTGCTGTTGTTGCTTTTCCGGTCCGTTGTCTTTTCATGTGGGGGTTAGGAGGTTAAGACCACATGGAGACATACAGTAAGTGTGAACTAAATAATGCTAGTATAATAATAGTTGCTTGACATATTGTTTTCCCTATTAGGTCAAACTAACTTGTAATATTGTGTTGGTTTTAGACCCGGAGCCTCGTGTCCTGGACAGTAGCAGCCCTCTGAACCAACTGCCTGGTCCCAGTTCGAAGAAGAGGAAGGCTAGTGATACTGAACCAGGGTTGGAGAATCCGGCCAAACTCTCCACCAAAATCCAGAGAGGAGCCGAGCACCGAGGATCCTGCAGACATGAAGTACGATGAGCAGGAGGTGTTGGGAGAAGGTGGATACGGCTGTGGAGGGCGGATCTTCTGCCTGTAAGTCTTTGTTACATTTCTAAACTATTTACATTCCACAATTGTTTGTTCTGGAGTATTAAGTTGTCTGTGTTCTCATTTCCAGGTGGCTATCAAACATATCCACAGAGCTAACATGGAGTTCGTCCCTGTGGTAAGTATCTTGAACACTTAATCATATAATCATTGTAACATCTGACTGATATCTCATCTTTTCTCACAGAGTACCAGGACTTCTTGGAGGCGTATCTTAGAGTGAACCCAAGCGAGCACTGCCCCTGTGGGCCAACATGACCAGCATGTTCTTGGAGGTCGGGGAAATCCTCCACAAAAACTCAAAGAGGAGCAGGGCACAGAGAGACAGAGCGGAGGGAGTGGAGACAGAGGCTGCTGACTGCAAGAGGTGTATATTGGTTAAATGTCATATAAGTTTGTATATTTTTCTATTTTTCTTGTCTTTTCCAAACCGCCTTTTCCAACTCTGAGCACCTGGAGGAAACCTGGCTGACAGGCTTCAGTCTCCTCTGATCCTCTGAAACGGTGCAGTGCCTCCTGGGTTTGTCTCGGTTTCAGAGCGTGGTGTCCTGCACTGGTCAGCTCCACCTCCTCCTTCCTCCACCGAACCTCCGCAAAAACACGGCAAAGGTGTATCCACTAAAACAACGTGGAACACAGAACCCACAAATGCAGCTCGCAGAAAAGGGTAAAAATGCAGCCGCACCGAGAGAGAGGGAGGCCGTCGCTTATTCACACGTCAGCAGTAATATTTGTTCTTTTACTAAACACTTATTGTTTTGAACTTCTTTTTGTGTGGACCTCATTCAGTCTGAGCCCAGAGCTAGATCAGCCAATATGAGACCAGGGTTGCCAGGTCTGGGCAGCCCAACATATGGCACGGCTGGATTTTTCAATATTGTTTACTAGTTAATAGAGCCCATGTGCTCTTACTATGATGAGAAACCGCCCCCACCTCCCTCCCTTATTGAAAAGGCAGCTTACAGAGCCTTGGATTTGCCTTCGAAATAGTGATTTTGATCAAAAATAAGATAGAAATAGACATTTGACACATTGATTACAGCAAGGCAAAAAACCACGGACAGTTTTTGTTCACCCGCGGAATGGCTTTAAAAACCGCCCAATTACGCGGTTTAATTGCGGACCTGGCAACTCTGTATGAGACAATCATTAATGTAAATGAAATGTCATCAAATAATATTCTTATTGATTTATTTGCCAGCATTGCATGTTAATAAGCCGAATGCCCATCTCGGGTCGCCCGTTGCATTATGGGTAATGGAATTTTTTTCGGCTACAAAACAGTATTGATAGTTAGCATGAAGCAACGAAGAAAGCTCTGATTTGGACAGTTTTAACCACTGGAAAGTTGATGATATAAAGTGCTTTTGTCGTCACCATGGAGCTTGTTACAATATTAGCATAAAGTCTATTTTTACAACCTCGGCTGCAACGGAGATAGACAGAAACTCAAACTGAACGGCTGTTCATATGTACAGCTGCTGTCAAAGTGACGACCAGTCCTTGTTCACATAGTTGTGACCCTTGAAAGCGACTGTTGAACAATGTGCAGGGTCTGAAACTGTGGCCTCATGTCGCCGATATTTAGAACATTTAAATTGGAGTGAGAAATAAACACGTAGTTCTTTTTTTGTCAATAAGGAGGTGGACAGTAAACAAAATCTTTTTTTTATTATTATTGTGACCAGAGAGATCCACGTACACATACAGGCTAGGCCATCTGAATTGACTTTATTTGTATTTTTTACGAGTGATCTGACAGTGAACAACATGGCTAATCGATCACTAATGTGACAGACGGAAATGTACCACTATATTTAACATCAACACCGTTTTGAAACTTTTCCCTGCAATTTCAAGACAAAATTAAATGATTTAAAAAGTGGCGTTGTCTGTGTCAGGCTGATCCCAGGTCCTGTCGTCCCCCTGTCCGCTATGGTCCGCTATGGTCCACTATGGTCCACTATGGTCCACTATGGTCCGCTATGGTCCACTATGGTCCGCTATGGTCCACTATGGTCCGCTATGGTCCACTATGGTCTGCTCTGGTCCGCTATGGTCAGCTTTGGTCCACTATGGTCCACTATGGTCCACTATGGTCCGCTATGGTCCACTATGGTCCGCTATGGTCCACTATGGTCTGCTCTGGTCCGCTATGGTCAGCTTTGGTCCACTATGGTCCACTATGGTCCGCTATGGTCCACTATGGTCCACTATGGTCCGCTCCTGCTTACTTACAGTCTTTAAACAAATGCCCGTAAGCCTTATGGGTCACGGTTATGGCTCAATACACTTCAGTGTTCAGGCTTTGCTGCCTGAACTCACTCACACATTTCAATGGCCGAGTGGTTTGTTTGGTAGTCGGAATTAGGAGCCTGATTGACCCACACATGCGCAGTCGAGATGGACATTCAGTTTATTAAAGCACTATATCATTCAAAAAGGGGATAGATGGAGGTTCGCGCTGGATCTTTAGCATATAGGTACCAGGTGCTCTTCGGGAGATGCAGGCAGGAACAGACAAATGTAGGAAAAAAGTTTGTGAAAGCTCTGGATTTTGTGTTATTTATTCAAACGCCGACGTGTTTCGACCCCAGCTGTACCTGATTTTGTTTAATACCTGGTCAGGTCATGTGATGGTTGTCACGTGACAAAAAAAAATATTATACAAATACCTAATACCATCTGAAACTTTTTTTTTTCAACATAAATCTACAATTACTTGGACCACAACTTGCCACAAGTTCTATAGGCTACGCATTGCCATAAAAATACATAGGAGCAATCAAAGAGCAGAAGAAGAAAGAAAGAATAATATTTTTTACATTACAGAAACAATACCGTGGATATACTATACCAGAGGTGTGGGAATCCGTGTACCCTTCGATCATTAGTTATTCCGTTTCAAAATAAAATCAGAAAAACTAATTATGTGGTTGTTTTATTGTATTTCCATTTTCTAAATTAAATTGGAAAGGGAAAAAATTCGAAATAAAATATTGACCCATTTCTTTGCTATGCAGTGGAAACAAACACTGCTAAAACAACTTCCGTTATTTTGTTCACTACTGCTTCGGTTTGATTTGCTACTGGGAATGATGAGTAACTTTTTCTCTGCCTCTCTCTTCCTCGCGCAAGAGGGAAACCAAAACAAACTTAAGCATAAGAGGTCGAGCTTCAACGCGATCTCCTCTGTAACCGTTGTTTATTATGCCATTAGGACTTTTATTTCTCAAACTCGTTGCTGCTCATTTTGAGCTCCTCGTGGAGCTGCAGCAGCAGCAGCCGAGGTGACCGGGGCGGAGGAGGAGGAGGCAGTGGGCGGTGATGTCGCTTCGGAGGCGGCCAAGAGCGGAGCTGAGTGAACAGGTGGAAGATGTGAGTGTCGGGGCTCCTGTAGCCACCTCGTCACTCACGGACTCCACACGCCTTTTTCTCTCCCGGCCCGGGAGAGCTGGTGCTGGGAGCGTCTGAAACCCTTTCCCGTTGTGCATTCCCAAACTGTCCCTCTGCCACTCCTCTCTCCGTCCACCCCACTTCAGCAGTGACTTTAGTTTTGCAAAGTAATCATGCACAACTAAAGTGACGAAGAGGAATAAAAAAATATATAATAACGCGTGTGTCCTCTCCTCCTGGCGCCTGCAGCTGCATTTCCCCATGTTCGTGCTGCTTTCCGTCGGCTTCAGTGTCGCTGCCACAGGGCCAGGACCGCACGACTCGCAAAAAATATCAAACATGTTTGAAAACCTTGCGACCGTGCGATTTTCACTCGTACGTTCGGCGTGAGCAGCTATTCGTGGCTCGTAGCCCCCTGTACACTGCATGACAGAGACGCACAGTGTCTGCCCAGCTTTTTAAGGTTGTTTTCCAAGCAGAATCTCCTCACGGATATTTCTGAGCAACCATTCCCTCTGTGGTAATATAAAGCATCTCTGATCTCTGCATGTGTTGCCCAATTTTTAAAAAAGTATCTGCATAAAACTTTCCAAACAAGTGTAGGAGCGGCTCAGAGTTGAGGTCTCTCCTCACTTCTGGTGTCACAAACAATAATAAAACGAAATAATAGTAACGTCATAATTTTGGGGGGAATTTAAAACAACTGGAGCCAAAACAAACTCATTGACATTGACGTTTACAAGCTTTCTTTTTTTAATTCAAGTTTAGAAAGGGAAAAAAACAAAAAACAAATGGAAATGTTGCTTTTCTGATTTTTACGGAATAACTAATGATCGAAGGGTACACGGATTTGTGGGCTGTCACTGTTTTACACAGTGAGTTTACATTTGACATGGGGACAGCGCTTCGTGCTGTTTTCGTGCGCTCCGCACACCTAGGCACAGTGGCTTCGCGCAGGGCGTTTCAATTACAATAGGCCCTTGCGACAGCAGGCCGCTTGGGCCTAAAATAGCAGAACAAGAAAACTCAAGATTGTGTGGTGAAACCCCCGAAGATTTCTGGGATTCCTGGCACATTTGGACACTTCAGTGTGTCGGATTGATTGTATCATATATTTCAATTCTTTATTAAATTCCTTTATTTGTTTATTTGGTCAGGACAGTGCATGTTAAGTCAACCATCCATGTATCACTATCTCTGCTGAATTTGTCACCAAAAAGAGCTGAAAATCCCACCACTGTTGAATGTCCCGCAGTGTGCCTTTAAAGCCACACCGCGTAGAATTTTACCCAATAAATAAAATTGAAATACAAGCATTAATTTTATGACAGACATTTTCATCATTGAAAAATACCTCATGAATATACAAACAAACATCTATGAGGCTCACCCCTCCTAAAATATGGCTGTAAACTTTACTGGGAGTGGGTACGTCTCCAGCTCGCCTCCATGGAGATGTGACAAAAGGCAGAGGAATTTCGAGATTTAAACGAGTTTGTTTCTCATCCAAATCCATTCTTTGATTACACACTACAGTAATAGCATTTTCTGTGTTGAGCTGGTCATTAGGAGCATGTTTTGTTTTGCCGGCAACAGTATAGAGCTCCACAGTCCCGCCTCCTCTCCGGTCCAGTAGTAAAATTCCCCTTGCTTTGAGACTGTATTGATTTCGAATAAAGTCTTTAACTGAATCCAGCTCTGTAATTATAAAGCGACCTCAAAGTCAGATGCAGGTGAAAAAAGCACATATGAGATCGATCTAGTTTACGAAAAAATACAGTTTAACTGCGAGCCTTCGTCCTAGAACTACATTACCCAGGATGCTCGGAAGTCCCATGATCTACTACGAGGCTTTTGATTGGTGGAGCTTCACGTTCCCCCACGTATTTATTTATTGTAATGTAGAAAACATATCATATACAATTTATTAAAACATAATGCAGGCAGATAGTTGACGTTTTATCCATGTCTAACACTGATAGTAAGAAAAACGTCAGATGGCAATCACTTTTTTTCCCCAACGATCCAATTAAACGAACCACCGATCATTTTTATTCCAATTAGCATGATTCAGATTGTTTAATAGTGAAATAATATAGAACTTTTGTCTGCAAATGAAAAGAAACTCGCCGTGTTTGCTGAAAACCTTGTTGGCTTGACCAGCGGGCGTGACGTCGCAATGGTTCTTGGGATACAAAGTTTCTATAGTCAGGAAGTGAATTATGTACACAGCCTTGTACCTTTGCCTTTTATTCAACATTATGTCTTCTTTTTGGATTGAAATGAACCCTTTTATGGTCACGAATTGCTACATAGCTGATTAGCTTTTGCGGTGACGTTGAACTCTTAATATTAGAATTTTTGGAAAATCGACGGTCGTGTAGACAGGGAGAAGAGTTCGGGAATGTCCACAGTTACCATGGAGATCCGCCATCTTTGCAGCTGTTAGCATACATTTCCATAGGCTAACATTAGCTAAAAACAGTATAAAAAGTGGAGACAAAACCAGTGGAACGACTCCGTTAGCTGCTGAGTTACTGCTGGTAAATACATCTAACACACTGTGGTCTCCAAGTGTTTTAATGTGAACAATAACTCCAGTATTATAACTTTTAAAATCTCCATTAGTTTACAATGGCTGCTAATCCCATAATGCTTAGCGATATGACGTCACATTCCCGAACTCTATAGTCCAAAATGTTACGCAGTGTGCCTTTAAGTGAACAGTGAACACGATAGTCCAGCCCACCCGCGCGCCACTCCCCCTGCTGCTGCTGCACGCACTCACCGTGGAAAAACAGAGCCGTCAGCCTCTCCTCCTGTCAAACTGTTCTCCTGCGGCTGTGACTGAGCGAGCGCGACTGTCAGGTACCGCACCAAACTCACACACGTTTGGGCTTCCAGTGTGCACGCAGTTATCCAGCCTTTAGCGCGTTAGCGAGCATGCTAGCTTCTCTGTTTTGATGGAGTGTTAGCTAATCTGATGCGTTTGAGTCAGCTGCAGTGCATCTGTTTATGCCGCTAAAATACACACATGAAGCTAGCTACCAGGTGTAGACCGCAATAGCATGAGTTTGCAAATTAATGTTTTATATGTTCCGAGTTTAGCAAGTGACAAACCTTATTCTTCCTGCAACTTTTATCGTAACTCTGTTCTAATTTCCGAGTGATGTGCACTGCCCCGCGGTACCGCCCACTTGTATGCAACATTTTTGAACGCAGTATTTCTCACCTTTAATGTTATGCCTTTTACATCCTGCACATGCCGAAGTACGTGCTTAGTCATGTTATTAACCTCGTACATGCTTTTATTTAATGTCTTCAACGTTTTACTGAAATATAGCGAGTTTACTTTAACATGTGTAACATTTGACCGGGATCCGTGACGGGAGGCTGAACATGCCTGCGCTGTAATGGAGGTCTATATGTCCGCGCGCGCGCTACGTGCCGATGTGCAAACGGGCCGAACAGTGAGCAGGAGTTTTATAAATAGAGAGAGTGACATTAAAGGCAGAATTCCTGACCTTGTGCTTCTGCGCAGACTCAGTAGGGAGCGCAGAGGGGTTAGTGACACCGGGGATGCGTTCACCTTCTGCTTCCAAATATTGTTCGACCCAACTCTGCTATTCATTGACTTGGAGACCCATGTCAAAGTTTCATATAGGGGGAATTCAAATAGTGTGCCATTGATGGTGTGATGCTGTTCTCTGAGAGGGAGAGAGACATCTTCAGTGGTGCATCCATAGGGGAAGAGATGGTGTTATTATTTATTAGTATGAGTTTTTATCTTTGCATGTCATAATGCATTACTAAACACAAACTCCTCCATGGTTTCAGTCATTACAGTATCCATTAGGGCTGCATGATATTGAAGTGACTTGCGATATGCGATACTGCTGTGCAATATCGGGATAACGGTATTATTGCGATATTTCACTAAACACGATATGTTCCATTTTTCCAGCAAATTGTGTCAAAAGAAGATTTAAAAAACACCCCGTCAGGACCAAAACAAGGGTAAAATTTAACAAGGCTAGTAAATGTTACACTAAAACTGAACTTTTACACATGACTTGCAAAAAAAATGGGTCGATCTCAGTCAGATGAAGGCTATGGTGATGTTGCGATATATTGTGGCTTCTGGCGATACGGATATTGCATCAGCTAATATCGCGATACGATATTTTTTGCGATATAATGTGCAGCCCTAGTATATTTACTAAATTCTGTTTATTATTCTCAAATACTTCACAGTATGGTTTTTTCACAATTAATCGATTAGTCGCTTGGCTGTGAGTGATGTATGAACATTCTATTTTTTCATTTTCTTATCACATAACGCTATAGTGGCATCGCTTGAGGACATGTTGATGGAATAAACTTAAAGTAAATGTTTGCTGGAGGCTCTTAGCGCTAATTCTGCTTCTGATTGGATGACACACAGAGAGATATTTAATGCAATTTTTCAATGTACAACACACTACAGACCCTAACTTTAAATAAACTTTTAATAAAATGCACAATTTTAATTCATTTTTGCTCTATTTGAGTCTGTGTTGACTAGAATACGATTAATCGATTACTAAAATAGTTGTCGACTATATCATTCTATACTCTCTTTCCCTCTCTTACCCCCCCACCTTAACCGAGTGCATTTTCTCTAGTTCGGCTTTACCCTAATCTAAAAGCTTCTTGTCGTTAGGGTTTACAGCCTATACTGTAGACCAGTGTAGCGCCTCATTTGAAAGCTAAGCTCTTTCCTTGTTTTTCTTCAGTTTTTGTTGGTGTTTTCATCACATTTTTTGTTGTATTTTGTTGCGTTGTTTTTGCGTTTCCGTGGCTTTATTACAGTTACATTACACTAAAAGATAAAATGTGGCCAAAATGCTACAAAAAAAAGCAAAGAGAATGTGACAAATATGCAACAAAAATGTGACGAAAAAACGCAACAAAATAGTTTAAAACAAAACAAAAAGAAGCTTAGGTGAGTTTTGTAGGCCTTAGCTTTCAAATGAGGCGAGACACTGGCCTATAGGCCAGGGGTAGGCATACGTCAGTATTTTTAGCATTATTAGAGTTAAATGGGAGAAAGGTCATACATTATGTACAACACTGGCATGTGAAAGAAGTGCACTGGAAAAAGAATAATCGTTTTAAGGAAGAAATGACATAAGCCATTTGAATTAACAGATTAAATCTAAGGTTTGAGTAGATTTGGTCCGGTCTTAGACAAGATAAAACCTCTAGTAGTAGTTCATTTCTTTTTTATTCTTGTTCCACTGGCGCTAGCATTTGTATCTTGGATTAGTTCAAACAGACTCAAATTTAACATAGAAGAACTTTAATTGAAGCAATTTTAAGTCATTTATCTAATTTTTCCAGTGTTGTGCTTCACTTCGGGCTAATAATCAGTGGCTTCGGCCCTCGGTCTATTTACAATAAAGAAAATCAGCCCTACCCCTGCTATAGGCTGTAAGCTACAGTCGAGAGGCTTTCAGTTTTGCATTGAATATGAATTATATGATATAATCTACTACAGCCTTTAAATGCACTATGCCTAGTAATGGGTAGGTTATTGTAAACTCAACATGATGTGGGGGAAAACGCTGTGCATCTAATAATAAGAATCAGTTTTAATTAATATTTTAATTTTGTGGCTTTGTCTTTCATTGTTTGTAATAAATAAAAAGAAATCAGGTAGAGCCTTTAAATAAAAAAATACAGATGAGGACCACTCAAATTAAACACATTTTTTTGCCAGGACGTACAGTATTGAAGGTGAAGAGCATGAAGAGATGTTCAGCAAATTGTTGGAGGAGGGAATCTCACAACACAGTGCCCAGACTTACCATACAGGCCACCAGAGTGCGTGCGTGCGTGCGTGCGTGCGTGCGTGCGTGCGTGCGTGCGTGCGTGCGTGCGTGTGTGTATGTGTGTATGTGTGTATGTGTGTATGTATGTGTGTGCGTGCTTCATTGTACCGTTGTGGCGGTGTTGCCTCACTTCTCCTCTGTTGCCTCAGCGTGTTCTCGGTCACTCTGATATCGATTGGCACAGTCTGTGTAATGTTCATATCTGTTGAAATATGGACTCTTTACGTTTTGTACTGTTCTATGTGTCCTCTGGAGTCTATAACCTGATCAGCACATTAGTGATTAACGGTTATACCGAGGCACTGACTTCAGTTTCAATCAAATGGCTTTGACTATGGTCCCAATGTTTCAATTGATACAAATGCTTTATAATAAGGTGCACAGTGTTTTCCCCACAATGCACTACATGAGGACTTATCATTTTTGTTCCATTGTAACTAAATCAGGTGTAGAGCCTTTAAGGTTAGGCATAATACGGTGCAAGCTAGGGCTGGACAAAAAATGTATTTGATTTAAAAATGGAGTTGGTTTATTTTATATATATATATTTTTTTTTCCATCTTTTTTTATTATATATTTTTCTTTAAAAAAAAATTTAAATCATTTTTTTTTTAACTCTGCCCTCTGCTCAGAGGAAGAATGTCCTGCTGTACAAATGTGCCAAGAAGAACAGAGCCCACCTCAGGATTTTTGTTGTTTTATTGCTCAATCCAAATACAGTATAAATAATTTGGATGTTTAACAATCTTTGTTGCACACTGCAACAGTGACTTATAATGCACTTTCTTACCTTCATTAGGCCCTAAGTGCTTTACAGAAAGACACTGGAGGCAAGGCCCAAGGACACACGTGTGCACTGACAATACTTCATTCTTTGACTTGAGTCGTATTATTTTGAGTTAATCTGTGTGACGAACGCTTCATTTTGACATGTGAAAGGGTTTGTACCATGTCATGATTATTTTATTGTGTTATTTGTGTGTGTTTAAAAAGAAGAAAATTACATAATTTTTTTGTCAGGTTACGTTCATTACCAAAGTGTAAAAATTAGGGCTGTCAACATTAATCGCGATTAATTTAATTATCCTATTTCAACAAAACATATTTAAATTTTGTCCTTATATTCTACTTCCTGAACCTAAAAGTTTGCAGTTTCTGTCCCAAAGGTTTTAGCACAAAAGAAAATGTCTCTAAAAAGTGAGTTATCAATCAGCTGTTGGGCTTTTCACATAAATATGAAAGTGTGGATTTGGTCAGTGAAATGTGCAATCAGTAGTCACGTGCTTTATATGCAAGTGTTTTATGTGGGATAAGTATTAAAAATGAATATAATTATTTGAAAAAAATTTCACAAGTGCGATTAATCGCGATTAAAAAAATAAATCTATTGACAGACTTAGTAAAAACGTTTGCACTCAGTAATTTAGTGCTGAAGTAGTCTTGTCCCCAAGTACTTAATTGAGTAATTAATTGAAATAAATACGTTGAACTTGTGTTTAATGACATATTATCTTCTGATTCAGACTTTAGGTCCGTGTTCTCTGCCTGTGAGTGAGTGAATGTGTGTGGTCTGTGCAGGAGGCCAGGGAGCAGATCTTTTGCGGCGTGGATCTTCTGACTATGTTACCTCAGCATCTTAAGCAGATCCGAGTCCTCATGCTCAACGAAAAGGAAAACCTGGAGAGGACCCTGTTCAGACTGGAACAAGGTACGGCCCAAGGGCACTGCGTGTTCACATCAACAAAACAAAATCCATCTTCACACTCCGGTTAGGACATGCCTGCAGGCTGCCGCCAAACGTTCATGTGTCAGAACCAGTTATTTACATGTGATCTCTCTTTTCATTGTTATATAATCATTATAATCATTTCAAACACGGCTTGATCACTATCTTGCATCTTGTTGGTTAGAATATTGATTCGGGCCGTTGAGAAATTAATAATCGATACCCAGCCCTAGTAATGTAATGTTACTTCATGTTTTTATTATGAAAGTAACCCTGTAGAGTACTCCTGCGATACCAATAACAAACTTCTATACACAGCCTTTATTTGACGATTGCTGAAAGCTCTGTTGCACAAATCAAGCTAAACAACGTAAACAACAGCTTGATACCAGTTAACGCAGAGATAATGCACCGTTTCCTGCCTTTTTGCTTTTGATACTGGGGTTTTGATTATCTATTATATCAGTTATTCTTTACCACCATTTCATAAACTAAATTACTAACGCTAAGACCTTCCACTGGGGGCAATAAATCCACTTCTCTGTTTTTTATTTATACTGACAACTACAGCAACAGTCTGCAATAAGAGGCTCAGCATGTAGCGTCCTTAATGAAACCGCTGATAGTTTGCTGAAATGAAAAGAAAATGTGGTGTTGAAAAAGAAAAAACATGAACTAGACTACAGATTACCGGCAAAATGGGGTGAGTTTTTACGATATAAACGCATTCACCGAAAGCTCAAGATAAGTACATCAGCATAAATAGAGGCGTGCTAACCCTTTTTAAAGTGAATAAATGCGGATTGGCCTGTGATTGTGTGAGTTTCTTTGCAGGAAGGATGTTTCATACACGCTGCACTTCTGCTTCTGATCCTTGCACAGAGTGTACGACCAAATAAGGCTTTGGTGAACATGTCTTCAGTCTCAGTTGTGTACAGACTGTTGCTGACACAAATCCTTGGACCGTTCATAGTGTGGTCCTTCAGGTACTGTCTGGAATGGAGTTGCAATTACCAAATGACCAAGGCTGCAGATATTTGATCTTTGCACTTTACAGAGGACATTACGATTCCCAAAGTCTCTTATGTATAAGAGCTGTTAGGGGCAGTGCCATTATTGTATGTTAAAGCTCTATTTGGTGTCAAAGGATTCGTATTTATCCACCTGCACAATCTTGACTTTATTGCCCTGCGCTGGTTGCTTTGGCCATATCCTGTGTCCTCATCTGCCCTTTGAGACTAGTCAGCGTACTTCTATGGGGACTTCGTTGAAAACTAACTCCGAGGTCATGTTATCTTCGTGCCCTCGTGAACTACTCGGCTCACATCCTCATCACAAACGCTCTTTGCTCACCGGCGACTTGTGATTCTAATTTGTCATTAAATGTGTCCCACCATTTACGTCTACAGACCTAATGGTGGATTCATGTATTTTCTAATCTGCAGATATATTGTCATATAAAGTAAAAATATGGTGCTCAATTCATCAGGAGAAATGGTCTAATAATTATCGTGATGACATCGTTGATCGCCAACGTTTCGCCTCTCAAAGCCTTTTGGATGAGAGATGAAATGTTCTACACTCCAACTACAGAGTACACAAGATGACTCAAGAACCTTCACTGAAGATGGGAAACTCCTTGATGGCTCAGAGCTTGCACAGACATTGTTGATCGCAGTTACTTTGTCCAAGATAATGGTGAGACAACATGTCCCGTCCTTACTTTGCTAATACCATGTGAAAAAAATGTGTTACCGAGCAAAGCAGAAACAATTTTCGTTGTTGTGTAGCACTGTGTCCTTCATGACCAATTATTCTGTGATCGAGATATTGATCACTGCCTTCATCCCGGATCTCCAGGTGTTCCTTGTTCTCAGAAATTTGAGCTGAACTGTTTTTCATGGACGTACGTGATTATAAGACATGCAGAAAAGCGTTGAGAAAAGCTTGAACAAATGGAGTAGGTGTGTTCAGAGGATAACTGGAGGGGCCCTGATGGTCTGAAAGTGTGCAGTTTGACATTTGCAGCTCCGTGAACATGAGAAGGATTGTGTGGAGTGTGTGAGAGCGTGCTAAAGATAGTTCGCCTGCCCCCGGGGAAACAGTGACCGGGCATACGCAGGACTCCCATGTGGAGGAATGTCTTTGTCTAATCCACATCACATGAGGACACTATCTGTTACTACCTGCAAAGGTTACCCCCGCTCTAAATCCAAGCGGGCGGTAACCAACTTTCTGGATACACGCTGGGTGGCAGCAGGGTTGCCAGATATCAGAAACTAAACCTGCCCAAAAGTGTCAGCCAATTTCTGCAGACATATGCCGCCCCTCTCAGTGAGAGAGAAGGCCTTAATGCTTCGGGTTGAGGTTAAGTCAATAAAAGCAGTACGCAGATATTCACTGCTTAAAAAGGCGCCGAATTTCATGGTTCGAATCCAGTTCCGGCCGGTTCTTATTGTCGTTGTGACACTTTCCTTACCTGGGTTATAAGAAGGCAGCAAGTCTTTTATCGGTGACTGTTAAGAGAATTTTACAGCTCCTACACAGCCTACCAAGGACACCAGTCGTGCTGCCCATTGTTGGAATTCCTAATTAATATCTCCATCTCTGCCCGAGGTCATCTTAGGGTGCTATCTGCTCCTGACAGACACTCATCTGTTTCCCTTGGCATAGCACAGCCTTACAGAAACTTTCTGCTGTGCAGTAATCAAAGTGCCATTCCATCAGTGGCAGCCTTGTAGCAGTCAATGTTTTTAATATTGAAATAGTTTACCCGGAAGAAATTGCTGGTGAACCAAATGATCATCTGACATTAGGTTTAATGTTTAGAAAATGCAAAGTGAATGTACCTGTAATGGCTGTGGTAAAATCTGTGTTTTTGTGTTGGAACAACTCTAATAAATGAGATGCAAGAACAGCCGTGTATTGCTCAAAGAGAGAAGCGTAGAAAGTTCCTCAGAGCGCAGAATGATGACTTTTGTAGAGCCCCCTGTATCCCACATCTCCATTCAAGCCCAGTATAACACACCTGTTTGCCTTGTGTCCAGGGTTTGAGCTGCAGTTCCGCCTGGGTCCCAGTTTGCAAGGCCGGAGGGTGCTGCTCCACACCAACTACCCCCTGGATGGGCAGCCGTTCAGACGCCACGTGTTCCGGGTCTTGGCCTGGAACTACCCCTCAGGCCGGGAGGACGACTCCGACAAGTACTGCTCTCTGGAGCTCAAGACCGCAGGATCCTATCAGTACTACTTTGGATATGGGTGAGGACCCAACACGGCAATGCACACGGGATTAAAGTATAGTCAAGAATATTACATCATTCATTCAGGACATCTGATATGTGGCAGCAGTGGTTTCACTCAGGATAATTTCTCTCCTTCATTTTGACACAGGGTTGTCAAAAATCTGTCATCTGCTATTTTTATCCGTCATGATTTGATCACTCATTATAAGAAATTTATATACCCTATATAAATTATATGCAGCATATTGTTTATGTTCGGAAAAATGTGAGATTGCAGGATAAATGGAGCTAAAACTAAACATGAGAGTCATCATGAATTTTGCAACAGAAATGTGTTTACATTTTTGCATAGAAGTCTCAAAGGAGGACGACTTATTCAGAGCGTCATCAGCTTGTCAATATTAAGCCTCATATATTATACTAATACTAGGGGTGTAACGGTACGCTAAAATTGTATTCGGTTCGGTTCACGGTTTTGGAGGGCTCGGTTCGGTTAATTTTCGGTACAAATAAATAAGAACTAACACAATTTTTCTTTTGAAAAGCTGCCAATACACAATAGAATTCTTGCATAAAATAAATAAAAGCGACCCCCTGTGTGAGGACCACTAACCACTAAACCACTGTGAGACTGGTATTTAGGACGACTACTAGTCTATTTCCCTTTTTAAAATAGTAAATGGCAAATGGTCCCATTCTCTCACCTCTGGTCCCTGACCCACAGATTGGGAACCGCTGATTTAAAACTAACTGAAACCTGCTTCTGGCGGTTGTTTCTGTCTTACCACTGAGAATTAGTCTGTGAGTCGCCCAACCCGTTTTAAACTGTGCACATTCAGAGAACCAGAGTTACTGTAAGTAACTGTGCTCATGAGAACCATGTGGATTCAACTCAACAAAAAGGCCACGGAGAACGGCTTTACTCTCGTCTACTCGCCAAACTACTGTCCAGATACTCTAGACTCACCAGACACAATAAGAAGAGAGTTTAAATGAGAGTGAGGCCCAGTTGCAGCCCGGAGTCCGCGCAGAGAAAACATGAGAGCAGCGCCCGGGATACGGGTGACATGATGCAGCCGCGGAGGAGCCGCGCATGAGGCGAAGCGAGCACCGGGAGACAGACGGCCGAGTGGGACACGAGCGGACAAGCACTCGTGCTTTGGAAGAGACAGGGGGAAGGCGGTCGGTCTCTCCTGCTCATTCACTTCACCAGACTACTCCGTTTTGGTGTTATATGTGGCGAAGTAGGCGGAGAGTGAGTGCGCGCTGGAAGAGCCTGTCCCGTAACAACGCGTTGGTTAATCAGTGAAACAACACTACGCACCTTGCGTAGTTTGCGTATAGGAAGAACCGAGTGCTGGTATAACTTTTTGGCTGAAGTGCGGACGTGATGGGATATTGTAGCGAGGCTCAAGACTTTTAATCAAATACTTAAAGCCAGCGCCTTCAACAACTGCCGTTTCTCTCAGCTACTCATGCAGCTTCAATAGCGTCCGTGCGGAAACTCGCACTCGCACTTTGTTCCGCGGCACTTAATATGACGCTAATAATAAATTTACATTATTTAATGAAAATAATACACCGAAACGGTACGCAAGTGGACCGAACCGAACAGGCCGAACCGAAACGGTTCAATACATCCCCGTGAACCGTTACACCCCTAACTAATACAAATGTAAATAAAAACTTATTTTGTGCATTTTCTTAATTTCAACGTAATGTTTAAGAAACGGTGGCTGATCAGGACAATAAATTATTTATTCTCTGTCCAAACTAAAAATATTCTGTAAATAACGGAGAATTTTCAGTAACATGACCTATGTGTGGCAGTATTTTCTAAAGTCATGACAAAGTTCTTCATCTGTTTTGCCATAACCTACCGCCTCATGATTCAGTCTATTATAATACTATTTTTGATGTATTTTCTTTTGGTTCTGAGCATGTTGGACACCAGACTGGAAACATTTGTATGAATATTGTAATGTATAAAGAGGACACTGTTTTCTTTAATTGTGAAGAAATATCATCTTGGGTCTAACTCCCCACGGAGAACTCTTATTAGTTATGTAAGTGTCATCGAAGCATACCTTCTGCCATATTTGTCTCATAAAAGTAGTTCACCCCGTTCTAAGCCACAACATTTATACAGTTTTATTGGTAATACATGCATGAATCAAATAATCATGGAATGAAATAGTCCCTGGACGTCCCCTGTTCATAAACCAAGACAGACTCAAAAGCCTGAAAAGAAATCAAATACTGTAAGCCCCATATATTAATTTGAACCATTAAAAAAACATTATCCATTTTGCAGAAAGCCCCTGAAGTCTTCCATCTGTCTGTAATTTACTATTTTTTTTGTAAACGTTGTCATAGAAACTTAAGATTCTCCAAAATCTGCAACAAAAAGTCAGAAAAGTGACGAAAAGCAACAGAAAAGTGACAAAAAAGCGCTGAAAATGTGGCGAAAATGTGGCGAAAATGTGGCAAAAATGTGACAAAAACGCAGGGCTCGAAATTGCGACCTTTTTAGTCGCATGTGCTCCCAAATTTCTGCCTTTGTGATCTAAAAATAGAATTACTTAAAAAAAACTTGTCATTGTTTTCACATACGCTGCCTGTCAGCAACAGCAAAGTTTCTGTTCAATAATATTCCACGGCAAAAAAAATGATATTGGGGGTTGTTTCACTTTAGTAGTTTTCATTTAAAATAAGATTGTGTGTAAACTTCAGTGTAATCTTTACTATACGTTATTTTTAGCTTTCTGAAATATACAGAGTGTCATTCTTCCTGGCTCCCACTCTTTCAGAGGGATTGAACACTCTGGCGGGGGCTACATCGTGGTGGACCCCGTGCTGCGTGTGGGGGGAGATAACCATGTTCTCCCCCTGGACTGTGTGACCATCCAGACTTACCTGTCCAAGTGTTTGGGGCACCTGGACGACTGGCCCGACAGGCTCCGGGTGGCCAAGGAGTCAGGTACAGCACGAGACGGCACGTAACAAACGGAGTCCATATCTGTGTATGTAAACTGTGTGTACATTCTAGGCTACAACATGGTCCACTTCACTCCACTGCAGACCCTGGGAGAGTCTCGCTCCTGCTACTCTCTGGCTGACCAGCTCGCCTTTAACCCCGAGTTCAGTCCAGAGGGGCAGAGCTACAGCTGGGAGGAGGTGGGCGCGCTGGTGGAGAAGTTCAGGACTGACTGGAACATGCTCTGTATCACTGATGTGGTCTACAATCACACCGGTGAGTGTCATCCATGCTGCTGCTGGGAGCACTGTTCAACGCTGGGATTTTCACACACGTCCCACCGCTTTACCCTCATACTTTGGCCTTTAGCTGCTTGTTTAATCTCATCTCAAATTTAATTGGAGCTGGTCCGACAAGAAGCAAAAATGAAATTGGCGTACAAATTGGATTTAATTTGAGATGACACAATTGTGAATGACTTGTCGCTTGGGGAACAGTCATGCTCGTCTTCTAGCAGTGGGTGTTGGTACGTGTTCGACTTTACAGGACGACACCTTTGATTTGTTGTCTGAATTAATGCTGCAAGAGCAGTTTCAAAACTGTTGTTGCAACATATATGACTGAGCAGAAGCCCTGACAGTGCTTAAAGCGCAGAGCTCACTGACGACTTTGTCTTGACGCACAAAGTTGCCGTTGGTGACATTTTTCTTTGGCTGTTTAAATCTATAGGAAATGAAAATGATCATTACAATTTGCGAGCAGGCCCAGTACACGGCAAGATGTTTTCTGTCACCTGCAGACTTCCCTGGCTTTATTCATCCATCCATCATTTTCCTCTGCTTTGTCCGGGGCTGGGTCGCGTAGGCACCATCTCTAAGAGTGCACCCTGTCAAGGAAACTCATTTTTATATGATATAACTTACGGGCAAGCTTGTTCTTGTTATTGATTCCTGTTTTAGATTGCAGTCCCCTTTTACATATGAATAAAGTGGAGTTGTACTCTAATAAACAAGGAAGACACGCATGATTTTCTTCATGAAAATGTCACAGCAACTGTGATGGTCAAAATTTCCAACACTATGTGAAGTGATTTGGGTGCTATAAAAGTAAACATTCCATTTCCAAAAAAAGTGATTTTTAATAAACTCTTGAGTATTGCAATAATGATTAATAATAATTGATAGAGATGTTCATGATCAGTTCATCACCATCATAGGCAGATTAAAAAGAATGTTGCTGTGTTTTAGGAGCTAATAGAGTGTCATGCCTGGCTACTGCTAACATGTTTTCTGTCACCTACATCTAAATGCAGCTTGTGTCACTTGAGCAGAGCTCCTCGTCCAGTCTAATGTATACAGTGAGTCTCCTCCCATCTGTACCAGCTGTACTCTCCATGTGCCACCGCAAAGGTCACAGTAAAATGAACCTCAAAGGCCCATTAGGGTACACCAGGCTGACATAACATCTACATTTATGATTGATATCCTGTTTAGATGTGACGTCACTCAAGCTAAAACCTGCCGTAATGGCAGTAAATAGCAGTGCGGCCTTGTGATGACGTACTGGAGACAGACCCCGGTCTGAGGTCAAGTTTAGTCACAATCAAAGCAACATTTGAATGTGTACATAATTAGAAAATTGCACAAGCTGCAGTTTTTTAGGTAATATGATGATATGAAGGATGACTGTCTCTATGAAGCATATTACTTTATGTTTACTCACCCTGTACTTTCGACCCCATTATAAAATGTCTTTCTTCGTCTCTTCAGTGTGAGAGTGTGAAGCGCAGAGAGCCATATTCAGCCAAAAACAGTTGGGAATCACTGTCTGGATGTTCAGGCTGGAACAGCGTCCATCATACATTTGCAGTAACCTAAACATCAGACCTCGTCCTACCACACGTGATCCTCATGATTAGTTTCACAGTTCATATGTCATGTTGATGCTCCCGGACGAGTTTTTAAACACTGCACTGACTTGCTTTAACTCACAAATGGAAACTCATGGACTTGGTTTTGAATAAAAAAACCTACAAAAAACTACACATTCTCCAGTCGAGAAGCTTTTTGAGCTGGAAAAAAGAGGTTAAAAGTGTTGCTTTTTTCAGTTGCAAACTGAATTTTCCTAAACCTACATTCTGCTCTTTCTAACGAGAGGTTGGAAATGTTTAATTTGTTTGATCACACTGTGATTGGTTAAATTCACCTGTCTCCAACTCAGATCATTACAAACAGTGACCAATACTGGACAGGACCTGTGTGTGACACAGGGCAGCATTAAACAGTATAATTATGTAGTATTGCACACAGTTGGTGAATATACACGAGATGAAATGAGTTTAGTTTCAAAAGCCCCGTTTGTGTTGGCCACAACCTAAATCACACTCTTCAAACCCTGGTGTCAGACATTGCCGTGATGATTTCTTTGAGACTTTTAGAAATGGGTATTTCAGTAGAACTATCAAATCAAATGTTTTTGCTTCATGTGAGGGCTGGGCCATATCATATCGTGCACGGTGATTCACTTGGGATCAGTTGTGCAGCCCTACTCTAAATCCTTTCCTCTGCACAGTTTTGACAGTTGTGCTTTCATTGCAGCGGCCAACAGTGTGTGGATCAGGGAGCACCCGGAGTGTGGCTACAACCTGGTGAACTCTCCTCACCTGAGACCGGCCTGGGTGCTGGACCGAGCCCTGTGGCACCTGACCACCAGGATCATGGAGGGACGCTACGAGAAGAAAGGACTACCCGCAAACATCACGGAGGACAAGCACCTGCAGGTCAGAGATAGTTTGATCTATTAGTCAGATCAGTTTGATTTCACATGGATTTGACATGAATGAAGAAACTGCATGGAATATTGCCTTTTTGCCTGAGAGAGGAAGCTCTCTCAGCTCAAGCTAAAGCTTAGCAGCTAACATTTTCACCGTCACCGTTTATATTCAAGTAGTTTATTCATGAAAAATCCACAACACATGAATAAAACAGCTGTTTTCATTCATCCTGTTGTGTTTAATTCAAACAACTTTCCCAGTGCATTGTGGTCTATATTAACCCGTCTAATGAGTATTGCTGCTCACTACTTTTCAGAATGCACTGTGGGAAATGTTGAGTGCACACATTTTTTTCTTCCTGGACATTAGGACACCCGGACAAAATGGCGTGATCACGATACAGTGCACTATTGTTTTGCAAGATTGAATGAAGCAGCTGGATGACTGAGAGTTGGTTCTGTTGTGTATGTCTTTCCAGGCGGTCCGCACTGTGATGTGGGAGGACCTCTTCCCTCAGGTCAAACTGTGGGAGTTTTTCGAGGTGGACGTGGACGGGGCTGTGCTGCAGTTCAAGGCTGTTCTGCAAAACGGTACTACAGCGTTCTGTCCGGTGTCATTTATATCATCAATTAAAATCATTATTGTGATATTTGTCTACTGTGATGCCAATTTGAATCCATCGTCCATTTTATTTGTTCCTGTTCTGTGCGTGCAGGTTCAAAGGCAGACCACAGTGAAACGGAGGGCGTCAAAGGCCTAAAGATCATCCAGGACCCGAGTTACCGGCGCTATGGCAACACCGTGGACATGGACTCTGCCCTGAAGACATTCATACCTCACAGGTGTGGCCCACCATCTCATTCACCTGATAAATAGGTTCTCTAAAAATATCCTCCACTGAAGTATGTAGTGAGTTAAGCTCGCTCTCCCTAAGTACTTACAAAATAAACAATTAATAAATGGGACCGGAAACTTTGTACCTGCCAAATTTAGTAAGATAAGATTGGTACCATGTATCAAGGGTACTGTAAAATAAATGTCTCCAAACTTGCTTTACTTACTACAAATAACTCCAATCCATGCCTCTTTCGCAGTTTATGCAAGTTTATATATTATTAGTACAAAAAATAAAAACGTGCATAAAGTGAGAACGGTCCACAACTCTCTTCATTTGTAGTTTAATGTAAAGTTTGTAAAAGTACTTTCTAAACAGTTATTTCCTCCTTCAGCTCATCTGCAGAGCACATAGAGGAGTGCTGCGGCTGGTTCAGACAGAAGCTCACGCAGCTCAATGAAGAACAACGTAACTCTGTGCATCAGCACCAGGAGCGGGTGAGTGTTTTCTATACAGTTGGGGACGAAAACATTGAACATCTATTTTTTATTGGCAAAAATCTGCACAGACTTACTCACAAGTACCTTAGTTACTACTGATTAGAGTAGCTATATCATGCAGTACTTTTTTACTTCTATTGTATGAGTGCGTTTACATGCGCTTGAGTATTCCGGTTATTAGCCATAATCCTGTTATGGCAGTTAAGGAATAAGGAATCCCGGCTTCTCATATTGGGGCCACATCTGCGCAGGCGCACAAATGGAAATATAAAAAGCATGAATATGTGACGACTGTGGCTCATCGCGGGGCTTGTTCTTTTGAATGTCCACTTGGGCCAAATGTAACGTACATAATATATATCCACATTATGATACTTCTTTCCACCTGGAATATTCACTACTTTTAGTTCTTTCATGGTAAAAATAAAAAACTCAGTCTCCTCTTGACTCCAGAAATAGAAGCTCTTCGGACTCACTGCCGCCATGTTTCTGTAAAACCACATGCACAAGAAATGGGGAGTTGCGTAAACCTTGAAATAGCATATACATGCCGTTATATCCAGGTGACTGTTGGAGGATCCAGGTTTCTCATTATCAGGAAACTTAGTTTATATGATCAAAGACAGAACCGAAATATTAAAAACTCCCAATAATAACAGGGAACACACTCAATGAAGTATCTTTGCTGTAAGAGTAAAAAAGAATACATTTTAAAAGCTTCATATCGACCTAGAATAGATGTAGCTTGTGTTTCTTGCCTCTTTTTCTTGTAGGATATATTTAATACATTTTAATGAAATCTTAATGTATGTCACATACACTCAGGTACTCAGGACTCATAGTACTCAAGTAACATTTTCTCCAAGTACTTTTTTACTTTTGAGTATTTATTTGGGTCACTGCTTTTGACTTGTACAGTACTTGAGCAAAATGATTTCAAAGTAATGTTACTCATCCTTGAGGCTACTCTACCCACCTCTGCATTAGAAATATAATCATCTAACATGGATGTACGTTCTTAAGCCGTCATCTGTACTTGGTGGTTAAATATCCTATATCCTGAGTGTAGACCTTTTAGGAGCAAACACAAATTGATAATTAAATATCCCACTTTAAGATGATAACACAAGAGTAAATGGAAACATTCAAACACAGTTTCCCCTCGCTCTGTGACTAGTGTCCTCTGCAGGTGGAGTATTGACTAACACCGTCTTATCTGAGCATTGCCCCACAAATCACACAGAGCTTCCCCATGTTTGTTCACTTTTAAACATTATCAGTAAACTTCAGACTCTTGCCTTTCAGGTCTATAGAAATATTTCATCATTTTAACATGACATGATGACTCAAGGCGTGTATGAACAAATATAGACCTGAGGTAGAATGATCAAATGATATTGAAAGTGTGGGGAAATAATCATGGCAGATGTCATTAGATTGTGTAATGAAGCCTGTAAAATCTGAGAACGTGTTCATACAAGCCGAGCCACATAATGACCAACTGTGTGAACTCTACACCACTAAAGCAAACCAGACGACCGAACATCCTCAACACGGAAACAGATGACCACTGAAGTAGGGATGCTCGAGACCGATAATGGATTGGACTGATGAAGCATATTCAGTACAACTATTACAGCCAACATTTCACCCAGTAAATAGGATCAAATACAGGCATTCATTTTCAGATATTTGTACTGGGAGCAGCCGCCCTGCTCTCCAGCTCGTCTCCATGGAGATGTAGACTAAAGGCAGCCAAGTACGAGATTCAAATATCCTAATCTGTGTCGAAATATTATGCATTATGTCTTTAAGGTGAGACGCTGCAGGTGAATACTTTGATTTGTCACGCAGTGGTCAATGTTGAGATTTTTAGCTAGCCCTTAACATCTTAGTTTTCATGAATATAAAAAAGACCAAATTTACCCTGTACGAGGCTTATTTTATAACCTTTTCAAAGTAGCTTCTAACTTTATATTTCCTCTCTGGGAGAACCCAATGGGAAAAATCAGAAATGAGAAATCAGAAACAGAAATGAGCACATGTTACAAAATCTTCTGGCCGGTTTACTCAAAATGAAGTTTTTATTCTACTCATGCAACGACCAGCACTTTAGTAGCGTCCACAGACTCAACACTTTACAGTCTTGGACTTAATATGAATGAATATTTTTTTAGAGGGATTTTTTAAATAACTAATTCCTAGCCTGATGTATTGAGCTTTGAGCAGAAAAAGACAAGGTGGAATTAGATGTATTTTTTTTCTCCACTCCTCAGTAGATATTGGTTCCATCTGAGCTGCTGGTGCACAGTATGTGCAGCCAAACCTGACACCTCTGCCGCGCTCGCACCGCTCTTAATTTATAGACTGCGTGTTAAAATAGAACCTTCTGTATGATGTAAGCCATTAAACAGTCACCTCTTCTTACACCCACTGACCCGTCTCCCACAGGCCATCAACTGCATCATGGGAAGTATAGTGTACGAGCGTCTGGCTGAACATGGGCCCAAGCTGGGACTGGTCACCAGGAAGGACCCTCTGGTCACAAGGTAAATATTGTTTCAGCAGCTTGTTTTAATGACGGAAAAACTCCGGAAGGGGGCGGTATCGACCAAATCATTTTCTTTTTGCACTCTGTTTTCTCCCATTGTCAATTATCCGTGCGTCTAAAAAGCAACATGAACACACGAGCATCTGAAATGATGTAAAAAATAAACAAGCGGTTGTAATTATATAGTTATAGATTATTAGCCGCTTCAGCACAAATGCTTATCTTGCCAACAGCTGAATTCTCGCAGTATGTGTGAGTTTCAAGCACACGAGAATCCATCTTGAACCACTCCCTCCTTCACCGTTCGGAACCAACCCAAAAATGGTCTGGGCCAAAACTATTTAACAACACGGCGATGATAAAAACCACAAGGTGCTGCAACACAGAACACAAACACATAACGTTTGTCAAAACCAAACATTGAATGGATTCAATGAACGATTCAAGCCGGTGCACTCCCGGAGTGATGTCGGGGCAAATGTTGTTGCCACTGGAATATCAATCTGGCTCTTGTATATAACATACAAATGCTGGTTGTTTTCTTAAAAACAAACTTAGAACCCTTTGTATTTATTGTGCAAAGATAAGAGCACAGCACAGGATTGATAACAAGAAGGACCTTGAATATACCTAAATGTATAGTGGAAACATTGTGGAAAAGTGAGTAGTGGTTTCCTTTTTTGTTTTTTTGTATTCTAATAGGATAGCAAATAAAAAGAAATGCTATTAGAGCATCCAATAGGTCTTCTTTCTCCATCAGAAGCATGGAGTTGCTCTACAGCCCTCCCTGGGACAGATTATGACATGGGGAAATCCACTCTCAATGGAGCAGTGCTGGTTTATTCTGTATTGAAGGCCAGGGACGTTGTTTTGGCATCTCTCTGCATGAAAATGTCAGCGCCTGATTCAAAGTGGATTGTCCCGTTAGATATTTCACCTTCCCTTATGGAGACATGACTCTGGAGGAGGAGATGCTTTTCCTGGACCAGCCGGAGAAGACCAGTCACTTCCTGGCTCACAACGGCTGGGTGATGGGAGACGACCCTCTGCGCAACTTTGCAGAACCAGGTACTCGAGGGTTAAGCCTCGGATGTGTGGACAGTTTATCATAATCTATTGTACATTCAAGAAGCACAGGATTTTAAACGATTCCCTTAGGATGTGAATATTAGCCATTGAATAGCTCCAGCAGAGTCCAGGACAGTGTGGTGTGTCCGCAGGCTCAAACGTGTACCTGCGGCGCGAGCTCGTCTGCTGGGGGGACAGTGTGAAGCTGCGCTATGGTAACGGCCCCGAGGACTGCCCCTACCTCTGGGAACACATGAAGACTTACACCGAGATCACAGCCACGCACTTCCACGGAGTCCGACTGGACAACTGCCACTCCACCCCTCTGCACGTCGCTGAGGTACGGGACGTGACTTCTTAATGCCATAATCTAACACTAACAGCAATAACATTTAGGCTCTACCTGATATTTTTATTACAAACAATGAAAGAGGAAGCCGCTAATGTAAAATGTTGGTTGTGGCCTGAATTCATTCATATTTGTAGAGTCCCAGTTCTTCAGAGACGAGTTCATCGGCACATTTCACAACTGGCAGGGTCACTCTTTCACAGGAATGCTAGAAAACCACTAATTGATATTGGTGGTAGGGCTGCATGATTTTGGCAAAAAAAACAACTAAATGCTATTTTTCTGACACATATAGCGATTCGATTTGCGACTTTAATAATTTATAGCCTGTTTATTTTTCATGCAATTGATCATCGAGCTGCATATAAACTGCTGTTATACATCATGGTGCTCAGTTATTTTGTTTCAGCTTCATCAGCAACAAGTTTCAAATCTGCAAGTATTTTTTGGAGTTTCTCAGAAAAACATGCTTAATTGTGAATCATTCTTTAATAAATGTGGCGCTTTCTGCTTGTTTTATGACAATGCGGCTCATATTACTTTAAAAATCAGTTTACGCAGTGATTTTCAATCCAATCCAATCCACTTTATTTGTATAGCACATTCAACCAACAAAAATGTTTCCAAAGTGCTGCACATGAGATCCTAAAAACAGATACAATACTTTTTTTTAGCTCTACCACAAAAAACAAAAAAAATGAAAAAAAAAAATTAAAAAATTAAAAAAAGATTAAAAATAAAATAAAAAAAGAATATACTAAAACCTGCATAAAACAATAAATAGTTTTTGACCCCCAAAGGCTCCCAACAAAATCACAAGAAAACCATAGAAATGTAGAAACCCTTACATTAACTGACTAACCTGTAGCCAAACTTGGATTTGACCGTCACTCTGTGTTGCTCCTGTGCGGTCCAGTTCATGTTAGACGCGGGCCGAGCCGTCAGACCCAACCTGTACGTGATCGCCGAGCTGTTCACGGGCAGCGAGCTCATTGACAATGTCTTTGTGAACAGACTGGGGATAAGCAGCCTGGTCCGAGGTATTTGGTTTATGTTCTGCTCCTGCACTAAAGCCGGACTGCTGCTGGATTTGATGTCTTCCTCTGGTGCTCCGAGCATGGTGGAGACCTGTCCAACTAACGCTTTGATGCTCTTTTGTCTCACAGACCTTGCTATTTTACATTACCGATATTATCACAATATGATCGATAAAGTGAACATGATTACCCACAATCACATCGAAGAAACATTTCCATAGTCTAATGATGTTTTGGATTTGTTATTGTCACTGCACTGAAGCACACGGTGCATCACAGCTTAAATATATGATGTCTAGCTGGAGAATCATGACTGTTATGTTTCCTCGCTGAGCCACGGCTGCGGGGGAGACAAAGCCACTGCAGCCTCCCTCTGCTCCACAGCAGGAGCTGGACAGATTTGAATCAATACTGGACTAACATACAGAGAGAGCTAACCAAGGGCAAGACTAGTCAACAAGACGGTGCCGGTTGCATTTAAGGTAGCTGTAGTGTCCATTTCGTTTCATATTTTAAGTATAATTTATAATCCTCCACCTCAAATTGCAACCCATTTCGCCTCAATTTGGATGATATCATGCTGGTATTGCACCAAAAAAAGCTAGCAAACATTGGCTAGGGGGGCGGGGCTTTTGCGAAAGGTCAATTATAAATAGTGTGTTAAATTGCTCACAAAGAAACCATGTTCAGTCTTTATGATTGAATTACCAAAGTATGGACATTTTGGGGATCATTCAGTAATGATGCTGCATTATCACTCCAGACCCAAAATCCAAGGGTCCAAAGAGATTCAGTGAGGTGCCTTTTGAGTTTTGGTCAGCACTAAATGCACATAACATCATAATACGTGACTAAATCCATGCTTTGTTTTGGGCTGGTATGACGAGCTCCGTCTGTGCCTGACGCTCTCTGCTCTCCTCTACTGCCTGGCTTTGCTGTGACTGTAGTACATGCTGGACGTGGCCCGCTCTGTGTGCCCTAACCTGTATGTGGTGGCTGAACTCTTCACCGGCAGTGAGGAGCTGGATAACGTCTTTGTCACCAGGCTGGGCATTTCGTCCCTGATCAGAGGTAATGGCTGTGCTGATTTGGCCTGGTAAAGTAGTAGTCTTGTTTCCAATGGGGTGAAGAGGAGGACATACCTGTGCTTTGTTCTCTGGCAGAGGCCATGTCTGCCGGGGACAGCCACGAGGAGGGCAGGCTGGTGTACCGTTACGGAGGAGAGCCCGTGGGCGCGTTTGTGCAGCCCAGTCTGCGCCCGCTCATGCCCACCATCGCACACGCCATGTTCCTGGACGTCACGCACGACAACGAGTGCCCCATTCAGGTAACAAAGCAAATACACTCCCCGTGTAAGAAAGCCTTCTACTGGATAATTACTGTGCTCATCAGTGATATCTGCTTCAAGAAGGAGGTCTAACTGCCTGATTATACTGGAGGACCAGGTCATCATATTCCAAGATCACAATGCCAGTTCATCAGGCTCACATTGTAATAGAGTGGTTAAAGGACCTATATCATACTATTTCAGCCATTTGAAAGTGAAGTGTAGGCATTTATATGACATATATTATACATATCACTATGGAGTACTCATTTTTGTGAGAAATATGTATTTTCTGGAGGTATTTTTCCAACGCTTGGATTCAGTTAACTGCCCCTCTCTCTGAGTTGATGCCGCCCGTGCAACATTAGCAGTATAGAAATATAATTATCGCAGCAATAAGTGAAGTTACTTCACAATGCAGTTATAAGGAGTTGACATCTGCAACACAGCGTCATAAATGACTAACACACATCATCATTATCATTTAGCACTCGGTTTGATTTACTGCTCAGGCCTCCATTGGGTGTTTTTTTTTTTGTGGGAATTGCGCTGGTTATAAGAGTTAATCCTTGATTTTGGTCGAGGTTTGCCAAGCTGCCATCAGTGACGTGAAAAGCATATTCTGTCTGGTTAGTCGGAGAGAAATTCCAACTTCTGGCCAGTGGACTCTTCTTTAGCAATAAAGTCCTGCACCACCAAACGTGCCGGTGTCCAGAGTAGAAAGGTTAGAAAGGAGCCTCTTCTTTATTTGTTTTATTCATTCGTACAACAGAAATAATGAAAAAGCTGTATTACAAATTAAAATCAGGCTGTAAGGCACACATGCTCACATTCTGCATTACATTACAGACGTCAGGCACTTCCTGGATGGGGCTGGTTTTACAATCTTGCATAACATAATTGTAGCTCTGGATGGTGGTATTGACGACACAGACCCGAGCTGTAGTTAATCAGAGAATGGAATCATTCAAACCTAATGCCAGGCTTGCTCATTGCCTTTCAGCTATGACTTTTCCTTTTCTGTGTTGCAGTTGCGCTCCGCTCTGGACTCTCTGCCCAGCTCTGCCATCGTGTCCATGGCCTGCTGCGCCACCGGCTCCACCCGAGGCTACGACGAGCTCGTGCCACACCAGGTAAACACACAAACACAGAGTCAAGAACCAGATCAACTCTGACCTGTGTGTTTGTACAGATCTCTGTGGTGAAAGAGGAGCGTTACTACTCCAAGTGGAACCCATCGGCCCCTCCGTCCTCTGCAGGGGAGGTGGGCCCTCATTCTGGGATCATAGCAGGGAAACTGGCCCTCAACAAACTGCACCAGGAGCTGGCCGCCCAGGGCTTCATGCAGGTAACTGTCCTACCTGTTTCAAGCACACAGCTGACCGTATGACCATATGAACAGTCCTTTAAACGCGTGTGTTTGATGTCCCAGGTGTTCGTGGACCAGGTGGACGCCGACGTCGTGGCAATCACTCGTCACTGCCCCAGCACGCACCAGTCTGTGGTGGCCGTGTGCAGGACGGCCTTCCACGACCCCAAAACACACAGCTACGGGGACAATGTCCCGCCCATGTGCATCCCAGGTCAGTGCGGCTCCTCAGGATTGTCAACATTCATATTCTACACTAATAGAACATATATATTTGATCTTTATTTTGTCAATGATGTTTGCTGATTAAAGCCCAGTAAAAAGATATTTTATTTTTTAAATTCTGGTCTTTTCATACGAACTTCTCATAATTTTAAAAGAATCAAAAATAAACCAAGCAATTGAATTAAAGCTCATCTCAGGAACACACATACATTATTTAATAGGCAATATTGACCTAAATTAACATAAAAATGGACAATAAATGGTAAATGGTCACATTTCTATAGCTCCTTTCTACCTGCTTTAGGCCCAAAGCGCTTTACATCAAGGAACCAGTTACCCATTCACTCTCTCATTCACACACCAGTGTACGCAGACACTTTTGTGCCCAAGGACACAACAACCGTGTGCGCCTGCGGGATTCAAACCGCCGATCCTCCAATCACAAGGCGACCCGCTCTACTCTCTGCACCACTGCTGCCCCAAAACGAGCGGTTTATTTCTGGTCCAAAGCCCGTGGAATTAACTGAACATCACTATAGTCATCACCAAAACACCGTGTCAGGGCTGAAATGTCCCAAACCAACAAAAAACGATCTCACAAACAGACGCCATGAATGTAGAAAACACGGACTGCCCTGTTTCTACGTTAGATAGGTGCAAAATGAAATTTCCAGTGACAAAACAAACACATTGGTAGCGCAGGATTCCTCAGACACTCCAAGTCCTAACTACAGGAAAACCACCAGGCCATTTTGCAGAATATGTGACTGTCCCCTTCAAGTGTAAAGCACTCTCTGTATCGCTGTAGTTGACTTGATTTTCTCTCTGACTGCTGCTTTGTTGATCAGGAAAGATTGAGGAGGTGGTGCTGGAGGCTCGGACAGTGGAGAGGAAGGCTGAGAGCTACGCAAAAGACGACAAGTACATTAACGGGATGCCGGAGTACACTGTGGAGATCAAAGAGCACATATCGGTAAAGCCGGCCTCAGATGACCCTCCCGCTCCACATGAAGCGTAGCCTTTGCACAGACTGTAGCTGGGTTGTGTGTGGTGTGTTTGCAGCTGGAGCAGAGCACGGTGGTGAAGAAGGCTGCAGTCACCTCTAAAGACCGCTCGGAGTTTGTGCAGGAGATCACCTTTCAGAAGCTCACCCCCGGCAGCGTCATCGCGTTCAGGTGCAGCACACAAACACTGCTTTATGTCAAAGAAACGCTCTTTTATGGGAACATTAATATTATTGTTTTGTTTTTCTCTTTCCAGGGTGAGTCTGGACCCCAAGGCCCAGCAGGTGGTGGGGGTCCTGAGGTATTACCTGTCCCAGTTCAGTCCTAAATACCGCAGGGGCAGTGCGGCTGATGACGCCCCCCCGGAGGTGCTGCTGAAGCCACTGGCACAGTCAGTATAGAACATGAGGCTAACAGCTCCTCAGAGGGCTCCAGGGTGAGCAGTGTTCCTCCTGTGTGTCCAGGATCATGTCTAAGCTGAGCCTGGCCGACATGAACGTGCTGCTGTTCCGCTGTGACGCTGAGGAGCAGGAGGACGGAGGAGGCTGTTACAGCGTCCCGGGCTGGGAGAGCCTGAAGTACGCCGGGCTGCAAGGTGACGCTGCAGCCTTAACTGTGCCTTCTACATTACACACTACATACTACACATTACACACTACACACTACATTACACATTACACATTACACACTACATACTACATACTACATTACACACTGAGGCTGAGGCTGTTACAGCGTCCCGGGCTGGGAGAGCCTGAAGTACGCCGGGCTGCAAGGTGACGCTGCAGGCCTCTGCGTTTAACTGTGCCTTCTACATTACACATTACGTACTACACACTACACACTACACACCACACATTATTACACACTACATTACACACTACATTACACACTACACATTACACACTACACACTACACACTACACACTACACTATTACACTATTACACATTACACACTATACATCACACACTACACACTACACTATTACACATTACGCATTACACATTACACACTACATACTACACATTACACACTACATTACACACTACACATTACACACTACACACTACATCACACACTACACACTATTACACACTACACATTACACAGTACATTACACATTACACATTGCACATCACACACTACACACTACATTCAGGAAAGATCAAGGAGCATTAGAAGCCATTCAAAGAATTGGGCCAAAATGAAGGCCTTAAAAGTCCTTACAATTCGCTATTATAAGTTCATTGAAATTGTATGTATTGGTTTTTCTTTTATTTCAAGACGATATTCCCATTGTACATTCTTACTGAAGGAGTTCATTTATGAATTTATAAATGGAATTATGATCTAATAGATTCTTCCAAATCACCGCATTTTGCTTTGATTACTGCTTTGCACTTTGGACATTTTCTCACTCTTTACGATGTCGTCACAGACACACAGACTGTGGCAATTAGAAAGTATTTATAATGGAAAACATATTTGGAGTTATTTCACCTTTTTTCGTTCCTATATAATCCCACGTGTTCATTCAGTTTAATGTCTTCAAAGAGAGTCACACAATGGAAATAGAAACATAAGTCTTTCCAAACATTTGACTGGTTCTGTATGCACATATTTTTGGCGATTGTGGCATTAAATTTGCCATGCCTGTAGAAACCCTGATTTAACGGTGCCTTCTCCACGTGTAGGTTTGATATCAGTGATGGCCAACATCCGCCCCAACAATGACCTGGGCCATCCTGTGTGTGACAACCTGCGACAGGGAGACTGGCTCCTGGACTTTATCTGCAGCCGCCTGATCCGCCGAGAGGGGCCGCTGGCTCAGGTCCGCTCTGTTCTGAGAGGCACCGCACAGGAAAGCCTTCGGAATGTTAAATGCACATTTGTATTTGCTGGGTGCAGGTCGGCGAGTGGTTGGCGGCCATGTTCAAATACCTGAAGCACATCCCCCGGTACCTCATCCCCTGTTACTTTGACGCCATCTTGGTCTCCGCCTACACCACGGCCCTGGATGCCACCAACAAGCTCATGTCGAGGTGAGGACCTCCCTCTGGTCCCTTCTCTGCTCTCTGCAGTCTGAGTCTTACACTGTTGCTGTGGGCTCAGCTTTGTGCAGAACGGTTCCAGCTTTGTGCGTCACCTGGCCCTGGGCTCAGTGCAGATGTGCAGCGTGGCCAGGCTCCCGGCCCTGCCCGCTCTGTCAAACCAGCTGGAGGGAGTGCCCTACCGCGTCAGTCCTATCAGCGGGGAAAAGGAGCAGTGCTGCGTGTCCCTGGCTGCAGGTAAACTGCACCTCACAAAACCCACATCACCATACATCCGGGCTAGATCCTGACATCGGACTCTAAAACGTCTCACACAGTTGACCAGTTGGACAGAGAAAGACTGAGAGACTGGACACCAAAGAATGGAATGTTGCATGAACAAACTCCAGTTAAAGGGTGATGAAGATCCATATGAAATAGATGCCAGTTTGTGCAATCTTGTTCATCCATTTTGTCATCGTTATTTGATGCCATGCTCTCACATAAAATTGACATTAGTTGTTATATTTCAAGTTATCTACAATTGGACCGTCCCCCAGTTTTACTGTTTGATATAGACGATACCTGTACCTGTATCGGGTTAAGGTTAGGGCCAGGAATATATGAAATGAACATAAAAAAGATGATCTGACCAGTGACCATGGGTTCACACCAAAGGAGATCTAGATATGAAATCTATGTTGTGATGTGAGTATCGCTCCGACTTCTGCTTAGGCGACGTCTCAGGAAAACACCCTTTACACCAGGGGTGTCAAACTCATTTTGGATCGCGGGCCGAAATTCAGCTCCCATGGCGGGTCGCGGGCCACATATAATAGAAAAGTTTCCCAATAAATGAATAATGATAAGCTGTGATTTGGTCAAAGCCCCAACTTGACTTTACAAGCCTGTGTCACAAGTTCCTCAAAGTGCTACATAGTAGTCATTATTCATTCACTCCACACTCGGTGGTGGTAAGCTGTTATTGAAGCCACAGCCGTCCTGGGGCAGACTGTCCATCTACCACGTGGCGATGTAATGTGTTGTTCTTATCCTGAGCTCTTATTATGTCAGTGCCCTCTGCTGGACACCTGTGTAACTCTTTCCTTTTTTAAATCTAATGCCCCCTAGTGGCTAGAGTGAGCATTCTGGTTATTCTGGTTATTCTGGTTATTCACAGGAATGGGCATACTCTGGATGATTTAATCCGGCCCGCGGCCCGTATGTTTGACACCCCTTGCTTTACACTATTGAAGCCTGATGTGTGAGTTTCCCTACACTGAAGCGTACACTGGCCCGGCGTAGACTGGCCCGGCGTAGACTGGCCCGGTGTAGACTGGCCCGGCGTAAACTGGCCCGGCGTAGACTGGCCCGGCCTACAGTAGTGAAGTCTGTGCTTTGTGCTTAGGCCTGCCTCACTTCTCTGCGGGGATTTTCCGCTGCTGGGGCCGGGACACGTTCATCGCTCTCAGAGGCCTGCTGCTGCTCACTGGGAGGCACGCCGAGGCTCGGTACGTCCTACACTCGTGTGCACTCTGGTGCCACCCACACTCTGGTCTAAACCGTACTGCTGTTCCATCAGAAACATCATCCTGGCGTTCGCTGGGACCCTGCGCCACGGCCTGATCCCAAACCTGCTGGGGGAGGGCCGCAGCGCCCGCTTCAACTGCAGGGACGCCGTGTGGTGGTGGCTGCAGTGCATCCAGGTGACGCAGACTTATATTGTCTTGTTAGGAAGTGACCCTCAAATCTGCAGACAGCATTTATTATCGTGTTGACAAGCTTCTCAAAGTGCGACAGCTATTATCCAGGCACTGCTGTACTACCTTTGCACTGTTACATCTTTTCTCTTTTGTTTTGGGTAGCGCTTCTTTAGACAGTTAAATGTTGATGTTTTGTCTCTCATCTCAGACACATCAGCTCTTAAGGACATCAAACCACAGCCAGATGCTGACAGTGGGAAAATAAGGATTTGATCCCCCAAATGAGAAAATAGAACTGAATATTTTGTACAGAAGGAGAACCACACTTGGGCCCATCCATCCTCTCCTCAGTATGGGGGGGTGAAGCCTGGGGGTGGAAACATTAGGCTTTGGGGAAGCTTTTCTGCAGAGGGGGCAGAAAAGCCTCATTTGACCTCATGAGGATGATCCAGAGGAGGCATGGGAGAAGGTCATGGGGTAAAATATTTAATTCTATTTCTCCATTGTAGAAATGATAAATATCATACAATGTGATTTCCTGGATATATGTATATATTTATTTTCTGGTGCACCTTTTCATCATAGGTGCACTCCAACTAACTTTCTAAGTGGAAGATCTTGAAATCATGAGATGACAATTGAAAGACCAGACTCGGGTAAAAGAACATATAACATTTAATCTAAGCGCCCAGGACGGCTTATTTCTGCAAAGGGAGAGTCTGCAGTCCCGAGCAAAAGGAGTCATGAGTATATAACCTCATGCAAATACAATAAAAAGAGGCGTACATCACAAATGCAAATACATGGAGGACATTGTTGTCTTACAATAGGTCTCAAAACAACACACGTCATATGAGACCTCAGGCCATACAACAACAACATATCTATTAGTCTGAGGCCAAAGTGTCAATGCAAACATAGTTTTAACAACAAACAATACGCCATGAAGCGTATTCAACATGGATGACTCTTTGACACTTTGCTTGGGAGGAAAACATACTAGATAGTTGAACATTTGAAGTTATGAAAGGAAAAGAAGTGATTACAGGTGGATTAAATACTTATTTGCCCCACTGCTTCAACAAGCATGTTTCGGTCACTCCTGTAACACGTCTGTTGTGTTTTGTAGGACTATGTGAACCATGTCCCTCAGGGCCACGAGATCCTCCGCTGTCCTGTGGCCCGCATGTATCCCACCGATGACAGCGAACCCCTCCCACCAGGACAAGTGGTATGTTCCAACAGCTCACATATAGACTTCCTGTATATTGGTACGTCTCCAAACGTCCTAGAAAAACAGCTATCAGAACATTTCCCAATATTGCGTTTCCCTAGTTTGGCCACATTTATTGGCCTTCCATATGAGAAATGTTTTTCTTCTACTTGCAGGAACAGCCTCTGCATGATGTGATCCAGGAGGCTCTGCAGCGCCACCTGGAGGGCATCTCCTACAGAGAGAGAAACGCTGGGCCCAAGATCGACATGCACATGAAAGACGAGGGTGCGCACGGCGCACGGCTACCATTTCCACGTGTGAGCACTTGATCACGTCTTAATCCGGCCTTTTGTCCTCAGGCTTCAGTGTGGAGGCCAAAGTGAACCCCAAGACTGGCTTTGTTTTCGGAGGAAACCGTTTTAACTGCGGCACCTGGATGGACAAGATGGGAGAGAGTGAGAAGGCCAGGAACAAGGGCATGCCTGCTACTCCCAGGTATGATCTACTGCATGTAAGACCTGGAGCTCTCCAGTTTGACATTACCCAAATCTAAAAGCAAAAAAAGAGGCAAAGGAGCCACAAAAATGTGCCGCAGAAGCAACAATAACACAAAAAAAACAGTGACAAAAACACATGAGTAAAGAGTGATGAAGAAGCAACAAAGAAGTGACAAAACTAAACTATGGCTGAATTCCTGTACATTTACCAACAATTGGGAAAGTGGTGTTATTGATAAGAGCAGTTTCTATGGCTATGTTCACACTGCATGTCTTTCTAGTAATGTAACACAATGTGTTGTTCGGTAAATTGTAAAAGCAGTTGAAGAAGCGAGCGAAGGTTTGGGTGATGGCAGGAGTGGGAGAGCCAGCGACATCAACCAGATATTTAGTAAAACTCTAGATCGGACATGGTGCTCATGGCAGCCATCTTGCAAGGCTAACCCCTATGCCACCAACGCAAAACCAGGGGCAACATTTTCATTGATTCAACAGCAGAATGAGAAACACATTGAGTGCCGCGCTGTTTTTGGGACTTGGCTGTAGAGTGCCAACTATCCTGACCGTTTCTCATGATAATTGTAGCACCACAGAGTATTCTAGAGCTGTGGACACATAGTTTCTGGGAAAACCTGAGCTAAACAGAGGCTTGTTTTGATTGAAAGCATTGGGGATTTTTTTCTCGAAATTGCGTGTTTTATGAAGCATGCGCCATTTGAGCCTTTTAGATTTGGGTAAATCCAAACTGGAGAAAATGTGCCGGGTTTAGGTGGGGGTTAGTATGAACCAAACAGAAAAATAAATCGGATACATTAAATTTACACATTTGCTTCTATTTTACAGCAGTAGAGGATTTGGGGAATATGAAAAGTTTTTGTTGTTGTTGTATCATCGGTTAAACAGATCTGTGTCGCTGTAGTGTCTCTGAGTCCACACAAGTTTGATAAAACACTGGAGGACAGCAGCTCTTCTCCATTGTGAGATCAATATTGCTTATCTTATCTTATTTGATCACATTGCACTGTAACCCAGTGCACAAGATGGCCGCCAGAACTGCCATTCGTTCCAACGTATTATTATGGCCATGTCCTTTCTAGAGTTTTAGTAAAGATCTTTGGCATCAAATATTCCGCACCACTTGAACCTCATGCTTTCCTCTGGCCTGACTGTGTGCAGGGACGGGTCGGCAGTAGAGATCGTGGGTCTGAGTAAGTCCGCCGTCCGCTGGGTGGTGGAGCTGCACTCAAAAGGACTGTTCCCCTATGACGGAGCTAAAATCCACAACAATGGTATGTACACACCTGAGTTTATTAAGGATTACATGTAGTGGAGTTAACTACAGGGTCAGGAGGTCCTATCTATAAAAAACCCCAAAGAAAACATATGATTCAGCATATATTATGAATACGCAGCTCTAATGTAGTGAAATGTCAGATTTGTTGAAGCATGACCAGTCCGACGTTATTCTCACGCTCAGGTACGGAGTCGTTTGTGTCTTACTCCCAGTGGAACCAGCAGATCCAGGGGTCCTTCCAGACCCACTTCTGGGTGTCCAAAGACCCCCATGACCCCAATGAGAAGCACCCCGAGCTGGTGCACAAGAGGGGCATCTACAAGGACAGCCACGGAGCCTCCAGCCCGTGGTGTGACTACCAGCTGCGGCCCAACTTCACCATCGCCATGGTCGTGGTGAGCACACAAGCAAAAGCAGTAGTTCAGCCGATTATTTGGACTTTTATAGTGGTTCAATTCCCGCGGAAAGAACTACAGCCCCGTGTGTGTGTGTGTGTGTGTGTGTGTGTGTTTGTGTGTCAGGCCCCGGAGCTGTTCCCAGTGGATCAGGCCTGGAGCGCTCTGGAGATGGCGGAGAAGAAGCTGCTGGGACCCCTGGGCATGAAGACCCTTGACCCTGAGTACGTCCCGCAGGTGTGTTTCATGTTTCCATTACAAACAGACACTAACATGGCCGCTGCTCTTACAGTGACATGGTCTACTGCGGCGTCTATGACAACTCTCTGGACAACGACAACTACAACCTGGCCAAAGGCTTCAACTACCACCAGGGACCGGTGAGTGCACCCCCTGCTGACCATGAATAATGACAGTAAACGATGTAGGGATCCGTGTCATTCAGAAGCAGGGCTGGGCACCGTTATGGTATTGAAAAAAAGGATAAAAATGAGGTATATATGCAGTTTTGATGTTGGGTCCATGTACAGCATTATGGCCAATGTACTGTGTGATATACGACGTACAATCAATCGACAGCCAAGTATCGTTTAAGTATGGATATCAAAAACAATGTAACAGTATCCAGCTCTATTCAGGAGTAAAAAAGTCTTGTTTGTTTGCAGGAGTGGCTGTGGCCTGTGGGCTACTTCCTTCGGGCCAAACTCTACTTTGCCAAGAAAAAGGATGAAAGCACCTTCAGTAAGACCATGACCCTGGTGAAGAACGTGCTGTCACGGCACTACACCCACCTGGAGAAGTACGCTGTCTGCACACACTCACTGTAGATCAGAGGGTCTCGACGTCTCAGCGAACCCCACAGGGCACATTATTCTTATGGACAGACAAAATCTGTTCAAATTCACTCTTCCCCAAGCAATTTTGATTGATTACTATTTGATTAAGGCTGCTAGATGCATACAGATAGTAGATCCATGCACACACTGGGAGAGCGGACTAGGAGCTGGGGACTGGACAACTCCCATAATGCAGTTCTCTGCATACGTTTCTCTCAGAACAGAAGGCATGAGGTTCTTTAGGTCATGATGGGTGTTACAAAAACAGGTTTCTCTTACAATAGCAAAGACCACTTTTTAGCCTACACCCTCAGAATCGAGTATTCACCCAGACCATGGGTGGTCAATTTATCAATACTGGTACACAATCCTAGAGCGACCGCTAGCGGCTGACAGTGGGAAAATAACAAACATGTGAAATTATATATTCTGATATAATATATCAGAATATATCATTTAACATGTTATGAGTCACAAACCCAGCCAAACTATGAAAAAAAGTGTGACTTTTCTTCTGGAAAACACGGTACTCTCCCTCCAAATCCGAGGTATTGATGGCGTCTTGTTTGTCCCGTAGGTCTCCATGGAAAGGCCTCCCCGAGCTGACCAATGAGAACGGTCAGCACTGCCCATTCAGCTGTGAGACCCAGGCCTGGTCCCTGGCTACAGTCCTGGAGGTCCTCTACGACCTTTAGACCCTGCCCGAGTCCTTTTTTAGGAACTGTTAAGCCGGTCATTAACATAGTGACGACTAGAGCTGCACCGTTTGGGAAAATTACATTTTAGATACGACTGAAAAACAAACTGCTAGTATTACAAGAATCCCACGCCTTTCAGAACATGTTTGTAACTGTGCAGCCCTAGTGTTGACCTTTAAAGCTACTCACTGCTGTATCGAGGCCAGACTGTCCACTTTCAGTTGCTCAATTGTGGACTAAAAGGGAATTTTGAGTTAATTCCAAACATGTTTTTATTAGTTTTCGAGTTCATAGCTAGCTAAAGGTCTTTTTAATGTGAAATCAAATGATATTTTAAATGACCAAAAACCCAGTCATCATCAATATGGATTAACATTTGATCGAATCTATAAAAAGGAAAATATATCGCCATCAGTGATAAGTGTCCAGTGCCTATTCCCTCTGAGGAAACAAAATAATCATATACGTTACATGGTACTATAAGTATCAGCCCAACACTGGTCGATTCCAAAGTAAAATAGGCTGTTTCACTTATGAAGCATTAATGTCCCATAAGTCAAGTGTTATTGGACATGCCTGAGCTTCTACCCATAAACTGCTGTTTTCACGTATCTGAAAAATGGAATTGGACTAGAGCAGGGGTCTCCAAAGCTCCTGAGCCACTGTTTGGAGACCCCTGGACTAGAGAAAATGCACTTTATACAAATCAAGGAACTATACTGTATAAACTGTAGCAGATTAATCATGCATTAGTGTAAAACATCAGAATACTACTAAATACTCATTTTTGATCCTAATGTGATGTTTGGTGCCTAGAATGTCTTCCTCTCACGCCTTTAGCTCAGACTCGTGTCACTCGAGCACCTTCAGACCGAGATGAGGTAATGATGCATTTCAGTGCTGCTGTTGTTCATCTGAAAAAACACACAAGTGTCACGACTTCATTGTTTAGTGTGAACTGTTGTAATTGTACGTGTCGCAGGATTAAAGTACTAAAACTCACAGGTTTTTTCTTTCTCAAAGGGTACGTGCTTATTCATGTTCGTAAATTCAATCTCAACGACGTCATGCGACAGTCTGATTTCAGTGAATGTGGAAATAAAACGAGATCGAGTTACAGTTGTAAGTGAATCGTTCAGTCACAACTTTTAATGTTCTCCAAACAGAAAAAAAGTAATGAGTTAAAAGACTCATGATTTAAAGAAGTCCCGTGAAGGTGAGCCAGGGGACCTCTCTCCAGGGGACCATGGCCGTGGCGTCTTTGTCAGGAGTGAATGATGAGAGCGAGCGGACAGAAGAGAAGCCCCGCCCACCACGCCACCTGAGGACACGGCAAATATGGTCAGTGCTTTTAGCTCAGTCCAAGAATAAGTAAAATGTGGGGGGAAAATGGGGCAAAACCTAAACTTTTTTTCCCGATACCAGACTGGTATAGTTTAATGGTACCCAGCCCGACTGACCATTAGTATTTCATTTTTGTGCCAAATACACATTCGGCCAAAGTGAACGCACACAGATGGATGTTTCCGTTTGACAAAGTGGCAGCAGTGACAGCCCGACACAAAATTTGAGTGAATAAATAAGAGTCAAGGCCAAATATAAAGCGTAGGCAGAAGGAGCAGCAGGCCAGGGAAGTGTGTCCTCACAGCAGTCGTTGCTCTTGCAGTTGGAGTAGTGGAAGTGCTCTCCAGTTTCACAGAGTCGCTGGTCACGTTCAGCCAGAATGTTGTGTAGCTCTTTAACACTGTGGCCCTGGTCAGAAAAAGGCAATGGCATCATTGTCGCTCTTGTGGGGGTGATCAAAGAAAGTGGAAGCATTGTCTGGACGTGTTGTTACCTGAAGTGCACATCTCCGTGGTTGGAGTTGGCCGGTGCCTCCCAGGTCAGCTGAACGGTCTTCTTTTGGCCGTTGTTAGCCTGACTGACTGCTGAGCTCTGCGGGGCAGGAATATACATGAAATATTTCTAAATGTGCTATTGACCAATTCCACGGGTGTTGTGGTTGTCTATGCCCATTTGCGTCTCATTTTCCTCATGTAGCCTAGGCCTATCATCATTTTTTTTTCCGTAGGTCATATCACACCATTACACATAAAATAATTTATAGACATCAATGGTTTAATGTCCTTGAATTTGGGACGTTACTATCATCTGGTATAAAAAAAAGAATCAGGTCAATAAGACTTATCCGTATACTGAGAAATAGCTCTTTCAAAACGTGTGTATAATCTGAAGAGTTTCTTACCCCTCTGTTGTTGCACGTGAGCGCAGTGACGTTGAGACTGGCGTTGAGATCTGTGAACTTTCCCACAGGCCATAGATCTGATACAGGATGCAACATGATTAATATAAAATGTTTTTTCTAACAGTGTTTTTCAACCTTTTTGTTGATACATGGCAAGGTTTTTAATGTTTAAGTCTCTCCAGGTTGAAAGTCTATTCACTGAGTTTGGACTTCTTTCTCCAAAGCTCTGGGACCTCCATTGACCTTTTGCAAAACCCCGCCCCAAAACAGTCATTGTCCAATCATACCACATAGCAACCTATTATTTGTCTTTCTGTGGATCTCCTGACATAGAAATTAGTGGAACGCTGCGTGTTTTTCCCTTTTCTAAGCTGAAAAAAAAGCAGTGCAGACGCAGTGTCTGCTAACTAGTAAACCACGGTAAGACTTGTTTAGCGTCCGTCTTGTTGTTTGCTAAGAGTTTCATGAGCTGTCGTTGCTGGAAATTGTCACCATAAATTTGATTTCTTTCGCTGGAATATCTCGAGCAAGCAAATGTCCGGCGGTAAATATTATTTCCATCGGTCTAAATGTTAAAAAAGGTAAAATATTTCTATCAAAATAAGTTTTGATCTATGGCCATAGCCTCTTTCATAAAGCGCTGTTGGAGCGCCATCATCATGCTGGAAACTGAAGGCTTTTTCTATGTCACATTTGAACAGCGAATTACTGGTCCATTTACTTTGATACAAGTGCGATAAGAACTCAAGATGTCATAAACTCAATGAGATGATTCTTTTAACGCATGTGCTCAGTCTGACTGACCGGCTCCTCACTGGGGTGTGGCCGGGTTTAGAGGCGACAGAGCCGGGTGCAGCTCTAGTAAATTTCCCTGGGGACCAAAATATATCGGGAGTGTACTGCTGGGGTCCATCAACACAAGCGCCAGTAAAATGTATTTTGATTGGGAAAATACTATTAAAGAGGAGGTATTATGCTTTTTTCATTCACGTAGTACCAGTCTACAGCACACTACAATGATGATGCAACCTTATATTGGTCTGTAAATGCAGTAAATTTAAATAACTGCCTTGCAAAAAATTGCTCTTGCAAAATGGTGGCACTGAACGTCTTGATATAGGCCCCTGTCTCTTTAAGAAGCTAAGACACACCCCCTTCTGCACGCTGTCTCTGGCGTCATCACACCACTGTTGATCGATTTTCGGTGGCTTGTAATTTTACTGTTGTGGGCAGAACATGAATTTAAATAAAGTGCGTCGGGTGAGGCGGCTAAAGCTAGCTTAATGATAGCTACGGCTCCACAAGTGTTAGCATTCAATAAATAAGATAAGATAAGATAAGATGGTACTTTATTGATCTCACAGATGGAGAAATTGCATTCGATGAGAGAGCATCCGGCAGCAGCACCCATTCAGTGCGCACCACTCTTTTTTTATCTTTGGTGAAAGATCGTTGTGTCGCGGCCGCGATCTTCACTGTTTTGGTCACAGGAGGAGGTTCTTGGCCACACAGGTGTAGTTGGCCGTGTCGGACAGACGCGCCTCCTTGATGATCAGGTTGTGTCCACGGTGATGTAGAAGTTCCTGTCCTCGGCCGGGTCGATGATCTCGTTGTCCTTCAGCCACTCCACCCGCATGACCTTGGAGGATGGAGAAACTGTAGCTGCCCTCTGTCTCCTCTGATCATCTGAAACGGTGCACCGCCTCCTGGGCTTGTCCCCGTCTCAGAGCGTGGTGTCCTGCACTGGTCAGCTCCACCTCGTCCTTCCTCTTCCTCCTGCACAGCTCCCTCCACAGTCTATCACCATCTCCTCGCATCTCAATACGCGAGCTCTACGTAGTGGAGCTATTTTGACCCGTTTTCCAATGTGTAAAACAAGTGACAGTGTTTTCAGCTGCTAAAAAGTTCTTGCTCCTATTAAATAACACGGTGACCGGAAGTGGTTTACTCACTTATGGAATGCGGAAGTCGTTAGCGCATAACCCCTATTACTGTCGTTTTGTTGACGCTGGGCTGCCGCTGTCGCTTCTACACGCAAGGGTGGGAGCCCTTTTTTTTTGTGTGTGTGGAGACAGCTCTGCTGAGGAGCAGTGGGCTGCACGTAGGGCTGGTGACGAAAGGATCGGGGCGTCTCCGGGCGGTCGAGGCGTTCCCAGAAGGAATCAGGCGTTTTTACAGACTACTCGAAAATACGTGAATGTGCCAAGGCAACACTTCAGGCATGTTTTTAATGAGGGAATGACATCATAACATGATGTCAAGCTTGAAAAAGTCAATTTTGCATAATACCCCCCTTTAAGGAAACTTTCAATAAATGAATAATAATGACCGTGAAAGGACTATAACCTTGGCTTACACTTAACAAGCCTGTGTCACAAGTCTCTGCTACACTGTAGTCACAGCTGCCCTGGGGCAGACTGACCATTTACCACGTGGCTTTAATTTTTATCCTGATCTCGTTTACTGTTCGCTCCGTCCCTCTATAATATTTCAGTAGAGATTTAATCGCTAATTTTGATCCCAAAGTCACGTTACAGGCACAGAAGGGCATCCTACAGCCCAACCCTCGCTGTGCAGCTGATGGGACCGAGCTGGAGAAGACAGCCATAAGGTTGACCTTCTGTCTGAGTTATTGTGCAGATGAGTGGGGTAGGTCGAGGAGAACTCACCTGGTAGTACAAGAGCATGACTAATGGACAATGCTAATTTCACATAAAAACTGGTGCTTACAGCTTGATAACTGAAGTGTCCCCTTTGTTGCATGTTTTAAATATACTCCTCTACTGCACATTGCAACCCATTTTGTCTGGAACTGGAGCATATCGCACAAGTATTGCCCCATAAAGAGTCACTGGCATGCACTTCCCCCTTATGTCTTCACTTCATGATGGGGCTAGCCAACAGTCTCTGGGACTTTTGCAAAATGTCAAAAAGGGGTCACAGGAGTGGCAGTGAATAGATTTTGATTGGGCTCAGTGATGCACAAAGATACAGTGTAGTTTACCTGGGCGGCTGCTGCTCCGGGCCTGAAGAAGAAAGCCTACAAAATATCCTGCGCTGATGTTCTTGACCTTCAGGGTCACTGCAACACAATTCAGCAGCTTTTCATTGTAACATCCTGAACTCCTCCTGAAATCTATGGCTACACTCGGACATGGTGATAGGACGGAAAGAAGGTGGATTCTTTGTAAGGCTTTTTCTATCGAATAATCTATAGATTATTTCTTAGATTAATCGATTAATCTATAGATTATTTTTCATTTTACCGATTATTTTTTCCTTTAAAATGAAGAAAAAAACATTGACGTTTCCAAATGGCATGGCTTTTATTTATTTATTTACTACTAGTCTATTCCCCACTTTTTAGAATGGATAATGGCAAATGGGCCCATTCTCTCACTTCTGGCCCTGACCCACAGTTTGGGAACCGCTGATTTAAAACTAACTGAAACCTGCACCTGACCGTTATTTCTGTCTGACCACTGAGAATTAGCCTGTGAGTTGCCCAATTCGTTATAGACTGTGCACATTCAGAGAACCAGAGTTACTGTAAGTTACTGTGCTCGTGTGGATTCAACTCCTCTTTGAGACAAAAAGGCCACGGACACGGCTTTACTCTCGTCTATCCATCAAACTACTGTCCTGATTCTCCGCTAGACACAACAAGTAGAGAGTTTAAAGGAATAGGCCACTGTTTTTACATACTGAGGTATGTAATAATACCAGGAGTAGTTTGGCATCCGCACAGTAAAGTGAAGATTACTGCATGGATTTCAAACTACTCCTGGTATTATTACGCCTTACATTATAGTTCCCCCTTTTATCCGCTTAGAAAATCCACATTGTTTAATTTTGTGTAATTATACTTCGTAGTGTAACACTTCACGTAACCATATTTAAATAGGGAACACGTGGAAGAGCTTGGTAGCTTCTATCTTGACCTGTTTTGGAGCTATAGAGGAGAGAGGGAGAGGCTAAATGCTAACGCCGTCTGCGCTGTGTTTACGTGACTGAAGGCACGGGTGAAGATCAGACAGGTCCTAAAGAACTCGTCAAAGCTAAGGTAAGAACATATCTTAGTATGTAAAAACGGTGGCCTATTCCTTTAATTCTTTGGGATGACAGTGATGTTACTGACCTGTAATGCGTGCGCCCGGCCTGTAGGTGGCAGCAGAGGCAGACAGGGTGTAGGGCGGGCTGCTGTTGTTGGAGGTGAAGTCACTGTGCACTGGCAGCATGTTTCCACAGGACAAGGCCACGGAGCCATTGGGAAAACAGTCGGCACCAGCGAACCAGAGCGCGGAGAGGAGCGCGCACACACCCCAGACTGAGAGGCGCATCTGAAGTGAAAAACACAGTACGCAATGTATGGTTACAATAGAACAGAACAGTAACATAAACATGCTTTTCTTTGGGCTAAAGAACACAGCAATTGTCAGGGTGAAGAGTCGGGAGAGACATTCAGCAAACAGTTTTATCCTCTCAACTACCTGTGTCAAGAATATATATTACTTTAATTATTTCTCTCTCAAAAAATCTACAATATTTTTAATACGTATGAAACGCTCGCACTCATTCCAATCAAAATATTTCATCTCATGTTATACGACTAAAACACAGAATGCTGATTTATCTGCATTAGAAAGTGAAAACTTCTGAAAAGTATTTTTGCTTTTTTTGTGGCTGTTTTTGCGTTTTCAGGCTTGTTTTTGTCGTTTAGACACTTTTAAAAAAAACGTTTTTAGTTTTTTTTTTTAGTTTTTAGTTTTTAAATTTGGGTTATAGCAAACTGTAGAAAATGTGCTTGTTTCAGGTGGAGGTCAAGGCATTAATAGTTAAGGCAGATTTTCTCATGAATAAACAAAACCATCTGTTTTTTTTCAAAGAAAAAACAAAAGGTGTCATTTGACCCAGGATCGGGGTAAAGAGCTGCATTGGTCCATAAGAAGCAATGAATTGCAAACTACTGAAAATTGTACAATTCTATAGTTTTTGACTTGTTTATTGGTACTTCTGGGTTTGGTCGAGACGAGCAAATTCAAATTGAATATTACTTTTTGTATTTTTTTAGGGGCAATTTTATTTTATTTTTTTTCATAACATTTCTTATGTGCATTTAACCTTTAAATGTGGGAGTTCATGTCACCACAAGACCTGGTTCAACTGCCCCTTCTTCTAGGATAAAATGACCCACAAGAAAAATATTTTTTAAAGATGCAAACAAAAAGTCCCAAAATGTAAAGTAGTAAACATTTCTATTCATATTTATATATAAATATATATATATACTTTTTTTGTTTTTACAATAACCACTCTATATTATTTTTATCTAACAAGAAATGTCCTACTGCAAGAATCTCTTTATATGGAGTCCTGGTCCATATTTTTTTTATTGTTTCATTGTTTTAGTTTAAATCAAATCAAACTTTATGAAGCGCTTTTCATACAAAATGTAACCCAAAGTGCTTAAACTCCACAGCGGAATCAGGATCTGGTCACGCACAAACCGCGTGTTCAATTTGCTCACGGACACAATGTCCACCTTTTGCTTTGATAGTGCACTGGCCCGCCTGCCCCGGGTCAGCTGCTGCATACAGGGGCAGCTCTGCGCTCTGACCGCACAATTACCGCTCACACGCACAGAGCGAGCGCCCTGATCAGAAGGGCAGAGACAGGTACCACAGGTACCACGCATTCATCGCTCTGTTGGTTTGAGTTCTTCACAACATGGACCAAATGAGAGAGCGAGTCAGCCCCTCCCCTCAGCGTTACCAGAGACCTGTTCCCACCAAATGCATTGGCTATATTATGATCACATACTGTTAAAGCTTAAAGTTACAGTCGATCAAACATTAGTTGATAAAATGTAAATTCTTATTTATGCTAATGATATTCTCTATACATAATGCAACAACATTGATGCTGTGTACATCCTGATTGGATGTAACATTATTTAAAATAATATCTGTAGGTTTCACATGTGTCCTCACTTTTGACCTCAAGAGTCCTGCTTTTCAGTGTGATAGAACTGGTGACCCTCGCTGAGGACCAGCACAGCAAGGGCAGGCTCACAGACTTAAGAGAAATGTTTTGGCCTTTTTCAAAGCCAAAGTAAATTCTAGTCAGGAGATTTTAGGCAGTTCATGAAGGCATTTATAATTAGATTTGCAATTAATTTGTAAACATTTGGTAAAAATCGATTCCCGGCCCTAATAATATTTCATAATTTATTTGACACATAAAAAAATACAAACATAAGAATCCCTGCAACACCCCACGAACGTACTATTTTGTAAATATGTTTTGTGTCATCAGCGTGAATATGGCAATTAAAGTTTTAGCGTATTGTTTGCAAACTGCAATTGATTCATTCATTAAAAACAAAGTAGTTGATATGCTGTGTTGTTTTTATGGTTTAGTAGCAGTAATATGCAGTTATTAGCCGTGTCCACTAGCCTATATTTTTGTTGGTTTTCATGAGACCCCCCTTGAAATGACCAGGACCCCCCATTGCCCCCCCAATCAAAATTGTCTGGAGCCGCCGCTGCAGCCAAGCAGTTACAAGTCTTAGCAAAAACTGACATGAAGCTGGGTACACAAGGCTGAGTACAGATGGATCGAAAGAGGAAACACCAGTTTAGCAATTGTAATTTGAATTCCATTAGGTTGTACAGCCCTGTATGTTAAACATTAGCCTCAACTTACCAGTCATTAACTTACCCCCATTTCTTGATCTCCAGATTCCAAGTATGTGTCCCTTTAAAGATGGAGAGAATATAGCAATTAAAAAATGTTCACAACCAAAATGTGCTGAATTGAGAATGAACATGACCATGACGAACATGCTGTTTCTCACCTTGTTTGGGTTCAAATAGATCCAGTGAGTTGTTTGGCAGTAGCCTAAGCGAAATGATCCAATCGAGTTGCCAATTTGACTCTCCCGGCTCGCGGCGGTGCGAACAGTTCAAGAAGTAACAGAAAATGACTCATAACTGTGTTTGAACGACTGGGTTTCACTCAGGTGCTTGACGAGATTTCTCTGTTGTGTTTGTAAGAATAGAGATTTTTCTTTTCTTCCGTCTGGATTCACTAATCAGCGGTTGTTACGAGCTCTCACATTACGGTAAACAGGCCGCATGAGGGGAATGCTGCTTCTCACGTTCAGCTGTGTTTAAGAGATTAGTCAAAATGAATCACTGAAGGAAAACTTAAGGCTGTTGTAAATGGCCAAGAAATATAATCGGTTGTCCAATGGTTTTGCACAATTTTGAGTGTCAGAACATCAGTCAGGGAAATTGTAATTTGATATATACATGAACTAATGGGATTTACTGAAGTGATTAAACACGGCTTCATTAAAACCTCTTTTATTGAGGGTGAATCAGTACAAAACATGAGCAGCAACGTGACCGACAGTGGACACATGAAACAGTTCTTTGGTTCGTGCCAGTGCAAAGCTCTCCAGCTGCTTCTCTGTGTGAATGGTTCAGTCCACGCGACATTGTGTAAGCATGACCTAGGATTTGGGGGAGTTTTTCCTTTCCTCCACAGGGTCCGGACGTCTTGAACATACATTTGTTTTTTTGTTTTGAGGACTAGGTGGAACCGTGTCTGAGAATGATTACACAAACATTGTTATATGTTTTATGATCATGTTAACGCTGCATTATGGAACCTTTTATGCAATGGCTGCATGGGTTATTATTATGGCGCCTTTACTTCCCATCATCATCCAGGGACCAGGATCAATTGGTTTGTAGGTTTTCTAGTGAGAGGGTCCGTCAGCAGTGAAAACCTACCAGAAACCCTTAAAACAATCGATCCTTGAGCATCATAGAGGCCACTGTGATGGAGAATAAATGAGAAATAAAGTCTGCTGGGTCACTTTTTTTCCACATAAAAACTTGCATAATGCACCTTTAAATAGTATTATTTCTGTGAGCGAGAGAGGAGGGCGGCTTTGCGCCACAGTAGAAGCACAGAAGCTAAAATAATTGGAGAAGTTTTGGAGAAGTTGAAAGTTGAAAAAATAAATTTTTAAAGAAATGTACATTTCTTTGCTAAATTATACTATTTTAAACCAGTATTTAACCTACACTTATTGCTAAATGTTACTTATATTTAGCTGTAAAGCAATTCCTTAAGTTAATTTGTAAATGTATTATTATTATTGGAGGGCCCCTTTTGGAATCGATGAGGCCGCGATGTCCTGGACTGTGAATGGCTGGCTTACTAAATTGAAGCGCGGGTTTTACACAGTATTTAAGAGGCAGTCATGAGGGAATAACATTATAACATGATATGTTGCAAACATCTCTGTTAAAGATCAAGGGGCACAAAGACTTAGCTGGAGTGATTTAAATTCATGCATAAATCAATAAGAAACAAACAAAAAACGACCTTCGAGCAAACAGTTCTATTGTTCCTATTATGCAGAAATACAAAGACATCCTCATGGTTTTATTTATTTAAAAAAGGTGAAGCAGTCATTGGAGTATCTGTTTTCATAATTAATGTATTGGGAAATAATCTGCAGAGAATTGTTTATTATGTTTATTATTCTATTTTGACATGAGAGTGTTAAGGTAGGTGTGTGTTTCCCGAGATAAAAAGCTTTACAGCTCTGTTATAAGACACGACTGAACGGAAGCTGAAACCAGGTGTAAACATATGCTGTACGCCTTGGAATGCTCAGGTTTCTTCACATTGTTTGGACTGGCACTGGGTGATGTGGATAAAATTGGTTGGTAGCAGCAGGCTTTGTGTAGCATCAGTGTGGTTTGCAGACATGGTGTGAGTCCTGATGGCGTGTCCTCTCAGGGTCTGGGGGCCCGACACGACTGGCAGCAGGCCTTTCTGTAGTACCAGTGCGAGCACAGCTTTACTTTCAGTACCAAGGCACAGTTTGCAGTGGGTTTGTCCTGACATGAATCGTCTACAGGTCCTGGAACACCAGGGGGCGCCACTGGAGGAGAATAAAAGGGCTGATTAGTGCACTGGTTTGTGTTGGATTTGAACAGATATTTGATCACTTTGATCAATTGCTCTCTCAAAATGGCTGTAGTGAATGTCTTGAAATAGGCCTCTGTCTCTTTAAGAACCTCTGACCCTTTCCGACACGCCCCCTCCACACACTGTCTGTGGCATCAGTGGGGAGGGGGTTCTGCTGAGGAGCAGTGGTTGGTTACTCGGCTGGTGACGAAAGCTCGGAGGCGTCTCCAGGAGGTGGGGCCGTTCCTAGGAGGACTCAGGCAAACCTATCCCTAAAATGGCCGCCATCAGAGTTTTTACAGATTACTCAAAAATACGTGAATGTGCCAAGGCAACACTTCAGGCATGTTTTTAATCAGGGAATGACATAATAACATGATGTAAAGCTTGAAAAAGTCGATTTTGCATAATACCCCCCTTTAAATTGACGTACCCCGCTCATCTGCGCAATAACACCGATAGGTGATACACTTTATCTCTGCTTTTCTCTAGCTCTATCTGCGGTGTTTGTTACACACAGGGTTGTGAAAACATGGCTTTGAGTGCAAAATAAATGCGATTCATTCTCTCATCGCTGAAGTATTATGGAGGGACAAAGCGAAGCACGGGCTAAATTGATCAGAAGTCAGCCTAGAGCAATTCACCAGGCACCCAGCTCTGCCACGCTCAGGCGCAGTTACACGGAAATAGTTTCCAGAAAAACACAGCAGTCTCGTCAACAAAACTGCAGTGCACGCTTTTGTCCAGCAAACGGCGCTGTGTTCCTAACTCGCGTTTTATACGCACCTCGTGTTCACAGAGGAGAGCAGCCTCCCGCTAAGACAGTTGTATAGTCGTACCTGGTGGTTGTACTGTAGTACATGACAGTTGTATAGTAGTACATGGTGGTTGTACAGTCGTACATGGTGGTTGTACAGTCGTACCTGGTGGTTGTACAGTCGTACCTGGTGGTTGTACAGTCGTACATGGTGGTTGTACTGTAGTACATGATGGTTGTACTGTAGTACCTGGTGGTTGTACAGTCGTACCTGGTGGTTGTACAGTCGTACATGGTGGTTGTACAGTCGTACCTGGTGGTTGTACAGTCGTACATAGTGGTTGTACAGTCGTACATGGTGGTTGTACAGTCGTACATGGTGGTTGTACAGTCGTACATGGTGGTTGTACAGTCGTACCTGGTGGTGGTACAGTCGTACATGGTGGTTGTACAGTCGTACCTGGTGGTGGTACAGTCGTACATGGTGGTTGTACAGTCGTACCTGGTGGTGGTACAGTCGTACATGGTGGTTGTACTGTAGTACATGATGGTTGTACTGTAGTACCTGGTGGTTGTACAGTCGTACATGGTGGTGGTACTGTCGTACCTGGTGGTTGTACAGTCGTACCTGGTGGTTGTACAGTCGTACATGGTGGTTGTACAGTCGTACATGGTGGTTGTACAGTCGTACATAGTGGTTGTACAGTCGTACATGGTGGTTGTACAGTCGTACATGGTGGTGGTACTGTCGTACCTGGTGGTTGTACAGTCGTACATGGTGGTTGTACAGTCGTACATGGTGGTTGTACAGTCGTACATGGTGGTTGTACAGTCGTACATAGTGGTTGTACAGTCGTACATAGTGGTTGTACAGTCGTACATAGTGGTTGTACAGTCGTACATGGTGGTTGTACAGTCGTACATGGTGATTGTACAGTCGTACATGGTGGTTGTACAGTCGTACATAGTGGTTGTACAGTCGTACATGGTGGTTGTACAGTCGTACATAGTGGTTGTACAGTCGTACATGGTGGTTGTACAGTCGTACATAGTGGTTGTACAGTCGTACATGGTGGTTGTACAGTCGTACATGGTGGTGGTACTGTCGTACCTGGTGGTTGTACAGTCGTACATAGTGGTTGTACAGTCGTACATGGTGGTTGTACAGTCGTACATGGTGGTGGTACTGTCGTACCTGGTGGTTGTACAGTCGTACATGGTGGTTGTACAGTCGTACATGGTGGTTGTACAGTCTTGCAGTACCTGGTGGGGGAGTGGGGCAGCTCTGTAGCTCACAGCTCTGTCGGGCCTCAGGCTTCAGGGCAGAGACACAACTGCTGCCCCGGGTCACCAGCTCGTCCCCTTGGTAACACTTCACCTCCCGCACCTGCACCCCGCTGCCACACGTCTTACTGCACTGAGGACAAGCACACACATCTGTTCATTTAAGTCCATATTTCATTATTCATGTTTTCATGATGTCTCGGTTATGATTGTGTTGCCAGTCTTACTGCTTTTAGACTTTGTTTTGTACATTACATAACTAAAGAACAGAAGAAAGTCGTCAGCAAACAAGCATTTGATTGACACTTGTTATTGTTAATAACAAGTGTCAGGTCTGCTGCTGCATATTCACATAACTCAGTATAGGTACAGACGGCACCTCGTCATAGAAGGGGGCGTGGCTTCGCTGAGGAGGAAAATAGAATCTTTAGAGAAACCCAATTTTTCACTCCTTTTAGCCATTTTCTGGTGGAATATGAACTTATTTATCACACATAAATAAAGTCAAGAGTAAATCGGGCCCATATGGATATTTTCTCACAGCAGATTGTTCAGTAGTAGTGAAAAAACAGCAGTTGTAGCTAGCGCTAGCTAACGCTAGCATTAGCCCGATACTAACATGAAGCATCAAGTTAGCATTCTCCGTTATTTAACAAAAGGGGCAGATATTATAAGACTTGTTCTTCTCCTCTGCTCCGTTTCATTCATACTGTGTTGGCTTGGCGGTTTTATTGTGATTGTGTGAAATCACTTTTGAATGAAATAAATAAATAAAATGAAAAAAAGAAATAAAAAAATGTATGTATTTACGAGCTGTTGAACTACTTTGCTCCTCTCCACGTCTTTGTATCTTTATTTAGTAGAAAACTATATTCATAATTCAGCGTTTGTTTAAGTAGTTTTTGAATAAGTAGAGAAAGTTTAGATTTTTCTCTAAATTGTTTTCCCCCTTAACCGTTTTCAAACATGACCATATAGGGTCCATTCCAGAGATGCCGTCTGTATCATTACTATTTTTTTTTTTAAACAGGGGATTCAAAAACATAAACCCAGGCCTCCAAAGGAAATAAAACACAACAATGACTATAATAATGCAGTCGGGGTCTGAAGTGGTGGTTACCTGGGACCAGGCGGTGGTGAACCACTTGGAGCAGGGTCTTTGGAAACAGGGTGAGAGGATCTCTGGTCTGTGCTCCTGTTCACAGCTGCTGTTAGGCCACTCTTTAAATATTCCTCCCTCCAGACCAGCACACACCACCTGCCGCAGGCGCACGCCCCGCCCACACGACGCATTGCACTGGCAACACACACATTTATGAGGTCAGTGGTTCAACAGAACACCTCAGTCTACACTCAGCTATTGCTCTTTGCTGTTGTTCAGTTTGCAATGCATATTACACAAGCAGGATCCCTCCTGGACAGAAAGTGTCCACTGATTCATGCAGGACACGCAGCCAATGAATGAGTTCACACTCTACTTTAATGTGAGAGTTTAACCCTGCAGAACAGAAGGTAAGACTGTCTTCACCTGTTGCCATTCCTGTTGTACCCAGTGGGGGGCGCAGTCTCTGTCTCCACAGGGATAAACAGCCAGTGGTCTAATGGAGGGGTCACACTGTTCCTCTGCCACAGGCAGCCCAGCAGGAGAGCGGCACATGACCGCTCGCACCATGCGGCCCTCTCCACACGCTCCGGAGCACTGACATGTATATATGTAGAATATCAGTGAGTGAGCTCCAGATCTCACAGACTCAACAATGACAGAAACTCACGGGGCCCCAGTCCGACACAGTCCATCTCCGGTCACAGGGGCCGCCCTCACACGGCTGTCTGTCTGACGGCCTGGAGGTTTTATTACAAAGCTTTTCCTCCATGGAGCAGCGCACCTCTCGACTGCGCTCGCCCTGAGCTCCACAGCGGGCTGAGCACTGGAAGCAGTGACAGCACAGTCAGGAACTAATAATACACATTATAATACTCCATTAGGGTTGAGGGCTAAGTATGGAGTCAAATACATATTTTGGTTTTTACCTGGGACCACTCTGAGACCTCCCACTGCGGCCCACAGCTCAGTCCAGAGCACACTTTCCGATTGGCTGGTTTGTGCAGGTCATTTGACAGACAGAGAGAGTCGTAGACAGAGGAGTCCAAGCCTGGAGACAACATCTTCCAACAGCGCACCGTCCTGTACTGAAAGCCCTCCCCACAGGTCCGCGAGCACTCACTCCAGCCACTGGTCTCCCACCTGAACACACATTCAGGACACACGGAAGCTTTATTCAACCTGGAAGAACTTGGTTTCAACCTGAGGGTTCAAACCGTACAGTACCTGGGAGGGCACTCTTTCCCAGTGCAGAACTCGTGTGTGGGCTCTGGTCGAGTCACAGAGTCACAGTACGTGTCGTCCACTTCAGTGCCATCGTAACGCACACACAGGGCATAGCTGCTGCTGATCCCTGACCAACAACAAACCAGCGGTCATTTATTTCATGCTTCACACTGGGCTTGGAGACAAGGGGTGTCTTATGCAAGTCTATACTGTACCTGTGGTGCATGTTGAACTGCAGGGGGCGTATGCAGACACTTTCCAGCGATACATGTCTGAGATACTGGGGATGTCTTGGTCCAGGCCCACATCAAAGTCATTACTGCGATCACAAGAACAGCAGGTATAGACTAGAGACAGCCAGAACGCAACAATCACTCAACAATGCTGTGTTTTCACCCCAGTCTACAAATGCAGTGCTATTTCTTTTTAACCTTTTGGAAATTTATCAAAAAAAATTGCATTTAGCCTTTGACTCTCAATCATCTCGTAGGCTACTAGGTGGCGCTGGACATGACCACAGCTTGAGAGTCACTGGCCCAGAGAAAAGTGAAGCCCTAACATGGTGAAGCACTGAAGACAGTCGTCCGGCCCCTCACTTCCTCTGGACAAACAGCACTTAAGCCCTGGAAACATCTCCTTCAGCGACAGGAGGGGGGTGGTGCTCCTCCCCCGAGCAGCCTGGAGTCTGTATGTTTGTGGAAGGCAGTGGCTGGATGTGAGGATGTGTGGTACCTCTCTGTGCTGGGGGTCTGGACAGCAGACACTCCGGACTGTGGAGTCAGAGAGGAGGCGTCCGAGTGGCTCTGATTCAGCTGCAGTTGTTCCAACAGCAGAAGAGGGGAGTCATCTGGGAGGGCCAAGTGGATGCTCTTAGTGCCTACAAACACAAACACCAGTTTAAACAGGACTGCACCAATCATAACTTGCTCATTGAGATGCACTCTTACTGGTAAACGAATACAGCTCTACCACTGAACCTGGGATAGTCTGAGTTGTACACTGAGGACATAAAGACATTACAGAGATATGCCATGCCTCATTACAGTGTCCATCTGAGCTTTAACTAACTTGGGCCTGCTCTAGCAGTGACTTGGACTTGATAGGTGCACACTTTGGCCCTCGTTTATCCGAGCGTATGTGTGGAGTAGGGATTTATTCATCTGGACGTGGGTGTACAGTGCGCTCCAACCCCATGCCAGATCAGGAGATTTTAGGGTTGAAAAATTCCGGGAATTTTCCATGGGAATTAACAGTGAAATAACTCAACTGAAGGTTTGCTTCTTTACAGATACATTCAAAGAGCAGCATAAGAATATGATTTACCATTACTGGTCTGCTCAGCAAAAGATGCAGGTTAAGTGGGGGAACAGTGTGTCTGCTCCATTTCAGGTCAGCAATGGGGTTAGACGGGGGGGAAACCATCCCCAATTCTCTTCAACTTGTATCTGGATGAACTGTCAACAAGTCTTGTATACTGGATGTATAGCTGGTAACCTTGTGTTAAATCATTTGTTGTGTACTGACAATCTAGTTGTGTTCAGTCCGAGCACTGCTGGGCTGCAACAGTTACTTAACATTTGTTCAAGCTACGGCCTGGAGCATGACATCAAATATAATGCAGTAAAAAGTTTGGTTATGATCTGTAGAACCAAGGAAGATAAAAAGACACAATTTTCTGATTTTTATTCATCTAAAGTAATGCTTTATGATTTGATGGTGAAGGATTTAAAGGCCCTATACCTGATTTATTTTTTGATAGATTTGATAAATTCAAATATTAGTTTTGGTCCAAACTCATTCCTCACTTTATCAGCATATAAAGCAGAGTCCTAATGCAGAAATAGGACTCTGCATTTCACAAATGCAGAGTCCTACTTCAGGGTCATTGTCACAGAAATGCTAGAAAACTAACCTACCTAAATTGTTCCAAATACTTCAAAATGAGAGGCAGAGTGTTTTTCCCACAAATGTCAGAGTTTACAATATGGATAAAGGACAAAGCCAATTTTGTTCCATTAAGAGAAAAAAAAGTGCCTCCGCGACCTGGCCCTGGATAAAGCGGGAGAAAATGGATGGATGGATAAAATCATATTTACACAGATAGGTCATGTTTATGTTATACTATAAACTTCAGACAATTAAATTATATTTAAAGTATAATGCATAAATAAATATTAATAATGTAATAATAATAATAATGCATTGGTTTTATATAGCGCTTTTCTGGACACTCAAAGCCTTTACACTGTATTATCCATTCACTCCACACTAGGTGGGTATTAGTGGGTATTGTAGCCACAGCTGCCCTGGGGTAGACTGACAGAAGCGAGGCGACCAGTCTGTGCCATCGGCTCCTCCAACTCCTGGCATGTTTACATGACAAAATGTTGCATGATATAGGATCTTGAACAGGAGAGATGTCCTACCAGGAAAAGGGAGCAGAAGGACGTTGTCATCCTCAGTGGACGGGTCGTCTACGGAGTTGGATGAACTCCCTGTTTATAAAATATAATCAAATACTTTTTTGTTCTAGTCCAATAGCCTAAGACACTGTGCTTCCTGAAGAACTTACTGTAGTCGAGCAGTGTCGGTGGTGCCTCCTCCACATCATTATGACTGTAGACGTCCACAGGCCTGTACACCAACATGGCGGCCGGTGGTGGAGGGCTGGGCGTTCTAATCTCCCACAGCAGCTCTTCCTCCTCTTCCTGTGGCTTATCCTCCGATTGGTTGTCAGCCTCCAGCTTGAGGTCAAACTGGCGGCTGTGGTTTGCTCGTTCCTCGCTCAGCTGGTTCAGTGTGAGGTTACGAGGAGAGTGAGCGGTGAACTGGTCAAAGAACAGGAGTGGAACAGTATACTCGTAGGTGATGTGCGGCAGCTTCCCATTCAGGTTATAATACTGTGAAGAGAGAAGATAGGCATTATGGGTAACTTTAGAAAGTTATGCAGCATTAAATCTTGGATGGAGTCTTGAAATCGCACGTAGATTAATAAACGAATAATGGTTACTTAGGTAGAACAACCTCCCTCATGAAATGTCTCACAAACACCAGCACAGGACACTAGTCTCTGTTTGCTTAGAGTGCAAAGTAAAACCATTGGAACAAGCTAAATGTCCGCTGCCATATGAGTGGAAGCCCTGTTCGCCAATCAAAAAGATCAAGCATCACTTGTTTCAAAAAGAGGCTGCATAAGAATAGTTTGTCCGCTCTGCAGTTGCTACAAACCGGCATGGTAGTACAGCGGCGAGCGCTCGAGCTTCAGGGCTAGAAGTTCTCAGGTTCAATTCCCACCTGGACAGGGCCTTTCAGTGTGGAGTTTGAATGTTCTCCACGTGTATGTACATGTACAATAGGTGAATCCTACAGCTCCACATCTGGAGATGGGTCCCCAGGCTACGGGTTGTCCAGTGACATCGAGGGATGGGTCAAATGCAGAGAACAAATTTTGTTGTACAGTTCATGTATAATGACAAATAAATGCAACAAACAACTAAATTGTCTTTACGGACGTTTTTTAACCTAAATATGAGGCGGATTTTTATAAAACACAGTGTTTTGCAGCTGAACAGGGAGAGAGAGCACCACGTTTATGAAAGAAGATTAAAGCTTAGGATGTTTTCCTCCTAAAATGCCTCTTTGCCTCTCTCAGACTTGCATCTTGTTGCTGCATAAAACCGAAATGTAATCACTGAGTGCTGTGGTGTTTAGCAGAAGTTTTAGAAGTACGTAAATGTATATGCAGCTTAATGTTGCATATAAATTGCAACATTAGTCAATGTTGGCATGCATGTAAAATAAAATATATACAATACATAAAATATTAAAATCGCATCGCAATATTTGTCAGAAAAAAGTAAAACGCAATGAGGTTTTTCATCAGAGCTAAGAAAATCAGAGAGGTATCTTCTGTCGATGCTATTAGCCGGAGCAAAGAAAGCCATAACACGCAAATGGTTGTGTGAAGATGTTCCCTCCAAAACAGACTGGTTCCAGATCATCAGAGAAATCTGCGAAATGGAAAGACTCACTTTTTCAATTAGGTTGTCTTCAGACAAATGTAAACACTACAAATGGGACAGTTATATGAAACAGAACTCTGCCTTAAAGTATTGACGGGTATTACTCTTTTTTTTTTAAATAATTATTTAAATATCAAAAAGTGCAATAGTCTAATAGTATTGTATGTGTGCACCCTAGATGCTCTGTGCTTTTGTTTTGTGGTCTGCTGTTTCGTAACTTTTGTAAAAAAAAAAAAAAAACTAACAATTGTGGAAAAATAAAGCTAAAAAAAAAAAAGAAGAGGTTTTTCATCAAAATTGTGCAAAAATGCTGATGTATGGGAGAGAGGGGCACACCATTTGAAAGCAAAGCCGAAGACAGTCTAAATATGTAGGGTAAGTCCACAAATTCACCAAGACTCCACGCTGGGTATGCTTTGGTGATGGAACAACATAATAACATGGTTAAATGTCAGTTTTGCAGAATAAAGCTTCATTTGTGCAATGTATAAATGGTTGCCACTTTGTATTCCACAAAAATCCCACTTAACCCAAAGTGAGTTCAACACCGAATGCGTCACAGCCCAGTTTGTAAATGTAAAGTTTACCATGACGTTCAGGCCCTGCAGCGTGGGTCCCTGGGCGATGATGTACTCCAGACCATCCGCGTAGACGCTGCTGGGACGTCTGTATTTAAACACCGTTCCTGCCACGCGGAAATTCTGCGGGTGATCGAACAGGCTGTTTCCATTGAAGAAGAAATGCCCCGCTTCGTCGGACAGAGCTGCAACAAGAACACACGGAGTTTCATCTGGGCGACTGTATAACGTAAAAGGATATATACCTTCAAAGAAATCGCCTTATTTATCAAAGTATTAAGTCGAGGGACACGTTTGAAAATAGACTGAAAACTGAAATAGATCTTGATTCAGTGGATTGACCTTAAAGAAGCTGGCTCTCACCCAGGATGTTCTCCGTCTTGTGCCTTTCGATGATCTGAATGTCAGTGGCTCCATGTGGAATGTTGGTAACAAATGCATAACCTGATTGGATACAAATATTTTTTTACAATTTGCAATGAGATCAAAATGGTCATCTCAACACGTGTTCTTTTGAATCCAAGACATACAGTACAGCAAACCTATGAATAAAGTCAATCCAGATGCTGATGTGATAGGACAGACCATGTACTTCTTACAGTATAGTTTATGGCTTTTGTTTTTGGGGAGGGGGGTGGGAGGTGAAAAATGGGATTGTTCCGGCGGCAATTTTCCCCCAAACTGATCCGACACACTTGACCTGGGCTCGGTGGAGCTGCCGACAACAAGTACCAGTCGGATACCCCGAAGCAGGGGCCAAAACAGAAAAGAGAGGCTACAAGTCATCAAAGCGGTGACATCAACCATTTGACTCTGGATTGGAGCCATGACCAGTGTTTGAAATGAAAAGGGGAGTTTGTGAAAGTTCTCTATGTGCATGACCCTGCTGCATATGTGTGTGTGAGTGTGTTACCTAACTGTGTGAGTGCCTTTCTGTAGGATCCAAAGACGCGCCGACAGGACGTCCCGCCGCCTCCGCAAACCCCGCATCTGTCCACCGTCTTAGTGCTGTACAGCTCCCCGTCACAACCTATAGGCTGCACAAACGGACAAAGGTCAGTTTGAATCATAGTAGGCGTTTCTATTCTTACTTTAAGACTTGATTTTATTCCTTCCACTGCTCTCCTTTCCAACATTTGTGACCGTCATCTTTATGAAAAGCGCGCACAATATATGGGCAAATTATTATTATTGCAATATTAGGCTCGCCATATCCATGCTGCCAGAAAAAAACAATACATTGCAAAATCATTGAGGTCTACACATTTTTTGCTAACACAGTCTAAAATAAAAACACATGGTGACTTAGAAATATGCAAAAGTTTGGTTTTAATCAAGAAGTTTCCAAGCGTGCCCCCAACGTCGGACTGAATCATTACATTGCATATGTTCAAGATTAATGTTAGACATAGTGAATTGAAAATAGAAATGTAACGCACACCAGCATCAAACAACACTGCACACATTGCAAATGAGTAGAGCTGCAACAAATCTGGCAATAGGCATTGTACTGAAGTGACGTGAAATTTTAGTCTATTTTTTTAATTTTGTTTTTATTTATAAGCTCCGTGGCATCTGTATCATCATCACTAACCACTACACTGAAGGCTGTAGCGGTTAGTGAAGTATTTTCATTTAGGCGCACCACGACATAACTTAGGAGCACCACTTCAATCCAATCCACTTTATTTGTATAGCACATTTAACCAACAAAAATGTTTCCAAAGTGCTGCACATGAGATCCTAAAAACAGATACAATACTTATTAGCTTTACCACAAAAGAAACAGATTAAAATAAAAAAAAAGAGAATATACTAAAACCTGCATAGAACAATAAATAGTTCGTAAAAGACAAAATAAACATAAAATAGATAAAACAACAAAATAATTAAAAACAATACATAAAACAATAAAACAAACCAGATAAAATAAATAAAAGACACAGGGACCATACAACTCACTCGGTGTTAAATGCCTGAGAATAAAAATGGGTCTTAAGACGAGATTTAAAACACTCCACGGTGGGGGCCGTTCGGACGTGGAGGGGCAGAGCGTTCCACAGCTTTGGGCTCTGGTTTTACGTTTTGTCTTAGGAACTACAAGCTGCAGCTGGGCCTCAGACCTCAGAGTGCGTGTCGGAGTATAGACTCGAATGAGGTCTACAATATACTGAGGGGACAGTCCATTCAAAGCTTTAAAAACAAACAACAACATTTTAAATCAATTCTAAAACGTTGTTAGGTAGCCAGTGCAAAGAAGCTAAAATAGGGGTAATGTGTTCGCGTTTTTTTGGCTCCTGTTAAAAGTCGTGTTGCCGAGTTCTGGACTAACTGCAATCGGGAAAGTGTTTTGAGGCCAATGCCTGAATAAGAGAAATAAAAGCATGCACGACCTGTTCAAGCAAATTAAAAGATAAAAACGGCTTCACTTTCGATTTGTTTTTCACTTAAAAATGTTTTAAATTTTTCCTGCCACTGCCAGTATTTGTGCCCCGTCGTGAGAAGCAGGGACACAAGTCGGCAGCCCAAGTTTCGAGAAAAACGAAGAAACGGAAAAAAAATATATATATTTTTTTTTTAATTGGTGATTTTCACAGAATCGTTCAGTTGAAGTCACGAAGCATGTTTAAGCTAGCAGTAATGGTATATTGAAAAGGGTAAACTTTTAGGTTCACACTGGCTTGATTTGGGAGATTTCGTAGCGTGGAGTAGGGGCGTGATTTTGTCAGTATCTTTTTAGAAGTATCTTTTTATTATTCTGGACTTTGCGTTTGAGTTGATGTCTCACCTCTCACACTCAGCCCCAGGCGGACGCTCCGTCCTACCGGCCGCCTCCCTCTCAACCTCGGGCCTGACTGCATAGTGCCAGCCTGTTCTGTGCTCCTTCAGCCCTCTGTGCCATTTTTGGTTTGCTTCTTTTCTCTTGTGATGTGGTGCACGTTCATAAAGTGTTTTCTAATTCCCTTTACTTCCGGGGACTGGTGTGAACAGTGGAATAAGTGGTGGCTGTATACAATGAATGTGCGTCCGCTGGTCCGTGGAGACCGCGTGTGAACCCGCCCATCACTAGTGTGTATGTGTGTGTGTGTGTGTGTGTGAAAGTGATATACAGCAAATTTTGCAATCTGGCAAATGTGAGAGGAGTTTGGCTGTGTGTGTTTGAGAGAGGAATATCCACTGTCCAACCAACTTCATTTGTGCAAGACAAGAGAGATTTATTTACGGGGGTGTGGCTTATTTAAATGAGATGTAAATGAGCCCTATTGTCACCCCAGCTGCAGAGAGAGGTGACAACTGCTCATTCTTTGAAAGCTGTTTACTCTCTTCAACCTTCGTTGAAAACCTAAATTCAAGTGTCTACAAAATGGTCCAAATATTATCAGATTTCCATGTGTTACACATTGTTGGAAAGCTTGGAGACTACACTTTGATGATCTGTGAATAACTCAAAATGCCCCAAAACCGACATGTGTCCCCACTTTCCATGACCGGTCACATTTATTATTGAATAGGCAAGGCAACTTTATTTATACTGCGCATTTCGTACTCTTTCAATATCTTTTGCTTGATTAATTCATTTTCCATATTCATACATGTTACATAATAATTATTGTTTAAATGAGTCTCTTATGTCCGAACCAAATAAATAATAAGAAACTTTTGCTTTATCACACAGCTCGAAAAGGAGCACAGAATGTTTTAAGAGCTATTCAAAATGTGGCTTTTTAAAAGGTGCAGAACTCAAGGATGAAGCAGTGATTTGTATTTCACTCAAAATAAAATAATTGTTTTTTATACATTTTTATCCTCCAGTTGTTTTAATTAATTGAGAAATAAATGTTAGTAACCTACCTTTAAAAAGTTTGGCTATTTACTACGTTGCTATAATTTATTTAAATTTATGACTGACAAATGAATATATGTGATCGACTCTCTGCTCGGCACCAAAAGTAACTTTCACTTTCAATCACAGAGGCAGCCATGCAGCAGCATCGTGGATATTTACATGATATTTTAGCTCTGGAAATAAGATTTTACTTGGACCTGGACATGTGAAGATGAGAGATTACGGCGACGACTGCACTGTTTTTCTGCAACTTTGTGACGCTCGTCCAGCTCGTTTTTTGGCCAGCGCTGAACTGACATCCAGGCGGACTGATGTAACTATGGACATACTGGTTCTTCTGATTCAGCTGGACACACGGTTTTCTTCAAGTCTACCTGCAACACCGGTAAGTGTCTCCGCTCTCAAACATGCAGCAGCCGCCGCTGAGGCGCCGGTGTGGCCCGTGAGCTACTGCGGGTTTGTGGGTTATGAAACATGCCTTTATCTTCTCGCCATCCTGGTGTAACTTAGTTGTAGCTTGGTATCCCTACCAAAGTGACTTCAGTAGTAGTCATTTGTGTTAGAGCTGTGCAAATCCTGATCCATGTTTACAGTGATAAGAGTTTTCTGATGAGGGGTGGTGGTGAGGATCATGGGGCAGTCGCACCGGTGCGACCTAGGACAATAGTTGCACGAGTTAAATTTTTAGGCGCATGTGCACCAAAGTGGTCGCACTTTTGAGCCCTGCACTCCAGACCGGCAAAGTAATCTCGTCCAAAAACCCATGAAACCCACCTGCCTTCGTAATGGGTTCTCCTGCTGATGACCAGGTAAGGGATAGATCCAGAGCACCACACACTGTCAGAGGCGCAGACAAATGCTTGAGATCCAGTCTTGGTCATAATCCAACTCAAAAACTTTGCTTTCAAAAAAAGTCCATACAGAATGTTGTCCAGGGACAGCCTAAACATGAGCCGAGAATCAAATGTGTTGCTCTGTGTGTTTTAAGTACCTGACACGTGCCCTCTATGCAGACGCCATGATGCTTGGTGTCCCTACAGAAGGTGCCGTCCTGAGCTGGGACCAGGAGCTGCCTCTCTCTGCTGATGGTGGTGCACTGCAGGTCACACGGCTTGTTGGAGATGCTGATGTAATCCGCTGCACAAAAAGAAACTTTTTATTCTTAACTACTGATTACTGAAAGCCACCTGACCACTTGCTGATGCCATGAGGTGATGTTCCTTTGAGTTTTTAAAGTCCAGATCGCTTCACTGGGATAACTCAGGTCCAACTGTTTCACTCTTTGCCAAAGGATGAGTCCATGTGTTTTGTATGCTCACAATATATCATTACTTAATCTGTTTACTACATAGTTATAGTGAACAGCACCAAATAAAGTTTAAGACCACTTATAAAAATGGCAAAAATTTACATTTTCCATGGTTAAAAAAAAAAATGTGTAAAGCCATCCATCCATCCATCTTCTCACACTGTCATAACGCCCTGATGGCAAAGGCGTGTTCAGGCTTTTGAGCTGCATAAGCAGAGCGGAGTGGCTGCTGAGGTGGGACGCAGTAACACAGTCATTTTGAATTTCTGAAAAGATCCTGTGTCACCAGCGCTGAGCCAGGGGATCAAAATGGTTGTTGGTCAAGACACTGGACGATGCTCAACCCAAATTAAGGCCATTACTGGAGCCATTTTTGCATCAGCTGCAAAACAGACTATGTCAATTTATTTATTGTTTTCAATACATTTTTTTTTTTGTCTCACTCCCTTTTCTTATTGTTGCATATTGAAGTTCTGCTTCTGTTATTGTCTGGCAACACATGACAGCTCCTGTAGCTCCTACTCTTTATCTGGATTAGTGATGATCATGGTTAATTGATTAACTGGTTAACTTTTTGGTTAACTGCGAGTGTCAGATATAGTTTTATCCAGAGTGATTCAATCTGTCTATTCTTCCACATAATGTTATTTTGGCCTTTTCCCAAAATGTATGAAGTTGGCCCACACTTTCCTCTTCTAATCTTCTAAGCGCTGTGTCATCTACATGACACACAAAAAAATAGTCCTGGAACAACACAGAGTGAAAACAAAAATACAACAACAGCGGATGAGGCGACGTAATACATGTCCCACAAACAAATCAAGGGATGTTGGAGAAACAAGTATAGTGCTGGCTTTACAAACGGAGAGCATGGATCATTGTGGTTTGGTCGGGTTCTGTACAGTTCATATGAAGTAAGTGAGGTCAGGGGAAGTCTGTTTACTGTAGTAGATCTGCCCATAAAAACAAGTCTAACGTTTGCGTGCAAAAACATACAGCTAACAAAGAAAAGACCTGATGCTTTGTACTCACAGTTCATGTGCGATTGAGGACATAAAGTGATCACATGAGCATTTTATCACAAACAAAAGGAAAGTGATTGAAGGTGTTTCACACATGAACTTTGGAGCGGTACAGGGCACACACCGACATTAGCCTCGGACTGTTGTTTTGAACAAACAGCTACTGTAGCTCAGCATCAGAGCACTGCAGGAGTGAAATGTGGAGTGGTTTGAGCGTGAATCACAACCAAGCACCAGCTGCCTGGGTGATGGAACAATTTGCAAAGAGCTGGGATTAAACAGATAAATGATTAATAACCGCTAAGGGCTCCAGCTATTAAAGAAAAAATAGAAAATGTGCTTCCCTAACCTGGATACAGAGGAATCCACTGGTAGTATCTTCTGCCAAAAGCTTTGGAGTTGAACTGGGAACACTGGTGCTGTTTGAAGCTCACACTGGGGCTTGGACAGGCCTGCATTAAACAGATGTGGTAAGTGATATTACATAAAAGACAGACACATTAACACAAAGTCTCACCTGGTTTGGACACAGCTGGTATTGTTTAGGAGAACCAACACAGAAAGAGCTGTTGCCATTTTGACTGCTGGACAGCCTAAAACAGGGACAGAAGCATTGACTGATAATGACAGAACAGGGAAGTGGGAGAGAAGTCCTAAAGCACAGGGTCCATTAGGCTGAAGCACAGTTTACACAGAGCTCAGCGAGTGTTCTCGGGCCAAAGTGAGGCAAGTGCACAGCTGCTGCTACAGTAAACTGTTTACTCCTCATGCACTTAACTTACCTGCTAACATTTATGACTGTGACGCACTTCTGCACGCTGTAGCTAACAGCCAGTTCACTTTGGGGACCGCAGGATTTTGTATATAACGTGGTTGGTTTCTCTCATTTACTTTTTCTCTCTTATTCATATTGGCGCTCAGAACATGACCGTATTTCAGAATTAAAATTATTGACTCTATCTAGACACAGTATTGTAATGTGTGTTTATTGTTGTTGACTTTGATCGACAAATATCTTGGTTTATCTTCCGCTTAGATGGAGCAGCAAACTCTTGTAACTTTTATGCTACAAGGAATATTTGTAAATGCGTATTAACAGACCCAGGTTACAGCGTTTTTCTACTTTTTTTTAGTGGATAAATATTCACAGAGGTAAATATTCACAGGGTTACAATTCAATTCGCTGAAAACAGTTCTGCGACGCACCAGCTAAGATCTAAACTAAAACTAAAGAATAATGCACATATCAATCCACAACAAATGTGCTCGAGGAACTCGGTGCCACAGCTTTGTTTAATAATAGCAGAACACTGAAACACATGTCCAATGTCTGTCCCACCATTTCCCAACAGCAAACATGTGTCTGCGGAGAAGAAGAGACGTACTTTATGGCTGCAAACCCCCCCAAAGTCCAGAATGGACTTGATGCATGTGTCTTTCATTAACGTGTCAGCATCACCCCCCTGCACCGTTTAGAGCGTAAAGCAGCGACCAGGGGTGAGCCGCAGGTCACTGTGGAAGAGTGTCATGTCCAATTGGTGAAAGGTGATGAACGCGGGACAGGAACAGGAGAGAAAGGCCGCCTCACTCAAGAGGGGGGATAGAGTTAAGGGCTCTTGGACAAAAGGAGGGGAAAGGAAGCCCAAGAAGCACAACAGAGGAATTAAAAGGGTCCTTCCAGTACAACAAAGCAGACGAGTGATTTGATCCTCTTGTGCTTCCCAAATGTGCCCTACGATCCTACTGAAAACTTAAAACGTGAACAATTCATTTTGTAATGCAAGATAACAGGAGGTCATCCTTCTGGAAACAGACATCTAGTTGCATTTTTTGTGACAGAGCAGTTCAATCTGTGATGTTACAATTAAGATGACGGTGAACAGTTGAAACACATTCAGGAACATTCACTTTCGAGAGACTGAGGCCTTGTCCACATGTAGCAGGGAGTCTCATAAAATACGATATTTTCATTTGATTTGGCCTGTCATCCACACCAAACTACACATTTCTGTCCTAAAAACCAATGTTTCTAAAACCTCCAGCCAAAGTGAAGATTAAGGAATACTCCAGTTATGTGTTTAAGAGTGGACATAAATAGTCGGAGTTTGAGGCCGAACATCACTGTCGCCCACTAAATCTGCTCTGACGTCACACACGCGGCCTGTGTTTACATTTAGAAACTGCATGGAGCTCGTGCTTCACATCGAAAGGCGCAGGAGCTCTTTAAAGTAGGGCTGTCGCGATCCGATATATATATGAATTATATATTTAGGCTAAATATTACTCTATTTATTACTCTATCTGTCAATAAATATGCCAGGGTTTCCGTTTGAAAAGCAAATGGCCGGTAAAAATTATTTCCATCGGCCAAATTGGCCGACAGTAGAAAATTTGGAGAGAACATCGAAATATATATTAAAATACAACATTTGAAGTCAGTAACTAACATAAAGTGTTTTTGAGACAGCCCTAAATATTAAAAAAGGTTTAACATTTCTATCAAAAAAGTTTCTATTTACGGCCCTTAGCCCATTTTACAGCGCCATCATTGCGCTGGAAATGAAAGGCTTTTCTCTTCATGCTTCGTCAAATTTTCCTAGAAAACGGCGAACTACGGGTACATTTACTTTTATAAGTGCGTTAAAGGAATAGGCCACCGTTTTTACATACTGAGATATGTTCTTACCTTAGCTTTGACGAGTTCTTTAGGACCTGTCTGATCTTCCCCTGTGCCTTCAGTCACGTAAACACAGCGCAGAATAATACCAGGAGTAGTTCGAAATCCGGGCAGTAATCTTCACTTTACTGCGCAGTAATCTTCACTTTACTGTGTGGATGCGGAACTACTCCTGGTATTACTACGCCTTACTTTATAGTTCCCCCTTTTATCCACTTAGAAAATCCACATTGTTTAATTTTGTGTAATTATACTTTGTAGTGTAACACTTCACGTAACCATAATTAAATAGGGAAAACGTGGAAGAGCTTGGTAGCTTCTATCTTGACCTGTTTTGGAGCTATAGAGGAGAGGGGGAGAGGCTAAATGCTAACGCCGTCTGCGCTGTGTTTACGTGACTGAAGGCACGGGTGAAGACCAGACAGGTCCTAAAGAACTCGTCAAAGCTAAGGTAAGAACATATCTTAGTATGTAAAAATGGTGGCCTATTCCTTTAAGAACTAATATAATACTAATAATTAGGATATTCTTTAAACGCATGTGTGTTCAGTCAGATTGACATGCTGTCCTGCCGCGGCTCTTCCTGGGAGTGTGGCTGGGTTTAGAGGCGCTTCCCTCTACGGCGAGTTACTCTACACTGGGACCGTGTTGAATCGCTCAAGACTGACTTTTGATGACTTTAGTGCTGTCGATTTATTCCTCTGTAATATTTCAGCGGTGAGAGACTAAATCATTATTTTACACCTGAAGCCAAGTAAAAGCGTGGAAGGGCTCCTACAGTCCAACCCTCACTGTGCAACTGATGCAGTCAGATCTGGACAGCGTTGGGTCATAGATATCTTCTGTTTGAGTTAAAGTGCTCTCCATCGTCTCCACTCGCACAACTTTATGTTTAGAGTTGAGCCTTTTTCTCGCGTCGTTTTTTTTGAACCCACTAAAGCACTCGTGTAACGCTCGGTCTAAATGAAGACTGTTATTGATAATAAGCCACGTTAATTAAGTACATATTTTTGAATGGCCGGTAATTCTTGTGAATGACCGACATTTTACGACCCAGCCAGTCAAACAAAAAAGGCCTAGTGGAAAGTCTGAAATATGCAAGATGAGGAAGAGGAGGAAGTTACTTACCCTGATGAAGAGTCCCAAGACTCGAAACGCGTTGGTGGTGATGCTGTAAATAAATCCACTGTTTTGCTTAATCGAGAGTGCTTCATCTCCATCTCTTCCTCTTCTAAAAGTTACCGGCCCATGAGTCTGAAGAGCACCTGGTTAGTACGTTTACTTGCTACGTCACTAGCATTCACTCTGCTCCTGTGTCGTTCCAGTGAGCACTCTACCTCTTCTCCTTCAAAGAAGAGAAAAGGTGGCAAGAGGTTTTGGATTTAGCTTTGAATATTAAATTATAAGGTAATGTTTGGTAATATAAAGGCTAAAATGGGCATCTTACATTAAAACAAAAACTGTTTTATAACTGCAGCATTTGAAGCCTCTACACAAAAGAAAAGCAAAGCAATATATATAATATCTGCAGAAATAAGCAGCTCTATCTGCTTATTTTTGCGTTATTTTTAAGTCATTAACTAGTAGGAGCACATGGTTAATTATTCTGCTTAAACAAAAGTGCGCACCAGCGGAGCACTCTCATTTTCACTGTTGGGCTTGATTCTTTCTGGCTCCTCTGTAAAAGTTCATGGCAAATCTGCAAAGGCAACTGTAAACTTTTCTCTACTATTGTTTTGTTTCTAGCAGCAGGCCGGAGCCACTGCAGATTCAGGACCACAGATTAACGTCTGACTTTTTGGGGATCAAACCCGATCCAGTCATTAAATCTGATCCAATCCGATACTCTCAAAATGCCTGGATCGGCTACCAATACCGATACTGAATATCAGATCAGAACATCCCTAGTACTAAGTCGGCTTTGGGTCAGAGTGGACGCACTGCAGCGGCTGGAGAACTTTGAGACGAAATCGTCCTCCCGGAGGAACCGGCGAACAAATTTCACGGTCCTCGCTGCTGTCGTTGTCGGAGTTATTACGTTCTCACACAGAAGGGCCGTCTACTGTTGTATGATCACTGGTCAGCATGGTCACATGACACTGTCCAATCTGACAAGGGGGATAACGAAAAACAGCAAATGCTTTTGTTTTTTTAAGACAGGCCGCCTCAGAATTGTTGGGCAGGTCTGTAAATGTATGACGGTGGGACACAGACACTTGGGGAGAGATTTGGACAAGTAATGTACTTGACAACATAAGCGGTTAGGTGTGGATGGAGATTTTTTTTAATTTATAAATACCCTGCTATGTGTGGACAAGGCCTGAAATATGAACTGCTCCCACTTCAGATCAAGTTTGTAGAGGTAAGATCATATTTATCTCCGGAGGAAAGCCTTGAGGAAATGTAGATTTGGGATTCTCTCTGTGACTGAATAATGGAAGCCTGTTGTGAACATTGCCGCGGACAGAGGAGAGTGAAGGATTGGGGCTTAAACAGAGAGGCCACAGAGAAGGTAATCAGCGCTGACACAAACTTCCGTCCACTGACAGAGAGGGGTCATGGGTCACCTCTCGGAGTCTCAGATCCACATTACACTGCTCCTGTCCTCCTGCCTCTGGACAATTGGCCCTTTTACATGGAGAAAGGACAGGGGAATGTGCTTTGACACATATTTCGATGTGGTATTCACATTCATTTAATCTGCTTTACCATGGTCCCACAAACTTAACAAATGTTTACCTGTTTAACTAAACTGAATTTAGTAATTAATTTACTAAATGAATGTGAGGCTGACGTCATTTAATGTTGCATGGGCGGGCGGACTCTCGGGGAGAGGGGCGGAGTTAACTGAATCCAAGCATCTTGTCTTCCAGGTTGGAAAAACACTCCCAGAAAATATTTACATTTCTCACAAAAATGAGTACTCCATAGTAGTAGAGATACAATATTCTAATGGCTACAAGAGCATGATATAGGCCCCATAGATGATTGTTTAGAAACGTGAGTATAATTAACATTATTTTTTCTATAATCGAGCAGCCCTAGTATCGGTATTGTCTCCTCCCGCAAAATATCATCAGATGGAAAAGTGTGGAAGACGAGTGGAAATAGTGGAAATAGGCTCACAGAGGTGTTGTGGATGTGTCCAGTGTTGACGCGTTACCTCTGGATGAGGCAGTGTCTCTCCTGACTGCGGACCCCTCCTCCACAGCTCCAGGAGCAGGACGACCAGCTCGACCACTCGCCCCACCACTGGAAGACCTCCTCCTGTATGAACCAATACTCCATTACAGTGCTTCTCAAACTGGGTCTGTGGACCACTGCTGGAACTTGGCCTTCTTCAGATTCTGACTCTATTCTAATTAGTGACCATTTCATTGATGTTTTATAATGCAGTAAGTTTGTTTTTACTCTGGTTTACACACAGTTTCAACAGGTATTGGTCCAGTTTAAGTTTTAGTTACTTTGACCCAATGAAAGGTTTAATAACTTCTGTTCTTTTTTAATTTAAGTCTAACATTACTCTTAATCCATACTTTGTAACCTCTTAATCGTCACCTGAACCGAGCACATTTTCTCCAGTTTTGCGTAATGCAAATCGGACAAAAAAGCAACAAAAGAGCGACAAACACATGAATGAACGTGATGAAAACGCTACAAAAACGTGACAGAAAAAGCGATGATAAAGTAACAATTTTGTGACATTTTTAGTTGCATTGTTGGCACTTTTTTTCACATTGATGAAGCGTCATGTTTTGGTCTGTTTTTTGTCTCGTTTTTGTTCACTTTTCTATTTTGTTATTGATGCTTTTCCGACACGCATTTGTGTCGCACTTTTGTTGCTACTTGGAGCGGCAGGGTAGTAAACGGTAGCACAGTGGTTAGTGCTCGTGCTTCACAGTAGAAGGTCCAGGTCCGATTCCCACCTGGACGGGGTCTTTCCGTGTGGAGTTTGCATGTTCTCCCCGTGTCTACGTAAGTTTCCTCCCCTACCACTTAAAACATGTACATGTAATAGGCCTGGATGAATGAGAGTGTGTTTGAGAGTGCGAAGGCTACAATCAGGTGTAGCTTGCTCATAAACAGGCACTGTCTCGAACAAATAAACCAAACCTAAACTTTGTCACTTTTTGGTCACATTTTTGTTAAGTTTTCATCCTCGTCGCTATTTTGACACTTTTTTCAAGAAGCTGGAGAAAATGTGCTTGTTCAGGTGGGGGTTAAGAGATTAAACCAATCAGAAAGCAACCAGTGTATGTATGACAGTGATGGGGAGGGGGTGAAGTGGAGGAGAAGAGAATGAGGAGAAGGATGCAGGCCATCCTCAGTAACAGCAGTCGCCCCCTGCATGACACTGTGGCCGCTCAAATGGTTGGGTGTGTGGTGAAGATGTACCAAAGTTAAAAACACTTGGACTGCCACTGCACAGCGTGGCGTCAAGTGCTGTATTTTGTGACCTCTGGAGAGGAAGGCAGACATGTAGGATTAGTCAAACATGCATGAACAGAACAAAGCCCAGCTCCAGGTCTGTTTCTGTTGAGGAAACATTCATTTAACATGGTTCAAAGCTCAAAAGGGCAGTTAACCCTAATGAGCCCGTGAACGACATCAGGGGATAGATGATCTGTCAATAGTACTGCAGTGACCATTTTATTGCCACATACTACTCAAAGTTTCAACACAGTACTTTCCAATTCAAGCAGAAATCATGAAGAGCTTTTCGTTCGTCCTGCGATACAGATGATTACGTCCTGACACCCAATATTGCAGTACCATTAATTTGGCAAAAAAAACTATATGGCCCTAGAGGTGGGCGTTATATTGTCTACAATCAAAATGGGTGTTTGGAGTTTATCTCTAATGTCAAGGAATGGGGGGAAAAAATAGTAAAACATTGGTCAAATTGGGGAAAAGTTGGGGAAAAAATTGGGAAAATATAGGGGGGGGGTTAAAGCTTTGAGGATAAAGGGGGGAATATAGGGGAAATATAAGGGAATAATAGAAATAAAATTTGGGGAAAATTCGGGAAAAAAGAGGGAAATCTTGGGGGAAAAAATGGAAAAAACTAAACAAAACAAAGAAAAGAAAAGGAAGGAAAAAATGTGGAAAGTGTTTTTCTGCTCTGCTAAGGACAATTGTCTTGTGACAAAACAATGTTGTGACCAATTTGGCTTAACCCAAATCTAAAAGCTTCTCAACTGGAGCTTTCAGCCTTTTTCCTCGCATTGTTGCCACATTTTGTTTCCCCCCATTGCATTTTTGTCACATTTTTGCCACATTTTCATCGCTTTTTGTCACTTATATTTATCCGTTTTTTGTCATGCTTTTGTCACACATTTTTGTCACTTTTTCATCCTTGTTTTTGTCTCATTTTTGTTGCTGGTTTGACATTTTGTTCTTCAGATTTGGGTAAAGCCAAACTGGAGAAAATGTGCTCAGGTTCAGGTGGGGGTTAAAAGGTTAAGATGAATTCTGATTATTTATCAAGAAAGTCCCCATAAATACTGATATCCATTTTGGTCAATATTGCCCAGCCCAAAGCACCATTCCTAAATCCTTTCCCCAAATCTAGAATTCAAAATCAAAAGTTCATGTGACACCCAAAGCTTCTGACCTCAAAGTCACTCAAATGGAGACCGAATCCAGTGACTGTGTTGGGATGAACGGTCGTACCTTGCCGGCTGCTTTAACATCCTGCGCTGCTCGGCCGTGCGACTGCAGAGGCGTCCTGAGCTGCTCCAGCCTCCCGTCACTTCTGTCCTGGCAAACACACCACACCAACACATTTACATCATACACTGTGCCACTTCCACGCAGAGGAGGGATTCAGATCAAACAAAATACAACATTTATTTCACTTCTGTTGATTATTCATATGTCATCAGGAAGTTTTTGTTTGACTTGCTTCACGAAGGATAAAGAAATCAAATGTTTTACTCATGTGCGAGTACTGTTACTGCTACAGGTGCATTGACTTGCCTTGTGACGAAAAGGTGATTCTCTACTCCACTACTCTGGCCTTTTAGATTTTGGTAAAGCTGAACAGGAGAAAACGCACTTGTTGAAGGCGGGGGTTAAGAGGTTAAGAAGTAACAAGTATCGTGCACTAAAACTACCCTAAAGAAGCACAGTGGCCGCAAAAAGTTACTCAAAACTACTCAAATCTGAATGAATTGTTTCTGAAGTCTAGGATCCCAGGAGCATTAGCGTATTGTTGTGAGCGCAGGGTCTTCAACATGCCTCCACAGGCTTTGTTCTGTCACACTACCCTCTGGCTACCAACCCAAAGACAGAGCAGATCTGTGTTTGTCTCCCAGTGGAAAACACAAGGGAGGCTGGTGTAGCCTTTGAGGAATAATGATGGGTTCAGACAAGGAGAGTCCCAAAAGCGTTGACTGGGATGACACATCAGAATGCCACGACTGCTGTAAAACAGTCACCACACTCACAGGTAGGTGAGGAGGGCGACACAGTTGACTGCAATCTAATCCAAATCACAGTTGCAATCGTTGCAATTGCAAGCGGCATTAGCAGCCCACCATTGGCAGGGCGGGGCCTTTCTGTGCGGGGCTCGTATGCTTTCTCCACGTGCTCCGGTTTCCCCGATCACAAAGATATGTACGATGGGGCTTCTTCACATGCACGAGTCTCACATGTGTTCCACCAAGCAAACGAATAAATCGAAAATAAATCATGCCTCGCGTGAACCCTGTGGCCTCTAGGAACATGCTCCGAAATGCCTGTGATTCTCATGTTAGTGCCAGTTCATAATTCAGTCTCCTCTCAGGTGTTTCAGCTCCGGGACCAGTTCAACATGGTGCGTACTGCGTGGACTGTGAACTGAAGCTGGATTTTCTTTGCGCATGAATGAAACAGAACACAAATATTTAGTACAAGTTTTGCAGATAACCCAACAAATGTCTCGTGTTTGAGAAGTTTCTTCCTTGAGACCATTGAAAGTCAATCTGTATCTAAGTTTGTCCGCCTCTACATGAGGTTTATATGGTGAGCTGTGCATACCATAATGAGAGAATGGACAGTGTGAATGTTAGTGGCATGTAAAGCTCCAACGAGACAATGTGCCAAGTAGGGCAGCACGATTATGCCTACTAAATCTGCAATTCATGCTTTTAAATGAAGATTCTATTTCACGGTGTGCAATTTAATGACTTCAGGAGCACCAACACTTAGGGGAGACGGCGTTATCAACTGCCAAACCAAAACAAGAATCACATGCATTTCAGGACATGTTTGAAGAGGTCTGAACCACAGGGTTAGCAGGTTTAACGCAGGATAAATCCTTGTGGGGAGAGATTTTTGTGTTTTATAAAGACATATTACCTAAATAATTTGAGTCTTTGCTATTTTCTTATTGGGACCATTAAAACTGCATTTACAATTTCGACTACAGTAACTTGCACAGCACTAAATTATAGCAGTATTGGTTTGAATGTTGACTGGGTCCATTCAGCCCCAAACTCAAACACATTTCCCGCTTTTAAACAATGACAAGTGTTGGAAATTGAACTTTTGCAAGATCACGGTGAGCAAAGGATAAGCAATTAAATATAGAGACATTATAAAATATGATAACACGATATAGTGTTCGAGAGCTGGGGCGGGACTTATAAAGCCATATTTTATAAACAAAACATGAATCGTAGGATGTTTATATGACGCAAACGTGTATCCACTGATTAGGACAATGTTTGAAAAGGGAATGTCGGAAAGGGCATGGCAAAATGACATTCAACTTTCGTTTAACCATATTGGCTTCGGTCTAAGTTGGGCTAAATGTTTATATAACATATACTACTGTTATTTCGAGATGAGGAGGATTACTTTTGACAGAAGCATTGGCTATTCCATAGGCCAAGTATGTACAGTAAGAACTAGGAAGAAAGATCAACGTCAACTAAAATGTGATAGGCCTTCAGATAGTTAGATAGTTGAGTAGTAGCATTTTAACGCAGGGCAATTTCAATTACAATGTAGGAGTCTTTTATCATCTAATACTGATAAATAACTAGGTCTAATGAACATTTTGCAGTTGATAAGAAGAAACCCTTAAGTTACCCTTTCATTCTTGTGTTTTTCTCTCTAATGATATACAGTACTTACCTCCTGGGGGTGACACACCATGACACTGGGTCTTTGCATGTGTTTTGTCCTGTCAACACTGCACTTAACCTTGTTGCTTCTTACCTTTGTTGACTCCCCTGCTTTCTCCATGCACAAAGTTGGAAGTACCAGTCTGCTGCTTTTACAAAAGGCTACACAAGCAACAGTGCATTTATTTATTACAGCAACATTTCATAACGTCACCATTAAACTAAGGCTTGTCTTATCTTCACAAACTTTTAAAACAGGCTATATTATTATGTGGGTTATTTACTAAAGGCTCAAACAGCGACATTACAATTGACATTAAAGAGGGAGGAAGTTTTTGAGTGAGGTTTCTGAGACTAAAACCGCTAGCTTTAGCGCGTGTCTTTGAATAAGCGGAGCCCTTACCTTAGCGAACCAGCTGTGAGCCAGGCGAAGTTGGAGCAGAAAAACGCAGTAAACGGGGAGCGCTAAGCCTCCGTGGCCGAACATGGTTCATTCATGTCAGGGACCGCCAGCAGCTGCCGTGCCCGCCTCAGAGCTCCGAGTCTCCGAGTCTCCGAGTCCCGGGGCCATAGGGGGCTCTGTCTCCGGCTCCCTCCGCCTCTCCTCGTGCGCTCTGAAGAAGCCACGCCCACCGCCTCAGAGTCCCGCGCTGGCACGGCGTGCACGCGCTCTTTTGCTAAGGTTATGAGTGCGATATCATAACATAGCAAGGTCTTAGCTTTCAAATGAGGTGTTGCACTGGCCTATAGGCTGTGAGCTGCAGTCCAGAAGATTTTAGATTTGGGTAAAGCCGAACTGGAGAAAATACACTTGGTTAAGGCGGGTGGTAAGAGGTTACACAGTGCACAGTGACTTTTCAGGGGATTTCTTTATTTTTTTATTTTTTTTACAGTGATAGCCTCTGCTGTTAATGTTCTTTAACTAAAAACAATACAATAGCCTTCAGAATATTGTTTTGTATACAATACCGTACGAAACAATATTCTGATCGAATCGTGAATCTACTTTTTCAGAAGAAAATTGACGACCAAGCATGTCCCTCGATCTATCTGTGGGACACCGACACACAGATGGTCCCTGGCTGACATTCACAGGTCTGCGAGGTTGTCACAGAGGAATGGACGGTCCATGGCGACGCTCTGAAGCTCTGGATAAGTCCATGGCCAAGAGGTTTAAGACAGAGCTAGAAAATACAGGTGGCAACACAAAATATTGACACCTTTGAGCCCAAGTAATTGGATTTTAACTGAGGGGTGTGCTCACTTTTGTTCACTCTGATATGTCAGGCCTGTGAAAGGCAATAGTCGCCTTGCATATTCAAAGTTTGCTCAACAGTTTCCCCATACATTCTTTCTTATTGCCTTAATGACAGGAGCAATGTCTCGTATCTCCCTCTTTTATTTTGGACGCAACGGAATAAAGTTAACATACATCACATGGCAACGCGGATTTTTACTTTCCCTTCAGTATGGATTGAGCCTGGAGGCCTATATAGATTTTTATAAATTAGTTTAGGTAAACATTTGCATATGTTTTTTCCTATTGGCGTAATATAGAATTATTATATAAGTCTTTTTTGTTGTTGTCGATGAGCGCTCTGTCTCACCTAATGGCCACATTTTGCATGTACAAAGGTGTTTTGATGCAGGACTAAAGCACAGTGATATCAGGCTGTGGTTGTTGGTCCTGTCAAAATCCCAGATAAATAGATAGATAGATAGATAGATAGATAGATAGATAGATAGATAGATAGATAGATAGATAGATAGATAGATAGATAGATAGATAGATAGATAGATAGATAGATAGATAGATAGATAGATAGATAGATAGATAGAATAATAAAAAATATAATAAAAAACAGACAATAAAAACCTCTAAACTTTCCGGAAAAATAATAATTAAGTCTTAACTTGAACGCTTTTGGCCATCGTGCCTACAAACTTGGGGTCCCCTCTGGGCGCCTCAATTTCCCACAATGCACCGTTCCCAGTGAAGCCGCCATATTGCCTTGGTCCAAACGCGCCGCTGCTGCTGGATCTGTTCGTATCCACAACTGAAAATGTAAGTACAGAAATGTCTCATTTGACTGAACTAAGAGGCCGCTAAGGTTGACGACGTTATTGTAATGCTGTTGCCAGATTGTTTACCAGTTCAGTTCGGCCTATTCAAATGTAGCAAATAGCTCGAGAATACATAGTAATACAGCTGTAAGGTTAGTGCGGCGGCTCGGTCTGTTGTTGTTTTCCCCTCTGTGTCACAACGACAAATTGCACCTTACGATTCCGACTAAATATTTGCCATTGTGTACGTTTTTACCACAAATCCACCCGCCTTATGTCACCCCCTTATTATATGCCACTTGTCTATTCATCCACGTTCTTATTTGACGCTTGAAATCTCTTGTATTATGCCGTTTTCTTCTGTCTCACCTGTACGTTTTGGGGGAGCTGCTAGCATTGTAAGCTAACTGGAAGTTAGCATTAGCCTAGCCGAATGAAATGTGCAAGAATCTCCCTACTAATAATCCTTTACTGAGAACCGTGTCTGCTGAATTTCCCTTTCATTTCATTTCATTTAAATACATCGAAAAGGCAGTTTTCATTTCATCCATCGACACAATGGACCAAATCTAAGTGTTAGCGCAGTAGAAATGCAATGATAAGACTAATTAAATAAACATCAAACCATAATGTCTACATGAATATATGATAATGTAAGATGGAACATGATGCTTATTTTTAATATTTTTATTTTTAGAAGTTGATTTTTATTTTTTTTAGGTAATTCCAATGCTACACATGCAGGCGTGAGATCATTTTAAAATCAGATTTTATTCCCCTAAGGAGGACATGCATAAATGTAGCAGATAATGAAACAAATCAGGTCTGTTAATGGCTGTAATAATAATGTTTAATCTTATTAAACATAAGATGCAAACTCATAGTGATTTTTACAATGAAGATTAAGTTCTTTGTCTTATTAAAGTCTGTAAGAAGATAAACGAGGATTTTTCACCTTGGTAGGCCTAACAATGATGTATATTACTAAAGCAGAAAAAAGCTTGCTGAAACCATGCTATGACTGTAGAGGTAGAAAGCAGGAGGCCCGAGGCACACTGTGTGGATAAATACGGGGGGAAAAAACGTTTTCATCAGGGCAGCAATGATGCTTGTTTTGTTGTTTGTAATTTTATGATTGATGTGGAGGACGACCCACATGGCTTTGAGAAAGACATGTGCTGAAAACGTCCATATCACAATAATTGCTCATGCTTCAATAAAGTATTCTTGTTCTTGAGACTTCACAGCACTTTGCTGGTATTAAAAAAAAAGAAAATCCGTCCATTTTCTTCCGCTTTATCCGGGGCCGGGTTGTGGAGGCAGCAGTCTGAGCAGAGACTTCCCGATCCAAGCAGACCACCTCCAGCTGTTCTGGGAGACCCCGAGGCGACACCAGGCCAGCTCAGAGACATAATCCTTCCAGCGTGTCCTGGGTCTACCATGAGGCCTCCTCCCAAAAGGACATGCCTGGAACACCTCCCAAGGGAGGCGACCAGGAGGCATCCTGAACAGATGCCAGAGTCACCTCAGCTGGCTCCTCTCTATGGAAAGGAGCAGTGACTCTACCCCAAGCTTCTCCCGGGTGACTGGGCTCCTCACCCGGTCTCTAAGAGTTTGCTTAGCCACTCTGCGAAGGAAGCTCATTTGAGCCGCTTGTATCCGTGATCTTGTCCTTTCGCTCATCACTCAAATCTCATGAGTCATGACCATAGGTGAGGGTAGGAACGCAGATTGAGAGCTTTGCCCCCGACTCCGCTCCCTCCCAAAATACTGTCACTCGCAAATCCTCGCCAGCTCTAATCACTGTAAATACTGATCAGAATGTGCACAGCTCTAACACAAAGGAGAATTTAATCACAAGAGCATTTTAAGATTGTGAGAGTTATGAAAAAAGGCCGACTCGCTCATGTTACCTGCTGCTGCTCTGTTCACCTCCATCAGCACGGCCTCTGACTGTCCACACTTTACATTTGGATTTCAGTGGAGTTTTCAACATGTCTGTGAAAAATGCTGGATATTCAATATAGTATTGGCAATGAATCCTGTCTGTAGGGATCTTATCAGTTTCTTAAGTGGTGCTCCTAAATGACATCACATGTGATGAAATATTCATTCATGCTTTTGTAAAGTCTATAGACATTGTGGAGTAAACCATCATGGCTAACTGAGTGTAATGCTTGTGTGTTGCAGAGTCCGAGATGACCCAGACGGTACAGACCAACGGGGTGCAGCCCCTCAGTAAAACCTGGGAGCTGAGCCTCTACGAGCTGCAGAGAACTCCACAGGTAAACCACTGCAGATAATGGCCTTAACTCCACTATCAGCTTTCATGTGCCAGGGTTTCCGCGGGGCATCAAAAAGCATTAGGTCCGTCCTGCGCGGTTTGTGTGAGCGTGTCTGATCAGCTGTTAATAATATAATACAAATATTTTTTATACCTAGCTTTTGAGAGAATGCCATTTCTAAGTGCTCACCTTGTGCGGAAAGGAGAACCGCTGTTTACAAGCCTCGATATCCTTTGCCCAGGCACAAGAGTCTAAAACTCTTCTTCTGGAGCAGATCTGAATGGAGCTCAAAGCAAACCCTTATTATGCCGCTGTGATGATTGTTTCTGCTCATGCTTTGGTCCGACATAAAAACACTAGCACTGTGTGATGATGTCATCAGGCCGCGCGGCTCTGTGTGCTTGGACAGGTGTGAGGGCCGGCCAGCAGGGGGCAGGTATCTCTCAATAGAGGATTAGTTTAGAAACGTGAGCATATTTAATCTTTTTTTTTTTATTGTCCAAGGAAAATGATTGCATAGTTTTTTTTTATTTGAAAAATAGAACTTTTGTTTTTCATATAATCATTTGAACAATTGTGATTTCAATAATTATTAAAATAATAGTGATTATTATTTTTTCTATAATCGAGCAGCCAAATTTGACTGTAGAAGTTCATCGAAATGACGAAATGATGATCGAAAATGTGTTTTGATCAGAAGATTTTTGTTTTGTCTCTTTCCTCCGTTTGATGAAATGTTTGCAAATATAGAAAAATATAGTATTTGAGCATTAAAAAGCATTACTTTCTTCTGCCATGTACGTATGTGTGTAGGGATATCTCGATGGCTCAATAAATAAAAGATAAAAGTGCATTTTTTGGCCCCATATGTATCGTCTGTACAGTTATTAGCATTTATTCCCTATTTTGTCTTTGTTACATTGCAGGTTACATTATATTTCATGTTTATTGCTGTTTGTGGGTTTTATAGGATATAATTATATCCTATATTATCCAATGTATATCATGATATTTTCCTCCCTCAGTATATCGAACTTCAAAATTGTTCCATCATGGACAACACCTCCCACCCACTGCACGGGACTGTAGAAGAGCTGAGCAGCTCTCTCAGTGGCAGACTGAGACACCCTCAGTGCAGGACGGAGCGCTACCGCAAAGCCTTTATCCCCACTGCTGTCAGACTGTACAATAAGACTGTGAAGTAACGCCGACTGTAACAAGTGAATTTCTCCTTTGTGAGATTAATAAAGGTTTATCTTATCTTATCTTATCGTGACGGGCCTAACCTCACTGATCCATCTTAGTTTTCTATAAAATTTTACTTTTAACCTCTAACCCCCACCTGAACCGAGCACATTTTCTTCCGTTTGGCAAATGGCCACAAAAACAATAACACAGTCAGTGTGGCACCGTGCAGCAGCGTTTAGCACTCGCGCTTTACAGCTAGAAGGTCCCGGGTTTGATTCCCACCTGGACGGGGGCCTTTCTGTGTGGAGCTTGCATCAGGGTTTGGTTTATTGGGTTATTTGGTCGAGACAGTGAATGTTAATAAACATGCATGGGTCTCATGCATGTAAACAAGCCACACCGGTTTGTAGCCTTGGGCTAATTTCCAACACACTCGCATTCATCCGGGCCTATTGTACATGTTTTTAGTGGTAGGGGAAACCGGAGTGCCCGAGGAAACCTACGCAGACACGGGGAGAACATGCAAACTCCACACACAAAGGCCCTGTAGTGTATTTACCTCTGTTATTCAACTTAAAACTTGAAACTAATATATGATAGACTCATTACATGCAAAGTGACATATGTCAAGCCGTCATTTGTTAACATTTTGTTTATTATGGCTCACAACTTGTAAAAAACCCAAATTCAAAATCTAGAATATTTTATTCTGATATCATTGTACATGGTAGCTAGACACAACACAAAACCATGTAAAAAATTTGAGGAAAACGCAGCAACAACGTGACAGATAAAGAGTTACGATCAGTTTTGTAGGTCTCTTTGGTCCTCATGGTGGGGAGATGACATTGCTGTGATACCGCCCCCTTTTGGCCAGGGGCGACTCCAAAAGACACTTGGTAAACAGGATTCCTATGTAGCATTGGGCCTCATTTAAACCTGGATTTTTCTAAAAATCGCTATGACCCATGTGACAACGCTGGGCTTGGTGTCATATTTTTGACCATGCCGGTTTTTGTATATTAGAAATAAAAAGTTGAAGCCTAAGTCTTAGATTGACTCGGCTTGACTCGGCACAAACTGTTACACTGGCCTATAGGCATCGAGAAGCTTTTAGATTTGGGTAACGCTGAACTGGAGAAAATGCACTCTGTCAAAACGGGGGGTAAGAGGTTAATATTAAAGATTGATGCACCGGGCTCAGGATTGATGGAGATTTCCTAATCAAATCCGTTCCATGTGTTTCAGGAGGCTATCACAGACGGGCTGGAGATCGCCGTGTCTCCGCGCTCCCTCCACAGTGAACTCATGTGTCCCATCTGTCTGGACATGCTCAAGAACACAATGACCACCAAAGAATGTCTGCACCGCTTCTGCGCCGACTGCATCATCACTGCGCTCAGATCTGGGTCCGTCACCTCCTGCCTAATCGAAACGAACACACGAACTGCAGTGTTTTTAACAAAAGTGTCCGCTATTTGTCTTGGCAGAAACAAAGAGTGTCCAACCTGTCGTAAGAAACTGGTGTCGAAGCGGTCCCTCCGCCCAGACCCGAACTTCGACGCCCTGATCAGTAAGTGCGGACTGTGGGGTCATGTGATCGGCATAACGCTCGAGACACTGATTTTTCCTGCTTGTTTTAAGGTAAAATCTACCCGAGCCGCGACGAGTACGAGGCGCACCAGGAAAGAGTCTTGGCCCGCATCAGCAAACACAACAACCAGCAGGCCCTGTCCCACAGCATAGAGGAGGGGCTCAAGATACAGGCCATGACCAGGTACGCACACAGATCTTTTTACATTACATTCGGAGTGTTCTCAGCCTGTACACTCTATCTGCAACGGACTTGTCCCACATGTCCCAGTTCGGTACAATAGGGCCTTCTGCACTTCCTTATTGCTCTCATTCAACGCGTGCTCCAGCTTTCATATAATTGTATTCATTATACATGATCCTCCTACACTCAAATCCCGATGGCCCCGCTCTTGTGTTTACAGAGCACAGAGGGCTCCGCACGTGTACACGATACTGTGCCTTAACCTGCTAAACGTGCACTTACTCCTGAGTAATGGCCTGTCTGCTCCTGTTGTTTCAGACTGCAGCGTGGAAAGAGACACACAGTGGAGAACGGCAGCGGAGCAGAAGACAACGGAGACTCTTCTCACTGTAGCAACGCGTCTGTCCACAGTAACCAGGTCAACAGCACACAGGGCCTCGGGTTGCGCTCCAAGTTGTGAAAGGCTGAAGATCTAAATAAAGTGTCAGCAAAGGGGGAAAAAACGGTTTAGGGTCCAGTTTTTATTCATTTTGGGGCCAAACTGATGAAACAAACTTTCATCAGTTTGTTTCTGATTTTTCTTTCAAAAGTAGTTTGGTAGGGTATGTATGATTTTTGTATATATTTCATGAGCATTACCCATGTATCAAGTAAACCAGGGTTCCCACAGGGTCTTGAAAAGTCTTTGAAAGGAAAAAAATGTATTTAGTAAATATAAGACCTTTAAAAAGTCTTAAATTAGCTCAAAATGTGTTATATTTGAAGCGTGTGTTTTTAAGACCTGCTACTCTAACACGTTATTTATGTATTTAATAATGCAAGAATTTTCTGTCAAGAGTTTATAACGAGGCGAGGGTCAGAGCCTGGTGCAGTGCTTGGAAACGGCTGTTTACAGAGCAGCTAACAGTGTTAGCCACGTTAGCATCATCGTGCCACTTTTTGCTCCATCGGATCCTTTCTAATTTTTTGAGGCAGCTGCCTCATAGTCAGAAGATCTGAAGGAAGCACATTGCAAAGCATATCAGGTCAGTGCAAAACAGCAAGGGCCTTCATCGGGTTGGCTACATCCTTAGCATTAGGCGGCATGGCTAACTAACAGAAGGTATTACGATGTATGGTTCGCGTGTCTGTGTCAACGTTTTGCACAAGGCAATCTAAGGCTTTGAACGGGGGACAGGGGCATAGAAATTTTGTAATTCTAGGTCTTAAAAAGGTTTTCAAGCGGCATCAAACAGAGGGGAAAAAGCAAATTCTCCCAGTCCTCCAACTACAAGCTGCTCCTCCTCACTGAAATGGCGCTAAAATCTGCAAAGGGAGAGAAAATAATTAATAATATTAAGCTACTTAGGTTAAATTTCAGACCCGGAGGTCAATTATACACAATCTATTAAATTTGTAAAACATTTAAACTTAAGGAGTGTAGTTGTAGTGCCCATTATGTAAGCGTATTTGAACTTCTGAAAACAGGTTTTTGTTCCGGGCTCTATCCCTCACTATGGGGCAATGTTCAGTAAACTCTTGTTTGTTTCCATCAGGAGGCGGGCCCCAGTATCAAACGCACCAAGACGAGCGACGACAGCGGTCTGGACATGGACAACGCAGCGGAGAACGGGACAGCGGACCCGGCAATGGACGGAGGGGCCAGTGAGATTGAGTTGGTGTTCAGGCCCCACCCCACCCTCATGGAGAAGGACGACGCACACAACAGGTACACGAGGCTTGGCATGGAATCACCTGGAAGAAAAACGTTCTTGTGCTGTGAAAGCTAAAAAGGGAGCTAGTTTAAAGCTGCATTAAGCTATTCTTTTTTTAGTAGTGAACCCTGCTCTGCACCAATGGCTTTCCCCACTCACTCCCCTCCACACGCTGCCCTGATGGTGCATTTAAATGGAAATGGAAATTTATTCCATTCATTTATCAGATGAATAAATTAGATATGTGGCAATGTAAATAATTTACATACTTTGAGTCTGTGTTTTGTGGCATTTGGAATATGTTCACATTTAGAACTACATTTACAGTGCAGAGGCTTTCCCACAACCCTTGAACGCCTCATACTCTTCCCAGTGCATGCTCTGTAAACGGAACCATGATCTGACGGTTCCATGTAGATAAAAGATTATTTCACTAACAGGCTTTTCAGGGGAATTTAAACGGCTTAAAAAGCATTTTAGAATATTTTTTAAAGTTACTTGCATATGCCTACAAGTGAAATGTTTTCCGTTTAACATCCTCACTGCAGACCACAAATATGCTGATGTTTTATTAGTTATTTCTACTAAAGCCGGCCTTAGTGTATGAAGTAATAATCATTTGAACTACGCACTGATTTCTTTTGCAGTGTGGAGTTTGTGCCTCGCTACATCAAGACGTCGGGGAACGCCACAGTGGACCACCTCTCCAAGTACCTGGCCGTGCGACTGGCCCTGGAGGAGCTGAGGAGGAACTCAGACGCCAGTCCAGTCAACGTGGAGGCCGCTTCGGAGAAACAGTACACCATCTACATCCCCACGGCCGGAAACCAGTTCACCGTGAGTATCTGAGGGGCCGAACTCTGGGAGAGAGACGCACACAAGTCCACATTTCAATGATCTCTGCTCCTCCTCAAAGTTCTCAAAGCACTGAGAGTGGTTTAATATATGCTTAGTGAAAGCATTTCCAAAGTTAGGGTTTACTGGTTTTAGTAGAGGGGTAGGGCCACATGTGCACACTTTAAGAATGTTTTTAGAAATGATATTATTAACAGTTTAGAATAGAAATTTCTATATATAACATTTAATTTATTCTTTGTAACTAAAGCATTTTGATGATGTAGGAAACAATGCTCTGTTTTAGAAAGTCTGAGCATGAAATCTTGAGATCGAATGATATGTCGGCCAGCCGATATATATCTAGTTGATTTTTGGGGATTTTACAATATTGACTATTGACCGATCTCGCGGCGAAAAAAGTCGATGTCTCTGGGAGCAAACGTGATATGACTTGGAAAGAGCGAAGTCAGGGCTGTAAAACATGTTCTCCCACAACTTCCTAGGCCTCAGGGGAACAAAGAAGCATCATGATGAAAATTGGTTAGCTACAAGTTTGTTAAATATAAGCTTCACTAAACCACAGTCAGTATGTTCATGCTGCATGTCATTTTGAAGCACTAAACTGGAGAATAATCGCTGAGTTAGCGATGTAAAGTTAGCAAATCTATTTTTGATCGCGGCACAGTATGCTAATGCTAACGGAGGCGTGCTAATGCTAAGGGCAGCATGCTAATGCTAGTAGCTAGCTAATCAAAGCTGGGACAAAAATTAGGACCGAATCACCTAAAGTCATAAAATGAAATCGGGCTCTGCTGGAGTGAAAATATTGGTAAAAAATATCGGCATCAGCCTAAAGCTGCGTACAGGCCAAAAGCTTTTCAGGTGTCAAAAATGCGCCTGGAACCCGTGTTCACACTTGTGTGTCTAACTTAGTCACCGAGCGTGAAGATGCTCTGGCCACACGTCAGCATGTGTTCATAGCGCCACAACAGGCATCCTCGAGGCCCAAACACATTCCCAGCGCAGATTCAGCCACTGAAATAAGTTTTCTTGTCACCGTTTTTAATCGTGGGTGTTCAGGTAAAGAAAGACTGGTGTGTGTCTTTGTAAAAGTCCCAGAGCTGCAGTAGCTCTGGTTCACAGTGAAGCTAATCCTCCGTGACTTGTTTACATCCGCGGGCCGGCATAACATCTGCCCCGGTGGCTCAGCTACAACGTACGTCACTGTTGGAGAAAGCTCCTGATTGGTCGACGCTTGTGAATTTCTCCAAAAAGTTCAACATTTCTCAACTCATAGACAGCCGCGCTGGACGCCCTGGAAGTGCGTCAAAAGCTTACCATGCGCAAAAAGCTTCGTCCTCCATGTATTTTCAATGTAAACCTGACCTGCGTTTGGTGTGGACGCACCTTTGGAAAAACCCATATTGGTCGACCTCTAGTCTCAATCCTCTCTCAATTCTCTCTTTTTCAGGTCCTCAACGGCTCCTTCTCCCTGGAGCTGGTCAGCGAAAAGTACTGGAAGGTCAACAAGCCCATGGAGCTCTACTTCGCCCCCACGAAAGAACACAAGTAGACCTCCCCCCCTTTCCCCCCACTCCCTTCCCTCGACTCGGGAGGCTTCACTAACGCACACACTATGACCGATACTCTCCCACCGGTATGAGGCGGACTCTGAACGACACCACGGGGACATACACACATGGAAAACTGTCCGGAGGAAAGCAGCAGCGACGGCAGGGAAGGGGCCCGACGGCAACCCCTTCCAAGGACTCCTGTAAAAAGAAAAAAAAACTGTTTTATATTCTGTATCTCGTGTCTCTTGGATCTTTCTGTCTGTAGGAGGTAGCAGATCAATGCGGCGGGCGGACAGCAGAGGGCCTCATTCACCAAGGGCCCGGCAGGATTCACTCTTCTGGGATTTTTAGTAAGAGGGAAAAATGTGCAATTGTGCGACAAACGCTGTTGTCGTCCAGGTGTTTTTTCTATCGTAGCAAAACAGACACATTTGTAACTTTTCTTTTAGCGCTGCTTTCATATCCACCGAGACTTCCGAAGCATGGTCTCAGAAGCAAAACCAGTAGTATCATAACGACCACAAAAGTATTCTTTAACGGTACCAAACCCCCCCGCCAATGTATGGCATTTGTTTTAGGTTTGTGGTCAAGTAATGAGAATAATACTTTTCATTTGTATTTGATTTTGCAATGGAAATCCGTGGATATGCATGTTACTGGGGCCTTATTTACTGTGTGTAGGCTTTTTTATAGTAATCTCTTGGTGAATGAGGTCCAATGTTGATGATTTGTTTAAAAAAAAAAAAAAAAAGAAGAAAAAAAAATTGTCTTTCTTTGTATCACTCCCTGGCCTCTTTAGACTGTGCAGCATTGGGGTACAGGTCTTTTTTTTTTCTTTTTTTTTTTAAAGTAATAAGTCGTAATTTTGGTTTTGGTTGAAGCTGTAAGACATTTTTGCAGTGATTAGATACGACATCCGGCAAAGTTGTACTCCGAATGTTTAAAAATGCTCCCATAAACCATTTTTATGTAATGAGTATGGCCTGGTTCTTGGAAGTTTTTAATATGATTTTGAATGTTGTGGCGTGTGGCGATGGAGTCATAGATTGCATAGGCGGGAAATCACATTCTGAAGAGCCATGGCTTTTTCCTTTTTTACGGACATCATTTTAAGGACTTTAGGACGATAGGCTGATGTTGATACCTCCGATATTTTTGGCCAATTTAAAAAAAAATCCCTTGTCTACAATCCTGTGATGCTTCTAAACCAGGTATTGGTAGAGCTGCAATGTTTATCGAATCGCAATGGAGGTTTTGACTACTGCAGTAACTGAACCTCAAGAGACTGAGGTTCATTTTTTTTTTCCTTCTGTCTCTGGAATTTGAGTGATAGATGTTCACCGATTAGAATTGTGGAGCCTCTGATCTCAACAGATAAAGGTCTGAGTTTCCATCCATTTTCTTCCACTTGTCCGTTTCCGGGTCGTGGGGGCAGCTCCCTGAATATCAAATTGGACAGATTGGTCGTTGGTTTTTCTGTTGGGCCTATCCACATGAAACAAAATCTGGCACAAAGTTCACTGTCTACTGTCAGCACATATGAAGGAAAGTTAATAATCGTTCTTATGTCATGTGGATATGGTCTTACAATAGATAACATTTTAGGCTCTTTAGAATGTGATGGGTGAAAATGACCTATTTTTTTTGTTGTACACTGCTGGATGAATGAGAGTGAACGGGCGCGTGGTTCCTTGCTGTAACGCGCTTTGGGCCTAAAGAAGGTAAAAAGGCGCCATCTAAGGTGAGACCATTTGCCATATTTTCACTCATCTGGGCTTGTGTGTGTGTGAGAGAGAAAGATTTAAACTTCCAACCTTTAGATTACACAAAAATCTTCAAACCAAAATGAATAGTGTAATCTTAAAATAACCCATGACAGTGTGTGCTTTTGTGGTTCAGTGGTTCCATTGCAGGGCATTATGTGTGTACCGACTGTCGGGGTGAAGAAGAGGGTTCTGAGTCCATCTATGTTCCTTCCCTCACCTACAGTCACTCACTGGGTCATGACTGAAAGGACAAGATACAAGAGGCCGAAATGAGTTCCCTTCACAGAGTGGCTGGCGCACCTCAAAGGTTAAGTTATATTTTATTAATCCCCGTAGGGAAATTCGCTCTCATTGCCTCTGGGGCGACCTGTAGGAGCAGTGAGCAGTGTGGGCCGGCACCTAGTGACCTCCAGATGTGAAGCCAATGGTCAGAAACACCTGGCTGGAGGATTAACTCCACATAAAGGCCACATCCAGGGGGGAATCAAACCAGCTGTGAAGCACCAGTGCTATCTGCAGTGCCACTGTGCCGCTCTGGGAGGAGCTTGGAGGAGAGCCTCTGCTCCTTCACATAGAGAGACATCACTGAGGTGCCTCCTGGTCTTCTCTCTCGGGAGGTTGTCCCGGACGTGTCCCATTGGGAGGAGGCCCAGGTCCAATAATAGAAACCTGCCTTGTTTGAAAATGAGTCTTCATGTATTTCTGAGCCACTGCAGCCGTTTCTGCTCGTCAGCTTCAATTAACAGTTTAGGGGAGGCCGGATAGAAGGTTCATGCACAACTGCAGCCTCTGGAGGGTCCTACACCTTGATGTTTGGGAGACTCCAGAGGCACCAGCAGCTTCAAATACCTGTCTGCTGCTTTGTAGCATCTGTTCTATTCATCTGATGTGTTTGTCTGGCAGAAACCATCCTTATTGTGCCTTTATCTGCACAAACCCGTGTGTGTCTGAATCATCCACAAATCTCCTATCAGTACGATGATTACGCTTAATATTTCATGAAATATCAAAGGTTTTCATATCTAGACCAAGGCATTCAACTATTTCATGCTTTTCATCAGCAGAGAGATCCTTTTTTTTCCCCATATTGCTTGAAAATAATGGTCTGCTTAATAAAGTGGAACGTCCTTCTTCAGTAGTTTTTCCCTTAAAGGGGGGGTTATGTCATTCCCTCATTAAAAACATGCCTGAAGTGTTGCCTTGGCACATTCACGTATTTTTGAGTAATCTGTAAAAACTCTGATGGCGGCCATCTTAGGGATAGGTTTGCCTGAGTCCTCCTAGGAACGCCCCCACCTCCTGGAGACGCCTCCGAGCTTTCGTCACCAGCCGAGTAACCAACCAATGCTCCTCAGCAGAACCCCCTCTCCACTGATGCCACAGACAGCGTGTGGAGGGGGCGTGTCGGAAAGAGTCAGAGGTTCTTAAAGAGACAGAGGCCTATTTCAAGACATTCACTACAGCCATTTTGAGAGAGACATTTTATACAAGGCAGTTATTTTAATTTACTGCATTTACAGACCTACAGAAGGTTTCGTCATCATTGTAATGTGCTATAGACTGGTGCTATGTGATTGAAAAAAGCATAATATCCCCTCTTTAACTGGACTTAACCTGAAACTAATCATCCCAGGCGTCTGAGATTAATGTCCGTGATTCAAAGAGCCAATACACAATATAACACAATATCATCCATGAGTTTCATTGACAAACTTGCATCACACTATATCTGCAAACTGAAGCTTATTTTTAAATTTTACTTGGGGTTGAAAATCGTAAAAAAGAATAATAATTTGGATAACTTTTAAAGTTCTACTTCTCAAGATTATTTTCCACCCAAAATTAGCTCATTCCGATAAACGGTCCAGGAGGAGATAGATTTTGTACGAAGTGAAAAATAAGGGTGGATTCCCGCCTTGCGGGCTGTCATCCATTACAATAGGCCCTTGTGACGGCAGGTCGCTCGGGCCTAAATATTCCGACACGAAAACAGTGTTCCCGCTTGCTACCATAAACTATATATTTTTGGAAAGTACTGTGCTCGTGCATTCCTACCTCATGATAGACGTCCTGGGTCAGTGCCCGTCAGTGACCCGGGGCTCTCAGTCGCCCATTGACTTTTATGGACTCTGGTCAAGCCACACTGTTGGATGGTTTGAAAATTATCTGACAAACAGGACACAATGTGTAAAGGTCCAAAATAAAAAAAATCAAGTCCTTTAATAGTATCTTCCGGTGTACCCCAGGGTTCGATCCTTGGGCCACTTCTTTTAATTATTTACATAAATGATTTAGACAATGCAGTCTCAAAAATGCAAATTTGCACTTCTGTGCAGATGATACGGTTTTATATAAATCAGCACCTTCAGCAGATCTTGCAATAACACAACTGCAAATTGTTTTTAATCAATTACAGGATGCTTTTTATCATTTAAAATTAGTTTTAAATTCAGACAAGACAAAATACATGGTGTTCTCACACAGAAAATCGAACTAGTAACTGAATATAAATATCTTGGAATTTTCATTGATGATTGTTTATCTTTTAAGCCCCATATTAAAAAACTGATACACCGATTAAAATTAAAACTCGGGTTGCTTATCTTTTGAAGCCCGAAAGAAACTTGTGATGCTACTTTTATGCCTGTTTTGGACTATTGTGACGTAATATATATGAATGCCTCCACTGATTCTTTGCATGCTTTGGACACTGTGTATCATGGAGCTTTGCGCTTTATTACAAACATGAGGTCGTTGACTCATCACTGCGTCCTTTACGCCCGGGTGGGCTGGTCATCTTTGTCGTTTTGTAGATTGAAACATTGGTATCTTTTGATTTATAAATGTATTGCTGGACTTGTCCCTCCGTATCTGCAGCAGCTCACTGAGCTGAGGAGCAACAGCAGCAACAGCAGCTCCAGCCTGCGCTCTCAATCAAATCAAAACAACTTTATTCATCCCAATGGGCAATTCTGTTCACTGCTCTCTGGTCATAAAAAACAATAAAAGGAGACACATACAACCATATTAATTATTATTACCTCAGGACCTTCTCCTGCTCTCTGTGCCCAGGGTGCAAACAGAACTGCAAAAAGGCCTTTAGATGTGCTGCTCCGCACTCTTGGAATGAACTACAGAAGGAGTTTCAGTTAAAATAACTTTTATCACTCTATACTTTTAAATCACTATTGAAAAATCTAGAAACGAAGTCTTTTACATGTAGCTGTTTTATCTGAGTGCATTATCTTGATGTAATTATGCAATGTTTATTGTGATTATGTGTGGAAAAATGTAACTTATATGTAAACTTGTTCCCCTGCATCTTGGCCAGGACACTCAAAATGGAAAAAGAGATTTTTAATCTCAATGAGTTTTATCCTGGATAAATAAGGGACAAAAAAGGGGGAGTGCGTTCCGAAGGGGTGAAGAGCCCCTTCGCCAGCCCTGATGGCGCTCGAGCCTAACAAGCAATTTCTTTGCTGTTGGAAGTTATGTTCTCTTTATCAATCAACAGAAGCATCGAGTTACACTTCCCAAATTTCTTCATCAGATTTTTTTTTTAATGAAAATATTTAAATAACCGAGTTCATGACTCAACCTTCCTAAAAACTGATTGGTCTAGATCAGCTTTATCCAGCAGAGGGCGCACTATCACAGTGAATCTACAGCTTTCCCCTATTCCCCAGGTCCAGAGTTTATACATGCAGGCAGAATTCAGATTTAATGTTTTTAAATGCCATTTTAATGCCAAAATAATATACCTTAACGCCACTGATGCTGTAGCATATATTTCTTAAGATTTGCCAATAGAGAGGGAAAAAAGTGGTAAATTTCAGCCATTTAAAAGTGTTGAGCATTATCATCTTTTTCCAAGAAATTTTGATTTAATACCAGTTTCAATCCAATCGAATGCCTTCAAAAAACATTTAAGGCCTTGATTTTGGCTAATCTTTTTGAATGCTTTTCAATCCCTCAGATAAAGCTGAAGAAAATGGATGGTCATTATGTGCACCTCTTACCGAGAGGCTTTGAGTCCAGCCTGTGTGACTCGTCCAGTGGGCTGCTCTAATGCTGTGATTATACTTTCAGAATCATAACACACTGATTCAGACCCACAATAAACCAGCCCAGCCCGCGTTGCGTTCACATTTTTAAGTTTAACCTTTTATTTTCCTTTATAAAAACAATGACTCAAAGCTTGAAGACGACCTTCACTTAGGTCGTACAAAATGTGAAATTAAAAAAGAAAATGTTGAAAATAAATGAAAGTCTGAATAAGAAACACCAACAGATATTTAGCAAGAAGGCAGCCCCCAGTCCGTAAGAAAAGGAATCAAAGAAAAAACACCAGAGGAGGAATGTGCTGCTGTGGAGAACCAAAAATAAACGTGTAGGCCCCTTTACACAGATATTTACGGTAAGATGAGTCATACATGTATTATACAACTACGCTCTAGATGTTAAACATTTTAAAGAGTTTTTAAAGAGATGGCTGACCGTAAACTTTACACTATTTTAATCCAGTCAACATTAAGCATTTAAACATTCAGAAAACTAGTCTTACTGGGAAGCAAAAGTACATTTCTCATTTATTTTACAACAAAAAACAACTGCATTTGGCCTTTAAAAATATATGCTACTGGTGAATGGCCTTAAAGCTGCTGTGCTCGATTTCTCACAGTCTTAATCAGTCAAGAATGAACTTTTACAACGGGGGCATAAAGGAGGGAGAAAGTTGTGTACAGGAGCTTTATTATTATTTTTTTTATGATAAAATGAATGAGAAATGTTCCTTTTCTAAACCATGTTTTGAGACCCTTTGGTTCCCTACAAGCGCATTATTACGATTCTGTTTCACTAAAGACTCGTCGATCCCGTGTTTCTGTGGAAATAGGCCCCGGGTTGTGAAATGTGATGCAGGTAGTGAGGCGCCAGCACCGTCCTGCCGAAGACGTGAGGAGAGGGGGGGGCAGGAGACAGGACGCCCCATTCGGAGATACAAAAAACAATAAACGACAGGATGGTGTCCACAGAGGGACACTCAGAGAGAGAGAGAGAGACATGTCCCTTTGGTCAGACACTGTTCCAGCCGAGGCTCCGTTCACACCGTCTTCCTGGCGGTCAGCACTCGGACGATGGAGCCCACTCCGGCCACGGCCAGCACCTGAAACCAGCACAGCAGACAGGATTAGAGCTCTTTAATGATTTAGTCTGGATTCAAAACATGCGTATGTGCATAAAGATGAGTGAGAACTACATTTTTATGTAAATTCAAGCCAAATATTGAATATTTTAATAAAGTTGTAAAAAAAATACAAATACAATTTAGAACAGAAACAAGCCGCTTACAAAATATTTAACAAAGGGTTATGAAAATATTCATAGGAATCAAAATCTGCAGATTTCCATTGCCTTAATTTGGAAAAAAAAGGACTGGGACATCGTTGGACATACAGAATACATCCTCCCTTTCTATTTCAATCAATGGATTATTTCAAACATTAAGTTCACTTTGCCCTTTAGGGTTTATATTTCTGTTATGAAACATTAGTGTCATAGGACGAGTTAAATCTAGGCTACTTAGGACTCACTACACTATTCACAATTTAATTATGAATAACTGCAGCATGTACTATTAATGGATTATTAGCTAATAACCTTCTGCAGTTGTTTAGTTACTAAAATGTCCTGGTGTAGGGTCTTCTTATTCATGGAACCTGCTAACCCTGTAGCTTAGAGCTCACAAACGTGTTCTGACCTTCTATTACAAATAATTAGACACGGTCTTAACCCCCACCCTAACCAAGTGCATTTTCTTTCTGATCTTTTTATCAGCTTTACCCAAATCTAAAAGGTTACCGCCCATAGATCAGTGGAACGTTCTTTGGTTGCATTTTCCATCCTCATTTTCGTCTTATTGGTGTCACTATTTTGACACTTTTTTCAAGAAGCTTTTAGATTTGAGCCAAACTGGAGACAATGTGCTCGGTTCAGGTGGGGGTTAGTTTGTGTGCTGCTGATTATTTACCTTCTCGTGCCATGTGAGCAGCACGGCGCTGCTGTTGTCTGTGGGCTTCTCGAAGCCTTTGTAGATGTACTTCATCAGCAGGTCCACATCAGTCTTATCCAGAGACGCCACGGCCTTCTCTATGTCACTGCTCTTAAAGCTGCTCAGCACTTTGACCACCAGCATCGACGCGCGCTCCTGAACGACAACAACCACAACAGATAAGGAGAGTAAGTCACAAATCATCCCGGCATTAGAAAGTGCTCTGAAAACAACTAAATAATCAGTTTCCTTTGGAAATGATCACATAGAAAAGCTGCTAATCCTGCAGTTTAGAGCTCTGCAAACACGCTCTGAAATGCATCTTATTCTTCTAGCAGTTTATATGTTCTACGGGAATTTTGAAAATGTGCACAGAACAGAGGCTTGAGGAGCAAAAACTGTCACTAATGTCATTACAATTGGCAAAGACATGCAGTTAGGTTAAACAGAAGCCCAGGAGAGCCGCCCAGCCGACCCACCTTAACGTTCTGGTTCTTGGTGTTGATTGGTGGGTTCTTGAGCACAGCCTGAAGAGCTCCATTGAAGTTACTCTTAAAAACCACTGTCAAGGAGCACAATTTGAAACATCCACCACAACAAACACCTCCAGTGCTGAGTTTACCTAGTATTATAATGACGATGGACTTTATGTACGTCTTGCTGCAAACGTCATGTACATCATGTACCGTAAAACAGCGAGATGAAACTGCTGAACAACACTGAAGGGCAGTCCGTATAAAAGGTATATGGTCATTAAACGGCATAGCGCAGGCAGGATCAATACTTCAGCATCCTGCCTGCATCTGAACTTATATTTGCGGATGATTGTTTTAGGTTTTGCCTGATGAATAAACAGAAAGACTCCACGCACCATGCCTGTCAATGATCTGAAAAAGTCCACTAAAGTCAGAAATAACATTCCTGGCAGAGGGAGGGAAGTGTGAACTAAAGAAGGTGAAATGTTTTCCTTCTCCTAAGGGGGGCGTAACAGAAAATATTTGAGAAGCAGTGCTGTAGGGCATTGCAACGCCAAGAATTTCAATTGAATCCTGATTACTTTTATCTAAAGAAAAACTGGATATAGGCTGCTACTGTATTACTACTTTAGTTTATTAGTCTCCCAAAAATCCAAAGAAATGAGCACGCCAACATGTGTCACTCCCTGGAAAGCCAAATATATATGTTTTACAGAATCAAATCAAAACCTCTAGTTTGGGAAAATAAAAATCCTCACAAAGAACGCATAAAACGTGAAGCAAATATGAGAATCCAATCGAGTTATTAACCTCTTAACTCCCACCTGAACGGATCCCATTTTCTCCAGTTTGGCTTTACCCTAATCAAAAAGCTTCTTGGGACAAAAGCACCAAAATAGCCACAAAAAACGCAACAAAAATGCGACGAAAATTCAACAAAGACGTGACAAAAATTCTACAAAGATGTGACAAAAATGTGACAAAAACTCAACCAAAGAGTGACAAAAATTCAACAAAAAAGTGACAAAAATTCTACAAAGATGTGACAAAAATGTGACAAAAAAGTGACAAAAAATCATCAAAAAAGTGACAAAAATTCAACAAAGATGTGACAAAAACTCAACCAAAGAGTGACAAAAACTCAACCAAAGAGTGACAAAAATTCAACAAAAATGTGACAAAAAATCATCAAAAAAGTGACAAAAATTCAACAAAGACGTGACAAAAATGTGACAAAAACTCAACCAAAGAGTGACAAAAACTCAACCAAAGAGTGACAAAAATTCAACAAAAAGTGACAAATATTCAACAAAAACGTGACAAAAATTCAACAAAGTAGTGACAAAAATTCAACAAAAATGTGACTAAACTCAACCAAAGAGTGACAAAAATTCAACAAAAAAGTGACAAAAATTCAACCAAAAAGTGACAAATATTCAACAAAAACGTGACAAAAATTCAACAAAAATGTGACAAAAACTCAACCAAAGAGTGACAAAAACTCAACCAAAGAGTGACAAAAATTCAACAAAAAGTGACAAATATTCAACAAAAACGTGACAAAAATTCAACAAAGAAGTGACAAAAATTCAACAAAAATGTGACTAAACTCAACCAAAGAGTGACAAAAATTCAACAAAAAAGTGACAAAAATTCAACCAAAAAGTGACAAATATTCAACAAAAACGTGACAAAAATTCAACAAAAAAGTGACAAAAATTCAACAAAAAAGTGACAAAAATTCCAACAAAAGTGACAAAAATTCAACAAAAAAGTGACAAAAACTCAACCAAAGAGTGACAAAAATGTGACAAAAATGTGACAAAAATGGAAAAAAGAAAGAAAGAAAAAACATACAAAAGGTGACAACACAGCAACAACGCGAGGAAAAAAATCCGTTTTGTGGGTCTTAGCTTTCAAATGAGGTGTTACACAGGCCTATATAATAGCCAAAGAGGACAGAATGCATCTGGTTTAGGCGGGTGGTAGGAGGTTAAAGAGGTTCAGGCTGAAATGCCCTGTAGCAGCTGTCAAACTGAAGTGGGCTGCTCCACTCGCCCTGTTCAAGACCAAACATGTCTACAGTGATGGTCTTTCCCACCTCAAAGTTAGGGCTCGGCCATTATGTACAATACAAACAATTTCTACATTTCTCGGGCAGATAATGCTGACAAACTGTTCACTGTGGTCCGGGTTATGTACATTCCTCGGATGTTTGTATTACAGGGGAAGACTTGTCCACCTTCAGGGTAAAGAAATCTAACCCCCAACCGCACCCTCTTCAGCAGCAAACCCGGAAATCACTTTGACAGCACCACAGCTGTGAATCAAAGCCAGGATAACAAGCGACAACGGCCATAAACCACAAGCATTGTCCAAAATACCTCCCCTTTATTCCGCCGTTTTCTGCATACACCGTGTTTACCGATCAGCATGCACCGCCACACCGGGAACTAATGAGCCTGCCGTAGAATTGACGCTACACGCACGACGCTAATTTTGATAAGATTTCTCGGTGACTACACACTATACACCCTCCACGTGTATTTTTACGGTTCGACGTGAAGTTCGATCGCGGTTTCGAGCTCGTTTCAAAGGATATTGTCTTAGCAAAGCGTCCACTTCTGCTTCGTCGGGTCCGCCCTGGTTCTCCGCGCAGTCATCCTCGTCCACAAACTTGTTCTCGTCGTACTCGTCCACGTCCACCTTCCTGAAGCGGTCCGACAGCGTGGATTTAGACATGTTGGCGTGCGAGGTTTGAGGAAAGTGGAGAGCGTGAAATGCGGTGGACAGCGGAGGGGGTTTCTCGCTGTCCAGAGATAGGGAACAGATCAGGCAGCAGCGGTTCCGGGTCTCCGTGCGCCGCTTCCGGGTTGGCTAACGTCAACTTCCGCCGCGCCGCGTTTCTTCCATTTTTGGTGTTTTGCTCGCTGGGATATGCGGGTGGAGGGTGAAACTGCGACCCCTGGCGGACTGGAGGAGAATATCAGGTCTTGCCTGAACTGAATTGGGTTAATTAAAGGTGCATTATGCAACTTTTTATGTGGGGGGGAAAAAGTAGATATTTGTGCGTATTAAGCTCCACAGTCCCACCCACTCCCGGTCACCTGTTGGGGTCCGACACAAAAAATCCCATGTATTTTTTAGCATTGACTTTTCGAAAAAGAAAAAGAGTTTAATGGCACGACGACGGCTAGTCAGCTCTATTTGACATTGTAGTGACCCAGCGGCGGCATCGCCCATATATGAAAATGTAATTTAATTTTAGTAGAGATTTAATTAATTCTCTTAAATTTTAGTCTAGTTTTAGTCGACAAAACTGCATGAAAATTTAGTCGACTAAATTTAAGACAGATTTAGTGATCATAATCATCATTATGAAGGTTTTCTGTTTATGGAGCTCCTCCCACATGAACAAAGCTCAGACTTCCTTGGTCTGAGAATTCCTTTAGCATAGAAGTTAAATATAATTCAAGGCTCTTGCAAACTGTCATTGGAAGTTTGGATTGATGTTAGTCATGTCTTTAGTCACGTCTTTAGTCACGTATTTAGTCATATTTTAGTCGGGGAAATTAACACTGCCCCTCCACTACTTCAAACATGACCACGCTGTATGTGGTCATACCGCCTTTGGGATGCCCAATCCCGTCAGACCTTGGAAGCTAAGCAGGGAAGGGCCTGGTCGGTACTTGGATGTGAGACCGTTTAGTAACACCAGGAAGCCTAGCGAATGTAGTGAGTGAGTGGTTGGTGGTGGTCGGAGGGGCCGATGGCGCAGACTGGTTGCCTCGCTTCCGTCAGTCTACCCCAGGGCAGCTGTGGCTACAATAGTAGCTTACCACCACCGGGTATGGAGTGAATGAATAGTGCAATGTAAAGCGTCTTTGTGTGTCCAGAAAAGCGCTATATAAAACCGATGCATTATTATTATTATTATATGGGTGATTCCATAGATGCCGTTTGTATCTATCTGAACTGTTTTGAAGCATTGTAGCTGTGATTTGGATGCGTGCGTCACTTTTTTTCTTGCTTTTTCATCGTGTTTTTGTCACTTTTTTGTTGTGTTTTGTTGTGTGCAATACCTAATTTGAAAGCTAAGACCTTGTCGTTTCTGAAAATATGTTTAAGATCTCCATCCCCTTTTTTTTAACTGTGCAATTGCCGTAGACTCCTTTCCATTTTAGGTGTGAGCGTTTGTTTCCTGTATCTAATAAAAACATTGCTCTGCATGGTTTACAAATGACTACTTTAATTTCACAAGCAAAAAGTGAAGCCACAGAACAACAATGGTCAAAGAACACAATGCAAAAATAACTGTGTACCACTGAAGAGACCCATACTTTCATTTAATATTCTTCACATTCTTATTCCTGAGTCGCCGATTTCTTTGCCTTTTCACTCGGAAACATGAAGTGGTCGCTCTGTGTTAATAGGTAATGCATAAGGCCATAAAGCAAAACAATAAATGATAAAAATCCTTCAATATGATATATGGATTCAAGCATTTTATGTTAAAAAAAAAAAGGTATTTTCTGTAAACAAAGGCAGCTGAGTGCGTGTATCGAAGGCAGTGGTTCAGCTACAAGGTGAAAGTCTGAGCTATAGTGTACTAATGCAAACGAACATATAGATCTTTAGAGTATATATGTAACACTGAATATAACCGTGTGTAGCTGAAGATGTAGAGCCAAGTTTTGGAATGTCTGACAGAATTCCATTGCGTACTTTGAGTCTATGTATAGACCTCAGAGTGAGCTTTCAGACCGAATACTTCACCAGACTGTTCTTTAAGGAAGGGCGTTTTTATTTTATTTGATCTCAGAGCTAATGGCTAATGCTAAATTAAAAACAAACTAAAAATTGAAACACCTTTCCCAAAACCATCAAAACGGTCACCAGACATTCCCCGGCTCTCCTCTCATAGAAACTAACAGCACCAGACCTGCTTCTGTCCGTTCAAAGCCGATACACGAGCTAAGTAGAGACAAAGCCACTGCAGCCTCTCTCCACAGCAGGAGCAGGGCCACACCCCAGACTGGACAGATTTGAATATTTCAAGACTGGACTAACACACGGAGAGAACTAACCCAGGGGTGCAGGTCCACACGATGGTGCAGGATGCATTTAAGGTAGCTTCGGGGATATTTTACGATATTCAAAAGCACACTGGTTGCCTCGATCTGGAGGAAATCACGCGGGCATTGCGCCAAAATGAGCTTGCAAACATTGGCTAAGGGGGCGGGGCTTTTGTGAAAGGTCAATTATTCAGCAAATGTTTTTATTCTTATTCTACATTAGCCAATGGCTCCAAGACAAAAACACCGACCGTTATGAACAGGGAAGTATCCTCCCGTGAAGTCTACATCCAGCACACACATTTGTCTGTGGGTAATTTGCTCTTTCTCTAGTGTTGAGTAAATGCAAAGCTATATTAAAAACAACAGTTTAAAGGAAAACGTGGTGTGACTAAGTTTGAATCATGCTCCTAATTTTGTCCTAATTCAGTCTTGTTTTGGTCCCAGATTAGTTCAGAGTTTTGACGTTTTAATTCCCAATAACCCACTCCTTTTCGTCCCCGTTGTGACAAAAAACGTCGTCTTCCACCCGACTCCCTGTGCCAAAGGTGCATGCGAACATCACCAACGTACATTCAATTTCCTAAGTCCGGGTTAGCGCATCATTCTGAAGTTGGTGGCGCCGTCCAGGGGAGACACCATGATCCGCGCCGAGCCCGGGGACAGCAGGGGGCGCCACTTGTTCCTCCAGATCACGTTACACACTCGGAACAAGCACAGGACACACGCCACCACCAGCAGGGCCACTATGGGGCACAGGAAACGCACCACAGTTAACACAAGGGATGTCAAGTTAGGAAAAGTCATCATGATCATTCCTTTTCAAATCTGAACACATTTAATTAAACAGCGGCTTGTGACACGTCTTTCTTTATCCTTGAGGCGGTTCTCTCTCCCACTCCACGCACCGACTAGTGTCTGAGCAGTCTCAAGAAAGACTGAGTGGACTTCAGATAAAAATCGATATCGAAGCAGATATTCACAGGCATCGATACTTCCTGTGTTTCCTCCTCCTCCGCTCCCAGAGGCAGCAGGAAGGAAGGAAACTAGCTGCACCCAAAGCTTAAACTAGAGTGAAAAGTACTTACTTAAACCCTGAAAACAGTTCTAAACCTAGATCCATTCATTGTGGAAATGTAGGATGTGATACTGGTGCTGGAGCTGGTTGAAAGAAACAGCGTTTTTATAGAAACTGTAAAATTTGCGCTTTAGCTTGGTGTAGCTTAGCAGAACAGCCTCCATTGGTTTACATGTATCAGTTAGCATTGGCTATTAGAATGTTTTTTTTTTCTCCTAAAAATTCAAAACAAAATGAAATTTTACCGACATCAACTGTACAGTTACATGTTTCCTTTTATAAAGGCCAGTTTTTTAATAAACGCACTGTTCTGTATAAATGTGACAGCAGCGACTGTCACTGTTCCTTTAGGAAGAAACAGACAGTGTTTAACCTGATGGTCATGGGCCAAATCCAGTCTGTAAGTAGTTTCTATTGGAGGTTAAATCGCCAAGTACAGTACAAGCATTTGACTATGAATATTGTAGCAGAAAATGCAAAACAGTTAGAGAGAACAAAGGATTTCTCAAGAACATGATAAAACCAAATAAACTAATGAATTGTTGTGTGTTCTGTAATGTAGAGAACACAGGGCAGAGGGAAAGAGACAAGAGTTTCCTACAGCAAATATAGTGTATATTTTAAATTGCCATGGTATCGACATCGGTATCAAGAATGAAGTTTTTTTCAGTATCAAAACCTAATACAGCAGTCTCCTTTCTCTTTTAATCCGTTCGCTCTGACGCTCCACCTTCATCTAAACTTTGCTCGCTGATGAAAAATGTGATGAAACAACGCTCATAAACATAGCAAATAGTCAGCGTGTTGTGTGTCATTATCTACTCGCCCTTTTCAGAAATATATCTGGAAAAACTAGTGGAAAAAAATGAGACCTGGAATAATTTCAGTTTAACTGACCGCCCTAGATAATTCTAATCCCGTGCATATAGGGCTTTAGAAACACTGTTACCAACAGATTTCTAACCCCATGTCGCGTGACTGACCCATGAAGATGCCGTTGGGCGTGGGGTCCGCGGCGTTGTAGTGTTTGACGATGTTTCCCACCAGAGCCACGATCACCACAGGATACACCGTGATGATGTAGCGCACCCAGCGGTCCAGCACCCAGTTCTCCAGGATGAACCTAAGAAGACACGGCCACACGTTACAGCAGCAGCAGTTCAGTTACTCCACCTGGTTTTGGATCTGTAATCTCAAATCAAATGGTAATCAAATGATATTACAAGAGTTTAATATTCAAAGGATCAAACTGGGACTCGCTCATGGCCCTTTGATACAGTATGGTTGCACGGCAGCAGTTATGGAAAATCAACCACTTCTACGTCTCATCCCGTGCCCACAGACCAAAGAAGACTAAATAAAATGGTTACCTGTGTTCTTAGTGAAAAGGACAGTTTGACCTTTCGAGCATCTTGTAATTTCTCTCATTTTGTCTAATTGCTATGTACTACAAGTGAAGCTCCAAATAAAATAAACAAACCAAAGGCTTACATATACAGAGACGCACTGACGCCGCCATAACTGTCTGTGAGAGTGTGTACACCACCAATGAAATACTGACCTTTCGCAAAACCCCGCCCCAAAACAGTCATTGTCCAATCATAGCTCATAACAACTGTTGCTACCAGACATTACCCGGGTATCCTCCATAGAAACGGTGCCTGACCCGTTTCTCACCATTCAAAGCCGATAAACGAGCTAAAAAACACTTCCACCTAACTAGAGCCAAGTCATAGTTATAATTAAGTCATGGGCTAATTTCCATCGGCTGTCCCACACTCACACTCTCCTGGCCTATTGTACATGTTTGTAGTGGTAGGCGAAACTGGAGTACCCGGAGGAAACCTACGAAGACACAGGGAGAACATGCAAACTCTACACAGTAAGTCCCCACCTGGGGTTCGAACCCAGGACCTTCTAGCTGTGAAGCACGAGCCCTAACCGCTGCTCCAAGTTTGCTTTGTAAGTGCTACAGGAAGTGTTTAGTGGATATTTCAACTGCGGGTTGATTTGTTATTGTCACTACATTTCTATGCTGGAGAATCCTATGTCTCCTCGCTGAGCCACAGCCTTTGGGGGAGACAAAGCCACTGTAGCCTCTCTCTGCTCCACAGCAGGAGCAGGAGCAAGAGCAGACCCCAGACTGGACAGATTTGAACCAATACTGGACTTACGGAGAGAGCTTACCCGGGGGCAGGGGCGGATCTAGAAACAAAATCACAGGGTGGCAAGCAGGGTCAGGGATCATTTCTGGGCATTTCTAGCGGGGATATGAAAGTTTTGCTTGATCACAAGGCAATTTTTCCGTTTAGATGAAAACTGAGCCCCCCAAAATTATACACAAATAGTAGCATTACTCATAACATAAGTCAGGGGTTTTATAACTCAGGTAAAATTTAAACTTTTGTAAAAAACAAAAACAAATAAATAATAATAATGATAAAAATCATCAACTTGGGAGCCACAGGATGCACCTGGCTCCTTATTTAGCCATAAAATTGTTAGAATTGTTTGTCCTGTGGCGCTTGTCAAAAAAGTACTAACTGAGAGTGAGCACCCAAGTAGCTTCGAGAGCAGATGACCACTCTAGATCCGCCCCGGGCCGGGGGTGCAAGAGCATGACTAGGTCACACGACGGTGTTGGTTGCATGGCAAGGCAGGTCCAAGGATTTTTCCTGATTTCCTAAATAACACTGGTGCTTTAGCCTCAACAGCTGCAGTGTCCCCTGTGTTGGATATTTTAAATATATTCCTCCACAGCACAGTACAAATCAATCTGAATAAAACTGCACTGTCATTGCACCTTCAATGCACTTCTCCTCGTTATGATACATGATGTAGCCTATTAGCATAAATTGGGGCGGGGCTTTTGCGAAAGGTCAAAGGTGTATCGCCCGCTTGAACACTCCGGGCTTTGAGAATCAGTGCCGTGATGCTCCGGTGTGTGCTTTACCAGGTGACGATCTCTCCAAAGAGGATGCAGAGCGAGGCCGTGGCCGCCGTGCTGTGAGACACTCCCCACAGTTGGAGCACCACCGTGAAGTTGACGAGGGACGCGATGGAGGTCCACGTGGTGTACACGGCCAAACCATTCTGAACCTGCACGGAAAGAAACAAAAACTTCAGCTCTCTACACACACACATTAGACGCAGATGCAGCCATTGCAATAGGGAAAAAAAAACTATCTGCAGACTTTCCCCGTACAATATGCTAAAAAAAGTTTAGGTTCTGTGGGTATCGAAGAATTAAAAGAATGGAAAGCAAGTACCAACAATAGTATTATATTTGATGCTGTTGGATCTAGGAACAGGTGGTTGTTTCAGCTCAAATAAATGATACAAATTGAAAAGAAATGCTCTTTTATGGAATAAAGTAACATTATTATTTAGTTTTTTGGTTCTAGATGACAAATATTTCAGTACAGGTATCAATATCATAAAGTTTATGATACTGATACCTATATTGAAATATAATACTGGCACTTCAACAATGTAAACCAAGTATCGTTAAAGTGCCAGTGTCGTACTCTCTATAGGGGCGAGTTGAAGTACATTTCAACAATGCAAAGCGCCTAGTTAGTTTTTTCAGAGATGTCAGCGTTTAGAATATACTGAAAGAATTCATTTTTTTTAGTAATAGATAAATACATCAGATTTGGGACCTTGAGCAAAGCATAATACAGAACCAGCACCAGATTGTGCTGATCATGTCAGTGAGTCAAAGCAGAGAAAGTAGCCATTTCCACTGTTGCAAAGCTTCCATCCGAGCGTTCCATGCAAACAGTGGCCAAGAATAAGTTCAGAATAAGTTGTAAAATACAAAGCCTGATAGCATTCTGTTGTAAAAACGTATTGAAGCGAGACGTACCATCCAGCGCAGGACGCCGAGGTCTCGGGGGTAGTAGGCCTTCAGCCACATGCCGTAGTAGTCCGTGGCCCAGCAGCAGAAGAACAGAGTACTGTAGTTGGTCACAGCGATGAGGATCAGCACCACCATGGCAGCCACCATCGCCCTGACACACACAACAGCAGCTTTAAACTGGCCGGGTTTTACTTCAAACTGTTGGAATTGGAGAAATCCAAATAATATATATCGTTAAAGAAAAAAACTACAATATATCGGAAAGTTAGTTCCCTTTTTGAGCAAATGCCTGCAGATTCTTCTTATTCACAGTATTTCTTGCTAAAAACATTTCACAGTAAAAAGAAACCATTTGCAGAGGCTTGCTTTCTAATACATGAGGAGTCTTCATTTTTTAAAAGAACGTGTGTGATATTAGCCATACAATAGCGATGGACTGGGGCGCCCCATAGCTCTCGGTGCGGGCTAACGCCGCTCATTCATGCTAGCAATTTGGCGGGGTTTTGGAGCCAGGGCCAGGGCATGAATAAAAAATGAATATCTCAATATTTTGGGGACTTTCTCAATAAATAGGATGAAAGGAAATTTTTGCAAACCCAATTTTTCCCCCAATTTTTTCCCACTATTGTTTTTATATTTTTTTGTTTTACCATTTTTCCCGTTTCAATGGAAAGCCTATAAGAGATATGAGAGACATTCCGGAGCCTTCCCTGACTTCCTTACGGTTTCCGAAAGAATGAGGCTTTAATTACTCCATGGATAAACAGTTTATGGATCATTGTTATTTTAGAGCAAAGGATCATGATCTCTGTATTTCCTTCTGCTTTTGTCCTTCCTTTTTTTTCTATTTTTATAGTTCCAGTAAAAGTGAACAGCTTCTGTCATGCTTTTTAATGCCACAAACACACACAAAAAAATCCGATGCATTTATAATTTCTTAAAGATTACTATCCGAAATTGTAGAAAAAAATGGAGATATTTAAAAGCCATATTCTTTGCAATGACACTATTCTCACAGAAATACAGTATAAATGGTTGCTGGACTCAAATGTAATGTATTTAAATACGTTAACGTTAAAGCCTTAATCTTAGCACAATTCATTGCCACACGTGAGTCAGATTATTTCCCCAGTATATGTATTCATGATGAACGTTTCGGCCTGGAGTGAAGTGTGACTTACTCTCTGTCCCACAGCACCAGCCAGATCATGTTGAGCAGCAGGTTGATGAACCAGCAGAAATAGAAGGAGTACGGCAGGAGGCACTGGGCCCACGACCTATTCACAGACATATCAGACATGAGTTTCAAACCACGTCAGGCCATCAAAATATAGCCAGGGCTGCACAGGAAAGACTGACATTTACCTTGTGTAGAAACAAATCCTTTAACCTCTTAACCCCCGCCTGAACCGAGCGCATTTTCTCCAGTTTGCGGTGCTGAAAGCGCCAGTCGGGAAGCTTTTAACTTGAAATAAAACTGGAGAAAATGCACTCGGTTAAGGCGAAGGTTAAAGGGATATTTCAGGATTTTTGACATAGATACAGACGGCATCTCGTCATAGAAGGGGGCGTGGCTTCGCCGAGGGGGAAAATAGAATCTTTAGAGACACATAATTGTCCACTCTTTTTAGCCATTTTCTGGTGGAATATGAACACATTTATCATATACAAATAAAGTCAAGTGTAAATCGGGCCTATATAGATATTTTCTCACAGCAGATCGTTCAGTAGAAGTGAAAAAACGGCAGTTGTAGCTAGCGCGAGCTAACCGTTAGCATTAGCCAGATGCTAACATGTAGCATTATGTTAGCATTCTCCGTTATTTATGTATTTATGGGCTGTTGAACCACTTTGCTCCTCCCCATGTCTTTGTATCTTTATTTAGTAGAAACATATATTCATAATTCAGCATTTGTTAAAGTCGTTTTTGAATAATTAGAGAAAGTTTAGATTTTTCTCCAACTTGTTTTCCCCCTTAACTGTTTTTAACCATGACCATATATGGGCAATTCCAGAGATGCTGTCTGTATCTATAGGGCCTCATTTCCTAGTTATCCAGAGTGTTGTTCATTTATGGAGATTTTTTTGTTTTTAAATTCATGCAGTCCTTATATTTGAAGAGTTTAGCGGTGCTAGGCTAGTGCTAGGCTAGTACATGTCTATGGTAACTAGTAGCCTGCATTAAAAACAGTCGGACCCGAGCACAATGCACTTATAACACCAAACAAACGATATAAATGTCTGTGTTGATAGAATCATTTTTGAAATATAAACATTTTGTGTATCGACTCTAAGCCTATGTCGCTAATATAGAAAGGGAAAGGGTCCTGTACCTCAGATTTAAGTGTTTAAATGGGTTACTAGTTGGATAGAATCGTGTACACGGTTCAGCATGCGTAGTCACAATCTAACAAAACGGTCTACGAAAAATACGGCTTCCTGGTTGTAAACTGCTCGGTTACCGGATCTACTGTAGTTTGTCTACCTGCGGCCGGCATTACTACACGGGGAATTCACAAAGGAGCTTTCTACAAATCAGATATGGCAACGTTTGCATGAAATCAAAATAAAAAAAAATCTCCAGAAATCAACAACACTCTGAATAACTAGGAAATGAGGCCTTATGTCAAAAATTCTGAAATATCCCTTTAAGAGGTTAATCCACACAACGACTGTAAGTACTGTATATGGTGCAGCCCTGCAGTGAGTGACTTCCTGACCCTCTGAAGACGTAAGCCGTGTTGTAGATGACGTTAAGTGTGAGCCAGGTGTAGATGACTCCCCAGATGGAGAAGGTCCAGCCGGCCGGGGTGATGTCCGTCTCATATCGGCCCGACACGTTCCCCGTCGAGTGGTGGAAGATGACTGGGGGGAGAAAAAAAACGGTAAATGCCAGGTTTTCATGCTGTCCTTCTTGTCATTACGCAGTATGAGAAGAGCTGGTGGAAGAGTCTGGGGAGAGGGAAGTCAGGGCATCTCTGCAACCCAGATCCGGAAGAAGCCGAAGAAGATTGATGAAAATATGGAGAGAAAGGCGATAAATACGTGGTAGGGCTGGAACCAAACTGAACCGGCTGTTTTGCAATATATCATGATACTTTTTGCCACGATGCCAAAGATAGATACTTTATCAAAGTAGCGGTACTTTCAATACTTTCATGAAATATTTTACGTCAAGGATGAACTAATCAAAATAGTCCTAGTTAATGTATTAAGCTGAAATATTTTGGTTGAACTTAGCTACAGTATTTGCGATAGGCCTCTGTTTATGTGCAGACATGTGTGTAAAGTTATACAAGCACTTTGTTACATTTTGTTATAGACACTTTTGGACACATGACTGTTTTCGATCGACCCATTTTCAGTTAAAATATATCATATTTACTTACTGTATTGCAATACATATTGAATCGGCCCCTAAGTCTCATGATACATAACGAATCATGACAAAAGTGTATCGTCCCAGCCCTATAAAATAGTCATCATCAACAGTTGTCAGTGGATTATGACGATATTATATACAAGATAAGTTAAAGTGACAGTCTGTAAGATTGCGAGCAGGATTGGACCTGACGGGCCGGTTCACAGGTTCACATTGGTACCGAATCTTAATTTCGTTACGTCAAATTGCAGGCCAAGGCGGGCAGTTATCAACTATAAACATAGAAACTTACAGACTATCGCTTTAAGAGGCTGGTTTCGCTTCAGTTGAGAGCAACCCATTAACGACGTGGTAATTATAGTATCTACAGGGATAATAAGAAATACCAGTAACGCCTTTGCTGTCAGGTTTCCAGATTATAACCATGAAAACTACCCATCTGGAATGTCGCAGACAATTCCAAAATGGCCATGTTACTAGACTTTTAGACACCACATTATTGCCTAAGTCTAATTGTGCAACAGTATTTAGATTATTTCTCTTCACGTACATAGATTCTTTCTTCTCTGCCCCAAACATCTTGTTGTCTGTGGCTTTAAACCTCTGTGAGTCACTCAGATGTGGGCGTAGTTTGTAATTGGCCGGGCTTCCCCTCTCTCTCTCTCATGTGCTTATTACTCCCTGCAGACCCCAGGGCTTTATGGAAAAAAGCTGTGTATAAAGTTGGCAGACGCATAGCCATTGTCCTGCCTACAGTACTGCATCAGTACTACACGTACACGGAAACAAGAAAAACACATTTTTACTGTTTTACTTTAACTTAAAATCACCCTGAAAGCCTACGATTTTTCAAAGGCCCCTGCCATTGATGACTCTTTCTGACCTTAACTGCTCTTTTAGATCGGTGATTATGTAGTTCTCATTTTCTGCAACAAGTTTGGTCAAAGGTCTCTCCTCTCAAAGCTACACAGTGTAATGTTTAGCTTAATACATAACATGAATTTATTGCATGGTGGAGGTTTTTACAGCAGCACAATTCCATCCAAAACATGGGCCTTTACCGTGAGCATCTTGCTTCCCCTCAAACCCACTGGACATATAACTTTGCGGTTAGCGGGGCATCACCAGCTTGTCTCTAAGGAAATGTTGCTGCTTTGCTTTGACTACAAGTAGCTAAAAAACGTGTGTAAGCGCATTAGGGCCTCGTCCAAATGTTGCATTTAGTAGCAGGTTATCTGAAAATATTGCATTGTCCGTGTCTAGCTGCTCCTGTGACATGCTCGGATCATTTAACCTCCTCCTTAACTGAGTGCATTTTCTTCAGCTTTACCCAAATCTAAAATTTACAGCATTTACAAATTGGCAAGGCCTACAAAACATCTAAATAATACTGTATATATAACTTTAAATCTATCTTTTTACTCGTGTTGCTCTTGTGTTGTCGTCACTTTTTTTTGACGTTTTACATTTCATCAGATATTGACACTTTTTTTGTTTTTTAAATAGCCGTGGAACAACTTGTTTAATGTGAACAATAACTCCAGTATTTTAACTTTTAAAATCTCCATTAGTTTACAATTGCTGCTAATCCCATAATGCTTAGCGATACGACATCACATTCCCGAATTCCGTTTTTTCCATCCTCCTTTTCGTCTCGTTTTTGTCACTATTTTGACACTTTTTTCAAGAAGTTTTTAGATTTGGTTAAAGCCGAACTTGAGAAAATGCACTCTGTTAAGGTGGGGGATAAGAGGTTGACCTGAAATGTGCCGCAATGTGGCTTTTATACTAAAGTTATAACATTAGGCAAGTAGCTTAAAAGGTGTAGCTTTTGGCGCCCCTCGGCTGCCACGCGAGCCTCGTATGACCCTGGTGTTTGTTTCCATGGTAACGGCATAGCTAGGCGCTGTTTTGCCATAATTAGCGTGTTTTTGTGATCAGAAAAAAAGCCAAGGGTAAGAAAATGACGACCAAAAATGGATGAAGTAAAAACATTTCCCCCTAAAAAGATCATTTACAAGGATATACAAAAAAAAGAAAGAAAAAAGCAACAAGCACATCTGGGGCTACACAAGTCTAACGATTCCATGGTAACAACAGCGGGGTGTTAACAACTGCTGTAAACTGGTTACGTTGGGTTGTTTATTCGTCCCTTTGTTGTTGTTTTTGTTTTGTTTTATGTAATAGCCACAGCCCGCGTATGACACATGTGGTTACAAAACGACTCATCGGCACTGGGAGTCTCCCGATAACCAGTCAAACTTTTTAGCTTACCACGCCTCAAATATAAAGATTTTTTTCCATCAACATTCAAAACTAACCCAACTTTCAGCACCAGAAAGATAAAGCAAACAAATAAAACAAAAAACGAGACCGCTTCTCCGAACGCGAAACGAAATTCCAAACGTAGTAAGTTCGAGATCGACGAGGGCTTACATTTGCCAGCTCCAGCCAAAGCGTTGATCAGCAAAACAAAGGCATAAACCACGGCGCAAAGTATGATGACGAAGATCCGAGACCAGCTTTTCTCCTTCATCGTGGTCAGTCGGCAGTGGTTTCTTTCCCAGCAGAATGCGACGGAGCGGACTACGAGGAGAGACGACACCCGAACAAACACGCAACACGACAGCGAGAGCCAGGGCACGTTTGAGCGACGCGTTCACGTGTCTTTTAGGAAACGCCCACTTTTGCAGACACACATGATACACAAGTGTTTGGTGTTTACAGAACGCATGCCTCTTTTTCCTTTTCTGCTGTCTAAGTTATAGTCAGGGCTTGTCAACTTTTGCTCTCTGTGTTATAACAGTTATTCATCTCTCACCCCCTCGCCTTGACCGAGCACATTTTCTCCATTTCAGCTTTACCCAAATGTAAAAGGTTCTGGACTGGAGTTTACAGCCAGAGTGTAATGCCTCATTTGAAAGCTACAAGACCGACAAAACTGACCGTGACTTTTTTGTTTTTTTGTCACCGCGTTTTGTCACATTTTTGTTGTGCGTTTTTTTTCTTTGCTTCTTCATTTCCGTCCTCTTTGTGTTTTGGTCTTTTCGCTCTTTTCTGCCTTTTTTGTGGCTCTTTCTTGCTTTTTCATCACTTTTGAAATGTCTCTTTTGTCGCTTATTTATTTTTTGGGTCACTTTTTTTTAGTTGTATTTTCTACGTTTTCGTGGCTGTTTTGCACAATTTATTCAAGGAGCTTTTAGATTTGGGTAAAGCCGAACTGCAGAAAAAGTGCTCGGTTCAGGTGGGAGTTAAGAGGTTAATATTACATTCAAAGGCCACAGGCTGAAGAACTATGGGGGAAAATCACTCCACTTGAATCATGCCAGTTGGCTGAGGCAGAAAGTGGCAATTTTACACTTTTCACACCCCTGTAATTTTTTTTAATTTTGACGGTACAAACCTGTATTTTGGGGATTCCAGCAGGCATTACTACTCACAGCAGATATAGAGATATCAATACTTTTAATTACTCAATTATGTTCAATTGAAAACAGTAGTTTGTGAAAGAACACTCTTCATCACTGCACAAGTAATCCTATACTTTTTTCTTCGCTTTTCTATCCAACCCTCACATTATGAAGATTTCAATGTCCATTCTTCTTTCAAGGTCTAGATTCTAAAAGATAATCGCTAAAAGTAAGGCATCAATAAGAAATAATATAGCCACAACTGAGACACTGAAAAAGAACCATCAAGTGAATTTGATACAAACATATATTTAACAACATACTCAATAATAGACACCACTTTCATCTGTTTTTCTTAGGACGATTCTCGGCTTGGTCTTGTGATGGTTAATCTACGACAAAAAGGCATAACTACACCTGGTAACACTCGTACACACGCACACACCCGCACAAATACTTTAGGTGCAGATGAACAGGCAAGCGTCTAAAATAAAAACAGAGTAGAGTCATGTAGATGTCTAAAATAGAAGGATGTAACACGTGTTGCCTTCTTTCTGAACTATTGTAGTTCTGAGGTTTGTGTATGGGAGTGGCCGCAGACACAAATCGTCTCCTTTGTGCAATGGACTCCTCACTTCAAGGGAGTGACAGGACAACATTTAGGCAAATGACACTTAAAGGAACAGGCCGCCATTGTAACATACTGAGATATGTTCTTGCCTGAGCTTAGACAATTGATGCGTACCTGTCTGGCCTTTGTACGTGCCCTCAGTCACACAAAACGACCAAAGATGTTGTTAGCATTTGGCCTCTCCCAACGGGGGTGAAGTTGGAAGCGACCACGCTCTTCCACGGGCACAAAGACCAGACAGGTACGGATCAACTCGTCTAAGCTCAGGCATGAACATATCTCAGTGTGGGAAAACGGTGGCCTGTTACAGTTCGACTATAAGGGCAAGAAATAAGTGTTTGAAGATAGTTCAGCAAATAATCATTCTCAACTCAACCAACCCAGTCCAGTTGCCAATCTACTACAATGAACTGAATCTTCATTTAAAACATAAATCACAAATCAAATTATAATTGCAATACTAAAATGCCCGTTGCTACTAGTTTTGTTTGTTTAATTCCATGCTGCTGTACCTGGAAAAGTGGTTACTGATATGTGTCACACCACAGCTGTCTTGGATTGTATCTAATTTAATCTTTACTTCAACGGGAGAAACGCATGTTAAGACACCCTCACATCGTATGACTCAATCAGAAATCATAAACAGAAGAAAACAACTTTTTTTTTTAGGTTAGGAGTTTGATTTTTGATTTATGTTTTTGCTCGTTCTTGTTCCCTCTGCTGAGAAGTGCGGCAGATTGGAGCCAGCTGAGGAATGAGAACGCTGCACATAAAATGCAGTTGCGCATCTGGTGTTACCACATATTTTGGAGCAGACACTTCAACAAGGCCACATTTTCTGCAGCAGAACACAAGGAACGCTTATTAGGTTGGGAGTTCTCAGCCATTTTATCCCAGTTAGTCTATTACAACAATTAATTGTAAAGTAATATTCAAAAAATAGCAACTGTTAAGCACAATGAAATGGAAATAGCTTTTAAAAGTGAAGCACAAACTCACAGGTTCGAAATAGCAAAACAAACATAGTTTTAGCCCAAAGTAAGTTTTTTTTTTTTTTAAACATTGCAATAGGTATCAGTAAAACCATATTTTGATTTGAACATGTTTTCCTCAGATCTGGGCACACATAAGTCATGCTTATGAAATAATCAAACTAAATCCTACAAGTTCTGCCTTGTTGACATGATGATGCTAACTGCCCAGGGTAACGTCTGTTTCCTGTCTGTCTTAGCTGAAATAAATACATATTTAAACAGTGCGTGGCGAGAAATAAAAACATACCACAGCCTATAGTTGTAATGAAATTCTTGTATTTGTGTAACAATAAGTCATCATTACATATATAGTACCACCTCTCAGGGAGCAGTGGCACAGTAATGTTGACAACTATTTTACATTAGGGTATTTGTTCCGGGTTTACAATCGCTAAAAATATGGGGCACACAGCGGCCTCTTTTTCCCACAAATGTGTGCAAACACAATGTATTAAATATAGCAAAATGAACGTCACTCAGCTACAAATAAATATGAAAAGTTGGGTACAACGCCTTTAAATGATGGGTTCTGAATAGGCCCAAATTAGCAAATGTTGTACGTGATGATGACCTGACAAGTTATTTTTATGGCCGAAACGTTTTTTAACTGACCAACATCACGCACATGTCTTTGAATATTGTCACCACTTTTGGACACCTTTCAGAGAAAAGACATTAAACTTTGAGACTGTTTTTGTTGTATGTGAGATATTAGCCAAAAACCAAGACAAAAAAATGTGCATTTTGCCAGTTACCATAGTTACCACTATGGAATTAGAACGTTGTGATGTCACGTGAACGCAACCTATGGAGGCTTTTACAATATTGGCAATAATGGCAAATATGTTTACAAGAATCCTACAAACTGCATTTATAAGTACACAATACTGACTGATAGATTTATGCTGCACTATGATGGTTTGTTCCAGTGGTGGATATTTCAGCCAACACGTGCAGTCCGATTCTGGAGAGAGTTCACAGTATTTGGATCCACCCCATCCGTCCGTGGGCCAGACCTTCTCCAGCTGAGATCAGGAGGTCTGAGCCTGTTCACTCAGACTCTCATAGTCCTTGTGGATATCCAGGGGTCCATAGAGTTCCTCCAAAACCCTTAGAACTTCACCCTGGACCCAATCCACCTGCTCCAAGGGGCAGTACTCATCCAGACTGGACCTGAACACAATGGCACAGATGGTAGTCAGTTAGGTTTACATGTCCAAACTTCGCACATTCATGTCAGCAATGGTCCCGGTACAAAGACTGAGGCGATAGTTCCTTTGTGGTTGCCACGCCTAAACTGAGGAACAGCCAGCCCCTCAATCGGAATGTTCTCACGGATCTGCCCTTTTTAAGTCCAGATTAAAGACTCATCTTTTCAAACTGGCTTTTAACACACACTGAATTACATCTTGGATGCAATCATTTTGTGTTTTTACATTTCTGTGAAGCATTTCCTCCTGATGATGATACTCTGGGCCGATGCGTACAGTAAGTTATTATTATAAGTAATATGTTTACTTTAGAATATGTAAAAAAGTTATATGTCCAAAGTTTATAAACCAAATGTGTTAAGGGGGGATTATGCACCTTTTGAGGTGGGAAAAAAGTTGATATTTGTGCTTATTCAGCATGGTGTCTTTTCCATCACAGTGGTTTTCAACAACACTGCAGCATCATTTGTTTTGTACATTTTGCTCCATCAGCAGTGAAAACCTTCTAAATTAATCCTGGAGCGTCCTAGAGAAAAGTTTTCCTGGAAAACAAAGGAAGTGCAGGATAAAAATGCCTTCAAAGTACACAAGTATTGAAAGCTTTGTATTGTATTTCACTATGGCTTGGCAGCAAGTACAATTCTTTTCTCTTACTGCCATGTTCCGCGAGTGCTTTCTCTCATATATTTCCCTCCCTTTCTCTTTTTGTTTTTTATAATGTAATTTTAATAATATTAAAATTACATAATTTTAATATTATGTAATTTACATATTATGTAAATTGGTATATGCAATACCTTTATTCGGATATGTCTGTTTACCTATCATTTATTTATTTATTTATTTATTTATTTAAGTAGGGACAGTACATATTAATGAACATATAAAATATGTAAATATGTCAGATTTTAGCCATAGGCTAATTTCCATCTGTTGTCCCTAGACAGGCTGATGTGAAACTTCACATTGAACATTTAACAATGACACACAACAAAGTCACAAGACAGTACAGGAACAGAACGACTGCAGGACAAGGAACAATGGGACCACAAGATACACATTCAAATATACTGTACAAAGAAGTGGGCAGTCACTCATGTGCTTGTGACGGCTCACGTGACATGGGTCACCATTTAAGATAAGATAAGATAAGATGGTACTTTATTGATCTCACAGATGGAGAAATTGCATTCGATGAGAGAGCATCCGGCAGCAGCACCCATTCAGTGCGCACCACTCTTTTTTTTTTCTTTGGTGAAAGATCGTTGTGTCGCGGCCGCCATCTTCACTGTTTTGGTCACAGGAGGAGCACTGGTTGATGGGAAATCCGTAGACGATGACCACGGCGGTGGAGCTCTTGCGCTTGGCCACGATGTTCTTGGCCACACAGGTGTAGTTGGCCGTGTCGGACAGACGCGCCTGCTTGATGATCAGGTTGTGTCCACGGTGATGTAGAAGTTCCTGTCCTCGGCCGGGTCCATGATCTCGTTGTCCTTCAGCCACTCCACCCGCATGACCTTGGAGGATGGAGAAACTGTAGCTGCCCTCTGTCTCCTCTGATCATCTGAAACGGTGCACCGCCTCCTGGGCTTGTCCCTGTCTCAGAGCGTGGTGTCCTGCACTGGTCAGCTCCACCTCGTCCTTCCTCTTCCTCCTGCACAGCTCCCTCCACAGTCTATCACCATCTCCTCGTTGGTCCCTTTTGTTGTTTCCTGTAGCTCCTCTTGTGACGCCTCCCCCGTGCTGCAGGTGTGGGGGCTCTTGGTGCCTCTTCACTGTTCAGTGTCTCAGAAGAAGATGTTTGTAGATCTCAAAAGACCACCTGGTTACACTTTCATATTTTAATCTGTGCCCTGACGAAGACCACACAAGTGCAAGACATAAAACTTTCCCTAAATAAACAAACAACGGGCCGTTTTGGCGGACATTCCTGCAGTCAGAACGAATATTGCACCTGCGACTCCTGTGGCATTGTGCTGTGTGTAAAAGTGAATATTTCAGACTGTCCTTTTATGGGTATATGCACAGTGACCCCACGTGGACAGTAAACCAGACGCTGTCCTTCCGGTCCGCTATCTCTTCCCATTAAAAATTAGCAGGTCCCACAGAAATGAAGCGATAGCTCAAGATTTGGTAAAGAACAGCGAGTAAAAGTTTGGATGTGACTGGAGCAGGTTAGAAAATATTACGTGAGACGTAACGACTTCACTGGAGGAAACCTCCGTGTTCATAACGGTGGATGTTTTTGTCTTGAGGCAAACGCGGCTAACAAAATAAAAATTAAAACTAGCGCAAAGTTTTGAGCAAGCCTGCGCAAAAAAGAATCGTCCTGTTAATAGTTTAAATAATATTTACTTGTCTACATGTTATATTATCATTTTTTAACACTAGCCTTTAGCTCTAAGATAAAAGCTCCTACATTCACGACCGCTGGCGTTTCCTTTGGGGCAGGATTCACAGTGAACATGATGTTGCTGTGACTGTCCATCAGTAACTCGTTGTCCTTAACCAGATCCTGAGCTCTCTTTTTATTTGTGTGGGACTTGCTAGTAGTGAAAGTAAACGATCGCCGACAGGAAGTACAGAGTCTGGCTTACTGTCCAGGAAGCCGTCACGTGGGGAAACTGTGCATATAGCCTATTATAGACAGCTTAAAGAGGGGGTATTGTGTTTTTTTCAATCACATAGCACCAGTCTATAGCACACTACAATGATGACGAAACCTTCTGTTGGTCTGTAAATGCAGTGAATTAGAAAAACTACCTTGTATAAAACTGCTCTCTCAAAATGGCTGTAGCAAATGTCTTGAAATAGGCCTCTGTCTCTTTAAGAACCTCTGACTCTTTCCGACACGCCCCCTCCACACGCTGTCTGTGGCATCAGTGGGGAGGGGGTTCTGCTGAGGAGCAGTGGTTGGTTACTCGGCTGGTGACGAAAGCTCGGAGGCGTCTCCAGGAGGTGGGGGCGTTCCTAGGAGGACTCAGGCAAACTTATCCCTAAAATGGCCGCCATCAGAGTTTTTTACAGATTACTCAAAAATACGTGAATGTGCCAAGGCAACACGTCCGGCATGTTTTTAATGAGGGAATGCCATAATAACATGATGTAAAGCTTGAAAAAGTCGATCTTGCATAACACCCCCCCTTTAAGGCACACCTGTGCAATAGTCATGCGTCTAATCAGCATCTTGATATGCCAGACCCAGGCCGCTCACAAAAACAAAGTTCGATATATTGAGGCAGGAAAGTATCGCGATAAACGAGAAGAAGTGTTCAATAACAGACTTAAACAGACATGTGAACAATATTTGAGCGAAATGGGTCTATTGCGTTTATAGAAAATGTTTCATGTCTTTGAGTTCAGCGCATGAAGAATGAGAGCAAAAACAAAAGAGTTATGTTTACATTTTTGTTGAGCAGTGTTGGGGAGAATACATCGAAATTGTATTTAGTTACTGAATACTGAATACTTGCCTTAAAATGTTTGTCTAATCAGAGTACTGTATTCTGAATACTATGAATACTTTTAGAATACTTTCACATTGATAAGTCATAATATTTATGTATAAATATGGCGTATAATTACAAAAATGAAGAGCTTGATTATTGGAACAAATGTTATAAACTCACTTATCATTAATTATGATCTTTTTGAAATGAAATGTGGACTGTACTTAAGTAATTCTCACTGGGATTACCTGGACATAGTGACGAGTGTGGGTTTGGGCAAACGCTTCAGAACGAGCTGCACTGCATGGACCAGGCGCTGGATCTCCTCCTCACTGCTGATGTGGTGAGGCAGCTCCACGGTGTCGCAGGTCAGACCGGCCTGGTGCACCTAGACAACACCAAAGCTTCAAGCACTCACATCTCGCCACATTGCTTCCACAACACTTCTCTATCGACAGGCAAACGCACAAAGCCTCACATCCACTAGGGGGCCCACAGAGGCTAAACATTTGCAATTATACAGATACATTCAAATTAATATGCGAACAATGGAGAATATGCCCACCATTTCATAGTCAGGATTAGACTTTCTCGATTTCAAACTTGAAATGAGGGCCGCTAAAGGGGCCATCCTGCAGGGGAACAAAAGCATGACATTTACTGTAGCCGAATCAAATATGGCGCTGTGTAAATGAGTCTAACCCAGAGTGCTCAGCCCAGCGAGCGACCGTCTCCTCTCCGTCGTCCTCCAGCAGGTCTGCGAAGGCCGCCTCCAGGTCCTCCAGCTGACGCACCCGCTGCTCCACGCACTCCTCCAGCGCCTCCTACAGGACAAAACACCGACAGGTCTGTTGACTGACTGGTCTATAGGCTATACGCTAGGCGAGGGTGAAGAGCTTAAGAGCAAACTGCATGAGAAATGAGTATAGCCTGCTGTTTAGACCATTGTGACAACACAAATGTGTTAAGAGCCACTCATTTACACCATCTACTTGCTTTAAGCTGGTACATTGTACCAAACGTACCCGATCAGCCCTGGGGGGTGGACCTCTGAAACTGTAGAGCTCCTGAAGGATGGTGTACTCCTCCTAGACGGTGGCAAATTTCAAAAATGAAATAAAAAACAGCACAATTTAAAGGTCAGGCTTTTGGACACAGACCTGTGTATAGAGCTCTTTGAAGGGGTTTTTGCAGGAAAAGAAGTCCAGGTCTATGTCCAGGATGTATGGCTGTGTGTCACTGAGTAAAGCCGACACATTTCTCACGATGTACTCCGTGGAGCCTGGCTTCTCTCCTTGGCCCTGTGTACTTAGAGTGGGGCAGTCTCTGAGGCCCTCTGGTGGCACAGGTGGGTCACTGCAGCCACTGACCCCAGGTCCACTGCTGCCCTCGGCTCGGGCTCTCTTCACTTCAGGCACGTTGGACTTTTCTGAAACAGACAATATGACGGTGACCGAAAGCACCATCAATGCTGACAGGAAACAATACAAACAGTGTCCAGACCTGGGAGTGGCTGCAGCCCTGGCGCTGTGGGTTCCACTCTGACCACGCTGAGCCTCAGGGGTTTACTGTTCTCCAGCTGCTCCTCCGAAACGTACAGCCCATCGCTCAGGAAGTAGTTCTCCACACTCGTCACCCTGTTGAAAGGTAATTGCCGCAGGGTTAGGGTTAGGGCCGCTCTTTGGGGGTCATTTATCAAGACAGGTGCTAAAGAACGGAGTGCAATCTGGAAAATAGCATGAAATAGCGTGAAAACGGCCTCAGTTGTTTAAAAAAGGAACTACAACTATCACTGCGAGGGACAAAATGTTCATGTAACATACAGACAGAGCCATACCTGATGGTGGTCGTGGACTTGTCCCGTCCCACCAGGAGCCGGTGTGGCCCCTCAGTGATCTGCTGGGCCCAGTACGGGTGTAACCAGGCCACAGAGGAGACGTGTCCAGCGTACACCATGGGCATGATCCAGTTCTCGATGCTTAGCTCACTGAAAACAGCACAGTGTGGATTCATTTTACTCTCCTGAGAATAGTTTCCATTTAACCATCCGACATCCTTGTTTGTAGGATGTACTTTCTGGCGGACGACTCCCCACTGATCTCACAATCTATGATGTTATTACAGTGTGAATGCCAGAAATCCCCAGTGAAAAGTAAAAAAAGAGTCAGTGATGCTCGCAATCATAGAAAAATTGTCAGCCAGCTCTTTATGTTGCTTTACCTGAGGAGTTTCTCCTTGTCAAACACGGTGTCGGCGGCCATGTTGACCGGGATGAGCAGGTCTGGATGGGAGTCCAGGTGAACCAGGGGAAGGCCGGCCAGGGGCAGGTGTCTGGAGGCGATGGAGCGGTAGATATGAGGCACCACCTACAGCACAGAGGCAGAATAATGAAATATCAGCAACATCATCATCATCCTTATTGTCCCTCTTTAACCTCCCCCCAAGTGCCTTCTCTCTCTGATCTTCATATCAGCTTTACCCAAATCTAAAAGGTTACCACCTATAGGCCAGTGTAACGCCTCATTTAAAGACCTGTTTGACATCTTTTTTTTGTTGCGTTTTCGTCACATTCTTGCCACATTTTCACAGCTTTTTGTAACCTTTTTTGTATTTTTCCTGTCGCCCTTTTGTTGCATTTTCATCCTCGTTCTCATCTCTTTTTTGTAAGGGTTGGGGTTTAGACACTTGACACATAAGCAAACAGCTTTTAGCTTTGGGTAAAGTCAAACAGGATGTTCTCCCTTGATTCAGGCAGGGGTTAAGGGGTTATAAACATTCAAGACTGCACTCTTTTGTATTTTGATGTTTTTATTTTTCTGAAAAATGCTTGGTTTTCACCGATCCCCTTGGTTTTAGTTATATCGTATCGTATCTATATCGAGATATCTGGCATAAATATCGAGATATGACATTTTGTCCTTACTGTTCAGCCCTAGTCTAGTCCGCAGGTTACAGACATTTATAACTCGATATTGATACGATAACGATATATCTTTCAGCCCTACACTAGACATAAAGCAGTTCCCAAAAAACGCCTGAACACAAACAGAAGCATTAAAGGCTCAATACCTGTTTTTTTTTATTGCAAACAATAAAAGGAGAAGCCACTAAATTAAAATGTTAGTTGTGCCCAAACTCATTTGTAGCTTTCCAAATATATTTGTAGCATCCACAACTTACAGGGTCATTTTTCACAAAAAATTTGGAAATGTTCATAAAATGTATACAAATGTTTTACAATTTGATGCACGCTGTTTTCCCCGTAAACGTTTGTGTTGACAATATACTAAAGGAGGACAAAATACATTTAATTCCATTTATAGACGTAAAATCAGGTATAGCTCCTTTAAGTTTAACCCAAAATTCTGACATTTCAGAATGGGATGGTGTGTCGCGAGGTGTCAGATGAGAGAAAATAGAACTTTCCAACAGCAAACCCCTGAAGTGGATTTTGGATTTATTTGACAGCACAGGCAGCTTTACCCAAATCTAAAAACTTCTTGAGACCGGTGTAAAGCTACAAAACTGATCTCAACAGATCATTTTCCTCACGTTGTTGCCGTGTTGCTGTCACTTTTATGACTGTTTTTTAAATTATTTTTTTGCTGTGTTTGTCACATTTTCTTCACATTTTTGTCGCTTTTTGTATCACTTTTTTCATTGCGTTTTTTGTTGCGTTTCGTCATGGTTTTTTTGCAGCATTTTCATCCTCATTTCATCCGTAATTTGATGCTTGTTTTCCAGAAACCTTTAGATTTGGGTAAAGCTGAACTGGAGACAATGTGATCGATTCAGATGGGGGTTAAGAGTTTAAAAGAACTACATTTTTTTTTTAGTAATGGAACAAAATTTGTGCACCTTTAGTATATTGTAAACTCAGACATTTGAGGAAAAAAAATCAAACAAAAAGCAAAACAATCTAATAATAAAGCCTTTGTATCAACTGTTTGAACTTGCAGGCTAGTTTTATAACATTTTTGCAAAAGTGATCCCGCAAGTGGTACAATGCAAATTGTTTCTTTGAAAAATTGGATTGCTACAAATATGTTAGGAAAGTTCGGACCACAGAACTATTAATAAAATCTCCAATGTTTCTGGTGCTGTTGCATATGAACTCAAATATTTTATACAAGTAAGATAGCATGATACTGTTGCTATAAAAGTTTTATGGCTAAGCACTTCAGTTACTGATAGATAATTATAGCTTACTGAGCAAGCCTAAAAATACATGTCCTTGTATTGCAGCACATGTGTTAGCTACTAAGGACGTTTTACATGTTTTATAAGTATAGAATTAATGCTAGACTAAAACCAAGCATTAATGTGAAGTGGGATTGCTGAAGAATAATCTGAAAAAACAGTTTTAAACCAAACTCACATCGTGGTGGTCCTCCACAATCCACACCGGCAGGTCCTTGTAGGTCCTTTTCTGCGGCGCAGAGCTCATATCCGCTGATGAACAAAATCTGTACAAGTATAAGGTTAATTCATTACATTTCTAGTCTCAAAATGCTTCAAATTGGAAGAGAAATGGGTTGCCGAGCTAAATATGCTAACGCTAACATGCTACCATGGCGACCAAGCACCGGCGACCGCTCTGATTGGTCCATAGGGCCCGGGTGGAGCTTACTTTTAGGCATAAGACAATCAGAGAAAAGGAAAACGGCACATGGTTACTCGTGGGACCAATCAGAGCAGCGGTAGCAAAGGAACTCCACGTTGTTTTTGTGTTCGTGCTGAAACAAAAGATCTGTGAAGGTTATTTTGTTCCCCATTTTGTTCCCGCTTATTTTTTCATTTTTTTTCCCCATGTATTTTTTCTTCATTTCTTTCCTATTTTTCCGCTATTTATTTTTTTCCGTTTTTTTCTTATATTTTTTTCCACATTTTTTCTTCATTCTTCCTTTATGATCATTATTTATTTTTATAACATAAAAAACAAAACAAATGCCATGATTTCAAAAACGTGTTTCAGATGGCCTTCATCCAATTACGTTCTTATGTATTTTACGTTACAGTCTATAAAAAGGGGAAAAAAAGAAAGAAAAAAAAGACTTGTGAAGGTTTTTTTTTTATTTTTATTTGGTTTCATTTGAAATATACATAGAAATATAGCGGAAAAAAGAGCCAAACTGTGACAAAATAAATTAAACATATTGACAGAAAAACACATTGGTTTGATGTGGAGGCTATCTGACGACCTCTGGTGGCTGTGAACTGATGCTACAGCTACTCCACTCCTTATTGCCTACACAGGTTTTCTCAGTTGTTTGAACACATTTTTAGAAACCTGGTCCTAGTTTCTCTTTTGATTCAAACAGTGATCTCAACATTTTACTTTTATATTAAATATTGTATTGCCCTATCTATCTATCTATCTATCTATCTATCTATCTATCTATCTATCTATCTATCTATCTATCTATCTATCTATCTATCTATCTATCTATCTATCTATCTATCTATCTGTCTGTCTGTCTGTCTGTCTGTCTGTCTGTCTGTCTGTCTGTCTGTCTGTCTGTCTGTCTGTCTGTCTGTCTGTCTGTCTGTCTGTCTGTCTGTCTGTCTGTCTGTCTGTCTGTCTGTCTTCTATCTTCTAACTTGCATAATGCAAGTTCCTGATGATTACTGGAGGATACATGCTTCCAGTTAATATTAAGATCAGGTGACAAATTTGCAGCTGTAGAACAACAATACGACGCCGGCCATCTGCCAGGAAATGTGACTTGTTTTGGCTCATACCTGGAATGAGTAGAATCTGCCTCGCTGCACTCAGGGTTTAACTTGACATTGATGCAGTTGGACGTTTTTTTTTCCGTTTGTTTGAACGTGTGGCGATATTTGCATGGTTGATTTGGATCCCTATTCAGGCGAACACATTGCCCCATCCCTCAAGCTTTCGGGGCAAAAAAAAGATCTATAGCAAAGATTTGAAATAGCACTTCATAATGGACTTTTCCCAATGGTCACGCCAGTCCAAAAGTGTTCCTTTATTTCTTGTTTTTTTGAACAATGTGTAACAAAGTGCACAAAGTGAAACAAAGGTGTACAAAGTGAAACAAAGGCGTACAATGTGAAACAAAGGTGTACAAAGTGAAACAAAGATGTACAAAGTGAAACAAAGGTGTACAAAGTGAAACAAAGATGTACAATGTGAAACAAAGGTGTACAAAGTGAAACAAAGATGTACAAAGTGAAACAAAGGTGTACGTGTAGCCATAGGACGCTCCATATGCGTAATCATGGAGAAACCCTATTCCATCAGAAACCCTGAAGGCCGCCATGATGGAAAGTAAAGGTTCCATGCTGGGAGCCGCTGGGTCACTGAAAGGTCAAATACGCACTAATATAAACTGTTGTTTGTGCATAAAAAGTTTTCATAATACGCCTTTAACTGGTGGCGGCAATGGTTACACATACGCACGTCCCAACAAACCTTTTGGAGTGAGTCTGAACACTATCTCCCTTTTCCCATCATTGATATCCACTTTTTTCATTTGTAAGAAGGTTTAGCACATTCCTTTTTATTCATCACTATTACAGTTTTTCTCCATTGGTTTGGCTCATTTCTTGAAACAGAAATGACATTCTCAAAACAACATGGACAAATCTCCAAACCTCTTGGAGATTTGTCCATGAACAGAATTGAATTTCTTATTAATTTCATCAAATTTCAAATGTCTAAGTCCATGTCTCAAAGTCTCAGTATATATTTGCAAATGATTAAGCACATGTAGCCTACAATCAGCACAATTTCCAAGTGAATAGATCTTGTTGATCGAAACTGATTGTCGATTCTCAGTCTAATGGTTGTTTGCTGTAAAACGTGTCAGCGTCATTTCATTGTGTAAGTCGTCACATTTCACAATAGTCCGTTCAACTGTCAAAATTAGCCAAGAACACAATACCATGAACGCCATATATGAATCCCTTGGAACATTCGATACATTTATTACAGCAATTAACAGTCAGGTGAAAGTAGAACTGGACTAACAAAGGAGGAGGCTCTGTGATGTGGACGAGAATCTTTGGCCAGACAGACAGCAGTGTGTGGATGACCAGGAGGGCGAGGGCGTTGGCCTGGAGAGGGAGAGTGAGGACAGCGACCAGTGAAGAATTCAAATAAAATAAAATGTATTTATATTGCACATTAAAAAAACTACTGTTGTAGACCAAAGTGCTTTGCAAAAGGTCTACGGTACATAAAAAGACAATAGCTTGTGAGTTGTGAAACTTTACAGCACTGTAGGCTGCATATGATTTTCATTGTTTTTTGTTTGTGTGTTATGTTACAGTATGTCATGCTAAATGTTCTTTGTACTCTGATGTATGGAAGTGACTTTATTTGTGTGAATGATGATGGTTACAGTTTCCTTGGCTGTATGAGTGCAGAGTGTGATATCAAACCTTGGAGGCGACTCTTACCCTCATATCCTCTTTCTTTGTTGTTGTTCTTTTTCCAGTTTTATACACAATTGTATTATGTAAGCTACTTTTTCAATGAAGGTATTCAAATCGTCTTCTGCGCTGGTGGTTGAAGTCTCGACCACCAGTACAGAAGACGATTTGAATACCTTCATTGAAGATGGACAACTCCTGTACGACTGAGAGCTTACACAGACATTATGTTAGCTAAACAAAAAAAAGTGACAGTAACCATTTTCAATGAAGGACTGGGCTCAGACTGAAAGGTGGACATGAGGGACATTTCATTGGTCCTCTGCCATAGAGACAAAACATCTAAACATTTAGACTTGCAGTGCTCACACAGGCCAAAGGGACTAAGCATTTTGGGGGCACTGACTGTTTAAATGAGAAGGAAATGTAGTTTTGAAGCATGAGTGAACTGTTTTGGGAGAGGTCTGAGCTTTTGCAGGTGAACCATGGTGTTGTGCTGAACTGTAAGACTGTTTTGGAAAATGAGCTTAGAGATTAAGAATGTAATTTAATGAGCCAAACCAATGTAAAAAAAAATTGTTAGACAGAATTCCAAAATACCAGAGAGTGTTGCCTCAGGTTTGGGAGGTGTGCTGTTTGAATGTGAAAACTTGTCAGGGCCGTTGCCGTCCACACCTTTATTTTGGAAGAAATACCAGAGCCTACTGTAACTGTCAAATGAGCCCATATCAATCTAGTAATGAGAAAGTAATGTGGGGATCATTCTGTGTTATTGTTGCTTTCCCAGCATGTTTATGGTCAAATTTTGGATGCATTTCTGATGTTTTTTTGTCATGTTTTTAATAATAATGATAATAATAATAATACATTTTATTTGTATGGCGCCTTTTTAAGCACTCAAGGTCGCCTCACATCAAGGAAACATATTAAAAGTAGAATGCATGAACACTAGAGAACAAAATGTTGCTTTTTCATGGTTTTATTTTGTTGATATATTGGTAACACTTTACATTACGGGCTGGTAAGTCTGTGGTACTTACAGTGGTAATTACTAGTAATGACAGTGGTACTTATTGTGGTACTAAAAGTGGTAATTACTAGTAATTGGGGTTAGGGAGAAAGGGGAGTTACCACTGTATCTCTCATTACTAAGAGATACAGTGGTAATGCTCTTAGTAATGAAGTACTTCTATTTACTTTGGTATTTTAAGTGATAGTTTCTAGTAGTTACAATGATATATCTATGGTACTTACTGGTAGTTCAAGGATACTACAGCAGCAATTCTTAGGTAGTAAATGAGGTACTTCTACAAACAACATAAAACAGCATTAGGGAAAACAAGAAGTACAACCTTCATTACTAAGAGTTACCACTGTTTCTAGAAGTACATACCTTGCAATTCTCACTATAGTATCCTTTAAGTACCACGATAAGTACCTAGAAGTGCCACTGTAAGTACCACCATAAGCAACACTGTAAGTACCACAATAATTACCGAGAAGTACCACTATTACTACTAGTATTTACCACTGTAAGTACCACCATAAGTATCTAGAATTACCACTGTAAGCACCAAGGACTTACTGGCCCGTAATGTAAAGTGTTACCGATATGTTTGTTCCAGCAACTTTTCTCCAGAGGGATTTTGGATCTTGTTTAGTTTTAAAATAATATATATTTTTAGTGGAAAAATCTGTTAAAAATAAAAAGAATAAACTGAAAGCCAAGACTGTTTGAAGTCTGTAGGTGATGCTAATGTGGAGATACACAATGTGAGAAAATGGCCTCAAAATGACAGTTTTCCAGATAAAACCATCAAGAAACATTGAATCAGTGCAATGATTAAGCCCTAGCCCCCCACCGTAACCAAGAACATTTCCTTCAGTTCGGCTGTACCCAAATCTCAAAACTTCTTGACCTGGGAATTTACGGCCAGGTGAATGTTTATATGTTAAGAGAACAAATCGGCCCAAAACCTGAAAATGGTGCTGCTGTTTTGTTGTTCATTGTCTTCAGACATCTCCAGAAATCAGCATTGGGAGTTGGTGGAAGCGGCGATTTGGTTGGAGGAAAATGTGTCTCCAGCCTCTTCAATGCGCCAAGTCTGGAGGGGCAAGATGTGCTCCTACTGAGCCCTATAAGTCTGAAGTGACATTTCTTACAAATATTTATGTTGTCAACAGGGGAGTCAGGACAGCGGACCATAGTGGACCATAGTGGACCATAGCGGACCATAGCGGACCATAGAGGACCATAGTGGACCATAGTGAATCATAGTGGACCATAGTGAACCATCGTGGACCATAGTGAACCATAGTAAACCATAGCGGACCATAGTGGACCATAGTGAACCATCGTGGACCATAGTGAACCATAGTGGACCATAGTGGACCATAGTGGACCATAGTGAACCATAGTGAACCATAGTGAACCATAGTGGACCATAGCGGACCATAGTGGACCATAGTGGACCATAGTGGACCATAGTGGACCATAGTGGACCATAGTGGACAGGGGGACGACAGGACCTGGGATCAGCCCGACACAGACACCGTCACTTTTTAAATCAATTAAATTTATTTTGGAATCACAGGGAAAAGTTTCAAAATGGTGTTGACGTTAAGGGTACATTTCCGTCTGTCAAAATAGTGATCAATTCGCCATGTTATCAGACAACTCATTAAAAAAACACAAAGAAAGTACATTTAGATGGCATAGGTTACGAAGTAGCCCCGTGTGCGTGAGTGAGGGTCAGGGCGTTTTGGCTCTGGGAAAAAAACATGGCGCTCCTTGTGCAGCGTCACCGTGGCGATGTGGTCATCCGGTCTCCTGCCCCTCAGTAAACCTATACGAATACAGAGATGGACAGAACCAACACAAAACAAGTTAGAAAATCTCAGGGTAATCATGGACATGGTCATATTAAGTCCATTACTACCTTCTAAACAAACAGAGTGTCTAAACCGGACTTGGAGAGACTAATTAATGTGCTTGTCTCCAGTCGGTCAGACTACAGTAACGGCCCCTCACTGGCCTTTCCAAATGAGCTTTCAGACAACTGCAGTACATCCAGAACGCTGCTGCTAGAGTCAGGACCAGAACCAGGAAATACGACCATATTAGTCCAGCGCTCCGGTCTGTGCACTGGCTTCCTGTCGCTCAAAGAATACACTGCGTTCCAAATTATTATGCAAATTTGATTTTTGTGTCAAAAAGGTAAAAAAAAACCAATAATAATGAAACTCATGGATGGTATCGTGTCTTGGGGCTCTATGAATCACTGACATTAATCTCAGAGACCTGGGATGATTAGTTCTCAGGTTAAGCCCAGTTAAGGGAAAAACTACTGAAAAAGGGTGTTCCACTTTATTAAGCAGATCATCATTTTCAAGCAATATGGGAAAGAAAAAGGGTCTTTCTGCTGATGAAAAGCGTGAAATAGTTGAATGCCTTGGTCTAGGTATGAAAACCTTCGATATTTCATGAAAGATTAAGCATAATCATCATACTGATAAGAGATTTGTGGATGATTCAGAGCACACACGGTTTGTGCAGATAAAGGCACAATATGGACGGTTTCTGCCAGACAAACACATCAGATTAGGAGAACAGATGCTATAAAGCAGCATACAGGTATTTGAAGCTGCTGGTGCCTCTGGAGTCTCCCGAACATCAAGGTGTAGGACCCTCCAGAGGCTGCAGTTGTGCATAAACCTTCTATCCGGGCCTACCCTAAACTGTTAATTGAATGTTCATGAACAGAAACGGCTACAGTGGCTCAGAAATACATGAGGACTCATTTTCAAACAGTCTTGTTCACTGATGAGGCCGTGTAGCCCTGGATGGTCAAATCAATGGAGTAGTAGATAGTTGGTGAATGGCCACAATGTCCCAACAAGGCTGTGACGTCAGTAAGGAGGTAGCGGAGTCATGTTTTGGGCCAGAATCATGGTGAGGGAGCTGGTCGGCCCCTTTAGGCCCTTATCACACAAGGGCTCCTATGGTAAAATATAACTTGACCTGTTCATATTTTTTTGATTGAAATAGCTTTTGATTTCAGTAAATATCACCTCCTAATGCTACAAATTCAACAAATGACCATTTTAAGTTAATTACTAGCTTTAAAATGTATTGAAACGATGAGTTGCAAAAATAATTTGGAACAGTGGATTTTGAGATTTTTACTGTATTTATTTTTGAAAAAAATACTGTTATCACTAGGAAATTTTTTCCACCACATTTAAATGATCCTCTACCAGTTAAAGTGATAGTCTGGATGTCTAAATGTTTTACATTTTTTAAGAATTGCACAAAATTTACCTCCTGGCCTTAAACTTTGATATATAGTGAGTACAAATATATATTATTATATATTTTTTAAGTCCCTCCTTCCCTGATCTCAGCAACTACTCAAGAGCCCGTTCGCCGATCGCGTAGACCAATAAAATGCGAGCAAGACGATGATTGACACTTCATGCGCGCTGCAGGCTCGCGCCCGAGAACTGAGCACGCGCAGAGAGAGTTTCTCGTACCTGGATCCGCCATTACGCCCGAGCGCCGCTCTGGACAACAACAGCCAGAAGCTACGACTGCCTGCTCCTTCTCTTTAGACATGTAAACAGTTGAAAAGTCCATCTTCTAAACTAGCAGAAAAACGAGGGCAAGACAGATGTGGAATTTATATCGGAGAGTTGTACAACAGATGGACGGAGCTACGTGAGCCCAGCTGCAGCACGGAGGAAGAGAGATGGCAAAGTTTCTACAGGTAAATGCATGACATTTTGAAGTTTTCATGACGATAATTAGTTGAATTTAGTCTCTCATGGTTAGGGTTTTTGCATATGCTAAGTGCTAATACGCTAGCTAACTATGACCTGTTTGCATGGCGTTATAAAGCTATAAGGTTAGCCTACTGTAAACACTGACACTGATCACCGCGATGTTTTCACTTTACATGCACGTGAATTGACCATGTATATTTCTGTGCAAACTGGCGTTACATCAAATGTAGCATTGAGATTTTGAGACGTGCAGACACGCAGTGTTTATAATAGATCCATGAGTATATGTAATGTCAAAATCTAAATATAGTGCTTGAGTCTGAACTTTATTGTACGATAAATAAATGAGGGCCAGTGGGCTACGTGCGTTATTGAAGAAAATGTGATTCAAAATATAGCTTACTCTGTAAGAATTGTATTAGACTTGCACAATGTCGTTGTTACATTCTGTGTAAATATACATAACTTTATGTTTCCAGTTACCAAACCGGATCAGGAGTTCCAATATCTACTCCCAAAATATAAAAAAACAACCACTATCCTGCTCATATTGCTGTGTCAGCACTATCAAGTGTCCACGGGGACTTCTCTGAGAGGTAAGAATTTTGGGGGGTAAATTAGATTATCACACAACACGACAGTGAAGGTAAAGGGCAGAAAAAAATGTGCATTGAAATTCGAAGCCCCACATCCCAAAAAATCTACACAGAAACAAAGTATAGACGTGTGAACTGTAGTGGATTGAGGATAATAGTCTAATCTAATGGTGTGCATTACTTACTAAAAATAGGTAAGCCTTGCTGATGCTAGCCATGGAAAAACAGACACCCAAACACCACAAATAATTCATAAACTGCCACTATCCTGTATTTGTAGAGATAATGATTTTGAAGAGAGAGTGAACATCTTGGAGCAAGAGGAAGCTTCTACTTCAAGAACCGGAGAGTAAGTAAAACATGTTTGGTATCTTTATAGTTGTCACACTGGTCATTGACACTGAAATGAAAATAATATTTTTGTTTTTTGTTTAGTTTACCATCACTTGGTATTCCTGAGGAGGAGAACAGCCACACTGTGAGGATTTGAGCTTGTGTTTACAAAAACAAGTTTAAACCAATCCAGTCCTGTTCCACATAAATACATGCAGATATAGACACGCAACAGAACATGTAAACCTTTGTACATAATACTCATTTTTCACACTGTGTTCAGGGGCCTCTCTGAGCAGGACAACAGACCTGAATGACCTTCAGCACATACATGAGCAGGAGGCAGAGGTCCACATTACAGAAGTGAGTACTGATGCCCACTCACACATTTCTGCTCTTTTCAGTGTCATCGTTTTTTTGTTATGAAACTTATAATTGGACACATCTAAAGCAGTTATAATTTTTATTTTAAATTTATAATCCTGACACAGGAAATGGCATATACAAAGACAGTGGAGCACAGATGATGTGGCTGGGACTAAGAACTTTGGCAAAAAGTTCCATGCAGTAAGTAAAATTGTGAGCTTTGTAAAAGATGCTTATTGTGCATTATACTGTACATGTATTTGATTTTTGTCTCTTTTCTGTGTAGGCTGGTCAGCAAAAGGGATGTTTCACAGTACTACAGTGAACTAAGACATCTGTGATCATGTCTGGTTCTGATGCATGAACGTAACGCACTGGAAAGTGAACGGGTGAACAGTGAAAGGTTCAACGGCGTGAGGTCATTCTGAAAGAACGTTGGTTCAAAGAAGTACTAAAGTATGTGAAGTTTAGGTATTGTATTTACAATTTCTTTTTAAATGTAAATTATAGAAGCTTCAAAGTATGCATTATTTTTGTAGATCAACAGCACGCCTGGAGACATCTTATGTACGCCCGCAAAAGATACAGATGACTCGCCCATTATGGATACAAGAATGCAACTCTCAGCCTTCACCGTGTACACAGATCTGCAAAGAGGAATACTGATGGATGTATAATTGCATACAGTATGTACACATTTTGTAAACTATGTATCTTCATTGCTTTTCTACGATTTACTTTTTTAGCATTATTTTGTCTCTATTTCAGATACCGGAAAGTATTCAATAAAAAGTCCAGGTGCTGCAGGATGTATACAGTGAAGGTTGAGATGGACAGTTCATATATTCCAGAGCTCCAGACAATGATAGTTGCTGCACGTCGCGCAAAAGTGAGATCCTCAGACAACTGGGTTTGCTGTAAAATGTCTCTGACCCAACAACCCAGGAGTTACTCCAACACCAGCACATAAGGAGATGGTATGGACTCATTTACTCTTCTCACAATATTGACTATAGAAATTGCATACATCTATGTATCCATAACATTATCCTTGTTTTTTACAGGTCAACAATTGCCACAGAAATAACATCATGATGTTTTTTTTTATATATAAATAAATAAATAGTTGTTGAAAAATATTTGACCATTGTTTGATTCTATGTGTAACCAAATGTTTCCCTGACAAGTTATGAGATGGTATTTCTGTGCATGTTTTTTTTTTAGGTAATGTGTTGCTGTGTGTGCTTTGAAATTACAAACTGTATTATATTGCATTCTTTATTCTCATGAAAACAAAGCAAAGTGACTTCAACTGAAATGTTAATTACACTCGACATGTGGCATAAATCCAATGTAGGGCCCACTAGGATCAGTGTGTCTGATTTAGTCTCTACTTGTGACACTTTAGAAATGCAGTTCACTGGAGGCTGCAGGCAGCATGTTTTTCAATATCAGTGGGCATTTCTGCATTGGGGTGTGTCCAGGAGGTGCAGAGTGAGAGATGATGTCAAACAGAACAACAGGGTCTTTGTCCACCGTCCTGACCTCCAGAGTCATATTCTGTATGCGCATACCAAAAGAAAGAGTAGTTTTGTTTTACAAACACATTTTATTACAATTGCTGTAAATGGTTACACAGACTTCTGAAGGGACTTACACGTTCGAAGTGTAGCCTCTGATAATGACCAGGGGCTAAATCCTCTTCACTAAGGTCTAAAGCTGGGTCTCCAACATGCTTCCACGACCCTGGCCACAGATGCTTTTGGAGATGGTCTGCTTGATGCTGCAGGTGGGGTTTATTCATCATCGGAGGATCCTCCCATTACAGAGCTTTGCAGAAGATGAAAGATAACATAATTAGAAAAAACAAAAGCAATATGGACTAAATCTGAAGTGGTCTAAAACACACCAAAAAGACGACAGGACAATAAATCGTACGCTAGCTGTTAGCATATCAAAGAAGTAAACACAATGTCGCGTGCTATAAACCATGCCAAACGATGTCAAAACTACATGTTTACTAGTTATACCAGTTTATTTGACATTTCAGTACAAAGTTAGCTGCATAAACGTGTTATCGCCGTCAAAAACACAACGATTTTCTAACATAAAATGCATTGTTACCTTGGAAAACTCCATTGTTGACAATGTCACCGTAATGTCTCTCCTCGTCACTTCTTGGCCCATTGAACCTCGCGCGTGCACGGGAAAACAGGCGTGGCTTCCCCGACAAATCAGGAGGGGAGGGGGCGGGAGCTGGAGCCGTTTTTTTCAAAAAAGAGAGCTCTCTCTCTTTATTCCTGACAAACTCCAGACTATCACTTTAAAGACTTGAAAATTATGCTGACTCTCATTTGAGTTGACAATTTAGAAAATCTTTGAAAAATGTCATTTGCATAATAATTTGGAACGCAGTGTAGACTTGAAAATAGCTCAGCTTGTGCACAAGTCTCTTCACGGTCAGAATCAGAATTGTTTACATTGTCATTGTTTGAGAACAGGTTCACAAACTAGGATTTTTTCTCGGTAAAACCTATAACACAGAATTTATATAAATATAAAAACTTTAAAACTGTCTATAAGGGCATGTATAAAGAAGATTAAAATAAAAAAATTAAAAGTGAAATATGATAAAAACAACAACAATTTGACATAGGTGTATTAAGTAATAGCAGCGGATCTAAGTATGGGGTGAATAGTCCGTGTCCAGGACTCTGGGTCCTGGAGGTGAACAGGTCCTGGAGAGATGGGAGCTCACAGCCAGTCACCTTCTCAGCAGCAGCACAATGCGCTGCAGTCGATGTTTGTCCTGGTCTGTAGCGCCGCGGTGATGGATGATGGCCGTGTAGGCACCAAAGTATATAGCTGACATGAGAAAAAAAAGAAAAAGCTTTATATGTATGTGAAAATAGAAGAAGGCGAGTGCATCAATGGTCGGGGAAAGAGTGAGAAGGTAGACCGGTGCTCTTCGAAGACTGGGCTGAGCTTTATAAGAATACATTTGCTGAGACTGGCTTGTAGAGTAGCTGGTGCTAAGTAGCGAACGCAGTCAAAAAAAAGCAAAATAAAGTCTGAGGCACTCGAGTCATGTAGCAAAAATAAAAGTCCTTTATTGAGTATGGACCAGCCTACGCGTTTCGACTGCACAGGTCTTTGTCAGGGCACTTTATTTTGCTTTTTTTTGACTGCGTTCGCTACTTAGCACCAGCTACTCTACAAGCCAGTCTCAGCAAATTTATTCTTTATATATATGTATTGTATAAATACAACTCTTCCTCACCCTACACGGGCGGTCTCTCTTTTTTCCTCCAAGCTCGGGTCCTCTACCGTTGGCCTGGGAGCTTGAGGGTTCCGCGCAGTATCTTTGTTGTTCCTAGAACAGCACTTTCTGGACTGAGATGTCTGATGTATTTCCTGGGAACTGCTGTAGCCACTCCTCCAGTATGGGGATCACTGCCCCGAGGGGCACCACTGATGCCTTCACTATCCAGGCCTTCTCCAGCTCTTCTCTGAGCCTCTGGTATTTCTCTATTTCCTGATGCTGCAATCACTTGGTATTTCCAAGTGATATATACAGTCATTCTAAAGGGCAGAATGTCGTCATAGGCCTGGTTGACAAAAAAAAAGAGCACCACACCACATCATATGGAGGTGGTCTGCTGATACCATTGGCTCCAGCAGAATAATGGAGTGTCCATCTCAGTCTCTGACCTCAGTGTCATTGAACCACAGTGGGCAGAGCTCAAACGTGCAGTTCATGCAAAACAGTCCAGGAATTTACAGGAATTGGACGCTTTTTGCCAAGAAGAGTGGGCCACTTTACCATCAGAAAAAGTAAAGCACCCCATCCACAACTACCACAGAAGACTCCAAGCTGTCACTGATGTTAAAGGGGGAAATACACAGTATTAAGAAATGGGGTGTGTAAACTATTGGTCAGGGTAATTTTAGTACTTCCTTTTTTCATTATGATTTAAAAATAGTAAACTCAGTTGTTTGACCTTAAATGGATTCACACAACCACTAACTATGAGTGAAAAAATACTTTGATCTTCATATTCATTGAAAAATATATAAAAAATTCTGCCAGGGTATGTAAACCTTTGAGCACGTGCCTCTCTAAAGTATTAATACACCTTGAACTTTTGCACAATTTGTCATGTTTACAACCATAAACATAAAGATTTTATTTTTTATTTTTTACTGAACGTTTACACACAAGTAACAGACAACTGTGAAGTGAAAGCAAAATGATACATGACTCTGTTATTTTTCAAAAAATAGAAAAGGGAAAAGTGGGGGAAAAGTATTCATTCATACAGCATGAATGAATACTTTGTGGAACCCCCTTTTGCTGCAATAACAGCAGCAAGTCTTTTGGGTTTGACTCTACAAGATTTGCACATGTAGAGACTGACATTTTAGCCCATTCCTCTTTACAAAACAACTCAAGCTCTGTCACATTAGAAGGAGAGCGTTTGTGAACAGCAGTTTTCAAATCTTTCCACAGATTTTCAATAGGATTTAGGTCAGGACTTTGACTGGGCCATTCTAACACATTCATATGTTTTTTAAACCATTCCATTGTAGATTTATCTTTGTGTTTAGGGTCATTGTCCTGCTGAAGGTGAATCTCCGCCCCAGCCACAGTTCTCTTGCTGACTCCAGCAGGTTTTCCTCCAATATTTGCGGCTGTATGAGTGGTCAGCAGGGTGCCTTTACTTTCCATCACAGTGGTCTCTATGATGCTCCCGGATCAATTGCTTGGGAGGTTTTCTCTGCTCACGGAGAACCAGAAAACCTACAAAACAACTGATCGTGGAGCGTTGTAGAGGTCACCGTGATGGAAAGTAAAGGCGCCCTGCTGACCACTCATACAGCCGCAAACATCAACTTTTTTCTGCACATAAAAAGTTGCATAATGCACCTTTAAATGATGATCAAAACAACCTGATAACATTGATTTGAAGACTCATTTAATACCTACATTTGCACAATAAAATGTATTTCATTTGGCATTTGTTTGGCAAATTTGGGGGAAAGCTCCGCTGAACTGATAGAAGCTCTCCTTGTTAGATGTGCCGCTGCCTTTGAACAAAGGAAAACATATCAAACATGATTTATAGTGCCTCTCGAAAGTATTCATATACCTTGAACTTTTGCACATTTTGTCATGTTTACAACCCTAAACATAAAGATTTTATTTTTTTTACTGAACGTTCACACACAAGTAACAGACAACTGTGAAGTCAAAGCAAAATGATACATGATTCTGTTGAGTTTCAAAAAATAGAAACGTGAAAAGTGGGGCGTGCATTAGTATTCATACAGCATCTGAGTGCATTAAATTGACTTTATAACATTCCTAATGACTCCAGAATGTTCACACCTTGGCCTAACCATTAAATAGAGGCCACCTGTGTGTAATCTACTCTCAGTCACTAAACAACATCATGAAGGCCAAGGAGCACCAGAGAGGTCAGGGATAAAGCTGTGGAGAAGTTTAAAGCAGTGTTAAGTTATACAAAGATTTCCCAAGATTTAAACATCTCACGGGGCACTGTTCAATCCATCATTCAGAAATGGAAAGAGTATAGCACCACTGTGAACTTACCAAGACACGGTCATCCACCTAAAATATTAGACCGAACAAGGAGAGCACTGGTAAGAAATGCACCCAAGTGCCCCAAGATAACTCTGGAGGAGCTGTGAAGTCCTACACAAATCTGGCCTTCATGGGCGAGTGGCAAGAAGAAAGTCATTATTGAAAGGAGACCATAAGAAATCCCGTTTGAAGTTTGCTAGAAGTCATATGGAGGACACAGCTCCATGTGGAAGAAGGAGCTTTGGTCAGATGAGACAAAAATTGAACTTTTTGGCCCAAATGCAAAACGTTGTGTATGGAGCAAACCTAACACTGCTCATCGTCCTGAGTGCACCATCCCCAGTGTCAAATATGGGGGGGGGGGGGGGGGGGGGGGGGGGGCATCATGCTGTGGGGCTGCTTTTCCTCAGCGGGGACTGGGGAGATTGTAAGAATAGTTGGGAACATGGATGGAGCCAAATACAGGGACATTTTGGAGGAAAACCTGCTGGAGTCACAAGAGAACTGAGGCTGGGGCGGAGATTCACCTTCAGCAGGACAATGACCCTAAACACAAAGATAAATCTACAATGGAATGGTTCAATAAAAACATATTAATGTGTTAGAATGGCCCAGTCAAAGTCCTGACCTAAATCCTATTGAAAATCTGTGGAAAGACCTGAAAACTGCTGTTCACAAACACTCTCCTTCTAATGTGACAGAGCTTGAGTTGTTTTGTAAAGAGGAATGGGTTAAAATGTCTCTACATGTGCAAATCTTGTAGAGTCAAACCCCAAAAGACTTGCTGCTGTTATTGCAGCAAAAGGGGGTTCTACAAAGTATTCATTCATGCTGTATGAATACTTATGCACGCCCCACTTTTCGGTTTTCTATTTTTTGAAAAATAACAGAATCATGTATCATTTTGCTTTGACTTCACAGTTGTCTGTTACTTGTGTGTGAACGTTCAGTAAAAAAATCAAAATAAAATCTTTATGTTTAGGGTTGTAAACATGACAAAATGTGCAAAGGTTCAAGGTGTATGAATACTTTCGAGAGGCACTGTATTTACCATGTCAGCCACATCTTTAGCCCACAGTCTCCTTTTTTCATGCCGGCTGAAAAATTAGTGATGTCGTAGTGCAGACTTGTTTTTACTGCAGCTGTGCAGCACTTATTGACATAACTGGGATTCCCCCGCCCATAACTGAGCCTTATTATGTCACAACACGCCTGTGCTGTTTCCCTCCTCGCAACGCACACCTGCCTGATTATGCAGTGGACCCTGAACGTGTCCATGTGTCAACTGGGTGACCCTGGCTGCTGCCAGGCTGCTGCCAGGGTCACTGCGGGGCAAGCGTCGTCCTCTGTTTATTCAGACAACAAAATGTTTGACATTCATTGTTACATAAGGAGCACAAGTGACACAGCATGGAACAGGAACAAGTGTGTCTTCAAATTGTTATTACCAAACTCACATAACCACATAGCTAACTTGAAATGATGCATTGTGCTCACAAGGCTGTTTAGAGGCCAATATTTGGTTCATGCACAAGTTGGGCTATTGTTGGAGGTTTTTATTTGGCTCAGTCAGGAGGTTCAGATTCCCAGCTCACAGAGACCAGCTGGGCCGCTCCTGACAGATTGTCCCAGTGTTATGAAAAATTACTCATAAAATGATCCCTAACCCATTCAGAAAAGTGTTTGTGTGCTGCACGGGACCTGCTCCTATAAAAGAGTTATGGTAATGTTGTAAAACGTGCCTCATTTTCCCATAAAAGTGCAACATTCACACGTTTACTGCTACTTTTTGTGTGTGTAAATTTGTGAAGGCGGAAGTGGCCCCTAAAGATACTACCGCTCATAATTGTACCGCTCATTATCTCCGTGCCCTCAGATAATGCTGCAGATAGAGAGGTGAAGGCTAGCATTGTTGGCCAACACTGAATCTGCAGCAGCACGGAGCAGAGTCCAAGGCTCTTCCTAATCTCTGCAAAGGTCACAGATACAGGAACATCTGCACGTTTAAAAGAACCTCATACTCCAGGTTTTCAACTGGATTTGTTATCTTTACTAGGACTTGTATTGTTGGGACAAAGCTTAACAGGTTTATTTTTTCTCCTCATAGGCACTTTGACCTACAGTGGTTAAAGTGGACTTTGGGAGGTGGTGGAACTCTAATCTAGAAGACTCAGAACAATACATCCATATATGAAAGGCTGTATAGATTGTCACAGAAGGTGTTTACATTACTTTTATGTTAAATGAAGTTTTAAACCATTTTACTTCTTTATGTGTGGTCTTGTTTGAGAGACTCTCAGAAAGTGACAGCTAGTCCTCCCCAGGAAATCTAAAATCAAAGCGCAGTCTGGTGCTGGTCTAAGTAAGAATATGCTTTTTAAGTCTTAGTGATGAAAATCAGAACTGTCTATTAGGCTACTTGTATTATTTAAAAATATGGGTAAAAAAAGGAGGTAAAGAGAAAAAAAAATGCTCTGCTGAAAAAAAAAAAGAGCATGAGAGTAATGAGAGTAAATGAATGAATAAATAAACCAGACACTGAAAATATGTTAATCAGGAATGACAGGTAGGAAATTCATTTGATACTTCCTTAAAGGATCAGGTACTGACAGGAAGATTTTGTCTTTGTTCAGGCTCTTCCAAACAAATGTTGGTGATGCATTTAACGACTGATTTGTGAATTAAGAAAATACGTTTTTTTCATGCAATAGAGGTTTTTTAACAAGACAAGATCATCCTTTATTGATCTCACATTGGAGAAATTCACTTGTTACATTCGGCTCTCAATAAGATCATTCAGGGTGTGCAAAATAGACAGGAAATGTGCAAATAGTTGAATGAAAAGAGGTTATCTTAAGTAAAGAGGCAGAAATATAAACAATAGGAAAACAAAAATAATCATTGTTATTTTGGTCACCATTGCACTGAAGAAAATTCTTAGTTCATGAAACTTATTTTGATTCTGATTCATAATAAATGAGCCATTTAATGGTGCATTATGGAACCTTTTATGCAAAAAAAATGATTTGATATTAACCTGGTTCTTGCCATCCCCTGATCGGGATTAGGGTCTGGGGTTAGAGATAGAGTAGGTTCAGGGTCTGGGTTTAGAATTAGGTTCAGGGTCTGGTGTTAGATTTAGGTTCAGGGTCTGGGATTAGATTTAGGTTCAGGGTCTGGATTTAGATTTAGGTTCGGGGCCTGGATTTAGATTCAGGTTCAGGGTCTGGGGTTAGATGTAGGTTCAGGGTCTGGGGTTAGATTTAGGTTCAGGGTCTGGGGTTAGATTTAGGTTCAGGGTCTGGGGTTAGAGTAGGTTCAGGGTCTGGGGTTAGATTTAGGTTCAGGGTCTGGGGTTAGATTTAGGTTCAGGGTCTGGGGTTAGATGTAGGTTCAGGGTCTGGGGTTAGATTTAGGTTCAGGGTCTGGGGTTAGATTTAGGTTCAGGGTCTGGGGTTAGAGTAGGTTCAGGGTCTGGGGTTAGATTTAGGTTCAGGGTCTGGATTTAGATTTAGGTTCAGGGTCTGGGGTTAGAGTAGGTTCAGGGTCTGGGGTTAGATTTAGGTTCAGGGTCTGGGGTTAGATCTAGGTTCAGGGTCTGGGGTTAGATTTAGGTTCAGGGTCTGAGGTTAGAGTAGGTTCAGGGTCTGGGGTTAGATTTAGGTTCAGGGTCTGGATTTAGATTTAGGTTCAGGGTCTGGGGTTAGAGTAGGTTCAGGGTCTGGGGTTAGATTTAGGTTCAGGGTCTGGGGTTAGAGTAGGTTTAGGGTCTGGGGCTAGAGTAGGTTCAGGGTCTGGGGTTAGATTTAGGTTCAGGGTCTGGGGTTAGATTTAGGTTCAGGGTCTGGGGTTAGAATTAGGTTTAGGGTCTGGGGTTACTGGGTCACTGACTTATCAATGAAAAAATAAATAAAAATACAAAGCTGAACTCAAAAAAGGGAAATATATAATTATGTAATTATATATTAGGACTATAAATGAGTTAAAGGATCTGTATCATGCTATTTTAGCCATCCCAAAGTAAAGTATAGGCATTTATATGATATACCACTATGGATACTATTTTTTGTGAGAAATATAAGTATTTTCTGGGGGTATTTTGCAAACCCTCACAACAGCCAATCACCGCAGCTGCTCATCCCCTCACCAGCCACTCATCGCTCAGGATCCCCTTTTTAAGCTCCCTGGTCAATCACTCAGCCGTCTGCCAGCCGTGCTACGACCCTCCTCCACCCCTTTCTCCGCCCGGCTCCTCATCGGCTCCGATCCGCTCATCAAGTGGCCAACCCAGGTCTCTTCCACCACCACCAGGGTCCAGGCTCCGGGGAAGATCATGGCTATCATTTGTCAAAGCCATGCATTCATATCGTTCGTTCAGTCTTCCGCCGGGGTCTGAGCCCCAATAATCATTCATGTTCGTTAATAAAACACTCATACCGTCATTCCGTTTCTGTGAGTCTTTTCAGGTTGAACTGTATGAATGAATCCAAACATTTTTGATAAGGAAATAGCAAAACAACATGGCTGAAAGCTCCAAAAAGTCAATTTAGCATGATATAGGCCCTTTAAGAGCTAAGCTAAAAAGGTGGGTCTTGAGCCTGCTCTTAAAAACATCAACGTTCTCTGCAGCCCTGAGCTCCTCCTCAGGTTGTTCCAGAGGCGAGGGCTGTAATATTGGAAAGACGCCTCACCATGAGTCTTTTTGTTGACTTTAGGAATAACTAAGAGACCCCTGCCGGAGGTGCGAAGGGGCCATGAAGGTTCATAAGGTAGAAGCAGTTCTGAAATTTAAGAAGGGCCCAGACCATTAAGACATTTAAAAAACAACAAAAGAACTTTAAAGTTCATCCTGAAACACACGGGGAGCCAATGCAGCGATTCTAAAACCAGTGTATGTTCTTTTGTACTATTGTGGTATAATTTATACAGTATATACAGTATGTACTGTATACTGCAAGGATGTATACATGTCTTTTTTCTTTCCTTTTTCCTGCCAATCTAAAGTGTATGACTATAGACAGATAGTTTATTTATACATGGCTATACAGAGCTTGTACATATGGGTATACAGTGCCTCTCGTAAGTATTCATACACCTTGAGCTTTTGCACATTTTGTCATGTTTACAACCCTAAACATAAAGATTTTATTTTGATTTTTTTTACTGAATGTTCACACACAAGTAACAGACAACTGTGAAGTGAAAGCAAAATGATACATGATTCTGTTAATTTTCAGCTCCATGTGGAAGAAGGAGCTTTGGTCAGATGAGAGAAAAATTTAACTTTTTGGCCCAGATGCAAAACGTTTTGAATGGAGCAAACCTAACACTGCTCATCGTCCTGAGTGCACCATCCCCAGTGTCAAATATACGGGGGGAGCATCATGCTGTGGGGCTGCTTTTCCTCAGCGGGGACTGGGGAGATTGTAAGAATAGTTGTGAAGATGGATGGAGCCAAATACAGAGACATTTTGGAGGAAAACCTGCTGGAGTCAGCAAGAGAACTGAGGCTGGGGCGGAGATTCACCTTCCAGCAGGACAATGACCCGGAGCACAAAGCTAAAACTACAATGGAATGGTTCAATAAAAACATATTAATGTGTTAGAATGGCCCAGTCAAAGTCCTGACCTAAATCCTATTGAAAATCTGTGGAATAATCTGAAAACTGCTGTTCACAAACGTTCTCCTTCTAATGTGACAGAGCTTGGGTTGTTTTGTAAAGATGAATGGGCTAAAATGTCAGTCTCTACATGTGCAAATCTTGTAGAGTCAAACCCCAAAAGACTTGTGCTGTTATTACAGCAAAAGGGGGTTCCAAAAAGTGTTCATTCATGTTGTATGAATACTTATGCAAGCCCGACTTTTCACTTTTCTATTTTTTGAAAAATAACAGAATCATGTATCATTTTGCTTTCACTTCACAGTTGTCTGTTACTTGTGTGTGAACGTTCAGTAAAAAAATCAAAATAAAATCTTTATGTTTAGGGTTGTAAACATGACAAAATGTGCAAAAGTTCAAGGTGTATGAATACTTTCGAGAGGCACTGTAATTGGTATAGCAGGACTGAGCGATATTGAAGTGTGTATATTTTTGTATGATCAGAACGAAAGAGAGATGTGCCTGGTGTGTTTATTTATTTACGACTGTAAATGGTAAATCCTTTATTTTGATTTTTTGGTAGACTGTAAATGTTGTTTTTGTTTTTTTTTCTTTTGTAAAATGTTTGAAATACTTTTCTGCTCAAATTAATAAATAAATTAAATTAAAAAAATCTTATTGCAATGATTTTGGGAGTAAGCGCTCATAAGCTTTTGCTTTTGAGCAGAATTTAGTGCCTGTCTTTTATGAACCAGGCACTGATCATCTTCATTATTAATGAAAAAATAAATAAAAATACAAAGCTTAACTCAAAAAAGGGAAATATTACATTATAACATGTAGGTTTCGCTTGTTGACATGAATTTTTGACTCAAGAAAAGCTTTATACAGGGATTACAAAATCAAGTGCTTTATTTTTGTGTATCAGTAGAATACAGCATGCAGTCAAAACAATTAAAACATGTCTGCTAATGGTTGATGAAAGTACAGAGGAGGAAATGTTTGGCAAAATGTGGGAATTGAACCCACAACCACGACTAATCCTAATACATTCTGTCTTTTATAGATTATCGCAGTCCGAGGAAATGCACTGGCCTCTGTACTTTCACCACTTTCACTGACAAGACGACGAGCACATTTCAAAAAAGAAGTGCACAGCGGTGAACTGAAATGACCGTAGATTTCACTGTAAGCATTACGCACCTCTTCAACTGTACACAACTGTATTAACTGTATAAAAAATACAATCACTCTTTATTTGTCCATAAAAATAAAAGTATTTAGCAGCAGCAAATTAATGTGTCAACAAAAACATAGATTCTATATATTTACATCATCTACAATATGTACATTCAGTCAGTTACCAGGGACGGCCCAGGCTTTTATGGGGACCTGGGCGAGGGGCCTTGTGCTTTAGTCTATTTTTTGTTAACTTTTTGTTCAGGAAAGGATTCTTTGAATTTGTGCAAACACGCAGACAACTCAAAAACAAATGTGAGTAACATGAATTTTGGCTTAAGTAAACAGAAATTTGATTATTCGATTTACTATACAACACCATTTCCCATATGTAGGGCATCGCGGCCCCCTTATTGATATGAAATTCTCTCTCAGTCAGTACTAATGACTTACTCTATTCAAAAGAATATCTTATCATTTTACAGATAAAATGACATAAAAAGCAACATCTAGAAATGATGATGGTGGGCCTTAGAGACACTGCAGGCACTGCAAATGTAAAAGGAAATGTATATATTTGTTCAAATGAAACATTTCCAATGAGGTTTAAGCCAGAGATCATTGCCTTGTTTTGTTATTTCATGTCAAACATTCCAAAATCCTTTGAACAAAGTGAATTCTTTTTATTGAGGGGCCCCCGGTGGAGCTCAATAAGGGGCCCGCAATGCTTCAGACTTTGAGAAAAGCTGTAGCACAGTATGAAAAATAAATATAATACTATAATATCATTTTTTTTCCCTCAATGTACTTGTTTTGTAGACAAGCTTTAGGGGCCCCTCCCCACTCTGGGGTATATACAGTTGAATGCTGTAAAATCTTTATAATTTTGCATGTAATGACTGATAAAAATATTTGTGTTCTTGGGGGCCCCTTGTTGGCCTTGGGGCCCTAAGCAGCTGCTCAGTTTGCTTATCGGCTGGACCGGCCCTGAGTCAGCCGAGTGTCTGCTCTGTACAGCAAACAACTTGTGAACACCTTCAACGTGCTGTGAGCAGTTTTAACCACTTGAATTAGTCTGTCCAGTCCAAGATGATGATGTTGATGACTTTATGTAATTGCTTTATTGATGTGTCATATTTCAAAGTCTTTTTCTTTTTCTGAACGCAACAATTTTTAGTAGATGAAATGCAACGGTAAGAATAGTCCCTAAACATAAAGCGATGAGGTGGATAATAATAAATAATGTGATTCAACATGTCAGTCGTATAGTGAGGTCTCAACATTCATCGTTTTTTTCTGCCAGTGGGATAAGATCTTTTGACTCGAGTTAGATATGGGCGACATTAGAACAAGAGGGTCACCGGTTGGTATCCCGGCTGAGCTTATACTGTTGGTGTCTTCACTTCGCTGTAGCAGTGTTTAGAGACACAGGTCCACAGTGTTTATTGGTCCTGTGTTTGCTTTTTCTTTGATTTGCTAAAACTACTTTCAGCTACCATGGATACTCTTTATTTCTCGATAAAGTCCCTTCCAACTCTGAACCCCTTCCCCGTGTCCATTCCTCTAGTGGGTGGTCCTGAGTCTGTATCTGAAGTCCACGTCGTAGGTTGGCTGGAGGATGCCCAGGCCGGCGCGGGACTGGTCCAGGGGGGGTACTTTGACGGCCGGGTCCAGGAGCTCCATGTGGAAGTAGCTCAACACAAGCGAGAGGAACTGCTTGATCTCATACACCGCGAAGAACCTGCCGGGGCACTTAGTGACCCCCGAGCCGAACGGCATGTAGAAATACCTCAGACGCCGGCCGTTACGGTGGAAAACGGTCTTCTCCTGACCGCTCTCATCCAGGAAACGGTCATGCTTAAACTCCTGCGAGGAAAAGAAACAATGGTCATCAGGGGTCACCAACCTTATTTCAGCTGAGGGCTACTTTAAGAGCATTAAGTTGTTCGAGGGCTACCAGTTAAAAACAAATCCTAAAGACTTAAACGTACGCTGTTCACCTATAGGATATTGACCCCATATTATATTAAAATAGCTTTATTTTAAACTCATACCGAGTCACAAGAACCGAAATAACTGTAATTTTAAGAATTAGATTCAAGAAAATGAAGTGTTTTACACTTTAGAAAAAGTCCCAAGGGCTACTGGACATGCCCCAAAGGGCCCCTGGGTGCCCGCGGGCACCACGTTGGTGACCCCTGATCTAAATCATTTGGGCAGGCAATGTTCTAGTGGTTGATGTTAGTGCACATATGACGGAGCACTGTTCTGTCCTCATCCTTGAAGGTTTGGTTCTTGGCTCTTCAATCCCTTTCATTCATAGAAAACCATCTAGCAACAGTCATTATTCGGCTGAGGCCTGAGGCTACAACTTAATGTTTAACAACTTATACATGCCTTTAAGTCACGTGACTTTTGTTGTTATGGCTGCCATCTTGGAGATTTTTGGCTGGTGTATATCATATCAAACTATGCATCTCTGACTGAAGCCAAGACGCTACATCCAAAAATAGTGTGCTTCATGCAGATGAGCAAAAGAAAAGTGAAAACCTAGGATTGTATCCTTATAAGTTACTGACAGCACTTAAAAGCACAAAGCCTGCCCTGGAGAACATTTGTGGATTTTAGCTACAGGTCGTACAAACCTCTCCAAGAGAAAGCCCTGAACCACACTCCAGTAGAATACTACTCCAGTAGAATACTACTCCAGTAGAATACTACTCCAGTAGAATGCTAACGTGAGCTGCTTAAACACTGACTCAGACAGAGGCTCTGTCGACATGTCAAACTGTAAAACTAACAGAAAAAGGTTTTCTGTTTCCTCTATGATGTGTTAATTCTATTTATCAACAGTAAATCTCGCAATTACGTTTGCAGAAATATCGTAATAATGTATTTGGTCCCTAATTTGTTTATTTCAGTTTTGTCAGTCTGCCGAAACACAGTGTATGATCTTACATAGGGGTCTTCAAAGATCTCGGGGTCATAGTGCACCATGGGCGGGTACAGGGCGATGACGTCATCCTTCCTTATACGGTAGGCTTCCTGGTTGTCGAGGTGCAGCAGGAAGTCCTCCTTGGCCACGCGGATGTTGAGGGACGCACTGGACAGACGCATGGCCTCTTTCATGATGCTGTCTGTGGGCACAACAGACCGGCTCATCAACCATCACAAACCCCGACAAAGATAATGAGTGAGACGGAGTATGGAGGTGAAAATGTCATACCCAGGACGGGCATGTTGTCCAGCTGGTCACGGGTCAGATTGAGCGTGGGGTTGTTTGGGTCAGGGGTCAACCCGGCCGCATCCAGAACCCTCTTAACCTCCTCCTGGGCAGCTTTCATGGCATGTGGACTCCTTTCACAGTAAAAAAAATGTATATAGATATTAACAAGTGAGGAAATAATAAGTTAAATGACCGGCCTGTCAAAGCATAGTTGTTGCAATCGTCATTAGTCATTTGGTGTGGATAAACCTCTACGCAGGAGGTGCAGCATTTGACTACATTGACCAGATTACATTTTGTATGAAAAGTGCTTAATAAATAAAGATATATTGATTGATAAGGTGTGATTGATTGATTTAAATAACACATTCATAATAAAAGTATGTGACAGAACAAACAACAATATAAATACATTGATAAAATAAAAATGTCTTCAGTCCTGAGGCAGCCCCTAACAGTCTGTGTTGCGTGTCCCGGTATGCCATAGCACTCATTGCCTGTCTGCTCTTATCCATCCACAGCCCAATTATTAGTGCACCTTTCACCCCGAGGCTGCGTGCCACCAGCGTCTGCAGCCATAACATGACATAACAGTACAGTACGCGCGATAACACTGGGCAGCAGATAGGAGCCTGGAGATACGACGTAGTACATACAGTGCAGATTTTTGTGTATTCAGCAATTTAATAAGGTTTACTTCTTCTATTGCCAAAAAGAAAAGGGCGGGCGAGCTTGGGCAACCCTGTCGACAGCCGTGTTATAAGGTCAAGGCATCCAACAGCACTCGAAAAATGAGTGACTTAGCAGCACTGGACCTGGTCTTAACGTACCTAAATAAGAAAATGGTCGCCAAAGTTCATAGTTCATGTACACTCGTCAATGTAGTGATGGGATTACTGTAAAAATAGGCAATTTCAAAGGAAGGTTACACCTGCCAGAGTTTAGGTTTGTAGATAGTAACAGTCCCAAAGCTGTAAAAGCTGTTAGAGTGTGTGGCCACACTCTAACATCTTTGCCCTTTAGCTGACAGATGTCTCTGATTATGAGAAGATTAACTACTGTAAACTCATTCTGCCAGCTTATCAACCATGATTGACACTCGATATTCATAACTAACTGTATGTTTTGCAACCTTTGCCTTGGAGCTGTGTGTGTGGTGTTTGGCAATGTATTTGGGGTTAAGTGGTGCAATGTTACCTGAAGGTAGAGCTTACAGTAAGTGAACTGTAATTGTGACAGGTTGAGGCGCATAACGTGTCAGAAATTTATCAGAGATTTATGTTTTTGGGATGGGCAACTGTGTTTGCTTTCGGGCAGTCAGAGGGTCAACAAAAACATCAGGGTTTTTGCCCAACAATTGTGACAGGTACCGTTTGAAGGGTGTGGCCAGGGTTAGCACAGGCCACTTCGGGGTTCAACCATTTCGCGCATCATCCAGGGCTTTACCTGATCATGTAGAGGAGGCTCCAGAAGGTGGCGGGCAGCGTGTTGGCCTGGGACGCCCACAGCAGAGCCACGTGTGTGCGTGCCTTGCTGATGTCGTTGAACGTGGACAAGGAGTCGTTGAGCAGTATGCGCATGGAGATGAGGTCGGACACGTTCTCGCGCTTGGACAGCCTCTCCGGATTCATTGTCTTGGCCAGGTTCTAAACGGGAATGTACAGTTCTTTTAACAGTGATTTCTCTTTACAATATGAAAGCAACAAAAGAAAAGTTAGGGAACATGGGGATTTCTTTGCAAAGGAATCTGGACTCACCTCTCGGGCACTGTAGGCGCTCTTGAATACATGGATGGGTAATCCGGCCACAAGTGCAGGGAAGATCTTGTCAAACTCTTTGAAGTTCTCCAGTGCGTTGAGCACCAGGGCCTTCTGGGCGGCCTGCCGTGCCTGGCTCTTGTCCTCTCCCAGCTCCTTGCCAAAGAGCGTCAGGTACCCGGACTCGAACATCACCTGAGGAGCAGAGACGCTTCTTTGTCACTGTAAGCTTGGGTTTGTTCCCTAATTACAAAACTAAAATTTGCTCAGAATGTCAATGACATTGACAAGGGATAAGAAAAGTTAGTTATTCACTCAATTCCATGAAACTTTAATTCATTGGCATGGCAAATTCATATGAGGAATATAGGAACCTTTTACTTGAGGTAATTAATTTTGGACCATAGCAGCTATTGTAAACCTTTAAGAGAGGAGCGAAGTAAAAACTTTACTAGGTCATATCCAGAACTAATCCAAGTAGTTCTAAACTGGAACTGCTGAGAACTAGAAACTTTGTCTATACCAGTTCCAAACTATGGCAAAAACCTGGTCTAAAGCAGAGCTAAACCAGGACTTAACCAAGGCTTAACAGTGTCATGTAGGCCGAAACACCTTTTCTAGGAAACCGAGAATAACCATGACTATAAAGGACTCAATCAGAGCTAAACGAGAAGTAAACCATTGATTTCATCTTCATTTGTTCACAAAAGTCTCACAGAGATTCAGAATCTCAGAGGAAGAAATCTTGGTCCCAGGGGAAACAATTGTCTTTAGTGGCAGGAGAAGCCGAAAAACATGCCAACTTCACAACCAGGCAGAACCCCCAAACCCCCCCAGCTGTACTCATACATTTGAGGAAAAGCAACTGTCTGCACAGTGTATGAATGTACCTTGTAGCAGAAGGCGAAGATGCCATCCACCTGCCAGTGGTCGGTGCTGGGGTGCAGGGTGTCGGAGCGCAGCATGGTGTCCTGGAGGTGCCCCATCATGGTTTCTATGAGCCCGGGCAGAGCCTCTCCCTGCAGCGTCTTCAGGAAGGTCTGGTGGAGGTTCTCCGTGGTGTGGCCGTGCCGGGGGTCGAAGCTGTCATGGCCAAATGCCTGGTGTGGGGAACAAGAACATGTTGGAGGAAGGTTCCAGAATCGAACCTGGGAATTTCTGGCTTCCTCAGTTTACCTTGACGGATGTTGCAAAGTGAAACTTCCTCCAGTCGAGATGGCGGCCCTGCCTGATGACGGAGTGGTAGGAGAAGGGGTCGCACAGGAAGTGGATGTACTGTCCGGCAATCTTGCAGGTGAAGATGTGTCCGTACTTCCTCTGCCGGCTGCGGAGGAAGGCCAGCGGGTTGGCCCCGAACTGCAGCGCACAGCCCAGGTACGGGATCAGGCCATTCTCCACCACGGGCTCCCCGGGCTGCCTGAGAGAGGGAAACAAACAAGACAGAAGAAGGTAAACATGGACCCGGACGTATAGAACCATGTACTGTACATATAGACTGTTGTGACTGGAACAGAGTTATTGGAACATGAAGTTTGCCCTCAATAGAGAAGACCACGAGGACCGCGAGAGGCCAAGGTTGGGAAGTTCAGCACTTTTTTTATGACAAAAATCAAAATGCAAGTAGGCAAACTTATCGACCCCTGCTCTATATGCCAGCGTGCAATATCCTAATACTGATTTGGCTGTATACAGAACAGTTCAACAACAATTGTTGAAAATATTTTTGATAGTTTTCCTGTCCAATTTGTTAACAAGTGCTATGCAAACAACAAACTATGCAAACCATGCACTGATCATGACTCATTTGGCTTATCTTAATTCTTCACATTTTGTTCTAAGCCAGTTGTCCAAAACAGGAGCCACATCACTCCTGTACTGTCTTTTATTCACTGGTTACCTGTAGCCTTAAGAATTGACTTCAAAATTGTACTGCTGGATTTTAAATCCATTCAAGGACTGGGGCCACTTTATTTATCTAAGTTATTGTCTTTGTGCGCCCCGATCAGAGCACTGTGATCCTTGAGTCAGTGTTTGCTGGACCGTCCCAGATCTCATTTAAAAAGTAAGGGAGATTTTGCAGTAGCGGGCCCTAAACTGAGAAACTGTTTCTTCAAACGGTCACGACTAAAGACTTTTGCATTCCTACGACTACTCCTAAGTCACGAAGCACTCCCGTATCATGACATCGCTTTTGTTTCTGTTAAATCTCTAATTACAAACATTTTCCAAGCCACTTTGTTTTGAGTTCTAGCTGCCGATTATCATCACCATGATTTTAATAACTCTATTTGGTCACAACAAGTGCATAAAGTTCAACCAGTCATTTGTTCCTGCTCCACCGCATTTGGGGCGTAACGTGAATCATAGAAAAAACAATCTAAGTGTTCATTTCTCTCCATTGTCAGCGATGCAGTTTAGTTACTATGGAAGTGGAACCACCCTTCAGCAATCTTAAACATGACCGACCTGTTCGCGCTGTCAGTCGAGAAATGTCATGCGCACACTTTAAAGGGAGTATGATCACAACACGGTGTTGCACGCAGGCACATCACGCACATAGCACAATACGTGTAGCGCGCTCAAACTGTTTGCGATTCGGAGACACAGCTTTCTCCTCGTTGCAGACTATGTAACCCTTGCACTTGGGTGAGATAAAGCTTGATAAATGAATCTGATAAAAATGTAGTTCTGCGCTAAAAACCAAACAAATCTGTGAAAAGTGGCAATTCAGTATTTATGGATAAACATTAAACATTGTTACGACTCTTTGTCTGAGAGGGAACAGCACAAACTAGAGGTAAGCAGCTGACGGTGGCCATGTTCACTGCAACACAGGGTTGTATGGTTTGGGGTTTTCAGATACTCATGGGCGGGTTTAGATGTTGAGGCCCAGGTGTGTACAGTTGCAGTTACAGAGCCTCTGCGCTTCTCAGAGTATGTGGAACCAACACTTTTTTCGTACTGAACGGGCCGCTCTGATCACCTTGGATTTGAGGTTTTTGTCATTCAAAAAAAGGGTTAATTTTAAGAAAATGGAAATTCGAAATGGAAAGAAGCATTCCTGACTAAATGAATATCATATCATGCATAATTCAGGTTTTACAAGCGCTTCGATGCGTTTGATGAATTTAAAGTCATGTCTATGCAAAGAAACAACAGTAAGAAGTGAGAGACTTGGCTGGTCAGGATTGTGGATCGGCCCTGGAGCGCCCACTGCAGGTGGCCGCGGGAATGACACGGAAAACGGCAAAACAAGCTTTCACTTTTAACCCAAAGGCATGCTAGATAATCAATGTCGCTGGCATGGACTCTAAAGTCAGTTTTAAAAATGCAGTTTTGCATTTAACAAAATCCAAGAAATGGAGATCGGGGCACTGAAATACTACAACTAGGAACTACGTTATGGTTAAAAACTCGAATAAGTTGTGTGTTTTTTTTTGCATTTGTCCCCTTTAAACCTGTGGATAAAGCATGTTTTGAAGGAGCATGTGTCAACAGCAGGTGATGAAATGCCTTGTGAATGTTGACATTCAGCGGCTGACTGCACACAACGCCATGAATTTTCCTCCCAACATATATAATCTACATGCTGCAAAAAACAAACACACAAATATGCTTTGGGACCAATAAAATTCATGATCTTTTCCATATGAAAAAACCTGATGTATAATTAGACCTATTAAGTGTTTAAAGGGACTATACCTAATTTTGAACCGTTTTCGTCACAAGGTGACGAAATGGGTATTTTTACCGTCACGGGCGTCCGACGTCAAAGGTAATCCCTTTTCGTCACATAGTGACTATTTGGGTTGACCAATCATAATATGGCACAAATGGCGGATTTTTTCACAAATGACTACTTTTACAATATACTTTTATAGGGCACAAATATTTAACCTTACAAAAAGAAAGAAAAATCAGGTAAAGCTCCTTTAAAGGGGCAGGAAAAGGAATTATTGTTTGTTCCAAAAACAAGTGTTTGAATGAAATATACAGTGCATGTCTTCATTCACAATTTACTTAAAGGGAAAAAAATAAATATTTAAAAATATCAGGTACAGTGCTTTTAACAGTAATTTGAAGATTTGTCTGAAGGGCCTCCCCAAAAAAGCGAAAATTAGAATTTTTACAGATTTCGTTTTCTTCAAGATATCCAAAATCAGATAAGATCGTAGCTAATGATAAATGTGCAAGTGGTATTAGGTGCAAAATATTACGAAAATCAATATATATATATTATATATCAATATATATAATATAGATAAGTGAGTAAAGCTGCCGTTCTGTGAAGTGATAACACATTGCCTTCTGCAAACATATGAGAGACACATATATGAGCACATTCCAATGCACACAATTTGGAATCAATAACACTCTCTTGGAACCTTAAATACACACTTTTTGAATGTAGACACAACTAACACAGTGATACATCCCCAGTCTTCATCACTCCCTTTCATCAGCAGTGTAGACTCCTTCCTTACCTGCGTCTAATGCCCACGGCGAGCCAAAGCAGGCAGCACAGCCCCACCAGGATGGCCCAGATCATTGCGATGCTGAGGAACATAACTGCAGATCCTCGCAGGATAAGACACGGGAGCCGGTGTGTATGTGTGTAAAAGGAGTGCCTGTCCCTTTAAGAGCAGGAGGGTGAGTGAGCTAGTGTCAGTGTGAGTGATGTGTGCATTGTGACAGCATTTAAATACCTGCTGTAGGCCGGCCCCTTGATGACACATCAACAATAAAAGAAGCTCAACGTGGACTGGAGTAATCCTGCATGGGGAACTTAAGAAAGATATTTAGATATGTCTGTGTGAGAATTAAAGGATGTGTGATATGTCTCACACAGACATATACACAGGTATGTCTGTGTGAGAATTAAAGGATGTGTGATATGTCTCACACAGACATATCTTACACAGATATGTCTGTGTGAGAATTAAAGGATATGTGATTTGTCTCACACAGACATATCATGCAAAATCGTCTTTTTTGCGCTTTTAACCATGTTGTTATGCTATTTCTTTATCACCCCAGAGTGTTTTTTGGCTTCATTCACGCAGTTCTAAGCAATCCTCCTGAATCCTGCTCTCTGAGCAGTTGCTCCGCCCTCTCCTGGCTGACTTGTGCCCATCTGACGTCAGATTGGAACAAGGAAGGGCTTTATGGCCTGATTTTAATTTGTACAACAGTTTTTTCATTATTTCTGTCTCAAAGAAGGGAATTATGAAAAAAAAAAAGAAGTGCCCAAGGTGCCCCTACCGAGTAAACAAACACCCCCTGAGTGTCTGAACAGATGTCATGTTTGCACCAAAAGCTCTTTCTAACCTACTCTGGACACGTCTGTTCTTTCTTACCAAACAATGTCTCTGTGAAAATGCGTGTCTGAGAGCTACAAACTATTCAACCCTCCTAAAGAAGAGGCCACTCGCCAAAAGTTGGAATTCCTTTCCAGGATTCAGCGTCTATCAGCCAAAATAGTGTTTGTCTGTGACCGTCACTTGGTGAATCTTGACCAGAATCAAATTGGATGAACTCTTATAACCAGCATGATTCCCACAACAAAAACACCCGATGGAGCAGACAGTACAGTGAGTCAATGAAAACGCATGTTTGTTAGCCAATTATGAAACTGTGTTGCAGATGTCAACTCCTCATGACAGCATTGTGAAGTAACTTCCCTTTGTGCTGTGATATATTTCTACTACTACTGCAAAAGTTGCATGGGCGGAGAGAGGGTTAACTGAATCCAAGCATTTTGTCTTGTGTGCTCCTAGAAAATACTTATATTTCCTTACAAAAATGAGTACTCCATAGTGGTAGAGGTACAATATATCATATAAATGCCTATACTTTACTTTGGAATGGCTAAAATAGAAGGACACAGATCCTTTAAATAGTAATAGAGGATTACTCAAAGCTGTTTGGATGGAGTGGAATACCAGGGGTGTCATCTCTGTGATACGCAGGTGTACACCGTATAACCACTAGAAAGCCTGCAGGATTACCGTATGCCCACTACAAATGGAGCAAAGATATGTATCACTCCTTTGCACAGTGTTATTTTTGCGTTTTCCAAGTATTTCCTCCTGATCACAAGAGAAGGGATCGGCGTCTCTCCTCTCACACAGGACAGATGAGGAGCAAAGATCATATCATGATCAGGCACTGTCTTAAATATTACTGTAACAATATGCCCCAAATGAAGACAGCTTGGCATAGTTTTGTTTCTGAAAGTGAAGTCCATTGTGTGATTCTCATTGAAGACATTAAATTATGAATGAACTCTTTGCATAATGGAGGAAACAAAAAAATAACTCCAAATATGTTTTGTGTTTTAAAGTCTTTGTATTTTCTCTATGAGCTTCATAAGTACCTTTTCCCTGAAATGGTTTCCAACCGTCACCAAAACTAGGCTAGGGAAACACTCAAACAAAAACAATTTAATTTGCGCAAACACAGAAGTGTCATTGAAACAACTCAACCTTTACATAGCAGTGTTTTTCATTACCAGATCTGTTTCAGTGCTATGAAAATATAAAGTCACTAGATCTTGATCAAATATATAGCCTACAACTTTAGTTTCAGAATTGTCATCTGTACAGTATCAAATATCCTAAATAGGGGATATCTGCTTCTGCAAATGAACTCTTCATATGTACAGGTATATTGTTGGAAAGCTCTCATGTCTAGTAATCCACTTATGGGGTCTATTGTCAGAGTGTAATCATTAATGTACCATTTTAAAATGGGATCAAATGTGCAGTATACCTTTATGATGACTGCACACTGATTTGATACTTTTTAAAACATTTACACATCATTTGTTACTCATTTATGAGCAGCTGAATGATTACCTCATTGTTCAGCCAGTGAATAAGTTTAGACAAATTATACAATAAGCCCAACCCGTTTTCTTAAATCAACCATTTCTGACCAGTCCCTGACCTGAACCAGACTCCCGATGGAGCACATTGTCACTGTATGAGCTGTTTAAACAGCAGCTTATGAGCTAGAGACATGTGAGACCTACACATTTGTTCTTCTGGAACACTGAAGAGACTCCCACACCTGCAGCACAGTGGAGGCGTCACAAGAGGCGATACAGGAAACAAAAAAAGAGAAAAACGAGGAGGCATCCGGGCAAGACTCACAGCAAAGCCACACAAATCTTCTATACTTACTAGTGTTCTGGCTAATGTTAATGCACTATAGAAAAACACGGATTACATTAATATCCTCAGCTCTTCCCAGAAGACGGTGAAAGACTTGTGGAGCGGAGGGAGCTGCGCAGGAGGAAGAGGAAGGAGGAGGTGGGGCTGACCGGTGCAGGACACCACGCTCTGGAACAGGGACAAACCCAAGAGGCGGTGCACCATTTCAGAGGATCAGAGAAGACTGAAGGCAGCCAGGTTTTCTCTGGGTGTTACAGTTTCGCCGACCCCCAAAAACATGCTGCTCAGGTTGACTCACAGTGAATACTCTTTCGTTGTACGGTTGTACAATGACAAATAAAGCACTTACTTTGTAAACTGTGTATACATGATGAGTGAAGTTTTTAACAATTCTTTACTAACTACTCACAGTTTTATAACACTATGAAGTTCAAATTTGATTACATTTGAAACAGCTCATTCTGGGGCTCTTGTTCCTGATGCACAGCATGTATTTACCTTCCTCTTTTTGGTGATTTTCTTCATAATAGACCATACTAAATAAATAATAAAAATAAAAATATAACCGCCCTCAAAGGTAGATAACAAAGCCAAACACTAAGCACTTTTCAATCAACGTATGTTGGGACTTCACCCACTGCAGCAGTGTTTGCTTTAAACGCACTGATCTGCCATTTACACAAATAATAAAGAAAGAATGCTCTTTTCATCGCTGCTGCACATGATCAAAGTCCAGGTCTCAGCTCTGATTAAAATACACACTTTCTACACCCGGGCAAAGGTCATAGTCTTGCCCTTGAAAGCAACCTCAAATCAAAAGTAATATAAATATACAGTTATAAAACGATCGAAGAATCAAAGCCCAGACACAGATAAAAGGAACGACAGATAAACACCTGGCTCTGTGCCCAGGGTTCACAGAGGCCGGGTTGTGGCTTGATTGTAGCCTTCCATAGTTGAAAATGCACGGACTGAAACCAAAGTGATTCAGCATGCTCCAGTTGTGCCAGGGCAATGACCACTCTTAGTGGTTTGCAAAAAGCACTACGATGACAACTGAGCTGAGAATGCTTTAAGCAGCAAACAGGCACAGGTTTCAGCACATCCATCCAGCGTCTCTTTTAAAAGTAACTGCTAGTGATGTTCATTAGGGTGGTTCATGAAATTCACTTTGGCCAAATGTTGCCAGATCACTTTTTGCCTGGTTCCAAATGGTATTCAAAGCAAAAAAGGGAGTCAACAGGGCAGTGTCCGGTTTCAAATAGCCGGACTGACCGCGCATGCACATATCACCATTATATTCGGACAAACACTCCATTAATTTCCACTACAATACAATCAGCTAGCATTTCTGTGTCAAGGCAGTGAGATGAGTTCTCTGTCTGTGCTGCCCCAGAGTGAAATGTGTCTTACAAAGCGGATTCGTTGCTATCTTATACAAAGTATGGGCTTCATCATTGGCTCTTTATGTGTTCAAAAAGGAGTGAATGAAAGATGACGGGAGTACTGGGCTCGAGCACTGTGAGTCTGAATCTTATCGAGGCACCTGCTCGGATACAGCCGAGAGAGTTGCCAGTTCGTGTCTCCCACTTTTCAAGGGAAAAAAAGTAATGAGACAAGTGGCTGCTCAGCGGTTCCATGGCCAGACTCTGCTCTTCCCTCATTATCACATTTATAAGGAACAGGTCAGAGGTCCAGAGTTCTTTTCAAGTGGGATATTTGCATTTTGGACAACAATAGGTCAGATCAAAAACACTTCAGCAGAGAGAATACAGACCATTAACCACAAGATGTAAACCACTGGTGAGCTCAAAAACAGGAGGCTGAATAAAGTTTGACAAAAAACATCTAAAAAAGCCTTTACAGTTCTGAAACAACATCCTGGGACAGATGAGACAAAGGTCAGCTTGTACCAGAGTGATGGGAAGAGCAAAAAATATTTTGAGCTCATATTCAGCAAACCCTTGGACTCCGCTTCACAGTGGACAATGACCCGAAGCTACTGCCAAAGCCACCAAAGAGCTTTTTAAGACAAAAAAGTGACATGTTTTTCAATGGCCAAGTCAATCACCTGACATGAATCCAAATGAGCTGCATTTATTTTTTTATTGTATGGTTTATTTGGTAGGGACAGTGCAAATTAATGAACAAGCCACACCGAATTGTAGCCTTAGGCTAATTTCCATCCGTCGTCCCTTACTATTAATTAATTTATTTATTATCCCTTATTCACTTGCTGAAGACCAAAGTGAAGGGAAAATGTCCCAAGAACAAGCAGAACTGAAGACATTTGCAGTATGGAGGCCTGGCAGAGCATCACCAGGGATGAAACCCAGCCTCTGGTGACGTCTGTGCCTTCTATACTTCATTTACTGCAAAGGATTTGCAACCAAATATTAAAAAGGAAAAACTTTGATTTATAATTGTTACTTACTCCCATTACTTTTGGTCCCTTGAAAAGTGGGAGACTCACATAAAAATGCTTGTAATTCCTAAACTGTTCATCCGATTTGGATGTAAATATCCTCAAATCAAAGTCTGCAGTTTAACTACATATTTTTTTGTTTTATTTAAAATCCATTGTGGTGGTTTATAGAGCCAAAAACATAAGAAATTAGTCGATGTCCCAATATTTATGGACCTGACTGTATATACATGCAGCGAAAATGTCTTTTGTACCATCCAGCTGCAACAACAACAACAACAACAACAACAACAACAACAACAACAACAACAACAACGACAACGACAAGACAATATATACAACTACGGGGGAGTTGCTATGGATAGAAGCTTCTCCTCCTCCTCTCAGTTGTAGTCTTCAGAAGGCGGTATGGCCTCGCTGATGGGAGCAGGGTGAACACGTTATTATCAGGGTGGCTGGTGTCCCTTAGTGTAAATGTCGTCCAATTTAGGAAAATTCTGCCGAGTGGACCACCTTCTTGAGACAGTGCAGCCCCCCATCCACACTGTGATGCTGCCGGTCAGAATGCTCTCAGTGGTGCAGCTGTAAAGTTTTTTTAGCACCTGGGGTGAGAGTCTAAAGTCTCTGAGCCGTGTGAGATGGTATAGGTGTTTTTTACTAAAAATGTAGTGTGTGGTGTCCAGGTCAGGTCCTGAGACATGTGCACCCCCAGATATTTAAAACGGTTCACTCTCTCCACTGATGCTCCCTCGATGTTGATAGGATGGTAGTGTTCCGGCTTGCTCCTGCAAAAGTCCACAATGAGCTCCTTGGTTTTGCTGATGTTGAGTTCCAGGTTGTTGTGTTGACACAAGTCTGTCAAATGATCTTATCTCCGAGCGGGGAGGACCAAAACGCTTCAGCCATTCCGTTTGAATGCACTTGTTCAGAAGATTTCGCAAATCAAAATAAAGTGGACATTATTAAACAAACTGAAACTCATCCTCCAGCACATTCAAGTCCCACGGGGAACACATACAGGTTTACTGTATTTTGGGTAAATATTTTATTTTATTATAATTGTGAAGAAATCCATTGTAATTAATATTTTTAAAACCAATATTTGATTTGAACATGTTTGCCTCAGATCTGGGAACACAGACAGGTCATGTTTTCGAAATGTTTCCATGACCTCACCTTTAGCCAACAAAACTGAACCAAAGTGGACATAAGCAGCTGTTTTAGCCACCTACAATGACATTGCAAATAGCTGCAATGAAATATGTAATATATTTGTAATTTATGCTATTTATTGTGTCATGAACAAATGGAACAACAAGCGACAGAGTCAAGCCATAGCTCACTGACTTTTTGTTTTGCTGTGTAATGGTATTTATTACCAGTGAGCGGCTGGCTGAGATTTCTCCTGGAAAGGGCCGGGCGCCACAGTGGGTGTGTGGCCTTGACCAGGGTCCAGGGCCGGATACCTGAAAGCCTGTGTGATACGGGATACTGCAAGGTAAACAGAGTCAAGGCCGCTGCTACTGTCCCGTGTTCAGATCCATGAGTAAATAAAGCCAAAACACGGTAAAACGGAGTCATCTGAAGTCTCGTGGATGTATGTTTGAAGAGGAGAGCGGTCACATGTGCGCAGCGCGGTCACTGTGGTGAGGCCTGTCAGGACCGGCCTCTGACCACTTTAGTATCGAAGTAATTACTGGAGCCAGCATTGTTGATTCCGATACCAATACCAAGTACTTTTGTTAAAGGGAATATGCACTGGATTCCAAATTATTATGCAAATGACATTATTCTCAGATTTTCTAAATTGTCAACTCAAATGATCTATTGTTCCAAATGATTATGCACAGCAGCGTTTCAATACAATATATAGGTTGTAAAGAACTGAAAATAGTCATTTGTTGAATTTGCAGCGTTAGGGGGTCATTTTAATTGAAATCAAAAGTATTTTCAATCAAAAACATCTTTGAGGGAAAAAAAGGTGTGGTCTCTAGGACACTCCAGGATCTATTGTTTGGAAAGTTTTCACTGCTGACGAACTCTCACCAGAAAACTTACAAAACAATTGGTCCTGAAGCGTTGTAGAGACCACTGTGATGGACAGTAAAAGCACTTTTCTGACCACTCATACAGCCTTGCATTATACAAAAGTTGCATAATGCACTTTTAACAGGTCAAGTTACATCTTAACATAGGACCCTTATTTGATAGCAGCTTCAAACTTCTTAAATCCATTAAACTTGTGAGTTTTTGGAGAGTTTCTGCTTGGATTCCTTTGCAGGATGTCAGAATAGCCTCCCAGAGCTGCTGTTTGGATGAAAACTGCCTCCCACCCTCATAGATGTTTTGCTTGAGGCTCCAAAGGTTCTCAATAGGGTTGAGGTCAGGGGAGGAGGGGGTCCACATCATGAGTTTCTCTCCTTTTATGCCCATAACAGCCAGTGATGCAGAGGTATTCTTTACAGCAGGACATGGTGCGTTGTCATGCATGAAGATGATCTTGTTATGGAAAACACGGCTCTTCTTTTTGTACCATAGAAGACAGTGGTCAGTCAGAAACACATATTTTTCAGAGGTCATTTTCACACCTTCAGGGAGCCTAAAGGGGCCGACCAGCTCTCTCACCATGATTCTGAACCCATCCAGGGTTACACGGCCTCATCAGTGAACAAGACTGTTTGAAAATGAGTCCTCATTAGGGCTGCAACTAACGATTATTTTGTAATCGATTAATCTATCGATTATTTTTTACGATTAATTGATTAATCGCTTGGCTGTGAATGGTGTAGGAAAATTATGTTTTTTAAATTTTTTTTAATCACATATAGCTTAAGTGGCGCTGCTTGAGGATGTGTTGATGTAGTAAACTAAAGGGAAATGTTTGTTGGAGGCTCTATTCATGAAATTTACAATGTGCAAAACACTACAGACCCTAACTATAAAAACACAGATGGTTTTCCTCAAAAATACTACATTTTTTATGTTATTTTTGCTTGATTCAAGTCTGTGTGAACCAGAAAACGATTAATCGATTACTAAAATAGTTGTCGACTATTTCAATAATCGATTAGTCGTCGATTAATTGACTAGTCGTTTCAGCCCTAGTCTTCATATTTCTGAGCCACTGCAGCTGTTTCTGTTCATGAGCGTCAATGAACAGTTTAGGGGAGGCCCGGATAGAAGGTTTATGCACAACTGCAGCCTCTGGAGGGTCCTACACCTTGATGTTCGGGAGACTCCAGAGGCACCAGCAGCTTCAAATAACTGTATGCTGCTTTGTAGCAGCTGTTCTCTTAATCTGATGAAACCGTCCTCATTGTGCCTTTATCTGCACAAACCCGTGTGTGCTCTGAATCCGCCACAAATCTCTTAACACGATGATTACGTTTCATCTTTCATGAAATATTGAAGGTTTTCATATCTAGACCAAGGCATTCAACTATTTCACGCTTTTCAACAGCAGAGAGATCCTTTTTCTTTCCCATATTGCTTGAAAATGATGGTCTGCTTAATAATGTGGAACATCTTTTTTCAGTAGTTTTTTTTCCCTTAATTGGGTTTAACCTGACAACTAACCATCCCAGGTCTCTGAGATTGATGTCAGTGATTCAAAGCCCCGAGACACAAAACCATCCATGGGTTTCATTAAAAAAAACTTTTTTTTTTTACCTTTACGGCACTGAAATACAATTTGCATAATAATTTGGTATGCAGTGTATGCCTTTCTGCGTCATTCATGGATAATAGATGCACTAAAACCAGGAATGTGTAATTTAGGACAATATTTGAGGGAATTGAGCTCATTCATGAAACAATTAGGTAAAAAAAAGCATGCTGCACACAGGGGACAGGAACATCATGAGGTCATGACATTTGTTAAAAACGACGCTTTTCAGGTTAATCCTTTTAAGCACGCTGGATGTTTAGTAATCATTTACAGCTGAGGTGAGCTGCGCATGCACAAACAGGAGAATGGCCACAGGTCGGGATAAACTTTGTCAACATTATTGTTAATGAGCCGGAACAGTAATATAGTGTGGATGGGAATAAGTCTGAAACAGGGGTGGGCAATTCATTTTCATAAGGTGCCACATAAGAAGCCTGAATTGAGTCGGAGCATTTAGCTTATTCAACTTCTTATACTCATTAACTTCTACCATCGCATTGAAAGCACCTCTGAGCTTCCTTCAAACGGAGTTTGTGTGAAGTGAAGCAAAAGCAGGGGTATCCAAGTAAATTTCCCTGGGGGCCAAAACATACATGGGGAGTGTATCGCTGGGGTCCATTAACAAAAGTTCCAAAATAAAAATATGTGTTGATTGGGAAAATACTATTGAAGAAACCTTTTTCAATAAATGAAAAATAATGAGCCTGACAGGACTCAATGTGTAGCCAATGTGTTGTTTATATCCAGATCTCTGCCAGTGCCCTCTGCTGGACAGGTGTGGAATTCGTTCCTTTTATTTAAGCAGCCCCCTAGTGGCTGGAGTGAGCATTCTGGCAATTTCTTACCAAAAAATCATAACTCTGCAAAGGAATGGGCAAGAGACTACTACTTTTTTTTTTTTTTTACATACTCATGAATTTATGCCCTACAAGTCGTGGGCCAGATTCAATCATCTCTGGCCATAATTTGCCCAGGTCTGGTCTAAAAGCATCTTGCTAATTGCAATTAACGTAGCAGCAGCTTCCTCTCACTGAGCAGGGTCTGATCCTGCTCAAACATTATTATTGTTAGGAAAGTCTTACCTTTGCAGTGTCACCTGTAGAGCAGAGTCAGACTCTGGCAGAATCCAGTCAAACAGCTGTAATCGGGTTAACTGAAGTACATGTTTTTGTTTTTCCGCAGATTAAGTAGTTATGTGGGCCGGGTGTGTCTCCGCCTTTCAAAGTAAGCCAACAGAACTGACCTTGGTAATAGGACTTAATTAACATACTATTTAAGTCTTTCTTTACAATAATTTCGGCACTGACCCCCCGCCTTTGACCAGGTGGAACAAATGACTGACCCAGACTGGTTCTGGTATATCGCACCTCTGTTCCCCAGTTATGTACCTGGGACTGACGGGACGGATGGAGACGTGCCACAGCAGCAGGCAGCGGTAAACTGCTGTTTTAAAGACTACTTTAAATAATGGGTTTGCAAACAGACAGTCTGTACCTAATGCTAAACTACCTGTTTGCTTTGGAAGCACTGCGTTCAATGGCACTCTGTGTTAGCCTATTATTCATTCATATTGTGGCCATACCGCCTTTGCTCTGCCCAATCCCGTCAGACCTGGGAAGCTAAGTAGGGAAGGGCCTGGTCGGTACTTGGATGGGAGACTGTTTGGTAACACCAGGAAGCCTCGCGAATGTAGTGAGTGAGTGAGTGGTTGGTGGTGGTCGGAGGGGCCGATGGCGCAGACTGGTTGCCTCGCTTCTGTCAGTCCCAGTACCAGGGCAGCTGTGGCTACAATAGTAGCTTCCAACCACCAAGTATAGAGTTAATAATAATAATAATAATAATAATTATTATTATTATTATATTCTATGATTGTTTGATTTGATTGTTTGATTTGGTTAAATATTAATTCTCCACTTACTTGGCTTGAATTTGGAAGTTTTGTCTCAGTGTAATTTGAGCATGCTATTTAAATACAGTTTTATAGTCTTTAATGTCAGTGTTAAAATGATGGTAAAATGCAAGTATTAAAAGCTATTTCAAATAGAAATTCATGCAGTTTGAGGTTAAAAGATGAATTTACAATTGAAGATATTCTTATCTATAACTCCAAACTGACAAGGGACATTTCACTTTTAATTAACCTTATAATCATTATGGGTAAATACCACATTCACAAAAATAAATGGAATAAACAGCTGCCAAATGTTAGCTGTTTTAAAAATGAATTTTGTATGTAGGGTTGGGCGATGTCCCCTTAATTGGCCGTTGACGATGTTTACAGTGAACCATCGTGATGGACGATGATATCGTCCATTTCTCATTATAAGCATTTTTAAATACATTTACATAGCCTATATATATGCTGCATATTACTATGTATGTTAGGAAAATGTGAGATTGCAGGATAAATGGATCTAAACTAAAAATGATTTGAACAGAGTCACGGAACACGACTTTTGCAACAGAAATGTGTCAAAACTCGTGCGTAAAAGTGTGAGAGGAGAACGACTTATTCGTCAACTCCTCCTCAATAAGGCTCTCATCACACTAATACAAATGTAAATCGGAGCTTATTATTTGCATTTGCTCAATTTAACGTAATGTTTAAGAAACAGTGGGTGAACGGGACAATATGTAGGCTACACGTTTGCGTCGTAGCTCACGTTTTTGAAGCCGCTCCACGCGCCGCCCGGTCCGTGAGCTCGTAACTTTGTACCTCCTGCACCGCCTCTTTCTCTCCTCTCCCTCTCCTCTCTCAGTTCTTCGTGAGAATATTCCAAACCCATGCGCGCTCAGCTAGCTCCGATGTGAGAGCCATCTCGTCATTTTAAAACGGTTTAAGTTTCCGTACACAGCAAAGCAAAGCAAAACCAGGCGCTGTTAAACTCTGAGCTGCAGAGAGAGAGAGAGAGCCCCGCGCGTCAGAAACAGCAGCGCTGCGTCTTTACGTTAATAATTACGGCTACACATCATGGCTTCTGGCAGGCTACTGAAACTAGCGCGCATATTAGTTATATCCGTGATTTAATTTACAGTGCAATCCCTGCACAGTTTGTAGGTTTACAAGGCCTACAGAAGACCAGTGCGTGTTTTTGACAGGAGGGGGCGTGGCATCACGATGGTGGCTCTCCATCGTGATGTTGCTCATCCAACCCTATTTGTATGTTTTTATCCTCCTTGAATTTTGTAAAAAGATCCAACCAAACTGTGGAAGAAATTTGCAATGCTGCTGAATTGTTTTTGATCCTGTAACACATTGTCATTTATCTGAGAACAATGCCTTATTTTATTTTACTCTAAAAAAACAAAAAAAAACAAAAAAGGTTAAAAGACGGCCATTTTATTGAGGTTGATATTAGTGCATATTTGACCCTTCATTGACCCAGCGGCTGTATGGGTGGTTGGCTTAGCGCCTTTACTTTCTGGTCATTTTATTTCAGGTTTTTTAGGATTTCTGCTAGGTTTGCGGCTACATTTGCAGTGAAAACCTTAAAAAGAAAAAAAAAAGATACTGGAGCGTCCTACAAGCCATCGGGATAGTAAGTAAAGGGGCTATGCTAACCACCCGAGCATCCGCTGGGTCACTGAAAGGTCAAATCCGTATTAATATAAACTTTTTTTTCAACATAAAAAGTTGCATAGTGCACCTTTAAAATGCTGTTTAACTATTTTTACTTAAAGCTAATATGCTTGTAAAAATGTATGAGTCGTACACATGTAACCAAAGTGCCTGCCTAAAATATTTACTATGTGAATTATCTATGCTCCTAAAACTTGTAACTTGCCCAATGCTAATGGTGCGTTCATGTGGTCCTCGGGAACTCGGGCGAACGACTTCCCCAGTTGGGCAAATCACGTGAACACTCGCTCAACTGGGGAAAACGACTGCGGGAACTCGGGTCAAAACGAGCTTCTCGAAATCAGCTGATTTGTTCTTTTATCGTCTAATGTGAGCTTTTTAGTTAAACACTGATACTTTTTTGAGTTTAGTGTGAGCTGCTGTAACATAATTGCGAGTGAAATCAACATCAGCAAAAAGTACATTTACGTGATATTTTTTTTTACCTAACAAACTAACGTTTAGCTTTTGGGATGCTAACAACACATTTAAATGATTCGCTCAGCTAAGCGCTAATCAATGACAAAAGACAGTTATTAATTGATGATCAATTAAAAACGGATCAAAATCCCCACATAAAAACCACATGAACACAAACCAACTGGGGACAATGACGTCACATCTCGGGAAAACGAGCTCCCCAGTCCACATGAACGCACCACAATTACTTACCTGGGTTTGTAGTGCATCTACAGATGTACTCACCTGGTGGTTTGTGTGAATTGTGTGCATGTATACTTGCCGGCTAGTTCTCTAAAGCCCAAGATTTAGATGAGATTGATTCACTATAATCACTATTGGTGATAGCAAGGCGCCATGCTGTGCCACCCATACGGCCACTCGGTCACTACAAGGTCAAATTTTCATCTCGTCTCATGTCGATTATTGCAATTCTTTTTTCCCTTATTGCAACAAGACGACTCTAAACAGACTTCAGATTGCACAAAATGCTAGACTTTGATAAACTTTTGAACAGCCCACATTACCCCCATCCTTTCAAGTCCATGTCACATTGAGTTTAAAATGTTCCTCATTTAGTTCCATTCGAGCATGCTTTATTCTGCTCCTGCTGCGTGTTATGATGTGAGGGTGATCAGTGGACAGCTTTATACAGACTTCAGTTCCTGGTTGTGACATAATCAAGAAGAAAATAATCATTAGAGGCCTGAGAACCCTCTGCGAATCCTGTCTGATTTGGTGAGTGTTTGCCTCTTGTTGTTGAGCTTTGGCCAAATGAGAGGCGGATTGTTCAGGGGGTCAGGGCAAAGTCATTGCATAACAAATAATATTTAAACAAGTCTGTTTTCCAATGCTTTGTCAGAACCGGGATGTGACGAGCGCAGCATTGGGAAATATTTTATAGACGTGTGTTTTCAAGGTTATTTTTTGTCTAGGCTTGCAAACAAAACAGAAGATCCATATTAGTCAGGGACCCAAACTCTCAAAACTGGGTTGAACCTGACACCGTCTGATATATGCTTTATTTGTGTTTTTTCTGTTAACTTTGACCCTAAGGACCAATAATTGGAGGGTCTGCTCTGCTGGAAATATTGCGAAAAAAAATTGTGGCCATTTTAGTGCATGTACCCTGTATTTTTATCAGAAAAATGTGAAAACCGACTTTTTTCCCTCAAATCCTCAGTGGGTTGAGTAGGCTGTCAATAAATGCATTCCAGATCCACAGAACACATGTGCTGAGAACATCCACTGAAAAAATCGCTCTTAAAACACATTTCTACACATTTTTGCATCAATTTAATACAAAAAAATGTGGCGTTTTCTCACTTTTTTCCAATATTTGTATCTTTACTTCATTGGCAATCAACTATTCCACCCAGTTATGGCATCAGTCAATATGCCATTATTTTAAACAGACTGTAGACACATTCCACAGAAAAAATGATCAAAATCCAACCAAAATCATTGGATCTGTGATGATTTAAAGACCAATAAGTGACCGACAGACTCAGCACCTCAGAACTGTCAAAAGTCACTTTTGACACTGGTCCATATTTTGATTTAGGCCATTTCCAGCCCATTAGATAATGATTTACACCATTGTATTTGGTATCATTGGAAAGAAGACATTGTCATGTATCATTTGAGCCCAAAGGTTCTGCTCTGTAACAATTACCGTGGTAACCATAGCTCCTCAGACTCAAATGTGAGAACATTTTTTCACAATTTTCACAAAAAAATGTTTTACTACGTTTAACGCTGTTTCTTCCAAGAACATCACAGACACAAATCTCTGATACTGGGAAACTCTCTAGACTCTGAGGATTCAGGAAATGTATAACATGTCAGAACTTTCTCAGCTTAAGGCCTCACTGTGAGCCATGAAGTAAAAGAATGTCCACCTCATATGAGCCTCTCCCATAGAAATAAGCCTATATCTGCCAGGTTGGAACAGCTGGTGAGACTTTCTGACCAGGACAGGCCCAACGTAACTTGAAATTACATTTATAAAAATTATAATTATTCTGTATCATATAAGCTGTATCTTAAATTGTAAAAGAAAAAATATATATCCGTGTTCTGTAGCCTTTAACAGTACAGGTGAAACTCGGAAAATTAGAATATCGTTCAAAAGTTCATTTATTTCTGTAATTCAAGTTAAAATGTGAAACTAATATATGATATAGACTCATGACATGCAAAGTTGCATATGTCAAGCTTTTGTTTGTAGTCATGATTATGGCATTTTCAAAATATTCTAATTTTAGGATTTTTAATTTGTGTTTTTTACGAGCTGGGCCATAATCATCCAAAGTATAATGAATAAAGGCCATACATGTCTAACTTTGCATGTAATGAGTCTATCATATATTAGTTTCACAGTTTACCGTGTGTTTCGCCCCATTAGGCGCACCTGATTATAAGGCGCGTTATCACTGATAATGTTTATTTTCATAAATAAGGCGCACCGGAATACAAGGCGCACTAATTAATGCTGGTTTACCTGTAAACCTGTAGGTGTGTAAACACAGCCAGAAGTTGATACAAAGGTGCGCCTTATAGTGCGAAAAATACAGTAAGTTGAATAGCAGAAATGAATGCACTTTTTAACAATGTTCTAAAAGAAGCTACACTCCACAGGATATAAGTATAAGTAAGTGCTTTGTCAGTGTATAATTGTACGCTGACATTGTGTTCAGGTGTTGGGTTAGCAGAGCCGGTGCTGGCCCTTCTGGGGCCCTAAGCAAAAATCCACATGGGGGCCCTACAGTCGCATCCCATGGTTATTCGGCAAAGGGCGGACCTATTTACGGCCAAAAACAGTTCCACTGTACAGTAAAGCAGGGCAGAAGTGGAAAATAATGACCGCAATTCAATCAATCAGAATCACTAACCACTAAGCCATTGTCCAACTGGTATTTAGGACGACTACTGGTCTACAGGTCCTTCTAAAAAAATTAGCATATTGTGATAAAGTTCATTCTTTTCCATAATGTAATGATAAAAATTAAACTTTCATATATTTTAGATTCATTGCACATCAACTGAAATATTTCAGGTCTTTTATTGTTTTAAAACTGATGATTTTGGCATACAGCTCATGAAAACCCAAAATTCCTATCTCAAAAAATTAGCATAATTCATCCGACCAATAAAAGAAAAGTGTTTTTAATACAAAAAAAGTCAACCTTCAAATAATTATGTTCAGTTATGCACTCAATACTTGGTCGGGAATCCTTTTGCAGAAATGACTGCTTCAATGCGGCGTGGCATGGAGGTAACCAGGCTGTGGCACTGCTGAGGTGTTATGGAGGCCCATAAAGCTTTTCAGCAGATGGAAGCATGAAGTGCTCCAAAATCTCCTGATAGTTAGCTGCATTGATAAAACACAGTGGACCAACACCAGCAGCTAACATGGCACCCCAGACCATCACTGACTGTGGGTACTTGACACTGGACTTCAGGCATTTTGGCATTTCCTTCTCCCCAGTCTTCCTCCAGACTCTGGCACCTTGATTTCCGAATGACATGCAAAATTTGCTTTCATCTGAAAAAAGTTGCAGGCCTTATAGACTGTGCACATTCAGAGAACCAGAGTTACTGTAAGTTACTGTGCTCGTGAGAACCGTGTGGATTCAACTCCTCTTTGAGACAAAAAGGCCACGGACACGGCTTTACTCTCGTCTATCATCAAACTACTGTCCTGATTCTCCGCTAGACACAACAAGAAAAGAGTTTAAATGAGTGTTTTAGCCGATGCCCCGAGTCCACGCAGAGAAAACATGAGAGCAGCGCCCGGACACGGGGACGTGATGCAGCCGTGGAGGAGCCGCAAATGAGGCGAAACGAGAACCGGGAGACAGACGGCCGAGCGGGACACGAGCGGAGAAGCACTCGCGCTTTGGAAGAGACAGGGGGAAGGCGGTCGGTCTCTCCTGCTCATTCACTTCAGATTGCTTCATTTTGATGTTATATGTGGCGAAGTAGGCGGAGAGTGAGTGCGCGCTGTCAGAGCCTGTCCCCGTAACAACGCGTTGATTAATCAGTGAAACAACACCGTAGTTTGACTGTGATGCGGGGCCCTTGCAGCCGCGGGGGCCCTACGCACCTTGCGTAGTTTGCGTATAGGAAGAACCGGCTCTGTGGGTTAGCCCTGAGTCGCTGCGACTGAGCGTGCTGCCTGACCAGCATGTTTTTGGAGATCAGGAGTACCCAGAGGAAACCTGGCTGCCTGCTCTCAGTGCTGTTCTGAAAACAGTGCAGCGCCTCCTGGGTTTGTCCCTGTGTCAGAGCATGGTGTCCTGCACTGGTCAGCTCCTCTTCCTCCTGTATTAATATATTCAGGCCAGTGCTAACAAACTTGGTGCAACTCAGAAACATCCATAGTGACCTACCTGGGGGTACTTTGGGTCTTTCTACATCATACTCTCATATCCAGACGACCCAGTCGAGGTGATCAAGTCCTGCCTTGTGTGGTTCAATTTTTCAGCCTCACTTGATCCACAACTTTTTACAATGTCTGAAATGTTCTTGATGGCATTTGTCTTTATATTAATAATATTTAATAATAATATTTTCAATGCTCTTTGGAGTCCAGTATAGTATTTAATGTATTCATAGACTCCCAAATTTACCCTCTGCATTTGACTCATCCTTTAAGCTTCAGAGAAACCTGTCAGGAGCAGAGCCATCACGCTGCCTGGGGAACTATCTCTAGATTTTGAGCCAGAAGCTAGGTTAGAAGTACTGAGGTGTTTTAGAGTACTGGAACTGGATTCTACTGGATTCTCGTCTGTGCAAAGCCCTTTGACCCAGGTTTACACCCATCCATCCATTTTCTTACAATTTACCCACGGTCTGGTCATGGATGCAGCAGTCAAAGCTGAGATTCACAGATATCACTCTTCACAAACACTAACTCCAGCCCTTCTGAAGGGATCCCGAGGCATTCCCTGGCCACAGAGAGATATAGTCCATCATTTATGGAAAATCCAGCTTCAGAGCAGTTTTCCTCAGCAAATACATTACCAACCACATTACTATCTAATGCAGGGGTCACCAACGTGGTGCCCGCGGGCACCCAGGGGCCCTTTGGGGCATGTCCAGTAGCCCTTGGGACTTTTTCTAAAGTGTAAAACACTTCATTTTCTTGAATCTAATTCTTAAAATAACAGTTTATTCTGTTCTTGTGACTCGGTATGAGTTTAAAATAAAGTTTTTTAATATAATATGGGGTCAATATCCAGTGTGAGAACAGTGTACGTTTAAGTCTTTAGGATTTGTTTTTAACTGATAGCCCTCCAACAACTTAATGCTCTTAAAGTAGCCCTCAGCTGAAATAAGGTTGGTGAACCCTGATCTAATGTATCACAAATGTGTAGTATTTTAGGCATAACCATGTGGTGTCTACAAAGACACACTGTTGGAATTATCTTGGATTCTTGAGGATTTTTTTTTACAGATTTAAAGGGATGTATATTGGAGTGAAATCAACAGATGTATATTGTGTATATGGCATAGTAAAGGATAGATAAAGAGTTACATAATATAAAAAATAGATGAACAACTTTATGTAAAAATACAGAACTGTTGTTCTCCATAAATGTAATTTAAAGTTACGTTGGGCCTGTACTGGTCAGAAAGTCTCACCAGCTGTTCCAACCTGGCAGATATAGGCTTATTTCTATGGGAGAGGCTCATATGAGGTGGACATTCTTTTACTTCATGGCTCACAGTGAGGCCTTAAGCTGAGAAAGTTCTGACATGTTATACATTTCCTGAATCCTCAGAGTCTAGAGAGTTGCCCAGTTTCAGAGATTTGTGTCTGTGATGTTCCTGGAAGAAACAGCGTTAAACGTAGTAAAACATTTTTTTGTGAAAATTGTAAAGGAATGCACTCACATTTGAGTCTGAGGAGCTATGGTTACCACGGTAATTGTTACAGAGCAGAACCTTTGGGCTCAAATGATACATGACAATGTCTTCTTTCCAATGATACCAAATACAATGGTGTAAATCATTATCTAATGGGCTGGAAATGGCCTAAACCAAAATATGGACCAGTGTCAAAAGTGACTTTTGACAGTTCCGAGGTTCTGAGTCTGTCGGTCACTTATTGGTCTTTAAATCATCACAGATCCAATGATTTTGGTTGGATTTTGATCATTTTTTCTGTGGAATGTGTCTACAGTCTGTTTAAAATAATGGCATATTGACTGATGCCATAACTGGGTGGAATAGTTGATTGCCAATGAAGTAAAGATACAAATATTGGAAAAAAGTGAGAAAACGCCACATTTTTTTGTATTAAATTGATGCAAAAATGTGTAGAAATGTGTTTTAAGAGCGATTTTTTCAGTGGATGTTCTCAGCACATGTGTTCTGTGGATCTGGAATGCATTTATTGACAGCCTACTCAACCCACTGAGGATTTGAGGGAAAAAAGTCGTTTTTCACATTTTTCTGATAAAAATACAGGGTACATGCACTAAAATGGCCACAATTTTTTTTCGCAATATTTCCAGCAGAGCAGACCCTCCAATTATTGGTCCTTAGGGTCAAAGTTAACCGAAAAAACACAAATAAAGCATATATCAGACGGTGTCAGGTTAAACCCAATTTAAAGAGCTTTTGAGAGTTTGGGTCCCTGACTATATTAACTGACCATCCACCACATCCTCAGTCACTCCTCACCAAAACATGTATACCAGCTGTCCAGGATGAAAGGTTTGGGACAGCAATGTCTTCTTCTGTGTGACCCAACATTCCCCTGACCCCATTTTTTTGTCACACGTTTTTGAATCACGCCTCAGGAGAAATTGTTTTTAGGGTTTCTAGTATGTGTTCTGTATGGAAAGCATGCGTAACCATGGAGATGGTTCCATCAGCAGAGAAAACCCATAATTATCATCGAAATGCCTTTAGCTGTCTGAGCCTGTTCGTACAAATGTGCACATTTTGCTAGCCAATGGCTCCTGGACCTGTTGAAATTGAGCGTTCTATCCCCATACAATGGAATAGGGAAGCCAGGAGCGATACTACTGCATGGCGAGGTATGTTTTGTAGTTTTTAATGGCATTTATATCATTGTTGTGGCTTCTACATAAGTGGATGACAGCTTAACTTCAGATTTGCAGGTGTTAAGCTGAAAAAGGTGCTGCGGCCTCTAAGTGCTGATGGTCTGTTTGTGCTCAGGCACCCGGACATTAAAGACATTGGAGGAGTCGTTGACTGGCAAAAGCTGTATTTTACTTTATCAAACAATGATTTTCAATTAAACATTGAAGTTATGTAAGACATTCAGTTTGAAATAACATTAAAATCACCCTTCTCAGCTTCCTCGGCGAGACCTTCAGTAACACTGTGTCATCTACTGATAAGACTGAGTACAATTACTGTAGAAGGTTACTGTATATGGACTGTGGCCTTGACACACTCTCTGTACTCATTCATTTATTCAAAATAAACCAATAAATCAATCATTCTTATCCACTTTTACTGCCCTCCACAAGATAACGTCAATGCCCAGGTAAAGATATGTATGTTTTGTCGTTTTGGTCTGTAGACAAAAGCTTCTCAAGTTGTCATTCTGTGGACGTTGCATGTTTCTCACCTCGTGTCTGGATGGTTTTCCTCCAGTCTCCCCCATCGCCCCCAAAACATGCACAATAGGCAAATGCTCCAGTCAGATGATTCTAACCATAAGCCTGGCTCCACATCTGGAGATGGGCCCTGTGGTCACCCACAACTCCTTACACTCCAGCCGGACTGAAGGACGGGTCAAATCTTCCTACGAGGACAATAACTTCACCGTAATTATATGGTACAATTTACAATTATGTCTTCCTTTATTATTGGGGTAATGTTGTTTAGTGATTTTGTGACAAATTAAATGTATAACTTATGTGTATGAAGCCAGTCTAGCAAACTCAAAGGGAACGCTTTTAGAAGAAGTCGCTGTATAAACAGGACTTTCTGTGAGGAATAACCCTCACTATAGTTTTAGGGAGGACGTCTGTCCTCCACATCACACTCAGAATGTCCGGTAAAGCACCGCTTTGGTCTCATTCACTAGTTCAGCAGCTTATAAGCTGGACTTTCTTTATCCCTAACCAGGGGTGTGCTGGGACATCATTTAGGCCCGGGAGTTTTATTATTTAAACTGGCTCACAGAGCGTCAGTTTTGAAACCTTTAGATCGTAAGTTTGGTTCTTTGTCTTTTCACATCGGCCGCTACATAATCTGGGCCTGATGTGCCTGTCTACAATCTGCTGAGTTATGCAAATAAAAAATATATTATTTATACACTTTTTATACAGCCTTTCATTCTTTCTTTTATGCCTCACCTTTTTTCTGTCACTTATTTCCTCACGCAGACACTTCTGTGTTCTCTCCGCTGGTCTGCACCAACTTTAACTAACTCTCAGAGAGGACAAGTCAGTCCAGCTTCCAATAGCATCTCCTGCAAATCACAATGTGATAGAAGAAGACGATCTTTATTTATATAGCGCCTTTCACAGACATCGCCACAAAGCGCTTTACATGAGACAATTGTACATTCACTCCACACTCGGTGGTGGTTAAGCTACGTTTGTAGTTTCAGTTTCCCCTGGGGGAGACTGACAGAAGTAATAACTTTGACTGCCTCTAACCAAAATTACCATCATAAAAATGACAACCGTTACATGCCATGATGGTAAGTCTCGTCATTTAGACTTTTTAATAGGGATGTCCCGATCAGGTTTTTTTTCCGATCATTTGATTTTGAGAATTGCCTGATACCGAGTCCCGATCCGATACCTAATACATTATTTTAAAAATCAAGAAAATTGGTTTTGGATATAGCGAGTAGCTCTACTTTGTCTGTTTTTCTCTCAAGTAAGCAAGACTATTAGTCTTTACAGTGTAATATAATTTTACACAGAGAGGGTGATCTAAAATCCCATTTGTTATTAAATGTGTTTGTTGATTGGCAATGAAAACAAAACGTGGGTAATACATTTTTTATGCACTGCAATGTAAAAAACTGTCTGGCAGCACAGAAAAAAAACACTGCAGTAATGTGGCCAAACAGTTAAATAACACAATATATTTGTCCAAAAGCTAAATGTGCCATGTTAACCTGATTACATTCTCTTTAGTAGTATATAGGGTAGATAGGGTGACCACATTTCCCAGCCTGAAAAGGTCCGCGCGCACAGTGCACCGTCCACCGAGCTGTGCACGCGCGCCGAGAGGAGGCAGTGGTTAAGAGAGGAGGCAGTGGCGAAGAGAGGAGGCAGTGGCGAAGAGAGGAGGCAGTGGCGAAGAGAGGAGGCAGTGGCGAAGAGAGGAGGCAGTGGCGAAGAGAGGAGGCAGTGGCGAAGAGGGGAGGCAGTGGCGAAGAGAGGAGGCAGTGGCGAAGAGAGGAGGCAGTGGCGAAGAGAGGAGGCAGTGGCGAAGAGAGGAGGCAGTGGTTAAGAGAGGAGGCAGTGGCGAAGAGAGGAGGCAGTGGTGAAGAGAGGAGGCAGTGGTGAAGAGAGGAGGCAGTGGTTAAGAGAGGAGGCAGTGGTGAAGAGAGGAGGCAGTGGTTAAGAGAGGAGGCATTGGTGAAGAGAGGAGGCAGTGGTGAAGAGAGGAGGCAGTGGTGAAGAGAGGAGGCAGTGGTGAAGAGAGGAGGCAGTGGTTAAGAGAGGAGGCAGTGGTGAAGAGAGGAGGCAGTGGTGAAGAGAGGAGGCAGTGGTGAAGAGAGGCAGTGGTTAAGAGAGGAGGCAGTGGTTAAGAGAGGAGGCAGTGGTGAAGAGAGGCAGTGGTGAAGAGAGGAGGCAGTGGTGAAGAGAGGAGGCAGTGGTGAAGAGAGGCAGTGGTTAAGAGAGGAAGCAGTGGTGAAGAGAGGAGGCAGTGGTGAAGAGAGGCAGTGGTGAAGAGAGGAGGCAGTGGTGAAGAGAGGAGGCAGTGGTGAAGAGAGGCAGTGGTGAAGAGAGGAGGCAGTGGTTAAAGGAATAGGCCACCGTTTTTACATACTGAGATATGCTCTTACCTCACTTTAGCCGAGTTAATATATCCCCGTCTGGTCTTTGTCCGTGCGCTCTGCCAGGCAAACGGAGCACATACGCAGCCTCTCCCACATGTCACATAGCTCCAAAAAAGCTCACGATAGAAGCTACCAAGCTCTTCCACGTGTTCCCTATTTAAATAAAGTTACGTGAAGTGTTTTCATGCGAAGTATATTTACACAATAATGTAACGTGTCGATTTTATAAGCAGATAAAAAGGGGGACTATATTGTGAGGCGTAATGATACGAGGAGTAAAACGTCCGCGCAGTAACTCCTAAAGGTTATTGACGGAAGTGAGCGGGGGAAGTCTTTTGGAGTTACTGCGCGGACGTTTTACTCCTGTTGTAGAGACGAAGTTTCCCCTCGTCTTTCAGCGTTTGCGCACGTATGAGCGCAGCGGGCCATCACAGACTTTTAAACATCTCCGCAGCAACGCGAGGAAGGCTTCACTGCTCAGTGCGGGTCTGAGTAGGCATGGTTTAATCACATGTAGCGGCGTAATAGCGAAAATAACAGCTGTTTGCTACTTCTTACCGCTCTCTCTCCGCGCCCTGTCTTCCCGTCCGTTCTCACTCCTCTCTCCTTTTAGCCTACAGTAAACTCTGCACGGGTTATCGGAGATGTTGTTATTGTTCTCCTGCGCTGGCACTTGTGTGGATTTGGGGATTTGGGGACACGGACTGTGCGATGGTGCGAGTGGTTTGACGCAGCAGGTGGAGTGAGTAACAGAGGCCAGGGGGAGAGGACAGAAAGTGGTTCGCGGTAGCTCGAAATCTGATCAAAAGTAACGAGAATGGACACACATAAATATCCGAGTCCTGATCGGGAGGTGTTGTCCGATTCCGATCAGTCTGTAGCCACGTGATCGGGCCCGATTTCCGATCACGTGATCGGATCGGGACATCCCTACTTTTTAACATGAAAGAATATGCAATACCTGTTCACTTGTGCTCGTACCAGCCACATGTCTGGGGTGTTAATGAACTGATTTTTTTGTACACCAGATCACATCCTACCATTAGCTACACTGGTAGGTTGTTACTGCATTAGCCGACAGGTTTTTTGGTGATTTTTAAGTACTTTTCAGGTTTGAAGAACTTCACAGGTTAAGGATCACAATGTATATAGTAAGGCATATTCACATATAGTAAGATTTGTTCTGTTATTTTTTGGTGTATTTTCAACATGCAGCATATAGGTAAGGGAAGTAGGTGAAGTTGCAGTTGTATTCTCTTTCTTAACCAGTAAGAGAGAAGGCGTCAACATAACTTTGAGCAAAAATACTTTTAGACTTTATTTCCCCTGAATTATGCAGATTTACAAGATGAAAAGTCCTGTTGACAGAGATGCAAACTAGAAATAAAAGCTACTGTGTGGTTAGCATTTCTTTCTAGTTTGCATCAGGTGTTACTAAAGCTAACCTCAAAAACAGGAAGAAATGTGTATCTTATTTTGGTGGGAGAAAACATCTTACAACACCTGCTTGTTCTCCTTCAGTGTGGGCCACTGACAATAACATCTCTTAAAGGAATACCACCGACGCCATGTGGGAAGCCTGTTTGTCTCAACATCCCAGCTTCCGGATTCCACAAACATTGCACAAATCTTCAATTTCCTTTCACTTCCTTCACCTGCTTGAGCTGGATACACAGGCACGGGGTGGAGCACCTTGTGTTTCAGGAGGAAACAGCTAGTTTAGTGTCCAGTCACTGTTATACTGTATATACACCATTTCCACTGGCAACTCCTGCCCAGCCCAGTGCCAGGTCTGGTCAGGATGTACTCGAGTGTTTCCACAGGCCAGACCAAACAAGGACAAGTTTTGGGGCCGTGCTCAACACTGGAACAAAGCTCCTTGAACTGATAGCATGACATGGACAGGCTAGTGGCTTCTGATTGGCCAGAGGAGAGGACCGCCCTCACTAAAACACGCAGGTTATACGGATTTATACCGCTGTTGAAAAAGGGTATTTTGTTTTAGCTGCTTCTTTCCTCTAGTGTTTGCATTGGCTCCTCTGAACAATTCCATAAACTCCACCAAAAGGCATAGTTTGTCCACATTTGCTCTCATCGCGACTCACAAAACTGTTCATCGCCGTTCTGTTGTTGCTTCAGTATTGTGTATTCCAGCATGGGAGCACCACCCAACACTGCGATCCATTTGAAGAATAAGATCAAATTAAAGCCGCAAGCAGGCATCGAACGGCCCCCATTGCCACGCGTGGGGCTACGGTCGTCGCCATGGCAACACTTTACAAAAAAACATGAATGTCTTGAAAAACAATCTTAACATAGCGGTGCAACCTGGTGATATTGACAGGACCCATCGCTTCGGTCTTAAAACCACCACGCAGGTCAAACCACGGGGGATTATCATCAAGTTTGCCCACTATAGCCTCAGAGACAAAGTCTACAGGGCTTATATGTTATAAGTACAGACCCTTAAATAGTTGTTACAATGCCTTCCTTGATTGTGGGCTAAGGGAACCCAAGAAGGAACTAATCCCCACACATTTAGGGGCAGAGACAATAAAGCTATAAGACTATGTTGTTTTATTTAGCTATTAGGTTACTTTTCTTTTGTAATTGTTCCAGATAAAAGCAGAGAGATATCACAAAACCGTCCCTCTTCCATTGACACCCTCCCCAGAGTCCCAATTGTCCAACTGAAATAAAGATAAAGAAAAGTGTCTCTCACGGCAGGGCTGAGCACAATGTCCATAGAAGTAAGGGCTCAACACAACCGCTCGTGGCAGCATCCTACTGCATTCACGAAGAGTTGCTTGACGCTGTTACCTCTTCCCTGCAGGCCCGACTACTACTACACCGGGGTCGTGTTGTGATATTTACCGTCCATATAACATCGTGCAGTTGAGTGACAGGTTTCCTCGGAGGAGAAACCAGAAAACCAGAGAACCAGAAAAGGAGCTGTTTTGAGCTGACAGAGAGAGCACGCCGTGGAATGCACAGGTTACTCAGGCCCAGGATGATGAGAAAGGTTTATCCAGAAGTGACCGGGGGGGGGAGGGGGCAGCAGGTTACATCAGTGTGATGACCTGGAGATGAGCTGGTCACTGCTATCTTTGGTCATTGTCAGATGACCAGTGATATTCTTTATATACTAAAGGGAAATGACATTCATACATTCGATTCCCATTGTGATTTATTTTGATGTAGCAACATACATTCAGAAATTATAGGATGTGCAGAATAGAATTCCAATGATATGATGACAGAAATGTAAAAAGAGAGAGGTGGATAGAGGTTACTGCAGGGCAAGGACCCCGCCCACTGGTCAGTCTGAGTTCATGTTAACTATCAGCTCTATGGAGGTTACTCTATGTCATTGTCCTTACAATTATAATACATGATCATAATAACCATGTGGCTGATTTTATGGCTGTCATGAAGATTTAATCACAAGCATTTCACTTCATTTACTCACAGGCATGAAGTTTATCAGTGGGACAGGGCATGTGAGAACATTGTTTTTTCATGCAGACGTGGCGTCACCTGTACTAAAGCAGCTTCTGCTTTTAAAAAATACCCACCAAACGAAGTATTAAAGTAGAAGTATTCCCTCATTCAGACGGAAGTTTACCAGGAATCACTCTGTCGAAGTTTTCAACACAAATAAAGTCAGTCTGCCCTTGTCCAGAGGACGATGGGCCAAATGGGTGGGTCCTGAAGAAGAAGCTTGACAAGTTAACCTTTCCATTTACTGGTTGATCTAAATTCCCGCTCTCATTGGGTCATGACCTTTGGGTGAAACCAAAAGGACTGAGTGTGTTTCCTCTGCTGGATGGCGTGGCGCTCCCTTAGACACAGGGTGAGGAGTTATTTATAAAGCACTTTTAACTTCCAAATTACAAGCACTGGTGAAATAAAATGTAATAAAATACATTGGGAGGAGCTGGGAGTTGAGCCGCTGCTCCTTCAGGTCAAGAGGGGCCAGCTCCAGTATCTGTTCAGGGTGCCTCTTTGGAGAGGGCCTCGGGGAAGACCTATGCGCTGGATATATCTCTCGGCTGGAGATACAGGAGCTGGGGTGAGAGGTCCGGGAGCAGATAAGAACATGGATGTATGGCAGGGCTGCGCTGATCGCAGTCAGTATTGGTATTGTATCAATACATCTATCGTTTTTGGAATAACATTATTTTTAGACTTCTGTGTAACTCCATGCTAAAACGCACATCTAATCTCATTAAACACGTGGCGGATGATGCAAACTAGTGACACACTTTTCTCATTTAACACAGACCTGAGTGTTGCAGTATGTATCATTGTTTTATGAATGAGCATGAATTCATTCAGTTTATGAAATAATAAAAATATATATATATCTGTTTCTCATAAAACATATACGTGGCATTGGATTCGGCACTACGGACTCCTGAGTGATGCCTAAATTTCACTTATTACACTAATAAATGGACCCAAATGTGAGATTCAGGCTCCCCTATGTTCAATGACAGCAGCAACACCAATGACCACAATTTCTCTTTTTAACTAGAGCAAAGGAACATTTGTCTGCATTGCATCAACTACTTCTCCAAAGCTTGTTTCCTTTTTGTCACATGGTCTGCCGTGATGGAAAATGTGGTGCCTCATTTTGTCAGTCTGACCACCAGACAGTAGAAGCTACAGGGAACAACCTTTTACGTCCTTTACCCCGTCGTCCCCTTATGATCAAAAGTATACCTCCAGTTTCCCCTACCACTAAAAACATGTACTATAGGGTAATCCTCCAGCCAGGTGTTTCTGACCATTAGCCTGACATCTGGAGATGGGTCCCCCAGCGCTGGCCCACACTGGCCCACTGCTCCTAGAGGTCGCCCCAGCGGCACTGAGGATGGGTCAAATGCAGAGAATGAATTTGCATATGGGGATTACTAAAGTATACAGCAAAGGCAAAATAATCAACAAAGACAAGTGCAACAAGGTAATCAGTCACCACAACTTCCTCATTGGTGAAGTGTGGGGCGTCAAAGTCAGTAAGAGATGTTGTGTTGTGAAGCCGTGAAGGGGTTTAGCACCAAACTCTGGGCCCTATTGTTTATGTTGTTAAATTCTTGTTCTAAAAAAGCTTGAATGGTCTGGCAGCGGTCCATCCCACACATTTTCACTAGAACAAAGGAGTCTCCAAAGCTGCATTTATAATGAATGAGTCTGCAAATATGCATGACTAATTTGCATAAATTGGCAGTCAATGGCAAAAAATAAAAAGAAAGGGAAACTTAAGCGATAGTAGTGTTAAATAAGAGCGAACGATTGAGGCCACACTAATATTTCTCTTTCTTAGCTCTGTGCCCTTGCATTATGGAGCTCACCTCCTTCAAACGCACATACTTGAGTTGAAGTGCGGAGCTGAACGCCGGTGTGTGGGCTGAACCATTTGGCACATTTCTAGGGGTGCCAGGGCCTTGACATTCATCCATCATTGTTTGTGAAAAACCCTGACGAGTAACCATTGTATTTCAGCCTGGTTTTTTTCAGTTGTTATATCATCTATGAGGAAATTTAGAAAGTTCAATAAAGAACACTTTTATAGCAGCACTTTTGAGGGTACTCAGTACCCTGTGTGAAGACCATCATTGGCTCTGGAGAAAGAATGACCTCGACAACCTGGAGACACAGCAGAGGAGTATGTGGACAGAGTCTTGAGCACAGAGGAGGATGAGGGACAATATGTGCTGGATTATAACAGAACACGACTACAGTTCAGTGTTTGGTGTGGTGGTCGCCTACAACCTTAGGGTTAGGGGGTTAGCAATTATTTATATCCAAATCCCAAAGCGTATAGACAGATTTCAATGCTGACATACATCAGACACGTGACTGATGTGTGATACTAGGTGCAGAAACCAGGTGCTTACAACATCACGCATCAGTGATTTATTTTAGATATCAGTTGTTTACATGGGTAATAATGGCAATGAATGAAAGGGACTAGATACAAGTTGTACTCGCTACTGCCACTGCAGGTCTGGAGTATGTCTGTGTGTGTGTGTGTGTGTGTGTGTGTGTGTGTGTGTAGGGGGGGGGGGGGTCTACAATTATACAGACCAATGTTAGCTACTGGAATTAACGTTAGTTACAAGTTTACAAGATAAATCTAAAGGCCCACACATACATGTGCCGTGGCAACACACGCTGGCGTTTCTCAAACCGTGCAGCGCTTTAAACATGTGATTGATCCATTTATCATAAATCAAGTAAGACACGTAGGTCATTGTTGCGAGAGAGAGAGAAAATGTAGCTCATTTTTGTGTGTGTTTGTGTTGGCAACAGGCAGCATTTCCTTACACAGACAGAAGCAGGATCCTCTTCATCAAAAAGTTTTGTAGGTCTTAGCTTTCAAATGAGGCGTTACACTGGCCTGTAGGCTGTAAGCTTTTAGACTTGGGTGAAACCGAACAGGAGAAAATGCACTTGGTGAAGATGTTAAGGTCAGCTGCCTCTTATCGGCTACTTCAAAATCTGCCCTACTTCAGTATGACTTCTTGTTTGACCTTAACCAGGAATGTCCCGCTAAGACCTTCATAAGATACCCTTGTGTCCACTCCACCCGTATCTGCAGAAACATCTCAGATATGATAGGTCCATGTCACAACAGGTGAGCTCCACACAGGCACCTTGACCTAATGTCTCTGCTCAGGTTTGTCCTCCACGGTTGTCAAAACAAATCAAGTTGGCCTGAATCCTGACGTCTCCTTTTGCTACACTGCAGTCTCACTTACTCTATGTTCATCCAAAGAAGGTCCCGGGTTCGATTCCCATCTGGACAGGCCTGACTGTGGAGTTTGCATTTCTCACCTACCACTAAAAACATGTAGGGGGCAGTGGGGTCAGATGAGCCATTTTTTGCTTTGGTGGTTTTTGTAAAAAAAATAGATACAAAATGTTATTATTTCCACACATTTTGGGATGTGTATAATGTTTTAAATATGTAGGTTTGAAAAAGAAAAAGTGGTCTTACTCCAGGTGTGGGGGAAGTTGAACCAGGTCTTGGTAAATCAAACCACCAGATTTAAAGAGACTATATGGAGTTTAAAAATCTTCAAACCAAGTATTTTCCTCCCCCTTCATGTTCCAGCCATGTCCTAATGTGTAGAATGAGCTCAGACCTGTTCACCACAACTGCCTCTAAAATCCTGCACTGTCACTCAAAAAGGTGTTACTTTGGTTCTGAAGTGCCGTCATGGACGAGCTTAATATACAAGTCCCTTTAAAGGTGAAATTTACACTGGTAATGCATTGGTTTTATATAACGCTTTTCTGGACACTCAAAGACGCTTTACATTGCATTATTCATTCACTACATACTTGGTGGTGATAAGCTACTACTGTAGCCACCACTCCGACCACCACCACTCACTCACTCTCTACATTCGCCAGGCTTCCTGGTGTTTCCCAAACGGTCTCCCATCCAAGTACTAACCAGGTCCTTCCCTGCTTTACTTCAAGATGACGGGATCGGGCAGAGCAAAGGCGGTATGGCCACAGAGACTAAACATCAGAGACGAGGTATTTATGACTAGAGACTAAACATCAGAATGTTTTCTTTGTTTCCCATTAGCAATTTTATGCAAAAAATATTTTTCTTTTCATGTCACCAGATTATGCAATTTTGTCAAACCCCAAATTATTTGATCCATCCATTTTCTTCCACTTGTCCGTTGCCGGGTCGAGGGGGCAGCTGTTGGAGTTGCCCAAATCACATTGCACCAGCCCCTAAATGGCTCCTCCTGCAGGTGGTGGGTCCACAGAAGGACGGCCTCACGATTCTAACCGGGCCTGTTGGTCTCTCATAAGGGGCTTCTGAACCGCTCTTTGTCTGACCCGTCACCTAGGACCTGTTTGTCATGGAAGACCCTACCAGGGGCACGAAGCCCCCGACAACAGAGCCCCTAAGGAATTATTTGATGTAATATTTAATTATAATTTGCTTGTGCCAGAGCCGCCAAAAAACAATGCAAAAACTATAGAATTGTACATTAAACCTGTCTGTAGTTTGTTATTCACTGTTTTCATTTTCAGTTCAACATTTTCAAAAATTCCCCAAATTTCTGAGTGAAAGTTCCCATTGAAAGTATCCAGAACATTTTGAGGAATCTTCCGCCCCTTTGCAACCGCAAGCACATCATATTCATAATTAGTGGCTTCTGCTTTCATTGTTTGTCATAAAAAACATCAGGTATTGGGCCTTTAACCTGTTACCCGCCACCTGAGGGTCAGCTTAGGATGAGGGTTGGCAATTGTGCACATTGAAATCTGAAAGCGTATTGACTGGAGAGCTTACAGCCTATATGCCAGTGTGATGCCTCATTTGAAAGCCAAGACCTTCTAGCTTCTAAAACTATGTGTAAGATTTGTGTGAGTGAAACACAACTTACCTCACATTTGCATTTCGTAACCCTAACACCCTGACCTTAACCCTAGCCCAGGGGGAAGGGCTAGTAACAGGTTAAGAGGATATTTTTGTTTGCAGGAGATATACTTAGTTACTGCAGTATTTAATGAATGAATTAACCTTGCTTGTAATCCTGCATTTCCACGCTCACATTCGCAGAGATGGCTCGTCTGAAGACACTGAATGGATTTGTGAACGCGGGTTATCAGTGGCTCTGTTGACCTTGAACATATATGGTCTCCAAGATAGGGCTATCAATTTTATCACAATCAGTTGACACGAACTGTCCAAACTGTCGCACCTGGCAACCGCATTATCAGTATCAATTAGCATGGTATAGCGTCAGCTTCACGGGATTACAATAATCTCCCTTTTATCTCCCTGAAGTCTGCCTCAGCATCTGATCTCACTGATTCACACACACCACACCCGGAGAGTGCAGCCGTAGCAGAATGTGGCACAACTGTGTGAGCGATCATTGGCTCTCGCTGCCATCTACTGGTTCAGTTTAGAAGTGTTTGTGTGCGTTATACAGTCCCAATCAAAAGTTTAAAGGAATAGGCCACCGTTTTTACATACTAAGATATGTTCTTACCTAACCTTAGTCGAGTTAATATATCCCCGTCTGGTCTTTGTCCGTGCGCTCTGCCAGGCAAACGGAGAACATACGCAGCCTCTCCCACATGTCATATAGCTCCAAAAAAGCTCACGATAGAAGCTACCAAGCTCTTCCACGTGTTCCCTATTTAAATAAAGTTACGTGAAGTGTTTTCATGCGAAGTATATTTACACAGAAATGTAGCATGTCGATTTTATAAGCAAATAAAAAGGGGGACTATATTGTGAGGCGTAATGATACGAGGAGCAGTAACTCCTAAAGACTTCCCCGCTCACTTCCGTCAACAGAAGCTGCGTGACTTGTAGAGAGCTAGCAGAGAACAGTTGAAGAAGCGTGGATAACTTGTGAACAATGCCTTTTACGTGCATCGTGCCGGGCTGTGATAACAAGCAGAAAGTATATAGTGTAGTAATGTTTCACAGATTTCCAACTCACCCCGGACGACGACACAGGACCCAGAACTTCTACCATGAGGTAGGAATGCGCAACACTTCCGAAAATATATTTTCTGCTTGTTGTAAAAGGCTCTCTACAAGTCACGCAGCTTCTATTGACGGAAGTGAGCGGGGGAAGTCTTTAGGAGTTACTGCGCGGACGTTTTGCTCCTCGTATCATTACGCCTCACAATATAGTCCCCCTTTTTATCTGCTTATAAAATCGACATGTTACATTTCTGTGTAAATATACTTCGCATGAAAACACTTCACGTAACTTTATTTAAATAGGGAACACGTGGAAGAGCTGTGTAGCTTCTATCGTGAGCTTTTTTGGAGCTATGTGACATGTGGGAGAGGCTGCGTATGTGCTCTGTTTGCGTGACAGAGCGCACGGACAAAGACCAGACGGGGATATATTAACTTGGCTAAGGTTAGGTAAGAACATATCTCAGTATGTAAAAACGGTGGCCTATTCCTTTAAAGAGGGGGTATTATGCTTTTTTCAATCACATAGCACCAGTCTATATCACACTACAATGATGACGAAACCTTCTGTTGGTCTGTAAATGCAGTAAATTAGAATAACTGCCTTGTATAAAATTGCTCTCTCAAAATGGCTGTAGCGAATGTTTTGAAATAGGCCTCTGTCTCTTTAAGAACCTCTGACCCTTTCCGACATGCCCCCTCCACACGTTGTCTGTGGCATCAGTGGGGAGGGGGCTTTGCTGAGGAGCAGTGGTTGGTTCCTCGGCTGGTGACGAAAGCTCGGAGGCGTCTCCAGGAGGTGGGGGCGTTCCTAGGAGGACTCAGGCAAACCTATCCCTAAAATGGCCGCCATCAGAGTTTTTACAGATTACTTAAAAATACGTGAATGTGCCAAAGCAACACTTCAGGCATGTTTTTAATGAAGGAATGACATAATAACATGATGGAAAGCTTGAAAAAGTCGATTTTGCATAATACCCCCTTTAAGACCAGTTGAAAATCCAATCCAATCCACTTTATTTATATAGCTGCACACAAGACCACAAAAACAATGAATGAGTATAAAACCTTCAATAAAAATAAAAAAAACACATTAAAAACTACAAATGACCATAAAACATTTTAAAAGAATACATAGAAATAAAAATAAATAAATAAGAACCTTACACTTTAAAAACATGCAACAACATTTTAAAATCAATTCTAAAATTAACAGAGAGCCAGTGCAAAGACGCAAGTATCGGGGTTATACTGTATGTTCACGTTTTTTGGTCCCTGTTCAAAGTCGTGCCGCAGTGTTCTGGACTAACTGCGAGCGGGAGAGTGCTTTATGCAGAGCCGGTGCTGGCCCTTCTGGGGCCCTAAGCAAAAATCCACACGGGGGCCCTACAGTAGCTATTCGATGAAGAGAGAATCCATTTATGGTCAAAACAGTTCCACTGTTCCAGGGCAGAAGCAGAACATACAGACCTCAATTCAGGCCCTGCCCCCTGTGTGAGAGCCACTAACCACTAAGCCACTGTGAGACTGGTATTTAGGACGACTACTAGTCTATTTCCCTTTTTAAAATAGTAAATGGCAAATGGTCCCATTCTCTCACCTCTGGTCCCTGACCCACAGATTGGGAACCGCTGATTTAAAACTAACTGAAACCTGCTCCTGGCGGTTGTTTCTGTCTGACCACTGAGAATTAGTCTGTGAGTCGCCCAATTCGTTTTAGACTGTGCACATTCAGAGAACCAGAGTTACTGTAAGTTACTGTGCTCGTGAGAACCATGTGGATTCAACTCAACAAAAAGGCCACGGACACGGCTTTACTCTCGTCTACTCGTCAAACTGCTGTCCTGATGCCCCAGACTCACCAGCACAATAAGAAGAGAGTTCAACCTCTTAACTCCCGCCTGAACCGAGAGAGAGCATTTTCTCCAGTTCAGCTTTACCCAAATCCTGTAGGCCAGTGTAACACCTCATTTGAAAGCTAAGACCTACAAAACTAAATTGATCTTTTTCCTCACGTCATCAGATTTTTTTTCATCATTTTTTTTGTTGGGCAGTCTTCTCATTTTTGTCAATTTTTTGTGACTTTTTTGTCACTTTTTCGTCCAATTATTCGCATTTTTTTTGGTCAAATTCTTATCACTTTTTTGTCCATTTTTTGTCACTTTTTTTTTCAAATTTTTGTCCATTTTTGTAAATGTTTTGTCCCTTTTGTCACATTTTCATCCTTGTTTTCGTTTCAGTTGTATTGCTATTTTCACACCTTTTTTCCAGAGGCTTTTGGATTGGGGTTAAGCTGGAGAAAATGTGCTCGGTTCAGGTGGGAGTTAAGGGGTTAAATGAGAGAGAGGCCCAGAGTTGCAGCCCAGAGTCCGCGCAGAGAAAACATGAGAGCAGCGCTCGGGACACGGGTGACATGATGCAGCCGCGGAGGAGCCGAGTATGAGGCGAAACACCGGGAGACAGACGCCGAGCGGGGACACGAGCGGAGAAGCACTCGCGCTTTGGGAGAGACAGGGGGAAGGCGGTCGGTCTCTCCTGCTCATTCACTTCACCAGACTACTCCGTGTTGATGTTATATGTGGCGAAGTAGGCGGAGAGTGAGTGCGCGCTGTCAGAGCCTGTCCCCGTAACAACGCGTTGATCAATCAGTGAAACAACACCGTAGTTTGACTGAGATGCGGGGCCCTTGCAGCCGCGGGGGCCCTACGCACCTTGCGTAGTCTGCGTATAGGAAGAACCGGCTCTGGCTTTATGACTGATTGCCCGAAGTAAAGTGCGTTGCGGTAGTGCAGACAATTAGGAATAAAAAATAGCAAAAATTTCACATTTTGTTGGACCTTAAAGGAACAGCCCACCCAGCAGATGAGCTGAACAGATGCACAGTAAAGATCAGAACCTTGGGATTTATCCTCATCAACTGTCTGGCCATTTTTTTGTAACGCCACTTAAAACCAGTGACAGTTCGCCGCATCTAACGTTTGCGGCCATTAATGTAGTCCATAATCCCTCTCCATACACTGGTGAAGCCGGACTATCACTGCTTTATCTCAGGATGGGTTACGGACGCCAAGATACATCAGGTGAAGAGGCATAAAATGTTCTTGGTCACAGGAAGGGTAAGTAATAAACAAATACACGTATCTGGTTGCCTTTTGCGAACGTTAGCATGTGTCGGCACTCATCTCTCTCAAACAGTAAAGCTATGACGGTTGTTGTTTTGTTTTAGTCCACTATGAGTCATGTTTTATCGATAGTTTATGGGGAACAGGTGCACAACTATGGATCGGGGTAACGTTAACAAGAGAAGTGTGTTTACGTTGCTCTCCCCAACGGGCAGTTCACACGGGTCAGTGGGCGACATTTTACTCTCTTACCCCCCGCCTTAACCAAGCACATTTCCTCCAGTTTGGCATTACCCAAAGCTTTTCGATTGGAGCTTACAGCCTAGGCCAGAGTATATTCATGTAGGTAAACAGATAATCTAGCGTTTGTTTGTAGCCTAGCCTCGTTTGCGTTACAATGTTCCCACAGCGCAACAGGTGGATGGCATAACAGCGGTGTTCGGTACTTCGGTTTTCAAAATGGCGGCCACAACAATGCGTGACGTCACAGGAAACGCATGTATAGGAATATACTGGGAGAGGGCAAATGCTAACAACACATTTTTGGTCTCTTTGTGTGACTGAGCGCACGCACAAAGACCAGACAAGTATGCATCAACTCGTCTAAGAACATATCTCGGTATGTAAAAACGGTGGCCTGTTGCTTTAAAGTGAATGTATGAGATCACAGTGTCCATATATTCATCCAGGTTACAGTGGCGGCTGGTCCATTATGGGCGGTGGGGCGCCGCCCCTCCTATCAATTTTGCAGCTTGGATTTATTTTCATACTTTCTGATTTTTTGCTTGTTTTTTTTTGGGGGGGGGGTTATTAGTCAATGCAAATATCAGCACATGATTAATCAAGTCTTCATGGACTTTTTTTTTTAAATATCAGTTTAAGCCAGCAAAAATATTACTGTCAAAATAGTAAATGAGTTGAACTTAGAATATAGGACATGCAATGTGAAATGACTGAATTAGCACCTATAATGCATTGTAATTTGTAATTGTTGTTTTGTTTAATTAAAATTGCATTTTGGTGGAGAATAAACTTTGTTTTGACAACACGAATCCTTGTTTTATTCTGTTTTGTGAATGTTTGAATGGAGATATCATTTTTGACAAATAAAATGTACTGTTGGCCTGCTGGTTGGTTTGTATTTACATGTAGTTTTTAGATGTTTCCTTCTACATTTAGAGACAGCTATGTAGACATTTTTGTAAGAAGCAAATCAACGAATATGTATATGAGCATAATTTATAATTTCATTAGGATTGCAGTGCATGAACCAGTACTGGGCCAGAACACATTCTAAACTTCATTAAATTTGAAGTGTATGAACCAGTAACGGGCCAGAAGAGAACTCTCGCGAGTTATGCCTTTACGGAGCGTGTGGCCCACTAGAGCGCCGGCAGCTGTGAATCGATAAGCCTATGGCCCAGCAAAGGGCCGTGGAAAAACTGAAAAAAAAATGTCAGCCAGTAATAACGTAAAGTTGTTGGCCGGTTCTGGCCCAAGAGAAATTTGTTAGCTGGGGTTAGTCATGCTAAGGCAAGGCCTGCAGCGTGTCCTGTGCAGCCGGGACAAGACTAGGATGGATTTGTTATTGTTCAGGGAGGAGGAAGTGCTGACCGCATACCCGTAGAGCACCAAACTCTTCACATCCACAACAGGTTCTCTCCCCTCAGCGACACACCCGCTGGACCTGATACTCTGGTGATTGGAAGATCCATAGTTAGGGACGTGAAGGTAGCAGCAGCTTTGGTTAGGTGTTTTCCGGTGGCCAGAGTGGGTGACATCGAAGGTAACCATAGGCGCTTAAAGCAGGGAGGCAAGGCCGTGGGAACCCAGGGTGCTGAGGGGGCTGCAGCACCCCCCGGTGAATAGTTTGGGAACTGCAGGCCATATTAATAAATAGGAAATATGCACAGAAAAAGCGTTTTTGTCACACCCCTCTGTGTGACAGTGCTTACTTCCCATGTCCTTGCGCCCCTCCTCTTTTCCTTTGTGTGTGTGTGGACGCTTGGGCGGAGTCTCCTGGGAGCACCTGCACTGAATCTACAATCAGAGCCATTCAAGAATCCAGCTCACCTGCCAGACTCTGCCAGATTGTCAGTTTCGACATTTTTCCTGTTTTTTGGATTACTGACCTTATCTCATGTGTTCCTCAGCATCTCACTGGATTCCTGAAATTTCTACCTGTAACCTGTGCCTCTACGTCAAGACCAGCTGCCCCACCTCCCGGCCCCCTACTTCACTGGACAATAAAAACCATTACTAACCTTTTTCCTTTTGTCTGGAGTCCATTGCTGGGTTCTTCCTCTACTGAGCCGTAACAGTTTTCTAACTAAAAATATAGATAAAAATATCTAAAATATCTTCCCACGGCTCTGCAGGGAGGGAGGCAATTCCATCTGATCGTAATCGGGTGGCAACAATATTCGGCGGAGACAGTCAGAGATTCTCAAATTGCAAGTAGCCGCGGTGTGAATGTAGCGGCTGCACTGAAACAAATTAGAGCGGTGATGGCGCAATGCGAGCTCTGAACAACGTCTTAGACCCCGTCCGAAACAAGCAGATTGGTAAGAGGTCTTAAGCCAAACCGGATGTGCATCAGCGTCCGCCATGATAAGAAGCATCCAAATAGTGCTGTCAGTTAGGAAGGAGTTAGGGAAAGGAGCCTCAAGGCTAACTATCATAGCCACTTTAGCATAGGGACCTCTGGTGGTCCTTTACCGGCGATGAGGAGCCATGTGCCATCCCATAAGCCACTGTGCCCTGTCACTTCCCCTTTCCCTGGGTATGGACGGTCGAATTGGGTAAATGCTGTTGAAGCTCTAGTTCACTAACTGAATAGAGATCTAACAGTCGACCCCATGAAAGGTTAAGGATCAGGAGCTAGGGTTGGGACATAGAGGCTATAATTTGATGGTTTCAGATAGGGCTGCTCGATTATTGAAAAAATAATAATCACGATTATTTTGTCATAATTGAAATCACGATTATTCAAACGATTATTTGTTGCCTTTTAAAAAAAATCTTTATTTTATTTATATATTTATTATTTAAATAAAAACTATGCTGAATATTTTCTGTTTTCAGAACAGCCATAAAAGTACAAATGATTTCAAGTTTGCCCCGATTAAGGAGAGTTCTCTGTTTCACAGAAACAGCCCTCACACCTGCGCAAGTAAACTGAGCTGCGTGGCCAGGTGACATCATCACACAGCGCCGTTCGTTTTTATGTCAGGCAAAAGCATGTGCCATGGCATGTGAAATGCAAAGGGAAAATAATGCAAGTCTGCTTTGCAAAAATAAATAAATAAATAAATTAATTAATTTACACACAAAAAAATCGACTATGCTAATTTTGTAATCGTTTAGTGTCATAATCAAAATTGTAATCGAATTTCGATTAATTGCACAGCTCTAGTGTCAGACGCAGCCTTAGATCTTGTAAAAAATGCCTACTCACTTATAAGCAAGCCATGAAGAAAGCACGTTGCAGAGGTAAGGCCAGGCAATCGCTTTGATACCAACGCTGCACAGAGAACATCGCTATTCACTCTTTCTCTCAGGACAGCGTTTAACTTACAGTGGATAAATCAGCAGTTTGGTTCCTGTTTGTGTAAAAAGTAGGATTTTGCAAATGCAGCGTGATGTTTATGAACGAGGAGGAGGAGAAGAGGAAAGAGGAGGTACGCTGACGGCCTGTGCTGCTGTACGTAACCTGCCCCACACCGCGCACACTTCTCCACCTGCCCAGGTATGTGCGCGTGTACTGTGCACTGTGCAGAGGCTCTGACCGGCCAATAAATAAATCATTATTTATATCAGGTTTGTTTCGGGCTTGGGTCGGGCTTGATTTTTTGGGCCCGATCTTAGCTCTTTCTGATAGGCACCAACCAAAACCGGCAAGGCAAAGCAAGGCATGTTTATTTATACCGCACATTTCGTACACAAGGCAACTCAATGCGCCTTACAAAGGAAGATACACGAGATTACTATCAGGTGAAAGTTAAGGCAAAACACATATATAGAAACATCAACATATAGAAAAACATAGGAAATTCACAGTACACCAGGGCAGGTGTTGGTCTTGGGGACAGGAAGGACGACCGGCCATTGACTGGGGGGTGGAACCGTGTTAAGGCAAATGCAGAACAATGGGGGCGTGGTTAGGGAGGGGTTATGTGTAACCTGGTAGAGCTGTGTCCTATGGAAGACTATAGGCACCTTAATTCAATTGTCTATTCATTTGACAAATGAATAGACAATTGAATTAAGGTGCCTATAGTCTTCCATAGTATCCCCCACCTCCTCCTCTATATATGGCGAATGCATTATTATTATCGTCATTTATTTCAGCCGGTGACTTTACTTCTGTATACAGTATTTGCATGCGATTGTGTGAAATAGATAAAGTTGTGTGTGTTTAAAAAAAAAGCAAAAAACATTTCCTTTGCTAAAAGTTTCCATGAGATAAAGCGCCGCAGATTGTGATCAGGCTGCGTGACATGTAATCTACTAGACTCTTACAGCTCAGCTCAGTGCTGGACTGTGGGGCTTCAGGGAGTGAAGGATGGAGGAGCCTCAGGTCAGGAGAAGAAGACCCATCCACCGCACAAAAGAGGAGCACACTGGCACACGCTCAAGTAAGAGAATTGTATAATGCCGCTGCTCTAGGTACAGCGTCTTAATCATTTGTAGTTATATCTTTTAAAGGGAAATTGATCCCTCTGATCTTCATCGGATTTGGCCTGTTTTGTGTTATACAAGCTCTCAACCTTTACCTCCGCATTGGTGAGTTTTAAAACGGTAAGAGTCATAGAAGTAACAGTGAAAATAAACAGAAGCATTGACTTTCTTTCAGCAATGGAGACCAAAAACCAACAAATTCTTCAAGAAAGAGACGCACTGGAGCAAAAACTGCAGGACAGGGGTGAGTCAAAGTTTAATGGTTTTAGAAAAAAATATATACAGTATATAACAAACTACCTCACTCTGCTAGAGTAGTGTTTTTGATGAAGTTGGGTTGTGAGCCGTTCACACAAACCATTAAGGAATATTTATACAGGAAAAGAAGATAATTCTGTTAAAATGATCGGGCTATTTTGATGACCATTTCAGCTTTTCTGGGTCATTTAATGCTCATAAAACAAAAGACAATATTTGACTTCATATTTGACAAGTCTAAGTCGTATTTGAGCCATGGCTTGTCATTGCAGGGGGATTGTGGGTCTCAATGCCATACCAGTTGAGAACCACAGATTACAGCACAAAGAAAGATGATTGTATAACCCCCAAATACTGCATTTATGTAAAAACAACACAATGCTGAGTTTCATCATGTTGTACATTACATTTGCAAGTATACTTTATTCACTTTAACTCAAATATACATTTTTAATAAAGTAATCGTCTGTGTTTTCAGAGAATCTCACCTCTGAGGGCTGGCTGTATTTTGAAGGTAGTTGGTATCTGGGCTCCACCACAGAGCAGAGCTGGAACGAGAGCAGGAAGTTCTGTCAGGAGAAAGGAGCTGACCTCATAATCATCAACAGCGTTCAGGAGCAGGTCTGCAGACATGGACCCACATGCAACAACTGGAAATATGGTTTAACAGCTTCTCTGTTTCTCAGAAATTTGCTCGTATTTTCTGTGGAGAAAGATGGATTGGACTGAGTGACTTGGAGCAGGAGGGCGTTTGGAGATGGGTGGACGGATCATTGCTTAACACAAGGTTCTATAAATAAACACTCACGCTCAACAAATCCATTTCTCAATTACTGTTTTCCTTTCAGCTTTTGGCGTACTGGCGAGCCGAACAACTATGGATCTACTGAACATTGTGGTAAAATGACATATCATGACATGCTGGACAACTGGAATGTCAAAAGATGCGCCATGAAATGTTACAGCATCTGTGAAAAATAAAAAAGCCCCTGAAGTTTTCAACAGCTGTTAAGTCGCATTATGTAATAATACTGCATTATGTAACATCATCATGTTATGTAGTAACGCTGCATTATGTAATTAAAGTCCAGTGCAATAAAATTGGCCCTTCATTTTGTAATGAACGTCCCCAATGCAATAAGTATGCAGGAGGAGCTCAGGGCTGCAGAGAACTTCATGTTTTTAAGAGCAGGCTCTAGACCCACCTTTTTAGCTTAGCTTTTAACTGACTAATCTATTTATAATTAGCTATTAGCTAATCTACTTATAATTAGCTTTTAACTGACAAATCTATTTATAATCCTAATATATAAAATATATATATGGGAGGTTGTGCCAGGCGTATTGTTTTAAATGTTGTAATCTGTAAAGCATTTTGTGATACCTTTCGGTATGAAAAGCACTTTATAAATAAAGTTTGATTGATTGATTTGATTGAAGTTATTACCTTTTGAGACACTTATTACAAAATGCTCTTGACACATTTTTATTCTCAGTAAAATGTAATAACATGGTGCGTTATGTAACAACAATCCACAATACCATTTAAGAGCAATTTATAACAAACCAGCCCTAAGGAGCTACAGAGAATGTCATCAACACTTTAACTGTTTGAATATTAGGCGACTTGTGCATGTCATTGTTGCACATTTGGAGTTTTTTTGTCTGGGGGAAACTACAAGGTCGACAACTCACTAAACATCAGCACTCACTACATGACTTTTCTAGTCTTAAATGATTTTATAAAGAGTGGCGGGTCCAGACTACACGACTGGATTCAGTGCGATGATAGACCGTCTGGGGGTTCACACATAACGACTGAGAATCGCAAGAGCGAACACACGACACGATTCTGACAAACAGCTGATGTTTTATACACAGCGCGTCTGTCTCCTCTCCACGGCTTCATTTCACCTCCGGCTGCAAAAACTGACACCAGATCAAAAAATATGGGCCTCTGTTTGTGAACGTATGGAATAGTCTATAAATAAATGAAAAAAATAAATGATAGATACAGCATAGATATTAAAAAAATAATCTAACTCACTGATCCAGGCAGTAACATCACCCATATTTAAGTGCAGGAAAAGTAAGAACAAACGTCTGCTTTAACCAGTCAGACATTTTTGAGGGAAATCAAACTCCCAATAAAACCAAAATAAACTATTTCTTATTCATTATTTTGGCCAATCAAATCCCTTTCTGAGCTGCTTATAGTTCCAGCTTCAGATGTGTGTTATGGATGGATACGGAGAGGCCGGATGGAGCACACAGCCAAAACACAGTGGAATTAAGAGCAGCATTTTGGTTTTGGGATGTAACTTTGAATAATATGAAAAAAGAGAAGAACATTGACACAAGGAGACGGCGACATGAGGTGCCACTTTTACTTTCTCTTTGACTCGCAGCCATTTAGTGACATTTCAGCACTGCACAGCACATTTTCTCAGCAAAATGAGACAGGACACAGACTCCTGCCTCGGATCGTACTAGTTTCCAACACTTTTCACACTGCAGTTTAGTGTTTATATCTCCTAGCGTCTGTACTACCTACGGGAGCGCATATGCAGCAGATGTAAAGGTACATAAAGATACATGGCACATCGCCTCGGCGGATAGTTTATTGTCCTGAACCGTCATTATGCTTTAGAGATAAGTTCTCCATCCTCAACATTCCCAAACATAAGCCTAAACTTAGCCACAAACAACTCTTTTTTCTTTAATGCAATGCTAACGGAGAAGAAAGCAATAGTCCTTCGCGGTGGCTGCATTACAAACAAAAGCAAAAAGAGCGGATGTTGCTGCCGTATTTTCGAAATCGTGTTGTGTAATTTCGCGATAAAATTGCAAATGCAATTAATTGTTCAGCCCTACTTCAACTACTTCATTGTTCAGCTACTGCTACTTCAACTTGGCTATAGTTCTGTCAAAATGGAGATAAACGTCGGCGACATGAAGATGCGAGACGTATTTCTTTGGATTAAATAAGAAAAGCAGACGGAGCTCGGGCCTGAGATCGAGGAGACAGCGGACAGAAGCTAACGGAGAAAAGTAGCTGAACAGTTTGTCTCAAACTCATAAGTGCCGCCGTTTGCGGTTAAAACATAGCTGGAAAAGGTGGTTCTTGTGAACTTTTGGTGGTCAAAGTTGTGATGTTTCGTGTGGGCTGTGGCCATGAAATTACTTGTTTGTGCCGCTGTTTTGACAGAGAAATGAAAAGGAAGGCGCTGCGGTGTTTTTCTGTCTTTACTTCACTCTGTCATTGGCCGCTGCTTTCTGTTTGTTCGCTTTGGGGACGGTGACATCGCTCATGTTTCTCCTGTGCGTCCAAAATGGGGCTTAAAAATAAAACATGTTTGATTTCCTGCGACTGAGGTTTAGTTGCATCTGACTGCTGCAGCCTCTCAGTGTTTTAGATAACAGGATTGGTGTATTTAATAATACATTTTGAGGGTGAAATCGTGTTGTTTTATCAGAGAATCTGGCGCAGTAGGGGCGTGTTATTGTCTGTGCGTATTTCCATATCTTCTGTTATTGCCCCCGCCCTCCAAGGGAACAGCTATTCACCTTATACCGCCCCGCCCACTTTTGCCTCTTTTTGCTTTGTCTCTGCACTTCCGTTGTACAGACACTTCCAGTCGAGCGCGAAGCCCGTTAAGCGAAGAACGAGGGAAAACGTTTACCACTCAAATCTGATGTTTAGTAGATTGATTTGTGTAAAATGTCCAAAGTTCATTTGCACCAACAAGTCAACACTGCACTGTTTCTCTGTGCGGCCCATATAAATGTCTGTGTCAGTAGAATAATTTTTGGAATATTACTGACCTTGCATCACATGAATGATCGCATTTTGAGGTACTATTTTCTAGCAGATCACTCCGCCACTGCGTAGCTTATACAACCATGAAGCTGATGCTGCTCAAATATAAGTTATTTTAAATGCAAAATTGTTAAAATTACTCTATGGACACAGACATTTATACGGTTGGTCTGGTGTTATAAGTGATTTGCCTCATGTGCACTGTGGGGCGGGTCACACTGTTTTTAATGCAGGCTAGCTGATACCATAGAAATGCGCTAGCCTTGCATTAGCCTAGCGCCACGTAACTCTTCAAATAAAAGAACTGCTTGAATTACAAAAAAAATATCTCCAGATATCAGCAACACTCTGGATAACTAGGAAATGAGGCCCTATGTCAAAAATCCTGAAATATCCCTTTAAAGCAGGCACTTTGAAAACATTAAATGGTAGATTTTCCCCAACAATGTTTTTTTTTTTTGGATCTTGTGAAAAAAGTGTAAATTTCGCTTTGTTTTTCATGGCTCAATAAATCAGCCTGTGAAAAGTGTGGAGTCTGTGGGAGCTACTAAAGTGGAGAAGTTGTTGCAAGAGTGGAATAAAAACCTCATTTTTGTAACGTCTGCAGATGAGTATATTCTCTCTTATTCAGCCGCTGCTGTCTCCCACAAAGGAAATGACCATATTTGGATTACATGTTGATATTTGTGAATCAATAAGTGGGCCTGTGCCTCGATGGTGTAGTTATTTCAGGGAAATCTGGCGCTACAAAACGTCATAAAACACAGAAAAAATCCACTAAATTATATCTGGAACTCACTTGATGGTGATTGCAAATTGGAAGACAAAATAACAGAACTGATGCACAGTGATTGTAAAGTGAGTAAACAAAGGGAAAGACATCATCAGATCGCTCTTCCCTCGGCTCCTTTACATTCAAACTGCACTGAAGTTTTGTTGTGTTTAATGTCACGTTTGAATGAAATCAATCAAGTGAAAATCAAACCTTACTTCTACCTTTTGCAATTGTCAGTTATTTCTGCTGGTAACTTCACTTCCTGTATGTATTTACATGAGATCGTGTGAAATAGATAGAGATGTGTTTTTTTAAAATACATTTCCTTTGCTGAAAGTTTCCATGAGATAAAGCGAGACATGTAAACTACACTCCTACGACTCAGCTTAGACCTGGACTGTGTGGCTGCAGTGAATGACCGATGGAGGAGCCTCAGGCCAGGAAAAGAAGGACCTTCCGCCACACAAAAGAGGAGCACACTGATGCTCAGTCAAGTAAGAGTTTTGTATAATGCGACTGCCATAGGTACGGTGTCTTAATCATTTATAGTTATATCTTTTAAAGGGAAATGGATTCCTCTGATCTTCATCGGATTCGGCCTGTTTTGTGTTATACAAGCTCTCAACCTTTACCTCCGCATCTGTGAGTTTCAAAACAGTAAGAGTCAAGTAGAAATAACAGCATAAAAAACAAATAACAAAAGCATTGACTTTCTTTCAGCGATGGAGATCAAAAAACAACAAATTCTTCAGGAAAGAGACGCACTGAAGCAGAAACTGCAGGACGTGGGTGAGTCAAAGTTTGCTCCTAAATTAAATATACAGCAGTTCTCAACTGGAGGGTCACGGGATCATTCTTTTAATGGTTCGAGAAAAATATATGTGTCTGTTACAATAGTGGTTTTGATCATGATTTCGGGTTTGAAGTCGATGCTTAAATCAGCAGTAATCTTAGTGGCAGGCTCTCCGGGCTTACGTGTCCCAAGGAGGACACCTGCAAACTGTCCGTCAGAGCCTCCCGGAGCCGGCCAGACCTGGAGACCCAGCTGACTAACATGCACCTTTCAAGCGTATTTTAGTATGTCGGCTTTTACTTACATTAAACTTTATTTTAATCTTTTTAACCGTTTTTTATTCATTGGCTACATCATTACAACTAAACACCTTTAGAAACTCAAACCTGTAACATATGCTTTATTTATTTAGACGCTTTATTTATTCACTTTAACTCAAATATAATTTATTAATAAAGCAATCATCTGTACTTTCAGAGAACTTCACCACTGAGGGCTGGCAGTATTTTGAAGGTAGTTGGTATCTGGGCTCCACCACAGAGCAGAGCTGGAACGAGAGCAGGAAGTTCTGTCAGGAGAAAGGAGCGGACCTCATAATCATCAACAGCGTTCAGGAGCAGGTCTGCAGACATGGACCCACATGCAACAACTGGACATATGGTTTAACAGCTTCTCTCTTACTCAGGAATTTGCTCGTATGTTCCATTGGAACAGATGGATTGGACTGAGTGACTTGGAGCAGGAGGGCGTTTGGAGATGGGTGGACGGATCATTGGTTAACACAAGGTTTCCAGAAATATTCACTTACACTCAACAAATCCATTTCTCAACAACTGTTTTCCTTTCAGCTTTTGGTATCCCGGCGAGCCGAACAACAAGGGATCTGAACATTGCGGTACAGTGTACTTTGATGTCAGGCGGGACAACTGGAATGACTACAGTTGCTCTAAGAAAGGTTACTGCATCTGTGAAAAATAAATACATTTTCAGACCCTGCTAAGCTGCATTATGTAATAACATTGCATTATGGAATAACGCTGCATAATGGAATTAAAGTCCAAAACGTTAAAAAAAAGTCCCTTCATTTTGTGATAAACATCCCCAATGCATGATGTTATAATAATAATTACGCTTTGAGACACTTCTTACAAAATGCTCCACACATTTTTATTTTCAGTCAAATGTAATAACTTGGTGTGTTATGTAATAACAATCCACAATACCATTTAAAGGTCCTATATCATGCAAAATCGACTTTTTGGAGCTTTTAGCCATGTTGTTATGCTATTTCCTTATCAAAAACACCCCCAGAGTGGTTTGTGGCTTCATTCACGCAGCTCTCCGCAATCCTCCTGAATCCTGCTCTCTGAGCAGCTGCTCCTCCCTCTCCTGGTGAACGGCTGAGTGTTCAGTTGTGTCGTAACAGCGGAACGGAAATGCTCGACGTCTGTAATGTAATGTCTTAATTCTATGCTTACGGCCTGATTTTAATTTGTAAAACAGCTTTTTCATTATTTCTGTCGTAAGAGAGAAACAAAGAGTAAAAAATGTTAAAAAAAAAAAAAAAAAAAAAAGAAAAAAAAAAAAAAAGGATGTGCCCGAAGTGCTTCCAGGTCAGCTGTGGCCAAAACAAACACATCGCGTCTGAACAGATCAGTCATGTTTGCGCTGCAGCTGTGAAGATGGAGCTCGTTGCCTACTCTGGACACCTGTTTTTTATTCTTAACTAACGATAATGTCACGGACGGAGAAAAAGAAGCGCGTTTGGCTACGAGGACGAGGAGTTTATATTCAACCCTTTTCAGGAAGAGGCCACTCAGCTGTTTTTTTCTCCGGGAAACAGCGACTATCAACCAAAATATTGTTTTTCTGTGACTGTCACTGATGGATGTTTGGGGAACCTTCGCCAGAATCAAAGTGGATTAACTTTTATAACCAACGCGAGTCCCATAATGTAAACAGCGATGGAGCAGAGGGTGAGTCAATCCAAACGCGTGTTAGCTTGTGTGTTAGCATATTAGCATGTGTGTTAGCCATTTATGAAGCGGTGTTGCAGATGTCAACTCCGTATAACTGCATCGTGAAGTAACTTCACTTATTGCTGTTTATTTATATTGCGGTAAAGTTGTATGTGCGGAGAGAGGGGGCGGGGCTAACTGAATCGAAGCGTTGTGTCTTCCGGGTTTGAAAAATACCTCCAGAAAACATTTATATTTATCACAAAAATGAGTGGTCCATAATGGTAGAGGTACAATATATCATATAAATGCCTATACTTAACTTTGGAATGGCTAAAATAGCATGATATAGCCCCTTTAAGAGCAATTTAGAACAAATCAGCCTTACGTAGCTACAGAGAATGTTGTAATGGCAGTATACACCACGCATACTGACACTGTGGCTGCTAAAATGAAAGGTTCCCAGACACGTGTTCCACTTCTATATATTTATTTATATAGTTCAATCATCCAATATCCATATCCACATGTGACACGGTCAAGAAGAATTGTCCCCAATTAAGCAGCACCTGGTTACATAAGACCACGCCTTATATTATATAGGCCCAGGGAGGAGAAAGAGACACAGTGCAATTTAGAGGAAGGGGTTAAAATAGCAGGCCCCGGATCTCAGTCAAATCACTGTCTTGTTTCGTTCGCTAATCAGCACGTTGTTATGGCGACAGACCGAGGCTGATATCGACTCTCACTCTGCCATAAACTTTACCACACATAACCTCAGTGTCACATTCAGTAATGTGACTGACTCAAAACAGAGTTGATTCCTGAGGCTCTGATGTGACTAACCTGGACTGGTTACTTTTAGCAACTGATGTGACTAACCTGGACTGGTTACTTTTAGCAACTGATGTGACTAACCTTGACTGGTTGCTTTTAGTAACTGCCCACGGCACGGTAGCGCAGTGGTTAGCCCTTGTGCTTCACAGCTAGAAGGTCGCGGATCCTTTCTGTGGAGTTTGCATGTTCATCCCGTGTCTGCGTAGGCTTCCCCTACTAAAAACACGTATAATAAGTCCTCCAGCCAGGTGATTCTGACTATCAGCCTGGCTCCACAGCTGGAGATGGGTCCCCAAGTGCGGTACTGTCACTGCTCCTTATGGGTCGTCCCAGTGGCGTCGAGAGATGGGTCAAATGCAGAGGACACTTTTTTATTGTACAGTTGTTGTATAATGACAAACAAAGAACCTTAACCTTAATGTGTTCCTGTCTGGCAAAATCTTAATGGTTAAATCTTATCATAAAGATAAAATTAACCAGTCAGACACAGGCAGGATTCAGTTTTGAAGCATTGTTTCTCAAACTGTGGGTTAGGGACTAGAGGGTGGACACTGAGCCTTTGAGGCTGTTAATCCACTTGTAGCTACAGAATTTATAATGATGAGGTGGGAAGTGTCCTTGTAAACAGGAGCGGACTGAGACGTGGTTCTCAAACAGTGGGGCAGGGCCCAGAAGGTGGACATGTTGGTTGAGCTCATAAAGCCCTAGTCAAAGTCAGGTTTATTTATAAAGCACATTTACTAAACAGTGATCACTGCCCCAACGTGCTGTACAGGTTCAGAGTGCACAATACACTAAATACACTGCGTTCCAAATTGTTATGCAAATTGGATTTTTGTGTCAAACAAAAAAACAATAATAATGAAACTCATGGATGGTATCGTGTCTTGGGGCTCTATGAATCACTGACATTAATCTCAGAGACCTGGGATAATTAGTTTTCAGGTTAAGCCCAGTTAAGAGAAAAACTACTAAAAAAGGGTGTTCCACTTTATTACGCAGATCATCATTTTCAAGCAATATGGGAAAGAAAAAGGGTCTTTCTGCTGATGAAAAGCATGAAATAGTTGAATGCCTTGGTCTATATATGAAAACCTTCGATATTTCATGAAAGATTAAGCATAATCATCGTACTGATAAGAGATTTGTGGATGATTCAGAGCACACTCCGGTTTGTGCAGATAATGGCACAATATGGACGGTTTCTGCCAGACAAACACATCAGATTAAGAGAACAGATGCTACAAAGCAGCATACAGGTATTTGAAGCTGCTGGTGCCTCTGGAGTCTCCCGAACAGTCTTGTTCACTAATGAGCACCGTGTAACCCTCGATGGTCAAATCAATGGAGTAGTGAATGGTTGGTGAATGGCCACAATGTCCCAACAAGGCTGTGACGTCAGTTAGGAGGGGGCAGAGTCATGTTTTGGGCCAGAATCATGAGGAGAGAGCTGGTCGGCCCCTTTAGGCCCTTTTAGGCTCCCTGAAGGTGTGAAAATTACTGTTGAAAAATATGTGGAGTTTCTGACTAACTGTCTTCTATGCTACAAAAAGAAGAGTCGTGCTTTCCCTAACACAATCCTCTTCATGCATGACAACGCACCTTGTCCTGCTGTAAAGAATACCTCTGCATCACTGGCTGCCATGAGCATAAAAGGAGAGAAACTCATGATGTGGACCCCATCCTCCCCTGACTTCAACCCTATTGAGAACCTTTGGAGCCTCAACAAAAAAAACTTCTATGAAGGTGGGAGGCAGTTTTCATCCAAACAGCAGCTCTGGGAGGCTATTCTGACATCCTGCAAACAAATCCAAGCAGAAACTGTCCAAAAACTCAAAAGTTTAATGGATTTAAGAATTTTGAAGCTGCTATCACACAAGTGCTTCTATGGTAAAATAGAACTTGACCTGTTAATATGTTTTTGATTGAAATAGCTTTTGATTTCAGTAAATATGACCTCCTAATGCTGCAAATTCAACAAATGACCATTTTCAGTTAATTACAAGCTTTAAAATGTATTGAAATGATGAGTTGCATAATAATTTGAGTTTTTTTACTATATTTATATTTGAAAAAAATACTGTTATCACTAGGAAATTTTTTCCACCACATTTAAATGATCCTCTACCAGTTAAAGACTTGAAAATTATGCTGACTCTCATTTGAGTTGACAATTTAGAAAATCTTAGAAAAATGTCATTTGCATAATAATTTGGAACGCAGTGTACTGGCTTTCAATAAAGAAAACCAGAATAAACAGAGAAACAGTGCATAACCATCTGGTGGTGATTCTCATACAGTTGGGCAGGGCCCAAACTGCGGTTAAGAAAAAAGCTAAAAATGTCGGTGGTTTGCTAGGTTTACATGGTCAAATAAATCAGACAACAGGAGTAATCAGATATCCCAATAATCAGATCTGATGCCTTTATGTTCACTTGAGAAATCTGACAATCCAAAACTCCAGATTCTACAAGTGCCAGTGCAGTTTGGGATTTCTAGAGCAACTGAACCATCTCCATACCCTCCATCCAATCAGCTCCACCTACAGAACCAGGTGGGGCTGATTGAAAATGTTTGCAGCTCCTTATTTGGACTTGGATTCAGACGGCTCCATGAGAATGACAGAACATTCACACCTACAGCGACGGGAGCGAAACGAGCGACCAGTTTGCATCCATTCCCAACGCAGGCCTGCGACCAGAAGGAGACTCTTGGAAATACAAAAGAGAGCAGTGTGATACTGGCGACCGGAGCGGCGCCGGCATTCACATGAGTTGAAATCAATCTGACTTCATGCAAATACAGAGTCATTCACGGCTGCGACTTCCAAACACAACATGATCTGACAGACTGCTGTGTGTAACTGGCTCAAATGTTCCTGCACAAAGGGGGGCTGGCCAAGGAAGTAGAACAAGCTGAGCGAAGGGAAGTTTAGTGTGACTCCTCTGTAAAGGTGCGTACACACCTAACTGGACGAATCACACTACTTCTATTTGGTCAATTGAAATGCTTGCAATCAGTCGCTCACATGTGTTCACATCAGGTGCTACTTCTATGCGATTCTGAAAAAAAAAAACCTCTTCGCTGTTGCTGCAAAGCACTAAGATGTGAATGAAATTGTTTCCTGATTCTTTGCTTGTGCTTTGGTGACAGTGGAATACATTTAGTTTTACTACCTTTCTCCGACACTTAAAGAGTAACTAAACACCAAATCCACTTTTTTTTGCTGATAAACGGTCTAAATGGTTGTTGAATAGAGTTAGCTACATGTCCCAGTCAATATGTTGACATTTGGTGCAAACTTGTTCAAAATCTCACTTTAGTGTCTAAAACCGCAGGGTTAGTGCCCCCTACTGGTTTCACGCAGCAACTACATTTGATATTTTGCGGTTGGAGGAGAGTGTGTCCACGGCGTCCACAAAACGTCATCAGTTCTGCCCGTGGTTCTGCCTCTGTGCCTCTGTGGCCCCGCCCACACACGCCTCCGCCTCCGTCACGTAGCAACCAGGACACGCGTTGCGCACACACCGCCTGAGCTCATGAGTCAAACCAGTAGATGGCGCCCCTGCGATGCTCACACTTCGGCTGAGGTGGCGTAGAGGAATAAATCCCTTAGAAAAGCTACTGTGCGATGCTCTCTCTCTGTTCGCAGTCACTGACAGCGAGCGAGTCGTCTAGCGGCAGCGATGTTTTTTTTTCTTTTCGTAGGACTGTTGCTAGTAGTGATCCATTGTCGATGGTAGTGATGCGCGGGTTGCGAGTTCCACCGTCGTCTTTACAGCAGGTTTTTGGCGTAAATATACGTCGGATTTTCATAAAACAAGCAGCGTTTTGCAGCTTGTTATCCAGAGAACGCTTTTGTGGAGCTCATATCTCCTATTTTTCACCGTATGTGCGACTGTGTGTGACTTCGCGTTAGGTCGACCTCTGCTCTCTTCCTCTCTCTCCCTCTTGCCAGCGCTCTTCGGAGGGAGAGAGAAAGCGAGAGCGCGCGCGATGACACGCTGGTACTGTTCATACGGATCATATTTGTAACGCGTAATATTTAATGGTTGCGGGTGCGGGGCGGGTCGGGTTAGAACCTGCTCCAAATGCGGGACCGCGGGTTGAAAAAAACCCTGACCCGCGCATCACTAGTTGCTACATCAAGCAATCACAAGTCATGAGAGTGCACCAACTCTCCTACGAAAAAATAAACTTTGCGCACAGTCGTGACACCGGTAACAGCCGTCTGTCAGTCCTGTCAGATCTAGGGGCTTGGTCTGAGACTGTCAACAGAGCAGACCCCGCCCACACACTCACCCCCCTCATCTCCCCCAAAGCCTCCGAGACCACCCCTTTCTCAGCAATTTTTGACTTCTTTTTGTGGGTGGGGAAAGGCTCTGCCACGCCCGTTTAGTTGCACTTTAACGCAAACCTCGCTGCACACCAGGCTGACAGACCTCACCAGGACGGAGGCTAAAACACCAGGCTGACAGACCTCACCAGGACGGAGGCTAAAACACCAGGCTGACAGACCTCACCAGGACGGAGGCTAAAACACCAGGCTGACAGACCTCACCAGGACGGAGGCTAATACACCAGGCTAAAGAACTAAACACTGGGAATACTATACAATTCTACACCAGATGTACCATGGAATGCCACTCAAACAAAACCCATGGGCCATTGTTTCACTCCACATTCTCACATTTGCCTGTTTGAACTGGCTGAAGTACTCCAGAAACGGGTCTCAAATCAAATGAAAATCAACTACAACCCCTTTGAGGGCAAATTAGATTTTTTCAATTGAACGTGCTTCATTACATCATGTAACAAATTAATATAGGTTGGTGGGTCTTTTTTAAATTCCAATTTAGTAAGGTCAGTTTTCTAGATAGCACTGAGACAACTGTTTTCTGCTTGTTAGTAAGATAGTACTGGGAGTTCTCCAAGTGCAAGCACAGGGTCAGAGTGTAACTGTATTCCATAAACATCCTAAATTTCCATGATTTTCTGCAACAATTGTTTCATTTTGTTGAAAATAATGTTTTTTTTTTGGATCTTGTTTAGTTTTTTTAAATGAAAAAAAATCTGCAGATCTGTAATCTGTAATAATCTGTAAAAAAGTCAAAATTTGCTTTTTTTGTTTTTCGTGGTTCAACGCTCAATAAATCAGCCTGTGAAAAGTGTGGCGTCTGTAGGAGCTACTAAAGTTGTTGCATTGTTGAGGCGAATAAAAACGTAATTTTGGGAAAACCGGCTCTAAAGTTTTACAACGTCTGCAGATGCTCGAGTATATTCTCTTATTCAGCCGCTGCTGTCACCTACAAAGGAAATGACCATATTTGTATTACAACGTCGTCTCGGCAGTTGCCTTTCATGCTACACATGGATACCAAACATGTGAATCAATAAGTGGGAAACCGGCATGTGCCTCGATGGTGTAGTTATTTCAGGGAAATCTCTGGCGCTACAAAACGTCATAAAACACACAAAAATGAACTAAATTATATTTGGAACTCACTTGATGGTGATTGAAAAAATAAAAAAAAATAACAGGACTGATGTACAGTGATTGTGTGACCGGCCAGGATCCACGCACTCATTGGGAACAGCTCTTATCTTACGATATCCAAATTGAGAAGCTAAATACTGTAGCTAAATGCATCGCTTCATCAGCTAAAAAACACAGAAACATCACAATATTGCTCAAAACTATCTCCCAGTTTCCCCGTGGAAAATACGACGTGAGGTGTCACTTTTCTCCTTTTGTCCAGATCAAACATTCAAAAAACATTAAAAGAAAGAAAGAAACGTGACTGTGGTTCCAATAAACATGGTGAGCAATTGCAGCAGCCTTTGTGGATCTTGTTTTTTCTTATTTGATCAAATCCGTTTTTTGTTCTACCCTTTGCAATCGTCAGTTATTTCTAGGTTCACATTTGCAGCCATGGCTCCTGCTCGTCTGAAAACACTGAATGGATTTGTGAACACCGGTTATCAGTGGCTCTGTTGGCCTTGAAAATATATGGTCTCCAAAATAGGGCTATCAATGTTATCACAATCAGTTGACACGGACCGTCCAAACAGAATCTCACTGATTCACAAATCAGATTGGTACATGTGTCTGAAGAGTGCAGCTGTAGCAGAATGTGGCAGAACTGTGTGAGCCGTCATTGGTGTGTACTGGCTCTCACTGCCATCTACTGGTTCAGTTGGGAGGTGTTTGTGTGTGTTGTGCAGTCCACATGCCTTTAGAAGGTGGTGGAATAGGAGGAAGAGGCAGAGGAGCACGAAGACACCATGCTGTCCCAGATGAAATTCGGGTCATCAACCATGGCCTCATAATGGCGGAGGCCATGTAGCCAGTCAATGATGGAATTATATGTTGTATAGGACAGCACTCTGTGCATACAGCAATAAATATATAATATAATATAATATAATATAATATAATATAATATAATATAATATAATATAATATAATATAATATAATATAATGTCTAGGATTGGACGACAACCTCGCAGGGGTGGCAGAGGAAAACGTCTCAATGAACAACAAGAACAAGAGATCTGTAACATGGTGATGGCAAATAATGGCATCACACTGAGACAGATCCAGGCTGCAATCCTACAAGACAATGCCATATTCCAAAACGTCAACTCTATAAACATCTCCACAATAGAGCAGATATTGAAGAAGCATTACATAACAATGAAGCAAATTTACAGGGTGCCATTTGAGAAGCACTCTGATAGAGTGAAAGAGCTGAGGCACCAGTACGTACATGTAAGTCATCATTATAACCTTTTTACAATTAAGCAGTGGTTCCCAAACTTTTGTGGTTTCAGTACACACTTTACTTGATATGTGTATCCAGGTATGAAAGTATTTGATTTATAAAATTTCGCCTAAAACTGATGCAACTTCCATTATAATCTGTGTTTTGAACAATATAACATACAATAAGAAGAAGGGTCAAAGAGCTGCAATTAGTGCCTCTCATGTAAATCTATCTAATACTGTTTTTGTTTTTGTTTTTTGTTTTTTAAACTTTGTTTATTTGGAGTTTTACAGAGATTGCACAGAGTTTTCAAACAAATAAGATTAAGTACAAGGAAAAAAGAATACTGATACAATCTCCTTAGATCACACACAGAACAAAACGAAAGCACACCAACCAACCAGCTAACTAAAAGCATGTCCAAAACATACACCAGAAAAGAGATTTAAAGAAAAATGTGCAGCGCCCCCACTTTGAAACACAAAACCGGCAATATAGGAGAGAATAAAATAAAAAAAGAAGTTAATCCGGTACAAAAGTTAAGTTCATTTGTTTAAGCAAATGAAACAAGGGATTCCATGTCTGAGTGAATCTGTCAGAAAAGCCATTGAGCGTCATACGTATTTTTTCCAGTTAGAGAAAATATAAAACATTCCTAAGCCAGAGGGTTTTATTTTCACTCCAATCCTCTCTAACTGTGGTGAGTTTTACCATTTCATCTTCAATCTACAGTGGGATCATTTGGTTGGTTTTGAGAAGTTTATTTGTTTTGCAGTCGCGAGAGGAACTTCATTAACAGAACGCACATTTTAAGATTGTTAAGTAAGTTCCATCAAGTTATAAATGACAAGATTACATCCAAATTGATCTCGAAACCGAAAATATCAGGCCGACTGATGTGAAACAAAAAGCGTGCTAAAGCTTGTGAAGAGTAGACTTGGTTTATGGAGTTGATGATTTCATGATAAATGTTGTTGAAGAGTGAACTTCTGTCCAGCGCAAGCTTCAGAAAATAAACAATGATCCCCATACGCTCTTCTTCTTTGTGTGTTGGTGATTGCCTGTGCAGACGCGATGTTTTTCTTTCTTTTTTTTCTCTTCCCCAGTACCTAAGGTGCCAGAACGCTGGACCGGACCGGTCCACTTTAACCCCTGCAGAGACTCCTATTGCATCTAAAACCCCGCCTCCACGTGCTCCTGCCCGAGGGGGGCTCGCAAAGGAAGTAGAACAAGCTGAGTGAAGGAAAGTTTGGCGTGAATCCTCTGAAGTAGAACAAGCTGAGTGAAGGAAAGTTTGGCGTGAATCCTCTGAAAGGTGCGCACACACCTAACTGGACGAATCATGCTACCGCTTCTATTTGGTCGCTTGGAATGCAAATCAGTCGCTCACATGTGTTCACTTCTGGAGTCACCGCTGCTGCGCAATTCTTGATTCTTTGCGTGTGCTTTGGTGACAGTGGAATAGTTTTACTACCTGTCTTCAACACGCAAAAGCTCGCCGCTCCTCCTCTCTCCCTCTCCCAGATATTATTTCATTATGTGTGGGTTTGGAGTGTGCAGTACCTTCTGTCCAGCCTCATGTCACATTAAAATCCAGTTTAAAACACATTTGCAATCCGGTGCGCTCTTGTGTTCTTGGCTCGGGAAAGGCATCACAGCTGCTGCGTTGTCATCATACATAGACTGTAAAATAATAGATAGCTTCTGCTCACTCCTCCCCATAGGGCTGCTCGATCATAGAAAAAATAATCACGATTATTTTAGTAATACGTGAAATCACGATTATTCAAATGATTATTTGTTGCCTTAAATTTTTTTTAAATTTTATTTATTCATTTTTATTATTTTAAAAAACAACTATGGACTACATTGTCTTTGGACAATTAAAACTAATTCTATAAGATAGACCTGCCCCCTGCTGGCCAGCCCTCACACCTGTCCAACAGAGCCGCGCGGCCTGATGACATCATCACACAGCGCTAATGCGGCATAGAAACAATCATCTCAGCAGCATGAAATAATAAGAGTTTGTTTGAGCTCCGTTGAGATCTGCTCCTAACAAAACCAGTGTCTGGGCAAAGGATGTCGAGGCTTCTAAAACAGCTGTTCTCCTTTCATCACAAGGTGAGCACTTAACAGCGGCGTTATCTCCAGAGTGGTAAAAAATATTAGTATGATATTATTTACAGTTCTGTCACGCTGCGCTGGTATTTCAGCTGATCAGACGCCTCACACAAACCGCACAGGACGGACTTTTTGCGCTTTGGATGGACGAGCGGGAGGGCATCCTTAATAATTTGTTCTCGATTATGCTATTTTTGTGATCGTCTAGTGCAGGGGTCGGCAACCCGCGGCTCCGGAGCCGCATGCGGCTCTTTCATCCTTATACTGCGGCTCTGAGTGGCTTGTGAAAATAAATTACTAATAAAAAAAACCCTAAGTATTTAATTGAAGTGTATTTTATTTGTGTTAGTTCTTTAATATTTTAGTTCTAAATTGGAAGATTATTGTGATCTTGACATGTTAGAATAAATATATTTTATTGTTTTTCGTCGCTCAAAGCCGGTATACCCGCTTCTTAATTCAGCGTGAGGGCATTCGTACAGCATTCGTAGAGCAGATCACTGTTTTCATGCACAAAATTGATGGAAACACAAGCTACGCCGAAAAGTAGGGATGTTCGTACCTGCAGTAGCAAAAGAAAAGTCACACAGAGTCGCCCAGTCCGCGCTCCAGGCACTGGACAGCACCTGCCGCCACCGCTCCTCAGGTGCTTTTCCTCCTCCTGCGGTCGTTCCTCCTGATGTTTGGGAGACAGTCCCTGCCACCCCTATTGCCCCCCCCCGCTGGAGAACCCCACTGTTATATATTTGTCACGATTTTCCCCGCGTTTGTGGGGAAAAAAAGGGACAGTAAGAAGTGTGCCTTTCCCGCTGTCCCTGAATGCATCTCCTACGCTGCCTCGCACCAAAACAACAGCGCGTGGCTACAGCAGCTACACCACAGATAAGTTAAGGCTTATTTACAACCTTAGACACGTAAAGCAAGCGGCGATGGGCGCGGGGCAGGTGAAGACAGGCGTCTGTGTTTGTGGATTATAAAGCTTTTCCAGCTGGAGCTGACGTGTCTTATGGACGTGTCTTATGGACGTGTCTTATGGACGTGTCTTATGGACGTGTCTTATGGACGTGTCTTATGGACGTGCAGATCACGTGCAGATCATGTCTATATTGCGTCCGTCGGTCCAAGACCAATTCTGGACGTCTAAATGACGTGCAAATTAGGTCCACTATTTGGACGTCCAATTATGACCCCATTTGGACGTCAATATGCAGTTCAACATTTGAACGTCAGACTATGTGACTTTTTTGGACGTCATGGGGACGTCTAACACAGGTGCAGGAAAATGGCGTTATGAATATAATACTTTTGTATTATTATTCATGACAAATATCAACATTGTTGTCATCAATTTATATTTATTGTGATGATCTGTGATTAAACATTTATTATCTTTTATTATTATCATTTATTATCTTTATATTATTTTTACTAATTTAGGTATTTATGTATGTTTATTTATTTTAAATTTGGTGAAATTATAACCTACAAAAATGATTATATTTCCTATTTATGGGTTCAATCAGTAAACGCCGCTCTGATTGGCTGAAGCAATACATCATCATGACCCAACCAGTAAACGCCACTCTGATTGGCCGAAACACCACGCCGGGCTTTTGGTGCAATTCAAACTTTTTCCCAGACAGAAACGGTTGCTTTTTCTTCATCTCTCCTGGTGAACCGAATGAACAGCTCTGCCCAGCACGTCAAACTCTTGTTCAGAAGGTAAGTTGAAAGCTTGGTCGGGTTAGTTAATTGCATGTTCATTCATGTATTTTTAGTCTTAGCTGTTTTAGCTTTGGGGTCTCAAACCACCGGAATCTGCTGCTGCTATTGGCATTGGCCGCGATCAGCTAACGTTCGCTATTGGCTATAGTTAATTTGAAATGACTGAAAACGACCAAACGCCTCAAAATATTCACGTTAACTGAAGCTTTGTTGTCAACAACCACTGTTTGGCCATGAAGTCACTGCTCTAACCAAAGCTAGGTTAGCTTGACGGCAAACTATCAGCTTAGGTTGACTGTTTTTGCCTAACTCGCTAAGCTAGCGTTATGCTAACTAGTGGTGGTTATGCTAGCGGCTCCCACAAGACAGATGATACGTTTTTTTTATATCAAGCACTGGGTGGTTGACATATGAAACACCCATCTGTTGGGACAATTTGTTGCCAGCTGTAGGGTGAAGAGAGGTGGTGGTGGGGGTAATTTTAGGGCAAAAATATTATTTGAAGCAAATTATTTTAGTTTGTAGTTTGTCAAAGTTAAGGCCAGAAACTGCAGAGTGATTTTTTTAATGTAGAGATTATATTGCAAGTTTTTGTGGTTCTGGCATGGCTATTGCTCCAGGTAGGTAAACAGGATAAAGCACAGCATCAGTAGTGACTGGCTTCTACTCGTTAGTCACCAGCTCTTCTTGTTGGCCAGCCAGTAAGGTTGGTTTATTTCAGTGTTATGAATGGTATTGTTTGCCCCGGTGATTAAAAATAATTGTAATGGTATTAGGTCCAGCAGTGAATCCAGCATCAAGTTCTGACACATAAATGCGCCCGGTTACAGGTGGAGGTCGCGGCACAGCGGCAGGTCCAGGTCCAGTGAGGGCTCGAGACGCACCAGCAAGTCCAGGTCACAGTATGGTGATGTTTTGAGGCACACCAGCTGCTCCAGGCCTGACGGGTCACGCCGTAGTGATCTGACCCCCGTATTACAGGCTAAAGCATGGTGAGTTATTGGAAGACCATTTCATCAGAGCACTTAGCAATTCATTGTTTTGTACTGATTGTTAGTTGATGTCTAATTTATATTTCTCTTCTTGTGCTGCCCCAATCTGTTGATACGTTTCTAAATTAAACTTTCTGTGGTGCAGATGTAGTCACCCATGGAAAGGCGGAAGGACACCAAGGACAGTGTCCACAACTCCTTAACTGGTATGTTTCATTTTCTGATCCTTCTCTACATTTGCCATAAAACAATATCTGAGCTTGTTATTTTGTTTCTTTTTCATCTATTTTGAGAAGTTGACAACATTTTAGTTTTATAGACCAGCTCTTCTGCAACCTTGGGTGCACTGATAAGTGTAGTTTAGGCTTGATGATTGTGTGATGTTCCTAAATATATCATTGACATTGATATATAATTCATCATTTATTTTTATTCAGGCTCTTCACTAACGGCCAGATGGCAAAATTGAATATGAAGAGGAAGGGGGAAAAGGACAAGAAGCCTTTCGAGAAAACTTGTGTTTATGAAGGTATGTCCAGTACACAAATAATGTACTCTCCTGTTGACAGAAAAAAATGCAATGCCAATTGTTTACCATAGCCATTTTTAACATTTGCTTTTTTTTTTAATTAATCCAGTATGGTAGGGATGTATTTTGCGTTCAAGTATGTTGATGGTGTATTACAGCAGATTGCTTCATACCACTTGTCTTTTCTGCTCGTACAGATGGAGTCATGAAATTGGATTCAACAGCAACAGAGGGCTCCATAAGACTGTGACTCTGAACACCTTAAACATTCACCACAAAGACGGGGAGGTGGAGATCGCGCCACCGTTTCTCAGGACTGAAAACCTCCAGACTGTTGTGGAACAGAGGAAGCTGCAGGAGGAAGAGGATGGAGGAGGTGCAACCAACCCGTGTGGGACACCACGCTCTGAAACAGGGACAAACCCAGGAGGTACTGCACGGTTTTAGAAGATCAGATGGAGACTGAAGGCAGCCAGGTTTCTTCCGGGTGCTACTGTTTCCCTGACCTCCAAAAACATGCTGCTCAGTTTTGCCCACAGTGGTGACGCAGCTTGGGACTAACACCTGAACACAAAAAGTGCTTTATTTGTCGTCGTACAACGACAAATAAAGCACTTACTTACTTTATTCTTCAAGCCAGTTATCCATAACTTTTACTAGTTGTTTTCAGGTTGACCTTTTTTGCCAGTGTTTAATAAAAACGATAATTGAATGGGGATTGAATTGTGATTCATTTGTAAAGGTGTAGGAGTTCAGAAGTCCATTTGCATTATACATTACTTGTAATCATTTTGATCATTATCAGTCCAAATGGATTGTGATGGCTTGATTTCTTTTTACCTGAGACGTGGTTTCCACAGTGTTTTGAAAAAGGTTAATACTGTCTTAGATTGAACTATTACTGATTGATCATATAGTAAGACAGGTTTGTTTACCTGCTTAACTAGTTTGTCTTATAGTGTCTAGTGTTCTTGTGTCTTATTCTAAGAACAATCAGTAGTGGTTCCCACCGGTCATGGAATTTCCACAGCCATTTCCAGACTTGGAAAGTAAGGGAATTTGATATTTGTGTAAAAAAGTCAGGTAATATGGAATTTTGGTAATGGCGTGTTGTTGCCCCCTAAAGGTGATATATGATCATGTTATGCTAGCCCTAAACTTGGTCTGGAAACGTGATCCTGAACATGGAGATTGATTGGTTTAAAATGCTGTGTTTTAAGGTGAAAATACATTCAGGCGGTATATTGTATAGGTATTTATAGAGAAGGTCAAGGAAATTCCGTGTTTTACCTGCCACTGTCTGAAATGGCATCGCAGCTATGTAGAGAGCCTATATAGACCTATACAAACGGACAAAAATAAATTTAAATTTAACGTAGAAAAGACGTCGACAACGACCTAATTTAGACTAGAATTAGTCCTCATCCGGAATCCGGAGGTCCTGGGAACGTTAATACTGCACGTCCAAAAGACGTTGAAAAAAAGACATCTGGAGTAACAGTCTGCACCTTCAGGGGACCAAAATTGGACGTCCAAAAATGACCCAAAAAAGACGTCGTTTCAACGTGTCTTTGCGCAGTGGGGAGGACTGACCAGAAAGGTGAGAATCATGGATAAAGAGGTTTAAGAGCAGCAAGTTCTACGATGGATCCTTAGAAGATCGAGTGCACAGTGAGTGTAGTGTTTTTATGCTTATTCTGTGGAGTAAAGTCAGCCCTTAATGTGCGGCTGTTGCACTGATTTATCTGACATGAACGCGTGCGTTTGTTGATGTGTCTTTATAGACTCAGTCTGCGTTTGCCTGTGTTACACATTGACAGGAGTGGGGTTGAACTGGTGTGACTGTCCCATAGACTGAAAAACTATTGTTATTCTTCAGTATATGGACAGGCCTGAGCTGCTGTATTTGCTTTTTGTTTAACCCGATTTGGCGAGAGCCCAACGAGTCAGGGGTGCACGGTGGAGCGAGACGTCCCTGCTCCGCCTCCACCCCCGTGTGCGCGGCAGGCACTCTTGTCCACATTCGCCCAATTCTTGACAGATTTTTGACAGAACGCGACAATTCCCAATAACTCGCAGCAGCACGCAACAGCACGCAGCTGTGCGGGACGCATATTCGTGACCGTGTGTAATAATTCGTGCCATTAATCGTAACACGCAGTAACAGGTCGCAACAGTTCGTGGCGGCGCGTGAAACCTCTACCCCAATCACTCACATTCATGATCCTCGGCCACGAATGTGGATTCGTGATCCTCGTGACTTGTCGTCGTTATGTGTAAACCCAGCATTAGATGTCAAAAAGTATTTGCGGCTCCCAGTGTTTTCTTTTCCGTGGAAACCGGATCAAATGGCTCTTTCGGTGCTAAAGGTTGCCGACCCCTGTTCTAACAATATTTAATGTTAACAACTATTGCATAAATATCTTTATGTATAAGTATGTTAATATGCCAAATGTTATGCCCAGAGTTTTTAACAACTTTTTTATGCATTCTTCAGATGTTCATGCCAACGCCACCAGGCGTTGCAAAGACTTGTATCTTCCCTTTTGTAGAACTACGGCCAATCAAACTACACTCAAATACAGAGGGCCTTCCCTCTGGAATCATTTAGCCCCCGCTCTAAAGACTATACCGACTATAAATTCTTTCAAAAGACAGCTGAAAATGATGATGTAAATAAGTTTATACTGTTCAATAGATACATTTAAACGCTTGATGTGTCATTGTAACCATTGTCTTGCTTGTTCATGTCATTTTATGCCTCTCCAGCTTTGTCACAGGGGTCATAACAATCTTTAGAAAAATTAAACTCTTTGGAGTCAGTTCCTAAAAAGGACAAAAAGGTGGGATCTTCACTGTGCCGGCCCTCACGGGCGGGGCGAGCCTTTATAGCTTTGTGAGGCTAATACAGCTAACTAGCTGAATGCTAGTATCACACAGAAATGTCATCAGTGGCTGGAGGCTAATACACCAGGCTGGCCAGAAGTACTATAGAATGCTACCCAAACAGAAGCCAGACTTCCAACCAGAGGAAGACTGTGTTTCAACAGCAACAGAAAGAAATGTTCACTGCCTTAATTTAACAGAAACAGGAAAACTTTTTTCTTTTTGGGGTTGCTTTTATACATATATATACTTTTTTTTTTTTACAGAACAAAAATGAATTAAAAATAATATTTAAAGTGTGGCAGTATGGCGTGCAGGCAGGCTCTGCCACTTAAATATTTCTGCTTTATTATTGGCTATGTACCATGGCATCATCCTATACATAGTACGTTGTTGGTTACTCACCTTCTGACCTCTCACTTCCGCCCCTGGTCTCCAGGCCATCCGGTTCAAGCACTCCGTCTGCGCAGGTAACATCAGCAAACCAATGTGTTTAATGTTAGTCCTAATACAGCTTCTCCACCTATGCTCTAGCATGTCCGTGCTGCTCGAGCATGGGATAGCGTCAGCTTCACAGGAATACAGTAATCTTTTCATCACCTCTTTGCGCAAAAGTGTCTGCGGCTCTGCGACCATCACCCGCTTCAGCAGGCTCAAATGAAAACATGGCTGCATGAAGCAATAATAATAATAATACATTTTATTTGTATAGCGCTTTTCAAGACACTCAAAGACGCTTTACAGAAAACAAGAATAAAATCACACATAAAATTAGCACATTAAAATAGAGGGCAGTTATTCAATATTAAAAGCCTTTTTAAAGAGGTGAGTTTTGAGTTCTTTCTTGAAGGTGAGGAGGTCAGAACAGGCACGGAGTGGTGGGGGCAGTGAGTTCCAGAGTGTGGGGGCGGCGATGGAGAAAGCTCTGTCTCCCCAGGTTCGGCGCTTGGTCTTACTGGGGAGGGACAGGAGGTTGGCGTTGGAGGAGCGGAGGGAGCGAGATGGAGTGTGATGGTGGAGCAGGTCGGTGAGGTATAGAGGGGCCAAATTATGGAGGGCTTTGAAAGTGATGAGGACCTTGAACTGGATGCGTTGAGGGACGGGGAGCCAGTGGAGGTTCTGAAGGACAGGGGTGATGTGTTCACGGGAGCGAGTGTGCGTGAGGAGGCGGGCAGCGGAGTTTTGGATGTACTGGAGTTTATTGAGGGTTTTGGATGGTGAGCCGTAGAGGATGTTGTTGCAGTAGTCGATTCTAGATGTAATGAAGGCATGAATCAGTGTTTCAGCGGCAGAGAAAGTGAGGGATGGGCGGAGTCGTGATATGTTTTTGAGATGGAAGAAAGCAGTCCGGGTTATTTGCTTGATGTGGGGTTCGAAGGAAAGAGTGGGGTCGAGGAGAACACCGAGGTTGCGGATGAGTAGGGACGGAGTGACGGTGGTGCTGTCGAAATTGAGGCAGAAGTCTTGAGCAGATTTGGTGATGTTTTTTAGACCGATGATGATGATGTCTGTTTTGTCACTGTTTAGTTTAAGAAAGTTGTGTTTCATCCAGGTTTTGATGTCACTCAGGCAGTGGGTGAGGGTGGAGTGGATATTGGAGTCTATGGATGTGGTGGAGATATAGACCTATATGTCATCAGCGTAGCAGTGAAAGTCAAGGCCGTGACGTCGGATGATGTTGCCAAGAGGGAGGATGTAGAGGATGAAGAGGAGAGGACCAAGCACCGAACCTTGGGGAACACCCTGAGATAGGGGGGCGATGGAGGAGGAGCGGCGGTTGATGTGGATGAACTGTCGCCGGTTTGAGAGGTAGGACTGAAGCCAGGACAGAGCAGAGCCAGTGATGTTGAGGTTGGATTTGAGGCGGGACAGGAGGATGGAGTGACTGATAGTGTCGAATGCTGCGGTGAGGTCCAGGAGGATGTGGATGCTGAGGTGGCCAGAGTCTGAGGAGAGCAGGAGATCATTTATGACTTTTAGCAGGGCTGTTTCGGTGCTGTGTTTTGGGCGAAAACCGGACTGAAATGGTTCGATCAGACTATTGGAGTTGAGATGGGTTTGAAGTTGAGCAGCAATGACATGCTCTAGAATTTTGGACAGAAATGGAAGATTGGATATGGGCCGGAAATTTGCAGGGTTGTCGTGATCGAGACTAGGTTTTTTTAGTATCGGGGTGATGGCAGCCAGCTTGAGAGACTGTGGAACAGATCCTGAGGTAAGTGAGGCATTTATGATATTTTTGATCAGAGGAAAAATTGTGGGGAGGCAGGTTTTGATGAGAGGAGAGGGGATGGGATCCAGGGTGCAAGTGGGAATTTTCATGCCTGATAGAAGTTTTGTCAGTTGAACAGAGGAGATGGGCATAAAATCTGAGAGCTGCTGATTGGCAATGGGAGGTGAATCAGGGGGAGCTGAGTGAGCAGAGGAGAGATCGAGGGAACTGTAAATGGTGTCAATTTTGAACTGGAAGAAAGATTGAAAACTATTGCATTTGGCTGTGGTAAAGGATGAGGAGATGTTATTGTGCGGCTTCAGAAGTGAATTGATTGTTGAGAAAAGAGATTTGGGGTTATTGGAGTGGATGAGGTTTGAGTAGTAATTGGAACGGGCAGAATTTAGGGCATCTTTGTATTGCTGTATGTAGTCTGTGTAAGTTTGGAGATGGACAGTTAAACCAGACTTCTTGTACAGTCTCTCAAGCTGGCGTTTATGGGATTTCATTTTATGGAGCTCAGGGGTGTACCAGGGGGCAGTGTGAGTAAAGGAGCCAGTACATCAAGACAGGAGGAAAGAGTGTCGTTGTAGTGGGTGACCAGTTCAGATGGGTTGTCAGACGGTGGGGGAGGGGAGATTTCCAGTTTAGTAGTGAGTAGAGCAGAGAGAGCAGAAGGATCGATGGATTTGAGGTTCCGGAAAGCTATTTCACGTTTTGTTTTGGGGACAGCAAAGGAAGTGTTCATGTCAAATGTGATGGCCAGGTGATCTGATATGTGTAGGTTATGGCTGGACAGGTTGTTGATTGTGAAGCCAGTGGAGCAAACCAGATCTAGGATATGGCCTCGGGTGTGAGTTGGGAAGTTGACTTGTTGAGTGAAGTTGAAACAGTTCAGAAGGTCCAGGAATTCAGCAGCAGGCTTGGAGTTACTATTGTCGATGTGAAAATTAAAGTCGCCAAGCAGAAGGATGGATGATGAAATGGCACTAATCTGAGTAAGAAAATCTGTAAAGTCTGTGAGGAAAGAGGGGTTTGGTTTAGGAGTGACAGCAGTGACAAGGGGAGAGGGACCAGACAATTTGAAAGCAATGTATTCAAATGAGTGAATATTGGGAAGAGAGATGGGGGTTACTTTAATGTCCTTTTTGTGAATGACTGCTATACCACCACCCCGCCCCTCAGGTCGGGGTTTTTCAATGTAACTGAATCCGGGAGGGGTTGTCTGATTTAAGGAGAAATAGTCCAAAGGTTTGTGCCAGGTTTCGGTCAGACAGAGAAAGTCCAGCTTATTGTCAGTGATGTACTCGTTTAGGATGAGGCCCTTGTTATTGAGTGAGCGGGTGTTGAGGAGAGAGAGTTTCAGATGACGTGAGTTAGTGGTATGATGCGAGCAGCGAGGGAGAGGACGGAGATTGGTCCGATTCACGTGCGGTTTGTTGTGATGACGTAATGCGGAAGCAGGTGAGCGGTAAGATAAGATAAGATGATACTTTATTGATCTCACAGATGGAGAAATTGCATTCGATGAGAGAGCATCCGGCAGCAGCACCCATTCAGTGCGCACCACTCTTTTTTTTTTTTTTTTTCTTTGGTGAAAGATGGTTGTGTCGCGGCCGCCATCTTCACTGTTTTGGTCACAGGAGGAGCACTGGTTGATGGGAAATCCGTAGACGATGACCACGGCGGTGGAGCTCTTGCGCTTGGCCACGATGTTCTTGGCCACACAGGTGTAGTTGGCCGTGTCGGACAGACGCGCCTGCTTGAGGATCAGGTTGTGTCCACGGTGATGTAGAAGTTCCTGTCCTCCACCCGCATGACCTTGGAGGATGGAGAAACTGTAGCTGCCCTCTGTCTCCTCTGATCATCTGAAACGGTGCACCGCCTCCTGGGCTTGTCCCCGTCTCAGAGCGTGGTGTCCTGCACTGGTCAGCTCCACCTCGTCCTTCCTCTACCTCCTGCACAGCTCCCTCCACAGTCTATCACCATCTCCTCGTTGGTCCCTTTTGTTGTTTCCTGTAGCTCCTCTTGTGACGCCTCCTCCGTGCTGCAGGTGTGGGGGCTCTTGGTGCCTCTTCACTGTTCAGTGTCTCAGAAGAAGATGTTTGTAGATCTCAAATGGGTTTAGCTGATAAGCTGGCAGTTTGTTTATCTTCAAAAAGCTGCTTTCTTCAGGACCATTTTGGACTCTCAAAGTAAACAAATCCAGACCAGACAGACGGGATGGCGTTAGCGGATGAAGTGTGGCAGGAGAATGTGCGACCAGAGCCGCGATGCGGTGGCCGGGAACTATGAAGTAGTCCGAGTTGCTGGAGAGCGGCAGTGCAGAGCGGGCGGCGGCAGCGGTTGTTCAGTCCGCGGAGGGTCGAAGTGGAGTACTGCAGCGGCATGCTCTGTGAGGCTAATGCTGGCGCGTTAGCCGCGCACCTGCGAAGCTCCCGGGTCGAGATCGTGCAGGGAGGAGACCGATGGATAAATCCAGAGAGAGCGAGAAAGCTCACAATTGTCAGCAAGGTGTAGATCATTGCCGCGCAAGGAGTCCGGTGGTGGGCGAGGGGTCCTGTCAGAGGACGTGCTGTCTGCATTGAGGAGTAGCGGTGGATCACTGGAGGGCTAGCGCCGAGCTAGCGGGGCACAGGTGCAACGTTGGACTGAGTGCACCAGGATTGATGGATCCTGGAGGGACAATCCGTTGAGCTGTGGCCAGATTGTAGACACAGTGACACCACTACAGATGCTATGGGCAGGACAGATACCGTCGGACAGAAGCAGGAGCCGTGTATGACAGCCACCGGACAGGAGCTGGCGCGGGACAGGGGACGTGGGACAGGGACGCCTCTGTGCAGGTGAGCCAGGTCTTCGGAGAAATTAATCCAAAGTTTTGTTCTTAGCTGATTTAGTGGCAATACAGTTTGTGGTGGATTTGAAACCAAATAAAAGCCAGCGTAGCGTAGATAAAACAGAAAACTTATCAGATCAGAGACGGAGCGGCATCCAGTGTGTGCCAGCATCCGCCATCTTGAAAACCAAGGAAAAAGGACTTTTAACTAAGACAACAGGAGGCTTATCGTTGGTTGGACGGACTGACAGATTTTACCAAACCGAAGCACAAGGACCATGTGCATCGTGTTTTGGGGATTTTGCTGATTATCACATGCAGGAACTTCCTCACCGTCAGCGGCAGATGGAAGCATGTTTCCCTGTCTTCATCGTTGCAAAGGGCCTGACGAACTACTCCAAGGAACAGCAGTTTGTGTGTGTAAAGCGGGTGATGTGATGAAGCTGATGGTGCGTGAGTTTGGGGAAAGCGGCACCGGCAGCACGAACGTTGTTAACCGGTCAACACACGTGTTAAACGCTATCTGGACTCTAAAGCCGTCCTTCCACATAGCGCGACCGGACCACGCACGCCACGATCTGCGAGCACATATCGACTCTCCCCCGCACACCTTTCTGTTTCCACCACACACACACACACACATTTGTTGTGGGCTGTGGCCCCACAGAGGAGCACTCCGTACAGATCGTCATTAAAAGTTTTTAAGCAGCGATGAGAACATGTGGACAAATGCTGCCCTCTGGTGGGAGTCATGGAATCATTCTGAGGAGCCAAGCACATTTTGGATCTTGTTTACTTTTTAACCTTTTTATAGGTGGAAAAAAAAAACTCGTCAATTTCCTTTTGTTTTTTGTGGTTCAACGCTCAATAAATCAACCTGTGAAAAGTGTGGAGTCTGTAGGAGCTACTACTAAGTGGAGAAGAGTGGAATAAAAACCTCTTTTTGGGAAAACTGTTTCTACAGTTTTGTAACGTCTGCAGATCCATCCATCCATCCATTTTCTTCCGCTTTATCCCCCGGATAAAGCGGGTCGCGGGGGCAGCAGTCTCAGCAGAGATGCCCAGACTTCCCGATCCACACACACCTCCTCCAGCTGTTCTGGGGGGACCCCGAGGCGACACCAGGCCAGCTCGGAGACATAGTCCCACCAGCGTGTCCTGGGTCTTCCACGAGGCCTTGTCCCACTAGGACATGCCTGGAACACCTCCCGCGGGAGGCGACCAGGAGGCATCCAGAACAGATGCCCTAGCCACCTCAGCTGGCTCCTTTCGACGTGAAGGAGCAGCGACTCTACTCTGAGCTCCTCCCGGGTAACTGAGCTCCTCACCCGATCTCGAAGGGTGCGCCCAGCCACCCTGCGAAGGAAACTCATTTCGGCCGCTTGTATTCGCGATCTTGTCTTTTCGGTCATGACCTAAATCTCATGACCATAGGTGAGGGTGGGAACGTAGATCGATCGGTAAATCGAGAGCTTTGCCCCCCGACTCCGCTCCCTCTTCACCACGACAGACCGATACAGCGACCGCATCACTGCTGACGCCGCACCGATCCGTCTATCGATCTCACGCTCCATCCGCCCCTCACTTGTGAACAAGACCCCGAGATACTTGAACTCCTCCACTTGAGGTAAGGACTCCCCACCGACCTGTATAGGGGAAGCCACCTTTTTCCGGTGGAGAACCATGGCCTCGGATTTGGAGGTGCTGATCCTCATCCCGGCCGCTACACACTCGGCTGCAAACTGCCCCAGAGCGTGCTGAAGGTCCTGGTTTGTTGAAGCCAACAGAACAACATCATCTGCAAACAGCAGAGATGAGATCCTGAGGCTCCCAAACCGGACACCCTCCGGCCCCTGGCTGCGCCTAGAAATTCTGTCCATAAAAGTAATGAACAGAACCGGTGACAAAGGGCAGCCCTGGCAGAGACCAACACGCACCGGGAACAGGTCTGACTTATTGCCGGCAATGCGAACCAAGCTCCTGTTGCGGTCATACAGGGAACGGACAGCCCTTAGCAGAGGGCCCCGGACCCCATACTCCCGGAGCACCCCCCACAGGGCACCACGAGGGACACGGTCGAACGCTTTCTCCAGATCCACAAAACACATGTGGACTGGTTGGGCGAACTCCCACGAACCCTCAAGCACCCGACGGAGGGTTTAGAGCTGGTCCAGTGTGCCACGACCAGGACGAAAACCGCATTGTTCCTCCTGGATCCGAGGTTCGACTATCGGTCGGATCCTCCTCTCCAGCACCCTGGAGTAGACCTTACCGGGGAGGCTGAGGAGGGTGATCCCTCTGTAATTGGAACACACCCTCCGGTCCACCTTCTTAAAGAGAGGGACCACCACCCCGGTCTGCCAATCCATGGGTACTGTCCCCGACCGCCATGCGATGTTGCAGAGACGTGTCAGCCAAGACAGTCCTACAACATCCAGAGACTTGCCACCACCGCGGTGACTTCAGCCCCGGTGATGGGCGAGCCCACCTCCGAGCCCCCAGCCTCTGCTTCCCCATCGGAAGACGTGACGTCGGGATTGAGGAGGTCCTCAAAGTACTCCTTCCACCGACCGACGACATCCCCAGTCGAGGTCAGCAGCCCCTCACCCGCACTGTAAACAGTGTTGGTGAAGCACTGCTTCCCCCTCCTGAGGCGCCGGATTGTTTGCCAGAATCTCCTCGAGGCCGACCGATAGTCCTCCTCCATGGCTTCTCCGAACTCCTCCCAGACACGAGTATTTGCCTCTGTGACCGCACGAGCCGCAGCACGCTTGGCCTGCCGGTACCTCTCAGCTGCCTCCGGAGTCCCACAAGCCAACATGGCCAGGTAGGACTCCTTCTTCAGCTTGACGGCATCCCTTACTTCCGGGGGCCACCACCGGGTTCGGGGATTGCTGCCGCGACAGGCACCAGAGACCTTACGGCCACAACTACGGGCAGCCGCATCGACAATAGAGGAGGAGAACAGGGTCCACTCGGACTCCATGTCCCCAGCCTCCCTCGGAATCTGGGTGAAGCTCTTCCGGAGGTGGGAGTTGAAGACCCCACTGACAGAGGGATCCGCCAGACGTTCCCAGCAGACCCTCACGACACGCTTTGGCCTGCCAGGTCTGACCGGCTTCCTCCCCTGCCAGCGGATCCAGCTCACCACCAGGTGGTGATCGGTTGACAGCTCAGCCCCTCTCTTCACCCGAGTGTCCGAGACACGCGGCCGGAGATCAGACGACACAACTACAAAGTCGATCATCGACCTCCTGCCTAGGGTGTCCTGGTGCCACGTGCACTTGTGGACACCCTTGTGCTCGAACATGGTGTTCGTTATGGACAAACTGCGACTAACACAGAAGTCCAATAACAGAACACCACTCTGGTTCAGATCGGGGAGGCCGTTCTTCCCAATCACTCCCACCCAGGTCTCACTGTCGTTACCCACGTGGGCGTTGAAGTCCCCCAGCAGAACAATGGAGTCCCCAGTCGGAGCACTATCTAGTAGCCCTCCCAGGCAGGGTTGCCAGGTCCGCGGTTAAACCGCGGAATTGGGCGGTTTTTAAAGCCATTCCGCGGGTGAAAAAAACTGTCCGCGTTTTTTTGCCTTGCTGTAATCAATGTTGACTTGATCAAAATCACTATTTCGAAGGCAAATCCAACGCTCTGTAAGCTGCTTTTTCAATAAGGGGGGGGAATAGGGGTGGTTTCTCATCATCGGGTTTTCCGCGGTTTTCAGATATTTTTCGGCGGGTTTGGCTGCCCAGACCTGGTAACCCTGCTCCCAGGGACTCCAAGAAGGCTCTGCACTCTGCACCGATGTTGGGCCCGTAGGCCGAGACAACGGTGAGAGACCTGTCCCCAACCCGAAGGCGTAGGGACACAACCCTCTCGTCCACCGGGGTGAACTCCAACACGTGACGGCTGAGCTGGGGGGATGTGAGCAAACTCACCCCAGCCCGCCGCCTCTCCCCGCGGGCAACTCCAGAAAAATGGAGAGTCCAGCCTCTCTCCAGGAGTTGGGATCCGGAACCCAAGCTGTGCGTGGAGGTGAGCCCGACTATATCCAGCCAGTATCTCTCAACCTCCCGCACAAGCTCAGGCTCCTTCCCCCCCAGCGAAGTGACGTTCCATGTCCCGAACGCCAGAAGCTGCAAATGCGGACCAGGTCGTCGAGGCACCTGCCTCTGACTGCCACCCAGTCCTCTCCGCACCCGACCCCTACGGATCCCTCTGCGGGTGGTGGGTCCCCAAGCGGGTGCGGGCCCACGTCGTCCCTTCGGGCTGTGCCCGAGGCCCGGCCACCAGACGCTCGCATTCGGGCCCCAACCCCAGGTCTGGCTCCAGGGTCTCGGTCCTTGTATGTCGTACGTCCATAGAAGTCTTTTTAACTGCTCTTCGTCTGACCCGTCACCTCGGACCTGTTTGCCATGGGAGACCCTACCAGGGGCATAAAGCCCCAGACAACATAGCTCCTCGGATCATTCGGGCACTCAAACAACCCCACCACGTTAAAGTAGCAGTTCACGGGGTTGCAGACGTCTGCAGATGACGTCTGCAGATGCTCGAGTATATTTCCAAGCCAAATTGGCAAAACTGCGCCGATGTGGTGCGTGCAGAAAGTTCAAGGACAGAGGGGGTCAGACTCCGCCTGCCGAGTGGCTAAACTTCACCGCGTTTGAGCCAGTGGGGGGGTCCGCCCCCTTCACTCTGAAATGAGTATGTGCTAGTGGCAGGCCGTGATATTGCAGCCAGCAGCCCAAAAAGCCCTTTTTGTCATAGACACTCATGTAAAAGGAGCAGCCTGTAAAATGGTCCACAGGGCATCTGGAGTTTCAGACTGAGGCAAATATATTTCTTTAAAATTACTATTTTTAGGACATGGACTTTTTTTCTTCGTAAAAAAATTGTAAAGCATCAAAAATACATTTTTAAAAGTGTTCTAATGACGTGACGTCACCAGGGCCGCAGACGTGCGCGAGTGTGTGCGTGATGACCAGTGGGGGGGTCCGCCCCTTTACACCCGTCTCCAGTTGTGCTAGTGGCAGGCCGTGATATTGCAGCCAGCAGCCCAAAAAGCCCAGGGCCGTAGACGTGCGCGAGCGTGTGCGTGATGACTCATGAACGAGCAGAGTTCTCCCTCGTGTGATTTAGCGGCTGAAGTCTGAGCAAAACAAATGAACGGACTGGACTAAAAACAAGGATAAACGCGAAATAACAAACATCTCAAGTAAGTTTATGTTTCTCTAAGTCTTTAGCCAAAAACTAAATACGAAATGTATGATGAATATAGCATGTGTTTATCGCATTGGATTATGGTTAATAAGAAACAACTAGTCTACATGTTATTAAACTCATTTCTGAAAATTAAATAATGGCACTAATAACCTGTAACTGTTTTATTAATTAAAAAAATACTAGCAGCATTTAATGTACTTATGTACTTACACCATTATTTGTGTAAGTAGAATGAAACACAAAAAAATGCATGATTTCTGCATCTGTCCTGGATCCAGTACAGTACAGTACAGTACAGATAAATGCTATGTAAAAAACAATTTCTCACATTTTACCAATGAAAATGTAATATAAAACACTTTTGCAGTGCTCATTCTTTGTATTTCAGCCAAACAATTCTAGTTGTGATGTTATACTAGCAAATACAGTGAAGTAATAACTAGATTTTTATCAATTCTATCACAATATCAAGACTTCCAGCACTTACGAAACTTCCCAGAAAAGTGACCGAGCGGAAGTTCATGAGCGCGGCTACGTACGTCCGAAGGGCCGCTAAGCGCCCGGTTGTTCCAAGAGCGGGCTAAACTAGCTTTTTAAGCCCCGCACTGACAAACTAACCCCCAAAGTCATCGTATCATGGTAGCTTATTCGCCTGAAATGGCCTTAAAAAAACATTTTGTGTTTAAAGAACGATGATATTAAGAGATTTGACTTTTTGCGTAATGGCGTCCGCTCCGCTCTGAGGCTTCGTCGGCAGCCGTGCGCGCTCCCGCTGCTTTCACCCACTTGGGCCGTAGGGAGCATAGATACAGGTGACGCGTCATACGGGTACTTTGGGCCGCAATGGCGGACGAAACTGGTTTCATGCGCCACTGAGCACCCCTATGTAAAGAGATAGGAGCTGGGACAGCAAGCCTTATCCAGTTTATAATAGATCCATGGTTTGAGCCCACTGTGGAGAATTAAAGGTACACTACTGTTTTGTGCGTAAAGGCCATAGACTGTATATATAAATGGACAGCTTCTCCTCACTCCTCCCCGTTTACCATAATGACTACGGTCGTGGGGGAATTCATGGCGGATTTACAGACTCCCCCTCCCCAGCTCTGACGAAGCATAATAATAATAATAATAATAATAATAATACATTTTATTTGTATTGCACTTTACATATGAAAAACACATCTCAAAGTGCTACAATTGACACACGCAAAACAAACAACAAAGACAACATAACATTTCAATAGTAAAAACCCGAAGAGTAATAGCAGTAAAAACACAAAATAAACACACTAAGAATAAGCCTTACAAAATAAGTGGGTCTTCAGTTTACTTTTAAAAACCTCAATAGACTGTGGTGCCCTCAGATGGTTGGGGAGGGCATTCCACAGTCGAGGAGCAGCTGCCTGGAACGCCCTATCTCCCATAGTACTGAGGTTTGTCTTGGGGACCAGGAGTTGGTGGCTGTCAGAAGAGCGGAGCTGTCGGGTTGGTTTGTGGCTGTTGATGAGTTCTTTAAGGTACACTGGTGCGCTGCCGTAGACACACTGATAGGTCAGGAGGCAGATCTTATACTCAATCCTGAACCTAACAGGAAGCCAGTGGAGTTTATGGAGGATGGGTGTGATGTGTTCAGACTTACGCACCCTCATCAGGACCCTGGCAGCGCAGTTCTGAATGTACTGCAATCTCTGCAGGCTCCTGCCAGGGATCCCGATGAGGAGTGCATTGCAGTAGTCGAGCCTGGAGGAGACAAAGGCATGGACCAGCCTCTCTGCATCGGGAAGGGAGAGGGAGGGGCGGAGTTTGGAGATGTTGCGGAGGTGGAAGAAAGTCTTACAGATATGTTGGATGTGGGTGTTAAATGATAGGTGGGGGTCAAATTGAACCCCCAGGTTTGTAACAGAAGGTGTGAGGGGAATATCATGGCCTGCAAATGAGTAAACGGTCAGGGGGGGGGGATCGAAGTTGGTGTGGGGTCCCAATGAGGAGACCTTCTGTTTTGGAGCTGTTGAACTGAAGGAAGTTGTCAGTCATCCATGCCCTTGTCTCCTTCAGGCAAGCAGTTAATGCGGGGAGTGATGATGTGGGGGATGTGGGGTCTAACCTGACATAGAGCTGAGTATCATCAGCATAGCAGTGGAAGGCAACTCCATGCCTGCTGATGATGTGGCCCAGGGGGAGCATATAGATGGAAAAAAGGGTGGGGCCGAGGACTGAGCCTTGGGGCCCTCCACAGGTGACGGTGTGGGGCCTCGACCTGGCTCCCCCCAGGGCCACATACTCAACTCTATCAGTCAGGTAGGACCAAAACCACTGGAGTGCTGTGTGTGAGATGCCGATGTAGTGCTGCAGACGGTGAAGGAGGATGGTGTGGTCAACGGTATCGAAGAGGTCCAAGAGCAGGAGGAGGGATGGAGAGCCCTGGTCAGCAGCCACAAGCAGGTCATTTGTGACCCTGACCAGGGCTGTCTCTGTACTATGAGCGGAGCAGAAACCGGACTGGAATTTTTCATGGAGACTGTGTGAGTGAAGGTGGTTGTGGATTTGAGTGACAATTACCTTTTCAATGACTTTGGAGAGAAATGGGAGGTTAGAGATGGGTTGCTAATTTGACAGAGTGTCTGGATCGAGGGAGGGTTTCTTAAGTCGAGGGATGATAAGTGCAGTTTTGAGAGAAGTTGGAAGTTGACCAGATTTCAGGGAACAGTTTATGATGGTGGTGATGAGAGGGCTTAGGGAAGTGATATTTGATTTGATCAGGGCAGTGGGAAGGGGGTCCAATGAGCAAGATGAGGGTCTCATGCTGCATATGAGAGTCTCAACCTGTCTGTGTGTGGGGAGGATGAAATGAGAGAATGTTGGTGCTGAGGTTGGGGGGTGGGTGGCGTGGCATTGCCGGGCGTCAGGTTTGAGCGGATGATAGCGATTTTTGTGGTGAATGAATCAAGGAATTTATTGCACTGGTCATTGGTACTCTTATTTTGCCTCAGGGCTGGTGGACTGAGAAGATGGTTTATTGTTTTAAAGAGCTGTTTTGAATTTCCTGGATTATTGTTAATGATGTTAGAATAGTATTGTGACCGTGCCTGACTGAGTGATTTGGCATATGATCTTTGGTGATCCTGTAAATAGTTTTGTGGACAGTCAGCCCAGAGGCAACGTAGCGCCTCTCAAGGACCCTCCCAGCCGCCTTCTGTCTACGCAGCGCACCAGTGTACCACGGAGCAGAGCGTGTAAATGTTACAGTCCGTGTCTTGAGGGGTGCATGGGCATCAAGTATGTCTTGTAGTCCAGTATTGTAGTGGTCAACAAGTGCATCAGGAGCAGAGTGATGGGCAGATATGGTCAGCTTTTGTAGGTCGTAGGACAGGTGTTCAGGGTTTATGTCTTTTATTTTCCGGAAACTAATTTGATGTTTAAGCTTATTGAGTGAGGTCAGGAGTGAGAAGTCTAATGAAATGGCGTTGTGGTCAGATATGCCTAAATCATATACATGGACATTATTAACCGGAAAGTTTGTTATGATTAGGTCCAGTGTGTGCCCTTTTGTATGGGCAGGGACTGTCACAAGTTGTCTGAGATTGAGTGTGTCCAGGAGTTGTTGTAGCTCTGTGGTATATTGACTTGTGGGAGAGTCTACATGAATATTAAAGTCTCCAAGAATTGCCACATTGTTTGATGTTGTACACACTGACAGGAGTAGTTCAGTTAATTCTGAAATAAAACTTGGGTGTGGTTTAGGTGGCCGGTATATGAGGATGCTTGTAAGCGGGATGGGGTTTTCACAAGTGAAAGCCAAGCATTCAAATGATGACAGCTTTGGCAAAATCACAGAGGACAGGTGCAGATCAGAGTGATGAATGACCGCCAAGTTTAACAGTTCCATTTTCATAGTTGAAACTGGAGTCCACTTTACCAGAGAGCGCAGCACAGTATGGTCCACTCCGCGTTTCCCAGGGTGCGCAGTGCGTGGTTCCTCCAGCAGAGGGCCTGGGGGTTGTCGGGTGTAGTTTTTTACACCTGAGCCACAGGCGATCCGATGACGCATCCGATGACGTCGTTGGTGTGCACCGGTGCTGGCAGCTGTCCACAGGCTTGGAATTGAGCTCCCGGTCCTGCTCTCGGAATAAACTAAACGCCGCCGTGACCCCCTATGGACGTAGCGGGGTCGGCGAAGAATGCCCAGTTGCTTAAGAGCGGAGATGTTTTGTGGGGCGAGGCGAGTGTTAAGTTCCAAGAGTGGGTTTGGCAGGTACCGGTGCATGGTGGATGGAGGAGCCGTTGTGATGCTACAGTTAGCAGCTATCCATGGATTCGGCAAACGTGGATGGATGATGATTGTGTACACCAGGATGAATGGCAGTGCCCGGCGTAGCCCTGGAGACAAGTGTGGCATACGATGGAGGTGATGGCAGCCCATGTGGATGGTTAAAGACTTGGTTTCAGGACAGTAGCTGGTAGTAGAAGCCGGTTAGCCTAGCCACGGACCGGCGCAACTCGATGGGCGAAAAAACTTCAGCCAGCCAGTGCATTGTGACTGTCCGAGGGTTTATGCCATCAATGTGTTCGATTTACTGAGACCAGTCCGGCTGACAAGATCCCCAGCTATATCTCATGGTGATGAATAGCTCCAGGTCGCTCACCACTCCAGCAGTAAGGGCGACTTCAGGTAAGAAACATCCAAACATCCAAAATATCCCAAAGAAGCTGGACAAATGGCTCAGTATCTGTTATCAGATAGAGCAGATACAGAGAATAGCCATAGCAGTTTTAGCAGTTTTAGTAGGCTGAGAAGCGGCGAACACACAACGCCAGCGTCCTCTCAGCCCCCCACTTAAGGGAAAAAAGCAAGAGCATGTCCCTAAAAAGGGCATAAGGGCGGGATTTTCACTGTAGACTCCGCCCTTGCGTGACGTGTAGCTCGCGCTGCTCCAATGCTAACAGTCCGACCCTCATTAAGTACGAGATTTCTAAAATTCTTCTTGCGAAAACCAGCCTGGTTTCTTTAATTGTGACTAACCCAGCGTCATCTCAGGAGGAATATCTAGCCTAGTCTAGCGGTGAAAAAAATTGAAACCAGGCGTTAAAGTTGTTTTTAAGGTGTCTAAACTCCAATGCTTTTTAATGGGGCACTAGCGGTGATATGGAGGTACTACAGGAATGGCGGAGCAATGGCGGAGCAATGGCGGCCCCCAGTATCTTGGGCATAAAGCAGAGCAGCCAGCGGCCATTGGTGAAGGCTTTTTAATACTTCGGCAACCGGTCCCGCCCACCACTGCCCCGTCTGCTTGACTCAAGCTAGAATTGTTCGAACTTCCGCGTAGCTCCTCTGCCTTCACATTTTTATGTATATTTAAAAAACAATTTGTTAATAACATAAAAAGTGAAACCACAAAAGCACTAAGTCATATGAACAATATATTCATGAAAAACAACGTCAAAGAGGGAGACTGACGGACTTTGTTGTGTGTTTCCTTGTTTTGTGAAAGGATCAACCAATCATGTCGCTTGCATCTGTCGCGAACTCACTGATTGGCTCCCACGTGCGTCCAGCCCGTAAACGTGGAGGTGTCGCTGAAGTATAAACCAGCCTTAAGGCCGGGGCCACACCGCCGGCGTGCAAAGTGCTGCATTGCTGGCGTCAGCTGAGTTTTTACTTAGCTTTCATTGAAGCGGATTGGAAGTGGCCACACTGTGCGCGCTCGTGGCGCCACATGTTTAGAAGATAGAATCAATCCTAATTTTGGGGCCGTGTGTCAAGCGTTGGTCTAGTGTCATGAAGGAAAGACTAAAATCGATCCATATCCAGCATTAGGACAAGAGTAAACTACATTCCAGAACTGTGTTGTATTTATATTTAGTTAGCCTATTAAATCACCATTCAATAGTCACTCAAACAATTTAAATTCAGGGATAAAGCGAGCGTTGTAATATTATATAAACTAGGCACGCCATATTTCATGAATGTGCATTGATATGACAGGAAGCCTCTTCTCCTTTGTGTCGAGGCTGCTGCTGGTGCTGGTGTTGGTGGTGCTGCTGCTGGTAGTGGTGCTGCTGCTGGTCCTGCTCTTGGTGCTGGTGTGGCCACTCTTGCATCATTGCCCCACTTTATTCACAAACACAAGCAACGTGTTGCTTCGCTCGCAGGCTGTGTGGCCCCGTGTACGGTGAGAGAGCACCTCTTCTCCTTCCCAGGACTGCGTACCACCGGCAAATCTTTTAACGCAACGCAGTACTATTTATTTATGGTTTATTTGGTAGGGACAGTGCAAGTTAATGAACAAGCCACACCGGATTGTAGCCTTAGGCTAATTTTCATCCGTCGTCCCCCATGCGCACTCTCAAACACACTCTCATACATCCTGGCCTATTGTACATGTTTTTAGTGGTAGGGGAAACCGGAGTACCCGGAGGAAACCTACGCAGACACGAGGAGAACATGCAAACTCCACACAGAAAGGCCCCATCCTTGGTGGGAATCGAACCCGGACCTTCTAGCTGTGAAGCACAAGCACTAACCGCTGTGCTACCGTGCCGTACCAGCTTACTTTCACCCCTAGTTATGAGACCTTCGTTCTACCCTTTGCCATCGTCAGTTATTTCAGCCGGTGACTTTACTTCCTGTATGTATTTGCATGTGATCGTGTGAAATAGATAGAGATGTGTTTTTTTAATACATTTCCTTTGCTGAAAGTGTTCATGAGATAAAGCGAGGCATGTAAACTACACTCCTACGACTCAGCTTAGACCTGGACTGTGTGGCTGCAGTGAATGAACGATGGAGGAGCCTCAGATCAGGAAAAGAAGGACCTTCCGCCGTACAAAAGAGGAGCACACTGATGCTCAGTCAAGTAAGAGTTTTGTATAGTTGAATTTGTATAATGCAACTGCCAAAGATGCAGTGTCGTAATCATTCATAGTTATATCTTTTTAAGGGAAATGGATTCCTCTGATCTTCATCGGATTTGGCCTGTTTTGTGTTATACAAGCTCTCAACCTTTACCTCCGCATCTGTGAGTTTTAAAACAGTAAGAGTCATAAAAGTAACAGTGAAAATAAACAGAAGCATTGACTTTTTCAGTAATGGAGACCAAAAACCAACAAATTCTTCAGGAAAGAGACGCACTGAAGCAGAAACTGCAGGACATTGGTGAGTCAAAGTTTGCTCTTAAATAAATATACAGTAAATATACAGTACTTCTCAACTGGAGGGTCAAAGGATCATTATTTTAATTGTTCGAGAAAACAATATGTAAAAAAAACGACCTAATAATTTTAACATTTTTAAACTCTGTGTAAAGACCAACAAAGTAGTTTTGCACAATTCTCATTGTGGCTACAATATAAGATTTATTATTATGGTATCGAGGTTTGATTTTGGTAACCCTGGAAAACAGAAGCGAGACAACGGAAGCTAGCTTGAACAGAGAAAAAAGGCGAAAGAAAAAGTCTTAAGAGTTCACGGAAAAAATAGAAAAGGTCAAGGAAAAAACAGTTAAAAAAATACATGTTTAGTATCAGTCAATTGGGGAACAAAGGTATGTAAATTTAATGGGTAATATATTTGAGTAACTTGAAATGTTTATTGTAATTTTTGAAAATGCTAATGGAAAGAAACGTATGGTATGGTTTGTTTTATTCAGCTCTTACGTTGGTTGATGACAACAAGGACGGCATTAAAAGTCATTTCACCACCAGTTTTGGCCTTGTTAAATTGACTGGATGCTACAGCTGGAATTAAAATTCCGTGCATCATTCACCCCATGCTCGGTGGTGGTCAGCAACATTAGTGGCCGGTATTTTTAGTGGTCGGCAAACCAAAGAACTCAGAGGAAGCATATGCAGACACACGGGGAGAACATGCAAACATGCCCCGTCCGGCCCAGGAATCAAACTCGGGACCTTCTAGCTGTGAAGCTAACCCTGACTGCTCCATGTACCAAGGTCACCAAGAGCTGCACGTCACAACCAGAGCAGACACTTCTCACATCACCACAGTTTGCACCGACACAATTTAACAAACCAAGAGCTACACATCGTAACGAGAAGGTACAGCATAAATGATGTCATTTACACCTGTGGTTCTTAACTGGTGGGTCGGGACCCAAAAGTGGCTTGTGGAACTGTTATCAGAGAGTCGCGAGCCTTTCCCACAAAACATTTCTTTTAATATTTATACAGAAAAAGCATAGCATCACGACAGTCTGTTAAAAGGACAGTCATCGAGTTATTTTATATCATTATTATTTCACCTTTTCTGTTATACAACCATTTTTGAGGAAAAGACAATATTTGACTTCATATCTGACAAGTCTAAGTTGTGTTTGGATCACGACTTGTCATCCCAGGGGGTTTGTGGGTCTCAATGCCATGCCGGTTGAGAATCAAAGATTTAGATTGTATAACCCCCAAATACTGCATGTAAAAAAAAACACATGCTGATTTTCATCATGTTGTACAATACATTTGCAAGTATATGTGAGAAGGTGCAAGTTGTGTTGTTTTTAAAGGAATAGGCCACGGTTTTTACACACTCGGATATGTTCTTACCTTAGCTTTGACGAGTTCATTTGTACCTGTCTGGTCTTCACGCGTGCCGTTGGCATTTAGCCTCTTCTCCTCTCCTCTATAGCTCCAAACAAGGTGAAGATAGAAGCTACCAAGCTCCTCCACGTTTTCCCTATCTACGTGAAGTGTTACACGATAAAATAGAATTACACAAAATTAAACAGTGTGGATTTTCTAAGCAGATAAAAAGGGGAACTATATTGTCATGGCGTAATAATACCAGGAGTTGTTGGAAATCCGCGCAGTAACTCCAGCTGAAGTACTCCCCTTTTATCCACTTAAAAAATCCACATCGTTTCATTGTGTGTAATTATGCTTCATAGTGTAACACTTCATGCAACCGTATTTAAATATGGAAAACGTGGAAGAGCTTGGTAGCTTCTATCTTCACCTGGTTTGGAGGAGGAGAGGCTAAATGCCAACGGCGTCTGTGCTGTGTTTACGTGACTGAGGGCACGCGTGAAGACCAGACAGGTACAAATGAACTCGTCCAAGCTAAGGTAAGAACATATCTCAGTATGTAAAAACGGTGGCCTGTTCCTTTAAGTGTATTTTAGTATGATTTAAACTGGTGTTTTAATTGTATTTTACGTAGACTTTTACTTACATTAAACTTTGTTAATCCTTTTAACCGTTTTTATTCATTGGCTACATCACCACAGCTAAACACCCTCCAGAAACTCAAGCCTGTGACAAATGCTTTATGTATCTACTTTAGACACTTTATTTATTCACTTTAAAAAAGTCATATATACATTTTGAATATAGTAATTGTCTGTATTTTCAGAGTATCTCACCACTGAGGGCTGGCAGTATTTTGAAGGTAGTTGGTATCTGGGCTCCTACACAGAGCGGAGCTGGAGCGAGAGCAGGAAGTTCTGTCAAGAGAAAGGAGCGGACCTCATAATCATCAACAGCGTTCAGGAGCAGGTCTGCAGACATGGACCCACATGTAACAACTGGACATATGGTTTAACAGCTTCTCTCTTACTCAGGAATTTGCTCGTATGTTCCATTGGAACAGATGGATTGGACTGAGTGACTTGGAGCATGAGGGCGTTTGGAGATGGGTGGACGGATCATTGGTTAACACAAGGTTCTATAAATATCCAGTCACTCTCAAAAATCCATTTCTCAATAACTGTTTTAATTTCAGCTTTTGGCATCCCGGTGAGCCGAACAACCAGGGATCTGAACATTGCGGTACAGTGTACTTTGATGTCAGGCGGGACAACTGGAATGACTACAGTTGCACTAAGAAATGTTACTGCATCTGTGAAAAATAAATATGTTTTCAGCCCCTGTTAAGCCGCATTATGTAATAACATTGCATTATGCAATAACACTGCATAATGGAATTAAAGTCCAAAATGTAAAATATATTGTCCCTTCATTTTGTAGTAAACGTCCCCAACATATTGTGTAATAAGTTACTACGTTTTGAGACCGTTTCACACATTTTCAGCAAAACGTAATAACATGGTGCATCATGTTATAACAATCCACAACACCAATGAAGAGCAATTCAGAACAAATCGGTCTTAAGTAGCTACAGAGAATTAGCCCAGCATCCAGAATGATCCCCCTCTGTGTATTTGTACACGGGGTATATCAGTCTGGACAGGGGGCTGACTGTTTCCGCCTCTGCCAAACTCAAACGGATCGTGCAATAAGAATCATTTATTTGCGGTCACACGTTGGGATACGGAAGTCCCCTCGATAACAATTTACGGGGGGTCCCTGGAAGAGCCCAGTTTTTTCCCCCTAATCAGCGGTAAATTACCAAAAACACATCAGCAGTAGGTGAGTTTTGAGATTCATAATTCTGTTTGAATGTTCATGCAAAATCGCTAATGATTCCACTTCCTGTTTGCTTGTATAAGTTACACAGTAGAAATCAAGTTGATGCAGTCTTACCAGACTCGCGCTCTGGTACAGCGGTGAGTGTAAAGAATGTCATCAGCTCTTTAACTGTTTGAATATTAGGCGACTTGTGCATATTGTTCTATCTGAGTGCACATTTAGACTTCTTCTGTTTGGGGGAAACTCCAAGGCCGACAACTCACACTGAGACGCCTCCAGCTTCAGTCTGAGCAGGAAAACTTAGAGACGATATCTCAGTCAAATCACTGTCTTGTTCCGTTTGCCAATCAACACGTTGTTATGACAACAGGCCGAGGCTGATATCGACTCTCACTCTGCCCTAAACTTTACCGCTCATAACATCAGTGTCACATTCAGTAATGTGACTGTCAAAACAGAGTTGAGTCCTGAGGCTCTGATGTGACTAACCTGGACAGACTGTCAGAGCTTCACCAGGCCAGAGGCTAATACACCAGGCTGTCAGAGCTTCACCAGGCCAGAGGCTAATACACCAGGCTGTCAGAGCTTCACCAGGCCAGAGGCTAATACACCAGGCTGCCAGAGCTTCACCAGGCCAGAGGCTAATACACCAGGCTGTCAGAGCTTCACCAGGCCGAATGCTAATACACCAGGCCGTCAGAGCTTCACCAGGCCAGAGGCTAATACACCAGGCTGCCAGAGCTTCACCAGGCCAGAGGCTAATACTCCAGACTGTCAGAGCTTCACCAGGCCAGAGGCTAATACACCAGGCTGTCAGAGCTTCACCAGGCCAGAGGCTAATACACCAGGCTGCCAGAGCTTCACCAGGCCAGAGGCTAACACACCAGACTGTCAGAGCTTCACCAGGCCAGAGGCTAATACACCAGGCTGCCAGAGCTTCACCAGGCCAGAGGCTAATACACCAGGCTGTCAGAGCTTCACCAGGCCAGAGGCTAATACACCAGGCTGTCAGAGCTTCACCAGGCAGAACGCTAATACACCAGGCTGCCAGAGCTTCACCAGGCCAGAGGCTAATACACCAGGCTGTCAGAGCTTCACCAGGCCGAACGCTAATACACCAGGCTGTCAGAGCTTCACCAGGCCAGAGGCTAATACACCAGGCTGTCAGAGCTTCACCAGGCCAGAGGCTAATACACCAGACTGTCAGAGCTTCACCAGGCCAGAGGCTAATACACCAGGCTGTCAGAGCTTCACCAGGCCAGAGGCTAATACACCAGGCTGTCAGAGCTTCACCAGGCCAGAGGCTAATACACCAGGCTGTCAGAGCTTCACCAGGCCAGAGGCTAACACACCAGACTGTCAGAGCTTCACCAGGCCAGAGGCTAATACACCAGGCTGTCAGAGCTTCACCAGGCAAGAGGCTAACACTCCAGACTGTCAGAGCTTCACCAGGCCAGAGGCTAATACACCAGGCTGTCAGAGCTTCACCAGGCCAGAGGCTAATACACCAGGCTGCCAGAGCTTCACCAGGCCAGAGGCTAACACACCAGACTGTCAGAGCTTCACCAGGCCAGAGGCTAACACACCAGGCTGCCAGAGCTTCACCAGGCCAGAGGCTAATACACGAGGCTGTCAGAGCTTCACCAGGCCAGAGGCTAATACACCAGGCTGTCAGAGCTTCACCAGGCCGAACGCTAATACACCAGGCTGTCAGAGCTTCACCAGGCCGAATGCTAATACACCAGGCTGCCAGAGCTTCACCAGGCCAAGAAACCAAGTTTCAAGTTCCTGTATAACCATCAGCTTTCTCATGTCTCACTTATGAAAACAACCCCAAACCATACTTTTTTTGAAAGGAATGTTCATCCCTGACACTGACTCTGCATATGAGATGGTTTTCCGCTGTGACAATGCAAAAAGCTGCGAGTTCCTCAAAGTGAGTGTTTTCAGCGAGAGAACGCGTTTGCGGCCATAAAAACTGAGATTGCTGTTCTCCAAAACCATGAATACTAGATGGCTGATTCGTTAGTATTTTATACAAGGTCCCACCCCATACAAGAAACCAAGGTTTGGTCAAGTTTGATCACACCGTTTTTCCACAAAGTCAGTTTCAAGTTCCTGTATAACCATCAGTTTTCTCATGTCTCACTTATGAAAACAACCCAAAACCATACTTTTTTGTAAAGGGATGTTCATCCCTGACACTGACTGCATATGAGATGGTTTTCCGCTGTGACAATGCAAAAAGCTGCGAGTTCCTCAAAGTGAGTGTTCTCAGCGAAAGAACGCGTTTGCGGCCATAAAAACAGAGATTGCTGTTTCTCCAAAACCATGAATGCTAGATTGCTGATTCTTTAGTAAGTTATACAGGGTCCCACCCCATACAAGAAACCAAGGTTTGGTCAAGTTTGATCACACAGTTTTTCCATAACGTCAGTTTCAAGTTTCTTTATAACCATCAGTTTTCTCAGGTCTCACTTATGAAAACCACCCAAAACTATACTTTTATGAACTGGGATGTTCATCCCTGAAACTGACTGCATATGAGATGGTTTTCCACTGTGATAATGCAAAACGCTTCGAGTTCCTCAAAGTGAGTGTTCTCAGCGAGAGAACGCGTTTGCGGCCATAAAAACAGAGATTGCTGTTTCTCCAAAACCATGAATGCTAGATGGCTGATTCTTTAGTATGTTATACAGGGTCCCACCCCATACAAGAAACCAAGGTTTGGTCAAGTTTGATCACACAGTTTTTCCACAACGTCAGTTTCAAGTTTCTGAATAACCATCAGTTTTCTCAGGTCTCACTTATGAAAACCACCCAAAACCATACTTTTATGAACTGGGATGTTAATCCCTGACACTGACTCTGCATATGATATGGTTTTCCGCTGTGACAATGCAAAAAGCTGCGAGTTCTTCAAAGTGAGTGTTCTCAGCGAGAGAACGTGTTTGCGGCCATAAAAACCGAGATTGCTGTTTCTCCAAAACCATGAATGCTAGATGGCTGATTCTTTAGTATGTTATACAGGGTCCCACCCCATACAAGAAACCAAGGTTTGGTCAAGTTTGATCACACCTTTTTTCCACAAAGTCAGTTTCAAGTTCCTGTATAACCATCAGTTTTCCCATGTCTCACTTATGAAAACCACCCAAAACCATACTTTTATGAACAGGGATGTTTATCCCTGACACTGACTGTGCATATGAGATGGTTTTGCGCTGTGACAATGCAAAAAGCTGCGAGTTCCTCAAAGTGAGTGTTTTCAGCGAGAGAATGCCTTTGTGGCCATAAAAACAGAGATTGCTGTTTCTCCAAAACCATGAATGCTAGATGGCTGATTCTTTAGTATATTATACAGGGTCCGACCCCATAGAAGAAACCAAGGTTTGGTCAAGTTTGACCATATAGTTTTTCCACAAAGTCAGTTTCAAGTTTCTGAATAACCATCAGTTTTCTCAGGTCTCACTTATGAAAACCACCCAAAACTATACTTTTATGAACTGGGATGTTCATCCCTGACACTGACTGTGCATATGATATGGTTTTCCGCTGTGACAATGAAAAAAGCTGCGAGTTCCTCAAAGTGAGTATTTTCAGCGAGAGAACGCCTTTGTGGCCTTAAAAGCCGAGATTGCTGTCCAAAACCATGAATGCTAGATGGCTGATTCTTTATTATGTTATACAGGGTCCCACCCCATACAAGAAACCAAGGTTCGGTCAAGTTTGATCACACCGTTTTTCCACAAAGTCAGTTTTAAGTTCCTGTATAACCATCAGCTTTCTCATGTCTCACTTATGAAAACCACCCAAAACCATACTTTTATGAACTGGGATGTTTATCCCTGACACTGACTGTGCATATGAGATGGTTTTCCGCTGTGACAATGCAAAAAGCTGCGAGTTCCTCAAAGTGAGTGTTTTCAGCGAGAGAATGCCTTTGTGGCCATAAAAACAGAGATTGCTCTTTCTCCAAAACCATGAATGCTAGATGGCTGATTCTTTAGTATATTATACAGGGTCCGACCCCATAGAAGAAACCAAGGTTTGGTCAAGTTTGACCATATAGTTTTTCCACAAAGTCAGTTTCAAGTTTCTGAATAACCATCAGTTTTCTCAGGTCTCACTTATGAAAACCACCCAAAACTATACTTTTATGAACTGGGATGTTCATCCCTGACACTGACTCTGCATATGATATGGTTTTCCGCTGTGACAATGAAAAAAGCTGCGAGTTCCTCAAAGTGAGTATTTTCAGCGAGAGAACGCCTTTGTGGCCTTAAAAACCGAGATTGCTGTCCAAAACCATGAATGCTAGATGGCTGATTCTTTAGTATGTTATACAGGGTCCCACCCCATAGAAGAAACCAAGGTTTGGTCAAGTTTGACCATATAGTTTTTCCACAAAGTCAGTTTCAAGTTCCTGTTTAACCAACAGCTTTCTCATGTCACACTTATGAAAACAACCCCAAACCATACTTTTTTTGAAAGGAATGTTCATCCCTGACACTGACTCTGCATATGATATGGTTTTCCGCTGTGACAATGCAAAAAGCTGCGAGTTCCTCAAAGTGAGTGTTTTCAGCGAGAGAACGCGTTTGCGGCCATAAAAACAGAGATTGCTGTTTCTCCAAAACCATGCATGCTAGATGGCTGATTCTTTAGTATGTTATACAGGGTCCCACCCCATACAAGAAACCAAGGTTTGGTCAAGTTTGATCACATTGTTTTTCCACAAAGTCAGTTTCAAGTTCCTGTATAACCATCAGTTTTCCCATGTCTCACTTATGAAAACCACCCAAAACCATACTTTTATGAACAGGGATGTTTATCCCTGACACTGACTGTGCATATGAGATGGTTTTTCCGCTGTGACAATGCACACAGCTACGAGTTCCTCAGAGTGTTTTCAGCGAGAGAATGCCTTTGTGGCCATAAAAACAGAGATTGCTGTTTCTCCAAAACCATGAATGCTAGATGGCTGATTCTTTAGTATGTTATACAGGGTCCCACCCCATACAAGAAACCAAGGTTTGGTCAAGTTTGATCACATAGTTTTTCAATAACGTCAGTTTCAAGTTTCTTTATAACCATCAGTTTTCTCAGGTCTCACTTATGAAAACCACCCAAAACTATACTTTTATGAACTGGGATGTTCATAATTGACACTGACTCTGCATATGAGATGGTTTTCCGCTGTGACAATGCAAAACGCTTCGAGTTCCTCAAAGTGAGTGTTCTCAGGCGAGAGAACGCGTTTGCGGCCATAAAAAACAGAGATTGCTGTTTCTCCAAAACCATGAATGCTAGATGGCTGATTCTTTAGTATGTTATACAAGGTCCCACCCCATACAAGAAACCAAGGTTCGGTCAAGTTTGATCACACCGTTTTTCCAAAAAGTCAGTTTCAAGTTCCTGTATAACCATCAGCTTTCTCATGTCTCACTTATGAAAACAACCCCAAACCATACTTTTATTGAAAGGGATGTTCATCTCTGACACTGACTGCATATGAGATGGTTTTCCGCTGTGACAATGCAAAAAGCTGCAAGCTCCATGAACCATGAATGCTAGATGGCTGATTCTTTAGCATGTTATACAGGGTCCCACCCCATACAAGAAACCAAGGTTTGGTCAAGTTTGATCACACCGTTTTTCCACAAAGTCAGTTTCAAGTTCCTGTATAACCATCAGTTTTCTCATGTCTCACTTATGAAAACAATCCAAAAATACACTTTTATTGACTGGGATATTCATAATTGACACTGACTCTGCATATGATATGGTTTTCCGCTTTGACAATGCAAAAAGCTGCGAGTTCCTCAAAGTGAGTGTTCTCAGCGAGAGAACGCGTTTGCAGCCATAAAAACTGAGATTGCTGTTTCTCCAAAACCATGAATGCTAGATGGCTGATTCTTTAGTATGTTATACAGGGTCCCACCCCATACAAGAAACCAAGGTTTGGTCAAGTTTGATCACACCGTTTTTCCACAAAGTCAGTTTCAAGTTCCTGTATAACCATCAGTTTCCCCATGTCTCACTTATGAAAACCACCCAAAACCATACTTTTATGAACAGGGATGTTTATCCCTGACACTGACTGTGCATATGAGATGGTTTTCCGCTGTGACAATGCAAAAAGCTGCGAGTTCCTCAAAGTGAGTATTTTCAGCGAGAGAACGCCTTTGTGGCCTTAAAAACCGAGATTGCTGTCCAAAACCATGAATGCTAGATGGCTGATTCTTTATTATGTTATACAGGGTCCCACCCCATACAAGAAACCAAGGTTCGGTCAAGTTTGATCACACCGTTTTTCCACAAAGTCAGTTTTGAGTTCCTGTATAACCATCAGCTTTCTCATGTCTCACTGATAAAAACAACCCCAAACCATACTTTTTTTGAAAGGGATGTTAATTTCTGACACTGACTCTGCATATGAGATGGTTTTCCGCTGTGACAATGCAAAACGCTTCGAGTTCCTCAAAGTGAGTGTTCTCAGGCGAGAGAACGCCTTTGTGGCCTTAAAAACAGAGATTGCTGTTTCTCCAAAACCATGAATGCTAGATGGCTGATTCTTTAGTATGTTATACAGGGTCCCACCCCATACAAGAAACCAAGGTTCGGTCAAGTTTGATCACACCGTTTTTCCAAAAAGTCAGTTTCAAGTTCCTGTATAACCATCAGCTTTCTCATGTCTCACTTATGAAAACAACCCCAAACCATACTTTTTTTTAAAGGGATTTTCATCCCTGACACTGACTCTGCATATGATATGGTTTTCCGCTGTGACAATGCAAAAAGCTGCGAGTTCCTCAAAGTGAGTGTTTTCAGCGAGAGAATGCCTTTGTGGCCATAAAAAACAGAGATTGCTGTTTCTCCAAAACCATGAATGCTAGATGGCTGATTCTTTAGTATGTTATACAGGGTCCCACCCCATACAAGAAACCAAGGTTTGGTCAAGTTTGATCACACCGTTTTTCCACAAAGTCAGTTTCAAGTTTCTGAATAACCATCAGTTTTCTCAAGTCTCACTTATGAAAACCACCCAAAACTATACTTTTATGAACTGGGATGTTCATCCCTGACACTGACTCTGCATATGAGATGGTTTTCCGCTGTGACAATAAAAAAAGCTGCGAGTTCCTCAAAGTGAGTGTTTTCAGCGAGAGAACGCGTAACCAAGGTTTGGTCAAGTTTGATAACAGCGTTTTTCCACAAAGTCAGTTTCAAGTTCCTGTATAACCATCAGTTTTCTCATGTCTCACTTGTGAAAACAATCCAAAACAACACTTTTATTGACTGGGATGTTCATCCCTGACACTGACTCTGCATATGAGATGGTTTTCCACTCTGACAATGCAAAAAGCTGCGAGTTCCTCAAAGTGAGTGTTTTCAGCGAGAGAATGCCTTTGTGGCCATAAAAAACAGAGATTGCTGTTTCTCCAAAACCATGAATGCTAGATGGCTGATTCTTTAGTATGTTATACAGGGTCCCACCCCATACAAAAAAACAAGGTTTGGTCAAGTTTGACCATATAGTTTTTCCACAAAGTCAGTTTCAAGTTTCTGAATAACCATCAGTTTTCTCAGGTCTCACTTATGAAAACCACCCAAAACTATACTTTTATGAACTGGGATGTTCATCCCTGACACTGACTGTGCATATGAGATGGTTTTCCGCTGTGACAATGCAAAAAGCTGCGAGTTCCTCAAAGTGAGTGTTTTCAGCGAGAGAACGCGTAACCAAGGTTTGGTCAAGTTTGATAACAGCGTTTTTCCACAAAGTCAGTTTCAAGTTTCTGTATAACCATCAGTTTTCCCATGTCTCACTTATGAAAACCACCCAAAACTATAGTTTTATGAACTGGGATGTTCATCCCTGACACTGACTCTGCATATGAGATGGTTTTCCGCTGTGACAATGCAAAACGCTTCGAGTTCCTCAAAGTGAGTGTTCTCAGGCGAGAGAACGCGTTTGCGGCCATAAAAACAGAGATTGCTGTTTCTCCAAAACCATGAATGGTAGATGGCTGACTCTTTAGTATGTTATACAAGGTCCCACCCCATACAAGAAACCAAGGTTCGGTCAAGTTTGATCACACCGTTTTTCCAAAAAGTCAGTTTCAAGTTTCTGAATAACCATCAGTTTTCTCAAGTCTCACTTATGAAAACCACCCAAAACTATACTTTTATGAACTGGGATGTTCATCCCTGACACTGACTCTGCATATGAGATGGTTTTCCACTGTGACAATAAAAAAAGCTGCGAGTTCCTCAAAGTGAGTGTTTTCAGCGAGAGAACGCCTTTGTGGCCTTAAAAACAGAGATTGCTGTTTCTCCAAAACCATGAATGCTAGATGGCTGATTCTTTAGTATGTTATACAGGGTCCCACCCCACACAAGAAACCAAGGTTCGGTCAAGTTTGATCACACCGTTTTTCCACAAAGTCAGTTTCAAGTTCCTGTATAACCATCAGCTTTTCATGTCTCACTTATGAAAACAACCCCAAACCATACTTTTTTTTAAAGGGATTTTCATCCCAGACACTGACTCTGCATATGAGATGGTTTTCCGCTCTGACAATGCAAAACGCTTCGAGTTCCTCAAAGTGAGTGTTCTCAGGCAAGAGAACGCGTTTGCGGCCATAAAAACAGAGATTGCTGTTTCTCCAAAACCATGAATGCTAGATGGCTGATTCTTTAGTATGTTATACAAAGTCCCACCCCATACAAGAAACCAAGGTTCGGTCAAGTTTGATCACACCGTTTTTCCAAAAAGTCAGTTTCAAGTTCCTGTATAACCATCAGCTTTCTCATGTCTCACTTATGAAAACAACCCCAAACCATACTTTTATTGAAAGGGATGTTCATCTCTGACACTGACTGCATATGAGATGGTTTTCCGCTGTGACAATGCAAAACGCTTCGAGTTCCTCAAAGTGAGTGTTCTCAGGCGAGAGAACGCGTTTGCGGCCATAAAAACAGAGATTGCTGTTTCTCCAAAACCATGAATGCTAGATGGCTGATTCTTTAGTATGTTATACAGGGTCCCACCCCATACAAGAAACCAAGGTTCGGTCAAGTTTGATCACACCGTTTTTCCACAAAGTCAGTTTCAAGTTCCTGTATAACCATCAGCTTTCTCATGTCTCATTTATGAAAACAACCCCAAACCATACTTTTTTTTAAAGGGATTTTCATCCCAGACACTGACTCTGCATATGATATGGTTTTCCGCTGTGACAATGCAAAAAGCGGCGAGTTCCTCAAAGTGAGTGTTTTCAGCGAGAGAACGCGTTTGCGACCATAAAAACAGAGATTGCTGTTTCTCCAAAACCATGAATGCTAGATGGCTGATTCTTTAGTATGTTATACAGGGTCCCACCCCATACAAGAAACCAAGGTTTGGTCAAGTTTGATCACACAGTTTTTACACAAAGTCAGTTTCAAGTTCCTGTATAACCATCAGTTTTCTCATGTCTCACTTATGAAAACCACCCAAAACTATACTTTTATGAACTGGGATGTTCATCCCTGACACTGACTCTGCATATGAGATTGTTTTCCGCTGTGACAATGCAAAACGCTTCGAGTTCCTCAAAGTGAGTGTTCTCAGGCAAGAGAACGCGTTTGCGGCCATAAAAACAGAGATTGCTGTTTCTCCAAAACCATGAATGCTAGATGGCTGATTCTTTAGTATGTTATACAAGGTCCCACCCCATACAAGAAACCAAGGTTCGGTCAAGTTTGATCACAACGTTTTTCCACAAAGTCAGTTTCAAGTTCCTGTATAACCATCAGTTTTCCCATGTCTCACTTATGAAAACCACCCAAAACTATAGTTTTATGAACTGGGATGTTCATCCCTGACACTGACTGCATATGAGATGGTTTTCCGCTGTGACAATGCAAAACGCTTCGAGTTCCTCAAAGTGAGTGTTCTCAGCGAGAGAACGCCTTTGCGGCCATAAAAACAGAGATTACTGTTTCTCCAAAACCATGAATGCTAGATGGCTGATACTTTAGTATGTTATACAGGGTCCGACCCCATACAAGAAACCAAGGTTTGGTCAAGTTTGATCACACAGTTTTTCCACAACGTCAGTTTCAAGTTCCTGTATAACCATCAGTTTTCTCATGTCTCACTTGTGAAAACAATCCAAAACAAAACTTTTATTGACTGGGATGTTCATCCCTGACACTGACTCTGCATATGAGATGATTTTCCGCTCTGACAATGCAAAAAGCTGCGAGTTCCTCAAAGTGAGTGTTTTCAGCGAGAAAATGCCTTTGCGACCATAAAAACAGAGATTGCTGTTTCTCCAAAACCATGAATGCTAGATGGCTGATTCTTTAGTATGTTATACAGGGTCCCACCCCATACAAGAAACCAAGGTTTGGTCAAGTTTGATCACACAGTTTTTACACAAAGTCAGTTTCAAGTTCCTGTATAACCATCAGTTTTCTCATGTCTCACTTATGAAAACAATCCAAAAATACACTTTTATTGAATGGGATGTTTATAATTGACACTGACTCTGCATATGATATGGTTTTCCGCTGTGACAATGCAAAAAGCTGCGAGTTCCTCAAAGTGAGTGTTTTCAGCGAGAGAACACGTTTGCGGCCATAAAAACCGAGATTGCTGTTTCTCCAAAACCATGAATGCTAGATGGCTGATTCTTTAGTATGTTATACAGGGTCCCACCCCATACAAGAAACCAAGGTTTGGTCAAGTTTGATCACATCGTTTTTCCACAAAGTCAGTTTCAAGTTCCTGTATAACAATCAGTTTCCCCATGTCTCACTTATGAAAACCACCCAAAACCATACTTTTATGAACAGGGATGTTTATCCCTGACACTGACTGTGCATATGAGATGGTTTTCCGCTGTGACAATGCAAAAAGCTGCGAGTTCCTCAAAGTGAGTATTTTCAGCGAGAGAACGCCTTTGTGGCCTTAAAAACCGAGATTGCTGTCCAAAACCATGAATGCTAGATGGCTGATTCTTTATTATGTTATACAGGGTCCCACCCCATACAAGAAACCAAGGTTCGGTCAAGTTTGATCACACCGTTTTTCCACAAAGTCAGTTTTGAGTTCCTGTATAACCATCAGCTTTCTCATGTCTCACTGATGAAAACAACCCCAAACCATACTTTTTTTGAAAGGGATGTTCATTTCTGACACTGACTCTGCATATGAGATGGTTTTCCGCTGTGACAATGCAAAACGCTTCGAGTTCCTCAAAGTGAGTGTTCTCAGGCGAGAGAACGCGTTTGCGGCCATAAAAACAGAGATTGCTGTTTCTCCAAAACCATGAATGCTAGATGGCTGATTCTTTAGTATGTTATACAGGGTCCCACCCCATACAAGAAACCAAGGTTTGGTCAAGTTTGATCACACAGTTTTTCCACAAAGACAGTTTCAAGTTCCTGTATAACCATCAGTTTTCCCATGTCTCACTTATGAAAACCACCCAAAACCATACTTTTATGAACTGGGATGTTCATCCCTGACACTGTCTGTGCATATGAGCTGGTTTTCCGCTGTGACAATGCAAAACGCTTCGAGTTCGTCAGTGAGTGTTCTCAGCGAGAGAACGCGTTTGCGGCCATAAAAACAGAGATTGCTGTTTCTCCAAAACCATGAATGCTAGATGGCTGATACTTTAGTATGTTATACAGGGTCCCACCCCATACAAGAAACCAAGGTTCGGTCAAGTTTGATCACACCGTTTTTCCAAAAAGTCAGTTTCAAGTTCCTGTATAACCATCAGCTTTTCATGTCTCACTTATGAAAACAACCCCAAACCATACTTTTTTTTAAAGGGATTTTCATCCCAGACACTGACTCTGCATATGAGATGGTTTTCCGCTCTGACAATGCAAAACGCTTCGAGTTCCTCAAAGTGAGTGTTCTCAGGCAAGACAACGCGTTTGCGGCCATAAAAACAGAGATTGCTGTTTCTCCAAAACCATGAATGCTAGATGGCTGATTCTTTAGTATGTTATACAGGGTCCCAACCCATACAAGAAAACAAGGTTCGGTCAAGTTTGATCACACCGTTTTTCCAAAAAGTCAGTTTCAAGTTCCTGTATAACCATCAGCTTTCTCATGTCTCACTTATGAAAACAACCCCAAACCATACTTTTATTGAAAGGGATGTTCATCTCTGACACTGACTGCATATGAGATGGTTTTCCGCTGTGACAATGCAAAACGCTTCGAGTTCCTCAAAGTGAGTGTTCTCAGGCGAGAGAACGCGTTTGCGGCCATAAAAACAGAGATTGCTGTTTCTCCAAAACCATGAATGCTAGATGGCTGATTCTTTAGTATGTTATACAGGGTCCCACCCCATACAAGAAACCAAGGTTCGGTCAAGTTTGATCACACCGTTTTTCCACAAAGTCAGTTTCAAGTTCCTGTATAACCATCAGCTTTCTCATGTCTCATTTATGAAAACAACCCCAAACCATACTTTTTTTTAAAGGGATTTTCATCCCAGACACTGACTCTGCATATGATATGGTTTTCCGCTGTGACAATGCAAAAAGCGGCGAGTTCCTCAAAGTGAGTGTTTTCAGCGAGAGAACGCGTTTGCGACCATAAAAACAGAGATTGCTGTTTCTCCAAAACCATGAATGCTAGATGGCTGATTCTTTAGTATGTTATACAGGGTCCCACCCCATACAAGAAACCAAGGTTTGGTCAAGTTTGATCACACAGTTTTTACACAAAGTCAGTTTCAAGTTCCTGTATAACCATCAGTTTTCTCATGTCTCACTTATGAAAACCACCCAAAACTATACTTTTATGAACTGGGATGTTCATCCCTGACACTGACTCTGCATATGAGATTGTTTTCCGCTGTGACAATGCAAAACGCTTCGAGTTCCTCAAAGTGAGTGTTCTCAGGCAAGAGAACGCGTTTGCGGCCATAAAAACAGAGATTGCTGTTTCTCCAAAACCATGAATGCTAGATGGCTGATTCTTTAGTATGTTATACAAGGTCCCACCCCATACAAGAAACCAAGGTTCGGTCAAGTTTGATCACAACGTTTTTCCACAAAGTCAGTTTCAAGTTCCTGTATAACCATCAGTTTTCTCATGTCTCACTTATGAAAACAATCCAAAAATACACTTTTATTGACTGGGATATTCATAATTGACACGGACTCTGCATATGATATGGTTTTCCGCTTTGACAATGCAAAAAGCTGCGAGTTCCTCAAAGTGAGTGTTCTCAGCGAGAGAACGCGTTTGCAGCCATAAAAACTGAGATTGCTGTTTCTCCAAAACCATGAATGCTAGATGGCTGATTCTTTAGTATGTTATACAGGGTCCCACCCCATACAAGAAACCAAGGTTCGGTCAAGTTTGATCACACAGTTTTTCCACAACGTCAGTTTCAATTTCCTGTAAAACCATCAGTTTTCTCATGTCTCACTTATGAAAACAATCCAAAAATACACTTTTATTGACTGGGATGTTTATAATTGACACTGACTCTGCATATGATATGGTTTTCCGCTGTGACAATGCAAAAAGCTGCGAGTTCCTCAAAGTGAGTGTTTTCAGCGAGAGAATGCCTTTGCGACCATAAAAACAGAGATTGCTGTTTCTCCAAAACCATGAATGCTAGATGGCTGATTCTTTAGTATGTTATACAGGGTCCCACCCCATACAAGAAACCAAGGTTCGGTCAAGTTTGATCACACAGTTTTTCCACAAAGACAGTTTCAAGTTCCTGTATAACCATCAGTTTTCCCATGTCTCACTTATGAAAACCACCCAAAACTATAGTTTTATGAACTGGGATGTTCATCCCTGACACTGACTGCATATGAGATGGTTTTCCGCTGTGACAATGCAAAACGCTTCGAGTTCCTCAAAGTGAGTGTTCTCAGCGAGAGAACGCCTTTGCGGCCATAAAAACAGAGATTACTGTTTCTCCAAAACCATGAATGCTAGATGGCTGATACTTTAGTATGTTATACAGGGTCCGACCCCATACAAGAAACCAAGGTTTGGTCAAGTTTGATCACACAGTTTTTCCACAACGTCAGTTTCAAGTTCCTGTATAACCATCAGTTTTCTCATGTCTCACTTGTGAAAACAATCCAAAACAACACTTTTATTGACTGGGATGTTCATCCCTGACACTGACTCTGCATATGAGATGATTTTCCGCTCTGACAATGCAAAAAGCTGCGAGTTCCTAAAAGTGAGTGTTTTCAGCGAGAGAATGCCTTTGCGACCATAAAAACAGAGATTGCTGTTTCTCCAAAACCATGAATGCTAGATGGCTGATTCTTTAGTATGTTATACAGGGTCCCACCCCATACAAGAAACCAAGGTTTGGTCAAGTTTGATCACACAGTTTTTACACAAAGTCAGTTTCAAGTTCCTGTATAACCATCAGCTTTCTCATGTCTCACTTATGAAAACAACCCCAAACCATACTTTTATTGAAAGGGATGTTCATCTCTGACACTGACTGCATATGAGATGGTTTTCCGCTGTGACAATGCAAAAAGCTGCAAGTTCCATGAACCATGAATGCTAGATGGCTGATTCTTTAGCATGTTATACAGGGTCCCACCCCATACAAGAAACCAAGGTTTGGTCAAGTTTGATCACACCGTTTTTCCACAAAGTCAGTTTCAAGTTTCTGAATAACCATCAGTTTTCTCAAGTCTCACTTATGAAAACCACCCAAAACTATACTTTTATGAACTGGGATGTTCATCCCTGACACGACTCTGCATATGAGATGGTTTTCCGCTGTGACAATAAAAAAAGCTGCGAGTTCCTCAAAGTGAGTGTTTTCAGCGAGAGAACGCGTAACCAAGGTTTGGTCAAGTTTGATAACAGCGTTTTTCCACAAAGTCAGTTTCAAGTTCCTGTATAACCATCAGTTTTCTCATGTCTCACTTGTGAAAACAATCCAAAACAACACTTTTATTGACTGGGATGTTCATCCCTGACACTGACTCTGCATATGAGATGGTTTTCCGCTGTGACAATGCAAAACGCTTCGAGTTCCTCAAAGTGAGTGTTCTCAGCGAGAGAACGCCTTTGCGGCCATAAAAACAGAGATTACTGTTTCTCCAAAACCATGAATGCTAGATGGCTGATACTTTAGTATGTTATACAGGGTCCGACCCCATACAAGAAACCAAGGTTTGGTCAAGTTTGATCACACAGTTTTTCCACAACGTCAGTTTCAAGTTCCTGTATAACCATCAGTTTTCTCATGTCTCACTTATGAAAACCACCCAAAACAAAACTTTTATTGACTGGGATGTTCATCCCTGACACTGACTCTGCATATGAGATGATTTTCCGCTCTGACAATGCAAAAAGCTGCGAGTTCCTCAAAGTGAGTGTTTTCAGCGAGAAAATGCCTTTGCGACCATAAAAACAGAGATTGCTGTTTCTCCAAAACCATGAATGCTAGATGGCTGATTCTTTAGTATGTTATACAGGGTCCCACCCCATACAAGAAACCAAGGTTCGGTCAAGTTTGATCACACAGTTTTTCCACAACGTCAGTTTCAATTTCCTGTATAACCATCAGTTTTCTCATGTCTCACTTATGAAAACAATCCAAAAATACACTTTTATTGAATGGGATGTTTATAATTGACACTGACTCTGCATATGATATGGTTTTCCGCTGTGACAATGCAAAAAGCTGCGAGTTCCTCAAAGTGAGTGTTTTCAGCGAGAGAACGCGTTTGCGGCCATAAAAACCGAGATTGCTGTTTCTCCAAAACCATGAATGCTAGATGGCTGATTCTTTAGTATGTTATACAGGGTCCCACCCCATACAAGAAACCAAGGTTTGGTCAAGTTTGATCACATCGTTTTTCCACAAAGTCAGTTTCAAGTTCCTGTATAACAATCAGTTTCCCCATGTCTCACTTATGAAAACCACCAAAACCATACTTTTATGAACAGGGATGTTTATCCCTGACACTGACTGTGCATATGAGATGGTTTTCCGCTGTGACAATGCAAAAAGCTGCGAGTTCCTCAAAGTGAGTATTTTCAGCGAGAGAACGCCTTTGTGGCCTTAAAAACCGAGATTGCTGTCCAAAACCATGAATGCTAGATGGCTGATTCTTTATTATGTTATACAGGGTCCCACCCCATACAAGAAACCAAGGTTCGGTCAAGTTTGATCACACCGTTTTTCCACAAAGTCAGTTTTGAGTTCCTGTATAACCATCAGCTTTCTCATGTCTCACTGATGAAAACAACCCCAAACCATACTTTTTTTGAAAGGGATGTTCATTTCTGACACTGACTCTGCATATGAGATGGTTTTCCGCTGTGACAATGCAAAACGCTTCGAGTTCCTCAAAGTGAGTGTTCTCAGCGAGAGAACGCGTTTGCGGCCATAAAAACAGAGATTGCTGTTTCTCCAAAACCATGAATGCTAGATGGCTGATTCTTTAGTATGTTATACAAAGTCCCACCCCATACAAGAAACCAAGGTTCGGTCAAGTTTGATCACACCGTTTTTCCAAAAAGTCAGTTTCAAGTTCCTGTATAACCATCAGCTTTTCATGTCTCACTTATGAAAACAACCCCAAACCATACTTTTTTTTAAAGGGATTTTCATCCCAGACACTGACTCTGCATATGAGATGGTTTTCCGCTCTGACAATGCAAAACGCTTCGAGTTCCTCAAAGTGAGTGTTCTTAGGCAAGAGAACGCGTTTGCGGCCATAAAAACAGAGATTGCTGTTTCTCCAAAACCATGAATGCTAGATGGCTGATTCTTTAGTATGTTATACAAAGTCCCACCCCATACAAGAAACCAAGGTTCGGTCAAGTTTGATCACACCGTTTTTCCAAAAAGTCAGTTTCAAGTTCCTGTATAACCATCAGCTTTCTCATGTCTCATTTATGAAAACAACCCCAAACCATACTTTTTTTTAAAGGGATTTTCATCCCAGACACTGACTCTGCATATGATATGGTTTTCCGCTGTGACAATGCAAAAAGCGGCGAGTTCCTCAAAGTGAGTGTTTTCAGCGAGAGAACGCGTTTGCGACCATAAAAACAGAGATTGCTGTTTCTCCAAAACCATGAATGCTAGATGGCTGATTCTTTAGTATGTTATACAGGGTCCCACCCCATACAAGAAACCAAGGTTTGGTCAAGTTTGATCACACAGTTTTTACACAAAGTCAGTTTCAAGTTCCTGTATAACCATCAGTTTTCTCATGTCTCACTTATGAAAACCACCCAAAACTATACTTTTATGAACTGGGATGTTCATCCCTGACACTGACTCTGCATATGAGATTGTTTTCCGCTGTGACAATGCAAAACGCTTCGAGTTCCTCAAAGTGAGTGTTCTCAGGCAAGAGAACGCGTTTGCGGCCATAAAAACAGAGATTGCTGTTTCTCCAAAACCATGAATGCTAGATGGCTGATTCTTTAGTATGTTATACAAGGTCCCACCCCATACAAGAAACCAAGGTTCGGTCAAGTTTGATCACAACGTTTTTCCACAAAGTCAGTTTCAAGTTCCTGTATAACCATCAGTTTTCTCATGTCTCACTTATGAAAACAATCCAAAAATACACTTTTATTGACAGGGATATTCATAATTGACACTGACTCTGCATATGATATGGTTTTCCGCTTTGACAATGCAAAAAGCTGCGAGTTCCTCAAAGTGAGTGTTCTCAGCGAGAGAACGCGTTTGCAGCCATAAAAACTGAGATTGCTGTTTCTCCAAAACCATGAATGCTAGATGGCTGATTCTTTAGTATGTTATACAGGGTCCCACCCCATACAAGAAACCAAGGTTCGGTCAAGTTTGATCACACAGTTTTTCCACAACGTCAGTTTCAATTTCCTGTAAAACCATCAGTTTTCTCATGTCTCACTTATGAAAACAATCCAAAAATACACTTTTATTGACTGGGATGTTTATAATTGACACTGACTCTGCATATGATATGGTTTTCCGCTGTGACAATGCAAAAAGCTGCGAGTTCCTCAAAGTGAGTGTTTTCAGCGAGAGAATGCCTTTGCGACCATAAAAACAGAGATTGCTGTTTCTCCAAAACCATGAATGCTAGATGGCTGATTCTTTAGTATGTTATACAGGGTCCCACCCCATACAAGAAACCAAGGTTCGGTCAAGTTTGATCACACAGTTTTTCCACAAAGACAGTTTCAAGTTCCTGTATAACCATCAGTTTTCCCATGTCTCACTTATGAAAACCACCCAAAACTATAGTTTTATGAACTGGGATGTTCATCCCTGATACTGACTGCATATGAGATGGTTTTCCGCTGTGACAATGCAAAACGCTTCGAGTTCCTCAAAGTGAGTGTTCTCAGCGAGAGAACGCCTTTGCGGCCATAAAAACAGAGATTACTGTTTCTCCAAAACCATGAATGCTAGATGGCTGATACTTTAGTATGTTATACAGGGTCCGACCCCATACAAGAAACCAAGGTTTGGTCAAGTTTGATCACACAGTTTTTCCACAACGTCAGTTTCAAGTTCCTGTATAACCATCAGTTTTCTCATGTCTCACTTGTGAAAACAATCCAAAACAACACTTTTATTGACTGGGATGTTCATCCCTGACACTGACTCTGCATATGAGATGATTTTCCGCTCTGACAATGCAAAAAGCTGCGAGTTCCTCAAAGTGAGTGTTTTCAGCGAGAGAATGCCTTTGCGACCATAAAAACAGAGATTGCTGTTTCTCCAAAACCATGAATGCTAGATGGCTGATTCTTTAGTATGTTATACAGGGTCCCACCCCATACAAGAAACCAAGGTTTGGTCAAGTTTGATCACACAGTTTTTACACAAAGTCAGTTTCAAGTTCCTGTATAACCATCAGTTTTCTCATGTCTCACTTATGAAAACCACCCAAAACTATACTTTTATGAACTGGGATGTTCATCCCTGACACTGACTCTGCATATGAGATGGTTTTCCGCTGTGACAATGCAAAACGCTTCGAGTTCCTCAAAGTGAGTGTTCTCAGGCGAGAGAACGCGTTTGCGGCCATAAAAACAGAGATTGCTGTTTCTCCAAAACCATGAATGCTAGATGGCTGACTCTTTAGTATGTTATACAAGGTCCCACCCCATACAAGAAACCAAGGTTCGGTCAAGTTTGATCACACCGTTTTTCCAAAAAGTCAGTTTCAAGTTCCTGTATAACCATCAGCTTTCTCATGTCTCACTTATGAAAACAACCCCAAACCATACTTTTATTGAAAGGGATGTTCATCTCTGACACTGACTGCATATGAGATGGTTTTCCGCTGTGACAATGCAAAAAGCTGCAAGTTCCATGAACCATGAATGCTAGATGGCTGATTCTTTAGCATGTTATACAGGGTCCCACCCCATACAAGAAACCAAGGTTTGGTCAAGTTTGATCACACTGTTTTTCCACAAAGTCAGTTTCAAGTTTCTGAATAACCATCAGTTTTCTCAAGTCTCACTTATGAAAACCACCCAAAACTATACTTTTATGAACTGGGATGTTCATCCCTGACACGACTCTGCATATGAGATGGTTTTCCGCTGTGACAATAAAAAAAGCTGCGAGTTCCTCAAAGTGAGTGTTTTCAGCGAGAGAACGCGTAACCAAGGTTTGGTCAAGTTTGATAACAGCGTTTTTCCACAAAGTCAGTTTCAAGTTCCTGTATAACCATCAGTTTTCTCATGTCTCACTTGTGAAAACAATCCAAAAATACACTTTTATTGACTGGGATATTCATAATTGACACTGACTCTGCATATGAGATGGTTTTCCGCTTTGACAATGCAAAAAGCCGCGAGTTCCTCAAAGTGAGTGTTCTCAGCGAGAGAACGCGTTTGCAGCCATAAAAACCGAGATTGCTGTTTCTCCAAAACCATGAATGCTAGATGGCTGATTCTTTAGTATGTTATACAGGGTCCCACCCCATACAAGAAACCAAGGTTCGGTCAAGTTTGATCACACAGTATTTCCACAACGTCAGTTTCAATTTCCTGTATAACCATCAGTTTTCTCATGTCTCACTTATGAAAACAATCCAAAAATACACTTTTATTGAATGGGATGTTTATAATTGACACTGACTCTGCATATGATATGGTTTTCCGCTGTGACAATGCAAAAAGCTGCGAGTTCCTCAAAGTGAGTGTTTTCAGCGAGAGAACGCGTTTGCGGCCATAAAAACCGAGATTGCTGTTTCTCCAAAACCATGAATGCTAGATGGCTGATTCTTTAGTATGTTATACAGGGTCCCACCCCATACAAGAAACCAAGGTTTGGTCAAGTTTGATCACATCGTTTTTCCACAAAGTCAGTTTCAAGTTCCTGTATAACAATCAGTTTCCCCATGTCTCACTTATGAAAACCACCCAAAACCATACTTTTATGAACAGGGATGTTTATCCCTGACACTGACTGTGCATATGAGATGGTTTTCCGCTGTGACAATGCAAAAAGCTGCGAGTTCCTCAAAGTGAGTATTTTCAGCGAGAGAACGCCTTTGTGGCCTTAAAAACCGAGATTGCTGTCCAAAACCATGAATGCTAGATGGCTGATTCTTTATTATGTTATACAGGGTCCCACCCCATACAAGAAACCAAGGTTCGGTCAAGTTTGATCACACCGTTTTTCCACAAAGTCAGTTTTGAGTTCCTGTATAACCATCAGCTTTCTCATGTCTCACTGATGAAAACAACCCCAAACCATACTTTTTTTGAAAGGGATGTTCATTTCTGACACTGACTCTGCATATGAGATGGTTTTCCGCTGTGACAATGCAAAACGCTTCGAGTTCCTCAAAGTGAGTGTTCTCAGGCGAGAGAACGCGTTTGCGGCCATAAAAACAGAGATTGCTGTTTCTCCAAAACCATGAATGCTAGATGGCTGATTCTTTAGTATGTTATACAGGGTCCCACCCCATACAAGAAACCAAGGTTTGGTCAAGTTTGATCACACAGTTTTTCCAAAAAGACAGTTTCAAGTTCCTGTATAACCATCAGTTTTCCCATGTCTCACTTATGAAAACCACCCAAAACCATACTTTTATGAACTGGGATGTTCATCCCTGACACTGTCTGTGCATATGAGCTGGTTTTCCGCTGTGACAATGCAAAACGCTTCGAGTTCGTCAGTGAGTGTTCTCAGCGAGAGAACGCGTTTGCGGCCATAAAAACAGAGATTGCTGTTTCTCCAAAACCATGAATGCTAGATGGCTGATTCTTTAGTATGTTATACAAGGTCCCACCCCATACAAGAAACCAAGGTTCGGTCAAGTTTGATCACATCGTTTTTCCACAAAGTCAGTTTCAAGTTCCTGTATAACCATCAGTTTTCTCATGTCTCACTTATGAAAACAATCCAAAAATACACTTTTATTGACTGGGATATTCATAATTGACACTGACTCTGCATATGATATGGTTTTCCGCTTTGACAATGCAAAAAGCTGCGAGTTCCTCAAAGTGAGTGTTCTCAGCGAGAGAACGCGTTTGCAGCCATAAAAACCGATATTGCTGTTTCTCCAAAACCATGAATGCTAGATGGCTGATTCTTTAGTATGTTATACAGGGTCCCACCCCATACAAGAAACCAAGGTTCGGTCAAGTTTGATCACACAGTTTTTCCACAACGTCAGTTTCAATTTCCTGTATAACCATCAGTTTTCTCATGTCTCACTTATGAAAACAATCCAAAAATACACTTTTATTGAATGGGATGTTTATAATTGACACTGACTGTGCATATGAGATGGTTTTCCGCTGTGACAATGCAAAAAGCTGCGAGTTCCTCAAAGTGAGTATTTTCAGCGAGAGAACGCCTTTGTGGCCTTAAAAACCGAGATTGCTGTCCAAAACCATGAATGCTAGATGGCTGATTCTTTATTATGTTATACAGGGTCCCACCCCATACAAGAAACCAAGGTTCGGTCAAGTTTGATCACACCGTTTTTCCACAAAGTCAGTTTTGAGTTCCTGTATAACCATCAGCTTTCTCATGTCTCACTGATGAAAACAACCCCAAACCATACTTTTTTTGAAAGGGATGTTCATTTCTGACACTGACTCTGCATATGAGATGGTTTTCCGCTGTGACAATGCAAAACGCTTCGAGTTCCTCAAAGTGAGTGTTCTCAGGCGAGAGAACGCGTTTGCGGCCATAAAAACAGAGATTGCTGTTTCTCCAAAACCATGAATGCTAGATGGCTGATTCTTTAGTATGTTGTTGTAAGGAGGGGTTTGTGTCTATGGCTTAAATGGGGTGATAATGGTCGAGTGGTAGGGAATGATATTGGTGGCGAGAGCGGTTAGTGTGACCAAAAAGAGGCAAACAGTTAAAAAAGTATACAATTTATTAAGAGATTTAAATAAAAGTTGACAATAAAAATCTGCAGTACAAAGGTTAAAATGTCGAGTTTTAAAATGAGCACTATTAAAACTAAGCTAAACGAAAGGGAGTCCGGGAGCGTCCTGTCCAGGCCAGATCCGCCTGCGAAGCCTGTGCACACAAGAACACAACAGCCAGTACGGAGAGTCTCGGAAGGTGGTTACTTCACTCGGCCGTAGCGGCACTTACGCGCCAGGCAGGGCTTCTCCACCCTGCCGCTGAGTCTTCGGATCGTGCGTTATAGTCGCGCGCCTCTTCTCGACAGGCGCCACACCACTCCGAGACGGACACCTCCCTGGACCACAACACAAGAAGGCCAGCACACAGCAGACAGGCTCGACGCCAACGCCAGAGGCGATCTTGAATTAAAAAGGCCGCTGTAGGGTAGGATACTCACACGCCGGGCAGAGTTTCCTCTGCCGCTGCGTGTAGGAAATAGCACGACACTCCCCGGTCCGCCAGCCTGATCCCCCAGATCCAGCAGTTTCCCGTGCGCCTGCACCTGTCGGGACACGCAGAGGACAGCGCGAAGCCCACGCAAAAACACCCCCCAAACCCGGGACCGAAGGCCCACAACGAGCACCACTACGGAATATGTATTCTACTCACGGGCAAGGCAGGGTTCCCCCTGCCGTTGCGTGTGATCAGCGTCGTGGTGCTCAACCCGGCTTGGTCACGGGATGTTGCTGTGCTCGCGCTGCGGCTGGTGCTGGTGCTGGTGCTGGTGCTCTCTCCCTCCGATGCTCGCCCCGTCTTTGACTGCCGTTGTGTAGCCCCAAACACTCCTTTTATCCTCCCTGGAGCGCCGTGGCACAGGTGCGTTAATTGCGGGCGCAGCGGATTGGACAACTATTCCACCCGGGACAAGGTTGCCGTGGCGACAGGCCAGGTGCGCAAAACTAAAAACATGCATTTAAAGGTGCAGCAACAAAAACACAGCAAACGTAAAAACAAACAAGGCCATGTCCCAGGCACCAGGTTACATCCCCCCACACCTTATAGTTGCCAGTCCCTGCAACACACAACTAGTCTCTATAACGTGTCGGCGGTTGTCCAAGGTTCGCACGTACAGAACGGCGGGGCACATTGTCCATCAACGGTGGCTCAGGCGCTACTGGTGGAAATCCATAAAACATGGGCAGCTCAGGCCCTTGAGCTTGAGGGGATAGTTCTGATTGAGGTGGCTCAGGTTCAAGCGGAGGTGCCGTGCATACTTTAAGAGCATTCCGGTGTACAGTCTGTTCACGGCCACCTTTCTCAGGACGCACTCTATACACAACTCCAGTATCCCCCACAGAGTCCAAGATTACAAAAGGTTTGGGGTCCCACCAAGTACCAAGCTTACCTCTCCCCTCCCTGCGTCTATTTCGCAGCCACACACGTTCCCCAGGTACCAGAGGCAAGGCTTTAGCTCTTTTGTCAAACTGCTGTTTGTGTTGGGAGGCCGAATCAGCTGCTTTTTGACGCGCAATGTTGTAAGCAAAGGTGAGTTTGTTATGGTGGTCTTTCACCCATCCGGCTGGATCGAACTGAAGCTGCTGGGAGCCCATACCTAAGCCTACGTCTACAGGCAGTCGAAGGTGCCTACCGAACATCAAAAATGAGGGTGCATAACCGGTGGCACTGTGCACCGTGTTATTGTAGGCGTGGATCAACTCAGGCAAGTAGTTTTGCCAACAGCGTTGCTTCTCCTCTTCCAAAGAACGGAGCATGTTTAACAAAGTTTGGTTGAACCGTTCGACGCTACCATTACCGGCGGGATGGTAAGATGTTGTTCTGCTTTTAGCTATGTCGTACAAGTCGCAGAGTTGTTTCATTAAGGCAGACTCGAAATTTGGACCACGATCGGAATGAAAGCGCGCAGGACAGCCAAACTGCTGTATTATATGCTTCCAAAGCATTTTTACTGTCGTTTGTGCGGACTGGTCAGTGGTGGGTATAGCCCACGCAAAACGGGTGAACAGGTCGGTAGCAACAAGAATGTTCTGGTAGGTATCAGTGGGTCGGCCTAAAGTTAAAAAGTCCAACCCAATAATCTCAAGCGGGTAGGTAGCGGCAATTGGGTGGAGTGGGGCTCTAGGCTCAACGCGGCTTTTCTGCAGGCTACACATGACGCATTTTTCGTGCAACGCGCGTACCTCCCCCTCCATGCCCGGCCAATAGAACTGTTGTCGGATCCGGGCCAAGGTCTTGTCGGCGCCAGAATGAGCCCCAGCCTCATGAGTCCTTCTCCAGACCTCTTCACACCTGGAACTCGGACATACAACCTGATGGTGTTCCTCATGGGTCAGTTTATCAACGAAGCTCCGGTACAGTACATCATCCCTCACCAACAACCTTTTCCATTGTTGAAGCAGCTTTTGGGCCTTTACGGGGAGGGCCAGGCGGTCCGGGCGCTTTGGGAAGCTCCTCCTCAAAACGTACTCCTTGACAGGCCGGATGTCCGGGTCAGCGTGTTGGGCCTCCTTCCACCCATCCTCGGGCACCACCTCGACGGCAGCCATTGTAGGTAGCCCCGTGACCTGTCTTACAGGGACAGGGAATCTGGACAGTGAGTCAGCATTGGCGTTACTTTTACCTGAGCGGTATTTCACAGTGTAGTTGAACGAGGCAAGCTGTGCCACCCAGCGTTGCTCTACTGCTCCAAGGTGCGCCGTTTGCAGATGGGCCAGAGGATTATTGTCAGTGTAGATTGTGAACTCTGCTCCTGTAAGAAAATCTTTAAATTTTTCAGTCACAGCCCATTTAAGGGCCAACAATTCGAGTTTGAAGGAGCTATAGTTCGCATCATTTTGTTCGGTCGGATGTAGGCTTCTACTGGCATACGCTATCACACGTTCATGACCATCCTGAACCTGTGATAGTACAGCGCCGAGCCCTTGATTACTAGCGTCCGTATACACAACAAAGGGCTTGTCATAGTGGGCGTATGCAAGGACAGGTGCTTGGGTAAGAGCCGTTTTCAGAGCATCAAACGAGGATTGGCACTCCGGGGTCCATAAGACTTTCTTAGATTGTGACCGCTTATCAGCAGGGATGCCAGTCAACAGTCTATTCAGAGGACGCGCCACCTTCGCAAACCCTGCTACAAAACGTCTGTAGTACCCAGCTAGACCGAGGAACGCTCTAACCTGCTTAATGGTTGTTGGGACAGGCCAATCCAGGACCGCTTGAACCTTCCCTGGGTCAGGCTTCACACCGTGTTGATCCACCACATGCCCCAGGAACGTTACCTCCCGTTGGAGAAGCCTACACTTGTCTGGACGCAGCTTCAGGCCGTGGCGCCACAACCGCTCAAACACCTGGTCGAGATGCTGAAGATGGGAAGCAAAGTTAGCAGAGTAGATAATGATGTCATCTAAATACACTAATAGTGACTCTGCTATCTGTCCATTCAAACACTGCTGCATTAGCCGCTGAAACGTCGCCGGCGCATTACAAAGTCCGAACGGCATGCGTTCAAATTCGTACAGGCCAAGTGGGGTGGTAAATGCAGTTTTTTCTTGGTCGTCTGGATGCATTTCGACCTGCCAGTAGCCACTGGCTAGGTCCAGGGTCGAAAACCACTCGGACTGGCTTAAGCTGGTTAGTGTCTCTTCAATGCGAGGTAAAGGAAAGGCGTCTTTATGGGTTACAGCATTTAGTTTCCTATAGTCCACGCAAAAGCGCCAACTACCGTCCTTTTTGCGCACCAGGACTATAGGGGCAGCCCAGGGACTACAACTCTCCTTAATAACTCCTTTTTCAAGCATGCTGGATATGAGAGTCTTAATGTCTTTGTACAACATGGGTGGTATTGGACGGTACCTCTCTCGTGTGGGGGCAGCGTCTCCAGTAGGGATCCTGTGCTGCACCAGGTTAGTCCGGCCAAAATCTTCCTCATGCTGGGCAAACACCTTCTCCCATTTCTGCAGAAGGGCGCATAGCTCTCCCCGCTGTTGTTCAGACAAATCCGGTCTATCCCCAAACATGCTCACCTCCGTCGGTGGTTCCGAACTCGTGGCAGAAACTGCAGCATCTACCAGGGCCACTTGCACAACACCATCCTCTTCCAGAGACAGGGTTAGATCATTAGAGCCATGCACGTCAGAGTCATCAATGCAGTAGAGGCGACCTAATTTTTGAAAGCGACCTATAGAAACACTATACGGATGGGGATTACAAACACGCACAGGAACCCTACCTTTCCTCACTTCAACCAGGGCCTTCGCAACACCCACGTCACTACTGCACGCATCTGGCATAGCTTCTAAAAGGGCACAGTAGTCTGACCCACGCGGACCCCTTTTTGTACGACCCCACAACAACAACTCACTCTGTGGAGGGACTGTGAGATTACGTTTGGACGCTAGTCTGACATATCCTACTAGACCATCCTCAGCAGGGGCAACCTGGACATAGCGGCAGGTGGCGAACGCATCCCTCCAGGCCTTCTGTTCTTTAAAGGCTCGTGGAAGCGCAGACCCCCTAGAACATTTAAACAGGTTATCCCAACAAGCCATGATGACATTCATACCAATAATGAAAGGGTGTGTGCACTTCTCATCCTCAACAATTACCACTCCTCGTCCCGGAACTTCAATACCCTCAACCTCTAGGTCTAATACGGTATAACCGATGTAAGGTATTTCTAATCCATTAGCAGCCCTTAGTCGGAACAAGGTAGGGGCCTTCCCAAGCTTAGCTTGCGTGAAATGCTTATTAAACACACTCTCTGCCATCAATGTAACCTGAGACCCAGTGTCTAACAGTCCACTTAATTCAACTCCCTCAATGACTAGTCGTACAGTAGGGCATTGGCCGACGAATGTTTCAGAGGCCCTCGTTGGTGATGGTGGGTTAACGAGCCCTGCTACTCGGACCTCAGCAGCAGGGGTGGCTAGTTTAAAGCCGGTTCAGGTGTAGCAGTACCTCTACAATACCGGGCTATGTGGCCGGCTTTCCTACAGCGATGGCAGATGGGTCTACCTTGCTCATCCCGATCGTTGTTTGGTCTGGGTGTGTACTGCCGGTTCCATGTCGGATTCGGAGAACTGGGTCGGGGTGATCCTTGCTGCAGCAGTGGTTTGAGCTCTGCAACGATGTCTTGTGTAATACCTTTCATCTGCGCTTTCACATCGTCCATGATCTCACGTTTTAATTGGTCCTTCCAGTCAGCATCGGGTGGGGGTCTAGGAGAGCCATATTGTTTATTGATAACTGAGCATGTTACCTCTGGTTGTGTATGGCCATATTCCGAGTCCAGCTGCAAAGCTTCAAGGCGCAAGTCAGCGAATTCCATGTCAGGGTTGCGGCGAGCGTAGACTTTCAAGGCTTGGGCTAGAGGGCCATCACGGAGTCCGAGCAGCAGTTGGTCCCGCAAAGCACTTCCGGAGGGGGCATTATCAGCGTCTTGACGTTGCAATCTACAATACAATTCGCGCAGCCGTAAAATGAAGGATTGCACAGGCTCTTCTAATCCTTGTGTACAGCTAAAGAATTTCGACCTCAAGATTGGTACTGGTGTCTGGTCACCATAAAGAGAATCTAAATAAACAAAAATTTTAGCTGTCTGATCTTTTTCGTCAGCATCTAAAACTGTAATTTGCCGTTTTGCCTCTCCAGTTAGCGCTCCCAACACAATGCTTACTTTCCTTGCCTCTGTTAGATCCTGAGTACCCAAAAGCCCTTTAATTTGTTCTTTCCAATCACAGTACTTTAAATCGCCATCTGGCCCTTTAAATTTTGGAAGCCAAGGCGCCCCGGGGTACACGGGCATCATCATGTTTGCTCTTATTGGAAACACCAGCTCTCAGGAAAATGAATCCTTGCCGACAACGCCAAATTATGTAAGGAGGGGTTTGTGTCTATGGCTTAAATGGGGTGATAATGGTCGAGTGGTAGGGAATGATATTGGTGGCGAGAGCGGTTGGTGTGACCAAAAAGAGGCAAACAGTTAAAAAAGTATACAATTTATTAAGAGATTTAAATAAAAGTTGACAATAAAAATCTGCAGTACAAAGGTTAAAATGTCGAGTTTTAAAATGAGCACTATTAAAACTAAGCTAAACGAAAGGGAGTCCGGGAGCGTCCTGTCCAGGCCAGATCCGCCTGCGAAGCCTGTGCACACAAGAACACAACAGCCAGTACGGAGAGTCTCGGAAGGTGGTTACTTCACTCGGCCGTAGCGGCACTTACGCGCCAGGCAGGGCTTCTCCACCCTGCCGCTGAGTCTTCGGATCGTGCGTTATAGTCGCGCGCCTCTTCTCGACAGGCGCCACACCACTCCGAGACGGACACCTCCCTGGACCACAACACAAGAAGGCCAGCACACAGCAGACAGGCTCGACGCCAACGCCAGAGGCGATCTTGAATTAAAAAGGCCGCTGTAGGGTAGGATACTCACACGCCGGGCAGAGTTTCCTCTGCCGCTGCGTGTAGGAAATAGCACGACACTCCCCGGTCCGCCAGCCTGATCCCCCAGATCCAGCAGTTTCCCGTGCGCCTGCACCTGTCGGGACACGCAGAGGACAGCGCGAAGCCCACGCAAAAACACCCCCCAAACCCGGGACCGAAGGCCCACAACGAGCACCACTACGGAATATGTATTCTACTCACGGGCAAGGCAGGGTTCCCCCTGCCGTTGCGTGTGATCAGCGTCGTGGTGCTCAACCCGGCTTGGTCACGGGATGTTGCTGTGCTCGCGCTGCGGCTGGTGCTGGTGCTGGTGCTGGTGCTCTCTCCCTCCGATGCTCGCCCCGTCTTTGACTGCCGTTGTGTAGCCCCAAACACTCCTTTTATCCTCCCTGGAGCGCCGTGGCACAGGTGCGTTAATTGCGGGCGCAGCGGATTGGACAACTATTCCACCCGGGACAAGGTTGCCGTGGCGACAGGCCAGGTGCGCAAAACTAAAAACATGCATTTAAAGGTGCAGCAACAAAAACACAGCAAACGTAAAAACAAACAAGGCCATGTCCCAGGCACCAGGCTACATTATACAGGGTCCCACCCCATACAAGAAACCAAGGTTTGGTCAAGTTTGATCACACAGTTTTTCCACAACGTCAGTTTCAAGTTCCTGTATAACCATCAGTTTTCTCATGTCTCACTTGTGAAAACAATCCAAAACAACACTTTTATTGACTGGGATGTTCATCCCTGACACTGACTCTGCATATGAGATGGTTTTCCGCTGTGACAATGCAAAAAGCTGCGAGTTCCTCAAAGTGAGTGTTTTCAGCGAGAGAATGCCTTTGTGGCCATAAAAACAGAGATTGCTGTTTCTCCAAAACCATGAATGCTAGATGGCTGATTCTTTAGTATGTTATACAGGATCTCACCCCATACAAGGAACCAAGGTTTGGTCAAGTTTGATCACACAGTTTTTCCACAACGTCAGTTTCAAGTTCCTGTATAACCATCAGTTTCCCCATGTCTCATTTATGAAAACCACCCAAAACTATACTTTTATGAACTGGGATGTTCATCCCTGACACTGACTCTGCATATGAGATGGTTTTCCGCTGTGACAATGCAAAACGCTTCGAGTTCCTCAAAGTGAGTGTTCTCAGGCGAGAGAACGCGTTTGCGGCCATAAAAACAGAGATTGCTGTTTCTCCAAAACCATGAATGCTAGATGGCTGATTCTTTAGTATGTTATACAGGGTCCCACCCCATACAAGAAACCAAGGTTCGGTCAAGTTTGATCACACCGTTTTTCCACAAAGTCAGTTTCAAGTTCCTGTATAACCATCAGCTTTCTCATGTCTCATTTATGAAAACAACCCCAAACCATACTTTTTTTTAAAGGGATTTTCATCCCAGACACTGACTCTGCATATGATATGGTTTTCCGCTGTGACAATGCAAAAAGCGGCGAGTTCCTCAAAGTGAGTGTTTTCAGCGAGAGAACGCGTTTGCGACCATAAAAACAGAGATTGCTGTTTCTCCAAAACCATGAATGCTAGATGGCTGATTCTTTAGTATGTTATACAGGGTCCCACCCCATACAAGAAACCAAGGTTTGGTCAAGTTTGATCACACAGTTTTTACACAAAGTCAGTTTCAAGTTCCTGTATAACCATCAGTTTTCTCATGTCTCACTTATGAAAACCACCCAAAACTATACTTTTATGAACTGGGATGTTCATCCCTGACACTGACTCTGCATATGAGATTGTTTTCCGCTGTGACAATGCAAAACGCTTCGAGTTCCTCAAAGTGAGTGTTCTCAGGCAAGAGAACGCGTTTGCGGCCATAAAAACAGAGATTGCTGTTTCTCCAAAACCATGAATGCTAGATGGCTGATTCTTTAGTATGTTATACAAGGTCCCACCCCATACAAGAAACCAAGGTTCGGTCAAGTTTGATCACAACGTTTTTCCACAAAGTCAGTTTCAAGTTCCTGTATAACCATCAGTTTTCTCATGTCTCACTTATGAAAACAATCCAAAAATACACTTTTATTGACTGGGATATTCATAATTGACACTGACTCTGCATATGATATGGTTTTCCGCTTTGACAATGCAAAAAGCTGCGAGTTCCTCAAAGTGAGTGTTCTCAGCGAGAGAACGCGTTTGCAGCCATAAAAACTGAGATTGCTGTTTCTCCAAAACCATGAATGCTAGATGGCTGATTCTTTAGTATGTTATACAAGGTCCCACCCCATACAAGAAACCAAGGTTCGGTCAAGTTTGATCACAACGTTTTTCCACAAAGTCAGTTTCAAGTTCCTGTATAACCATCAGTTTTCTCATGTCTCACTTATGAAAACAATCCAAAAATACACTTTTATTGACAGGGATATTCATAATTGACACTGACTCTGCATATGATATGGTTTTCCGCTTTGACAATGCAAAAAGCTGCGAGTTCCTCAAAGTGAGTGTTCTCAGCGAGAGAACGCGTTTGCAGCCATAAAAACTGAGATTGCTGTTTCTCCAAAACCATGAATGCTAGATGGCTGATTCTTTAGTATGTTATACAGGGTCCCACCCCATACAAGAAACCAAGGTTCGGTCAAGTTTGATCACACAGTTTTTCCACAACGTCAGTTTCAATTTCCTGTAAAACCATCAGTTTTCTCATGTCTCACTTATGAAAACAATCCAAAAATACACTTTTATTGACTGGGATGTTTATAATTGACACTGACTCTGCATATGATATGGTTTTCCGCTGTGACAATGCAAAAAGCTGCGAGTTCCTCAAAGTGAGTGTTTTCAGCGAGAGAACGCGTTTGCGGCCATAAAAACCGAGATTGCTGTTTCTCCAAAACCATGAATGCTAGATGGCTGATTCTTTAGTATGTTATACAGGGTCCCACACCACACAAGAAACCAAGGTTTGGTCAAGTTTGATCACACAGTTTTTACACAAAGTCAGTTTCAAGTTCCTGTATAACCATCAGTTTTCTCATGTCTCACTTATGAAAACCACCCAAAACTATACTTTTATGAACTGGGATGTTCATCCCTGACACTGACTCTGCATATGAGATTGTTTTCCGCTGTGACAATGCAAAACGCTTCGAGTTCCTCAAAGTGAGTGTTCTCAGGCAAGAGAACGCGTTTGCGGCCATAAAAACAGAGATTGCTGTTTCTCCAAAACCATGAATGCTAGATGGCTGATTCTTTAGTATGTTATACAAGGTCCCACCCCATACAAGAAACCAAGGTTCGGTCAAGTTTGATCACAACGTTTTTCCACAAAGTCAGTTTCAAGTTCCTGTATAACCATCAGTTTTCTCATGTCTCACTTATAAAAACAATCCAAAAATACACTTTTATTGACTGGGATATTCATAATTGACACTGACTCTGCATATGATATGGTTTTCCGCTCTGACAATGCAAAAAGCTGCGAGTTCCTCAAAGTGAGTGTTCTCAGCGAGAGAACGCGTTTGCAGCCATAAAAACTGAGATTGCTGTTTCTCCAAAACCATGAATGCTAGATGGCTGATTCTTTAGTATGTTATACAGGGTCCCACCCCATACAAGAAACCAAGGTTCGGTCAAGTTTGATCACACAGTTTTTCCACAACGTCAGTTTCAATTTCCTGTATAACCATCAGTTTTCTCATGTCTCACTTATGAAAACAATCCAAAAATACACTTTTATTGAATGGGATGTTTATAATTGACACTGACTCTGCATATGATATGGTTTTCCGCTGTGACAATGCAAAAAGCTGCGAGTTCCTCAAAGTGAGTGTTTTCAGCGAGAGAACGCGTTTGCGGCCATAAAAACCGAGATTGCTGTCTCTCCAAAACCATGAATGCTAGATGGCTGATTCTTTAGTATGTTATACAGGGTCCCACCCCATACAAGAAACCAAGGTTTGGTCAAGTTTGATCACATCGTTTTTCCACAAAGTCAGTTTCAAGTTCCTGTATAACAATCAGTTTCCCCATGTCTCACTTATGAAAACCACCCAAAACCATACTTTTATGAACAGGGATGTTTATCCCTGACACTGACTGTGCATATGAGATGGTTTTCCGCTGTGACAATGCAAAAAGCTGCGAGTTCCTCAAAGTGAGTATTTTCAGCGAGAGAACGCCTTTGTGGCCTTAAAAACCGAGATTGCTGTCCAAAACCATGAATGCTAGATGGCTGATTCTTTATTATGTTATACAGGGTCCCACCCCATACAAGAAACCAAGGTTCGGTCAAGTTTGATCACACCGTTTTTCCACAAAGTCAGTTTTGAGTTCCTGTATAACCATCAGTTTTCTCATGTCTCACTTATGAAAACAATCCAAAAATACACTTTTATTGACTGGGATGTTTATAATTGACACTGACTCTGCATATGATATGGTTTTCCGCTTTGACAATGCAAAAAGCTGCGAGTTCCTCAAAGTGAGTGTTCTCAGCGAGAGAACGCGTTTGCAGCCATAAAAACTGAGATTGCTGTTTCTCCAAAACCATGAATGCTAGATGGCTGATTCTTTAGTATGTTATACAGGGTCCCACCCCATACAAGAAACCAAGGTTCGGTCAAGTTTGATCACACAGTTTTTCCACAACGTCAGTTTCAATTTCCTGTAAAACCATCAGTTTTCTCATGTCTCACTTATGAAAACAATCCAAAAATACACTTTTATTGACTGGGATGTTTATAATTGACACTGACTCTGCATATGATATGGTTTTCCGCTGTGACAATGCAAAAAGCTGCGAGTTCCTCAAAGTGAGTGTTCTCAGGCAAGAGAACGCGTTTGCGGCCATAAAAACAGAGATTGCTGTTTCTCCAAAACCATGAATGCTAGATGGCTGATTCTTTAGTATGTTATACAAGGTCCCACCCCATACAAGAAACCAAGGTTCGGTCAAGTTTGATCACAACGTTTTTCCACAAAGTCAGTTTCAAGTTCCTGTATAACCATCAGTTTTCTCATGTCTCACTTATGAAAACAATCCAAAAATACACTTTTATTGACTGGGATGTTTATAATTGACACTGACTCTGCATATGATATGGTTTTCCGCTTTGACAATGCAAAAAGCTGCGAGTTCCTCAAAGTGAGTGTTCTCAGCGAGAGAACGCGTTTGCAGCCATAAAAACTGAGATTGCTGTTTCTCCAAAACCATGAATGCTAGATGGCTGATTCTTTAGTATGTTATACAGGGTCCCACCCCATACAAGAAACCAAGGTTCGGTCAAGTTTGATCACACAGTTTTTCCACAACGTCAGTTTCAATTTCCTGTAAAACCATCAGTTTTCTCATGTCTCACTTATGAAAACAATCCAAAAATACACTTTTATTGACTGGGATGTTTATAATTGACACTGACTCTGCATATGATATGGTTTTCCGCTGTGACAATGCAAAAAGCTGCGAGTTCCTCAAAGTGAGTGTTCTCAGGCAAGAGAACGCGTTTGCGGCCATAAAAACAGAGATTGCTGTTTCTCCAAAACCATGAATGCTAGATGGCTGATTCTTTAGTATGTTATACAAGGTCCCACCCCATACAAGAAACCAAGGTTCGGTCAAGTTTGATCACAACGTTTTTCCACAAAGTCAGTTTCAAGTTCCTGTATAACCATCAGTTTTCTCATGTCTCACTTATGAAAACAATCCAAAAATACACTTTTATTGACTGGGATATTCATAATTGACACTGACTCTGCATATGATATGGTTTTCCGCTTTGACAATGCAAAAAGCTGCGAGTTCCTCAAAGTGAGTGTTCTCAGCGAGAGAACGCGTTAGCAGCCATAAAAACTGAGATTGCTGTTTCTCCAAAACCATGAATGCTAGATGGCTGATTCTTTAGTATGTTATACAGGGTCCCACCCCATACAAGAAACCAAGGTTCGGTCAAGTTTGATCACACAGTTTTTCCACAACGTCAGTTTCAATTTCCTGTAAAACCATCAGTTTTCTCATGTCTCACTTATGAAAACAATCCAAAAATACACTTTTATTGACTGGGATGTTTATAATTGACACTGACTCTGCATATGATATGGTTTTCCGCTGTGACAATGCAAAAAGCTGCGAGTTCCTCAAAGTGAGTGTTTTCAGCGAGAGAACGCGTTTGCGGCCATAAAAACCGAGATTGCTGTTTCTCCAAAACCATGAATGCTAGATGGCTGATTCTTTAGTATGTTATACAGGGTCCCACACCACACAAGAAACCAAGGTTTGGTCAAGTTTGATCACACAGTTTTTACACAAAGTCAGTTTCAAGTTCCTGTATAACCATCAGTTTTCTCATGTCTCACTTATGAAAACCACCCAAAACTATACTTTTATGAACTGGGATGTTCATCCCTGACACTGACTCTGCATATGAGATTGTTTTCCGCTGTGACAATGCAAAACGCTTCGAGTTCCTCAAAGTGAGTGTTCTCAGGCAAGAGAACGCGTTTGCGGCCATAAAAACAGAGATTGCTGTTTCTCCAAAACCATGAATGCTAGATGGCTGATTCTTTAGTATGTTATACAAGGTCCCACCCCATACAAGAAACCAAGGTTCGGTCAAGTTTGATCACAACGTTTTTCCACAAAGTCAGTTTCAAGTTCCTGTATAACCATCAGTTTTCTCATGTCTCACTTATAAAAACAATCCAAAAATACACTTTTATTGACTGGGATATTCATAATTGACACTGACTCTGCATATGATATGGTTTTCCGCTCTGACAATGCAAAAAGCTGCGAGTTCCTCAAAATGAGTGTTCTCAGCGAGAGAACGCGTTTGCAGCCATAAAAACTGAGATTGCTGTTTCTCCAAAACCATGAATGCTAGATGGCTGATTCTTTAGTATGTTATACAGGGTCCCACCCCATACAAGAAACCAAGGTTCGGTCAAGTTTGATCACACAGTTTTTCCACAAAGACAGTTTCAAGTTCCTGTATAACCATCAGTTTTCCCATGTCTCACTTATGAAAACCACCCAAAACCATACTTTTATGAACTGGGATGTTCATCCCTGACACTGTCTGTGCATATGAGCTGGTTTTCCGCTGTGACAATGCAAAACGCTTCGAGTTCGTCAGTGAGTGTTCTCAGCGAGAGAACGCGTTTGCGGCCATAAAAACAGAGATTGCTGTTTCTCCAAAACCATGAATGCTAGATGGCTGATTCTTTAGTATGTTATACAAGGTCCCACCCCATACAAGAAACCAAGGTTCGGTCAAGTTTGATCACATCGTTTTTCCACAAAGTCAGTTTCAAGTTCCTGTATAACCATCAGTTTTCTCATGTCTCACTTATGAAAACAATCCAAAAATACACTTTTATTGACTGGGATGTTTATAATTGACACTGACTCTGCATATGATATGGTTTTCCGCTGTGACAATGCAAAAAGCTGCGAGTTCCTCAAAGTGAGTGTTTTCAGCGAGAGAACGCGTTTGCGGCCATAAAAACCGAGATTGCTGTTTCTCCAAAACCATGAATGCTAGATGGCTGATTCTTTAGTATGTTATACAGGGTCCCACCCCATACAAGAAACCAAGGTTTGGTCAAGTTTGATTACACAGTTTTTCCACAATGTCAGTTTCAAGTTCCTGTATAACAATCAGTTTCCCCATGTCTCACTTATGAAAACCACCCAAAACCATACTTTTATGAACAGGGATGTTTATCCCTGACACTGACTGTGCATATGAGATGGTTTTCCGCTGTGACAATGCAAAAAGCTGCGAGTTCCTCAAAGTGAGTATTTTCAGCGAGAGAACGCCTTTGTGGCCTTAAAAACCGAGATTGCTGTCCAAAACCATGAATGCTAGATGGCTGATTCTTTATTATGTTATACAGGGTCCCACCCCATACAAGAAACCAAGGTTCGGTCAAGTTTGATCACACCGTTTTTCCACAAAGTCAGTTTTGAGTTCCTGTATAACCATCAGCTTTCTCAAGTCTCACTGATGAAAACAACCCCAAACCATACTTTTTTTGAAAGGGATGTTCATTTCTGACACTGACTCTGCATATGAGATGGTTTTCCGCTGTGACAATGCAAAACGCTTCGAGTTCCTCAAAGTGAGTGTTCTCAGGCGAGAGAACGCGTTTGCGGCCATAAAAACAGAGATTGCTGTTTCTCCAAAACCATGAATGCTAGATGGCTGATTCTTTAGTATGTTATACAGGGTCCCACCCCATACAAGAAACCAAGGTTTGGTCAAGTTTGATCACACAGTTTTTCCACAAAGACAGTTTCAAGTTCCTGTATAACCATCAGTTTTCCCATGTCTCACTTATGAAAACCACCCAAAACCATACTTTTATGAACTGGGATGTTCATCCCTGACACTGTCTGTGCATATGAGCTGGTTTTCCGCTGTGACAATGCAAAACGCTTCGAGTTCGTCAGTGAGTGTTCTCAGCGAGAGAACGCGTTTGCGGCCATAAAAACAGAGATTGCTGTTTCTCCAAAACCATGAATGCTAGATGGCTGATTCTTTAGTATGTTATACAGGGTCCCACCCCATACAAGAAACCAAGGTTTGGTCAATTTTGATCACACAGTTTTTCCACAACGTCAGTTTCAAGTTCCTGTATAACCATCAGTTTTCTCATGTCTCACTTGTGAAAACAATCCAAAACAACACTTTTATTGACTGGGATGTTCATCCCTGACACTGACTCTGCATATGAGATGGTTTTCCGCTGTGACAATGCAAAAAGCTGCGAGTTCCTCAAAGTGAGTGTTTTCAGCGAGAGAATGCCTTTGTGGCCATAAAAACAGAGATTGCTGTTTCTCCAAAACCATGAATGCTAGATGGCTGATTCTTTAGTATGTTATACAGGATCTCACCCCATACAAGGAACCAAGGTTTGGTCAAGTTTGATCACACAGTTTTTCCACAACGTCAGTTTCAAGTTCCTGTATAACCATCAGTTTCCCCATGTCTCATTTATGAAAACCACCCAAAACTATACTTTTATGAACTGGGATGTTCATCCCTGACACTGACTCTGCATATGAGATGGTTTTCCGCTGTGACAATGCAAAACGCTTCGAGTTCCTCAAAGTGAGTGTTCTCAGGCGAGAGAACGCGTTTGCGGCCATAAAAACAGAGATTGCTGTTTCTCCAAAACCATGAATGCTAGATGGCTGATTCTTTAGTATGTTATACAGGGTCCCACCCCATACAAGAAACCAAGGTTCGGTCAAGTTTGATCACACCGTTTTTCCACAAAGTCAGTTTCAAGTTCCTGTATAACCATCATTTTTCTCATGTCTCATTTATGAAAACAACCCCAAACCATACTTTTTTTTAAAGGGATTTTCATCCCAGACACTGACTCTGCATATGATATGGTTTTCCGCTGTGACAATGCAAAAAGCGGCGAGTTCCTCAAAGTGAGTGTTTTCAGCGAGAGAACGCGTTTGCGACCATAAAAACAGAGATTGCTGTTTCTCCAAAACCATGAATGCTAGATGGCTGATTCTTTAGTATGTTATACAGGGTCCCACCCCATACAAGAAACCAAGGTTTGGTCAAGTTTGATCACACAGTTTTTACACAAAGTCAGTTTCAAGTTCCTGTATAACCATCAGTTTTCTCATGTCTCACTTATGAAAACCACCCAAAACTATACTTTTATGAACTGGGATGTTCATCCCTGACACTGACTCTGCATATGAGATTGTTTTCCGCTGTGACAATGCAAAACGCTTCGAGTTCCTCAAAGTGAGTGTTCTCAGGCAAGAGAACGCGTTTGCGGCCATAAAAACAGAGATTGCTGTTTCTCCAAAACCATGAATGCTAGATGGCTGATTCTTTAGTATGTTATACAAGGTCCCACCCCATACAAGAAACCAAGGTTCGGTCAAGTTTGATCACAACGTTTTTCCACAAAGTCAGTTTCAAGTTCCTGTATAACCATCAGTTTTCTCATGTCTCACTTATGAAAACAATCCAAAAATACACTTTTATTGACTGGGATATTCATAATTGACACTGACTCTGCATATGATATGGTTTTCCGCTTTGACAATGCAAAAAGCTGCGAGTTCCTCAAAGTGAGTGTTCTCAGCGAGAGAACGCGTTTGCAGCCATAAAAACTGAGATTGCTGTTTCTCCAAAACCATGAATGCTAGATGGCTGATTCTTTAGTATGTTATACAGGATCCCACCCCATACAAGAAACCAAGGTTCGGTTAAGTTTGATCAAACCGTTTTTCCACAAAGTCAGTTTCAAGTTCCTGTATAACCATCAGTTTTCCAGTGTCTCACTTATGAAAACCACCCAAAACTATACTTTTATGAACTGGGATGTTCATCCCTGACACTGACTGCATATGAGATGGTTTTCCGCTGTGACAATGCAAAAAGCTGCGAGTTCCTCAAAGTGAGTATTTTCAGCGAGAGAACGCCTTTGTGGCCTTAAAAACCGAGATTGCTGTCCAAAACCATGAATGCTAGATGGCTGATTCTTTATTATGTTATACAGGGTCCCACCCCATACAAGAAACCAAGGTTCGGTCAAGTTTGATCACACCGTTTTTCCACAAAGTCAGTTTTGAGTTCCTGTATAACCATCAGCTTTTTCATGTCTCACTGATGAAAACAACCCCAAACCATACTTTTTTTGAAAGGGATGTTCATTTCTGACACTGACTCTGCATATGAGATGGTTTTCCGCTGTGACAATGCAAAACGCTTCGAGTTCCTCAAAGTGAGTGTTCTCAGGTGAGAGAACGCGTTTGCGGCCATAAAAACAGAGATTGCTGTTTCTCCAAAACCATGAATGCTAGATGGCTGATTCTTTAGTATGTTATACAGGGTCCCACCCCATGCAAGAAACCAAGGTTTGGTCAAGTTTGATCACACAGTTTTTCCACAACGTCAGTTTCAAGTTCCTGTATAACCATCAGTTTCCCCATGTCTCATTTATGAAAACCACCCAAAACTATACTTTTATGGACTGGGATGTTCATCCCTGACACTGACTCTGCATATGAGATGGTTTTCCGCTGTGACAATGCAAAAAGCTGCGAGTTCCTCAAAGTGAGTGTTTTCAGCGAGAGAACGCGTAACCAAGGTTTGGTCAAGTTTGATAACAGCGTTTTTCCACAAAGTCAGTTTCAAGTTCCTGTATAACCATCAGTTTTCTCATGTCTCACTTATGAAAACCACCCAAAACCATACTTTTATGAACTGGGATGTTCATCCCTGACACTGACTGCATATGAGATGGTTTTCCGCTGTGACAATGCAAAACGCTTCGAGTTCCTCAAAGTGAGTGTTCTCAGGCGAGAGAAAGCGTTTGCGGCCATAAAAACAGAGATTGCTGTTTCTCCAAAACCATGAATGCTAGATGGCTGATTCTTTAGTATGTTATACAAAGTCCCACCCCATACAAGAAACCAAGCTTCGGTCAAGTTTGATCCCACCGTTTTTCCAAAAAGTCAGTTTCAAGTTCCTGTATAACCATCAGTTTTCTCATGTCTCACTTATGAAAACAATCCAAAAATACACTTTTATTGACTGGGATATTCATAATTGACACTGACTCTGCATATGATATGGTTTTCCGCTTTGACAATGCAAAAAGCTGCGAGTTCCTCAAAGTGAGTGTTCTCAGCGAGAGAACGCGTTTGCAGCCATAAAAACTGAGATTGCTGTTTCTCCAAAACCATGAATGCTAGATGGCTGATTCTTTAGTATGTTATACAGGGTCCCACCCCATACAAGAAACCAAGGTTCGGTCAAGTTTGATCACACCGTTTTTCCACAATGTCAGTTTCAAGTTCCTGTATAACCATCAGTTTTCTCATGTCTCACTTATGAAAACAATCCAAAACTATACTTTTATGAACTGGGATGTTCATCCCTGACACTGACTGCATATGAGATGGTTTTCCGCTGTGACAATGTAAAAACTGCGAGTTTCTCAAAGTGAGTGTTTTCAGCGAGAGAACGCGTAACCAAGGTTTGGTCAAGTTTGATAACAGCGTTTTTCCACAAAGTCAGTTTCAAGTTCCTGTATAACCATCAGTTTTCTCATGTCTCACTTATGAAAACCACCCAAAACCATACTTTTATGGACTGGGATGTTCATCCCTGACACTGACTCTGCATATGAGATGGTTTTCCGCTGTGACAATGCAAAACGCTTCGAGTTCCTCAAAGTGAGTGTTCTCAGCGAGAGAATGCCTTTGTGGCCATAAAAACCGAGATTGCTGTTTCTCCAAAACCATGAATGCTAGATGGCTGATTCTTTAGTATGTTATACAGGGTCCCACCCCATACAAGAAACCAAGGTTTGGTCAAGTTTGATCACACCGTTTTTCCACAAAGTCAGTTTCAAGTTCCTGTATAACCATCAGTTTTCCCATGTCTCACCTATGAAAACCACCCAAAACTATACTTTTATGAACTGGGATGTTCATTCCTGACACTGACTCTGCATATGAGATGGTTTTCCGCTGTGACAATGCAAAACGCTTCGAGTTCCTCAAAGTGAGTGTTCTCAGGCGAGAGAACGCGTTTGCGGCCATAAAAACAGAGATTGCTGTTTCTCCAAAACCATGAATGCTAGATGGCTGACTCTTTAGTATGTTATACAAGGTCCCACCCCATACAAGAAACCAAGGTTCGGTCAAGTTTGATCACACCGTTTTTCCACAAAGTCAGTTTCAAGTTTCTGAATAACCATCAGTTTTCTCAAGTCTCACTGATGAAAACCACCCAAAACTATACTTTTATGAACTGGGATGTTCATCCCTGACACTGACTGCATATGAGATGGTTTTCCGCTGTGACAATGTAAAAACTGCGAGTTTCTCAAAGTGAGTGTTTTCAGCGAGAGAACGCGTAACCAAGGTTTGGTCAAGTTTGATAACAGCGTTTTTCCACAAAGTCAGTTTCAAGTTCCTGTATAACCATCAGTTTTCTCATGTCTCACTTATGAAAACCACCCAAAACCATACTTTTATGGACTGGGATGTTCATCCCTGACACTGACTCTGCATATGAGATGGTTTTCCGCTGTGACAATGCAAAACGCTTCGAGTTCCTCAAAGTGAGTGTTCTCAGCGAGAGAATGCCTTTGTGGCCATAAAAACCGAGATTGCTGTTTCTCCAAAACCATGAATGCTAGATGGCTGATTCTTTAGTATGTTATACAGGGTCCCACCCCATACAAGAAACCAAGGTTTGGTCAAGTTTGATCACACCGTTTTTCCACAAAGTCAGTTTCAAGTTCCTGTATAACCATCAGTTTTCCCATGTCTCACCTATGAAAACCACCCAAAACTATACTTTTATGAACTGGGATGTTCATTCCTGACACTGACTCTGCATATGAGATGGTTTTCCGCTGTGACAATGCAAAACGCTTCGAGTTCCTCAAAGTGAGTGTTCTCAGGCGAGAGAACGCGTTTGCGGCCATAAAAACAGAGATTGCTGTTTCTCCAAAACCATGAATGCTAGATGGCTGACTCTTTAGTATGTTATACAAGGTCCCACCCCATACAAGAAACCAAGGTTCGGTCAAGTTTGATCACACCGTTTTTCCACAAAGTCAGTTTCAAGTTTCTGAATAACCATCAGTTTTCTCAAGTCTCACTGATGAAAACCACCCAAAACTATACTTTTATGAACTGGGATGTTCATCCCTGACACTGACTCTGCATATGAGATGGTTTTCCATTGTGACAATAAAAAAAGCTGCGAGTTCCTCAAAGTGAGTGTTTTCAGCGAGAGAACGCGTTTGCGGCCATAAAAACAGAGATTGCTGTTTCTCCAAAACCATGAATGCTAGATGGCTGATTCTTTAGTATGTTATACAGGATCTCACCCCATACAAGGAACCAAGGTTTGGTCAAGTTTGATCACACAGTTTTTCCACAATGTCAGTTTCAAGTTCCTGTATAACCATCAGTTTTCTCATGTCTCACTTATGAAAACAATCCAAAACTATACTTTTATGAACTGGGATGTTCATCCCTGACACTGACTGCATATGAGATGGTTTTCCGCTGTGACAATGCAAAAAGCTGCGAGTTCCTCAAAGTGAGTGTTTTCAGCGAGAGAACGCGTAACCAAGGTTTGGTCAAGTTTGATAACAGCGTTTTTCCACAAAGTCAGTTTTGAGTTCCTGTATAACCATCAGCTTTCTCATGTCTCACTGATGAAAACAACCCCAAACCATACTTTTTTTGAAAGGGATGTTCATCCCTGACACTGACTCTGCATATGAGATGGTTTTCCGCTGTGACAATGCAAAACGCTTCGAGTTCCTCAAAGTGAGTGTTCTCAGGCAAGAGAACGCGTTTGCGGCCATAAAAACAGAGATTGCTGTTTCTCCAAAACCATGAATGCTAGATGGCTGATTCTTTAGTATGTTATACAGGGTCCCACCCCATGCAAGTAAACCAAGGTTTGGTCAAGTTTGATCACACAGTTTTTCCACAACGTCAGTTTCAAGTTCCTGTATAACCATCAGTTTCCTCATGTCTCATTTATGAAAACCACCCAAAACTATACTTTTATGAACTGGGATGTTCATCCCTGACACTGACTGCATATGAGATGGTTTTCCGCTGTGACAATGCAAAAAGCTGCGAGTTCCTCAAAGTGAGTGTTTTCAGCGAGAGAACGCGTAACCAAGGTTTGGTCAAGTTTGATAACAGCGTTTTTCCACAAAGTCAGTTTCAAGTTCCTGTATAACCATCAGTTTTCTCATGTCTCACTTATGAAAACCACCCAAAACCATACTTTTATGGACTGGGATGTTCATCCCTGACACTGACTCTGCATATGAGATGGTTTTCCGCTGTGACAATGCAAAACGCTTCGAGTTCCTCAAAGTGAGTGTTCTCAGCGAGAGAATGCCTTTGTGGCCATAAAAACCGAGATTGTTGTCCAAAACCATGAATGCTAGATGGCTGATTCTTTATTTTGTTATACAGGGTCCCACCCCATAGAAGAAACCAAGGTTTGGTCAAGTTTGACCATATAGTTTTCCACAAAGTCAGTTTCAAGTTTCTGAATAACCATCAGTTTTCTCAGGTCTCACTTATGAAAACCACCCAAAACTATACTTTTATGAACTGGGATGTTCATCCCTGACACTGACTGCATATGAGATGGTTTTCCGCTGTGATAATGCAAAACGCTTCGAGTTCCTCAAAGTGAGTGTTCTCAGGCGAGAGAACGCGTTTGCGGCCATAAAAACCGAGATTGCTGTTTCTCCAAAACCATGAATGCTAGATGGCTGATTCTTTAGTATGTTATACAGGGTCCGACCCCATACAAGAAACCAAGGTTTGGTCAATTTTGATCACACAGTTTTTCCACAACGTCAGTTTCAAGTTCCTGTATAACCATCAGTTTTCTCATGTCTCACTTGTGAAAACAATCCAAAACAACACTTTTATTGACTGGGATGTTCATCCCTGACACTGACTCTGCATATGAGATGGTTTTCCGCTGTGACAATGCAAAAAGCTGCGAGTTCCTCAAAGTGAGTGTTTTCAGCGAGAGAATGCCTTTGTGGCCATAAAAACAGAGATTGCTGTTTCTCCAAAACCATGAATGCTAGATGGCTGATTCTTTAGTATGTTATACAAAGTCCCACCCCATACAAGAAACCAAGGTTCGGTCAAGTTTGATCACACCGTTTTTCCAAAAAGTCAGTTTCAAGTTCCTGTATAACCATCAGCTTTCTCATGTCTCACTTATGAAAACAACCCCAAACCATACTTTTATTGAAAGGGATGTTCATCTCTGACACTGACTGCATATGAGATGGTTTTCCGCTGTGACAATGCAAAACGCTTCGAGTTCCTCAAAGTGAGTGTTCTCAGGCGAGAGAACGCGTTTGCGGCCATAAAAACAGAGATTGCTGTTTCTCCAAAACCATGAATGCTAGATGGCTGATTCTTTAGTATGTTATACAGGGTCCCACCCCATGCAAGAAACCAAGGTTTGGTCAAGTTTGATCACACAGTTTTTACACAAAGTCAGTTTCAAGTTCCTGTATAACCATCAGTTTTCTCATGTCTCACTTATGAAAACCACCCAAAACTATACTTTTATGAACTGGGATGTTCATCCCTGACACTGACTCTGCATATGAGATTGTTTTCCGCTGTGACAATGCAAAACGCTTCGAGTTCCTCAAAGTGAGTGTTCTCAGGCAAGAGAACGCGTTTGCGGCCATAAAAACAGAGATTGCTGTTTCTCCAAAACCATGAATGCTAGATGGCTGATTCTTTAGTATGTTATACAAGGTCCCACCCCATACTAGAAACCAAGGTTCGGTCAAGTTTGATCACAACGTTTTTCCACAAAGTCAGTTTCAAGTTCCTGTATAACCATCAGTTTTCTCATGTCTCACTTATGAAAACAATCCAAAAATACCCTTTTATTGACTGGGATATTCATAATTGACACTGACTCTGCATATGATATGGTTTTCCGCTTTGACAATGCAAAAAGCTGCGAGTTCCTCAAAGTGAGTGTTCTCAGCGAGAGAACGCGTTTGCAGCCATAAAAACTGAGATTGCTGTTTCTCCAAAACCATGAATGCTAGATGGCTGATTCTTTAGTATGTTATACAGGGTCCCACCCCATACAAGAAACCAAGGTTCGGTCAAGTTTGATCACACCGTTTTTCCAAAAAGTCAGTTTCAAGTTCCTGTATAACCATCAGCTTTCTCATGTCTCACTTATGAAAACAACCCCAAACCATACTTTTATTGAAAGGGATGTTCATCTCTGACACTGACTGCATATGAGATGGTTTTCCGCTGTGACAATGCAAAACGCTTCGAGTTCCTCAAAGTGAGTGTTCTCAGGCGAGAGAACGCGTTTGCGGCCATAAAAACAGAGATTGCTGTTTCTCCAAAACCATGAATGCTAGATGGCTGATTCTTTAGTATGTTATACAGGGTCCCACCCCATACAAGAAACCAAGGTTTGGTCAAGTTTGATCACACAGTTTTTACACAAAGTCAGTTTCAAGTTCCTGTATAACCATCAGTTTTCTCATGTCTCACTTATGAAAACCACCCAAAACTATACTTTTATGAACTGGGATGTTCATCCCTGACACTGACTCTGCATATGAGATTGTTTTCCGCTGTGACAATGCAAAACGCTTCGAGTTCCTCAAAGTGAGTGTTCTCAGGCAAGAGAACGCGTTTGCGGCCATAAAAACAGAGATTGCTGTTTCTCCAAAACCATGAATGCTAGATGGCTGATTCTTTAGTATGTTATACAAGGTCCCACCCCATACTAGAAACCAAGGTTCGGTCAAGTTTGATCACAACGTTTTTCCACAAAGTCAGTTTCAAGTTCCTGTATAACCATCAGTTTTCTCATGTCTCACTTATGAAAACAATCCAAAAATACCCTTTTATTGACTGGGATATTCATAATTGACACTGACTCTGCATATGATATGGTTTTCCGCTTTGACAATGCAAAAAGCTGCGAGTTCCTCAAAGTGAGTGTTCTCAGCGAGAGAACGCGTTTGCAGCCATAAAAACTGAGATTGCTGTTTCTCCAAAACCATGAATGCTAGATGGCTGATTCTTTAGTATGTTATACAGGGTCCCACCCCATACAAGAAACCAAGGTTCGGTCAAGTTTGATCACACAGTTTTTCCACAACGTCAGTTTCAATTTCCTGTATAACCATCAGTTTTCTCATGTCTCACTTATGAAAACAATCCAAAAATACACTTTTATTGACTGGGATGTTTATAATTGACACTGACTCTGCATATGATATGGTTTTCCGCTGTGACAATGCAAAAAGCTGCGAGTTCCTCAAAGTGAGTGTTTTCAGCGAGAGAACGCGTTTGCGGCCATAAAAACCGAGATTGCTGTTTCTCCAAAACCATGAATGCTAGATGGCTGATTCTTTAGTATGTTATACAGGGTCCCACACCACACAAGAAACCAAGGTTCGGTTAAGTATGATCAAACCGTTTTTCCACAAAGTCAGTTTCAAGTTCCTGTATAACCATCAGTTTTCCAGTGTCTCACTTATGAAAACCACCCAAAACTATACTTTTATGAACTGGGATGTTCATCCTTGACACTGACTCTGCATATGAGATGGTTTTCCGCTGTGACAATGCAAAACGCTTCGAGTTCCTCAAAGTGAGTGTTCTCAGTGACAGAACGCGTTTGCGGCCATAAAAACAGAGATTGCTGTTTCTCCAAAACCATGAATGCTAGATGGCTGATTCTTTAGTATGTTATACAGGATCTCACCCCATACAAGGAACCAAGGTTTGGTCAAGTTTGATTACACAGTTTTTCCACAATGTCAGTTTCAAGTTCCTGTATAACCATCAGTTTTCTCATGTCTCACTTATGAAAACAATCCAAAACTATACTTTTATGAACTGGGATGTTCATCCCTGACACTGACTGCATATGAGATGGTTTTCCGCTGTGACAATGTAAAAACTGCGAGTTCCTCAAAGTGAGTGTTTTCAGCGAGAGAACGCGTAACCAAGGTTTGGTCAAGTTTGATAACAGCGTTTTTCCACAAAGTCAGTTTCAAGTTCCTGTATAACCATCAGTTTTCCCATGTCTCACTTATGAAAACCACCCAAAACTATACTTTTATGAACTGGGATGTTCATTCCTGACACTGACTCTGCATATGAGATGGTTTTCCGCTGTGACAATGCAAAACGCTTCGAGTTCCTCAAAGTGAGTGTTCTCAGGCGAGAGAACGCGTTTGCGGCCATAAAAACAGAGATTGCTGTTTCTCCAAAACCATGAATGCTAGATGGCTGACTCTTTAGTATGTTATACAAGGTCCCACCCCATACAAGAAACCAAGGTTCGGTCAAGTTTGATCACACCGTTTTTCCAAAAAGTCAGTTTCAAGTTCCTGTATAACCATCAGCTTTCTCATGTCTCACTTATGAAAACAACCCCAAACCATACTTTTATTGAAAGGGATGTTCATCTCTGACACTGACTGCATATGAGATGGTTTTCCGCTGTGACAATGCAAAAAGCTGCAAGCTCCATGAACCATGAATGCTAGATGGCTGATTCTTTAGCATGATATACAGGGTCCCACCCCATACAAGAAACCAAGGTTTGGTCAAGTTTGATCACACCGTTTTTCCACAAAGTCAGTTTCAAGTTTCTGAATAACCATCAGTTTTCTCAAGTCTCACTGATGAAAACCACCCAAAACTATACTTTTATGAACTGGGATGTTCATCCCTGACACTGACTCTGCATATGAGATGGTTTTCCATTGTGACAATAAAAAAAGCTGCGAGTTCCTCAAAGTGAGTGTTTTCAGCGAGAGAACGCGTTTGCGGCCATAAAAACAGAGATTGCTGTTTCTCCAAAACCATGCATGCTAGATGGCTGATTCTTTAGTATGTTATACAGGATCTCACCCCATACAAGGAACCAAGGTTTGGTCAAGTTTGATCACACAGTTTTTCCACAATGTCAGTTTCAAGTTCCTGTATAACCATCAGTTTTCTCATGTCTCACTTATGAAAACAATCCAAAACTATACTTTTATGAACTGGGATGTTCATCCCTGACACTGACTGCATATGAGATGGTTTTCCGCTGTGACAATGCAAAAAGCTGCGAGTTCCTCAAAGTGAGTGTTTTCAGCGAGAGAACGCGTAACCAAGGTTTGGTCAAGTTTGATAACAGCGTTTTTCCACAAAGTCAGTTTTGAGTTCCTGTATAACCATCAGCTTTCTCATGTCTCACTGATGAAAACAACCCCAAACCATACTTTTTTTGAAAGGGATGTTCATTTCTGACACTGACTCTGCATATGAGATGGTTTTCCGCTGTGACAATGCAAAACGCTTCGAGTTCCTCAAAGTGAGTGTTCTCAGGCAAGAGAACGCGTTTGCGGCCATAAAAACAGAGATTGCTGTTTCTCCAAAACCATGAATGCTAGATGGCTGATTCTTTAGTATGTTATACAGGGTCCCACCCCATACAAGAAACCAAGGTTTGGTCAAGTTTGATCACACAGTTTTTCCACAAAGACAGTTTCAAGTTCCTGTATAACCATCAGTTTTCCCATGTCTCACTTATGAAAACCACCCAAAACCATACTTTTATGAACTGGGATGTTCATCCCTGACACTGTCTGTGCATATGAGCTGGTTTTCCGCTGTGACAATGCAAAACGCTTCGAGTTCGTCAGTGAGTGTTCTCAGCGAGAGAACGCGTTTGCGGCCATAAAAACAGAGATTGCTGTTTCTCCAAAACCATGAATGCTAGATGGCTGATTCTTTAGTATGTTATACAGGGTCCCACCCCATGCAAGTAAACCAAGGTTTGGTCAAGTTTGATCACACAGTTTTTCCACAACGTCAGTTTCAAGTTCCTGTATAACCATCAGTTTCCCCATGTCTCATTTATGAAAACCACCCAAAACTATACTTTTATGAACTGGGATGTTCATCCCTGACACTGACTGCATATGAGATGGTTTTCCGCTGTGACAATGCAAAAAGCTGCGAGTTCCTCAAAGTGAGTGTTTTCAGCGAGAGAACGCGTAACCAAGGTTTGGTCAAGTTTGATAACAGCGTTTTTCCACAAAGTCAGTTTCAAGTTCCTGTATAACCATCAGTTTTCTCATGTCTCACTTATGAAAACCACCCAAAACCATACTTTTATGGACTGGGATGTTCATCCCTGACACTGACTCTGCATATGAGATGGTTTTCCGCTGTGACAATGCAAAACGCTTCGAGTTCCTCAAAGTGAGTGTTCTCAGCGAGAGAATGCCTTTGTGGCCATAAAAACCGAGATTGTTGTCCAAAACCATGAATGCTAGATGGCTGATTCTTTATTTTGTTATACAGGGTCCCACCCCATAGAAGAAACCAAGGTTTGGTCAAGTTTGACCATATAGTTTTCCACAAAGTCAGTTTCAAGTTTCTGAATAACCATCAGTTTTCTCAGGTCTCACTTATGAAAACCACCCAAAACTATACTTTTATGAACTGGGATGTTCATCCCTGACACTGACTGCATATGAGATGGTTTTCCGCTGTGATAATGCAAAACGCTTCGAGTTCCTCAAAGTGAGTGTTCTCAGGCGAGAGAACGCGTTTGCGGCCATAAAAACCGAGATTGCTGTTTCTCCAAAACCATGAATGCTAGATGGCTGATTCTTTAGTATGTTATACAGGGTCCGACCCCATACAAGAAACCAAGGTTTGGTCAATTTTGATCACACAGTTTTTCCACAACGTCAGTTTCAAGTTCCTGTATAACCATCAGTTTTCTCATGTCTCACTTGTGAAAACAATCCAAAACAACACTTTTATTGACTGGGATGTTCATCCCTGACACTGACTCTGCATATGAGATGGTTTTCCGCTGTGACAATGCAAAAAGCTGCGAGTTCCTCAAAGTGAGTGTTTTCAGCGAGAGAATGCCTTTGTGGCCATAAAAACAGAGATTGCTGTTTCTCCAAAACCATGAATGCTAGATGGCTGATTCTTTAGTATGTTATACAAAGTCCCACCCCATACAAGAAACCAAGGTTCGGTCAAGTTTGATCACACCGTTTTTCCAAAAAGTCAGTTTCAAGTTCCTGTATAACCATCAGCTTTCTCATGTCTCACTTATGAAAACAACCCCAAACCATACTTTTATTGAAAGGGATGTTCATCTCTGACACTGACTGCATATGAGATGGTTTTCCGCTGTGACAATGCAAAACGCTTCGAGTTCCTCAAAGTGAGTGTTCTCAGGCGAGAGAACGCGTTTGCGGCCATAAAAACAGAGATTGCTGTTTCTCCAAAACCATGAATGCTAGATGGCTGATTCTTTAGTATGTTATACAGGGTCCCACCCCATACAAGAAACCAAGGTTTGGTCAAGTTTGATCACACAGTTTTTACACAAAGTCAGTTTCAAGTTCCTGTATAACCATCAGTTTTCTCATGTCTCACTTATGAAAACCACCCAAAACTATACTTTTATGAACTGGGATGTTCATCCCTGACACTGACTCTGCATATGAGATTGTTTTCCGCTGTGACAATGCAAAACGCTTCGAGTTCCTCAAAGTGAGTGTTCTCAGGCAAGAGAACGCGTTTGCGGCCATAAAAACAGAGATTGCTGTTTCTCCAAAACCATGAATGCTAGATGGCTGATTCTTTAGTATGTTATACAAGGTCCCACCCCATACTAGAAACCAAGGTTCGGTCAAGTTTGATCACAACGTTTTTCCACAAAGTCAGTTTCAAGTTCCTGTATAACCATCAGTTTTCTCATGTCTCACTTATGAAAACAATCCAAAAATACCCTTTTATTGACTGGGATATTCATAATTGACACTGACTCTGCATATGATATGGTTTTCCGCTTTGACAATGCAAAAAGCTGCGAGTTCCTCAAAGTGAGTGTTCTCAGCGAGAGAACGCGTTTGCAGCCATAAAAACTGAGATTGCTGTTTCTCCAAAACCATGAATGCTAGATGGCTGATTCTTTAGTATGTTATACAGGGTCCCACCCCATACAAGAAACCAAGGTTCGGTCAAGTTTGATCACACCGTTTTTCCAAAAAGTCAGTTTCAAGTTCCTGTATAACCATCAGCTTTCTCATGTCTCACTTATGAAAACAACCCCAAACCATACTTTTATTGAAAGGGATGTTCATCTCTGACACTGACTGCATATGAGATGGTTTTCCGCTGTGACAATGCAAAACGCTTCGAGTTCCTCAAAGTGAGTGTTCTCAGGCGAGAGAACGCGTTTGCGGCCATAAAAACAGAGATTGCTGTTTCTCCAAAACCATGAATGCTAGATGGCTGATTCTTTAGTATGTTATACAGGGTCCCACCCCATACAAGAAACCAAGGTTTGGTCAAGTTTGATCACACAGTTTTTACACAAAGTCAGTTTCAAGTTCCTGTATAACCATCAGTTTTCTCATGTCTCACTTATGAAAACCACCCAAAACTATACTTTTATGAACTGGGATGTTCATCCCTGACACTGACTCTGCATATGAGATTGTTTTCCGCTGTGACAATGCAAAACGCTTCGAGTTCCTCAAAGTGAGTGTTCTCAGGCAAGAGAACGCGTTTGCGGCCATAAAAACAGAGATTGCTGTTTCTCCAAAACCATGAATGCTAGATGGCTGATTCTTTAGTATGTTATACAAGGTCCCACCCCATACTAGAAACCAAGGTTCGGTCAAGTTTGATCACAACGTTTTTCCACAAAGTCAGTTTCAAGTTCCTGTATAACCATCAGTTTTCTCATGTCTCACTTATGAAAACAATCCAAAAATACCCTTTTATTGACTGGGATATTCATAATTGACACTGACTCTGCATATGATATGGTTTTCCGCTTTGACAATGCAAAAAGCTGCGAGTTCCTCAAAGTGAGTGTTCTCAGCGAGAGAACGCGTTTGCAGCCATAAAAACTGAGATTGCTGTTTCTCCAAAACCATGAATGCTAGATGGCTGATTCTTTAGTATGTTATACAGGGTCCCACCCCATACAAGAAACCAAGGTTCGGTCAAGTTTGATCACACCGTTTTTCCAAAAAGTCAGTTTCAAGTTCCTGTATAACCATCAGCTTTCTCATGTCTCACTTATGAAAACAACCCCAAACCATACTTTTATTGAAAGGGATGTTCATCTCTGACACTGACTGCATATGAGATGGTTTTCCGCTGTGACAATGCAAAACGCTTCGAGTTCCTCAAAGTGAGTGTTCTCAGGCGAGAGAACGCGTTTGCGGCCATAAAAACAGAGATTGCTGTTTCTCCAAAACCATGAATGCTAGATGGCTGATTCTTTAGTATGTTATACAGGGTCCCACCCCATACAAGAAACCAAGGTTTGGTCAAGTTTGATCACACAGTTTTTACACAAAGTCAGTTTCAAGTTCCTGTATAACCATCAGTTTTCTCATGTCTCACTTATGAAAACCACCCAAAACTATACTTTTATGAACTGGGATGTTCATCCCTGACACTGACTCTGCATATGAGATTGTTTTCCGCTGTGACAATGCAAAACGCTTCGAGTTCCTCAAAGTGAGTGTTCTCAGGCAAGAGAACGCGTTTGCGGCCATAAAAACAGAGATTGCTGTTTCTCCAAAACCATGAATGCTAGATGGCTGATTCTTTAGTATGTTATACAAGGTCCCACCCCATACTAGAAACCAAGGTTCGGTCAAGTTTGATCACAACGTTTTTCCACAAAGTCAGTTTCAAGTTCCTGTATAACCATCAGTTTTCTCATGTCTCACTTATGAAAACAATCCAAAAATACCCTTTTATTGACTGGGATATTCATAATTGACACTGACTCTGCATATGATATGGTTTTCCGCTTTGACAATGCAAAAAGCTGCGAGTTCCTCAAAGTGAGTGTTCTCAGCGAGAGAACGCGTTTGCAGCCATAAAAACTGAGATTGCTGTTTCTCCAAAACCATGAATGCTAGATGGCTGATTCTTTAGTATGTTATACAGGGTCCCACCCCATACAAGAAACCAAGGTTCGGTCAAGTTTGATCACACAGTTTTTCCACAACGTCAGTTTCAATTTCCTGTATAACCATCAGTTTTCTCATGTCTCACTTATGAAAACAATCCAAAAATACACTTTTATTGACTGGGATGTTTATAATTGACACTGACTCTGCATATGATATGGTTTTCCGCTGTGACAATGCAAAAAGCTGCGAGTTCCTCAAAGTGAGTGTTTTCAGCGAGAGAACGCGTTTGCGGCCATAAAAACCGAGATTGCTGTTTCTCCAAAACCATGAATGCTAGATGGCTGATTCTTTAGTATGTTATACAGGGTCCCACACCACACAAGAAACCAAGGTTCGGTTAAGTATGATCAAACCGTTTTTCCACAAAGTCAGTTTCAAGTTCCTGTATAACCATCAGTTTTCCAGTGTCTCACTTATGAAAACCACCCAAAACTATACTTTTATGAACTGGGATGTTCATCCTTGACACTGACTCTGCATATGAGATGGTTTTCCGCTGTGACAATGCAAAACGCTTCGAGTTCCTCAAAGTGAGTGTTCTCAGTGACAGAACGCGTTTGCGGCCATAAAAACAGAGATTGCTGTTTCTCCAAAACCATGAATGCTAGATGGCTGATTCTTTAGTATGTTATACAGGATCTCACCCCATACAAGGAACCAAGGTTTGGTCAAGTTTGATTACACAGTTTTTCCACAATGTCAGTTTCAAGTTCCTGTATAACCATCAGTTTTCTCATGTCTCACTTATGAAAACAATCCAAAACTATACTTTTATGAACTGGGATGTTCATCCCTGACACTGACTGCATATGAGATGGTTTTCCGCTGTGACAATGTAAAAACTGCGAGTTCCTCAAAGTGAGTGTTTTCAGCGAGAGAACGCGTAACCAAGGTTTGGTCAAGTTTGATAACAGCGTTTTTCCACAAAGTCAGTTTCAAGTTCCTGTATAACCATCAGTTTTCCCATGTCTCACTTATGAAAACCACCCAAAACTATACTTTTATGAACTGGGATGTTCATTCCTGACACTGACTCTGCATATGAGATGGTTTTCCGCTGTGACAATGCAAAACGCTTCGAGTTCCTCAAAGTGAGTGTTCTCAGGCGAGAGAACGCGTTTGCGGCCATAAAAACAGAGATTGCTGTTTCTCCAAAACCATGAATGCTAGATGGCTGACTCTTTAGTATGTTATACAAGGTCCCACCCCATACAAGAAACCAAGGTTCGGTCAAGTTTGATCACACCGTTTTTCCAAAAAGTCAGTTTCAAGTTCCTGTATAACCATCAGCTTTCTCATGTCTCACTTATGAAAACAACCCCAAACCATACTTTTATTGAAAGGGATGTTCATCTCTGACACTGACTGCATATGAGATGGTTTTCCGCTGTGACAATGCAAAAAGCTGCAAGCTCCATGAACCATGAATGCTAGATGGCTGATTCTTTAGCATGATATACAGGGTCCCACCCCATACAAGAAACCAAGGTTTGGTCAAGTTTGATCACACCGTTTTTCCACAAAGTCAGTTTCAAGTTTCTGAATAACCATCAGTTTTCTCAAGTCTCACTGATGAAAACCACCCAAAACTATACTTTTATGAACTGGGATGTTCATCCCTGACACTGACTCTGCATATGAGATGGTTTTCCATTGTGACAATAAAAAAAGCTGCGAGTTCCTCAAAGTGAGTGTTTTCAGCGAGAGAACGCGTTTGCGGCCATAAAAACAGAGATTGCTGTTTCTCCAAAACCATGCATGCTAGATGGCTGATTCTTTAGTATGTTATACAGGATCTCACCCCATACAAGGAACCAAGGTTTGGTCAAGTTTGATCACACAGTTTTTCCACAATGTCAGTTTCAAGTTCCTGTATAACCATCAGTTTTCTCATGTCTCACTTATGAAAACAATCCAAAACTATACTTTTATGAACTGGGATGTTCATCCCTGACACTGACTGCATATGAGATGGTTTTCCGCTGTGACAATGCAAAAAGCTGCGAGTTCCTCAAAGTGAGTGTTTTCAGCGAGAGAACGCGTAACCAAGGTTTGGTCAAGTTTGATAACAGCGTTTTTCCACAAAGTCAGTTTTGAGTTCCTGTATAACCATCAGCTTTCTCATGTCTCACTGATGAAAACAACCCCAAACCATACTTTTTTTGAAAGGGATGTTCATTTCTGACACTGACTCTGCATATGAGATGGTTTTCCGCTGTGACAATGCAAAACGCTTCGAGTTCCTCAAAGTGAGTGTTCTCAGGCAAGAGAACGCGTTTGCGGCCATAAAAACAGAGATTGCTGTTTCTCCAAAACCATGAATGCTAGATGGCTGATTCTTTAGTATGTTATACAGGGTCCCACCCCATACAAGAAACCAAGGTTTGGTCAAGTTTGATCACACAGTTTTTCCACAAAGACAGTTTCAAGTTCCTGTATAACCATCAGTTTTCCCATGTCTCACTTATGAAAACCACCCAAAACCATACTTTTATGAACTGGGATGTTCATCCCTGACACTGTCTGTGCATATGAGCTGGTTTTCCGCTGTGACAATGCAAAACGCTTCGAGTTCGTCAGTGAGTGTTCTCAGCGAGAGAACGCGTTTGCGGCCATAAAAACAGAGATTGCTGTTTCTCCAAAACCATGAATGCTAGATGGCTGATTCTTTAGTATGTTATACAGGGTCCCACCCCATGCAAGTAAACCAAGGTTTGGTCAAGTTTGATCACACAGTTTTTCCACAACGTCAGTTTCAAGTTCCTGTATAACCATCAGTTTCCCCATGTCTCATTTATGAAAACCACCCAAAACTATACTTTTATGAACTGGGATGTTCATCCCTGACACTGACTGCATATGAGATGGTTTTCCGCTGTGACAATGCAAAAAGCTGCGAGTTCCTCAAAGTGAGTGTTTTCAGCGAGAGAACGCGTAACCAAGGTTTGGTCAAGTTTGATAACAGCGTTTTTCCACAAAGTCAGTTTCAAGTTCCTGTATAACCATCAGTTTTCTCATGTCTCACTTATGAAAACCACCCAAAACCATACTTTTATGGACTGGGATGTTCATCCCTGACACTGACTCTGCATATGAGATGGTTTTCCGCTGTGACAATGCAAAACGCTTCGAGTTCCTCAAAGTGAGTGTTCTCAGCGAGAGAATGCCTTTGTGGCCATAAAAACCGAGATTGTTGTCCAAAACCATGAATGCTAGATGGCTGATTCTTTATTTTGTTATACAGGGTCCCACCCCATAGAAGAAACCAAGGTTTGGTCAAGTTTGACCATATAGTTTTCCACAAAGTCAGTTTCAAGTTTCTGAATAACCATCAGTTTTCTCAGGTCTCACTTATGAAAACCACCCAAAACTATACTTTTATGAACTGGGATGTTCATCCCTGACACTGACTGCATATGAGATGGTTTTCCGCTGTGATAATGCAAAACGCTTCGAGTTCCTCAAAGTGAGTGTTCTCAGGCGAGAGAACGCGTTTGCGGCCATAAAAACCGAGATTGCTGTTTCTCCAAAACCATGAATGCTAGATGGCTGATTCTTTAGTATGTTATACAGGGTCCGACCCCATACAAGAAACCAAGGTTTGGTCAATTTTGATCACACAGTTTTTCCACAACGTCAGTTTCAAGTTCCTGTATAACCATCAGTTTTCTCATGTCTCACTTGTGAAAACAATCCAAAACAACACTTTTATTGACTGGGATGTTCATCCCTGACACTGACTCTGCATATGAGATGGTTTTCCGCTGTGACAATGCAAAAAGCTGCGAGTTCCTCAAAGTGAGTGTTTTCAGCGAGAGAATGCCTTTGTGGCCATAAAAACAGAGATTGCTGTTTCTCCAAAACCATGAATGCTAGATGGCTGATTCTTTAGTATGTTATACAAAGTCCCACCCCATACAAGAAACCAAGGTTCGGTCAAGTTTGATCACACCGTTTTTCCAAAAAGTCAGTTTCAAGTTCCTGTATAACCATCAGCTTTCTCATGTCTCACTTATGAAAACAACCCCAAACCATACTTTTATTGAAAGGGATGTTCATCTCTGACACTGACTGCATATGAGATGGTTTTCCGCTGTGACAATGCAAAACGCTTCGAGTTCCTCAAAGTGAGTGTTCTCAGGCGAGAGAACGCGTTTGCGGCCATAAAAACAGAGATTGCTGTTTCTCCAAAACCATGAATGCTAGATGGCTGATTCTTTAGTATGTTATACAGGGTCCCACCCCATACAAGAAACCAAGGTTTGGTCAAGTTTGATCACACAGTTTTTACACAAAGTCAGTTTCAAGTTCCTGTATAACCATCAGTTTTCTCATGTCTCACTTATGAAAACCACCCAAAACTATACTTTTATGAACTGGGATGTTCATCCCTGACACTGACTCTGCATATGAGATTGTTTTCCGCTGTGACAATGCAAAACGCTTCGAGTTCCTCAAAGTGAGTGTTCTCAGGCAAGAGAACGCGTTTGCGGCCATAAAAACAGAGATTGCTGTTTCTCCAAAACCATGAATGCTAGATGGCTGATTCTTTAGTATGTTATACAAGGTCCCACCCCATACTAGAAACCAAGGTTCGGTCAAGTTTGATCACAACGTTTTTCCACAAAGTCAGTTTCAAGTTCCTGTATAACCATCAGTTTTCTCATGTCTCACTTATGAAAACAATCCAAAAATACCCTTTTATTGACTGGGATATTCATAATTGACACTGACTCTGCATATGATATGGTTTTCCGCTTTGACAATGCAAAAAGCTGCGAGTTCCTCAAAGTGAGTGTTCTCAGCGAGAGAACGCGTTTGCAGCCATAAAAACTGAGATTGCTGTTTCTCCAAAACCATGAATGCTAGATGGCTGATTCTTTAGTATGTTATACAGGGTCCCACCCCATACAAGAAACCAAGGTTCGGTCAAGTTTGATCACACCGTTTTTCCAAAAAGTCAGTTTCAAGTTCCTGTATAACCATCAGCTTTCTCATGTCTCACTTATGAAAACAACCCCAAACCATACTTTTATTGAAAGGGATGTTCATCTCTGACACTGACTGCATATGAGATGGTTTTCCGCTGTGACAATGCAAAACGCTTCGAGTTCCTCAAAGTGAGTGTTCTCAGGCGAGAGAACGCGTTTGCGGCCATAAAAACAGAGATTGCTGTTTCTCCAAAACCATGAATGCTAGATGGCTGATTCTTTAGTATGTTATACAGGGTCCCACCCCATACAAGAAACCAAGGTTTGGTCAAGTTTGATCACACAGTTTTTACACAAAGTCAGTTTCAAGTTCCTGTATAACCATCAGTTTTCTCATGTCTCACTTATGAAAACCACCCAAAACTATACTTTTATGAACTGGGATGTTCATCCCTGACACTGACTCTGCATATGAGATTGTTTTCCGCTGTGACAATGCAAAACGCTTCGAGTTCCTCAAAGTGAGTGTTCTCAGGCAAGAGAACGCGTTTGCGGCCATAAAAACAGAGATTGCTGTTTCTCCAAAACCATGAATGCTAGATGGCTGATTCTTTAGTATGTTATACAAGGTCCCACCCCATACTAGAAACCAAGGTTCGGTCAAGTTTGATCACAACGTTTTTCCACAAAGTCAGTTTCAAGTTCCTGTATAACCATCAGTTTTCTCATGTCTCACTTATGAAAACAATCCAAAAATACCCTTTTATTGACTGGGATATTCATAATTGACACTGACTCTGCATATGATATGGTTTTCCGCTTTGACAATGCAAAAAGCTGCGAGTTCCTCAAAGTGAGTGTTCTCAGCGAGAGAACGCGTTTGCAGCCATAAAAACTGAGATTGCTGTTTCTCCAAAACCATGAATGCTAGATGGCTGATTCTTTAGTATGTTATACAGGGTCCCACCCCATACAAGAAACCAAGGTTCGGTCAAGTTTGATCACACAGTTTTTCCACAACGTCAGTTTCAATTTCCTGTATAACCATCAGTTTTCTCATGTCTCACTTATGAAAACAATCCAAAAATACACTTTTATTGACTGGGATGTTTATAATTGACACTGACTCTGCATATGATATGGTTTTCCGCTGTGACAATGCAAAAAGCTGCGAGTTCCTCAAAGTGAGTGTTTTCAGCGAGAGAACGCGTTTGCGGCCATAAAAACCGAGATTGCTGTTTCTCCAAAACCATGAATGCTAGATGGCTGATTCTTTAGTATGTTATACAGGGTCCCACACCACACAAGAAACCAAGGTTCGGTTAAGTATGATCAAACCGTTTTTCCACAAAGTCAGTTTCAAGTTCCTGTATAACCATCAGTTTTCCAGTGTCTCACTTATGAAAACCACCCAAAACTATACTTTTATGAACTGGGATGTTCATCCTTGACACTGACTCTGCATATGAGATGGTTTTCCGCTGTGACAATGCAAAACGCTTCGAGTTCCTCAAAGTGAGTGTTCTCAGTGACAGAACGCGTTTGCGGCCATAAAAACAGAGATTGCTGTTTCTCCAAAACCATGAATGCTAGATGGCTGATTCTTTAGTATGTTATACAGGATCTCACCCCATACAAGGAACCAAGGTTTGGTCAAGTTTGATTACACAGTTTTTCCACAATGTCAGTTTCAAGTTCCTGTATAACCATCAGTTTTCTCATGTCTCACTTATGAAAACAATCCAAAACTATACTTTTATGAACTGGGATGTTCATTCCTGACACTGACTCTGCATATGAGATGGTTTTCCGCTGTGACAATGCAAAACGCTTCGAGTTCCTCAAAGTGAGTGTTCTCAGGCGAGAGAACGCGTTTGCGGCCATAAAAACAGAGATTGCTGTTTCTCCAAAACCATGAATGCTAGATGGCTGACTCTTTAGTATGTTATACAAGGTCCCACCCCATACAAGAAACCAAGGTTCGGTCAAGTTTGATCACACCGTTTTTCCACAAAGTCAGTTTCAAGTTTCTGAATAACCATCAGTTTTCTCAAGTCTCACTGATGAAAACCACCCAAAACTATACTTTTATGAACTGGGATGTTCATCCCTGACACTGACTCTGCATATGAGATGGTTTTCCATTGTGACAATAAAAAAAGCTGCGAGTTCCTCAAAGTGAGTGTTTTCAGCGAGAGAACGCGTTTGCGGCCATAAAAACAGAGATTGCTGTTTCTCCAAAACCATGAATGCTAGATGGCTGATTCTTTAGTATGTTATACAGGATCTCACCCCATACAAGGAACCAAGGTTTGGTCAAGTTTGATCACACAGTTTTTCCACAATGTCAGTTTCAAGTTCCTGTATAACCATCAGTTTTCTCATGTCTCACTTATGAAAACAATCCAAAACTATACTTTTATGAACTGGGATGTTCATCCCTGACACTGACTGCATATGAGATGGTTTTCCGCTGTGACAATGCAAAAAGCTGCGAGTTCCTCAAAGTGAGTGTTTTCAGCGAGAGAACGCGTAACCAAGGTTTGGTCAAGTTTGATAACAGCGTTTTTCCACAAAGTCAGTTTTGAGTTCCTGTATAACCATCAGCTTTCTCATGTCTCACTGATGAAAACAACCCCAAACCATACTTTTTTTGAAAGGGATGTTCATCCCTGACACTGACTCTGCATATGAGATGGTTTTCCGCTGTGACAATGCAAAACGCTTCGAGTTCCTCAAAGTGAGTGTTCTCAGGCAAGAGAACGCGTTTGCGGCCATAAAAACAGAGATTGCTGTTTCTCCAAAACCATGAATGCTAGATGGCTGATTCTTTAGTATGTTATACAGGGTCCCACCCCATGCAAGTAAACCAAGGTTTGGTCAAGTTTGATCACACAGTTTTTCCACAACGTCAGTTTCAAGTTCCTGTATAACCATCAGTTTCCTCATGTCTCATTTATGAAAACCACCCAAAACTATACTTTTATGAACTGGGATGTTCATCCCTGACACTGACTGCATATGAGATGGTTTTCCGCTGTGACAATGCAAAAAGCTGCGAGTTCCTCAAAGTGAGTGTTTTCAGCGAGAGAACGCGTAACCAAGGTTTGGTCAAGTTTGATAACAGCGTTTGTCCACAAAGTCAGTTTCAAGTTCCTGTATAACCATCAGTTTTCTCATGTCTCACTTATGAAAACCACCCAAAACCATACTTTTATGGACTGGGATGTTCATCCCTGACACTGACTCTGCATATGAGATGGTTTTCCGCTGTGACAATGCAAAACGCTTCGAGTTCCTCAAAGTGAGTGTTCTCAGCGAGAGAATGCCTTTGTGGCCATAAAAACCGAGATTGTTGTCCAAAACCATGAATGCTAGATGGCTGATTCTTTATTTTGTTATACAGGGTCCCACCCCATAGAAGAAACCAAGGTTTGGTCAAGTTTGACCATATAGTTTTCCACAAAGTCAGTTTCAAGTTTCTGAATAACCATCAGTTTTCTCAGGTCTCACTTATGAAAACCACCCAAAACTATACTTTTATGAACTGGGATGTTCATCCCTGACACTGACTGCATATGAGATGGTTTTCCGCTGTGATAATGCAAAACGCTTCGAGTTCCTCAAAGTGAGTGTTCTCAGGCGAGAGAACGCGTTTGCGGCCATAAAAACCGAGATTGCTGTTTCTCCAAAACCATGAATGCTAGATGGCTGATTCTTTAGTATGTTATACAGGGTCCGACCCCATACAAGAAACCAAGGTTTGGTCAATTTTGATCACACAGTTTTTCCACAACGTCAGTTTCAAGTTCCTGTATAACCATCAGTTTTCTCATGTCTCACTTGTGAAAACAATCCAAAACAACACTTTTATTGACTGGGATGTTCATCCCTGACACTGACTCTGCATATGAGATGGTTTTCCGCTGTGACAATGCAAAAAGCTGCGAGTTCCTCAAAGTGAGTGTTTTCAGCGAGAGAATGCCTTTGTGGCCATAAAAACAGAGATTGCTGTTTCTCCAAAACCATGAATGCTAGATGGCTGATTCTTTAGTATGTTATACAAAGTCCCACCCCATACAAGAAACCAAGGTTCGGTCAAGTTTGATCACACCGTTTTTCCAAAAAGTCAGTTTCAAGTTCCTGTATAACCATCAGCTTTCTCATGTCTCACTTATGAAAACAACCCCAAACCATACTTTTATTGAAAGGGATGTTCATCTCTGACACTGACTGCATATGAGATGGTTTTCCGCTGTGACAATGCAAAACGCTTCGAGTTCCTCAAAGTGAGTGTTCTCAGGCGAGAGAACGCGTTTGCGGCCATAAAAACAGAGATTGCTGTTTCTCCAAAACCATGAATGCTAGATGGCTGATTCTTTAGTATGTTATACAGGGTCCCACCCCATACAAGAAACCAAGGTTTGGTCAAGTTTGATCACACAGTTTTTACACAAAGTCAGTTTCAAGTTCCTGTATAACCATCAGTTTTCTCATGTCTCACTTATGAAAACCACCCAAAACTATACTTTTATGAACTGGGATGTTCATCCCTGACACTGACTCTGCATATGAGATTGTTTTCCGCTGTGACAATGCAAAACGCTTCGAGTTCCTCAAAGTGAGTGTTCTCAGGCAAGAGAACGCGTTTGCGGCCATAAAAACAGAGATTGCTGTTTCTCCAAAACCATGAATGCTAGATGGCTGATTCTTTAGTATGTTATACAAGGTCCCACCCCATACTAGAAACCAAGGTTCGGTCAAGTTTGATCACAACGTTTTTCCACAAAGTCAGTTTCAAGTTCCTGTATAACCATCAGTTTTCTCATGTCTCACTTATGAAAACAATCCAAAAATACCCTTTTATTGACTGGGATATTCATAATTGACACTGACTCTGCATATGATATGGTTTTCCGCTTTGACAATGCAAAAAGCTGCGAGTTCCTCAAAGTGAGTGTTCTCAGCGAGAGAACGCGTTTGCAGCCATAAAAACTGAGATTGCTGTTTCTCCAAAACCATGAATGCTAGATGGCTGATTCTTTAGTATGTTATACAGGGTCCCACCCCATACAAGAAACCAAGGTTCGGTCAAGTTTGATCACACCGTTTTTCCAAAAAGTCAGTTTCAAGTTCCTGTATAACCATCAGCTTTCTCATGTCTCACTTATGAAAACAACCCCAAACCATACTTTTATTGAAAGGGATGTTCATCTCTGACACTGACTGCATATGAGATGGTTTTCCGCTGTGACAATGCAAAACGCTTCGAGTTCCTCAAAGTGAGTGTTCTCAGGCGAGAGAACGCGTTTGCGGCCATAAAAACAGAGATTGCTGTTTCTCCAAAACCATGAATGCTAGATGGCTGATTCTTTAGTATGTTATACAGGGTCCCACCCCATACAAGAAACCAAGGTTTGGTCAAGTTTGATCACACAGTTTTTACACAAAGTCAGTTTCAAGTTCCTGTATAACCATCAGTTTTCTCATGTCTCACTTATGAAAACCACCCAAAACTATACTTTTATGAACTGGGATGTTCATCCCTGACACTGACTCTGCATATGAGATTGTTTTCCGCTGTGACAATGCAAAACGCTTCGAGTTCCTCAAAGTGAGTGTTCTCAGGCAAGAGAACGCGTTTGCGGCCATAAAAACAGAGATTGCTGTTTCTCCAAAACCATGAATGCTAGATGGCTGATTCTTTAGTATGTTATACAAGGTCCCACCCCATACTAGAAACCAAGGTTCGGTCAAGTTTGATCACAACGTTTTTCCACAAAGTCAGTTTCAAGTTCCTGTATAACCATCAGTTTTCTCATGTCTCACTTATGAAAACAATCCAAAAATACCCTTTTATTGACTGGGATATTCATAATTGACACTGACTCTGCATATGATATGGTTTTCCGCTTTGACAATGCAAAAAGCTGCGAGTTCCTCAAAGTGAGTGTTCTCAGCGAGAGAACGCGTTTGCAGCCATAAAAACTGAGATTGCTGTTTCTCCAAAACCATGAATGCTAGATGGCTGATTCTTTAGTATGTTATACAGGGTCCCACCCCATACAAGAAACCAAGGTTCGGTCAAGTTTGATCACACAGTTTTTCCACAACGTCAGTTTCAATTTCCTGTATAACCATCAGTTTTCCAGTGTCTCACTTATGAAAACCACCCAAAACTATACTTTTATGAACTGGGATGTTCATCCTTGACACTGACTCTGCATATGAGATGGTTTTCCGCTGTGACAATGCAAAACGCTTCGAGTTCCTCAAAGTGAGTGTTCTCAGTGACAGAACGCGTTTGCGGCCATAAAAACAGAGATTGCTGTTTCTCCAAAACCATGAATGCTAGATGGCTGACTCTTTAGTATGTTATACAAGGTCCCACCCCATACAAGAAACCAAGGTTCGGTCAAGTTTGATCACACCGTTTTTCCAAAAAGTCAGTTTCAAGTTCCTGTATAACCATCAGCTTTCTCATGTCTCACTTATGAAAACAACCCCAAACCATACTTTTATTGAAAGGGATGTTCATCTCTGACACTGACTGCATATGAGATGGTTTTCCGCTGTGACAATGCAAAAAGCTGCAAGCTCCATGAACCATGAATGCTAGATGGCTGATTCTTTAGCATGATATACAGGGTCCCACCCCATACAAGAAACCAAGGTTTGGTCAAGTTTGATCACACCGTTTTTCCACAAAGTCAGTTTCAAGTTTCTGAATAACCATCAGTTTTCTCAAGTCTCACTGATGAAAACCACCCAAAACTATACTTTTATGAACTGGGATGTTCATCCCTGACACTGACTCTGCATATGAGATGGTTTTCCATTGTGACAATAAAAAAAGCTGCGAGTTCCTCAAAGTGAGTGTTTTCAGCGAGAGAACGCGTTTGCGGCCATAAAAACAGAGATTGCTGTTTCTCCAAAACCATGCATGCTAGATGGCTGATTCTTTAGTATGTTATACAGGATCTCACCCCATACAAGGAACCAAGGTTTGGTCAAGTTTGATCACACAGTTTTTCCACAATGTCAGTTTCAAGTTCCTGTATAACCATCAGTTTTCTCATGTCTCACTTATGAAAACAATCCAAAACTATACTTTTATGAACTGGGATGTTCATCCCTGACACTGACTGCATATGAGATGGTTTTCCGCTGTGACAATGCAAAAAGCTGCGAGTTCCTCAAAGTGAGTGTTTTCAGCGAGAGAACGCGTAACCAAGGTTTGGTCAAGTTTGATAACAGCGTTTTTCCACAAAGTCAGTTTTGAGTTCCTGTATAACCATCAGCTTTCTCATGTCTCACTGATGAAAACAACCCCAAACCATACTTTTTTTGAAAGGGATGTTCATTTCTGACACTGACTCTGCATATGAGATGGTTTTCCGCTGTGACAATGCAAAACGCTTCGAGTTCCTCAAAGTGAGTGTTCTCAGGCAAGAGAACGCGTTTGCGGCCATAAAAACAGAGATTGCTGTTTCTCCAAAACCATGAATGCTAGATGGCTGATTCTTTAGTATGTTATACAGGGTCCCACCCCATACAAGAAACCAAGGTTTGGTCAAGTTTGATCACACAGTTTTTCCACAAAGACAGTTTCAAGTTCCTGTATAACCATCAGTTTTCCCATGTCTCACTTATGAAAACCACCCAAAACCATACTTTTATGAACTGGGATGTTCATCCCTGACACTGTCTGTGCATATGAGCTGGTTTTCCGCTGTGACAATGCAAAACGCTTCGAGTTCGTCAGTGAGTGTTCTCAGCGAGAGAACGCGTTTGCGGCCATAAAAACAGAGATTGCTGTTTCTCCAAAACCATGAATGCTAGATGGCTGATTCTTTAGTATGTTATACAGGGTCCCACCCCATGCAAGTAAACCAAGGTTTGGTCAAGTTTGATCACACAGTTTTTCCACAACGTCAGTTTCAAGTTCCTGTATAACCATCAGTTTCCCCATGTCTCATTTATGAAAACCACCCAAAACTATACTTTTATGAACTGGGATGTTCATCCCTGACACTGACTGCATATGAGATGGTTTTCCGCTGTGACAATGCAAAAAGCTGCGAGTTCCTCAAAGTGAGTGTTTTCAGCGAGAGAACGCGTAACCAAGGTTTGGTCAAGTTTGATAACAGCGTTTTTCCACAAAGTCAGTTTCAAGTTCCTGTATAACCATCAGTTTTCTCATGTCTCACTTATGAAAACCACCCAAAACCATACTTTTATGGACTGGGATGTTCATCCCTGACACTGACTCTGCATATGAGATGGTTTTCCGCTGTGACAATGCAAAACGCTTCGAGTTCCTCAAAGTGAGTGTTCTCAGCGAGAGAATGCCTTTGTGGCCATAAAAACCGAGATTGTTGTCCAAAACCATGAATGCTAGATGGCTGATTCTTTATTTTGTTATACAGGGTCCCACCCCATAGAAGAAACCAAGGTTTGGTCAAGTTTGACCATATAGTTTTCCACAAAGTCAGTTTCAAGTTTCTGAATAACCATCAGTTTTCTCAGGTCTCACTTATGAAAACCACCCAAAACTATACTTTTATGAACTGGGATGTTCATCCCTGACACTGACTGCATATGAGATGGTTTTCCGCTGTGATAATGCAAAACGCTTCGAGTTCCTCAAAGTGAGTGTTCTCAGGCGAGAGAACGCGTTTGCGGCCATAAAAACCGAGATTGCTGTTTCTCCAAAACCATGAATGCTAGATGGCTGATTCTTTAGTATGTTATACAGGGTCCGACCCCATACAAGAAACCAAGGTTTGGTCAATTTTGATCACACAGTTTTTCCACAACGTCAGTTTCAAGTTCCTGTATAACCATCAGTTTTCTCATGTCTCACTTGTGAAAACAATCCAAAACAACACTTTTATTGACTGGGATGTTCATCCCTGACACTGACTCTGCATATGAGATGGTTTTCCGCTGTGACAATGCAAAAAGCTGCGAGTTCCTCAAAGTGAGTGTTTTCAGCGAGAGAATGCCTTTGTGGCCATAAAAACAGAGATTGCTGTTTCTCCAAAACCATGAATGCTAGATGGCTGATTCTTTAGTATGTTATACAAAGTCCCACCCCATACAAGAAACCAAGGTTCGGTCAAGTTTGATCACACCGTTTTTCCAAAAAGTCAGTTTCAAGTTCCTGTATAACCATCAGCTTTCTCATGTCTCACTTATGAAAACAACCCCAAACCATACTTTTATTGAAAGGGATGTTCATCTCTGACACTGACTGCATATGAGATGGTTTTCCGCTGTGACAATGCAAAACGCTTCGAGTTCCTCAAAGTGAGTGTTCTCAGGCGAGAGAACGCGTTTGCGGCCATAAAAACAGAGATTGCTGTTTCTCCAAAACCATGAATGCTAGATGGCTGATTCTTTAGTATGTTATACAGGGTCCCACCCCATACAAGAAACCAAGGTTTGGTCAAGTTTGATCACACAGTTTTTACACAAAGTCAGTTTCAAGTTCCTGTATAACCATCAGTTTTCTCATGTCTCACTTATGAAAACCACCCAAAACTATACTTTTATGAACTGGGATGTTCATCCCTGACACTGACTCTGCATATGAGATTGTTTTCCGCTGTGACAATGCAAAACGCTTCGAGTTCCTCAAAGTGAGTGTTCTCAGGCAAGAGAACGCGTTTGCGGCCATAAAAACAGAGATTGCTGTTTCTCCAAAACCATGAATGCTAGATGGCTGATTCTTTAGTATGTTATACAAGGTCCCACCCCATACTAGAAACCAAGGTTCGGTCAAGTTTGATCACAACGTTTTTCCACAAAGTCAGTTTCAAGTTCCTGTATAACCATCAGTTTTCTCATGTCTCACTTATGAAAACAATCCAAAAATACCCTTTTATTGACTGGGATATTCATAATTGACACTGACTCTGCATATGATATGGTTTTCCGCTTTGACAATGCAAAAAGCTGCGAGTTCCTCAAAGTGAGTGTTCTCAGCGAGAGAACGCGTTTGCAGCCATAAAAACTGAGATTGCTGTTTCTCCAAAACCATGAATGCTAGATGGCTGATTCTTTAGTATGTTATACAGGGTCCCACCCCATACAAGAAACCAAGGTTCGGTCAAGTTTGATCACACCGTTTTTCCAAAAAGTCAGTTTCAAGTTCCTGTATAACCATCAGCTTTCTCATGTCTCACTTATGAAAACAACCCCAAACCATACTTTTATTGAAAGGGATGTTCATCTCTGACACTGACTGCATATGAGATGGTTTTCCGCTGTGACAATGCAAAACGCTTCGAGTTCCTCAAAGTGAGTGTTCTCAGGCGAGAGAACGCGTTTGCGGCCATAAAAACAGAGATTGCTGTTTCTCCAAAACCATGAATGCTAGATGGCTGATTCTTTAGTATGTTATACAGGGTCCCACCCCATACAAGAAACCAAGGTTTGGTCAAGTTTGATCACACAGTTTTTACACAAAGTCAGTTTCAAGTTCCTGTATAACCATCAGTTTTCTCATGTCTCACTTATGAAAACCACCCAAAACTATACTTTTATGAACTGGGATGTTCATCCCTGACACTGACTCTGCATATGAGATTGTTTTCCGCTGTGACAATGCAAAACGCTTCGAGTTCCTCAAAGTGAGTGTTCTCAGGCAAGAGAACGCGTTTGCGGCCATAAAAACAGAGATTGCTGTTTCTCCAAAACCATGAATGCTAGATGGCTGATTCTTTAGTATGTTATACAAGGTCCCACCCCATACTAGAAACCAAGGTTCGGTCAAGTTTGATCACAACGTTTTTCCACAAAGTCAGTTTCAAGTTCCTGTATAACCATCAGTTTTCTCATGTCTCACTTATGAAAACAATCCAAAAATACCCTTTTATTGACTGGGATATTCATAATTGACACTGACTCTGCATATGATATGGTTTTCCGCTTTGACAATGCAAAAAGCTGCGAGTTCCTCAAAGTGAGTGTTCTCAGCGAGAGAACGCGTTTGCAGCCATAAAAACTGAGATTGCTGTTTCTCCAAAACCATGAATGCTAGATGGCTGATTCTTTAGTATGTTATACAGGGTCCCACCCCATACAAGAAACCAAGGTTCGGTCAAGTTTGATCACACAGTTTTTCCACAACGTCAGTTTCAATTTCCTGTATAACCATCAGTTTTCTCATGTCTCACTTATGAAAACAATCCAAAAATACACTTTTATTGACTGGGATGTTTATAATTGACACTGACTCTGCATATGATATGGTTTTCCGCTGTGACAATGCAAAAAGCTGCGAGTTCCTCAAAGTGAGTGTTTTCAGCGAGAGAACGCGTTTGCGGCCATAAAAACCGAGATTGCTGTTTCTCCAAAACCATGAATGCTAGATGGCTGATTCTTTAGTATGTTATACAGGGTCCCACACCACACAAGAAACCAAGGTTCGGTTAAGTATGATCAAACCGTTTTTCCACAAAGTCAGTTTCAAGTTCTTGTATAACCATCAGTTTTCCAGTGTCTCACTTATGAAAACCACCCAAAACTATACTTTTATGAACTGGGATGTTCATCCTTGACACTGACTCTGCATATGAGATGGTTTTCCGCTGTGACAATGCAAAACGCTTCGAGTTCCTCAAAGTGAGTGTTCTCAGTGACAGAACGCGTTTGCGGCCATAAAAACAGAGATTGCTGTTTCTCCAAAACCATGAATGCTAGATGGCTGATTCTTTAGTATGTTATACAGGATCTCACCCCATACAAGGAACCAAGGTTTGGTCAAGTTTGATTACACAGTTTTTCCACAATGTCAGTTTCAAGTTCCTGTATAACCATCAGTTTTCTCATGTCTCACTTATGAAAACAATCCAAAACTATACTTTTATGAACTGGGATGTTCATCCCTGACACTGACTGCATATGAGATGGTTTTCCGCTGTGACAATGTAAAAACTGCGAGTTCCTCAAAGTGAGTGTTTTCAGCGAGAGAACGCGTAACCAAGGTTTGGTCAAGTTTGATAACAGCGTTTTTCCACAAAGTCAGTTTCAAGTTCCTGTATAACCATCAGTTTTCCCATGTCTCACTTATGAAAACCACCCAAAACTATACTTTTATGAACTGGGATGTTCATTCCTGACACTGACTCTGCATATGAGATGGTTTTCCGCTGTGACAATGCAAAACGCTTCGAGTTCCTCAAAGTGAGTGTTCTCAGGCGAGAGAACGCGTTTGCGGCCATAAAAACAGAGATTGCTGTTTCTCCAAAACCATGAATGCTAGATGGCTGACTCTTTAGTATGTTATACAAGGTCCCACCCCATACAAGAAACCAAGGTTCGGTCAAGTTTGATCACACCGTTTTTCCAAAAAGTCAGTTTCAAGTTCCTGTATAACCATCAGCTTTCTCATGTCTCACTTATGAAAACAACCCCAAACCATACTTTTATTGAAAGGGATGTTCATCTCTGACACTGACTGCATATGAGATGGTTTTCCGCTGTGACAATGCAAAAAGCTGCAAGCTCCATGAACCATGAATGCTAGATGGCTGATTCTTTAGCATGATATACAGGGTCCCACCCCATACAAGAAACCAAGGTTTGGTCAAGTTTGATCACACCGTTTTTCCACAAAGTCAGTTTCAAGTTTCTGAATAACCATCAGTTTTCTCAAGTCTCACTGATGAAAACCACCCAAAACTATACTTTTATGAACTGGGATGTTCATCCCTGACACTGACTCTGCATATGAGATGGTTTTCCATTGTGACAATAAAAAAAGCTGCGAGTTCCTCAAAGTGAGTGTTTTCAGCGAGAGAACGCGTTTGCGGCCATAAAAACAGAGATTGCTGTTTCTCCAAAACCATGCATGCTAGATGGCTGATTCTTTAGTATGTTATACAGGATCTCACCCCATACAAGGAACCAAGGTTTGGTCAAGTTTGATCACACAGTTTTTCCACAATGTCAGTTTCAAGTTCCTGTATAACCATCAGTTTTCTCATGTCTCACTTATGAAAACAATCCAAAACTATACTTTTATGAACTGGGATGTTCATCCCTGACACTGACTGCATATGAGATGGTTTTCCGCTGTGACAATGCAAAAAGCTGCGAGTTCCTCAAAGTGAGTGTTTTCAGCGAGAGAACGCGTAACCAAGGTTTGGTCAAGTTTGATAACAGCGTTTTTCCACAAAGTCAGTTTTGAGTTCCTGTATAACCATCAGCTTTCTCATGTCTCACTGATGAAAACAACCCCAAACCATACTTTTTTTGAAAGGGATGTTCATTTCTGACACTGACTCTGCATATGAGATGGTTTTCCGCTGTGACAATGCAAAACGCTTCGAGTTCCTCAAAGTGAGTGTTCTCAGGCAAGAGAACGCGTTTGCGGCCATAAAAACAGAGATTGCTGTTTCTCCAAAACCATGAATGCTAGATGGCTGATTCTTTAGTATGTTATACAGGGTCCCACCCCATACAGGAAACCAAGGTTTGGTCAAGTTTGATCACACAGTTTTTCCACAAAGACAGTTTCAAGTTCCTGTATAACCATCAGCTTTCTCATGTCTCACTTATGAAAACAACCCCAAACCATACTTTTATTGAAAGGGATGTTCATCTCTGACACTGACTGCATATGAGATGGTTTTCCGCTGTGACAATGCAAAAAGCTGCAAGCTCCATGAACCATGAATGCTAGATGGCTGATTCTTTAGCATGATATACAGGGTCCCACCCCATACAAGAAACCAAGGTTTGGTCAAGTTTGATCACACCGTTTTTCCACAAAGTCAGTTTCAAGTTTCTGAATAACCATCAGTTTTCTCAAGTCTCACTGATGAAAACCACCCAAAACTATACTTTTATGAACTGGGATGTTCATCCCTGACACTGACTCTGCATATGAGATGGTTTTCCATTGTGACAATAAAAAAAGCTGCGAGTTCCTCAAAGTGAGTGTTTTCAGCGAGAGAACGCGTTTGCGGCCATAAAAACAGAGATTGCTGTTTCTCCAAAACCATGCATGCTAGATGGCTGATTCTTTAGTATGTTATACAGGATCTCACCCCATACAAGGAACCAAGGTTTGGTCAAGTTTGATCACACAGTTTTTCCACAATGTCAGTTTCAAGTTCCTGTATAACCATCAGTTTTCTCATGTCCCACTTATGAAAACAATCCAAAACTATACTTTTATGAACTGGGATGTTCATCCCTGACACTGACTGCATATGAGATGGTTTTCCGCTGTGACAATGCAAAAAGCTGCGAGTTCCTCAAAGTGAGTGTTTTCAGCGAGAGAACGCGTAACCAAGGTTTGGTCAAGTTTGATAACAGCGTTTTTCCACAAAGTCAGTTTTGAGTTCCTGTATAACCATCAGCTTTCTCATGTCTCACTGATGAAAACAACCCCAAACCATACTTTTTTTGAAAGGGATGTTCATTTCTGACACTGACTCTGCATATGAGATGGTTTTCCGCTGTGACAATGCAAAACGCTTCGAGTTCCTCAAAGTGAGTGTTCTCAGGCAAGAGAACGCGTTTGCGGCCATAAAAACAGAGATTGCTGTTTCTCCAAAACCATGAATGCTAGATGGCTGATTCTTTAGTATGTTATACAGGGTCCCACCCCATACAAGAAACCAAGGTTTGGTCAAGTTTGATCACAACGTTTTTCCACAAAGTCAGTTTCAAGTTCCTGTATAACCATCAGTTTTCCCATGTCTCACTTATGAAAACCACCCAAAACCATACTTTTATGAACTGGGATGTTCATCCCTGACACTGTCTGTGCATATGAGCTGGTTTTCCGCTGTGACAATGCAAAACGCTTCGAGTTCGTCAGTGAGTGTTCTCAGCGAGAGAACGCGTTTGCGGCCATAAAAACAGAGATTGCTGTTTCTCCAAAACCATGAATGCTAGATGGCTGATTCTTTAGTATGTTATACAGGGTCCCACCCCATGCAAGTAAACCAAGGTTTGGTCAAGTTTGATCACACAGTTTTTCCACAACGTCAGTTTCAAGTTCCTGTATAACCATCAGTTTCCCCATGTCTCATTTATGAAAACCACCCAAAACTATACTTTTATGAACTGGGATGTTCATCCCTGACACTGACTGCATATGAGATGGTTTTCCGCTGTGACAATGCAAAAAGCTGCGAGTTCCTCAAAGTGAGTGTTTTCAGCGAGAGAACGCGTAACCAAGGTTTGGTCAAGTTTGATAACAGCGTTTTTCCACAAAGTCAGTTTCAAGTTCCTGTATAACCATCAGTTTTCTCATGTCTCACTTATGAAAACCACCCAAAACCATACTTTTATGGACTGGGATGTTCATCCCTGACACTGACTCTGCATATGAGATGGTTTTCCGCTGTGACAATGCAAAACGCTTCGAGTTCCTCAAAGTGAGTGTTCTCAGCGAGAGAATGCCTTTGTGGCCATAAAAACCGAGATTGTTGTCCAAAACCATGAATGCTAGATGGCTGATTCTTTATTTTGTTATACAGGGTCCCACCCCATAGAAGAAACCAAGGTTTGGTCAAGTTTGACCATATAGTTTTCCACAAAGTCAGTTTCAAGTTTCTGAATAACCATCAGTTTTCTCAGGTCTCACTTATGAAAACCACCCAAAACTATACTTTTATGAACTGGGATGTTCATCCCTGACACTGACTGCATATGAGATGGTTTTCCGCTGTGATAATGCAAAACGCTTCGAGTTCCTCAAAGTGAGTGTTCTCAGGCGAGAGAACGCGTTTGCGGCCATAAAAACCGAGATTGCTGTTTCTCCAAAACCATGAATGCTAGATGGCTGATTCTTTAGTATGTTATACAGGGTCCGACCCCATACAAGAAACCAAGGTTTGGTCAATTTTGATCACACAGTTTTTCCACAACGTCAGTTTCAAGTTCCTGTATAACCATCAGTTTTCTCATGTCTCACTTGTGAAAACAATCCAAAACAACACTTTTATTGACTGGGATGTTCATCCCTGACACTGACTCTGCATATGAGATGGTTTTCCGCTGTGACAATGCAAAAAGCTGCAAGCTCCATGAACCATGAATGCTAGATGGCTGATTCTTTAGCATGATATACAGGGTCCCACCCCATACAAGAAACCAAGGTTTGGTCAAGTTTGATCACACCGTTTTTCCACAAAGTCAGTTTCAAGTTTCTGAATAACCATCAGTTTTCTCAAGTCTCACTGATGAAAACCACCCAAAACTATACTTTTATGAACTGGGATGTTCATCCCTGACACTGACTCTGCATATGAGATGGTTTTCCATTGTGACAATAAAAAAAGCTGCGAGTTCCTCAAAGTGAGTGTTTTCAGCGAGAGAACGCGTTTGCGGCCATAAAAACAGAGATTGCTGTTTCTCCAAAACCATGCATGCTAGATGGCTGATTCTTTAGTATGTTATACAGGATCTCACCCCATACAAGGAACCAAGGTTTGGTCAAGTTTGATCACACAGTTTTTCCACAATGTCAGTTTCAAGTTCCTGTATAACCATCAGTTTTCTCATGTCTCACTTATGAAAACAATCCAAAACTATACTTTTATGAACTGGGATGTTCATCCCTGACACTGACTGCATATGAGATGGTTTTCCGCTGTGACAATGCAAAAAGCTGCGAGTTCCTCAAAGTGAGTGTTTTCAGCGAGAGAACGCGTAACCAAGGTTTGGTCAAGTTTGATAACAGCGTTTTTCCACAAAGTCAGTTTTGAGTTCCTGTATAACCATCAGCTTTCTCATGTCTCACTGATGAAAACAACCCCAAACCATACTTTTTTTGAAAGGGATGTTCATTTCTGACACTGACTCTGCATATGAGATGGTTTTCCGCTGTGACAATGCAAAACGCTTCGAGTTCCTCAAAGTGAGTGTTCTCAGGCAAGAGAACGCGTTTGCGGCCATAAAAACAGAGATTGCTGTTTCTCCAAAACCATGAATGCTAGATGGCTGATTCTTTAGTATGTTATACAAAGTCCCACCCCATACAAGAAACCAAGGTTCGGTCAAGTTTGATCACACCGTTTTTCCAAAAAGTCAGTTTCAAGTTCCTGTATAACCATCAGCTTTCTCATGTCTCACTTATGAAAACAACCCCAAACCATACTTTTATTGAAAGGGATGTTCATCTCTGACACTGACTGCATATGAGATGGTTTTCCGCTGTGACAATGCAAAACGCTTCGAGTTCCTCAAAGTGAGTGTTCTCAGGCGAGAGAACGCGTTTGCGGCCATAAAAACAGAGATTGCTGTTTCTCCAAAACCATGAATGCTAGATGGCTGATTCTTTAGTATGTTATACAGGGTCCCACCCCATACAAGAAACCAAGGTTTGGTCAAGTTTGATCACACAGTTTTTACACAAAGTCAGTTTCAAGTTCCTGTATAACCATCAGTTTTCTCATGTCTCACTTATGAAAACCACCCAAAACTATACTTTTATGAACTGGGATGTTCATCCCTGACACTGACTCTGCATATGAGATTGTTTTCCGCTGTGACAATGCAAAACGCTTCGAGTTCCTCAAAGTGAGTGTTCTCAGGCAAGAGAACGCGTTTGCGGCCATAAAAACAGAGATTGCTGTTTCTCCAAAACCATGAATGCTAGATGGCTGATTCTTTAGTATGTTATACAAGGTCCCACCCCATACTAGAAACCAAGGTTCGGTCAAGTTTGATCACAACGTTTTTCCACAAAGTCAGTTTCAAGTTCCTGTATAACCATCAGTTTTCTCATGTCTCACTTATGAAAACAATCCAAAAATACCCTTTTATTGACTGGGATATTCATAATTGACACTGACTCTGCATATGATATGGTTTTCCGCTTTGACAATGCAAAAAGCTGCGAGTTCCTCAAAGTGAGTGTTCTCAGCGAGAGAACGCGTTTGCAGCCATAAAAACTGAGATTGCTGTTTCTCCAAAACCATGAATGCTAGATGGCTGATTCTTTAGTATGTTATACAGGGTCCCACCCCATACAAGAAACCAAGGTTCGGTCAAGTTTGATCACACCGTTTTTCCAAAAAGTCAGTTTCAAGTTCCTGTATAACCATCAGCTTTCTCATGTCTCACTTATGAAAACAACCCCAAACCATACTTTTATTGAAAGGGATGTTCATCTCTGACACTGACTGCATATGAGATGGTTTTCCGCTGTGACAATGCAAAACGCTTCGAGTTCCTCAAAGTGAGTGTTCTCAGGCGAGAGAACGCGTTTGCGGCCATAAAAACAGAGATTGCTGTTTCTCCAAAACCATGAATGCTAGATGGCTGATTCTTTAGTATGTTATACAGGGTCCCACCCCATACAAGAAACCAAGGTTTGGTCAAGTTTGATCACACAGTTTTTACACAAAGTCAGTTTCAAGTTCCTGTATAACCATCAGTTTTCTCATGTCTCACTTATGAAAACCACCCAAAACTATACTTTTATGAACTGGGATGTTCATCCCTGACACTGACTCTGCATATGAGATTGTTTTCCGCTGTGACAATGCAAAACGCTTCGAGTTCCTCAAAGTGAGTGTTCTCAGGCAAGAGAACGCGTTTGCGGCCATAAAAACAGAGATTGCTGTTTCTCCAAAACCATGAATGCTAGATGGCTGATTCTTTAGTATGTTATACAAGGTCCCACCCCATACTAGAAACCAAGGTTCGGTCAAGTTTGATCACAACGTTTTTCCACAAAGTCAGTTTCAAGTTCCTGTATAACCATCAGTTTTCTCATGTCTCACTTATGAAAACAATCCAAAAATACCCTTTTATTGACTGGGATATTCATAATTGACACTGACTCTGCATATGATATGGTTTTCCGCTTTGACAATGCAAAAAGCTGCGAGTTCCTCAAAGTGAGTGTTCTCAGCGAGAGAACGCGTTTGCAGCCATAAAAACTGAGATTGCTGTTTCTCCAAAACCATGAATGCTAGATGGCTGATTCTTTAGTATGTTATACAGGGTCCCACCCCATACAAGAAACCAAGGTTCGGTCAAGTTTGATCACACAGTTTTTCCACAACGTCAGTTTCAATTTCCTGTATAACCATCAGTTTTCTCATGTCTCACTTATGAAAACAATCCAAAAATACACTTTTATTGACTGGGATGTTTATAATTGACACTGACTCTGCATATGATATGGTTTTCCGCTGTGACAATGCAAAAAGCTGCGAGTTCCTCAAAGTGAGTGTTTTCAGCGAGAGAACGCGTTTGCGGCCATAAAAACCGAGATTGCTGTTTCTCCAAAACCATGAATGCTAGATGGCTGATTCTTTAGTATGGTATACAGGGTCCCACACCACACAAGAAACCAAGGTTCGGTTAAGTATGATCAAACCGTTTTTCCACAAAGTCAGTTTCAAGTTCCTGTATAACCATCAGTTTTCCAGTGTCTCACTTATGAAAACCACCCAAAACTATACTTTTATGAACTGGGATGTTCATCCTTGACACTGACTCTGCATATGAGATGGTTTTCCGCTGTGACAATGCAAAACGCTTCGAGTTCCTCAAAGTGAGTGTTCTCAGTGACAGAACGCGTTTGCGGCCATAAAAACAGAGATTGCTGTTTCTCCAAAACCATGAATGCTAGATGGCTGATTCTTTAGTATGTTATACAGGATCTCACCCCATACAAGGAACCAAGGTTTGGTCAAGTTTGATTACACAGTTTTTCCACAATGTCAGTTTCAAGTTCCTGTATAACCATCTGTTTTCTCATGTCTCACTTATGAAAACAATCCAAAACTATACTTTTATGAACTGGGATGTTCATCCCTGACACTGACTGCATATGAGATGGTTTTCCGCTGTGACAATGTAAAAACTGCGAGTTCCTCAAAGTGAGTGTTTTCAGCGAGAGAACGCGTAACCAAGGTTTGGTCAAGTTTGATAACAGCGTTTTTCCACAAAGTCACTTTCAAGTTCCTGTATAACCATCAGTTTTCTCATGTCTCACTTATGAAAACCACCCAAAACCATACTTTTATGGACTGGGATGTTCATCCCTGACACTGACTCTGCATATGAGATGGTTTTCCGCTGTGACAATGCAAAACGCTTCGAGTTCCTCAAAGTGAGTGTTCTCAGCGAGAGAATGCCTTTGTGGCCATAAAAACCGAGATTGCTGTTTCTCCAAAACCATGAATGCTAGATGGCTGATTCTTTAGTATGTTATACAGGGTCCCACCCCATACAAGAAACCAAGGTTTGGTCAAGTTTGATCACACCGTTTTTCCACAAAGTCAGTTTCAAGTTCCTGTATAACCATCAGTTTTCCCATGTCTCACTTATGAAAACCACCCAAAACTATACTTTTATGAACTGGGATGTTCATTCCTGACACTGACTCTGCATATGAGATGGTTTTCCGCTGTGACAATGCAAAAAGCTGCAAGCTCCATGAACCATGAATGCTAGATGGCTGATTCTTTAGCATGATATACAGGGTCCCACCCCATACAAGAAACCAAGGTTTGGTCAAGTTTGATCACACCGTTTTTCCACAAAGTCAGTTTCAAGTTTCTGAATAACCATCAGTTTTCTCAAGTCTCACTGATGAAAACCACCCAAAACTATACTTTTATGAACTGGGATGTTCATCCCTGACACTGACTCTGCATATGAGATGGTTTTCCATTGTGACAATAAAAAAAGCTGCGAGTTCCTCAAAGTGAGTGTTTTCAGCGAGAGAACGCGTTTGCGGCCATAAAAACAGAGATTGCTGTTTCTCCAAAACCATGCATGCTAGATGGCTGATTCTTTAGTATGTTATACAGGATCTCACCCCATACAAGGAACCAAGGTTTGGTCAAGTTTGATCACACAGTTTTTCCACAATGTCAGTTTCAAGTTCCTGTATAACCATCAGTTTTCTCATGTCTCACTTATGAAAACAATCCAAAACTATACTTTTATGAACTGGGATGTTCATCCCTGACACTGACTGCATATGAGATGGTTTTCCGCTGTGACAATGCAAAAAGCTGCGAGTTCCTCAAAGTGAGTGTTTTCAGCGAGAGAACGCGTAACCAAGGTTTGGTCAAGTTTGATAACAGCGTTTTTCCACAAAGTCAGTTTTGAGTTCCTGTATAACCATCAGCTTTCTCATGTCTCACTGATGAAAACAACCCCAAACCATACTTTTTTTGAAAGGGATGTTCATTTCTGACACTGACTCTGCATATGAGATGGTTTTCCGCTGTGACAATGCAAAACGCTTCGAGTTCCTCAAAGTGAGTGTTCTCAGGCAAGAGAACGCGTTTGCGGCCATAAAAACAGAGATTGCTGTTTCTCCAAAACCATGAATGCTAGATGGCTGATTCTTTAGTATGTTATACAGGGTCCCACCCCATACAAGAAACCAAGGTTTGGTCAAGTTTGATCACACAGTTTTTCCACAAAGACAGTTTCAAGTTCCTGTATAACCATCAGTTTTCCCATGTCTCACTTATGAAAACCACCCAAAACCATACTTTTATGAACTGGGATGTTCATCCCTGACACTGTCTGTGCATATGAGCTGGTTTTCCGCTGTGACAATGCAAAACGCTTCGAGTTCGTCAGTGAGTGTTCTCAGCGAGAGAACGCGTTTGCGGCCATAAAAACAGAGATTGCTGTTTCTCCAAAACCATGAATGCTAGATGGCTGATTCTTTAGTATGTTATACAGGGTCCCACCCCATGCAAGTAAACCAAGGTTTGGTCAAGTTTGATCACACAGTTTTTCCACAACGTCAGTTTCAAGTTCCTGTATAACCATCAGTTTCCCCATGTCTCATTTATGAAAACCACCCAAAACTATACTTTTATGAACTGGGATGTTCATCCCTGACACTGACTGCATATGAGATGGTTTTCCGCTGTGACAATGCAAAAAGCTGCGAGTTCCTCAAAGTGAGTGTTTTCAGCGAGAGAACGCGTAACCAAGGTTTGGTCAAGTTTGATAACAGCGTTTTTCCACAAAGTCAGTTTCAAGTTCCTGTATAACCATCAGTTTTCTCATGTCTCACTTATGAAAACCACCCAAAACCATACTTTTATGGACTGGGATGTTCATCCCTGACACTGACTCTGCATATGAGATGGTTTTCCGCTGTGACAATGCAAAACGCTTCGAGTTCCTCAAAGTGAGTGTTCTCAGCGAGAGAATGCCTTTGTGGCCATAAAAACCGAGATTGTTGTCCAAAACCATGAATGCTAGATGGCTGATTCTTTATTTTGTTATACAGGGTCCCACCCCATAGAAGAAACCAAGGTTTGGTCAAGTTTGACCATATAGTTTTCCACAAAGTCAGTTTCAAGTTTCTGAATAACCATCAGTTTTCTCAGGTCTCACTTATGAAAACCACCCAAAACTATACTTTTATGAACTGGGATGTTCATCCCTGACACTGACTGCATATGAGATGGTTTTCCGCTGTGACAATGCAAAAAGCTGCGAGTTCCTCAAAGTGAGTGTTTTCAGCGAGAGAACGCGTAACCAAGGTTTGGTCAAGTTTGATAACAGCGTTTTTCCACAAAGTCAGTTTTGAGTTCCTGTATAACCATCAGCTTTCTCATGTCTCACTGATGAAAACAACCCCAAACCATACTTTTTTTGAAAGGGATGTTCATTTCTGACACTGACTCTGCATATGAGATGGTTTTCCGCTGTGACAATGCAAAACGCTTCGAGTTCCTCAAAGTGAGTGTTCTCAGGCAAGAGAACGCGTTTGCGGCCATAAAAACAGAGATTGCTGTTTCTCCAAAACCATGAATGCTAGATGGCTGATTCTTTAGTATGTTATACAGGGTCCCACCCCATACAAGAAACCAAGGTTTGGTCAAGTTTGATCACACAGTTTTTCCACAAAGACAGTTTCAAGTTCCTGTATAACCATCAGTTTTCCCATGTCTCACTTATGAAAACCACCCAAAACCATACTTTTATGAACTGGGATGTTCATCCCTGACACTGTCTGTGCATATGAGCTGGTTTTCCGCTGTGACAATGCAAAACGCTTCGAGTTCGTCAGTGAGTGTTCTCAGCGAGAGAACGCGTTTGCGGCCATAAAAACAGAGATTGCTGTTTCTCCAAAACCATGAATGCTAGATGGCTGATTCTTTAGTATGTTATACAGGGTCCCACCCCATGCAAGTAAACCAAGGTTTGGTCAAGTTTGATCACACAGTTTTTCCACAACGTCAGTTTCAAGTTCCTGTATAACCATCAGTTTCCCCATGTCTCATTTATGAAAACCACCCAAAACTATACTTTTATGAACTGGGATGTTCATCCCTGACACTGACTGCATATGAGATGGTTTTCCGCTGTGACAATGCAAAAAGCTGCGAGTTCCTCAAAGTGAGTGTTTTCAGCGAGAGAACGCGTAACCAAGGTTTGGTCAAGTTTGATAACAGCGTTTTTCCACAAAGTCAGTTTCAAGTTCCTGTATAACCATCAGTTTTCTCATGTCTCACTTATGAAAACCACCCAAAACCATACTTTTATGGACTGGGATGTTCATCCCTGACACTGACTCTGCATATGAGATGGTTTTCCGCTGTGACAATGCAAAACGCTTCGAGTTCCTCAAAGTGAGTGTTCTCAGCGAGAGAATGCCTTTGTGGCCATAAAAACCGAGATTGTTGTCCAAAACCATGAATGCTAGATGGCTGATTCTTTATTTTGTTATACAGGGTCCCACCCCATAGAAGAAACCAAGGTTTGGTCAAGTTTGACCATATAGTTTTCCACAAAGTCAGTTTCAAGTTTCTGAATAACCATCAGTTTTCTCAGGTCTCACTTATGAAAACCACCCAAAACTATACTTTTATGAACTGGGATGTTCATCCCTGACACTGACTGCATATGAGATGGTTTTCCGCTGTGATAATGCAAAACGCTTCGAGTTCCTCAAAGTGAGTGTTCTCAGGCGAGAGAACGCGTTTGCGGCCATAAAAACCGAGATTGCTGTTTCTCCAAAACCATGAATGCTAGATGGCTGATTCTTTAGTATGTTATACAGGGTCCGACCCCATACAAGAAACCAAGGTTTGGTCAATTTTGATCACACAGTTTTTCCACAACGTCAGTTTCAAGTTCCTGTATAACCATCAGTTTTCTCATGTCTCACTTGTGAAAACAATCCAAAACAACACTTTTATTGACTGGGATGTTCATCCCTGACACTGACTCTGCATATGAGATGGTTTTCCGCTGTGACAATGCAAAAAGCTGCAAGCTCCATGAACCATGAATGCTAGATGGCTGATTCTTTAGCATGATATACAGGGTCCCACCCCATACAAGAAACCAAGGTTTGGTCAAGTTTGATCACACCGTTTTTCCACAAAGTCAGTTTCAAGTTTCTGAATAACCATCAGTTTTCTCAAGTCTCACTGATGAAAACCACCCAAAACTATACTTTTATGAACTGGGATGTTCATCCCTGACACTGACTCTGCATATGAGATGGTTTTCCATTGTGACAATAAAAAAAGCTGCGAGTTCCTCAAAGTGAGTGTTTTCAGCGAGAGAACGCGTTTGCGGCCATAAAAACAGAGATTGCTGTTTCTCCAAAACCATGCATGTTAGATGGCTGATTCTTTAGTATGTTATACAGGATCTCACCCCATACAAGGAACCAAGGTTTGGTCAAGTTTGATCACACAGTTTTTCCACAATGTCAGTTTCAAGTTCCTGTATAACCATCAGTTTTCTCATGTCTCACTTATGAAAACAATCCAAAACTATACTTTTATGAACTGGGATGTTCATCCCTGACACTGACTGCATATGAGATGGTTTTCCGCTGTGACAATGCAAAAAGCTGCGAGTTCCTCAAAGTGAGTGTTTTCAGCGAGAGAACGCGTAACCAAGGTTTGGTCAAGTTTGATAACAGCGTTTTTCCACAAAGTCAGTTTTGAGTTCCTGTATAACCATCAGCTTTCTCATGTCTCACTGATGAAAACAACCCCAAACCATACTTTTTTTGAAAGGGATGTTCATTTCTGACACTGACTCTGCATATGAGATGGTTTTCCGCTGTGACAATGCAAAACGCTTCGAGTTCCTCAAAGTGAGTGTTCTCAGGCAAGAGAACGCGTTTGCGGCCATAAAAACAGAGATTGCTGTTTCTCCAAAACCATGAATGCTAGATGGCTGATTCTTTAGTATGTTATACAGGGTCCCACCCCATACAAGAAACCAAGGTTTGGTCAAGTTTGATCACACAGTTTTTCCACAAAGACAGTTTCAAGTTCCTGTATAACCATCAGTTTTCCCATGTCTCACTTATGAAAACCACCCAAAACCATACTTTTATGAACTGGGATGTTCATCCCTGACACTGTCTGTGCATATGAGCTGGTTTTCCGCTGTGACAATGCAAAACGCTTCGAGTTCGTCAGTGAGTGTTCTCAGCGAGAGAACGCGTTTGCGGCCATAAAAACAGAGATTGCTGTTTCTCCAAAACCATGAATGCTAGATGGCTGATTCTTTAGTATGTTATACAGGGTCCCACCCCATGCAAGTAAACCAAGGTTTGGTCAAGTTTGATCACACAGTTTTTCCACAACGTCAGTTTCAAGTTCCTGTATAACCATCAGTTTCCCCATGTCTCATTTATGAAAACCACCCAAAACTATACTTTTATGAACTGGGATGTTCATCCCTGACACTGACTGCATATGAGATGGTTTTCCGCTGTGACAATGCAAAAAGCTGCGAGTTCCTCAAAGTGAGTGTTTTCAGCGAGAGAACGCGTAACCAAGGTTTGGTCAAGTTTGATAACAGCGTTTTTCCACAAAGTCAGTTTCAAGTTCCTGTATAACCATCAGTTTTCTCATGTCTCACTTATGAAAACCACCCAAAACCATACTTTTATGGACTGGGATGTTCATCCCTGACACTGACTCTGCATATGAGATGGTTTTCCGCTGTGACAATGCAAAACGCTTCGAGTTCCTCAAAGTGAGTGTTCTCAGCGAGAGAATGCCTTTGTGGCCATAAAAACCGAGATTGTTGTCCAAAACCATGAATGCTAGATGGCTGATTCTTTATTTTGTTATACAGGGTCCCACCCCATAGAAGAAACCAAGGTTTGGTCAAGTTTGACCATATAGTTTTCCACAAAGTCAGTTTCAAGTTTCTGAATAACCATCAGTTTTCTCAGGTCTCACTTATGAAAACCACCCAAAACTATACTTTTATGAACTGGGATGTTCATCCCTGACACTGACTGCATATGAGATGGTTTTCCGCTGTGATAATGCAAAACGCTTCGAGTTCCTCAAAGTGAGTGTTCTCAGGCGAGAGAACGCGTTTGCGGCCATAAAAACCGAGATTGCTGTTTCTCCAAAACCATGAATGCTAGATGGCTGATTCTTTAGTATGTTATACAGGGTCCGACCCCATACAAGAAACCAAGGTTTGGTCAATTTTGATCACACAGTTTTTCCACAACGTCAGTTTCAAGTTCCTGTATAACCATCAGTTTTCTCATGTCTCACTTGTGAAAACAATCCAAAACAACACTTTTATTGACTGGGATGTTCATCCCTGACACTGACTCTGCATATGAGATGGTTTTCCGCTGTGACAATGCAAAACGCTTCGAGTTCGTCAGTGAGTGTTCTCAGCGAGAGAACGCGTTTGCGGCCATAAAAACAGAGATTGCTGTTTCTCCAAAACCATGAATGCTAGATGGCTGATTCTTTAGTATGTTATACAGGGTCCCACACCCCATACAAGAAACCAAGGTTCGGTCAAGTTTGATCACACCGTTTTTCCACAAAGTCAGTTTCAAGTTCCTGTATAACCATCAGCTTTCCCATGTCTCACTTATGAAAACAACCCCAAACCATACTTTTTTTTAAAGGGATTTTCATCCCTGATACTGACTCTGCATATGATATGGTTTTCCGCTGTGACAATGCAAAAAGCGGCGAGTTCCTCAAAGTGAGTGTTTTCAGCGAGAGAACGCGTTTGCGGCCATAAAAACAGAGATTGCTGTTTCTCCAAAACCATGAATGCTAGATGGCTGATTCTTTAGTATGTTATACAGGGTCCCACCCCATGCAAGAAACCAAGGTTTGGTCAAGTTTGATCACACAGTTTTTCCACAACGTCAGTTTCAAGTTCCTGTATAACCATCAGTTTTCCCATGTCTCACTTATGAAAACCACCCAAAACTATACTTTTATGAACTAGGATGTTCATCCCTGACACTGACTGCATATGAGATGGTTTTCCGCTCTGACAATGCAAAACGCTTCGAGTTCCTCAAAGTGAGTGTTCTCAGGCGAGAGAACGCGTTTGCGGCCATAAAAACAGAGATTGCTGTTTCTCCAAAACCATGAATGCTAGATGGCTGATTCTTTAGTATGTTATACAAAGTCCCACCCCATACAAGAAACCAAGGTTCGGTCAAGTTTGATCACACCGTTTTTCCAAAAAGTCAGTTTCAAGTTCCTGTATAACCATCAGCTTTTCATGTCTCACTTATGAAAACAACCCCAAACCATACTTTTTTTTAAAGGGATTTTCATCCCAGACACTGACTCTGCATATGAGATGGTTTTCCGCTCTGACAATGCAAAACGCTTCGAGTTCCTCAAAGTGAGTGTTCTCAGGCAAGAGAACGCGTTTGCGGCCATAAAAACAGAGATTGCTGTTTCTCCAAAACCATGAATGCTAGATGGCTGATTCTTTAGTATGTTATACAAAGTCCCACCCCATACAAGAAACCAAGGTTCGGTCAAGTTTGATCACACCGTTTTTCCAAAAAGTCATTTTCAAGTTCCTGTATAACCATCAGCTTTCTCATGTCTCACTTATGAAAACAACCCCAAACCATACTTTTATTGAAAGGGATGTTCATCTCTGACACTGACTGCATATGAGATGGTTTTCCGCTGTGACAATGCAAAACGCTTCGAGTTCCTCAAAGTGAGTGTTCTCAGGCGAGAGAACGCGTTTGCGGCCATAAAAACAGAGATTGCTGTTTCTCCAAAACCATGAATGCTAGATGGCTGATTCTTTAGTATGTTATACAGGGTCCCACCCCATACAAGAAACCAAGGTTCGGTCAAGTTTGATCACACCGTTTTTCCACAAAGTCAGTTTCAAGTTCCTGTATAACCATCAGCTTTCTCATGTCTCATTTATGAAAACAACCCCAAACCATACTTTTTTTTAAAGGGATTTTCATCCCAGACACTGACTCTGCATATGATATGGTTTTCCGCTGTGACAATGCAAAAAGCGGCGAGTTCCTCAAAGTGAGTGTTTTCAGCGAGAGAACGCGTTTGCGACCATAAAAACAGAGATTGCTGTTTCTCCAAAACCATGAATGCTAGATGGCTGATTCTTTAGTATGTTATACAGGGTCCCACCCCATACAAGAAACCAAGGTTTGGTCAAGTTTGATCACACAGTTTTTACACAAAGTCAGTTTCAAGTTCCTGTATAACCATCAGTTTTCTCATGTCTCACTTATGAAAACCACCCAAAACTATACTTTTATGAACTGGGATGTTCATCCCTGACACTGACTCTGCATATGAGATTGCTTTCCGCTGTGACAATGCAAAACGCTTCGAGTTCCTCAAAGTGAGTGTTCTCAGGCAAGAGAACGCGTTTGCGGCCATAAAAACAGAGATTGCTGTTTCTCCAAAACCATGAATGCTAGATGGCTGATTCTTTAGTATGTTATACAAGGTCCCACCCCATACAAGAAACCAAGGTTCGGTCAAGTTTGATCACAACGTTTTTCCACAAAGTCAGTTTCAAGTTCCTGTATAACCATCAGTTTTCTCATGTCTCACTTATGAAAACAATCCAAAAATACACTTTTATTGACTGGGATATTCATAATTGACACTGACTCTGCATATGATATGGTTTTCCGCTTTGACAATGCAAAAAGCTGCGAGTTCCTCAAAGTGAGTGTTCTCAGCGAGAGAACGCGTTTGCAGCCATAAAAACTGAGATTGCTGTTTCTCCAAAACCATGAATGCTAGATGGCTGATTCTTTAGTATGTTATACAGGGTCCCACCCCATACAAGAAACCAAGGTTCGGTCAAGTTTGATCACACAGTTTTTCCACAACGTCAGTTTCAATTTCCTGTAAAACCATCAGTTTTCTCATGTCTCACTTATGAAAACAATCCAAAAATACACTTTTATTGACTGGGATGTTTATAATTGACACTGACTCTGCATATGATATGGTTTTCCGCTGTGACAATGCAAAAAGCTGCGAGTTCCTCAAAGTGAGTGTTTTCAGCGAGAGAACGCGTTTGCGGCCATAAAAACCGAGATTGCTGTTTCTCCAAAACCATGAATGCTAGATGGCTGATTCTTTAGTATGTTATACAGGGTCCCACACCACACAAGAAACCAAGGTTTGGTCAAGTTTGATCACACAGTTTTTACACAAAGTCAGTTTCAAGTTCCTGTATAACCATCAGTTTTCTCATGTCTCACTTATGAAAACCACCCAAAACTATACTTTTATGAACTGGGATGTTCATCCCTGACACTGACTCTGCATATGAGATTGTTTTCCGCTGTGACAATGCAAAACGCTTCGAGTTCCTCAAAGTGAGTGTTCTCAGGCAAGAGAACGCGTTTGCGGCCATAAAAACAGAGATTGCTGTTTCTCCAAAACCATGAATGCTAGATGGCTGATTCTTTAGTATGTTATACAAGGTCCCACCCCATACAAGAAACCAAGGTTCGGTCAAGTTTGATCACAACGTTTTTCCACAAAGTCAGTTTCAAGTTCCTGTATAACCATCAGTTTTCTCATGTCTCACTTATGAAAACAATCCAAAAATACACTTTTTATTGACTGGGATATTCATAATTGACACTGACTCTGCATATGATATGGTTTTCCGCTCTGACAATGCAAAAAGCTGCGAGTTCCTCAAAGTGAGTGTTCTCAGCGAGAGAACGCGTTTGCAGCCATAAAAACTGAGATTGCTGTTTCTCCAAAAACATGAATGCTAGATGGCTGATTCTTTAGTATGTTATACAAGGTCCCACCCCATACAAGAAACCAAGGTTCGGTCAAGTTTGATCACAACGTTTTTCCACAAAGTCAGTTTCAATTTCCTGTAAAACCATCAGTTTTCTCATGTCTCACTTATGAAAACAATCCAAAAATACACTTTTATTGACTGGGATGTTTATAATTGACACTGACTCTGCATATGATATGGTTTTCCGCTGTGACAATGCAAAAAGCTGCGAGTTCCTCAAAGTGAGTGTTTTCAGCGAGAGAACGCGTTTGCGGCCATAAAAACCGAGATTGCTGTTTCTCCAAAACCATGAATGCTAGATGGCTGATTCTTTAGTATGTTATACAGGGTCCCACACCACACAAGAAACCAAGGTTCGGTTAAGTTTGATCAAACCGTTTTTCCACAAAGTCAGTTTCAAGTTCCTGTATAACCATCAGTTTTCCAGTGTCTCACTTATGAAAACCACCCAAAACTATACTTTTATGAACTGGGATGTTCATCCCTGACACTGACTGCATATGAGATGGTTTTCCGCTGTGACAATGCAAAAAGCTGCGAGTTCCTCAAAGTGAGTATTTTCAGCGAGAGAACGCCTTTGTGGCCTTAAAAACCGAGATTGCTGTCCAAAACCATGAATGCTAGATGGCTGATTCTTTATTATGTTATACAGGGTCCCACCCCATACAAGAAACCAAGGTTCGGTCAAGTTTGATCACACCGTTTTTCCACAAAGTCAGTTTTGAGTTCCTGTATAACCATCAGCTTTTTCATGTCTCACTGAAGAAAACAACCCCAAACCATACTTTTTTTGAAAGGGATGTTCATTTCTGACACTGACTCTGCATATGAGATGGTTTTCCGCTGTGACAATGCAAAACGCTTCGAGTTCCTCAAAGTGAGTGTTCTCAGGTGAGAGAACGCGTTTGCGGCCATAAAAACAGAGATTGCTGTTTCTCCAAAACCATGAATGCTAGATGGCTGATTCTTTAGTATGTTATACAGGGTCCCACCCCATACAAGAAACCAAGGTTTGGTCAAGTTTGATCACACAGTTTTTCCACAAAGACAGTTTCAAGTTCCTGTATAACCATCAGTTTTCCCATGTCTCACTTATGAAAACCACCCAAAACCATACTTTTATGAACTGGGATGTTCATCCCTGACACTGTCTGTGCATATGAGCTGGTTTTCCGCTGTGACAATGCAAAACGCTTCGAGTTCGTCAGTGAGTGTTCTCAGCGAGAGAACGCGTTTGCGGCCATAAAAACAGAGATTGCTGTTTCTCCAAAACCATGAATGCTAGATGGCTGATTCTTTAGTATGTTATACAGGGTCCCACCCCATACAAGAAACCAAGGTTCGGTCAAGTTTGATCACACAGTTTTTCCACAACGTCAGTTTCAAGTTCCTGTAAAACCATCAGTTTCCCCATGTCTCATTTATGAAAACCACCCAAAACTATACTTTTATGAACTGGGATGTTCATCCCTGACACTGACTGCATATGAGATGGTTTTCCGCTGTGACAATGCAAAAAGCTGCGAGTTCCTCAAAGTGAGTGTTTTCAGCGAGAGAACGCGTAACCAAGGTTTGGTCAAGTTTGATAACAGCGTTTTTCCACAAAGTCAGTTTCAAGTTCCTGTATAACCATCAGTTTTCTCATGTCTCACTTATGAAAACCACCCAAAACCATACTTTTATGAACTGGGATGTTCATCCCTGACACTGACTGCATATGAGATGGTTTTCCGCTGTGACAATGCAAAACGCTTCGAGTTCCTCAAAGTGAGTGTTCTCAGGCGAGAGAAAGCGTTTGCGGCCATAAAAACAGAGATTGCTGTTTCTCCAAAACCATGAATGCTAGATGGCTGATTCTTTAATATGTTATACAAAGTCCCACCCCATACAAGAAACCAAGGTTCGGTCAAGTTTGATCACACCGTTTTTCCAAAAAGTCAGTTTCAAGTTCCTGTATAACCATCAGCTTTCTCATGTCTCACTTATGAAAACAACCCCAAACCATACTTTTATTGAAAGGGATGTTCATCTCTGACACTGACTGCATATGAGATGGTTTTCCGCTGTGACAATGCAAAACGCTTCGAGTTCCTCAAAGTGAGTGTTCTCAGGCGAGAGAATGCGTTTGCGGCCATAAAAACAGAGATTGCTGTTTCTCCAAAACCATGAATGCTAGATGGCTGATTCTTTAGTATGTTATACAGGGTCCCACCCCATACAAGAAACCAAGGTTTGGTCAAGTTTGATCACAACGTTTTTCCACAAAGTCAGTTTCAAGTTCCTGTATAACCATCAGTGTTCTCATGTCTCACTTATGAAAACAATCCAAAAATACACTTTTATTGACTGGGATATTCATAATTGACACTGACTCTGCATATGATATGGTTTTCCGCTCTGACAATGCAAAAAGCTGCGAGTTCCTCAAAGTGAGTGTTCTCAGCGAGAGAACGCGTTTGCAGCCATAAAAACTGAGATTGCTGTTTCTCCAAAACCATGAATGCTAGATGGATGATTCTTTAGTATGTTATACAGGGTCCCACCCCATACAAGAAACCAAGGTTCGGTCAAGTTTGATCACACAGTTTTTCCACAACGTCAGTTTCAATTTCCTGTAAAACCATCAGTTTTCTCATGTCTCACTTATGAAAACAATCCAAAAATACACTTTTATTGACTGGGATGTTTATAATTGACACTGACTCTGCATATGATATGGTTTTCCGCTGTGACAATGCAAAAAGCTGCGAGTTCCTCAAAGTGAGTGTTTTCAGCGAGAGAACGCGTTTGCGGCCATAAAAACCGAGATTGCTGTTTCTCCAAAACCATGAATGCTAGATGGCTGATTCTTTAGTATGTTATACAGGGTCCCACACCACACAAGAAACCAAGGTTTGGTCAAGTTTGATCACACAGTTTTTACACAAAGTCAGTTTCAAGTTCCTGTATAACCATCAGTTTTCTCATGTCTCACTTATGAAAACCACCCAAAACTATACTTTTATGAACTGGGATGTTCATCCCTGACACTGACTGCATATGAGATGGTTTTCCGCTCTGACAATGCAAAACGCTTCGAGTTCCTCAAAGTGAGTGTTCTCAGGCGAGAGAACGCGTTTGCGGCCATAAAAACAGAGATTGCTGTTTCTCCAAAACCATGAATGCTAGATGGCTGATTCTTTAGTATGTTATACAAAGTCCCACCCCATACAAGAAACCAAGGTTCGGTCAAGTTTGATCACACCGTTTTTCCAAAAAGTCAGTTTTGAGTTCCTGTATAACCATCAGCTTTTTCATGTCTCACTGAAGAAAACAACCCCAAACCATACTTTTTTTGAAAGGGATGTTCATTTCTGACACTGACTCTGCATATGAGATGGTTTTCCGCTGTGACAATGCAAAACGCTTCGAGTTCCTCAAAGTGAGTGTTCTCAGCGAGAGAATGCCTTTGTGGCCATAAAAACCGAGATTGCTGTTTCTCCAAAACCATGAATGCTAGATGGCTGATTCTTTAGTATGTTATACAGGGTCCCACCCCATACAAGAAACCAAGGTTTGGTCAAGTTTGATCACACCGTTTTTCCACAAAGTCAGTTTCAAGTTCCTGTATAACCATCAGTTTTCCCATGTCTCACTTATGAAAACCACCCAAAACTATACTTTTATGAACTGGGATGTTCATTCCTGACACTGACTCTGCATATGAGATGGTTTTCCGCTGTGACAATGCAAAAAGCTGCAAGCTCCATGAACCATGAATGCTAGATGGCTGATTCTTTAGCATGATATACAGGGTCCCACCCCATACAAGAAACCAAGGTTTGGTCAAGTTTGATCACACCGTTTTTCCACAAAGTCAGTTTCAAGTTTCTGAATAACCATCAGTTTTCTCAAGTCTCACTGATGAAAACCACCCAAAACTATACTTTTATGAACTGGGATGTTCATCCCTGACACTGACTCTGCATATGAGATGGTTTTCCATTGTGACAATAAAAAAAGCTGCGAGTTCCTCAAAGTGAGTGTTTTCAGCGAGAGAACGCGTTTGCGGCCATAAAAACAGAGATTGCTGTTTCTCCAAAACCATGCATGCTAGATGGCTGATTCTTTAGTATGTTATACAGGATCTCACCCCATACAAGGAACCAAGGTTTGGTCAAGTTTGATCACACAGTTTTTCCACAATGTCAGTTTCAAGTTCCTGTATAACCATCAGTTTTCTCATGTCTCACTTATGAAAACAATCCAAAACTATACTTTTATGAACTGGGATGTTCATCCCTGACACTGACTGCATATGAGATGGTTTTCCGCTGTGACAATGCAAAAAGCTGCGAGTTCCTCAAAGTGAGTGTTTTCAGCGAGAGAACGCGTAACCAAGGTTTGGTCAAGTTTGATAACAGCGTTTTTCCACAAAGTCAGTTTTGAGTTCCTGTATAACCATCAGCTTTCTCATGTCTCACTGATGAAAACAACCCCAAACCATACTTTTTTTGAAAGGGATGTTCATTTCTGACACTGACTCTGCATATGAGATGGTTTTCCGCTGTGACAATGCAAAACGCTTCGAGTTCCTCAAAGTGAGTGTTCTCAGGCAAGAGAACGCGTTTGCGGCCATAAAAACAGAGATTGCTGTTTCTCCAAAACCATGAATGCTAGATGGCTGATTCTTTAGTATGTTATACAGGGTCCCACCCCATACAAGAAACCAAGGTTTGGTCAAGTTTGATCACACAGTTTTTCCACAAAGACAGTTTCAAGTTCCTGTATAACCATCAGTTTTCCCATGTCTCACTTATGAAAACCACCCAAAACCATACTTTTATGAACTGGGATGTTCATCCCTGACACTGTCTGTGCATATGAGCTGGTTTTCCGCTGTGACAATGCAAAACGCTTCGAGTTCGTCAGTGAGTGTTCTCAGCGAGAGAACGCGTTTGCGGCCATAAAAACAGAGATTGCTGTTTCTCCAAAACCATGAATGCTAGATGGCTGATTCTTTAGTATGTTATACAGGGTCCCACCCCATGCAAGTAAACCAAGGTTTGGTCAAGTTTGATCACACAGTTTTTCCACAACGTCAGTTTCAAGTTCCTGTATAACCATCAGTTTCCCCATGTCTCATTTATGAAAACCACCCAAAACTATACTTTTATGAACTGGGATGTTCATCCCTGACACTGACTGCATATGAGATGGTTTTCCGCTGTGACAATGCAAAAAGCTGCGAGTTCCTCAAAGTGAGTGTTTTCAGCGAGAGAACGCGTAACCAAGGTTTGGTCAAGTTTGATAACAGCGTTTTTCCACAAAGTCAGTTTCAAGTTCCTGTATAACCATCAGTTTTCTCATGTCTCACTTATGAAAACCACCCAAAACCATACTTTTATGGACTGGGATGTTCATCCCTGACACTGACTCTGCATATGAGATGGTTTTCCGCTGTGACAATGCAAAACGCTTCGAGTTCCTCAAAGTGAGTGTTCTCAGCGAGAGAATGCCTTTGTGGCCATAAAAACCGAGATTGTTGTCCAAAACCATGAATGCTAGATGGCTGATTCTTTATTTTGTTATACAGGGTCCCACCCCATAGAAGAAACCAAGGTTTGGTCAAGTTTGACCATATAGTTTTCCACAAAGTCAGTTTCAAGTTTCTGAATAACCATCAGTTTTCTCAGGTCTCACTTATGAAAACCACCCAAAACTATACTTTTATGAACTGGGATGTTCATCCCTGACACTGACTGCATATGAGATGGTTTTCCGCTGTGACAATGCAAAAAGCTGCGAGTTCCTCAAAGTGAGTGTTTTCAGCGAGAGAACGCGTAACCAAGGTTTGGTCAAGTTTGATAACAGCGTTTTTCCACAAAGTCAGTTTTGAGTTCCTGTATAACCATCAGCTTTCTCATGTCTCACTGATGAAAACAACCCCAAACCATACTTTTTTTGAAAGGGATGTTCATTTCTGACACTGACTCTGCATATGAGATGGTTTTCCGCTGTGACAATGCAAAACGCTTCGAGTTCCTCAAAGTGAGTGTTCTCAGGCAAGAGAACGCGTTTGCGGCCATAAAAACAGAGATTGCTGTTTCTCCAAAACCATGAATGCTAGATGGCTGATTCTTTAGTATGTTATACAGGGTCCCACCCCATACAAGAAACCAAGGTTTGGTCAAGTTTGATCACACAGTTTTTCCACAAAGACAGTTTCAAGTTCCTGTATAACCATCAGTTTTCCCATGTCTCACTTATGAAAACCACCCAAAACCATACTTTTATGAACTGGGATGTTCATCCCTGACACTGTCTGTGCATATGAGCTGGTTTTCCGCTGTGACAATGCAAAACGCTTCGAGTTCGTCAGTGAGTGTTCTCAGCGAGAGAACGCGTTTGCGGCCATAAAAACAGAGATTGCTGTTTCTCCAAAACCATGAATGCTAGATGGCTGATTCTTTAGTATGTTATACAGGGTCCCACCCCATGCAAGTAAACCAAGGTTTGGTCAAGTTTGATCACACAGTTTTTCCACAACGTCAGTTTCAAGTTCCTGTATAACCATCAGTTTCCCCATGTCTCATTTATGAAAACCACCCAAAACTATACTTTTATGAACTGGGATGTTCATCCCTGACACTGACTGCATATGAGATGGTTTTCCGCTGTGACAATGCAAAAAGCTGCGAGTTCCTCAAAGTGAGTGTTTTCAGCGAGAGAACGCGTAACCAAGGTTTGGTCAAGTTTGATAACAGCGTTTTTCCACAAAGTCAGTTTCAAGTTCCTGTATAACCATCAGTTTTCTCATGTCTCACTTATGAAAACCACCCAAAACCATACTTTTATGGACTGGGATGTTCATCCCTGACACTGACTCTGCATATGAGATGGTTTTCCGCTGTGACAATGCAAAACGCTTCGAGTTCCTCAAAGTGAGTGTTCTCAGCGAGAGAATGCCTTTGTGGCCATAAAAACCGAGATTGTTGTCCAAAACCATGAATGCTAGATGGCTGATTCTTTATTTTGTTATACAGGGTCCCACCCCATAGAAGAAACCAAGGTTTGGTCAAGTTTGACCATATAGTTTTCCACAAAGTCAGTTTCAAGTTTCTGAATAACCATCAGTTTTCTCAGGTCTCACTTATGAAAACCACCCAAAACTATACTTTTATGAACTGGGATGTTCATCCCTGACACTGACTGCATATGAGATGGTTTTCCGCTGTGATAATGCAAAACGCTTCGAGTTCCTCAAAGTGAGTGTTCTCAGGCGAGAGAACGCGTTTGCGGCCATAAAAACCGAGATTGCTGTTTCTCCAAAACCATGAATGCTAGATGGCTGATTCTTTAGTATGTTATACAGGGTCCGACCCCATACAAGAAACCAAGGTTTGGTCAATTTTGATCACACAGTTTTTCCACAACGTCAGTTTCAAGTTCCTGTATAACCATCAGTTTTCTCATGTCTCACTTGTGAAAACAATCCAAAACAACACTTTTATTGACTGGGATGTTCATCCCTGACACTGACTCTGCATATGAGATGGTTTTCCGCTGTGACAATGCAAAAAGCTGCAAGCTCCATGAACCATGAATGCTAGATGGCTGATTCTTTAGCATGATATACAGGGTCCCACCCCATACAAGAAACCAAGGTTTGGTCAAGTTTGATCACACCGTTTTTCCACAAAGTCAGTTTCAAGTTTCTGAATAACCATCAGTTTTCTCAAGTCTCACTGATGAAAACCACCCAAAACTATACTTTTATGAACTGGGATGTTCATCCCTGACACTGACTCTGCATATGAGATGGTTTTCCATTGTGACAATAAAAAAAGCTGCGAGTTCCTCAAAGTGAGTGTTTTCAGCGAGAGAACGCGTTTGCGGCCATAAAAACAGAGATTGCTGTTTCTCCAAAACCATGCATGTTAGATGGCTGATTCTTTAGTATGTTATACAGGATCTCACCCCATACAAGGAACCAAGGTTTGGTCAAGTTTGATCACACAGTTTTTCCACAATGTCAGTTTCAAGTTCCTGTATAACCATCAGTTTTCTCATGTCTCACTTATGAAAACAATCCAAAACTATACTTTTATGAACTGGGATGTTCATCCCTGACACTGACTGCATATGAGATGGTTTTCCGCTGTGACAATGCAAAAAGCTGCGAGTTCCTCAAAGTGAGTGTTTTCAGCGAGAGAACGCGTAACCAAGGTTTGGTCAAGTTTGATAACAGCGTTTTTCCACAAAGTCAGTTTTGAGTTCCTGTATAACCATCAGCTTTCTCATGTCTCACTGATGAAAACAACCCCAAACCATACTTTTTTTGAAAGGGATGTTCATTTCTGACACTGACTCTGCATATGAGATGGTTTTCCGCTGTGACAATGCAAAACGCTTCGAGTTCCTCAAAGTGAGTGTTCTCAGGCAAGAGAACGCGTTTGCGGCCATAAAAACAGAGATTGCTGTTTCTCCAAAACCATGAATGCTAGATGGCTGATTCTTTAGTATGTTATACAGGGTCCCACCCCATACAAGAAACCAAGGTTTGGTCAAGTTTGATCACACAGTTTTTCCACAAAGACAGTTTCAAGTTCCTGTATAACCATCAGTTTTCCCATGTCTCACTTATGAAAACCACCCAAAACCATACTTTTATGAACTGGGATGTTCATCCCTGACACTGTCTGTGCATATGAGCTGGTTTTCCGCTGTGACAATGCAAAACGCTTCGAGTTCGTCAGTGAGTGTTCTCAGCGAGAGAACGCGTTTGCGGCCATAAAAACAGAGATTGCTGTTTCTCCAAAACCATGAATGCTAGATGGCTGATTCTTTAGTATGTTATACAGGGTCCCACCCCATGCAAGTAAACCAAGGTTTGGTCAAGTTTGATCACACAGTTTTTCCACAACGTCAGTTTCAAGTTCCTGTATAACCATCAGTTTCCCCATGTCTCATTTATGAAAACCACCCAAAACTATACTTTTATGAACTGGGATGTTCATCCCTGACACTGACTGCATATGAGATGGTTTTCCGCTGTGACAATGCAAAAAGCTGCGAGTTCCTCAAAGTGAGTGTTTTCAGCGAGAGAACGCGTAACCAAGGTTTGGTCAAGTTTGATAACAGCGTTTTTCCACAAAGTCAGTTTCAAGTTCCTGTATAACCATCAGTTTTCTCATGTCTCACTTATGAAAACCACCCAAAACCATACTTTTATGGACTGGGATGTTCATCCCTGACACTGACTCTGCATATGAGATGGTTTTCCGCTGTGACAATGCAAAACGCTTCGAGTTCCTCAAAGTGAGTGTTCTCAGCGAGAGAATGCCTTTGTGGCCATAAAAACCGAGATTGTTGTCCAAAACCATGAATGCTAGATGGCTGATTCTTTATTTTGTTATACAGGGTCCCACCCCATAGAAGAAACCAAGGTTTGGTCAAGTTTGACCATATAGTTTTCCACAAAGTCAGTTTCAAGTTTCTGAATAACCATCAGTTTTCTCAGGTCTCACTTATGAAAACCACCCAAAACTATACTTTTATGAACTGGGATGTTCATCCCTGACACTGACTGCATATGAGATGGTTTTCCGCTGTGATAATGCAAAACGCTTCGAGTTCCTCAAAGTGAGTGTTCTCAGGCGAGAGAACGCGTTTGCGGCCATAAAAACCGAGATTGCTGTTTCTCCAAAACCATGAATGCTAGATGGCTGATTCTTTAGTATGTTATACAGGGTCCGACCCCATACAAGAAACCAAGGTTTGGTCAATTTTGATCACACAGTTTTTCCACAACGTCAGTTTCAAGTTCCTGTATAACCATCAGTTTTCTCATGTCTCACTTGTGAAAACAATCCAAAACAACACTTTTATTGACTGGGATGTTCATCCCTGACACTGACTCTGCATATGAGATGGTTTTCCGCTGTGACAATGCAAAACGCTTCGAGTTCGTCAGTGAGTGTTCTCAGCGAGAGAACGCGTTTGCGGCCATAAAAACAGAGATTGCTGTTTCTCCAAAACCATGAATGCTAGATGGCTGATTCTTTAGTATGTTATACAGGGTCCCACCCCATACAAGAAACCAAGGTTCGGTCAAGTTTGATCACACAGTTTTTCCACAACGTCAGTTTCAAGTTCCTGTAAAACCATCAGTTTCCCCATGTCTCATTTATGAAAACCACCCAAAACTATACTTTTATGAACTGGGATGTTCATCCCTGACACTGACTGCATATGAGATGGTTTTCCGCTGTGACAATGCAAAAAGCTGCGAGTTCCTCAAAGTGAGTGTTTTCAGCGAGAGAACGCGTAACCAAGGTTTGGTCAAGTTTGATAACAGCGTTTTTCCACAAAGTCAGTTTCAAGTTCCTGTATAACCATCAGTTTTCTCATGTCTCACTTATGAAAACCACCCAAAACCATACTTTTATGAACTGGGATGTTCATCCCTGACACTGACTGCATATGAGATGGTTTTCCGCTGTGACAATGCAAAACGCTTCGAGTTCCTCAAAGTGAGTGTTCTCAGGCGAGAGAAAGCGTTTGCGGCCATAAAAACAGAGATTGCTGTTTCTCCAAAACCATGAATGCTAGATGGCTGATTCTTTAATATGTTATACAAAGTCCCACCCCATACAAGAAACCAAGGTTCGGTCAAGTTTGATCACACCGTTTTTCCAAAAAGTCAGTTTCAAGTTCCTGTATAACCATCAGCTTTCTCATGTCTCACTTATGAAAACAACCCCAAACCATACTTTTATTGAAAGGGATGTTCATCTCTGACACTGACTGCATATGAGATGGTTTTCCGCTGTGACAATGCAAAACGCTTCGAGTTCCTCAAAGTGAGTGTTCTCAGGCGAGAGAATGCGTTTGCGGCCATAAAAACAGAGATTGCTGTTTCTCCAAAACCATGAATGCTAGATGGCTGATTCTTTAGTATGTTATACAGGGTCCCACCCCATACAAGAAACCAAGGTTTGGTCAAGTTTGATCACAACGTTTTTCCACAAAGTCAGTTTCAAGTTCCTGTATAACCATCAGTGTTCTCATGTCTCACTTATGAAAACAATCCAAAAATACACTTTTATTGACTGGGATATTCATAATTGACACTGACTCTGCATATGATATGGTTTTCCGCTCTGACAATGCAAAAAGCTGCGAGTTCCTCAAAGTGAGTGTTCTCAGCGAGAGAACGCGTTTGCAGCCATAAAAACTGAGATTGCTGTTTCTCCAAAACCATGAATGCTAGATGGCTGATTCTTTAGTATGTTATACAGGGTCCCACCCCATACAAGAAACCAAGGTTCGGTCAAGTTTGATCACACAGTTTTTCCACAACGTCAGTTTCAATTTCCTGTAAAACCATCAGTTTTCTCATGTCTCACTTATGAAAACAATCCAAAAATACACTTTTATTGACTGGGATGTTTATAATTGACACTGACTCTGCATATGATATGGTTTTCCGCTGTGACAATGCAAAAAGCTGCGAGTTCCTCAAAGTGAGTGTTTTCAGCGAGAGAACGCGTTTGCGGCCATAAAAACCGAGATTGCTGTTTCTCCAAAACCATGAATGCTAGATGGCTGATTCTTTAGTATGTTATACAGGGTCCCACACCACACAAGAAACCAAGGTTTGGTCAAGTTTGATCACACAGTTTTTACACAAAGTCAGTTTCAAGTTCCTGTATAACCATCAGTTTTCTCATGTCTCACTTATGAAAACCACCCAAAACTATACTTTTATGAACTGGGATGTTCATCCCTGACACTGACTGCATATGAGATGGTTTTCCGCTCTGACAATGCAAAACGCTTCGAGTTCCTCAAAGTGAGTGTTCTCAGGCGAGAGAACGCGTTTGCGGCCATAAAAACAGAGATTGCTGTTTCTCCAAAACCATGAATGCTAGATGGCTGATTCTTTAGTATGTTATACAAAGTCCCACCCCATACAAGAAACCAAGGTTCGGTCAAGTTTGATCACACCGTTTTTCCAAAAAGTCAGTTTTGAGTTCCTGTATAACCATCAGCTTTTTCATGTCTCACTGAAGAAAACAACCCCAAACCATACTTTTTTTGAAAGGGATGTTCATTTCTGACACTGACTCTGCATATGAGATGGTTTTCCGCTGTGACAATGCAAAACGCTTCGAGTTCCTCAAAGTGAGTGTTCTCAGCGAGAGAATGCCTTTGTGGCCATAAAAACCGAGATTGCTGTTTCTCCAAAACCATGAATGCTAGATGGCTGATTCTTTAGTATGTTATACAGGGTCCCACCCCATACAAGAAACCAAGGTTTGGTCAAGTTTGATCACACCGTTTTTCCACAAAGTCAGTTTCAAGTTCCTGTATAACCATCAGTTTTCCCATGTCTCACTTATGAAAACCACCCAAAACTATACTTTTATGAACTGGGATGTTCATTCCTGACACTGACTCTGCATATGAGATGGTTTTCCGCTGTGACAATGCAAAAAGCTGCAAGCTCCATGAACCATGAATGCTAGATGGCTGATTCTTTAGCATGATATACAGGGTCCCACCCCATACAAGAAACCAAGGTTTGGTCAAGTTTGATCACACCGTTTTTCCACAAAGTCAGTTTCAAGTTTCTGAATAACCATCAGTTTTCTCAAGTCTCACTGATGAAAACCACCCAAAACTATACTTTTATGAACTGGGATGTTCATCCCTGACACTGACTCTGCATATGAGATGGTTTTCCATTGTGACAATAAAAAAAGCTGCGAGTTCCTCAAAGTGAGTGTTTTCAGCGAGAGAACGCGTTTGCGGCCATAAAAACAGAGATTGCTGTTTCTCCAAAACCATGCATGCTAGATGGCTGATTCTTTAGTATGTTATACAGGATCTCACCCCATACAAGGAACCAAGGTTTGGTCAAGTTTGATCACACAGTTTTTCCACAATGTCAGTTTCAAGTTCCTGTATAACCATCAGTTTTCTCATGTCTCACTTATGAAAACAATCCAAAACTATACTTTTATGAACTGGGATGTTCATCCCTGACACTGACTGCATATGAGATGGTTTTCCGCTGTGACAATGCAAAAAGCTGCGAGTTCCTCAAAGTGAGTGTTTTCAGCGAGAGAACGCGTAACCAAGGTTTGGTCAAGTTTGATAACAGCGTTTTTCCACAAAGTCAGTTTTGAGTTCCTGTATAACCATCAGCTTTCTCATGTCTCACTGATGAAAACAACCCCAAACCATACTTTTTTTGAAAGGGATGTTCATTTCTGACACTGACTCTGCATATGAGATGGTTTTCCGCTGTGACAATGCAAAACGCTTCGAGTTCCTCAAAGTGAGTGTTCTCAGGCAAGAGAACGCGTTTGCGGCCATAAAAACAGAGATTGCTGTTTCTCCAAAACCATGAATGCTAGATGGCTGATTCTTTAGTATGTTATACAGGGTCCCACCCCATACAAGAAACCAAGGTTTGGTCAAGTTTGATCACACAGTTTTTCCACAAAGACAGTTTCAAGTTCCTGTATAACCATCAGTTTTCCCATGTCTCACTTATGAAAACCACCCAAAACCATACTTTTATGAACTGGGATGTTCATCCCTGACACTGTCTGTGCATATGAGCTGGTTTTCCGCTGTGACAATGCAAAACGCTTCGAGTTCGTCAGTGAGTGTTCTCAGCGAGAGAACGCGTTTGCGGCCATAAAAACAGAGATTGCTGTTTCTCCAAAACCATGAATGCTAGATGGCTGATTCTTTAGTATGTTATACAGGGTCCCACCCCATGCAAGTAAACCAAGGTTTGGTCAAGTTTGATCACACAGTTTTTCCACAACGTCAGTTTCAAGTTCCTGTATAACCATCAGTTTCCCCATGTCTCATTTATGAAAACCACCCAAAACTATACTTTTATGAACTGGGATGTTCATCCCTGACACTGACTGCATATGAGATGGTTTTCCGCTGTGACAATGCAAAAAGCTGCGAGTTCCTCAAAGTGAGTGTTTTCAGCGAGAGAACGCGTAACCAAGGTTTGGTCAAGTTTGATAACAGCGTTTTTCCACAAAGTCAGTTTCAAGTTCCTGTATAACCATCAGTTTTCTCATGTCTCACTTATGAAAACCACCCAAAACCATACTTTTATGGACTGGGATGTTCATCCCTGACACTGACTCTGCATATGAGATGGTTTTCCGCTGTGACAATGCAAAACGCTTCGAGTTCCTCAAAGTGAGTGTTCTCAGCGAGAGAATGCCTTTGTGGCCATAAAAACCGAGATTGTTGTCCAAAACCATGAATGCTAGATGGCTGATTCTTTATTTTGTTATACAGGGTCCCACCCCATAGAAGAAACCAAGGTTTGGTCAAGTTTGACCATATAGTTTTCCACAAAGTCAGTTTCAAGTTTCTGAATAACCATCAGTTTTCTCAGGTCTCACTTATGAAAACCACCCAAAACTATACTTTTATGAACTGGGATGTTCATCCCTGACACTGACTGCATATGAGATGGTTTTCCGCTGTGACAATGCAAAAAGCTGCGAGTTCCTCAAAGTGAGTGTTTTCAGCGAGAGAACGCGTAACCAAGGTTTGGTCAAGTTTGATAACAGCGTTTTTCCACAAAGTCAGTTTTGAGTTCCTGTATAACCATCAGCTTTCTCATGTCTCACTGATGAAAACAACCCCAAACCATACTTTTTTTGAAAGGGATGTTCATTTCTGACACTGACTCTGCATATGAGATGGTTTTCCGCTGTGACAATGCAAAACGCTTCGAGTTCCTCAAAGTGAGTGTTCTCAGGCAAGAGAACGCGTTTGCGGCCATAAAAACAGAGATTGCTGTTTCTCCAAAACCATGAATGCTAGATGGCTGATTCTTTAGTATGTTATACAGGGTCCCACCCCATACAAGAAACCAAGGTTTGGTCAAGTTTGATCACACAGTTTTTCCACAAAGACAGTTTCAAGTTCCTGTATAACCATCAGTTTTCCCATGTCTCACTTATGAAAACCACCCAAAACCATACTTTTATGAACTGGGATGTTCATCCCTGACACTGTCTGTGCATATGAGCTGGTTTTCCGCTGTGACAATGCAAAACGCTTCGAGTTCGTCAGTGAGTGTTCTCAGCGAGAGAACGCGTTTGCGGCCATAAAAACAGAGATTGCTGTTTCTCCAAAACCATGAATGCTAGATGGCTGATTCTTTAGTATGTTATACAGGGTCCCACCCCATGCAAGTAAACCAAGGTTTGGTCAAGTTTGATCACACAGTTTTTCCACAACGTCAGTTTCAAGTTCCTGTATAACCATCAGTTTCCCCATGTCTCATTTATGAAAACCACCCAAAACTATACTTTTATGAACTGGGATGTTCATCCCTGACACTGACTGCATATGAGATGGTTTTCCGCTGTGACAATGCAAAAAGCTGCGAGTTCCTCAAAGTGAGTGTTTTCAGCGAGAGAACGCGTAACCAAGGTTTGGTCAAGTTTGATAACAGCGTTTTTCCACAAAGTCAGTTTCAAGTTCCTGTATAACCATCAGTTTTCTCATGTCTCACTTATGAAAACCACCCAAAACCATACTTTTATGGACTGGGATGTTCATCCCTGACACTGACTCTGCATATGAGATGGTTTTCCGCTGTGACAATGCAAAACGCTTCGAGTTCCTCAAAGTGAGTGTTCTCAGCGAGAGAATGCCTTTGTGGCCATAAAAACCGAGATTGTTGTCCAAAACCATGAATGCTAGATGGCTGATTCTTTATTTTGTTATACAGGGTCCCACCCCATAGAAGAAACCAAGGTTTGGTCAAGTTTGACCATATAGTTTTCCACAAAGTCAGTTTCAAGTTTCTGAATAACCATCAGTTTTCTCAGGTCTCACTTATGAAAACCACCCAAAACTATACTTTTATGAACTGGGATGTTCATCCCTGACACTGACTGCATATGAGATGGTTTTCCGCTGTGATAATGCAAAACGCTTCGAGTTCCTCAAAGTGAGTGTTCTCAGGCGAGAGAACGCGTTTGCGGCCATAAAAACCGAGATTGCTGTTTCTCCAAAACCATGAATGCTAGATGGCTGATTCTTTAGTATGTTATACAGGGTCCGACCCCATACAAGAAACCAAGGTTTGGTCAATTTTGATCACACAGTTTTTCCACAACGTCAGTTTCAAGTTCCTGTATAACCATCAGTTTTCTCATGTCTCACTTGTGAAAACAATCCAAAACAACACTTTTATTGACTGGGATGTTCATCCCTGACACTGACTCTGCATATGAGATGGTTTTCCGCTGTGACAATGCAAAAAGCTGCAAGCTCCATGAACCATGAATGCTAGATGGCTGATTCTTTAGCATGATATACAGGGTCCCACCCCATACAAGAAACCAAGGTTTGGTCAAGTTTGATCACACCGTTTTTCCACAAAGTCAGTTTCAAGTTTCTGAATAACCATCAGTTTTCTCAAGTCTCACTGATGAAAACCACCCAAAACTATACTTTTATGAACTGGGATGTTCATCCCTGACACTGACTCTGCATATGAGATGGTTTTCCATTGTGACAATAAAAAAAGCTGCGAGTTCCTCAAAGTGAGTGTTTTCAGCGAGAGAACGCGTTTGCGGCCATAAAAACAGAGATTGCTGTTTCTCCAAAACCATGCATGTTAGATGGCTGATTCTTTAGTATGTTATACAGGATCTCACCCCATACAAGGAACCAAGGTTTGGTCAAGTTTGATCACACAGTTTTTCCACAATGTCAGTTTCAAGTTCCTGTATAACCATCAGTTTTCTCATGTCTCACTTATGAAAACAATCCAAAACTATACTTTTATGAACTGGGATGTTCATCCCTGACACTGACTGCATATGAGATGGTTTTCCGCTGTGACAATGCAAAAAGCTGCGAGTTCCTCAAAGTGAGTGTTTTCAGCGAGAGAACGCGTAACCAAGGTTTGGTCAAGTTTGATAACAGCGTTTTTCCACAAAGTCAGTTTTGAGTTCCTGTATAACCATCAGCTTTCTCATGTCTCACTGATGAAAACAACCCCAAACCATACTTTTTTTGAAAGGGATGTTCATTTCTGACACTGACTCTGCATATGAGATGGTTTTCCGCTGTGACAATGCAAAACGCTTCGAGTTCCTCAAAGTGAGTGTTCTCAGGCAAGAGAACGCGTTTGCGGCCATAAAAACAGAGATTGCTGTTTCTCCAAAACCATGAATGCTAGATGGCTGATTCTTTAGTATGTTATACAGGGTCCCACCCCATACAAGAAACCAAGGTTTGGTCAAGTTTGATCACACAGTTTTTCCACAAAGACAGTTTCAAGTTCCTGTATAACCATCAGTTTTCCCATGTCTCACTTATGAAAACCACCCAAAACCATACTTTTATGAACTGGGATGTTCATCCCTGACACTGTCTGTGCATATGAGCTGGTTTTCCGCTGTGACAATGCAAAACGCTTCGAGTTCGTCAGTGAGTGTTCTCAGCGAGAGAACGCGTTTGCGGCCATAAAAACAGAGATTGCTGTTTCTCCAAAACCATGAATGCTAGATGGCTGATTCTTTAGTATGTTATACAGGGTCCCACCCCATGCAAGTAAACCAAGGTTTGGTCAAGTTTGATCACACAGTTTTTCCACAACGTCAGTTTCAAGTTCCTGTATAACCATCAGTTTCCCCATGTCTCATTTATGAAAACCACCCAAAACTATACTTTTATGAACTGGGATGTTCATCCCTGACACTGACTGCATATGAGATGGTTTTCCGCTGTGACAATGCAAAAAGCTGCGAGTTCCTCAAAGTGAGTGTTTTCAGCGAGAGAACGCGTAACCAAGGTTTGGTCAAGTTTGATAACAGCGTTTTTCCACAAAGTCAGTTTCAAGTTCCTGTATAACCATCAGTTTTCTCATGTCTCACTTATGAAAACCACCCAAAACCATACTTTTATGGACTGGGATGTTCATCCCTGACACTGACTCTGCATATGAGATGGTTTTCCGCTGTGACAATGCAAAACGCTTCGAGTTCCTCAAAGTGAGTGTTCTCAGCGAGAGAATGCCTTTGTGGCCATAAAAACCGAGATTGTTGTCCAAAACCATGAATGCTAGATGGCTGATTCTTTATTTTGTTATACAGGGTCCCACCCCATAGAAGAAACCAAGGTTTGGTCAAGTTTGACCATATAGTTTTCCACAAAGTCAGTTTCAAGTTTCTGAATAACCATCAGTTTTCTCAGGTCTCACTTATGAAAACCACCCAAAACTATACTTTTATGAACTGGGATGTTCATCCCTGACACTGACTGCATATGAGATGGTTTTCCGCTGTGATAATGCAAAACGCTTCGAGTTCCTCAAAGTGAGTGTTCTCAGGCGAGAGAACGCGTTTGCGGCCATAAAAACCGAGATTGCTGTTTCTCCAAAACCATGAATGCTAGATGGCTGATTCTTTAGTATGTTATACAGGGTCCGACCCCATACAAGAAACCAAGGTTTGGTCAATTTTGATCACACAGTTTTTCCACAACGTCAGTTTCAAGTTCCTGTATAACCATCAGTTTTCTCATGTCTCACTTGTGAAAACAATCCAAAACAACACTTTTATTGACTGGGATGTTCATCCCTGACACTGACTCTGCATATGAGATGGTTTTCCGCTGTGACAATGCAAAACGCTTCGAGTTCGTCAGTGAGTGTTCTCAGCGAGAGAACGCGTTTGCGGCCATAAAAACAGAGATTGCTGTTTCTCCAAAACCATGAATGCTAGATGGCTGATTCTTTAGTATGTTATACAGGGTCCCACACCCCATACAAGAAACCAAGGTTCGGTCAAGTTTGATCACACCGTTTTTCCACAAAGTCAGTTTCAAGTTCCTGTATAACCATCAGCTTTCCCATGTCTCACTTATGAAAACAACCCCAAACCATACTTTTTTTTAAAGGGATTTTCATCCCTGATACTGACTCTGCATATGATATGGTTTTCCGCTGTGACAATGCAAAAAGCGGCGAGTTCCTCAAAGTGAGTGTTTTCAGCGAGAGAACGCGTTTGCGGCCATAAAAACAGAGATTGCTGTTTCTCCAAAACCATGAATGCTAGATGGCTGATTCTTTAGTATGTTATACAGGGTCCCACCCCATGCAAGAAACCAAGGTTTGGTCAAGTTTGATCACACAGTTTTTCCACAACGTCAGTTTCAAGTTCCTGTATAACCATCAGTTTTCCCATGTCTCACTTATGAAAACCACCCAAAACTATACTTTTATGAACTAGGATGTTCATCCCTGACACTGACTGCATATGAGATGGTTTTCCGCTCTGACAATGCAAAACGCTTCGAGTTCCTCAAAGTGAGTGTTCTCAGGCGAGAGAACGCGTTTGCGGCCATAAAAACAGAGATTGCTGTTTCTCCAAAACCATGAATGCTAGATGGCTGATTCTTTAGTATGTTATACAAAGTCCCACCCCATACAAGAAACCAAGGTTCGGTCAAGTTTGATCACACCGTTTTTCCAAAAAGTCAGTTTCAAGTTCCTGTATAACCATCAGCTTTTCATGTCTCACTTATGAAAACAACCCCAAACCATACTTTTTTTTAAAGGGATTTTCATCCCAGACACTGACTCTGCATATGAGATGGTTTTCCGCTCTGACAATGCAAAACGCTTCGAGTTCCTCAAAGTGAGTGTTCTCAGGCAAGAGAACGCGTTTGCGGCCATAAAAACAGAGATTGCTGTTTCTCCAAAACCATGAATGCTAGATGGCTGATTCTTTAGTATGTTATACAAAGTCCCACCCCATACAAGAAACCAAGGTTCGGTCAAGTTTGATCACACCGTTTTTCCAAAAAGTCATTTTCAAGTTCCTGTATAACCATCAGCTTTCTCATGTCTCACTTATGAAAACAACCCCAAACCATACTTTTATTGAAAGGGATGTTCATCTCTGACACTGACTGCATATGAGATGGTTTTCCGCTGTGACAATGCAAAACGCTTCGAGTTCCTCAAAGTGAGTGTTCTCAGGCGAGAGAACGCGTTTGCGGCCATAAAAACAGAGATTGCTGTTTCTCCAAAACCATGAATGCTAGATGGCTGATTCTTTAGTATGTTATACAGGGTCCCACCCCATACAAGAAACCAAGGTTCGGTCAAGTTTGATCACACCGTTTTTCCACAAAGTCAGTTTCAAGTTCCTGTATAACCATCAGCTTTCTCATGTCTCATTTATGAAAACAACCCCAAACCATACTTTTTTTTAAAGGGATTTTCATCCCAGACACTGACTCTGCATATGATATGGTTTTCCGCTGTGACAATGCAAAAAGCGGCGAGTTCCTCAAAGTGAGTGTTTTCAGCGAGAGAACGCGTTTGCGACCATAAAAACAGAGATTGCTGTTTCTCCAAAACCATGAATGCTAGATGGCTGATTCTTTAGTATGTTATACAGGGTCCCACCCCATACAAGAAACCAAGGTTTGGTCAAGTTTGATCACACAGTTTTTACACAAAGTCAGTTTCAAGTTCCTGTATAACCATCAGTTTTCTCATGTCTCACTTATGAAAACCACCCAAAACTATACTTTTATGAACTGGGATGTTCATCCCTGACACTGACTCTGCATATGAGATTGCTTTCCGCTGTGACAATGCAAAACGCTTCGAGTTCCTCAAAGTGAGTGTTCTCAGGCAAGAGAACGCGTTTGCGGCCATAAAAACAGAGATTGCTGTTTCTCCAAAACCATGAATGCTAGATGGCTGATTCTTTAGTATGTTATACAAGGTCCCACCCCATACAAGAAACCAAGGTTCGGTCAAGTTTGATCACAACGTTTTTCCACAAAGTCAGTTTCAAGTTCCTGTATAACCATCAGTTTTCTCATGTCTCACTTATGAAAACAATCCAAAAATACACTTTTATTGACTGGGATATTCATAATTGACACTGACTCTGCATATGATATGGTTTTCCGCTTTGACAATGCAAAAAGCTGCGAGTTCCTCAAAGTGAGTGTTCTCAGCGAGAGAACGCGTTTGCAGCCATAAAAACTGAGATTGCTGTTTCTCCAAAACCATGAATGCTAGATGGCTGATTCTTTAGTATGTTATACAGGGTCCCACCCCATACAAGAAACCAAGGTTCGGTCAAGTTTGATCACACAGTTTTTCCACAACGTCAGTTTCAATTTCCTGTAAAACCATCAGTTTTCTCATGTCTCACTTATGAAAACAATCCAAAAATACACTTTTATTGACTGGGATGTTTATAATTGACACTGACTCTGCATATGATATGGTTTTCCGCTGTGACAATGCAAAAAGCTGCGAGTTCCTCAAAGTGAGTGTTTTCAGCGAGAGAACGCGTTTGCGGCCATAAAAACCGAGATTGCTGTTTCTCCAAAACCATGAATGCTAGATGGCTGATTCTTTAGTATGTTATACAGGGTCCCACACCACACAAGAAACCAAGGTTTGGTCAAGTTTGATCACACAGTTTTTACACAAAGTCAGTTTCAAGTTCCTGTATAACCATCAGTTTTCTCATGTCTCACTTATGAAAACCACCCAAAACTATACTTTTATGAACTGGGATGTTCATCCCTGACACTGACTCTGCATATGAGATTGTTTTCCGCTGTGACAATGCAAAACGCTTCGAGTTCCTCAAAGTGAGTGTTCTCAGGCAAGAGAACGCGTTTGCGGCCATAAAAACAGAGATTGCTGTTTCTCCAAAACCATGAATGCTAGATGGCTGATTCTTTAGTATGTTATACAAGGTCCCACCCCATACAAGAAACCAAGGTTCGGTCAAGTTTGATCACAACGTTTTTCCACAAAGTCAGTTTCAAGTTCCTGTATAACCATCAGTTTTCTCATGTCTCACTTATGAAAACAATCCAAAAATACACTTTTTATTGACTGGGATATTCATAATTGACACTGACTCTGCATATGATATGGTTTTCCGCTCTGACAATGCAAAAAGCTGCGAGTTCCTCAAAGTGAGTGTTCTCAGCGAGAGAACGCGTTTGCAGCCATAAAAACTGAGATTGCTGTTTCTCCAAAAACATGAATGCTAGATGGCTGATTCTTTAGTATGTTATACAAGGTCCCACCCCATACAAGAAACCAAGGTTCGGTCAAGTTTGATCACAACGTTTTTCCACAAAGTCAGTTTCAATTTCCTGTAAAACCATCAGTTTTCTCATGTCTCACTTATGAAAACAATCCAAAAATACACTTTTATTGACTGGGATGTTTATAATTGACACTGACTCTGCATATGATATGGTTTTCCGCTGTGACAATGCAAAAAGCTGCGAGTTCCTCAAAGTGAGTGTTTTCAGCGAGAGAACGCGTTTGCGGCCATAAAAACCGAGATTGCTGTTTCTCCAAAACCATGAATGCTAGATGGCTGATTCTTTAGTATGTTATACAGGGTCCCACACCACACAAGAAACCAAGGTTCGGTTAAGTTTGATCAAACCGTTTTTCCACAAAGTCAGTTTCAAGTTCCTGTATAACCATCAGTTTTCCAGTGTCTCACTTATGAAAACCACCCAAAACTATACTTTTATGAACTGGGATGTTCATCCCTGACACTGACTGCATATGAGATGGTTTTCCGCTGTGACAATGCAAAAAGCTGCGAGTTCCTCAAAGTGAGTATTTTCAGCGAGAGAACGCCTTTGTGGCCTTAAAAACCGAGATTGCTGTCCAAAACCATGAATGCTAGATGGCTGATTCTTTATTATGTTATACAGGGTCCCACCCCATACAAGAAACCAAGGTTCGGTCAAGTTTGATCACACCGTTTTTCCACAAAGTCAGTTTTGAGTTCCTGTATAACCATCAGCTTTTTCATGTCTCACTGAAGAAAACAACCCCAAACCATACTTTTTTTGAAAGGGATGTTCATTTCTGACACTGACTCTGCATATGAGATGGTTTTCCGCTGTGACAATGCAAAACGCTTCGAGTTCCTCAAAGTGAGTGTTCTCAGGTGAGAGAACGCGTTTGCGGCCATAAAAACAGAGATTGCTGTTTCTCCAAAACCATGAATGCTAGATGGCTGATTCTTTAGTATGTTATACAGGGTCCCACCCCATACAAGAAACCAAGGTTTGGTCAAGTTTGATCACACAGTTTTTCCACAAAGACAGTTTCAAGTTCCTGTATAACCATCAGTTTTCCCATGTCTCACTTATGAAAACCACCCAAAACCATACTTTTATGAACTGGGATGTTCATCCCTGACACTGTCTGTGCATATGAGCTGGTTTTCCGCTGTGACAATGCAAAACGCTTCGAGTTCGTCAGTGAGTGTTCTCAGCGAGAGAACGCGTTTGCGGCCATAAAAACAGAGATTGCTGTTTCTCCAAAACCATGAATGCTAGATGGCTGATTCTTTAGTATGTTATACAGGGTCCCACCCCATACAAGAAACCAAGGTTCGGTCAAGTTTGATCACACAGTTTTTCCACAACGTCAGTTTCAAGTTCCTGTAAAACCATCAGTTTCCCCATGTCTCATTTATGAAAACCACCCAAAACTATACTTTTATGAACTGGGATGTTCATCCCTGACACTGACTGCATATGAGATGGTTTTCCGCTGTGACAATGCAAAAAGCTGCGAGTTCCTCAAAGTGAGTGTTTTCAGCGAGAGAACGCGTAACCAAGGTTTGGTCAAGTTTGATAACAGCGTTTTTCCACAAAGTCAGTTTCAAGTTCCTGTATAACCATCAGTTTTCTCATGTCTCACTTATGAAAACCACCCAAAACCATACTTTTATGAACTGGGATGTTCATCCCTGACACTGACTGCATATGAGATGGTTTTCCGCTGTGACAATGCAAAACGCTTCGAGTTCCTCAAAGTGAGTGTTCTCAGGCGAGAGAAAGCGTTTGCGGCCATAAAAACAGAGATTGCTGTTTCTCCAAAACCATGAATGCTAGATGGCTGATTCTTTAATATGTTATACAAAGTCCCACCCCATACAAGAAACCAAGGTTCGGTCAAGTTTGATCACACCGTTTTTCCAAAAAGTCAGTTTCAAGTTCCTGTATAACCATCAGCTTTCTCATGTCTCACTTATGAAAACAACCCCAAACCATACTTTTATTGAAAGGGATGTTCATCTCTGACACTGACTGCATATGAGATGGTTTTCCGCTGTGACAATGCAAAACGCTTCGAGTTCCTCAAAGTGAGTGTTCTCAGGCGAGAGAATGCGTTTGCGGCCATAAAAACAGAGATTGCTGTTTCTCCAAAACCATGAATGCTAGATGGCTGATTCTTTAGTATGTTATACAGGGTCCCACCCCATACAAGAAACCAAGGTTTGGTCAAGTTTGATCACAACGTTTTTCCACAAAGTCAGTTTCAAGTTCCTGTATAACCATCAGTGTTCTCATGTCTCACTTATGAAAACAATCCAAAAATACACTTTTATTGACTGGGATATTCATAATTGACACTGACTCTGCATATGATATGGTTTTCCGCTCTGACAATGCAAAAAGCTGCGAGTTCCTCAAAGTGAGTGTTCTCAGCGAGAGAACGCGTTTGCAGCCATAAAAACTGAGATTGCTGTTTCTCCAAAACCATGAATGCTAGATGGCTGATTCTTTAGTATGTTATACAGGGTCCCACCCCATACAAGAAACCAAGGTTCGGTCAAGTTTGATCACACAGTTTTTCCACAACGTCAGTTTCAATTTCCTGTAAAACCATCAGTTTTCTCATGTCTCACTTATGAAAACAATCCAAAAATACACTTTTATTGACTGGGATGTTTATAATTGACACTGACTCTGCATATGATATGGTTTTCCGCTGTGACAATGCAAAAAGCTGCGAGTTCCTCAAAGTGAGTGTTTTCAGCGAGAGAACGCGTTTGCGGCCATAAAAACCGAGATTGCTGTTTCTCCAAAACCATGAATGCTAGATGGCTGATTCTTTAGTATGTTATACAGGGTCCCACACCACACAAGAAACCAAGGTTTGGTCAAGTTTGATCACACAGTTTTTACACAAAGTCAGTTTCAAGTTCCTGTATAACCATCAGTTTTCTCATGTCTCACTTATGAAAACCACCCAAAACTATACTTTTATGAACTGGGATGTTCATCCCTGACACTGACTGCATATGAGATGGTTTTCCGCTCTGACAATGCAAAACGCTTCGAGTTCCTCAAAGTGAGTGTTCTCAGGCGAGAGAACGCGTTTGCGGCCATAAAAACAGAGATTGCTGTTTCTCCAAAACCATGAATGCTAGATGGCTGATTCTTTAGTATGTTATACAAAGTCCCACCCCATACAAGAAACCAAGGTTCGGTCAAGTTTGATCACACCGTTTTTCCAAAAAGTCAGTTTTGAGTTCCTGTATAACCATCAGCTTTTTCATGTCTCACTGAAGAAAACAACCCCAAACCATACTTTTTTTGAAAGGGATGTTCATTTCTGACACTGACTCTGCATATGAGATGGTTTTCCGCTGTGACAATGCAAAACGCTTCGAGTTCCTCAAAGTGAGTGTTCTCAGGTGAGAGAACGCGTTTGCGGCCATAAAAACAGAGATTGCTGTTTCTCCAAAACCATGAATGCTAGATGGCTGATTCTTTAGTATGTTATACAGGGTCCCACCCCATACAAGAAACCAAGGTTCGGTCAAGTTTGATCACACAGTTTTTCCACAACGTCAGTTTCAAGTTCCTGTATAACCATCAGTTTCCCCATGTCTCATTTATGAAAACCACCCAAAACTATACTTTTATGAACTGGGATGTTCATCCCTGACACTGACTGCATATGAGATGGTTTTCCGCTGTGACAATGCAAAAAGCTGCGAGTTCCTCAAAGTGAGTGTTTTCAGCGAGAGAACGCGTAACCAAGGTTTGGTCAAGTTTGATAACAGCGTTTTTCCACAAAGTCAGTTTCAAGTTCCTGTATAACCATCAGTTTTCTCATGTCTCACTTATGAAAACCACCCAAAACCATACTTTTATGAACTGGGATGTTCATCCCTGACACTGACTGCATATGAGATGGTTTTCCGCTGTGACAATGCAAAACGCTTCGAGTTCCTCAAAGTGAGTGTTCTCAGGCGAGAGAAAGCGTTTGCGGCCATAAAAACAGAGATTGCTGTTTCTCCAAAACCATGAATGCTAGATGGCTGATTCTTTAATATGTTATACAAAGTCCCACCCCATACAAGAAACCAAGGTTCGGTCAAGTTTGATCACACCGTTTTTCCAAAAAGTCAGTTTCAAGTTCCTGTATAACCATCAGCTTTCTCATGTCTCACTTATGAAAACAACCCCAAACCATACTTTTATTGAAAGGGATGTTCATCTCTGACACTGACTGCATATGAGATGGTTTTCCGCTGTGACAATGCAAAACGCTTCGAGTTCCTCAAAGTGAGTGTTCTCAGGCGAGAGAATGCGTTTGCGGCCATAAAAACAGAGATTGCTGTTTCTCCAAAACCATGAATGCTAGATGGCTGATTCTTTAGTATGTTATACAGGGTCCCACCCCATACAAGAAACCAAGGTTCGGTCAAGTTTGATCACACAGTTTTTCCACAACGTCAGTTTCAAGTTCCTGTATAACCATCAGTTTTCTCATGTCTCACTTATGAAAACAATCCAAAAATACACTTTTATTGACTGGGATGTTTATAATTGACACTGACTCTGCATATGATATGGTTTTCCGCTGTGACAATGCAAAAAGCTGCGAGTTCCTCAAAGTGAGTGTTTTCAGCGAGAGAACGCGTTTGCGGCCATAAAAACCGAGATTGCTGTTTCTCCAAAACCATGAATGCTAGATGGCTGATTCTTTAGTATGTTATACAGGGTCCCACACCACACAAGAAACCAAGGTTCGGTTAAGTATGATCAAACCGTTTTTCCACAAAGCCAGTTTCAAGTTCCTGTATAACCATCAGTTTTCCAGTGTCTCACTTATGAAAACCACCCAAAACTATACTTTTATGAACTGGGATGTTCATCCTTGACACTGACTCTGCATATGAGATGGTTTTCCGCTGTGACAATGCAAAACGCTTCGAGTTCCTCAAAGTGAGTGTTCTCAGTGACAGAACGCGTTTGCTGCCATAAAAACAGAGATTGCTGTTTCTCCAAAACCATGAATGCTAGATGGCTGATTCTTTAGTATGTTATACAGGATCTCACCCCATACAAGGAACCAAGGTTTGGTCAAGTTTGATTACACAGTTTTTCCACAATGTCAGTTTCAAGTTCCTGTATAACCATCAGTTTTCTCATGTCTCACTTATGAAAACAATCCAAAACTATACTTTTATGAACTGGGATGTTCATCCCTGACACTGACTGCATATGAGATGGTTTTCCGCTGTGACAATGCAAAAAACTGCGAGTTCCTCAAAGTGAGTGTTCTCAGCGAGAGAACGCGTTTGCAGCCATAAAAACTGAGATTGCTGTTTCTCCAAAACCATGAATGCTAGATGGCTGATTCTTTAGTATGTTATACAGGGTCCCACCCCATACAAGAAACCAAGGTTCGGTCAAGTTTGATCACAACGTTTTTCCACAAAGTCAGTTTCAAGTTCCTGTATAACCATCAGTTTTCTCATGTCTCACTTATGAAAACAATCCAAAACTATACTTTTATGAACTGGGATGTTCATCCCTGACACTGACTGCATATGAGATGGTTTTCCGCTGTGACAATGCAAAAAACTGCGAGTTCCTCAAAGTGAGTGTTTTCAGCGAGAGAACGCGTAACCAAGGTTTGGTCAAGTTTGATAACAGCGTTTTTCCACAAAGTCAGTTTCAAGTTCCTGTATAACCATCAGTTTTCTCATGTCTCACTTATGAAAACCACCCAAAACCATACTTTTATGGACTGGGATGTTCATCCCTGACACTGACTCTGCATATGAGATGGTTTTCCGCTGTGACTATGCAAAACGCTTCGAGTTCCTCAAAGTGAGTGTTCTCAGCGAGAGAATGCCTTTGTGGCCATAAAAACCGAGATTGCTGTTTCTCCAAAACCATGAATGCTAGATGGCTGATTCTTTAGTATGTTATACAAGGTCCCACCCCATACAAGAAACCAAGGTTCGGTCAAGTTTGATCACAACGTTTTTCCACAAAGTCAGTTTCAAGTTCCTGTATAACCATCAGTTTTCTCATGTCTCACTTATGAAAACAATCCAAAAATACACTTTTATTGACTGGGATATTCATAATTGACACTGACTCTGCATATGATATGGTTTTCCGCTCTGACAATGCAAAAAGCTGCGAGTTCCTCAAAGTGAGTGTTCTCAGCGAGAGAACGCGTTTGCAGCCATAAAAACTGAGATTGCTGTTTCTCCAAAACCATGAATGCTAGATGGCTGATTCTTTAGTATGTTATACAAGGTCCCACCCCATACAAGAAACCAAGGTTCGGTCAAGTTTGATCACAACGTTTTTCCACAAAGTCAGTTTCAAGTTCCTGTATAACCATCAGTTTTCTCATGTCTCACTTATGAAAACAATCCAAAAATACACTTTTTTTGACTGGGATATTCATAATTGACACTGACTCTGCATATGATATGGTTTTCCGCTTTGAATGCAAAAAGCTGCGAGTTCCTCAAAGTGAGTGTTCTCAGGCGAGAGAACGCGTTTGCAGCCATAAAAACTGAGATATCTGTTTCTCCAAAACCATGAATGCTAGATGGCTGATTCTTTAGTATGTTATACAGGGTCCCACCCCATACAAGAAACCAAGGTTCGGTCAAGTTTGATCTCACAGTTTTTCCACAACGTCAGTTTCAATTTCCTGTAAAACCATCAGTTTTCTCATGTCTCACTTATGAAAACAATCCAAAAATACACTTTTATTGACTGGGATGTTTATAATTGACACTGACTCTGCATATGATATGGTTTTCCGCTGTGACAATGCAAAAAGCTGCGAGTTCCTCAAAGTGAGTGTTTTCAGCGAGAGAACGCGTTTGCGGCCATAAAAACCGAGATTGCTGTTTCTCCAAAACCATGAATGCTAGATGGCTGATTCTTTAGTATGTTATACAGGGTCCCACACCACACAAGAAACCAAGGTTTGGTCAAGTTTGATCACACAGTTTTTACACAAAGTCAGTTTCAAGTTCCTGTATAACCATCAGTTTTCTCATGTCTCACTTATGAAAACCACCCAAAACTATACTTTTATGAACTGGGATGTTCATCCCTGACACTGACTCTGCATATGAGATTGTTTTCCGCTGTGACAATGCAAAACGCTTCGAGTTCCTCAAAGTGAGTGTTCTCAGGCAAGAGAACGCGTTTGCGGCCATAAAAACAGAGATTGCTGTTTCTCCAAAACCATGAATGCTAGATGGCTGATTCTTTAGTATGTTATACAGGGTCCCACCCCATACAAGAAACCAAGGTTTGGTCAAGTTTGATCACACAGTTTTTCCACAAAGACAGTTTCAAGTTCCTGTATAACCATCAGTTTTCCCATGTCTCACTTATGAAAACCACCCAAAACCATACTTTTATGAACTGGGATGTTCATCCCTGACACTGTCTGTGCATATGAGCTGGTTTTCCGCTGTGACAATGCAAAACGCTTCGAGTTCCTCAAAGTGAGTGTTCTCAGCGAGAGAACGCGTTTGCGGCCATAAAAACAGAGATTGCTGTTTCTCCAAAACCATGAATGCTAGATGGCTGATTCTTTAGTATGTTATACAGGGTCCCACCCCATACAAGAAACCAAGGTTCGGTCAAGTTTGATCACACCGTTTTTCCACAAAGTCAGTTTCAAGTTCCTGTATAACCATCACCTTTCCCATGTCTCACTTATGAAAACAACCCCAAACCATACTTTTATTGAAAGGGATGTTCATCTCTGAAACTGACTGCATATGAGATGGTTTTCCGCTGTGACAATGCAAAACGCTTCGAGTTCCTCAAAGTGAGTGTTCTCAGGCGAGAGAACGCGTTTGCGGCCATAAAAACAGAGATTGCTGTTTCTCCAAAACCATGAATGCTAGATGGCTGATTCTTTAGTATGTTATACAGGGTCCCACCCCATACAAGAAACCAAGGTTTGGTCAAGTTTGATCACACAGTTTTTACACAAAGTCAGTTTCAAGTTCCTGTATAACCATCAGTTTTCTCATGTCTCACTTATGAAAACCACCCAAAACTATACTTTTATGAACTGGGATGTTCATCCCTGACACTGACTCTGCATATGATATGGTTTTCCGCTTTGACAATGCAAAAAGCTGCGAGTTCCTCAAAGTGAGTGTTCTCAGCGAGAGAACGCGTTTGCAGCCATAAAAACTGAGATTGCTGTTTCTCCAAAACCATGAATGCTAGATGGCTGATTCTTTAGTATGTTATACAGGGTCCCACCCCATACAAGAAACCAAGGTTCGGTCAAGTTTGATCACACAGTTTTTCCACAACGTCAGTTTCAAGTTCCTGTATAACCATCAGTTTTCTCATGTCTCACTTATGAAAACAATCCAAAAATACACTTTTATTGACTGGGATGTTTATAATTGACACTGACTCTGCATATGATATGGTTTTCCGCTGTGACAATGCAAAAAGCTGCGAGTTCCTCAAAGTGAGTGTTTTCAGCGAGAGAACGCGTTTGCGGCCATAAAAACCGAGATTGCTGTTTCTCCAAAACCATGAATGCTAGATGGCTGATTCTTTAGTATGTTATACAGGGTCCCACACCACACAAGAAACCAAGGTTCGGTTAAGTATGATCAAACCGTTTTTCCACAAAGTCAGTTTCAAGTTCCTGTATAACCATCAGTTTTCCAGTGTCTCACTTACGAAAACCACCCAAAACTATACTTTTATGAACTGGGATGTTCATCCTTGACACTGACTCTGCATATGAGATGGTTTTCCGCTGTGACAATGCAAAACGCTTCGAGTTCCTCAAAGTGAGTGTTCTCAGTGACAGAACGCGTTTGCGGCCATAAAAACAGAGATTGCTGTTTCTCCAAAACCATGAATGCTAGATGGCTGATTCTTTAGTATGTTATACAGGATCTCACCCCATACAAGGAACCAAGGTTTGGTCAAGTTTGATTACACAGTTTTTCCACAATGTCAGTTTCAAGTTCCTGTATAACCATCAGTTTTCTCATGTCTCACTTATGAAAACAATCCAAAACTATACTTTTATGAACTGGGATGTTCATCCCTGACACTGACTGCATATGAGATGGTTTTCCGCTGTGACAATGCAAAAAACTGCGAGTTCCTCAAAGTGAGTGTTCTCAGCGAGAGAATGCCTTTGTGGCCATAAAAACCGAGATTGCTGTTTCTCCAAAACCATGAATGCTAGATGGCTGATTCTTTAGTATGTTATACAAGGTCCCACCCCATACAAGAAACCAAGGTTTGGTCAAGTTTGATCCCACCGTTTTTCCACAAAGTCAGTTTCAAGTTCCTGTATAACCATCAGTTTTCCCATGTCTCACTTATGAAAACCACCCAAAACTATACTTTTATGAACTGGGATGTTCATCCCTGACACTGACTGCATATGAGATGGTTTTCCGCTGTGACAATGCAAAACGCTTCGAGTTCCTCAAAGTGAGTGTTCTCAGGCGAGAGAACGCGTTTGCGGCCATAAAAACAGAGATTGCTGTTTCTCCAAAACCATGAATGCTAGATGGCTGATTCTTTAGTATGTTATACAGGGTCCCACCCCATGCAAGTAAACCAAGGTTTGGTCAAGTTTGATCACACAGTTTTTCCACAACGTCAGTTTCAAGTTCCTGTATAACCATCAGTTTCCCCATGTCTCATTTATGAAAACCACCCAAAACTATACTTTTATGAACTGGGATGTTCATCCCTGACACTGACTGCATATGAGATGGTTTTCCGCTGTGACAATGCAAAAAGCTGCGAGTTCCTCAAAGTGAGTGTTTTCAGCGAGAGAACGCGTAACCAAGGTTTGGTCAAGTTTGATAACAGCGTTTTTCCACAAAGTCAGTTTCAAGTTCCTGTATAACCATCAGTTTTCTCATGTCTCACTTATGAAAACCACCCAAAACCATACTTTTATGGACTGGGATGTTCATCCCTGACACTGACTCTGCATATGAGATGGTTTTCCGCTGTGACAATGCAAAACGCTTCGAGTTCCTCAAAGTGAGTGTTCTCAGCGAGAGAATGCCTTTGTGGCCATAAAAACCGAGATTGTTGTCCAAAACCATGAATGCTAGATGGCTGATTCTTTATTTTGTTATACAGGGTCCCACCCCATAGAAGAAACCAAGGTTTGGTCAAGTTTGACCATATAGTTTTCCACAAAGTCAGTTTCAAGTTTCTGAATAACCATCAGTTTTCTCAGGTCTCACTTATGAAAACCACCCAAAACTATACTTTTATGAACTGGGATGTTCATCCCTGACACTGACTGCATATGAGATGGTTTTCCGCTGTGATAATGCAAAACGCTTCGAGCTCCTCAAAGTGAGTGTTCTCAGGCGAGAGAACGCGTTTGCGGCCATAAAAACCGAGATTGCTGTTTCTCCAAAACCATGAATGCTAGATGGCTGATTCTTTAGTATGTTATACAGGGTCCGACCCCATACAAGAAACCAAGGTTTGGTCAATTTTGATCACACAGTTTTTCCACAACGTCAGTTTCAAGTTCCTGTATAACCATCAGTTTTCTCATGTCTCACTTGTGAAAACAATCCAAAACAACACTTTTATTGACTGGGATGTTCATCCCTGACACTGACTCTGCATATGAGATGGTTTTCCGCTGTGACAATGCAAAAAGCTGCGAGTTCCTCAAAGTGAGTGTTTTCAGCGAGAGAATGCCTTTGTGGCCATAAAAACAGAGATTGCTGTTTCTCCAAAACCATGAATGCTAGATGGCTGATTCTTTAGTATGTTATACAGGATCTCACCCCATACAAGGAACCAAGGTTCGGTCAAGTTTGATCACACCGTTTTTCCAAAAAGTCAGTTTCAAGTTCCTGTATAACCATCAGCTTTCTCATGTCTCACTTATGAAAACAACCCCAAACCATACTTTTATTGAAAGGGATGTTCATCTCTGACACTGACTGCATATGAGATGGTTTTCCGCTGTGACAATGCAAAAAGCTGCGAGTTCGTCAGTGAGTGTTCTCAGCGAGAGAACGCGTTTGCGGCCATAAAAACAGAGATTGCTGTTTCTCCAAAACCATGAATGCTAGATGGCTGATTCTTTAGTATGTTATACAGGGTCCCACCCCATGCAAGAAACCAAGGTTTGGTCAAGTTTGATCACACAGTTTTTCCACAACGTCAGTTTCAAGTTCCTGTATAACCATCAGTTTCCCCATGTCTCATTTATGAAAACCACCCAAAACTATACTTTTATGAACTGGGATGTTCATCCCTGACACTGACTGCATATGAGATGGTTTTCCGCTGTGACAATGCAAAAAGCTGCAAGTTCCATGAACCATGAAGGCTAGATGGCTGATTCTTTAGTATGTTATACAGGGTCCCACCCCATACAAGAAACCAAGGTTTGGTCAAGTTTGATAACAGCGTTTTTCCACAAAGTCAGTTTCAAGTTCCTGTATAACCATCAGTTTTCTCATGTCTCACTTATGAAAACCACCCAAAACCATACTTTTATGGACTGGGATGTTCATCCCTGACACTGACTCTGCATATGAGATGGTTTTCCGCTGTGACAATGCAAAACGCTTCGAGTTCCTCAAAGTGAGTGTTCTCAGCGAGAGAATGCCTTTGTGGCCATAAAAACCGAGATTGTTGTCCAAAACCATGAATGCTAGATGGCTGATTCTTTATTTTGTTATACAGGGTCCCACCCCATAGAAGAAACCAAGGTTTGGTCAAGTTTGACCATATAGTTTTCCACAAAGTCAGTTTCAAGTTTCTGAATAACCATCAGTTTTCTCAGGTCTCACTTATGAAAACCACCCAAAACTATACTTTTATGAACTGGGATGTTCATCCCTGACACTGACTGCATATGAGATGGTTTTCCGCTGTGATAATGCAAAACGCTTCGAGTTCCTCAAAGTGAGTGTTCTCAGGCGAGAGAACGCGTTTGCGGCCATAAAAACCGAGATTGCTGTTTCTCCAAAACCATGAATGCTAGATGGCTGATTCTTTAGTATGTTATACAGGGTCCGACCCCATACAAGAAACCAAGGTTTGGTCAAGTTTGATCACACAGTTTTTCCACAACGTCAGTTTCAAGTTCCTGTATAACCATCAGTTTTCTCATGTCTCACTTGTGAAAACAATCCAAAACAACACTTTTATTGACGGGGATGTTCATCCCTGACACTGACTCTGCATATGAGATGGTTTTCCGCTGTGACAATGCAAAAAGCTGCGAGTTCCTCAAAGTGAGTGTTTTCAGCGAGAGAATGCCTTTGTGGCCATAAAAACAGAGATTGCTGTTTCTCCAAAACCATGAATGCTAGATGGCTGATTCTTTAGTATGTTATACAGGGTCCCACCCCATACAAGAAACCAAGGTTTGGTCAAGTTTGATCACACAGTTTTTCCACAAAGTCAGTTTCAAGTTCCTGTATAACCATCAGTTTTCTCATGTCTCACTTATGAAAACCACCCAAAACTATACTTTTATGAACTGGGATGTTTATCCCTGACACTGACTCTGCATATGAGATGGTTTTCCGCTGTGACAATTCAAAACGCTTCGAGTTCCTCAAATTGAGTGTTCTCAGGCAAGAGAACGCGTTTGCGGCCATAAAAACAGAGATTGCTGTTTCTCCAAAACCATGAATGCTAGATGGCTGATTCTTTAGCATGTTATACAGGGTCCCACCCCACACAAGAAACCAAGGTTCGGTCAAGTTTGATCACACCGTTTTTCCAAAAAGTCAGTTTCAAGTTCCTGTATAACCATCAGCTTTCTCATGTCTCACTTATGAAAACAACCCCAAACCATACTTTTTTTGAAAGGGATGTTCATCTCTGACACTGACTGCATATGAGATGGTTTTCCGCTGTGACAATGCAAAAAGCTGCGAGTTCCATGAACCATGAATGCTAGATGGCTGATTCTTTAGTATGTTATACAGGGTCCCACCCCATACAAGAAATCAAGGTTTGGTCAAGTTTGACCATATAGTTTTTCCACAAAGTCAGTTTCAAGTTTCTGAATAACCATCAGTTTTCTCAGGTCTCACTTATGAAAACCACCCAAAACTATAGTTTTTTTATGTACTGGTGTAAGAGAGGGGGGGCTATGGAGGTGTGTGCAGTGGAATGAAATTAAACCAGAAAAAGAACTACTGTAACGGAAAGGGGGTGAAATGACCGGGTGAGAGCACACTGTTTACCAAGGAGGACAGAGAAGTGGCCAGGTGCACTAAAATTTATTACAGAATGGTTAAAAAACAGTAAAAATGCCCACAGGTAAAAACGTTATGCTAAAAGTCCATTAAAAACAAGGTGGGCTAAAAAAAGATAAAACTGCGCTCAAAGGGCACCGTCCCCAGTAAAGTGTTCCTGCTCCTCCTGCTCCGCTCAGCCCAGGGAGTGGATCCTCTGGTCACACGCACCGGGTCACCTGTGAATGCAAAGCATACGCCAGCACGGGGGTCCGAGACAATAAGGCCTTAGGCTACGCGGATGGAGTGTCGCTACAATACTTACACACCAGGCAGAGTTATCCTCTGCCCCTGCGTGTGTCCAACGTCACAACACTCCTTCACTAGTCTCGATCCCTCCCGGCTGGCTCCCGTCCTCTGCACGCTGAGACACCTACGCGGAAACAACTAGCGGCAGTCAAAAGTTCTAACCAATCATATCCTCCGGCTAGCTTTATCCGACAAGTGCTACTACGTTCCCAAAGGGTACTCACACACTGGAGGCAGAGTTCTCCTCTGCCCCTGCGTGTACGTCGCCTCGTAACACTTGCGGTCCCAGCGTGCTCGTGGTCCCGATGCGTGTGCCGTCCGGCTCTCCAACTGTGATGGTGCGCCGCAGCCTATCTGCTCCTACTCCGTGCGTCCTGCTTTCGTTGCTTTCTCCGTCTTTTCCCACGCCGTGATTGCGGCGGCGGCCGCAGCGGCCCATGCGGCCGCGTCGCTCCTTTCGTTTCTCTCTCCGTGTCTGTGTGTCTGTCTGTCCCTTCTCGTTCCACCGTGCGCCTTTTGTTTGTTCCCCGTTCCCGCCAGACACAGGTGCTGTGATTGTTGCCTCTCGGGGATTGGGGTAAAGTCATGTGATAAAAACTGATGGTAAAAGCATGTAACGAGGGCGGGTCCTTAAAACTATAAATAAAGTTAAAATGCACTGCAAAGATAAAACCAATATGAAAAAACACACTAAAAACACAGCACACGATAAAACAAAATAAAACCCCAAGTCACTTGCTGGATCACACTGGGATGTTCATCCCTGACACTGACTCTGCATATGAGATGGTTTTCCGCTGTGATAATGCAAAACGCTTCGAGTTCCTCAAAGTGAGTGTTCTCAGTGACAGAACGCGTTTGCGGCCATAAAAACAGAGATTGCTGTTTCTCCAAAACCATGAATGCTAGATAGCTGATTCTTTAGTATGTTATACAGGGTCCCACCCCATACAAGAAACCAAGGTTTGGTCAAGTTTGATCACATCGTTTTTCCACAAAGTCAGTTTCAAGTTCCTGTATAACCATCAGTTTTCCCATGTCTCACTTATGAAAACCACCCAAAACCATACTTTTATGAACTGGGATGTTTATCCCTGACACTGACGCTGCATATGAGATGGTTTTCCGCTGTGACAATGCAAAAAGCTGCGAGTTCCTCAAAGTGAGTGTTTTCAGCGAGAGAACGCCTTTTTGGCCATTAAAACAGAGATTGCTGTTTCTCCAAAACCATGAATGCTAGATTGCTGATTCTGTAGTATGTTATACAAGGTCCCACCCCATAGAAGAAAACAAGGTTTGGTCAAGTTTGACCTTATAGTTTTTCCACAAAGTCAGTTTCAAGTTTCTGAATAACCATCAGTTTTCTCAGGTCTCACTTATGAAAACCACCCAAAACTATACTTTTATGAACTGGGATGTTCATCCCTGACACTGACTGTGCATATGAGATGATTTTCCACTGTGATAATGCAAAACGCTTCGAGTTCCTCAAAGTGAGTGTTCTCAGCGAGAGAACGCGTTTGCGGCCATAAAAACAGAGATTGCTGTTTCTCCAAAACCATGAATTCTAGATGGCTGATTCTTTAGTATGTTATACAGGGTCCCAACCCATACAAGAAAACAAGGTTTGGTCAAGTTTGACATTATAGTTTTTCCACAAAAAACATGAGATGGCCTTTTTGGCCATAAAAACAGAGATTGCTGTTTCTCCAAAACCAAGAATGCTAGATGGCTGATTCTTTAGTATGTTATACAGGGTCCCACCCCATACAAGAAACCAAGGTTTGGTCAAGTTTGATCACATCGTTTTTCCACAAAGTCAGTTTCAAGTTCCTGTATAACCATCTCATAAGCAGAGTCAGTGTCAGGGATGAACATCCCAGTTCATAAAAGTATAGTTTTGGGTGGTTTTCATAAGTGAGACCTGAGAAAACTGATGGTTATTCAGAAACTTGAAACTGACTGTGGAAAAACTATATGGTCAAACTTGACCAAACCTTGGTTACTTCTATGGGGTGGGACCCTGTATAACATACTAAAGAATCAGCCATCTTGCATTCATGGTTTTGGAGAAACAGCAATCTCTGTTTTTAAGGCCACAAAGGCGTTCTCTCGCTGAAAACACTCACTTTGAGGAACTCGCAGCTTTTTGCATTGTCACAGTGGAAAACCATCTCATATGCAGAGTCAGTGTCAGGGATGAACATCCCAGTCAATAAAAGTGTTGTTTTGGATTGTTTTCATAAGTGAGACATGAGAAAACTGATGGTTATACAGGAACTTGAAACTGACTTTGTGGAAAAACGATGTGATCAAACTTGACCAAACCTTGGTTTCTTGTATGGGGTGGGACCCTGTATAACATACTAAAGAATCAGCCATCTAGCATTCATGGTTTTGGAGAAACAGCAATCTCTGTTTTTATGGCCGCAAACGCGTTCTGTCACTGAGAACACTCACTTTGAGGAACTCGAAGCGTTTTGCATTATCACAGCGGAAAACCATCTCATATGCAGAGTCAGTGTCAGGGATGAACATCCTAGTTCATAAAAGTATAGTTTTGGGTGGTTTTCATAAGTGAGACCTGAGAAAACTGATGGTTATTCAGAAACTTGAAACTGACTTTGTGGAAAAACTATATGGTCAAACTTGACCAAACCTTGGTTTCTTCTATGGGGTGGGACCCTGTATAACATAATAATCAGCCATCTAGCATTCATGGTTTTGGACAGCAATCTCGGTTTTTATGGCCACAAAGGCGTTCTCTCGCTGATAACACTCACTTTGAGGAACTCGCAGCTTTTTGCATTGTCACAGTGGAAAACCATCTCATATGCAGAGTCAGTGTCAGGGATGAACATCCCAGTCAATAAAAGTGTTGTTTTGGATTGTTTTCATAAGTGAGACATGAGAAAACTGATGGTTATACAGGAACTTGAAACTGACGTTGTGGAAAAACTGTGTGATCAAACTTGACCAAACCTTGGTTTCTTGTATGGGGTGGTACCCTGTATAACATACTAAAGAATCAGCCATCTAGCATTCATGGTTTTGGAGAAACAGCAATCTCTGTTCTTATGGCCGCAAACGCGTTCTCTCGCTGAAAACACTCACTTTGAGGAACTCGCAGCTTTTTGCATTGTCACAGCGGAAAACCATCTCATATGCAGAGTCAGTGTCAGGGATGAACATCCCAGTCAATAAAAGTGTTGTTTTGGATTGTTTTCATAAGTGAGACATGAGAAAACTGATGGTTATACAGGAACTTGGAACTGACGTTGTGGAAAAACTGTGTGATCAAACTTGACCAAACCTTGGTTTTTTGTATGGGGTGGGACCCTGTGTAACATACTAAAGAATCAGCCATCTAGCATTCTAGGTTTTGGAGAAACAGCAATCTCTGTTTTTATGGCCGCAAACGCGTTCTCTCGCTGAAAACACTCACTTTGAGGAACTCGCAGCTTTTTGCATTGTCACAGCGGAAAACCATCTCATATGCACAGTCAGTGTCAGGGATGAACATCCCAGTCAATAAAAGTGTGGTTTTGGGCTGTTTTCATAAGTGAGACCTGAGAAAACTGATGGTTTTCTCATGTCTGATTCTTTAGTATGTTATACAGGGTCCCAACCCATACAAGAAACCAAGGTTTGGTCAAGTTTGATCACACCGTTTTTCCACAATGTCAGTTTCAAGTTTCTTATATAACCATCAGTTTTCTCAGGTCTCACTTTTGAAAACAACCCAAAACCACACTTTTATTGACTGGGATGTTCATCCCTGACACTGACTGTGCATATGAGATGGTTTTCCGCTGTGACAATGCAAAAAGCTGCGAGTTCCTCAAAGTGAGTGTTTTCAGCGAGAGAACGCGTTTGCGGCCATAAAAACAGAGATTGCTGTTTCTCCAAAACCATGAATGCTAGATGGCTGATTCTTTAGTATGTTATACAGGGTCCCACCCCATACAAGAAACCAAGGTTTGGTCAAGTTTGATCACATTGTTTTTCCACAAAGTCAGTTTCAAGTTCCTGTATAACCATCTCATAAGCAGAGTCAGTGTCAGGGATGAATTTCCCAGTCAATAAAAGTTTGGTTTTGGGTTGTTTTCATAAGTGAGACTTGAGAAAACTGATGGTTATATAAGAAACTTGAAACTGACATTGATGGGCTAGAACAATCTACCAGTGACTGTTAGAGAATGCACCTCCTATGTATCATTTAATACAATGGCTTCTTGGTCAGCAAAACTTGTAACCACTAGAAGGCAATTATGCTCACAGGGACATGATTTCACCATGAGTAGGTCTGTGTGTGTGACTGTGAGGGGGAGTATTTTAGTAGTTTATGGATGGTGTAGTGAGTATTTGTCAACAAAAACTTAAACTTAAACTGCGACATAAGAAAACTTCAAATAAACACTTCAGACGCACCCTGGGTTTTTGGTTTACGCAGCATTCAAAAGAGAGCAATGTCCAAACAAACTTAAAGTTTCAAAAAGAGGGTTTATTTTCCAGATTTGGACGGCAAACAGCAAGATTTCATGTAAAGGCCTACTTGCTGCCTCTCCGACGTGACTGGTAAAAAACCATTAGCCCACCCAGGTGCGTGTTGGACAATGTGCGCTACTCCCCTATATCCCCTAGGTGCGCAATAAAAAACTAACCAAGTAAAATAAAACAAAAAGTAAGCAAATTAGACTTAACTTAGCATATTGAAAACTACATAACAAAAAAGAAAACATACTTATGTGCAACTAATAAACAAAAAGTGACATTTTAGCTTTAAATCAAAAAACTGACAAATAGCTCCTACAGATGGGGTGTCTTGTTGTACGTGCTGAAGCCTATACTGTTTTTTATATGTGTGTACTGTATGTCATGTTTTGTAGTACTCATGTATGTTCTGTGTTGGGGGTATGTTTTTACCCCATAGGACCAGGGATGGAAATTAGCTCTAAGCTAAATCCGGCATATTTACTGCACCAGTTGTCTGTTCATTAATGTGCATTGTCCCATTGAAATGAATTAAGAAATGAAATGAAAAATGAGTTAAAGAGCTCCTCATTAATGGTGAGTTTACAACAGGTCTTTTAAAAATTGTAGTCTTTAATTTTGTAGTTATACGTCATATTTATACATAACTAACTATAATGACAATCAATGTGAAAATATTATAAAAGTATTCAAAGTATTCAGAATACAGTTCTCTGATTAGACACACGGAATACGTCACAAAATGCATTTTAGGGCAAGTATTCACAGACACTGGCTGTGAGGCACTTTCTTTGTGATGTTTGGCTATCCAAAGGCACTGCATTCGGACATAAGTGTGGCTCATGTGTCCAGAGGTCCAAAGGATTGATCTTGAAGCCCTTTTGTTTTCAGAAAGGAAGGAATGGATGGATGGATGGATGGATGGATGGATGGATGGAAGGTTTGCGGAGTTTGCATGTTGTTCTCCCCTGTACCCGTGTCCTCCAGGTGGTCGGCACATGAAAAAAATATCTAACTTATCACTAACCGACCTCACAATTTCTGATCATCTGGCCATTATCCTGGACATCATAACCCCCTCTCCCACCGCCAAACACACAAGAACAATTACATCCCGAAACCTGAAATCAATCAGTCACATTTCTTTCTCTTCCTCCATATCCCATGCCATCACCAGCTCTTCGCTTCCCTCAGAACCAACTGCCTCTGATCTCTTCAACTTCTACAACCGCACACTCTCCTCCACAATCTCAAAAAACAAAAGAGACAACTTGAAAGGCTCCATAAAAAATCCGGCTTCACTATCCATGCCTAGGCCTACAAACACGGTGTAACCACATATAACTCCTACCTCAAAACTGCCCGGTCCCACTTCTACTCACAATTCATCCACTCTAATTCTTCTAACCCCTGTACGCCATTCTCCACATTTGCAAAACTGACCAAACCCAAGAACAATATAACCTCCACAATCACTAATGACAAATGCAATAACTTCCTGTCATCCTACCATACTAGTCCATACCATACGGGGCTAGGCTAGGGGTTCCCCATTTAAACCAACCCAATGCCCGAGGTAAGTCTGGTAACAAAGGAACCAAAGCAGAGGTAGTCAAAATATAAATCTTTTATTTTACATTTGTAGTTCAATTTTATTAAAGTTGTTTAAAACATAACCCTCGAATAACCCAAAAACAAACACTTAAAACGTAGCTAAAGTAAATGGGGAATTTAAATTAAATAGAAAATATTCACAAAACAAACAAACTAAATGTTAATAAATCAACTCAAACAAAAACGCTAATAGGAAACAAACGCAAACAAATCCCCCAAAAACCCGCTAAGGTGCTGTAGTGCTTTAAGTGCTTTGAGTTACAGGATTATTTCTTGGTAAAATTCGTTTGTTTGGCAAATTCGGAGCTTAAATTGAGCAGCGTGGACATGACTGAAATACATAGAAAAACGTCAGTTCACTGCCAATTGCCAAACCTAGGCTGTAAGACGGACACATACCTTAGGCAGACAGGAGGAACACAAACAGGGGGCTCGGGGCACCTCTGAGGAGCAGCATCAGCCCAGCAAACTCCACAAAATAAACCCTAGGCAAACAATTTAAATTAAACCAGTGCACAGACGTAGTTTTTAAAATAACACAAGGTGGAAAGGTACTCACGAAAAAGGCACCCACACGCCAGCATACCAGCCCCGACACTAACCAACTCAAGCGCGCACCTTTTTGTAATCGCGCAATCAGTAGCACGGGCGGAGAGTGGCGGTGCGTTCACGGGCAGATAGGAACTTTAAATATTGTTTTACTGCGACGAGTTTCAACCACCTGGTTACACATTGTTCACTAGAATCCATTTCATCCGCTTCTCCTCCCTCTGAACATGAACTCACTCCACTCATACTCCATAGCCTTCCCTCCATCTCTCGTCTGTCTCCCTCCGACACCACCAAATTTCTCAAAGGCATGATATTCTCTAACTGCCAGCTTGACTCGATCCCATCTCCCTTCCCACTCATCACCAGCATCATCAACACTTCCCTTGCCTTTGGATCTGTCCCATCCCCGCTCAAACTTGCCATCACACCCCTCCATCCTCCACCTCCATGACCTCTCCCCTGCTTTTGACACAATAGACCATACCCTCCTCCTCAACTGTTTGAAACCAATTGGCATCTCCTGCACAGCACTCCTCTGGTTCACCTCATACCTCTCCGACCGTCACCATTTTGTCTCAGTTTGACTCCCAAACTTCCCCAGTCTCCATCGTTGTCCCCAAAGGTTCCGTGCTTGGGCCCCTCCTCTTCACTATAGATACAGACAGCATCTCTGGATATATATATATATATATATATATATATATATATATATATATATATATATATATATATATATATATATATATATATATATATATATATACATAGTCATGTTTGAAAACAGTTAAGGGGGAGAAAAATCTAAACTATACAAATGCTAACGCTAGCTACAACTGCCGTTTTTTTGCTTCTACTGGACAATCTGCTTTGAGAAAACATAGACTTGACTGTATTTATGTGTGATAAATAAGTTCATTTTCCACCAGAAAATGGCTAAAAAGAGTGAAAAATTGTGTTTTACAAAAGATTGTATTTTGCCCGTCGGCGAAGCCACGCCCCCTTTATGATGCGATGCCGTCTGTATATCTACATGATTACCTTCGGTCAGATCATCATGGACTCCACTTTCACTGCTACACCAACGATACCCAACTCTACATTTCCATCAAATCCATCACCCCAGTTATCCTCTCCACCATCACTGACTGCATCTCCGATATCAAAACCTGGATGGACAATAACTTTCTCAAACTTAACAGCAATAAAACAGAGCTCCCCATCACTGGCCCCAAATCTCTCCTCCCCTATGTCCAGAACTTTACCCTCCTCATCGATGGTCACAACCTCGGCATCATAATGGACTCCACCTTCTCATACCAAACACACATTAACCACATCACTATAACATCCTTCTTCCACCTCCGCAACATTGCCCACCTCCGCCCCTCCCTTACCCAGTCAACAGCTGAAATCCTCATCCATGCATCACTTCCAGACTCAACTACTGCAATAGCCTCCTCTACAGACTTCCCACAACTCATCTGAACTGCAATACATCCAGAACTCTGCTGGCCGCCTCCTCACCCACACCCAGTCCAGAGAACACATCACCCCCGTCCTCCAACACTGGCTCCCAGTTCAATATCGTATTCAACACTAGCTCCTCCTCCTCACCTACAAGTCCCTCCATAACCTGGCCCCGCCCTACCTCACCGAGCACCTGCAACAACACCAACCCACCCGCCACCTCCGCTCAGCCGACTCCAACCGCCTCACTCCCATCACTAACTACCGGGCCTTGGGGGACCGAGCCTTCGCAATCGCCACCCCCACCCTCTGGAACTCACTCCCACAGCCCATTAGAAACTCTGACTCGCTAAAACCCACTTGTTCAAACTAGCTTTATCCTAAACCCCCTTTTTGGTTTGCTATATTCCACATGTAAAGTGTCTTTGAGTGTCCAAAAAAGCACAAGTTCGATGTATTATTATTATTAATTGGCCAGGATGAGTGTTTGTGTGTGACTGTGGGGCACTGTCCAAACTAAATAAACTATGAAAAATCATAAGACAGAAGGATTGCTCTTGGGCAAATTCAATTTTTATTAAAAAATAGAGGTGGTCATGGTGGTCACGGTGGGCTCGGCTCCGGAACGTAATGTCCGTGATGCTGTTAAGTTTTTTTTTTGTTTTTTTTTAAATGAAATTTAACGCACAGGAAAATCAAATAAGAGTAAAAATACATCTGAGTAACTAGGCGTGACAACATAAGAACACTATGTTGCAAATTAAAATGATTCTTAATAGCATAACATTTTAAACAAGTGGTTAGGTACTTTGGCAGATCATTTGGAATTTAAAATCCAGTGACAATTTCACAAAGAAAAAAAAGTGAGGCAGCAACACTGGCTGTGTATACACTCAATCATAGTTCATCCCAAGTGGACTTTATATATTTTGAAAAAGTTGTCACCAGGACTAGGCTCAGAATGGAAACTCCCATCCATGTAGCCAAACGCAAAACCTCATCCAGATGACAATGTTTTTTGTCTGTGTGTGTGTGTTTTTTTTCCAAACTGTAGGTAAACATTTCAAACCAGTTTTAAACCACATTGTAGTAGAGCCAAGCAGTTTTCATGGTAATCCTGTTATACAATAGTGCATTCATTTTGAAACCTAATCCATCTGCCTGGCCCTACATTTCATTAAATACATTTCACAAGTGTCATCTGCACATGGCTGAGCCCACAGGAAAATTGGCTTACATGTATTCGCTTCAATCTTAACTAATTAAGCTTATATACACAAAGAAACAAAAAACATTTTCTTATTCTGTCAAAACATATAATAATAATAATAATAATAATAATAATAATAATAAAAAACACTTTCACACAAAAATAACATTTGCAATATTAATAATTAATAGCACCAGTGTATCAGTTATATTTCACTAGGGAAAATGTACAATATTGCATAGTGTTGATTGAATGTGGCTAATCAATGTTAGTTGTAGTCGGTGTGATGAACACCAAAGCGTCAACATTAAAATTAATGATGCCACAAAAACCCAAAGAGACCACAATATGTATTCAACAGAACTGAGTGAAGGTTTCCTTAGTATGTTTGACAAAAGAACATGTCCATCACCAACTGCAAGTCAATTGTGTCTACATTGTTATAATAATGTTGATAATAAGCATAATGATTATAGTATTAATAATTATATTAATAAGAAGAATATCATCATGATCATTAACACCACTACTACCACTACCACTACATACCCCAAATGTAAAACAAGCATTTAAAAGCTGGTTCAGTTCGAACAGTACACGTAGAAAAGCTATTTGCAGATTGTCTTGGAAAAACATACACACAGTCATCTGAGAAATACATTTCAGGCCTCTTCATGAAATAGTGGATCATTAATATTGTCTTCAAATACTGCATATGCCGAACATAGAACTACTCTGCTCAAGTTGGGACCGTTTCTTCAATGTGAGGTCTGTAGAGTTGAAAACAAATGCACATCAAGAGAAAACTAAGACGGCTCCGAAGAGTCAGTGCCAGAATGCAGTCACTTTGGGTTTGTGGATAATGTCTGTTCTCAACCAGAAGAACCTGAAGATTTGACGTTCGTATCCAGATTCAATTAGGCCAACATGAAGGTTTGTAAATGAAAAAAACATCAAATAATTTCAGTGTATATATAAATATTATATGGTAGATTTGAAATGTACATGCTTTAGTTTGATTCTCTGATTGCTTTTTTGTGATTTTGAATATTCTGTAATAAGTATTTTATATTTGTTGTTTGTGCAAGCTCTGTGTTGTACAGAAGTTTGCTATCATAGAGAAGGCTTTTTCCAAGTCATCATCTCTACATTTTTTTTTAAAATTTTACGAATGAAACGTACAGAGGACAACTACAAAAAGCCCTTTCTACTGCCTGGGGCATGGATCAAAGCCTGTATGGAGGCCTGCATGTTGTGATGGGGTCGGCATGTTAGTGGTGGTATTTCAGACTGCAATGTTGGGTTTCTCCATAGAGAAACCTCATGGCTTCTCTATGGAGGGAGTGTTAAAGCATCCATCTGGTAGCGTTCTCTTGATGTCTTCTAGGTTGAGGATGTCAGCTCGGATTTGGCGAATCTGGTGGTCGTAGTCAGTGATCATGCCCTCCTGTGTCCGCGCCACATCGTTCAGCTCGGCCAGCTTCCTGTCCAGCTCACTGTCGGCCATTTTGCCCTTGGCACGCTTGAGAGACTCATCGATCTGGTTCAGTTTGCTTAGATCCACTTTGTCAATGTTACCTGAAAAAACAAAAGTGGGGATTCAGAGAAAGGAGCCCAGAATTATTTGTCAAATGTAACAAATTCTGTTCACATTGAGTCGACCATTTGATTGAATAAAACAAGTCTCACCAAGTTGATCAAGTAGTGCCGCAATGGTGCCCAGAACACTTTTCACTGCACTTTTGGCTTTACGGGCATTGTCCTCTGCCTCCTTGGCAGAATCCGATGCCTGATACACAAGAAAAAAAACAACCTTTAAACACTCATCACCATGCTGTTTGAACGTTGCAGGAGCTATTTTGCCCATGTCCATTCAAAAGGACAAAATTAGTAACACATTGAGGCTGCACTGTTTTTGGGATTTAGCTGTAGAGTGCCAACAATCCAGACCATTTTTCATGATATTTGTAGCACCGCAGCGAGTTCTATGTTATAGCTATGGACACATAGAGTCTCATTTGAAAAGGTGAGACTCTAAGCTCTCCGTAAGAGAAAACAGTTTAATTCTACAAAAAGTCACACAGACACAATGCGTCTTTTATGAAACACTCTTTGTGATTAACTCCTCTCTCCTCCGTTCTCTTCTACAGGTACTAACGTTGTGTGAAGAGGTAAATGCCTAAATATCTCAGTTTAAACAACAACATTGTAGACACGTTTTGAAACACTGCGTGTTGCCCCAGATCGATCGCTTTTTGGATTGAAGACTTGACGATTTTCACATGTTGTACATATAGTATTTCACTGTAGGCCAAGCTGAATTTGTTAAACTAAACTGTTAAATCGGTGCAGCTTCATGGTGCCTGTGCGTCAGGACTAGGGTTGTGCCGATGGACGATATCATCGTCCATCGTGATGGATGAGCAACATCACGATGGAGAGCCACCTACAAACTTTGCAGGGATTGCACTGTAAATTAAATCACGGATATAAATAATATGCACGCTAGTTTCAGTAGCCTGCCAGAAGCCACGATGCGTTAGCCGTAATTATTAACGTAAAGACGCAGCGCTGCTCTATTTGTGACGGGTGGGGCTCTTTCTCTCTCTGCAGCTCAGAGTTTAACAGCGCGTGGTTTTGCTTGCTTTGCTGTTTACGGAAACTTGAACCGTTTTAAAATGACAAGATGGCTCTCACATCGGAGCTAGATGAGCGCACGGATTATTCTCACGAAGGACCGAGAGAGGAAAGAGAAAGGAGAGAAAGGCGCAGTGCAGGAGTTACGAGGTTACGAGCACACGGACCGGGCGGCGCGTGGAGCGGCTTCAAAAATGTAGGCTACGACGCAAACTTCTAAATACTGTCCCGTTCACCCACTGTTTCTTAGACATTACGTTAAAACTGAGCAAATGCAAATAATAAGCTCCGATTTACATTTGTATTAGTGTGATAAGAGCCTTGGAGTTCACGCTCTGAATAAGTCGTTCTCCTCTCAGACTTTACGCACGAGTTTAACACATTTCTTTTGCAAAAGTCGTGTTCCGTGACTCTGTTCAAATAATGTTTAGTTTAGATCCATTTATCCTGCAATCTCACATTTTCCTAGCATACATAGTAATATGCAGCATATATATAGGCTATGTAAATGTCTTTAAAAAAAAATGCTAATAATGAGAAATGGACGATATCATCGTTCACTGTAAACATCGTCAACGGCCAATTAAGGGGACATCGCCCAACCCTTGTCAGGACGCTCGGCTCCACAACAGTTTTCCACCGATGTGGGTACTTTTAGGCTCATAAAGAGGAGAGCGAGCAATAGGGGCCTACAATACCTTTGGTTTCGTATTGAATCTATTTGCGGAGATTGTCACAATTTCGGATTGCAGCTGAGCAACCGTCCATTTATTGGAGCCCCGTGTGCAGACAAAAAGTAACTCCCACAGCTCATCCACGGGCAGAGCTAAGAGCTGTGTTTGGACTATTCACTCTGAAAGGGTTTTCTACAGTCATACATCACTACTTGTTTGGGCAACAAAGGAAGGAGAACAAAAATGTTACTGTACTATGTGTGATGAAAATATATATATATATGTATATATATATAGAAACTTTTTTTGTTGTTGAAACATTTCCATTGAAGAAAGTTGTGGCTTGACATGGGAACAAAGTAGAGATGTTTGAACCATAACACACAGGAGAGCCAAGTCTGAATGGTCAGAGCAGTTAAAATACTGTAGAAAGGGTTTTTGTTTTTTAATTCTCTGTCTCGGTTCATTGTGGGGTTTAGTTGTGTTTATATTTTCCACCAGTGTTGTAGCCGACCAAGAACTGAGCACTGATTATTGTTACAATGTGCATGAATGAGGAGTATGTTATACCATTGCAGCCATCATCATGTCATTGTCCGCCTCAGCTTTCTTCTTGGCAAGCTCCTGCTCCGCTGCACTCAGCTGCTCCATCATGTGGGTCACCTCCGAGTCCAATTTGTGAGTCTCGGCAAATGCTTTCTCAGCTTCCTCCTTAGTCTTGGCTGAGCCCTGGCAGAGATCACACACATATTAAACGGTGTTCTAAGACGGCAGCTCAAATAACAAACAAACGAAACGGGGAACAAACAACACGTCTGCTCCCTTCTCCATCAAATCACCCCCTGCCTGCCCCTTTTTTAAATCTCTTTTCAAAACCCACTTCTTTAGACAGGCCTACTTGGTTCAGTGTGCGTTTGTCAATGTCCTTTTTGAGGTTTCATTGAGTCTGATGTAAGGTGACGTTGGGTGTTTTGAAAAGCGGCGATGAATAAATGCATTACTACCAACTTGACAGCACATTGTCTAGGTTTAGTGAAAAGTAGAGCAAATAAACAAAAAAAAGTTTGTAATGTAATTTTACAACATTGAATCCTCTCCTACAATACATATACATAAATGATCTCCAAAAGGCACAATGTTACAGATAACATTGCAAATGTTCAGCAACTGGATAGCCGCTGATGAGAATCCAACAAACAAACGAACATACTTTCTGGACATTGCTGGCGATCCTCTCGGCGTCCTCAGCCTTGTTTTTGGCCTCTTTAGCGTCAGAGGCAGCATTTCCTAAAGCAGCTTCAGCTTGATGCGTCTTCTCATTGGCAGCAATAATGGTGGCATTGATTGATGGAATCCTCCGCAAAGCCTCCTCTGCTGCAGTCTTGTTGTCATTCACTCGCTTATCAAAGTCTGAAAGAAGTTCATCAATAAGAAACTGAAGTCAAACTGTACATGTTGAAATGTAGATGACTGACCAGCTTCCAATGCAAATGAACAATCCACAAAATCGAATGGTATCAGTATATAACAAATGACAAAATGTTACAATAAGCCAGTCAGATATGAAAAGAGAGATGGAGATGGACACTAACACACAAAAGACCTAAAGGAGGGCCCAAAGAAACCCTAACACACAAAAGACCTAAAGGAGAGCCCAAAGAAACCCTAAAAAGTGGTATTTTTTTTCATATATGCTTTTATATGCTGATCATCATTTAAATGTCTCCATCATAGCAAAAGTTTTCAAATAGTAATAACCTAGACTAAGTTCAACTGAATGGGCTCGATGTTTCTAAACGCAGATTATGGCGTAGCATTTTGTGATTTTGCAGCTCCAGACTTTGCACATTTAAGTACGTGGGAACGTACGTTCGAGAAACACCCATGGCCAATGGCGATGTTAGGTTTTCCTCCAACCAGACTCTGCGGCTGGGAAGGGGGGAGGGGGGCTGAACATGTGCTTTTGTTTTGTTCACGTTAATGCAATTACGGCCGAGCGAGTACCGATCCACACCACAGCAGCACCGACTGTAGCTACATCTCTTGCAAGTGGCGCAGGCACATAGCGCAACAGCTGTGCCACTCGGATAATAACCATAGTGTTTAGAGTTTGCGCTGTCCTTGCGCCAGGCAAAACGACAAACAATTTATACTAAAGACAGGCCATTATTTTTTGAGCAGCTCTATGTTAATTTTTATTTAGTGTTAGCCGTTAGCTTCAAGACAAAAACATTGTGATGAGAAGGAAGTTGCCGTCAGTCGTTAACATGATGTTAGTCACTGTCGCCCTGGAATCTCAGTTATCAGTTATATCAGTGATTTAATTTTGTAGACAAGACGCTGCTACAAACTCATAGGGAAATTATTATCAGGCCAAGTTTGTCAAAAAATGTGCCAAATGCTTAAAATTCACACTCAATCTTCTTTTACCTCGCAGGTCGTCTAAGATATTCTCTGCCTCTCTAAATGTGGATTGTCCTTTCTTTGCTGCATCTTCAGCGAGAGCTTTGGCAGCGTCGGCTCGAGCCAGTAGCTGGTCTGCAGTCTGCACACAAACACACAGTTACAGGAAGAGTTCAAGAGCACAGCACAGCACGCGTGTCGGGTCAAGCCTCACCTGCTGCTCACTCTTGCCTTTGTCCAGCAGTTTGCGCACTTCCAGCTCTTTTCCCTTCAGATCATCTCGAAGTTCATTATACTCTTTTTCTGTTTTAACGATCAGTTTATCCAGTTCGGACGACTCCTTCTTAATCTTATTTGCCTCATCCTGCAACAGAATTTGTACTATTGTTATTGTTATTATATATTTAACCTAATTTAAACATTTTCACTGTCAGCACATGTAAACATCTAAAACTCAGATACATAAAGTCCAAAAATACGATACATGCATTAAATCTTATTCTTTCACCTATCAAAATCGGCACATAGAATTTTCCAAAATATTACATCATTTAAGATATTTAAGATACAGAAGAAGAATCTATAGCTGTTTTATACTGTATATAGTGCTAAAAAGGCTTTCCATGATATAGGAATATTGAATTCATCTTCGCATACAGATTCTGTATCGATATATGGAACCTTCCAGACTTATATAAGGTGTATATAAGGTTAAGTTGTACATTGTTTTACTGGTTAGCCATCTAACACATTTAGTTTGAGACATGTATACTAATAACCAATTTTTGTTTATTAATGTTCGTTTCAATTTCCTTGGGATTGCAGATAAAAGCTGATTATACTGAAAAAGTTCAATATATTCTATTGCAAACTTGTCAACAGCAGAATAAATCACCTGATGAGTTCAAAAGATAATTTTATTTATTGGATGTGTGATTGCAAACACTTTATGAATGCATTGTTTCTTACTGTGATGACGTATATTTTAACAGATTGAGTGCCAAGCTGTTTAGGGGATTTAGCTGTTGAGAGCCAACAATCCAGACCATTTTTCATGATATTTGTAGCACCACAGCGTATTCTATGTATAGCTATCGACACATGCTACAGCTTGTTTTAAAGACGAGAAACTAAGCTCTCCGTACGTGAAAACAGTTTATTTCTCCGTGCCTCGGTTCCTGAGAAATCCAAAGCTAAACAGAGGCTAGTTTAATCAAAATCACAGTTTTTTTTCTAGAATCAGAGATAATTAGGGTTTTATGCAACTCTCTCCTTTCTGATTAAACTCTCTTCAACTCTCACCTCTATCCTAAATCTATCGTATCGCTACATATATTTGTTTCAAGTCAATTTTCAACAACAACATTGTTGACTACATGCAGTGTGTTATCGATCGCCTTAATCAAACTCAATGTACAATACACATTATGAATAAATAAGGACACAGAGGACATCCCTGTCTGATGCCTCTAAATATACACAAGTATACACCTGTCTAAAATAGTTCAAAATGCAGCAACATATTATAAAGAGGAGAAAGAGATGAAAATAAAAATGGTTGTGGTTAATTTTACAGTTCCAACAAATTATATATTCCTTTCAATCAATCATTTATTTGGTGTTTTTGGGAGGATGATTTGTCTATAGTGTGCTTACCTCCAGAGCCTTGGTGTCAAAGGGGGGCAGGCTGGTCAGGTTGGCAAAAATTCTGACGGCCCTGTCTGATGCCTCCTCTGCCTCTGCCTGGATCTTGTTGGCCTGCTTCTCCAGGTTTTTAGCCATTTCCTTTGCATCATTGTACCTGCACGATAAACAAGTCTAGTTACTGTGAGATTCATGACCGACCGTCTGTTTTGAACGGCTCTTTAAGGTGAACGGCTCGAATGAGATCTCAATTGTGAAAAGAGAAGGATCTTTTTCAGTTTCACCCAGAACCTCCCCCCAAAAAATAAAAAAATAAATAATAATAATAATAATGCATTGGTTTTATAAAGCGCTTTTCTGGACACTCAAAGACGCTTTACATTGCACTATTCGTTCACTCCTCCTCTCGCTGCACAGAGGATCTCTGTGGACTGTCAACACATCAGCCCAGCAGCACAGCCCGGGCATGAGCAGATCCAACTCCGCATTTACTTTCTTTGTACTTTTCCGCCAAAATAAACACCGCTAGCATGTGGTGCTCAACACTCGCCTTCTGAAGCTGAAACTGCTACGATAAAACTTCGGTCGTAGCTATGATTGTCTGTTAGTTTGAACAACCGCACAGTAGAGACGAGAGCAGCTCACGATGTTTCCATCCCCACGTCTGTAATGTGAATCTAAAAATCTTATTAGACAAAGAAATCACACAGTGACACCAGGTATAAGGGAGAACCCGTGTGAACTAGTGAGAAAAGTGTATAAAGTGTGTGTTGAAGGGTTATACAGCCTTTAAACATATATAACAATTGTAAAAAAAAAAAAATTAAGCTGACTACTTCGCAAATTTTGTTTATTGCGGGTTATTTCTAGAATGTAACCCCCGTGATAAACGAGGGACCACTGTAGTATGTTTCAACACCTCTTGTTGAGCTGGTCAACCTCGTGGCTTGTCTTCATTTCTCCATCCAGTGTTTTCAGCAGAAGGTTGTAGGCTTTGGTCGACGTGTCATTGGCTTCCTTGGCAATCTTTTCTATCTGATCGGCAGCCATTTTGTGCCTGGAAAAAGTAAAGGATGAATACAATCTGTGATATATCAGATTTTGACAGTTGGAACTGCTGTCTCACTTTTCAGCCAAAACGCGTGCTTCTTCAGCCAGCAGTGTCATGTTATTGGGGTCCGCTCCTCCACTGGGGGCCTTAATGTCCTGCACATACCCCATTTGTTAGACAGACATCATTTTAATTGAATGTTATTTAATAGACGATCAAATCCACATGATTAAGAGAAATGTTGGAGTTGAACATTTACCACTTTGCTGATGGCGTCCTTGGCTTTGTCCAGTTCCTGGCGAGCTCGATCAATGAGGTTTTCAGCATCTCTGACCCGCGCCCGAGCACGATCAGCCTGAGATCCCGTCTCATCCACAGTCTTCCTGATGGTATGGAGACGGTTCCACTGTGTTGTCAGTGTAATATTGATAGAATTTAAACGATCCAGGAGGTCTCTGTCCATCTCTGAGAACACATTATGTCATTCAAACATTATAGTTTATCGTCTTACCTACAGTACCTTCAGACAGTCACACAAACACAGAACAATTGTCCAGTGAAATCTGTTCTTCCAGATTCAGAAATCATACAAAAATGGAGACTTTGATACTAAGAGTCAGCTTTGTTTCATAGGCTTAGGGCAGTAGTTCTTCTGGTGGCAGTAGCATTTGACCGAATGAAAAGCTGAACATCTGGGGTTTATCAGTTTAGCAGTAATAGGCCTGTGTGTGTGCGTGCGTGTGTGTGTGTATCGTGGTGGTCGCATGGTGGTGGTTTTGCGCAGATGTGTCCAGTCTCGACAGCGTTTCTGTCAGTCTTCCCCAGGGGACACTGAACACCACTGAGTATGGAGTGAACATACAATTGTTATTGGGGTCTGCTCCTCCACTGGGGGATTTAATGTCCTGCACACACCCCATTTGTTATACACACAGAAACATCATTTCATTTGAATGTGATTTAGTAGACAATCAAATCAGTTTTGATCAGTTTAGCGCTGTACTCGTGATCCTTTGCATAAGATAATCTAAAATAGTCAACTTTGTCTTTCGGTTTCATTTTGTCGAGTGATCTGTCCTAAACAACTGTACTCCCAGCAGCTGCTAGAGACATTAACAAGGTTATATGTGGGTTGTGTTGATTAAGAGGTTCCCGAAGCGAAGATGGGGCCCCGAGGGGGTCGCGAGAACTAAGCAAAGAGAACTTCAAGATATAAAAAAGAAAATATTTAAGTTTATTTAATACAATTCTTCATCAAAAACAGCATTGATTTGAGAATTGAGGCCGAAATAATAAGTCCATCCATCCATCCATTTTCTTCCGCTTTATCCGGGGCCGGGTCGCGGGGGCAGCAGTCTCAGCAGAGATGCCCAAACTTCCCGGTTCACACACACCTCCTCCAGCTGTTCTGGGGGGACCCCGAGGCGACACCAGGCCAGCTCGGAGACATAGTCCCACCACCGTGTCCTGGGTCTTCCACGAGGCCTTGTCCCACTAGGACATGCCTGGAACACCTCCCGCGGGAGGCGACCAGGAGGCATCCGAAACAGATGCCCTAGCCACCTCAGCTGGCTCCTTTCGACGTGAAGGAGCAGCGACTCTACTCCGAGCTCCTCCCGGGTAACTGAGCTCCTCACCCGATCTCGAAGGGTGCGCCCAGCCACCCTGCGAAGGAAACTCATTTCGGCCGCTTGTATTCGCGATCTTGTCCTTTCGGTCATTACCCAAATCTCATGACCATAGAGGAGAGTGGGAACGTAGATCGATCGGTAAATCGAGAGCTTTGCCCCGACTCAGCTCCCTCTTCACCAAGACAGACCGATACAGCGACCGCATGACGCCGCACCGATCCGTCTGTCGATCTCACGCTCCATCCGTCCCTCACTAGTGAACAAGACCCCGAGATACTTGAACTCCTCCACTTGAGGTAAGGACTCCCCACCGACCTGAAGAGGGGAAGCCACCTTTTTCCGGTGGAGAACCATGGCCTCGGATTTGGAGGTGCTGATTCTCATCCCGGCCACTACACACGGCTGCAAACCGCCCCAGAGCATGCTGAAGGTCCTGGTTTGTTGAAGCCAACAGAACAACATCATCCGCAAACAGCAGAGACGATATCCTGAGGCTCCCAAACCGGACACCCTCCGGCCCCTGGCTGCGCCTAGAAATTCTGTCCATAAAAGTAATGAACAGAACCGGTGACAAAGGGCAGCCCTGGCGGAGACCAACACGCACCGGGAACAGGTCTGACTTACTGCCGGCAATGCGAACCAAGCTCCTGCTGCGGTCATACAGGGAACGGACAGCCCTTAGCAGAGGGCCCCGGACCCCATACTCCCGGAGGACCCCCCACAGGGCACCACGAGGGACGCGGTCGAACGCTTTCTCCAGATCCACAAAACACATGTGGACTGGTTGGGCGAACTCCCACGAACCCTCAAGCACCCGACGGAGGGTATAGAGCTGGTCCAGTGTGCCACGACCAGGACGAAAACCGCATTGTTCCTCCTGGATCCAAGGTTCAACTATCGGCCGGATCCTCCTCTCCAGCACCCTGGAGTAGACCTTACCGGGGAGGCTCGAAATAATAAGTAAACAATGTAAATAGATAGATGATAGAGCTAGACCAGATTTTTAATGTTTTGGCTTGACATTATCTATATATTTCGTTAGGTTTTACAGTGGGGATCCTGGAGTGTCTGTCTGGTAATTGCTCTCCAGTGTTTGTGGGACAATCGACGGTAAACAATAAGTCAACATGCGTCTCATGAGCATTGCTCATTTCAGCTGTGTCTCTGTTTAGATCATGTCTTGTTAAATGCTCTTTACCTTTGCTTGTCTGTGCCTCCTCCAACAGCTCTGTAATGGCCCGTTCAGCCTCTTTGAGGCGCTCTTCAAAAGCCTTGTCACTGACAGTCTCCTGACCGGAGCTCAGGTTGTCAATGAGTGTCTGCAGGTCATGAAGTTTCTGCCGCTGTTGGTTCACCTGCAGAAGAAACATGAAACATATCAGAAAAGGCATGAGGCTTCAGTCAAATTCCCTATGTGATTGTGGTAGTTAGAGGCCAATGGCAAAGACTGCCAGTTCTGTTTGGAGCTTTAAAGCACAGAGTCAGGAGAGAATAAACAATGGACTGCTAAATCTGTGGAAACCAAGTAAGGTAACCGCAGTTTGTGAACTATAGGCCTCGGATCCCTGAAATAAATCTCCAATGTATTTCTCAATTACTTGTAGCGATATCTCTGTTGGGCAGCATGGTAGCGCCGCAGTTAGCACTCATGCTTCACAGATAGAAGGTCTTGGTCGCATGTTCTCCCCATGTCTGCGTAGGTACACCGGTTTCCCCTACCACTAAAAACATGTACAATAGGCATGTGTGCGCGCGCGCGTGTGTGTGTGTATCGTGGTGGTCGCATGGTGGTGGTTTTGCGCAGATGTGTCCAGTCGCGACAGTGTTTCTGTCAGTCTTCCCCAGGGGAAACTGAACACCACCGAGTATGGAGTGAACGTACAATTGTCTGTAAAGTGCTTTGTGACCATGTCTGTAAAAGGCGCTATATAAATAAAGTTATTCTTCTTCTACTACTACTAATAGACAGTTATCTTTCATATTTAAAAATCTTTGTATTTATGCATTTGGAACATCCTGGAAGCAGCTACAGTGGGAGGAAAAAGTATGTGAATGGCTTGGAATTTCTCACATTTCTGCCTAAATTGGTCACTAAAAGTGGTCTGATTTTCATCAAAATCATAAGAATGATTAAACAGTGTCTGCTTAAACTAATACCACCCAAACATTTACATTTTATCATATTTTTACTGGCCATAACATGTAAACATTCACTTTACACTGTGGAGTAAAAGTAAGTGAACACCCAGAAATCTCACCGAACTGTTCCTCCCCAACTGTTCAACTTTGGGTCCACTGAATATTTTTCCAGTAGACCAGTGGAGCATCCAAGAGCTCTTTCGCAAACCAGTTGAACAGTTTGGGAGGAACACACAACGTCATGTGTGGAGGTCAAATGGAACATCGCTACACTATGCTCACTGTGACTATGGTGCAGGAGAATCATGGTGGGGGCTGTTTTGTTGCCTCAGGGCCTGGACAACGTTTTATCATCAATAAAAGAATTTATTAACAAGTTCATGAAGATCTTTTGCAGAAAAAACTGAGACATTGACAACAGCATGTGAATCCCTAGTATTAAATATCTGATCCTTCGTTTGCAGCAGTAACCATTCCTCTTTACAAAACTGCTGCAGTTCAGTGAGATTTCTGGGCGTTCACTTACTTTTTCCACGCTATATTGTGAATGTTTACATGTTATGGCCAATAAAAATATGATCAAATGTAAATGTTTGGTTGGTATTAGTTAAAGCAGACACTGTTTATTCATTCTTATGATTTTGATCAGACCACATTTTATGACCAAGTTAGGCAGAAATGTGAGAAATTCCAAAGTGTTCACATACTTTTTCCTCCCACTGTATATGGTTCACTTGGCTCACCTTGTCCCGGACGAGGCTATAGCAGGATGGACACTGCTGGCAGCCAGGAGCAGAACGATTGTAGAAGTAGTTCTCTTCACACATGTCACATCGAGCACCAACAAAGCCAGGTTTACACTCACAGCGGCCGTCCTCCTTACACTGACCAGACAGTGAACCCTCAGGATCGCAGTCACATGCTGAAAAGATAGGATTGGGTCCATTAGGGACCTTTCCTTTTAAGAAAAGTGTTGCACCACCTGAGCCTTACGTTTGCATCCAGATGAACTGAAGCCAAAGAAGTTGACCTCGCACTGCTGGCACTGGAGACCTGTGATGCCTGGCTGACACTCGCACTGACCGGAGAGCACGTCACACTGCCCATTGGTGGAGCCAATGGGATTGCAGTTACAGCTAAAGAGGAAAAATGGTAATTAATTGGGAAAGTTGTCCAACGTAACCATGACATCAGTTTCAGTTTAAAGTTCAATAGAAACACAACGTTTCCTCTCACCGTTCACAGCCTTTGCCACTGTGCAGGTTGTAAAAGCCTGGCTCACACGCACTACAGTCCCGCTCTGCAACATTGGGCAAACAGGGGCACTGTCCTGTGACTTGTGAGCAGCTGGTCTGCTGGTCCACAGTCCCAAATGGAGAGCATGTACAGGCTGAGAAAGAACACGCGGAGCCAGTAAATTGGTGTGTTTAGGCACTGATCAAACTATATTAAAATAAGCTTATACTCCAAAAATGTGATGATAAGCTTCACCACAGTCTTCAGAGTAACAAGTATCATGTGATTTCCACACACACCTTTGCATTTGTCATTGGGGTTGGTGGCCAGGGCGTTGCCATAGTAGCCGTCCTGGCAGCGATCACAGAAGAAGCCCGCTGTGTTATAGATGCATTTCAGACACTCTCCGGTTTCACGGTTACAGTTTCCCACCGCATTGGGGTCAATGTTGTCACTGCATTTGCATGCACGGCAGGTTCTCACTGGACCATTTTGTCCCAGAGGATCCCCAAAAAAACCATCATCACACAGCTCACAGCGCTTGCCTAGAGATTTGACAAAGTTTAGCTCTGGAGCTAATGGGTATACATAGACTTTACATATATCACACAATAACAAATAAACAAAAGAAGATAAACAGAATAGACATAATGTGGGTATAGCGTGCTAACCAGTGGTGCCTGCAGGGCAGTTTGTGCACACCACCTCTTTGGTTTTGGGGACCACAGCGCAGGTGGCCCCACTAGGACAGGGGCAGGGCTGGCAGTCTGCAGCAGAGCCACCAGTAGCATCGCCATAAAATCCATCCTTACAGCGCTCACAGCTCAGACCTGCCGTGTTGTGCTCACATTCACATGCTCCTGAAAAACAAAGGAAAAAAACAAAACAAATGAGGTTTGTTCAAACTAGGACTACTGAAAGAAAGACACAAGCTGAGAGTGGCAGAAAACGGGCCTTGGCTGTTATTGTATTTCTTAGTTTAGTAGGCTTAGTCCCAGAGCTACAGTCAACACAGCCTGTGATAAACAAAACACTTAGAAACGTAATTCTTCATTTAGTAAACAATAATAATAACAAAAAAATAAAAAAATAATACATTTTACTCTATATTTGTATTTTAACTCCCATATATTAAGTGTATGCGTTAATTGAAATGTAAAGTAAATGTGTAATAAATATAGGCCTAAGCTAGTTAGATAGAGGCTGATTGGGCATTCTCATGGCTGTCCATGCTGGATATAAGTGTATGTAGAAGTCCAACTGTGGCTGGGTGACTTTAATATAATGAGGAAAGAGTCTATGTCATACCTGTACTGGGGTCACAACTTTGGCTGTGGCCATGACAGTTGCATGGCTCACATTGACTGAAGGGTCCGAGCTCTGGCTGAGCACGGCGATATCCCACAATGCATCTCTCACAGTGCTGACCCTCATAGCCCTGAGGACAAGTGCAGGACTCCACCCAGCGAGCCACTTCCCCAGGCCCCTGCCGCGCAGTCACCAACACCACATTGTCCAGGTAGCCAGCACCTGCCCTCACAAACACACCAGTCTGCTTTAATATCTCACTCATCTGATCAGAAGTCATGTGCCATGTGGGCCCTCTTACTCTTATCACTGTATGTGCCGCGGATTTTAATGGCGGTCAAGTTATGGAGCAGACGCTGAAATTCCACGTGGCTGATGGCGGGCCTCCAGGGATAGTCCGCGCTGTCATGGAGCCTGAAACACATGCAGACTTTATGTCAGCGCCTGTGCTCATCTTGAAGACAGAGATGCCTTAAGCTTCGTCATAGATTCAAAACAGCCAGGTAATAAACTTAATACATTTCTAAATACATTTAATAGGAAAGTTAATTTTAATGATGCTTTTCTGTTAAATCTTTGAATTTGGGAGTATTGTAGCTTCATTTTCAAAACGACACTCTTCTCAATTCTGGATAATCGGAGTTTAAAATATTGGCAGAATTCTTGGGTTTTATTCAGAGTTAAAATTAATGACTTAAGGAGTCCGTGAGGCAAACAAAGATTGAGAACCACTGATCTACTCCACACATACAACATTATTCAACGAGGCAATATTGACCTAAAACAACTTTAAAATAGAAACAAGTCATCCATTTCCGGCCCAAAATGAAATGGACTCAGCCCTGCTCCCAAGCAAACGTCACTCAGCAGAACACAGTGATGAGGCGAATATGTCCATCCAACCAAACAAACCAAACAAACCATCAAACGACAGTCACAACAGTTTATTCCATTTATGATACCGGTCAACATTCTTCATACCGGTATCATGAGGATAAAGGCATCTTCATGATACCTTTAGAACATGAGGAAATCATATGTATGATGGTGAATAAAGCACTACCTGTTCCTGACAAAACACAAGCACGAGGAGAGTTTTCCGACAGTGGTGTTGATTATGAGACGTGAAACGTTTGTGTCAGTCAGGTTTAGCATATTTGGATAATAAGAAGTGCACATTACCAACCCAAATGGAGCCATTCCAGCGTATTTTTACTCACCGTTGCTGGCTCTGGAGAAGCAACAGCAGCTATATCCTGTGATATATCCTGTGACTGCGTCAGGTTTGACACAAACTCTGTATTTTTCCACCTGTCCTAAATCTGGAGACGGGTCCCGAGGTGCTGCACTGCAATTGTTCACTGCTTCGAACACATTAACGCAGGTGCACTAACAGATAGGCCAAATGCAGGGACAATTAAAGGATGCCTTAATATATCCTTAATGGCTCAGCCATTTATTATATTGTTTCTCCATTATTACTGTATTGACTGAATGTCTACATTTTTGGCTGTTACTTCCAACAAGTCTTTATACAAACAAGCCTGGACCTACCTGAAGACATAATTCTGCATGTGCTCACTGGGATAAGCATTTCCCTGAGCGATCAGTGGGACAGCTACTCTCAGACCAGCTCCCTCCAGCACCAGGTCTTCAGCAGACAGTCTGGTGTCTCTGCGGTCCACCCGGAAGCTCAGGCTTAGGTTCTGCCCATAGCTCAACAGCTGGTTCCCTAAGAATTTATCTGGGGAAAAAACGGAATCAGGGATAATCAAGTCAGAGGAGACAACACCGTACCGTTCAGTTCACATCAGGTGCATCCGTGTCAAAAGGTTCAAAATGTACGACATGTTTTCTTCATAGTGTAATAAAACTGCATTTTGTAATAATGTGCTGCATTTTGGAGAAATTATGCATACCATAAATTCCCACTAGCTCAGCGCGATGCTCTCGGTGTAGTGCTGGTGTCAAAGTGCTGGCCTTGTCATGTTTAACAAACGTGACCTACAATCAGGTCCTGTACATTTTTCACAGTGAACCCCCAGAACAGGATTTAAAAACAACTTTTTAAAACAGAATTGCTCCATTTAGTTCCAGCTAAAATAAAGTTTCCATGTTATTGCATTTTCCCGAAAATACAAATTTGCCAACTGCAGCACATTACCAGATGCAGTTTGATTACACAATGGTTTCACTAACTATTGCTCTTATTGCACACATAACAAAGGTATACCTGGTGCCATAAAGTACATGGGAAAGTAGTCTTCGGATATTAAGGACACCTCCTGTCCGCTGGTCCACTGTACGGACACGGACGAGCCGTCCCTCTGCTGGGCATTCCACTGCTCCGTATCTGACGAGAGAAGAGAGCAACATTACACTCTATAACAGCCCATATTATGTTAAAACAAATAATCAAAAACAGACAGAGTTGTGTTTTGTTTAATTCGAGCATGCTTGCGTAATCCTGCATATTCAGTCTGTATCAAGTCTATCAAGTATCTCGTATTATCCATCCATCCAACTTCTTCCACTTTTTCCAGGCCCCAGACTTCCCTGTCGACGGGCACTTCCTCCAGCTGTTCTGGGGGAACCCAGAGGTGACATCAGCTCAGAGACATGGTCCCTTCACAAGTCCTGGGCCTGTTCCTAATCGGGACATGCCTGAAACACCTCCGGAGGGAGGTGACCAGAGCCACCTCAGCTGCTCTATGCAACATTTTAATTTAGTTTTAGTCTCAGTCATTTTAGTCTGGTGCCGTGATGTCGCCGTGGTCTGCAAACACTGCCCCTGTATCTGCGATCTTGTCCTTATCTTATCTCAGGACCATAGGTGAGGGTAAGGTAACATAGATGGATCTGTAAATCGAGATAAATATGAATAAACCGCCGCGGTGTGAAAGGTGCTGTAACCATAGGCGGGGGGGATAGGGGGGGTTACAACACTCCCAATCTTCAGAACAACTCAATTTAACCCCCCAATATTGCCCCCTAATGAATGAATAAAATCAGTAGGCTATATAAAGATATAAATCCGTTGGCTTCTATGACAATGGTTTCATATTCGAAACTAATCTTTAAAATAAAAATGTTTTGTGTATCGGAGAAAAAGCACTTCAGCACCACAGTGCACCGATGTCAGTGCCAGCTACAGCCTGCACACCTCAAAGTAGAGGAGAGCCGCGGTAACTGAGGGGAAATAACTGTCTGCATTTAACTGTTAAGAGTGCTATGCTCACAGTGCTATGTTATGCCCCTGCTCGCGTGCTTAAAATGAGTGTCTATTTGCTGAACATTGGTCAAAAACTCGCATAGATATGGTCATTGTTATACAGTGATCAGGCAGGATCAGTACGTGAGCATCCGGCCCATTCGTCTCGTACTACAGCGGAAGACACAAACCTAAACGTTCACGGCAAACTGCTGCTGGCCATTGGGTGGCCGGGTAGACACACAACGAGCCTGTGTCTATAGCAACATTCTTTTCTCCGGTTTTATTCCTTAAATATGTCTAAGGAAATGAGCCCAGTTTTCCTGGTTTCCCTCCTCTGTCAAAGTATTTGCCTTATACTTTGAATGAATTAACATTACAATCAAATTATGTCCTTATATTAGCTATTAGTTATGACCTTTGGATGATATTTAGTCTATAATCTTATTGAAACTGCTCTTTTCAGACTTAAAGCCCTGTTTGGGCCCAAAAGGTCTTGATTTAATGTTTTTTCCATCAGTCTCTTTTATTAAAGGTGATCACTATCCAGGTGCAAAAATGAACCAGAATGCAGGAAATTGCTTGTGTTTGTCTCGAACTCTCCCTGTCTCACCCTCACCAGACTCCCCCATGTATTCTGTTGCCGAGAAATATAACATGATTATGGAATCTTAACCCCCCCCAATGTTGAGACGAAAGTTACGCCCTTGGTTGTACCTGTGTCGAAGGTGGATGAGACGGTGTGGACGCTGAAGCCTTCGGCGCTGTCACACACAGAGGAGTGCTGGAAACAGAAGCACGGAGTACAGCCCTGAGGATTGTTCGGGTCCAGGTTAAAGAACCCCAGTTTACACCTGCAAAAGCAGATCACAGGGATGGAGTGCAGGTCACAATTTGATGGATGTTTTGGCTTTTCAAATGTCATATTGAAGATATATTGTATAAGATATATTGTGAATGGACTCTGAAGTAAGAATGCTCATTGGCCACTGTTTAAACCTGCTGTCACTTTGCCTCTGCCCAGGGACTACAGATGAAAATGAGCTTGTAGCCATCTTTGGTCTGTGCAACATAGTTGTATAGTATAGTAGTTATATATTTTATTATGTTATTTTTTTTTTTTTACATATTTCTATTATTATTATTATTATTGGGTCGGCCCATTTTCACTTAACAAAAAAAAAAATGTTTTTCTCTATAAACACATTAAATACATAGCTCTCAGTGGCATAAAGGCAGCTACAAACTTAGCCCTATTAGAAGTACAGAAACTTGAGTTCAATTAAGTGGAGGCCTCACAGTTGAGTATTTGAGGGAGTGTCAGAGAAACTGCTCCAATCCGCCTTTGGGAGAGACCATCAGGTCAAGTGTTACTGTGAGGGCAAGGTCAAGCTATTAAGCTAGAAAGTACTTCCTGTTTCTTGTCAAGTTAATTTCACTGTTCTGCATCGCTGCTCTACAGTTTAACACCTCATATATAAACAGGTTGTACTGCCATGTCAGAGAGGATGTTATGTTTTTGGCCATATGTGCCTGTTTTGACCTCAGTGAGACCTCAGACTCACCTCCACTCATCGTGGGATTGTTCCGTCTATATGACCTACCCGAGCCTGCTCTGGAGCCACACCCAGGACCAAGCCAAGCCACGAGGACAATTTTTGTTAATAAATTAACCTCGAACCATGTTTGGGTGTTGTGTCTGTTTATGGGTCCAACTTAACTAATAACAGAAGATTTCAATTTGTCTTAGTCTTAACGTTTTTGTTCAACTGTGGTTGTTTCAAAGTTGCTACAAAAATGAAGTGCAAAATGATTTGGTTAGAAACTGGAGCTGCAGTAAAGTGGTAGCACTGTAGCAATGAGGAGGAAACATCAGACAGTCAGTGTCCACAAAATATTTCCACACAGTATGAAAAATTGACATTTTAAACAATGGTGAAGCAATTTGGTCTCAATAGTGGAATGAAGTCATTTTCCTATATTTCTTTTTATAAAGATTGTTGTGAATGATACACAATAGCGTGCCGCACGCGTGCTATTTTTAGACCGCGTGACGTCAGCAACGTGAACCGGAAGGGGGTCAACATAGAAGCGCGCTCGGTTACGACTCATGCTATAACTGCTTGTTTTCTGCCGGTTATCGCTCAGATTATAACACGCCGAGTAAACACTGCTGCTGTGGAACTTGCAGAAACGACTCCAGACACTATGACCGTCCACATATCCCGAAACCAAAAACCCAGAGGGATAAATGTGAACAATGGGTCAACTTGTGCGGGCGTCCAAAAGTCCAGTTCTAATACAGTTCTACACTGGCCAACTTTCTTAAAACACTCTTATTTAAATATGGAAGACATGTTCAGCCTCTGCCTTTTTCTAGCAAGCCTGTTCATGCCTACAGGTAGATCCAACAGATTTACTTTTTCTGTAGTAAGGAAACAGCCTTAGGGGAAGGGTAAAATAATTTAGAGAATTGATATTAATTAAAAGTGAAGTGTTGTTGGCTGTGACCGAGTAGCATTAGAGATCGCTAAACAATAAATAAATAAATAAATAATAATGATATAAATAACCCCCAACAACTGTCAGACGTAAGACAACCAGAGGACATAATATATATGACAGACAGGACGTAGGGTGGTAAAATATAGCTTGTTGAAACTGCAAAATGTCACTATCAGTGGCGTACGCTGATGTTTTTTTAGGGGAAAATGGTGTTGATAACAATCTACCTCTGGATCAGGTCGGCTCTTTTACCCGTCTTTTTCAGCCCTCTACACTCAAGCCATCTCTTTAATTGAACATTTGTATGTTCTTCTACATCTATACCAGTGAATCTGGCACCGGGGACATCATTCTCGGACAGTTAGAAGGTTTAGCTCAGTAGACATCTCGTCCGTAAACTATTTACATTCGTCTAGCATGAGTGACAGGCGCGAGTTTGACCCCCCTAGCAACTGTTGCTAGCTTAATGAATATTTATAAGGAAAGGTGATGTATATCGTGCGGTACGCTATTTCAGAGTCGTCCGCATTGTGAGTGTCACGTTACAAATGTGTGTGTATGATCGGAGAAACACCAAGTGCATTGGTTTTGCGCATCTGATGGTTTTCAGCTTCTGCCCCATTGAACATCCTCATATTAAATCTTAGCTTACTTTCCGCCACTATCAGTTTTGTGATTGACCTAACAGTAGTTTTTAAGCCTTTGAGTGTCTATTATGTTTGAACTATGCTGTACCTGTCACAGCTGAAGCCCTCCACGTGGTTCTTGCAGCGGCATTGGCCCGTGTTGACATCACACTCCTGGGTACTGCCCGACGGAGAGCATGAGCAGGGCCTGAGGAGACACACAGTCAGACTCACTCAGGACAGTGGAAAACAGTCTTAACAAATTCATTAACTGTTTTTAAGTCAATCCAGGATAAATTTAAGTCCATATAAGGAAATATACATTTAGTCCGTGACGTTAGTGCAACGTTAATAGTAGTCGAACCTGAATTACAGTTTGAATGGTCGCAAAATGGCAAATCACAAAGGCTCCAGTAGAGGTCATGCAGATAAGATTCCAGCATGGCCTGGTTATCATTTGTTTTCACCCGCTGTCTGGAATGTTTGAGGTTTGGTTTAGAATAAATGAATGCATCTGCAATTCGGTTAATATAATGTTCTCTGCATTTCTGTCTTAAGGCTAAGGCTAGACAGAGACTGCAACCTTCAATAGTCAAGACTGAATCAAAGTCAATCCAAGTTCATTCCTATAAACTTTACAACAACAATCAATCAATCTTTATTTATAAAGCACTTTTCATACATTTCATATATAACAAAGTGCTTTACAGATTTAAAAACACTCCCCCATACCCACCTCCTCCCACAGATACAAACAACATTGTCAAAATCACACTTGCCCCATCCACCTCCCCAGAGACACACCACAAAATCACACCACAAAATCACACCACAAAAGCGCACGCGCGCACACACACACACACACACACACACACACACAAACTATGGGCGCTATGAACATAAGGCTGAGTACAGATAAACCAGGTAAGGAAACATCATCCAAGGAGCAGCCACAGGGTGCCCTGTCCATGCAAACACCCACAGGACAGCACCCCGGCAGCCACAGCCAGTCACCACTCTCGATGCGGAGGACTGGGAGAGCATGAAATTGTTAAAAGAAGAAAAATCAAATAATAGGCTCCCCTAAATCAGACTAACTATGAAAGTTGCCCCTGTGTCTCCTGATGACATCACCAAGAGGGAGCATATACAGATTAAAAAGCACTGGGCCTAAAATCGAACCCTGGGGCACACCACATGTAATTCTGTGGACCGTATCCACTCTTACCATGAACGTCCTGTCTTTGAGGTAGGAAGTAAACCATCTGTGTACAGCACCAGAGAGGCCGATGTGTTTTAAATGAGTTAAAAGAATAGTGCGGTCGACTGTATCAAAGGCAGCGCTCAGATCCAGCAGAACCAACACTGTGACCTTCTGTGAGTCATAATTTAATCTAAAGTCATTTAAAATCTTTAAGAGGGCTGTCTCGGTGCTGTGGTTTACTCTAAAGCCAGACTGGAATTTCTCAAGGACATATGTGCAGTAATAAAATCATTAAGTTGAAGAAAGACAAGTTTATCTAAGATTTGGCTTAAAAAATTATTTCACGGAATGTTTTAGAATCATGGTGAAGAAGCTTGTCTATGGTGGAAAAAATAACTTTTGTATTATTTTTATTGTCCGTTACGATTTTGGTGAATTTCTTGAGTTTCTAACTCCTTTATTTTATGTTTTCAGCTGTTCGGTGTAAATTTTGTAATTGATTGTGATTTTATTTTTCCTCCATTTTCTTTCTAGCACCCTGCAATTTCTTTTTTTGTTTTTTGAGTTCCGTGTCGACACAGACAGGAGGACTCTGCACAGAATCAGGCCAAAGAGATTAGTTAAGTAGCCAAGGGAGGGCTCTCCGCTTGGTTACAGCGAGGAAGCCCTTCCCCAGAACGCCTAAAGACGCCCTTTTTAAGCAACCTGTAGCGGGAGGAGGTAGCCACTGCTGTTTGGGCGGAGGCTCGCTCCTTCCGTGCGCCGTCCCAAGTTGTTTCCCTGCGCTCAATGCCATTAACCCGCAGAGCTGGACAGTGGCTTTGCGAGAGGCCCACAGGAGCTGTCAGGGAGCTGGCCGCTACAGCCTGATGATCCGTGCCCTGAGGGTCTGTAGGGATGGGACTGTCGGGGACGTCTCCATTGGTAAAGCCTGCAAAGCGGTTGGACAGGACCGGGGGGGTTTCCGTGGACTACGATATCCACCCAGGATGACTGATTTCACGGAGATGGGGTTAAGCAGGATGACGGGTGCGGGCAGGGAAGAGGGTCCCAAGCTAGCGTGTCCTGCAGCGAGGTGCTCATCACTGGTATTTGTTGTGACTGTTTACGACTAATGTCCATGAAGCGGCCGAGGAGCTTTTCATAGTCCTTAAGCTGTTATGCCAGTCTGTGATTATGTAGTTTTAAGTCTGCTAAAGTTTTAACCTGGTCCAGATCTTCTGAGGGCATGACGAGAACAGAGCCAGAGCTAGCTGGGACCATCCGGGTAGCGAGTTGTGCAAAGATTTGTAATCCAGTCTGCTCGGGTAGGCAGTTAAGGTCGCAGATAAAATCCGATAAAATGTCACCATAAAATGTAGGATTTAAATAATAAAATGTGAATTAAAGGCGACTTCCACCCCCTCGCGCATGCGCATCCACTTGGCAGACTAAAGCGCTTTACATAAAAACAGGAGAGAAAAACATTCACATTCTTCAGGCCAACATGGCAAAAGTCTTAGATCCGGGTCACTGGCTAGCTTAGTGCTGTATGTTACATATTATTCACCTGCAGCACACCTCACAGGGAGATTACGGAGGATCACCATCCTCCGTAATCTCCCTGTGAGGAAGAAGGTTAACACTTTATGAGTGTAAGTCCCACAGGCAGAGGGCATCCACGTTTATAATACCCATTCTGGACAGGGGACACGCAGATCAGGGGCCAACCCTTGTGCAACCCTTGGAGCTGCAAATCATCTTTTCTGAAAATCTGGCACAGCCTACTCCTCTGGAAGCCCCAGTTCCCACTTCATACTTGGGATTTTATCTAAAACCACAAACTTTTTTTTTTGCAGAACTTTGTTGTTGTATTATTGTAGGGTTCCAAGTAAAATTTGCAACAACAAGAATGCATGATTCAGATAACTACATAATAAAATGTAATAATTAAAAGAAGTCTGAAAAGCTTTGTCATGTGCAACTCACAGTTTGAAATGCAGATATCAAGAGAAACATGGGTTAGATGTTTGCTACCACAAGATGGCACTGTTTCAGAGTCCTTTACCTGCAGCCAGCCTCCGTGAGGCTGTGGAAACCGGGTTGGCACCTGTCGCACTTCTCTCCGGTGACTCCAGGCTTACAGGAGCACATCCCTCTGTCATCACACTGCGGGGACTCCGAACCTGTCCACAGAGAGTTCATTTATCCACACATCATTCCTCATATACAGCCTTGAACCCCCCATTCGGAGCAAAGCGGTTTACTTTAAAAAGGAAAAGGCCACCGTTTTTCCATACTGAGATATGTTCTTACCCGAGGTTAGACGAGTTGATGCATAACTGTCTGGTCTTTGTGCGTGCACTCAGTCACACAAATAGCAAATAGTTAGAAGTTACCATGCTGTTCAACGGTTTCCCTATTAAAATACAGTTACGTGAGCCGTTACACGATCCAAGTCTAGATACACAAAATGAAACATGTCCATTTTCTAAGCGGATAAAAGGGAGTACTATATATGTAAGGCGTAATAATACCATAGGGGCACTTCTCACTCCTATGTTTTTACGTCTTACAATATAGTACCCCTTTTAATCCAAGATTTTTTTGTTTAATTTTGTGTAACTAGACTTGGATCGTGTAACGGCTCACGTAACTGTATTTAAATAGGAAAACCGTGGAACAGCGTGGTAGCTTCTAACTTCACACCAGTTTGGAGCTATACCTATGCTAGGAAAGGCTGGATGCTAAGACAGTTATGCATCAACTCGTCTAAGCTAAGGTAAGAATATATCTCAATATGTAAAAACGGTGGCCTATTCCGTTAAAGATACATTATGCAACTTTTTATTACGAAAAAAAACCTTGACATTTGTGCATAATTGATCTATTGGTGACCGAGCGGCTGTATGGGTGACGCCATGGTAACCACTCAAAAGGTTTTTTCCCCACATAAAATGTTCCATAAAGCGCCTTTAAAAAAAATAACCCAAACCTCCCCGTCCTGTTCCTGTGGAAATGAGGCTCTAGATTCCCCTTTCTTTGTACACTAACTTTAATAATTCAGACAGGACAACTTTGAGCAGAATGAGTGAATGAGAGACGTGTAATAATGTGGACTTAAGGCTCACCAATAGAGTTGCAGCCACAGGGCAGGCAGCGGCTCCCGGTGCGGTCACGGTGGTAGTTGTCCAGGCAACGCTCACAGTTGGGCCCATCAGTGTTGTCAGCACAGTTCAGGCAGTGCCCACCGTGGCCTGTTGCTCGGTACAGCTCCACATCAAAATAGCACTCCGAACTCTTCCCGTTACAGTTGCAGGCTAAATAAATCATATACAAAGGAGAATTAAAATATTGAAAATGCGGATCCAGGTCATACAGCTATGTGACCAAGGCTGGCACATTCCCCCCTCCTGGAACCACCACCTTAATGTGATGGAGGGGTTTGAGCACCCGAATGATCCTGGGAGCTCTGTTGTCAGGGGCTTCGTGCCCCTGGTCGGGTCTCCCAGGGCAAACAGGTCCTAATTGACTGGTCAGACAAAGAGGGGTTTAGAAGCCCCTTATGAGAGACCAACAGGCCTGTTTAATCGTGAGGCCGTCCTCCTTTGGACCCACTACCTACAGGAGGAGCCATAAGGGGCTGGTGCAATGTGATTTGGGCAGCTCCAATGGCAGCCCCCACGGCTCATTGTTTGTAGCATCCATCCAGTATTAGCCTTAGCAGCCGCGAAGGGATAACTTTTCCCGTGGTGCTGGACCAGATTCTGTTTGGAAGCGGACCGAGACCACCTGAAAAAGTGGGTCTCGGTTCTTTGATCCGCACCAGTTTGTTGAATAAAAAATGTAAAAAATTCAAAATGAACCCTGATCTGTTTAAAGTGGAGCAAACAGTGCAGGGATGGAAACAACGCACCAGGAAGAGATTGGATTGTTTTAGAAATTTAGCCTGCAGGTGAATAGGGAAACAAATTCCATTTTGTGATAACAATTTGAAACTTCTGCTGTAGATGACTGACATAAATGAGGAAAACATTTATAGAAATGTTTCTGTAATTTTATGTTTTTATGTAAAAACATCAAAATTGCCAAAGTTTTCAGCGACAAAATGGATAGACCCAAATTTAAATGTATGGTTTTATTTTGTTTATATATTAGTTACTACATTTTTTTGGGGGGGGGTATTTTGGATCTTGTTTAGCTTTTGAATAAGCTTTTCATAAAATCAGATTTTACCTTGTTTTTTGTGTTCAAAGCTGAATAAAACAGGGTGGGAATTAGATATTAAAAAATCCCTGTGGAAAAAACCTTCAAATATTAAGTCTAAGACTGGACTTACTTTTAAGTTTGACGTCTGTAGGACTCCAAACTTAAAAGTAAAGTAGTGAGGTTGTTGCATGAGTGGAACAAAACCTCATTTAGAGAAAACCAGCCTAAGGTTTTGTACCGAGTGCACATGCGTGGATAATATTATTTGGATTATAGCATTGTCTCGGGGAGCCTTCAGGACACGTGGATGTAAAATCTGTCAATATTTGTGAATGAATACGCGAGGGAAAGACGGCTTTGCAAAGCGATGTAGTAGCCACTTCCGGGAAATCTTCGCCTCGCGACAAATCATCATAAAATAAGCATCGCACGGAAGACTAAGATGTTAAGGAGCAAACTAGCTAAATGTCCACTTTGACCACTGTGTGAAAAATCAATACTTCACCTGCCGTGTCTCACTTTTTCCACATTTATTTCTGTATATTGATTAGGGGTGTAACGGTACGCTAAAATTGTATTCGGTTCGGTTCACGGTTTTGGAGGGCTCGGTTCGGTTAATTTTCGGTACAAATAAATAAGAACTAACAAAATTTTTCTTTTGAAAAGCTGCCAATACACAATAGAATTCTTGCATAAAATAAATAAAAGTGACCCATTTGGGTGATATTTTAAATAAATTGCACTCTTATAATGAGAGTTACTGTAACTCATGAGAACCATGTGGATTCAACTCAACAAAAAGGCCACAGTGAACGGCTTTTTACTCTCGTCTACTCGCCAAACTACTGTCCTGATACTCTAGACTCACCAGACACAGTAAGAAGAGGGTTTAAATGAGAGTGAGGCCCAGAGTCTGCGCAGAGAAAACATGTGAGCAGTGCCCGGGACACGGGTGACGTGATGCAACCGCGGAGGAGCCGCGCATGAGGCGAAGCACCGGGAGACAGACGACCGAGCGGTACACGAGCGGAGAAGCACTCGCGCTTTGGAAGAGACAAGGGGAAGGCGGTCGGTCTCTCCTGCTCATTCACTTCACCAGACTACTCCGTTTTGGTGTTATATGTGGCGAAGTAGGCGGAGAGTGAGTGCGCGCTGGAAGAGCCTGTCCCCGTAACAACAACGCGTTGATTAATCAGTGAAACAACACTACGTAGTTTGCGTATAGGAAGAACCGGCTCTGAGCGCTGGTGTAACTTTTTGGCTGAAGTGCGGACGTGACGGGATATTGTAGCGAGGCTCAAGACTTTTAATCAAATACTTAAAGCCAGCGCCTGTAGTTTCTCTCGGCTACTCATGCAGCTTCAATGTACGTCACTCAATAGCGTCCGTGCGGAAACTCGCGTAGGAACTTTGTTCCGCGGCACTTAATATGACGCTAATAATAAATTTACATTATTTAATGAAAATAATACACCGAAACGGTACGCAAGTGGACCGAACCGAACAGGCCGAACCGAACGGTTCAATACATCCCCGTGAACCGTTACACCCCTAATATTGATACTTATTGAGAGGGACCGATTTGCAAAATGTTAACCTTTCTTAACTGCATATGAAACTGAATTTTTCTGATATTTCTAATACTATAAAGTCAACACGTGCTTCATTTACATGAGTACAGTATACAGTACAGGGTTAACAAAGCCAATGCTGTAAATCATCAGTCATTCAAATATATAACAAATATGTACATATGAATCACTATATGAGCAAATATAGTCCAGAAACATGCCTCTCAGATATAATCTATACCCAGTATTTCCTGTGAAGTGTACTCACGCAGGCACTCGTTGGAGCTGTCAGCGGTGGCTCGTCTCCACGGCCGGTCGTTGTAGAAGGGTTTACAGCGCTCACAGTCCAAGCCCTCGGTGTTGTGTTTGCAGTTGCACATCAGGCGCGCTCCGCTGCTCTTTGTGCACTCGCTGGCATGGCCATTGCACTTACACCTGCACACACGCATTCAGTTCAGCACACAATATACACCTTACTTTATCTTTAAAGTGGACACACAAAAATAAACCTGCTTTTTGGCCAAATCAAACATAAACTTCATATAAAAAACTACAACAAGTAGACTTTAAAACGGACGGAGAGCACTTGTGTACATGTGTGGTTTCAGTGAAGAGCAGGGCTATTGGACCTTTGAGTTAAACTTTAGTCTCATTTGATCTTTCTCAGTCTTTTGTCACTCAGTGTTTCAAATGCCAGTAGCTCCTTTACGAGTATAAACGCTAAGACTTACTTGCACTTATTTGATCTGCAGTAATAGTAGCATATTAAACTCAGCCGTGAAATTGCTGGTTAGTTCTGTGCGTGTGCGTGTGCGTGTGCGTGTGTGTGTGGGTGTCAGGGGAAAAGCAGATGCTCCCACACTGCCTTGGGGAAGGAGCCCCTTTGGGACACGATGGGACAGGTTATTGTCTCCGGTGTTTCATTGCCAGAGCGGAATGGAAACACTGAATCAAACAAAGACTCGTCACTAACAGCTCATGATAGGCTGCATGATTGTGGAAATATCCATCCATAGACTGTAAAAATAATGGACGTCTTATGCTCACTCCTCTCTGTTTACCATAATGACCACGGTCGTGGGGGAATTCATGGCGGATTTACAGACTCCCCCTCCCCAGCTCTGACGAAGCATGTTCCTAAAAAGGACATACGGGCGAGATTTTCACCGTAAACTCGGCCCTTGCGTGACGTGTAACTCGCGCTGCTCCAATGCTAACAGTCCGAGCCTCATTAAGTACGAGATTTCAAAAATTCATATTACGAAAACCAGCCTGGTTTCATATATTGTGACTAACCCATCGTTATCTCAGGAGAAATATCTAGCCTAGTCTAGTGTTGAAAAAATTTAAACCAGCCGTTGTTTTTAAGGTGTCTAAACTCCAATGCTTTTCAATGGGGGCCTAGTGGCGATATGGAGGTACTACAACAATGGCGGAGCAATGGCGGCCCCCAGGGTCGTGGTCATAAAGCAGAGCAGCCGGCGCCCATTGTATCCATCCCATGTTTTTGATTAGCATCTAAACATTTTTACAATTTATTTTTAAATTAAGGTCCAGTTAAAGTGCATTGTCTGAAAATACAAACATGCACAATTGTAGCTTATAAAACAGCTGTTTAATGTTTGCCTTACTAAGCCAAAACCGAAAATCCTTTTGATGCCCAACTGATCAACTCAATTATAACTACGGTCTTAAACAGACTCTGTTGTAGCAGCAAAGTGTTTTTTCGTTGTCACCGTGAAAGTGGCTCCGGAGAAGTAGGTGAAACTCTTTGTTCCCCTCATTCCCCTGACCGTTTGCAGATGCTCTCTCAGAGATCATCTGTGTCTACATTGGATTAAAAATTACAAAATGCATCATATTTTAGAGAAGTAATCCGAGGACGTATCACTAAGTGGCTCTCATTTATCAACACTAGAGGACGTGTTGATGCCGTACGCACACACAGCTAATAATAAATGCAGCAAATGTTTCAATGAAACACATCAACAGATTCATGTGACAGCAGGCCTCATCCAAGAACATTTGTCCAAGCAGGAACTGATCATCGCCTTTCACTTAACAAGCACATTATTTGTTGTGAATTAGGAAGATTTTGAAATGTATCACTAACCCAAATTAATCATATTACCTATTCAAGATTACATTTGCCTCTAAAAAAAAAAACATCTGAAGCAGAGAAAGTCAGCAGAACCGCAAACTTTACAAAGTATCATATAAACAATAAATGTAATCAAAAACTCTAACAGCGGGCATGTGAGCACCCCCTACAGAGTGAGAAAAATATGTGTGTGTGGATGTTTAAAAAATGTGTTTCCGGAGAAATTGTTTGTAGGGTGCCGACATACAGTAAGTGCTTCCACTTTCAGTTGTTGCAGTGGAACAAATGCTGAACAAACATAAAGACAAACTAAGCTAACCTGACTAGTGCTATTTGAGTGCTACTTTTCAGGGTATTTCCGTTACCAGACTTGACCCAAATTTAAACCTGGGCTAAGATGTGAGGCGATTTCCATTACATGCCCACATTCTTGGGATTCCTTTCCAGTAAAGCGGGATTACACAGGGACCACGCCGCTGCACACAGCACCTGTCAGGGGCTGCTTTGTTCACGATCGGCACGGGTTGTTCTGTATCTGGCTCAAATCACTCTGGGTTACATAAAAATACTTTTAAGAGGTGTCTAGAGATACAACGATTCTCGATATTATATCCAATGGTTCGATATTCCCTCTTCGATTCAATACGTAAATATGTTCCATATGAATGGATGAAAGTAGATGTGCCAGGGCCCGCTGTTTCCCTCGCTGAGAAGTATGACACACAGCCCCCTTTGAGAAGCTCCTCCTCCCTGTGATCTGTCTGGAACATGTGTGGTAAATGCTCTTGTTTGTTTGTAGCATTAGCTGCTAGCAGATGACAGGTCATACGATCTCATTGACCCGGAAATAAAAAAAAAAAGATAATTTCCAGAAGGAATTTCTAAATCAATGCGAAATATCGGGAATTTCTACATTTCACATTTACATATGCAGTCAGAAATTCAGGCGGTGGCCGCTGTGTAGTGTCCATAGTGTTTTCGAGCCAGAACACTTTTTGTTTTGTGTTGAATTTTCGCAATCTTCACATTTTCGAGTTGGAGCTGGGGGACAGTTCGTTTACGGAGCTTTCAGCGGAAACATGCGATGTCTGTAGTTTAATTAGGTCTGATATTTAACTGAAAAACGATCATTACTTAGTTTATTTTTTTGTCCTAAGGAGGTTAGAGGGGGGGGTGAGGGGTAAAGGAGAGGAGACTGAAATATAGTATAGGCATTATTTTCTTATTTCAACAAAACACTTTGAAGTTTAACTTCTTAATAAGGCATTCTAACAGAAAAAACAAAAATCTCTTGTTTCATAAGGTTGATAATTCAAACCTGGGCGTTTGAACACATCAGCTTCGCACACATCAGCTGTGGAAGGATTTTGCTGTGGATTATAATGGCCATGGGAAGATGATGGGGTCCGGAAACAAAACCAACCAGAGCAGCCATCTCCGGCGCCATGACTCGGTCAAGCTGTCTTGCGAGCGGGACAGACAAGGTAAAGATCTATCGTCGGCGCCTACAGCTCTGCCTTGTAGTAAATCCCTTGTGCTGTTGGAACAACAATCTGACTGATTGCTCTCGGTGTCCAAATGTATTCCAAAATGTAAGTGTGGGTGCTCTTGGGAAAGGGATCCAACTTGCAAAAAAACAGCAAACCCCGATACTCCAAAATAAATATGCGCAGCACAAGGAAGTACTGAAAGGCCTTTAGTTATTTAGATGGTCAAGCATTGTCTTTTGTACTTCATGAAAACAAGAGTTCACATTAAATGTTTGTTCTGAGCACTTTATCTGGTAAACTCTGGCAGGAATAAGCTGTAACGAGCAATTGTATGTGAGACGCTGTTATAATTAGGAAAAGCATGGTGTTACTATAAAGTAAGTATTGAATATTTCATATAGGGGAAGGTTTTATAAGGTATACGGTTCCACAACCAATTATACTTGAAAAGAGACTTCCATCAGGTCTCATGCTTGGGTTTGTTGCAGTTCAGTTAGAGCGGAGGTTAGGGTTAATGATTAAACTGTTAAACTGTTAAATATGTAGAAGCCCCCAGAAGAAGCTGTACTGTAAACAACCAAAGTATGTTGACCAAAGTGACCTCCACAAAGGGATACGAGCTCAGTTTCCCCAAAGCCAATAATCTGAATGGTTTTGAAGAGTAGCGTTGATAAATCTTTATTTTCAACATTTCGGTCTCTCAAGTTTTACACTAGCACGTACCAGAATGCCCTGCTTTGCTTTTCACCGCCAAGAGCGTCTGCTCCCCCCCTTCGCATTCTTACATCAGCTCACGCTCATCGCGCTGCAGCCTCACAACTTTGATTTGCATTTACTGTACACGTTTTTACCAATCTGTTGTATTTAGCCCACTGCGAGATGGACTGTCCTGAAAGAAAAATATCAGGTCCATTACCAGCTCCTAAGGTTGGGGACCACTGATATAAGGCATGTCAAATATACATATGAACCAAATTGTGTAATAGATTAGAATCACGACTTACGCTTCATAGGTTTTTATTTTTTTTCATAGGCTGCTGGTTTATTCTGGCTGTGGTCATGGACTAAGCCTGAATGTAAACTTAGTGGACAGCTTGTGTCCAGTGGGTCGAGCCGTGACTGCCAGGTCAGATGCAGGTCTATGGGAGGGAGCCTTCTTAAAGCAGTACTAAGTAACTTGTTTCCCTTAATAAATCCTTTCCGTAGTCCCTCTGGGGTAAAACAAGTGTTGATGGGATGAATGGGGGGGGGGGGGGGGGGGTCGTTCATCTCCCCCTGATGTCTCTGGCCTGAAAACCACACTTGCAACTTTGCTGCCCCCGGTTCGGAGCCACCAATACACACTAATGAAATTACGAAGAAGCAGCCAACAGGCTAACGGGCAAAGCTAACTTTGGTCTAGCACCACTTAAACAGTATTTAATTGGATGTACAATATCCCTCTCTCCCTTTGTCTTTGTCCACCTGCAGTGGCACTTGTGGCCTCTAGGGGCATAAGTTACTTAGTACTGCTTTAAAGCTCTGATCTGACCGTGTTACTTCAGCACCAATAAAAGGAGCATTAATGCTGGAGCTCATCAGTCCCGGGCCATTATTATACAGAGTTTTGTTTCGCATCCATGGCAGCATGGTGGCGCAGCAGTTAGCACTCCTGTTTCAAAGCTAGAAGGTCCCAGGTTCGATCCCCAGATGGGGTCTTTCTGTGGAGTTTGCATGTTCTCATGTTCTGTATTTGTACATGCAACCCAAGTATGTCCATCAACATGCCCTGATCCAACCAAATAAACCAGTAACCAGTAAATAAAAATAAATTCCTAGACAGACACTGAACAACTCCAGATACGTTAATAACATGGCTGAAAGGTTCAAAAAATGCCAGTTTAAGATAAAATAGATAAAATAATGACCTTAAATCCCAGGATGTGAATAAATGCCAAAGTATTGCATTAACATGACTCTTACCTTCCCCCAACAGCAAAGTCTGAAATGGCGTAGTAGTAGGACTTGAGGACCTTGGGGTCATTGAAAACTTCATCTCCGAATGTGTTGAGCCTGTTCAGGGTCACTCTGATGTCTGTCGCTGTCACCCAGTCCTGGAGAAAAAGTAGTCATTTATATTTTTATCGAGCAATGTTTTGTTGTTGCAGGTGAAAACATTTCACCTTTTATTCATCACATGTGCAGTGTTAAAATAAATGTTGCTGGGTTCCTTTGTGTGATATTTTGTGGAAAAAGCAGCGGAATGTTGTTAATCAGTTCTTCGGTTGGACATTTGGGGAATAAGGGTTAACTTTGTTGTGAGAAACTCCGTAATGAGGCTGGAGCAGCAGCAGCACGAGCTCCAGTAAGAGTGGAGAGTATTTTGAGAAAGGGGCAGATGGACAAACACCTGTTGATGTTACATCACCGAGGAAAAACTTTTGACATCTGTCTGAGAGGAAACAAAGACTCTTGGGAAACGTGGGAGTTCATCTCACATGATTGCGTGTGTTAGGACTTTAACCCAATGCAGTTTGGTCCAGGTCTCAAAATGAACCTGAAACACATTAAACACTTTGATATTGTGAATAAATTATAGCCAGATTAAATGTGCTTTATTTTTTACTTTACTTTACGTGTTACTTTATTGAAAAGTAACGAATACTAGATTTATTGAATATTGACACAAATTATCACTTAACTACGATCCACTTTATTTAATCATTTTGAATTATTGATTTAATTTAATTTAATTTAATTTAATATGGACCCAGCATTAGGCTACAAAAGATAAAACACATTATTTAGAAAGACAATATGAAGCACATTTTACACATTGGGAACAACTCGGACCTTATTTAAGCCACTGATTGAGCCCTCTGCTAAAGATGTTAATATTAGTCTGCAGTTTTACTCCAGTGGAGAGAGTTCCACAGTGAAGCCCCTTTGAAGGAGAAGCTTGACTCTCCCGAAGGTTTTCTGAACTTTGGCGGGGGTTCAGCTCAGTGCAGACTCCAAAGACTTCTAATTGCACGGTAAATAAAGCCCCCACAAAGCTTTATTACTCATCGAAGGGAATATTCAATATCCAATATTCAATATCCAATATGCTAAATAATCCTCCTTTTCAAAATTAACCTCAGCAAGTAAACGTCTCCTCATAGATTGTTTGACTGAAATACTCATTTGTTTTTTTGATTTTTTACTTTTCATTACTCCACCTCCTGCACTTAATAGCCTTAATAAAGTCAAATTCTTCCTGATCTTTCTCATTTGGCTTATTTGGTAGGGACAGTGCACGTTAATGAGCTGAAAGGCCCGCCTGCATTAGCTCTAACCGCTGTGCCACCCCCGTGTTGGTAAATAAATAAATAGTCGCATTTATATAGCACCTTTTTACCTGCTTTAGGCACTCAAAGCACTTTACATTAAGGAACCAGTCACCAAGTCACACATTCATCATTAGATGGACTTCAAGTTTTGGAATCTCCAGGGACATGCTTCTACAAAGAGGAAACTTGCATCAGAGTCGGTTAAGGGTAACAGTAGCCCTGTGAATTGCAGAGGATTGGATTTACGGGTTCTTTCATACGGTCTCTTTGGTGCCGTTCAGTGCCGGGACCAGCATGAAAATTTACTGAAGGCTTTATTTTGTCTGTTAGGGCCCTTGGAGGCCTTCATCGTTTGTATCAAAAACATTTAGAATTCATCCTAATTTTGTGTTTCTTTACAGCCCTACAGTGGTGTCGGGCCTGCAGTGGGGAGTGGAGCCCAGATTTAGCTGAGAGTCTAGGTCCATATTGGTCTCCATCTATTTAAACCAGGGACACTTTGGGAGGCGTCGGACTGTCTGTTCGCCTGCTCATAACTCTGCTCAAAAATAACTGCTTCATAACGTACCAACGTCCTCATTTCATGATTGAAATGGTCTAAAAATGAATCAGTGCTGGGTATGTATGAAGTTATGAGCTGGAAGCTGTGAGGGAAGAGATGAAGTTTGCCCACCTGCCCCTGAATAGATTTTCCTAAAATTATACAGTATATATCGAGAGAGAGAGGCCCATATATTGTAATGAAGAGACCAACAACTGTTGTATTGTACGTTATTACACAAGATGGTGAGGATGATGTTGAAGCCGAACTCATGAATTCCTTTAGGGGGAAAATAATAAAAAGAAAGAACTTCCAGACATCAAACGGACAACATTCAACATTTCTTGAAAGTGTTATATTTGAGAAACTTTGCAGGTCGCCTTATCCACTGAGAGCTGCACAGCTGGTTCTATTCTCCAGTTTCCCCACATTTTAAATTTGAGGGACAATAAATCTCACGGAGAGAGGCCTATGTGTTGGCTAAGTCCACCGGCTCATCGTCACCGTAACCACAACATCTTCACAGCTCTGGGTGAAATATGCGCTGTGTGGTTAACATCAGCAAGTATTCAATCAGAACTGGGTGAGGCACTAAGTAAACCAACTTTAATTAGCCCAACTCAACTCTGTGTATAACCCCACTACTCCGCTTGTCTCCAGATGCTTTTCTACAGGGAAAAGGGAAGATGCAGGTACTGCTCGCGTTGAGGACAACATCACCAGAACAGGGGCATGCCTGTGTGCATGTTAACCCGAAGCTACTGTTAGCAAACTTTTAAGCATTTGCTGAGGCATTCACTATTGCTGCACATGGGCCACGGCGGTGGGCGGTGCATCTCTTCAAAGTTTAATTGGGGCCAAGCAGCAACTTCAAGGTAGGACAGACAAAGCAAAGCATTTCCCACAAACTCTGTTTGAAGATCTGTGCTATGGTAGAAGTTAACTATCCTAGATAACGAAGCACACACGAGTGAGCTCCCCGTGGAGTGTCACTGTCATTCACCGCTGAGTTTTTTTTTTTTTTTCATAAAGTCTGGACGCACCTGTGTGAAGTTAGCCCTCATAGTGTCCGATTGACTCCATGGGGTGTCATTCCCACCGACAGATGCCTGATCAGCCGCTGTCCGCACAGCTGAGGGAGACGTGTTGTTTGAGGATCACTGGGGTCTTGATGAAGACCTTCCTCCCCTGTAGCCTTTGTCTTGTTTAGTTTTGTCAGAGACTTGTTTTTAGCCTAGTTTACATGTGGTTTAGGCCTGAGTTGGTCTTAGTCTCGACTCCTGGTTTAGGTCCACATGGCTGGATATGGCTAATAATGTACAGAAAGTGATAGTTCTGCCAACTACCAGTATCAGCTATTCAAAATACCATTTAGTGCAATGTAAAAGAGAATAAAGTTGAGTAGAATAAATGAATAAGAGTTTTGTTGGTGCAGCCCTCCTACTCAATTCAGGCTTCTCATGTGGCCCTTTATGAAGATAAATTGCCCATCCCTGCCTCAGATTATTATAGCGCCCCCTCACAGGTGGATCTGGTTGTGATGCCAGTAACGTTGGAAACCATCAGGACCATTAGGTCATATTTTTTTCTCATCACCTTTCAAAGTTCCATGTCTTGCCCAAAGTCCAAACAGACCGTTCTGTGGCTCAAGGAGGCAAGGCCTTTGAGATGTGATTTGATTTTGAAGTCCTTCAGATGTCTTTGATGGTTATTGGGCTGCATCAGAACGTCATGACAGTGTGAATACGTGACAGAAAATGAATCCATAGTTTTGCAGATTTGGCCTTTTAAAAGGCATGTGGTCCTAAACGTTTGATAACCTGCAAAAACAGCCTATTTCAGTTGATTTGTTTTCAAAGATCCAACCATGCAAAATGTGAATTCTTGCCATATTTCAACTGACTTTCAGGACTGTATTAACTCATTTTCTTGCATTGTGCAGCTACACTCATTGGTTTGGCAGAATTCAGTTTCCCACACTGCTGCAACTTGGCTTGGTGCCTTTGCAGCTGTGCTCATTTTAATGGACATCTGTTCCAAACAAATCACACACCAGTTTCACAGCATTCTATTCCACATAGGACAACACTACAAGTTACAGACTACTTCCTGTCTGGGCCATTAAAGGTCAGGGTTGCACTTAAATAAACTTCGATAAAACAGATAAAACAAGAAAAAGTTAAAGCTTTTTGAACTGCGTTTGGACACCTTTGCAGTGGTATTTTACGTTTTATAAAATAATCTGCATAAAAGTAAAACAATGTACATGGAAAGATCAAAGTCTGTGCACAGAAACAGGCTAAAAACATTGTGGAGGTAAGTGCAAGTCAGACCAACACATTCAGATACACAAGGCAAATGTAAAAGCACAGAAAAAAATTCTAAAACTCAAAATACTAAATTGAAACCCAAAGCACTCAAACAAAATACTGAAATTCAAAAACAAATCCTAAAGTTTGCACTATTGCTGAAATGGAAAAAAGTATATCTGAAGAGGGCAGACAATCTGTGTTTTGTTGATTGTTTTTTAGTGGTGAAATCTAACGGAGTAAAAGTACCAGCTGTCGATCATGGAAACGACAGACGGTGTCAGTGTGGACGACAGCCAGTCACGTCTTCTGAAGCATGTGCAGGTAAGAATTTATTTGCTCCTCTAACTTAGACTTAGGTTGAAGTGAATAAATTTAGTATATCTGGTATATTTGTCTTGCAACATTATTTTATTGTGACATCCATGTTAAATGCAAAAATAATCTGTAAAATGTGTTATTTATTGATCAGTGCAAAGAAAAAAATCACTTCACTTGATGGCAGAGGGTGTGGATAATCAAATTATTCACTCAATAAAGGCAAAAATAAATAAAAATAAATAAATAAAACAAAAGTACTTGGTTTCACGCAGTGTGTAACTGAAAGGTATTGCACCATCTGGTGGTGTAGTTCTCCCCTTTCTTCGACCTTTTGATGTTCCCCCAAGTTTATTTTGATTTCATACAAACAAACTAAAAAAAACACACTGCACTGAGCAGGTTGTCGTTTACTGCGCTCAGTTCTAATTAAAAAGTGCCGTTATAAATCAGTATTCATCCATAATGATTTTACCTTTCAAGCACATTTTCAAATTACCTTTTTGCTTAAAGTATCCTAGGAAAAATCTACTTGTGTACAGTTTTTGCACCCATATCTGTACTTTTACTTTAAGTACAAAAAGTGGATACTTCATCATCGACCAAATTTGAAATGGACTCTGTGAAATGGTTCCATCATTGGTTCTTCCATTTTATTTGTCTCAGCAAGAAAATACAGCAAATCAACGTGTTCAACTCAGGTCAGGTCGTTTAAACAAAAGGATGAATATATAAAATTCCTAAACAGAGGGGGCAGAGGGTGAATGAAAGAATGAATGGAATAGCAGATTCAATTTCCTCAATAAGATTTTTTTCCAAATGTCCACTCAACCATTTATCCAGATTTGCAAGATTTATTGTGTGAGATGTTTGTTTTGCTTAAATCCATCTGTATTTCTGGTTTTATAACCTTTTCATACATAACCCACTACAGCATTAACATTGTGTTCTAAAAAAAGGAGAAAAAACATTCACATATTGTTTCAATTGCATTACAAAACATCCAGGCGAAAGAAACTACCAGTGAACAAGCTGAATAAAGCCCTGTCTTCTTCTGTCTCAGGGTGAAATTGTGTTCACAAAAACAGCTTGGTCAAGGCAATAGTCTTGACCTCTGTGAAGACTGTAATATGTAGTGCGTGTATAGAGTACGCTGGCTGGTCAAAGTAAGAATAGTAAAGACTAACCTGCAGCACTGGGCTGTGGTCAAAGTTGTAAGCACTGGGTCGGCCCTCGAGCGTGGAGAAGGCCACGTTTCCTCCAGTCAGAGGAGAGATGTCGCTGAACTCGTCCGTGCAGAGCGCCTGCTGCTCGTCCTCGCCCGTGCGGATGAACCCCCGGTTCTGCTTCTGGTAGGTCTTCTCACACGAGCCACTGTAGTACTGGTACGGCACCCAGGGGCCCGACTCGCTGCTCCGCTTGTAGATGACAAAACTTTCAGGGCGAGACGTGTGGAACTTCAGGCGCACATATGTGATGTCAAAGGCCTTACCTAGAACAGAAGACACATTCACACGTCAACAGTGTTCAATTCTTAACAAGGCATTCTCAGTGATTCATACCATTTACCATGAGGACATGCAGAAGAGCCACTTGCTATTGCTTCATTACACTTTCACACAATTCTTGCATTGTGGCACCAAAATGTGTATTGAGCATCGAGTTTTTCTCTGGTTGTGACCTTAGCCATATATTTAGAGAAGAGTGAAGGAAAGGACAGACAAAACAAAGCCAAACATTCTGTCAGTTAGACACCACAGTTTCAGAAGAGACATTCAATGGCTGCCCTTCCCAGTCAGAGCTTTGGGACATTTATATGCATTCTGCTCCAAGTCTGCTCCTTATGCTGCTCTGGCCTGATTCCTGCAGAGAAACGCTAAGACACAAGTTTTTCAATATATCTGACAGTATCAAAACCGGAATGCCTGTGGATACAATTCACAATGTGTTTAGGGTGTATAGGGAGCCCGTGTGAAGAAACCCTGCCATCAAAACTTTGTAGCTCCTCCTGCTAAAAAACAAAACACTCCCAGGACAATAAACATTTGTCATCCTAACAGGCTGCATTCACGAGACATCACAACAAAATTAACAGCCAATGGTGTCCTCTCTGTCAAATCAACCAAGGCACGATTACAGGTTGTACAGTTTGTACAGACTGTTCATTAACACATTGAGGCTGCACTGTTTTGGGGATTTAGCTGTAGAGTGTCAACAATCCAGACCATTTTTCCTGATATTTGTAGCACCACAGCGTGTTCTGTGTCATAGCTATGGACACATGTTGTGGCTCGGATTAAAAGTGAGACTAAGCTCTCTGTCGGTGAAAACAGTTTAATTCTACATGAGATATCCAAAGCTAAACAGAGGCTAGTTTTGATCAAAATCACAGATTTTTTTCTAGAAATGGAGATATTGTGTGTTTTATTAAACACTCTGATTCTCCTCTGTCCTCTCTGGATGGACATTATGGGAGGAGGAAAATGACGAAATATTTCCGTTTCAAGTCAATTTTCAAAGACAACACTGCTGACACGTTTTGAAACACTGCGTGTTATCGCTCATTTTTTTCATCGCATGTGCATTTAAACAGCCTGGTTCTCAGATTGAAGACTTTAACAGGATGTTTCTCAGCTGCCTTGGGCTGATTTTATTTAAAAACTCGCTGTTTTGATCTCTCCATGCTTTGTCAAAGGCGCTCCAGAGAGCGAGAGAGAAGTGTCGGCTCTACAGTCGTTTGCTACGCAACACCACGCCCCCTCAGACGTAATAGTAATATACATAAAATGTCCAGATCCTGACTTTTCACAAGATGTTGATTAATTCTGTTCATCACAGAGCTACCAAAATCACACAACAAGTGTATTAGAGTGTCTAGTTCCGTAGTAAACTAAAAAAACACACGTTTTTGGCACTCAATGTGTTAATGTGCGCTGGCCCGATCATAAATATCCTGATTTAAAACAGATTTTTCACATTTCCCTTCGCCCATGTAACCCAGCTCTCGCTGCACTGTTTGTCGAGTCTCAACACATCCCAATGTTCCGGGGAGGGGAGTGTAAACACTGCAGGGACAGTGTGGAGGGGCACACACAAACAAAAGGCTGCAGCTGATTGGTCAGGACCCACGCTGGCGTTTGAATGGGCCGCCAGGTAATGGGGGAAAAACAAAGAGGAGTTTATCACACAGGAAATCAAGAGCAAACAGAGAGCTTTAGTCAAGGTGAGGGGGGACTGTGAGAAACAACAGAAACGGCTTCACTTTATATAGTGCTTTTGTTACAGTCTTTTAAATCTAAATATGACAAAGCGGATTCTTTAGGGCTGCATGACTACAGAACAGTAATCCAATTCCAATTATAATGTGTGTGAGTATATTTAAGTCTTGTTTGAAAAATGAACATTCAATTGACAGATATTAAACAAACCCAAGATGTCAGAGCTTGTTTGCCTATGAGACAAGAGGGAATAGTGATTTAAGTCAGCCATTGCCAGATTTCTCATACATATATAAACACTCTTCCTCACCCTCCGCGGGCGGTCTCTTTTTCCTCCAAGCTCGGGTCCTCTACCAGAGGCCTGGGAGCTTGAGGGTTCTGCGCAGTATCTTTGCAGTAAAGTTTTAACACACTGCTTATTATACTTATTATAATAATAATAATAATAATAATAATAATAATAATAATAATAATAATAATAATAATAATAATAATAATAATAATAATAATAATAATAATAATGCATTTTATTTCTTAGGCGCCTTTCTAGACACTCAAGGTCGCCTCACATCCACAAGTATAATTACACAACAATTAAAAACAGTTTAAATACAATGTTAAAAACAGCTTGAATAAAAGGACAATGCAGTTGTGGTCACAGCGAGTCGGCTTGTCTAAACAGATGAGTTTTGAGGATGGATTTGAAGTGTGGGAGTGAGTCGGTGTTACGGAGGTCAGGAGGGAGAGTGTGCCAGAGCTGGGGAGCAGAGCAACTGAAGGCTCAACTCCCCATGGTGACGAGACGGGCGAGTGGGGCAGCAGTGAGCCGTAGAGAAGAGAAGGAGCGGAGAGAGCGGGCAGGTGTGGAGATTTGGAGGTCAGACAGGTATGGAGGGGTGAGCTTGTGGATTGCTTTGAATGTTTTATCTGTTAACATACAAATAATAATAACCCTTACCCTAACCCTAAAATGATTACTAATGCTTATCAATACTTAATGAGCACGCCTTAACCTAAAGCGATACCAACATTTTGATTTCCATGTAAGATAATAGTGATCTTTATATGATTTAAACTTGCCAGTGTTTTTCATTAACGTGGGTACGTTTATGAAAAGTGAATAATTAAAGTGAATTTTTGGCCCGATCACAAAAAACAAATACGTATGTAGGTCAAATTTTTGTGATGTTGTTGACTGGTCATTTTGTTTGGTATGAAAGCAGATTAATAGTTTAAGCAGATTTCGTCTTAAAACCAGTGTTTGCTGTAAGCGGCTAACCTCTCTTAAAAGGCAGCCAAATATGGGATTTTACCCACTGCAAAAATAGCATTTCTTTTCATCTTGATGGTCATTTGGAGCATGTTTTGTAATGAACGGAACAGTGTAGTCCAAAATGTTGTGCAGTGTTCCTTTAAGTCATTGCACTGGAATCATCTCAAACGGCTCAGCAGTCTGGGGACCAACCACAGAACGAGGAGGGACGGCAAGACCATGACGCGCAATTTCACATACGGAAGTTACAGATCTGTGTCAATTTCACCTTTAAATCTGATGATTCAATTTACCCCAAGACCTGGTTGGGGTACCTAAACGTGAGCCACAAGACCATTTATTTTATTTTTTTAAAGACCAACATCTTAAAAAAAAAAAATATTCCAAATGATTTCTGAAGATTGAAACAAATAGAAAACATCCCATCATGTAAATGTGTGTGTCTACATTACACTGTAAGAAGTGACTCATTTGCCCACTCCAACCCTTGAAAACTTACTTTCACCATGTGCAGATTGTCATGTTTGGTGGCAGCTGAAAATGTTCAAAGTTATTTAGTTTTAGTCTTAGTCTTTTGACGATAATGTAATTTCATTTTAGTCGAGATTTAGTCAATTCATAATAATCACATTTAATCTTGTTTCTCTGCTTCATTGAGCTGCTCCACATGAACAGCTCAGAAAGCTTTTTCTTTTGCAGTGAATTTACATGATCTGAGGCTCTTTCAGACGGTTAATAGAAGTTTGGATGATTTTAGTCTCTCCTTTTCATTTTTATTTAGTCTTATTTTAGTCGACTGAAGTATCTGGACATTTTAGTCACAGTTTTAGTCTCATGAAAAATGTTTAATTTAGTTTTAGTCCAATTTTAGTCGTCAAAAATATTACTTTGACTAAAATTAAGACTAAGTAATTTAGTCGACGAAATGAACACTGGTTGCAGGTCTTTCTTGTCCTCCAAGGACGAACACGCTCTCCAGAGTGCTCCGGTAGAAGTCGGTGAGGAGGTTCTGTGGCAGAGCAGCCTTCCTGAGAGACCGCAGGAGGAAGAGCCTCTGCTGACCCTTCTTCACCAGCTCCATGTTAGGTCCTCGGAGAGATTTATCCTCAGACCAATAACACGTTCCTTTGTTGTTGTTTTTGTATATTTATATTCTTTGTAGGCACGCTCATCATTGCTTGTAGTGGCCCCCACCATGGCTGTGTCATCTGCAAATCTGTAAATGTGACTGGAACTGTGAGTAGATTGGTGTGCACTGATGAAAGGTCGGAAAACAGGAGATGGAATGTAGTTTTCTGATGTGCATTTTCCAGGGGTTGGGGGGAAGGAGAGAATGATGGGTTTGTTTTAGGTCAAGCCCAGGCACGTCCCAAGACAAAGGACAGACAACTGAAACCGAAGAGGAGCTCCAAAACTCGTCCAGAGGAAGCCTTGCTACACGGCACAGAACTCCTGCTGGGATTTCAGTTGTTTTTTCAAGTAATAAATAAAATGATCTGCCATAATAAACGTGGCTCAGTCATGCGACTTTTTCCTGTGACGACGCAATTTTGAAGACTCTTCGTGTAAATAATTGGAAATTGTGATAACCCCCACCTTAACCTGAGTGTAGTCTCCAGTTCAGCTTTACCCAAATCTCAAAGGTCACAGTCTATAAGTGTAACCAGAGCTGGACTGGCAGAAAAAAATTGGCCTGGGACTTTCGGGTCAAGACCAGCTCTCATATTCAATACAATAGCCGATCGAGGCCGTCTGCGACTGTGTTTTCATACATCAGTATTTGGTAGATTTACATGATGAAAAAGGCTTAAATGATGTCTGGAGCTGCCGCTCTGTTAAAGCCTTTAGGCCTGGAATAGCACAACTGTGGGAGTCAAAAGCACCATGGCCCACCAGGAACCATCCCGACTCTCCCGATAAGACAGGACGCCATTGGCTTGATCACTAGCATGTGTAAATGGAGGAGATTTAAGATGAGATTTAAGTTTAAGCGCTCACTTTAGAGTTAGTGCTCATCCTACAGTGTTCGGCACCTCAGCATTTAGATGGCTTTGAACAAGGACCAAAACTATCCTCAAATATTCCAGTGTTATGGAGCTTCATGCACCGGTGGGGAAGAGAAACAGCTTTGCCATGCCCCCTTTCAGTTCACTAATGCTGCTCAGGGCATGTTCTTTGGCTTGGGGCAGCCGGACTGTGTTGTTTGTGAGTAGTTCAGATCCTCTTTGTGTTTGTACAAGCTCTCAGTTGAAGTGCTCAAAGTCGTCGACTGGACTGTGTTGTTGGTCGACGACATTCCGCTCGCTCACAAAGGTTCGATTCGATTCCCAGCCGTCAGACCTCCAGGGCTGCCCCCTTTTGGTCGTTCAGTCGACTAATTGGTCGATGCATACGCAGCTGAGATCAGGGGCTTTGTGTGTCAGCGAGATGTTGCCTTCAATAGGCCAGACTTCTACAGTTGTTAAATACGCTGGTACTACAGTGAAACATACGAGAGGAGAATGAAGCCGAAAGTAGCCTATAACGTCAAGGAGGCAGGGAGATGGAGTCTGAGATTAAATGTAATATTAATGTGACTTTTTACACATGAATGCACCGTTTACGTTTAAGTAAGTAAGTGCTTTATTGTCACTGTACAAGTGTATAATGAAAGAGTGTTCAGGTGTTAGTCCTGAGCTGCTGCGACTGAGCTGCGCTGCCGCTGTGGGTCAACGTGACCCACATGACCTTGGAGATTGGGGAAACTGTAGCACTCGGAAGAAACCTGGCTGGCTGTCCTCTGTCTCTGTTCCCCTTAAAACGGTGCAGTGCCTCTTGGGCTTGTCCTTGTTTCAAAGCGTGGTGTCCTGCACTGGTCAGCTCCTCTACCTCCTCTTCCTCCTGCAGCTCCCTCCGCGCCACAACAGTCTTTAATCTCCTCATTTGTCCCTTCTTTGTTTCCTGTAGCTCCTCTTATTCAACTTGTACATGCTTCCATTGGGTCAGCTAATAAACAGCAACAATGTGTCGTACCACAACTATGCAGATGACACTCAAATCTACGTGTCACTGACGGCTGGTGAACATGGGCCTGTAGATACACTCTGTCACTGCATCCAACAGATCAGTTTGTGGATGCAAAACAACTTTCTCCAACTAAACTCAGACAAAACTGAGATCATTGTTTTTGGCCCACAGGCACAAAGACAAAGTGTTATCAGTCACCTTGAGTCTCTCTCTCTAAAACCAAAAAATCAGGTTAGAAATCTAGGAGTAATCATGGACTCAGACCTGAACTTAAACAGCCACATCAAAGCAATAACATCAGCAGCTTTTTACCATCTGAAAAACATTGCTAAGATCAGAGGAATAGTGTCAAAACCAGACTTAGAGAGACTTATCCATGCATTTGTCTCCAGCAGGTTAGACTACTGTAACGGCCTACTCACTGGCCTCTCTAAACGAGCTATCAGACAGCTACAGTACATCCAGAACGCTGCTGCTCGAGTCCTGACAAGAACCAGGAAATACGACCATATTAGTCCAGTGCTCCGGTCTCTGCACTGGCTTCCTGTCACTCAGAGAATAGACTTTAAAACAGCTCTGCTTGTGTACAAGTCATTTCATGGTTTAGCTCCAAAGTACATCTCTGACATGTTACAGCCGTATGAACCATCTCGGGCCCTGAGAACTTCAGGGAGGGGCCTCCTGGTGGTTCCCAGAGTCAATAATAAACACGGTGAGGCTGCGTTTCAGTTTCATGCAGCTAAAATCTGGAACAGTCTTCATGAGGACGTGAGACAGGCCTCAACTCTGACAATGTTCAAATCCAGGATGAAAACAGTTCTGTTTGCCCGTGCATATGACTGAAAGTATTTTATCTGCACTCTTGCCTTTTACTGTAATTGATTAATTTTATATTGATGTCCAGAGGAGAAGGAGCGACAAAAACAGAGGTTAGGTAACTTACTTTTGAACGAGCAAGAAAAATAGTGCTCAAGACAGAGCGAAATAGTGCTCAAGACAGAGCGAAATAGTGCTCAAGACAGAGCGAGTCAAAACAAGACTTAAAAATGGTGCTCAAGACAGAGTGAGTCACAACAAGAATTAAAAATAGAGCTCAAGACAGAGCGAAATAGTGCTCAAGACAGAGCGAGTCCAAACACGACTTAAAATAGTGCTCAAGACAGAGCGAAATAGTGCTCAAGACAGAGCGAGTCCAAACACGACTTAAAATAGTGCTCAAGACAGAGCGAAATAGTGCTCAAGACAGAGCGAGTCAAAACAAGACTTAAAAATAGTGCTCAAGACAGAGCGAGTCAAAACAAGACTTAAAAATAGTGCTCAAGACAGAGCGAAATAGTGCTCAAGACAGAGCGAGTCAAAACAAGACTTAAAAATAGTGCTCAAGACAGAGCGAATCAAAACAAGACTTAAAAATGCATATAACTGAAAGTATTTTATCTACACTCTTGCCTCTTACTGTAATTGATTAATTCTATGTTGATGTTTTATTGATTGTATTTGTTTTATGCAACTGTGAAGCACTTTGAATTGCCTTGTGTATGAATTGTGCTCTACAAATAAACTTGCCTTGCCTTGCCTTGCCTTGCCTCTTGTGACACTTCTACTGTGCTGCAGCTGTGGGGGCTCTTGGTGCCTTTTCAGTCTTTCAAGAAGACATTTGCAGGTCTGAAATGGGACAATAATCTCGCTTTTTGTTTACCTTTAAAGCTGCTTTTTTTCTGGATCATATTGGATTCTCAAAATAAACAATCCACCAGACCTCCACAAAAACACAGCAAAGATGTACAAAAGTATCCAGAAAAAACAATGTGGAACATAGAAACCACAAATGCAGTTTGCAGAATAAGGACAAAAATTGAGCTGTACCAGGAGAGAGGGAGGTTGCTTCCCGTGTTCACATCGCCATTGCTTCTATGTATAAATAGCAGTTGCAGCACGAGCTCCCAGAGTTTGATGTCTTTTGAGTGCAGTTTGGGTCAGAAAGGTTGTAGTTTCGCCAGCGTCCTTTTAGTCGACTAATCGCTGCTCAGGGCATGTTTTTTGACCATGAAAATCTTTGGTCGGGGACAGCCCTACAGACCTCCTAGTCCAGTTTATGTGTTTTCAGAGCTCTACCATAAGGAGTTCCAAAGACTGGTTCCATTAAAGAGCCGTAATATTGAAAGATAATACGCGTGACTCAGACTGACGTGTATTTGGAGGCTCTTCATTTCCTCCCGTTGGAATGCAGCACTGGATAAGGCGGTGTACAAACAGGAAGCAGATAGTCCGACATCTCCCAGCAGCTGTTTGGGAGGTTTTCACAAGGAGATATCTTTGAGTGGAAGCACTGAGGACAGCAGCTGCTGGGACTCAGCTTAGAGTCTCACCAGGGGCCCTTCCTGCGCTGTCTTTTTATCATGCCTTGTGTTTTTAGTTCAGAGCATTCATTTAGTCATTCCAAATGTGACAATATTCCTGCCATCTACATTTGTAGAGTTTGAATTTCTTTATTGAAAAGACATTTAACTCAACTTGTTTTTTGAGTCTCTTTTTATTTTTTTTAATTAATCAAGAAGTCATATTTTTACTCTCATGAATATCGTCTGGATGATGAATAGAAGTCCCCTAACACCCCTCCCCAGGGGAGTGAGGGGGACTTAGGGCTGGCCAGCGAGAACCCCTTGAGGACACGTCTTAAAGACCGTCATTATGGACTAAGTTCTAATTGAGGACTTAAAGTTAACATGAGACTGGCCTCAGGGCAAGACGGCTCCATGAGCTCATCACATTCTTGTGCTGAAGAACAAGAGAGCCTTTGATTTGTCCACGCCGCGTGGGCCACCACTATCAGCCAGTGAGGAGAGGGTGAGGTCCATTTCAATCTTACTTTTATTTATTCATTCTATGCCTTTGCTTCATTAGCAATCTGTAATGTCCAATACTTCAGGTTTCAAAAGGCTCTGAGTTGTAGCGGGACCTAAAGGAAAGGCCGTCTTCACCAATGATTTTGTAAATGTCAGAGTTTTTGTAACTAATGTTCTCTCTTAAATACAATGAGTGCAAAAAAAAAGGAAGAATTAAAAAGTACTTTGAGAAAATGTTACTTGAGTACTGTGAGTAATAGTCTGATTCATGTTTCAGTAGTTCAACAGTGTCACAAGTTACAATTTTTTACTCAAGTAGAAGTAAAAGGACTGTAAGAAAACGACAGTTACTTCAATCCAGGACATACACTACACATCAGGGTTAGGGTAAAGAAATACTTGTGATCTAGAATGAACTGTGTAAACTGTGGCGGTGACCTGGGCGTGCGTCAGCTGACCGTGCTCTACTAAAGGCAGGTGCAGCGGTAAAAGTTCAGGCCAAAAACACCAGTCCAGATTAAACACACCAAAGAATGTCAGGAATGCAGCAAGGGCCGAGTCATGTGACCGTCTGCCGCATCACATGACCTGCAGCCAAAGATAAAAATATAAATGTGCACTGGATTTAGACTGAAGCAAAGGGGGGGACAAGAAAGACGTGGGCGGGACAGAGAAAAAAAATGAGAACGGGCACGTTCTGTAGCAGTTCTGTAGCAACAGGACTTACGAAAATACTAGATCAGGACTAAAACTAGGCATTACAAAACTCATCCTAAAGACCTACAAAACTCATCCTAAAGACCAACAAAACTCATGCTAAAGACCTACAAAACTCATGCTAAAGACCTACAAAACTCATGCTAAAGACCTACAAAACTCATGCTAAAGACCTACAAAACTCATCCTAAAGACCTACAAAACTCATGCTAAAGACCTACAAAACTCATCCTAAAGACCAACAAAACTCATCCTAAAGACCAACAAAACTCATCCTAAAGACCAACAAAACTCATGCTAAAGACCTACAAAACTCATCCTAAAGGCCTACAAAACTCATCCTAAAGACCTACAAAACTCATCTAAAGACCAACAAAACTCATCTAAAGACCTACAAAACTCATCCTAAAGACCAACAAAACTCATCCTAAAGACCAACAAAACTCATCCTAAAGACCAACAAAACTCATCCTAAAGACCAACAAAACTCATCTAAAGACCTACAAAACTCATCTAAAGACCTACAAAACTCATCCTAAAGGCCTACAAAACTCATCCTAAAGACCTACAAAACTCATCCTAAAGACCAACAAAACTCATCCTAAAGACCAACAAAACTCATCCTAAAGACCTACAAAACTCATCTAAAGACCAACAAAACTCATCTAAAGACCTACAAAACTCATCCTAAAGACCTACAAAACTCATCCTAAAGACCAACAAAACTCATGCTAAAGACCTACAAAACTCATCCTTAAGACCTACAAAACTCATCCTTAAGACCTACAAAACTCATCCTTAAGACCTACAAAACTCATCCTTAAGACCAACAAAACTCATGCTAAAGACCAACAAAACTCATCCTAAAGACCAACAAAACTCATGCTAAAGACCTACAAAACTCATGCTAAAGACCTACAAAACTCATGCTAAAGACCTACAAAACTCATCCTAAAGACCAACAAAACTCATGCTAAAGACCTACAAAACTCATGCTAAAGACCTACAAAACTCATGCTAAAGACCTACAAAACTCATCCTAAAGACCAACAAAACTCATGCTAAAGACCTACAAAACTCATGCTAAAGACCAACAAAACTCATCCTAAAGACCTACAAAACTCATCCTTAAGACCTACAAAACTCATCCTTAAGACCTACAAAACTCATGCTAAAGACCAACAAAACTCATCCTTAAGACCTACAAAACTCATGCTAAAGACCTACAAAACTCATCCTAAAGACCAACAAAACTCATGCTAAAGACCTACAAAACTCATCCTTAAGACCTACAAAACTCATCCTTAAGACCTACAAAACTCATCCTTAAGACCTACAAAACTCATCCTTAAGACCAACAAAACTCATGCTAAAGACCAACAAAACTCATCCTAAAGACCAACAAAACTCATGCTAAAGACCTACAAAACTCATGCTAAAGACCTACAAAACTCATCCTAAAGGCCTACAAAACTCATCCTAAAGACCAACAAAACTCATCCTAAAGACCTACAAAACTCATGCTAAAGACCTACAAAACTCATGCTAAAGACCTACAAAACTCATACTAAAGACCTACAAAACTCATCCTAAAGACCAACAAAACTCATGCTAAAGACCTACAAAACTCATCCTAAAGACCTACAAAACGTATCCTAAAGACCTACAAAACTCATGCTTAAGACCTACAAAACTCATCCTAAAGACAAACAAAACTCATGCTAAAGACCTACAAAACTCATGCTAAAGACCTACAAAACTCATCCTAAAGACCAACAAAACTCATGCTAAAGACCTACAAAACTCATCCTTAAGACCTACAAAACTCATCCTTAAGACCTACAAAACTCATCCTTAAGACCAACAAAACTCATGCTAAAGACCTACAAAACTCATGCTAAAGACCTACAAAACTCATGCTAAAGACCTACAAAACTCATGCTAAAGACCTACAAAACTCATGCTAAAGACCTACAAAACTCATGCTAAAGGCCTACAAAACTCATCGTAAAGACCTACAAAAGTCATCGTAAAGACCTACAAAACTCATGCTAAAGACCTACAAAACTCATGCTAAAGACCTGCAAAACTCATCCTAAAGACCTACAAAACTCATACTAAAGACCTACAAAACTCATCCTAAAGACCTGCAAAACTCATCCTAAAGACCTACAAAACTCATCCTAAAGACCTGCAAAACTCATGCTAAAGACCTACAAAACTCATCCTAAAGACCTACAAAACTCATGCTAAAGACCTGCAAAACTCATCGTAGAGACCTACAAAACTCATCGTAAAGACCTACAAAAGTCATCGTAAAGACCTACAAAACTCATGCTAAAGTTTTTGTCACAAGTGTTTTTTCGTGTTTTCCTAGATTTTTGTCGCTCTTTTATTGTCGCTCTTTTATTGTGTTATTCATGCTTTTCTTGCACGTTTTTGTTGTTCTTATGTCACTTTTTTGCTGCGTTTTAATCCTCGTTTTCGGCGCTGTTCCTTTACATTACAGTGGAACTAACGGTGGGGGGAAAGGGGGGTCGAGGGGGGGGCGTGGTCAGTGCCACTGACCCGGCCGAGTCGCTGCCATGTCCATGGTGCACGAGCACAACCAGGTCTCTCTGAGTCTCTTTGACCCAAACGTATGTACACGGTGCCGACAGTTCAGTCAAGCCAAAAGAAGAACAATGTCAAACACTATTATTCAATAAACACGACTAAAAAGGCTGAAGCTTAGCTGATTTTGCCTACACTTTTCACAAAATACAATTTTCACACGACCAAATGAGTTTAAACAATATCAATAAAGATTTACGTTCCCCAAGAAATTTTAAAAGCATTTACAATTTTTCTTCTATATAAGAGTTCATGATTTTAGCTTTTAAGGGACTATACGTTTCAAAATGTTAAAATGATGTCTTTTCCTCCCCCGACATGTTCCAGCAATGTCCTAATGTGTAGAATGAGCTCAGATCTGTTCACCACAACTGCATCTAAAATCTGTCACTCAGAAAGTTGTTACTTCGGGTCAGAGAAAAAATCCTAGTTTGTGAACCTGCTTACAAACAATGGCAAAAAAAAACTATTCCGATTCTGAAAAGTGCCGTCATGCACGAGTTTAATATAGAAGGTGCAGTTACACGTGTGACCTGTGGTGGCAGTAGTGAGTATAAAATGACCAACTTGCATCTAGCCCCTTTAAGCTTTATTTTAAGCACAAATGATAAACAGGACTCTCTCCTCGAACCAGTTCCACTCACTCACCTTGAAACTTTGTGGTTTCACGTCTGTTCGCGTTTCAGTCTTAGCAAGCTGTTTTTGTTTTTGTTTTAAAAAGGGTTAGTGATTTCTAATGAGGCTTTGACATCACCTTTATGTGGTCGATGGGTTGAAAACAGCTGAAAACATCTGGATCGTTCATAATTTAGGATGTTTGAGGCTAAAGGCTAACAGCTAAGGACAGACAACACGATTATTTTCAGTCTTAAAAGATTGTGTGACTGAATATAGAACGACTGATCTGCTTTATGAATGAGTGGTGGTCGTTTCAGAGACAGACAGGACGGGGCACCGTTCCAGGAGGTAAGCAGATCGTCTTGCTCATTTATTTGAAATGTTCTGGCGCCAGTATGATATTAACCCTAGTTCTTAGTTTTGGATCAAAGATCACCGTGGGAGGGTGGGGGGCCCCCGTCTGCGAGGCCTGTAGTGTAGAATTAACCTTGGTGGGTTTGTGTCAGAGTTGAAAGGATCCAGTCGTGTCGGGGCCTGTGCTTGGCCTGGCTCGGAGCGCTCCCTCCCACATCCTCTTCACTCCCAAAAGTCCCACAGCACACAGGAAGCAGCACCATCGAACTCCCACTCACCAAGACTATTTTTAACAAACTGAACCAACTCTTACATTCACACATAGCCCTCAACAAATGTCCAGTTCACCGCTGGCATTCTCTGCCCGGCCGCTCAGGTCTGTCACTCACTCAGTCATTCAGTCAGTCAAAGTCAGGAACGCAGAATTCAGCTGAGCAAAAGTAACGACAAAGCCATTTTCAGAAGTATTTCAATCTAAAAAAAAAATCTAAAAGCTTCTTGACTGGAGCTTACGGCTCTAGGCCAGAGTAATGCCTCATTTGAAAGCCAAGACCTTCAAAACTGATCTCAACTTGTTTGTTGCCACATTTTGATTTATTTTTTTGTAAAACCGTGACTTTTGCCACATCGTCCAGCTCTACCTTTTAGCATTTCTCTTTGACCATTACTCAGTGCTTTTTTACCTGCACAGAGATGATTTTTCTGTCTGTCTTATTTCAGCTTGAAGAAAGTGTTTTTAGGGCAGCGTTGCACTTGTGCGTGACAACAAGGGTGGGAATTTTCATCGTGGGAAATTTTCCAAGGGAATTAACATGAATTTGTGGGAATTAATGGGAATAAACAGGGAATTAACACAACTGAAGGTTACTTCTTTACAGATATAGACTGAAGCATAAACATTTGATTTGATAATTATATACTTTCAGGGACTATATGGAGTCTCTTCGGCGTCTCTTCAGTCTTGAGAGGCTGCTTCACGGATTGTATTTGCTTTGAAGGATAAGTTCAGAGGGAAGACGGTATCACAAGTGTTTAGTCTGAGGCCGTGTCCCACGTGAGGGATGCTTCTATTTAGACTGACTCTTTTCCACTGCGCATGCTGATTCAGTCTATAGAGTGGACAAAAAACGGCAACGTTTCTTGTTTACGACAATATTCATTTACAGGTTAGTCCCTTGATAAAAGTCATCTGCGAGAGAGACCCGTCTGACGGCTGAGGTTTGTCACAGTTCGATGGATGGACGGACGCAGCACAGATGGACCTGTCCGTTGGTTAAAGGGATATTTGAAGATTTTTGACATAGGGCCTCATTTCCTAGTTATCCAGAGTGTTGCTGATACCTGGAGATATTTTTTTTGTAATTCAAGCAGTTCTTATGTTTGAAGAGTTTCTTGACGGTAGGCTAATGCAAGGCTAGCACATTTCTACGATATCAGCTAGCCTGCATTAAAAACATCTGACCCGCTCCACAGGGCACCTGAGGCAAATCACTTTTAACACCAGACTAACCATATAAATGTCTGTGTCAATAGAGGAATATAACTGACCTTGCATCACATGAATGATCGCATTTTGAGGGACTATTTTCTAGCAGATCACTCCGCCGCTGCGTAGCTTATACAAACACGAAGCTGATGCTGCTCAAATATAAGTTATTTTAAATGCAAAATAGTTAAAATTATTCTATCGACACAGACATTTATATGGTTAGTCTGATGTTATAAGTGATTTTCCTCAGGTGCTCCGTGGAGCGGGTCACACTGTTTTTAATGCAGGCTAGCTGATATCATAGAAATGCGCTAGCCTAGCATTAGCCGAGCGCCACGAAACTCTTCAAAAAAAAGAACTGCATGAATTACAAAAAAAATATCAGCAACACTCTGGATAACTAGGAAATGAAGCCCAATGTCAAAAATCCTGAAATATCCCTTTAACAGGTCTGGACCGTTGAGTGGAGGACAGGACAGCTGTTTTACAGAGCTGGGACCACAAAAATGACATAATGACTAAATGTTTAGGTACTGCTGGTATCGAAGAATTATAAGTATCGAAAGCAGGAACCGAAAAGATGTAGATGTTTAGAGACCAAGTTTTGATTCTGTTGATACAAGGACAGCATTGTATATTTTAAAATATACAAATTGATGCATTGTATTGGATTTAATAAAGTCTCTATCATCCATCCATAGGAAGATACTGATTGTAAATTATACCAATTTAAAGAAACAGGGGGTCATTTCTCAAGGCAGGTACTAAACAGCGAGTGCAAGCTGAAAAATAAAGTCTTCTATTTTGTTGCCATATTGCACATTACATTGTTGCATATTACAGCTTTAGGGCCCCAAATCTGATATGTAAATGAGAGAATGCCACATGAGTAAATAATGCATGAATGACTGATCCATTTATGCACGTGCTACTCGCTTTAGTAAATGACTCCCATAGTCTTTTAAGGAATTAATTAACATTATTGTACTGTTTTATGGTTCTAGATGACAAATATTTTAGCATAGGTATCGGAAAAATGATTTTTCAGGTGTCTGTATCAAAAACCCAAGTATCGTTAAAGTGCCGGCATTGGAAAAAGGAAAAGTTCCAGCACGCAGCCTTAACCATCACATCCTCATCGGTCTGCACTGTGACACTTCCACAATACACCACATACACTGCTCACTTTTACCACTGCACATTATTATATTTGGACTAGTAAACTGAGTGTTTTGAAAGGAAATGGCTGCCACAGAGTTACACGAGCGAGCAGGGCCTGGAGTCGTACAGCAGCTTTAAAATAGATCCACATCTAATGACAGACTCCACTTTTGTCTCGTCTTTGAAGTGCGAAGCCTAAACATGTGGTCATTGTGAGATAAATGCACTACGTTTAAAGCAAACACAGCTGCCACCTCAAACCTGAGGCTCCAGGACAGTTTCCCACCTGATGGGCTCACCCGGGGCCCAGTGGATCTGTGGTTGACATTAACATCAGACTTTTAGCTCAAACATTTGCACTCACGTAAAAGTACAGCTGTTAAAATGTGTTCAAATAAAGTACAAATTACTCGAACGAGTAACAACTAGTTACATTCATTTACACTAGTCTCATTCATTTGTGTCTGACAATAATTATCTTTGCACAGCTTCAAAAAACATCATACAAATACATACTTTTGTTAGTCCTGCATCACGCGCACATGTCTCTGAGCACCTTGTCCCAGTTTAACATCAGTGAGACCTGGTGCTGTCTGTGGCCCGGCTGAATGATACCCCTCTGTATTTATACACCAGGACATCATCCTGGGCCCGCTCCTTGGCTGCTCCAGAAGGCTCACACGGGCCCCAGCAACCAGACTTGTGTATTTGCCGTCACGTGTTGTTCGAGAGCAGCATCACTCTTGGGACGCGGAAGTCCCCCAAAAAACAATCAGAGAGTCGCTGAATGACTAAACACAGGCCAGTTTCAGGATTTCTAACCTTGTTTTAATATTAATAATGTCCCCGTAGCAATGACGAGCCTTCCCTTTGCTAATCTTTACTCTAATTCCTGTTTGCTCCACTTCAGAATGTAGTTGATGTCACAGTTACCAGACTCAATGCGGCGGTGAGTCTGGATACATCTGTTTGTATGATCAAAGTAACTCTTTACTGGGCAAAGTAATTACTTTTTAATTACCTGCAGTATTTTTAGTAATACTAAAAATACTAGTAATACTACTTTTAGTAATACTAAAAATACTACTAAAAATACTACCAGAAAAAGCGCTCATTGGGCATGTTGGAGCAAATATGAACCTGCTTTAGCCACAAAATCAATATGGCTCTCAGAAGAGCTCAGACACAGTAAACTCAGAAGCAGCTACAGCTCTGGTGAACGCACTGAAGTTAAACACCTGAACGATCCAGGCTGATGTCAGCGCCAGTCGGCGTTTGTAAAATACGATAAATGAAGCGCAACGTAACATCTCTTGTTTGTGCAGTTCTATAAACTCCACAAACACGCAGCAGCTCCCACACCTCACGCCTGTCGTCGGCTGCTTTCATTTTAAATAATGAAATATATCCATAAACTCCACTGTGTGTCAGGCTGAGTTTGGTCCGGTTTAGAAAGACAACAGACCGCCTGGTGCTTAAACCATTTCACTTTGTCATCAGTCATTATAGACAGATTAACGTGACAAAAAAACGCTGGTGTAACTTCATTTATATTTCAAACAGCCGCCCAGGCTCCTGCCTTTAGTAATAGCACAACTGTGGTAGTTAGTTATTAATTAATTACAACCAAAAATCATCACTTCCCGACTCTCCCAATTAGGCAAGGCACACAAGGCAACTTCATTGCACCTTTACCCAGCATGCCCTTGCCCCTGGGCCATTATCAGTTTTGGTAACCTCCACCTCCTCCAACCGGGCTAAAGTCTGCCGCCCTCACACCTCTGTTTCAAAAGAGAGCTTTTCATTTTTCAATAAGAGGAGCGCGTCATGTCTTCAACACCAGAACAAAAAAGTAGGCTACATCAATAGTTACAGCTCAAGATAAGTTAAGATTATCTAAATCAGTGTTAAGAATATTTTATCTAATACTGGCTTTATTCAATGATTTTAATACAAGCCAATAAGCTTTGTTAGCAGCTCTGTTTAAAAGAGTGTGGGCCTCTTTTTATGCCCCTACAGGCCAGAGCTGCAACTGCACTTATGTGAATGCAACAAGCTCTGCTATGGCAATAACATTGACAGCGCAGAGGCCGGACTGAACAACTCGAGGTCCACATCCGGACCTGGGTCTGGAGTTTGAGACGGCCTGCTGAGAGAAACAAACTCATTCAAGCCGAATGTTGTTGCTCTGGGACTCAGTTTTAAGTCTCCGGTCCTGTCCATATTGCTTTGGTTCCCACGGTAACCCCCCCACTTACTCACACTGTCATTCGAAACAGCTGGTTGCCAAATAAAGCAGCGCAGAACACAAGAGGCAAGGGGCGGCGAATTCACAGAACTTCATGTCCCACAATCCACTTCTGTTGCCATGGAGCGCTTCTCCTCAGGGTTATTACAGGGAGAGGCGGCGGATTAGTGGCCCTTTACCCAACAGCAAATGTGAGAGTGATGCTAGTGGCCTCCTGACAGACTGCATGTTCTAGAAACTATGCAACAGAAGTCACCAAATACAACACAGCTGGGCCTCACAAGAACAGAAGGTTTTAAAATAAGATGGCACTGATGGAAGAATGGAATTATTTGATTTGTCTGTGCTTGTAATTATTGACAGTATGGAAATTGCAAATAGTGAAAATAGTGAAAAGCCAATATTGCAGCTTCTCAGACCACTCCCTAGAGACTGTTTTCAGACACAGTGAAAGTGATACATTCCTTGGCATCAGAAAAATATGGCATTGCACAAATGTGCCATGGCCTCTTTCTCAGAATCACAATAGTTTTTATTGCCATTGTTTGAGAACAGGTTCACAAACTAACGCAAAAATAAGTTGTTTTTGCTTTTTCATTCTGGTGAATTTTGATGATTCGGATTGTCAATGCTTGTGGTGTGTCTCGGTGAACTTGAGCACACTCTTGGCTAGATTAGAGTTAGCAAAGCATCGCATTTGATAAAAAGATAATGTTACCTGCTCAGATCTCAACACTTAAGCAGTATGGCAGAAAATCGTGATATCCCTGTCCACACACGCAGACTTCGCTCTTCTCAGTGGGCCGTGGAAGACGGAGGAGGAGTTTGTGGCTCAACAATGATCTGGTCAGGGCCCCTGCAGCAGAGCAAACAGGGAGGCACCACACCCGGCCTCAGTCTGGCCTCAGGGAGGAGACTGCAGAGTCTCCATCAGCGACAAGTCCAACTGACTGAAAGACCGCCTCACCCACCAGGTATTCAGGCGGGCCCTTGTGCTGGACTCTCCCCTTCCCTCCCTCTGCCGTCTACTTGCATGTACATTTGTGTTTCAAATTGCGCTGTACGGCCTGTCATGATAATTACTAAATGACAGATTTACAATGCATTCTAAGTAGATTGAATTTTATTGTATTTCATGTTTGTAGTGGGATATTTGATGTGCTTTTCAAACTAAGCTTTATTGTCATTTTTAAGCTTTAGAATACTTAGGGGCTAGATGCAAGTTAGTCATTTTATGCTCACTACTGCCACCTCAGGTTTTGTGCGTAACTGCAGCTTCTATATTAAGCTTGTGCATGACTTCAGACCCGAATTAACACCTTTCTGAGTGACAGTGCAGGATTTTAGAGGCAGTTGTAGTGAACAGGTCTGAGCTCATTCTACACATTAGGACATGGCTGGAACATGTAAGGGGAGGAAAATACTTAGTTTTAACATGTTTAAACTCCGTATAATCCCTTTAATTTCTCCGGCGTTTAAAGGTCTTCAATAATATATATCACAATATTTTCTTGGCTCAATATATCAAACTTCAAATTGTGTTATCGTGACAGACACTGTATAGAGCGTTAGCTGTTGTCTTTTTAGACCAAGGGAGTGAAACAAAATACTCTATCACCTCTGCATGTGCTTTATGCAGAACCTAGTGAGTCGACACAGTGGCTGAGTGGTTAGCCCTCTTGTCTCACAACAGCCAGAGCATTTATTGGAATTGGAGGTCAATACTAGATTTGGTCTCAGCTTTGCCGCTTTTGAGGTTATACATACAAAAAAAGTGTCCAGAGCTGATGCGGATAATAATTAAAACAGGTCTTTATACTTTCTGACATTACAGATGTTGTTGCCAAAACAAGACTATTGAAAACTAAACTTTCACAAAAACTGACTGTAGTGAGATCCAGAAAGCAGTCCCCATATTGCATCTTATATCCAAAAGTGAAAGATCTTTGGCCTAATCTGTACTACCAATAGGTCTATGGTGGCAGAAGGAACTGACTCGGAAAATATATCAGATTCTCCAGAAGACCGAGAAACAGCACCTGAGGGCACAGACTTACAGATAACAGGTGTGTGTGTGTAAGCGTGTGCAAGTGTGTGTGGAGGGGGGGCAAACATGACTGAACTCCTCTGGAATGTGACTTCGCTATTTACACCAACAACGCTTTCAAGAAGGAAGGAAGGAAGGACAGAGGGACGGAAGGAAAGAAGGAAGGAGAGAGAGAGAGATCCAAATGTCCCAGTGCTTTGAGGTTAGGTTTTGTGCAGAGGGAGAGGCCGTGGACACTTCAAACTCTGCTGGGGGGGATGTTCAGCCAACAGCACCTCCACTACAGTGTGAGACCACAGCAAACATCACAATCACTGACCCTGCCCCCACCTCCTGACCCCACCCCCACTCGGCACTTCCGCCCAACAATCACAAGTATGTGCTTTGTGACGTCTCCTTTGGGAAAGCTTGTTTGGCCAAGAAACATTTGGACTCAGTTGTGAACTTGATGTGAACTTTAGTGTAACCTTCAGCAAAACACATGCGGTCAAAACCTGATGAGGAGACATCTCGAAACCAGGAGCAGAGGAACTTCTGGAAGCAAAGTCCAGAGGGAATAACATGCACTCATGCTCGGGGCCTCGTCTACAGACCCTGCTCCTCCTGGTCATCGCATACACTGACTGTGATTGAATCTTTCAAACAAATGAGTGGATGAGATTTCCTGAGATGTGTGCAGTCAAAGTGTACAGTGTGATTAGAGTAGGAGGTACACAGCTGTGAAAGGTTTGGGAAATGCCACTGTTTCAGTGAAGGAGAACAGCTGATGTTAGCACCTCCAACAGTCAGCACCAGCTCAAACGCACTTTTCTTTCAGAAACAGCCCTAGTGGTCTAGTGCTGCAGCCTGCATACCCCGCTCCTAGTGCTGCAGCCTGCATACCCCGCTCCTAGTGCTGCAGCCTGCATACCACGCTCCTAGTGCTACAGCCTGAACTTTTCTTCAACTTCTACCTCCCCGTCAATCATATAATAACAAGTTAGAACTGCAGGCTCCAGTGTAACTTTGAAGAACGTAAGGCCTTACCCAGGTGCAGAGTGAGGTTGATGGAGTGCGGGTATTGCACCCCCGCTAACATGGTCTGGCTCTGCCACCAGGTGGCGTCCTGCTGGTTGTTGTAGTCCGTGAGGTAGACAGCGCTGTGGTGATGGCGCGGGTCCCGTGCGTCGCAGATGTGGCACGATTTGGTAACGCCAGTGGCGCCGGTCTGAACGCAGTACTCCTCCGGCGGAGAGCCGCACGTGTTTGTGGACACAACCGTCACGTTAAAGGCCGCGTTCACAAACTCAGGCATACACCGCTGTGCGCCCCCGTGCTCGTCCACACATTCGTCCATGGCCGCGCGCGCGCACGGTAACGCGCAGCAGCAAGCGAGTAGACACACGAAACTTCGGATCCAGGCCATGTTCCCTGAAAGTTAAAGGCTGAAGTAAGTCCTGGAACTTTGCTCGGACTTTGGACGAAGTTCGCAGAGAAACTCCGAGCCGAGGCGGCGGCTGTGCGCTCCGGGTGGGCCACAGTCTGAGGTGCGGAGCCTGGCTCTGGTCTCGGTGGAGTCTTCGGGATAGCTCAGTGCAGAGTGTGGAGAGTAAGGGCCAATCTCAGACTACACCCAGTTTGTTACTGCGCATGAGCGCTCAGGTCCGCAGATCCACTTCCGCCGCTCCCCCTGCCCCATCCAGGGGTCCAAACAGGGGGTTTGTGTTAGATTATTGAGAAAAGTTTAATTGGAGCTTCGTTCACACCAGAGACTGGCGAAACAAAAGTAGCCTATAGCTTGACACACAAAGGAGTAAACTTTTGTTTTTGTTACAATGGTACACACATGTGTGAAGGCTGATTCCAAACTCTTTTGTTGAATGGTTAAAAGCATAACAAGTAGTGATAATAGTGATTCACCCTTTTGTGAGTCTAATAGTACAAAGTGAACATGCAAAATAGCTGTTTTGATTGATTGTTTTTCATAAAGCTAAGAAGAGAGCGGACAGCTCCCTGTGCTGAAATGAAAGCTGTTGTTTCAGGTTCAGTGTGAGACATGGAGGCGTCAGACACAGCAACACAACAGGCTCAACTCAATTACAATTAAATGGATTTGATTTTCACCCAACACTTAAAGCTCTTGTCACTTACAGATAACCCTCGGTGGAAAAAAACAACAATGTTTTACCCAAGTAAGAGTAGATGTAGAAAGTAGTAAAGTACTAAACTAAAAACTAAAAAATACCGTACAACAATTACAAGCACATGGAGGTCTGGTTAAAATCCACCTCCAAAATGGATATTATGACACAGAATTAAGCGGAGAACTGCTTGGAATATTATGAATTCACTGTTACCATGGAGATCCGCCAATAACTTACTTCAATCACAGAAATCGGAATTTAGGATATATTGCAAACCTGATCATGGGGAAAAGTATTTGGAAATGGTAAAATGAGATTAAACGCACTGATCATAGAAACTACTTAATGTTTCAAATAAGAAATCTGCCAAAACACTGGATTTATTACAAAGATTAAAAATCTCATTTCAATGGACCCTCATATGTGGATATATGTATGGATAGTGATATTTATGTGTATGGATGCCTACATTTCCCTCTTCAGCTTGTGGCTAAAGTTGAGCTTTTAACTCAGTGGTCCAACAAAGCTCATTCACAAACTCAAATGCCGTGGACTTGATGATGCCATTTATAGATGGATTTTTTATTTTTTCACTTGTCCACCACAAGGGGTCAAAATCAATGGTTTGATTTCTGATGAGCTAAATGTCAGCACTGGTTCTCCACAGGGTGTATTTTGAGCTTAATGTTAAGCCGCATTATGTAATAAAAGTGCAACATGTAGTAAAATTGTCCCTCTATTATGTAATAAAGCCGCATTTTGTAATAAACCTCCACAAAGCATTATGCAATAAATTTTGCCACATTATGCAATAAGTTTTTACATTTTTAGACCGTTGTTACAAAATGTGTTATACACATTTCTATTTTCAGGCAAATGTAATAACATGGTCCATCTGTCCTCTTGTTAACTGATGATGTCATCGCTCCACTTCCGGGTCCAATGGAACTTTGGCCCTATTGACTATAATGGGATTTAGCTGATTGTAACCTGCTGTAGAACCGACTACAACATAACATCTGATCACAAAGAAATATTCATTTTACTCTGGATGTTCTTTAGCAGTCATTTTATTACATTCATTATCAAACTATTTTTCCCATACAAAATTATGGCTTATTTTAAATATAAAAATGTATTCAATTCGACTGGAGAAATAGTTACATTTATTATTATTAGGTGAAAAACGTTTTTGGGCTTCATTATGAAAAGGTTGCTGTTTTGCTCTGAATTTGTACAGTTTGGCAACGGAAGTTTCTTGGTTATTGTGTCTGATGTCACACTTAACTCAACAGGAGCGTACATTTGGAGTTTTGGGTTGAAAGTACAGTCAGGACTGAGTAATGTTTCCAGCAGCAGCAGCAGCTGCTTTGGGCAGTAGGTGAGGTTCTGACTGGGCCACGTGGTGGGATGGAGGAATAAGAAGGAGCATGACCTTTGTGGGTCTGAGGGAAACTTCAAGGTCTCCAACACACACAGACGCCGCCTCCTTCAGTCTGAGCAGGTAAAGTTAGAGTTTAGGGCCCCCACAGTCAAATAACTGTCAATCAACTTGTGCGACGACAGGCGAGTCTGAAAATGACTCTCACCTTTAGCACACATGACATCAGTGTGCCTACCTCTCCTGCACATCCACAAGTTGATTCCTGCAACCTGGAGTAGTTACTTTTAGTAACTGCCCATTCATTCTCTGAACATGTATGATTTAAAAACATATTTCCTTGGAGTGTGTGAGGGCCACTTAGAGAAATTTCTTAAGTCTCATAGACTAGCACCGGCTCTGGAGATCCTGAAGTTTGCTTGGCATAGGCAACATAGGCGTATGTGGATCAGCCGCAGAACAATGACACACTGGGCTCTTTTGTTTACATGTTACATGTTGGTCAGGCCCAGATGAAACTGCAAACTGATCATATTTGTGTGTGCATTTAAGCTGGGCTAACTGACTTTTTGTCATTGAAGAGTAAATGTATTTATACCACCACAGAGTATGTTGTAAACACAGCATAATAACAGCTGCATTGTCTTCTGTTGAATGAGTGATGGAAGATAGAAGTAGAATCTAAATGAGTGCCATTTATTTATATTTTGGTGATGGTCACCCCCGCTTCACTTTGCCACTGCTCAAAGCTGTACACGGTGTGAAACATGCATAGAATTACTTTGCTTGAACAATTCAGATGTGCAGGAAGGATTGGGAGAGCTAGAAACGAGTAATGGCAACAACCTCGAATGTAAGAACCATTTTATTTTTGTTGCCCAGTGACAATGCCGCATGGTAAGGGGTACTTTTTTATTAATTGTTAAGTTTATTGTATGTCGTAGAAATATATTATTTGGCAAGAATTTATCTTGAGAAAAGGCTTTAAATGTTCATAATCTGTATAATAAATCCTTAACCTAAGAGAAATGGCCTTTAAAATGTTTATTTCTATTTATTATCTATTTAGCGCACAACATTGCCAATAGGCAACAGCATAAATTGTGGAATGAAGGGTCCAAAAACAAAATAAAGGAAAAATATATGACCTTTTGTGCAGCTGTTTTGCTCTAAATTGTATTGTTTGGAGCAACAATACAACTGTTACATAATGGACCATGTTATTACATTTTCCTGAAAATACAAATGTGTAAAGTACATTATGTAATAACTGTCTCAAAATGTTATAACTTGTAGCATAATGTGGCAAAATGTATTACATAATCTGTCAGTTTATTACAAAATGCGTCTTTATTACAAAATAGAGGAACAGTTGTTGGACTTTTATTCCATAATGAGGCTGAACACCCCTGTTGTTCACATTGTATACTCTCATGATAAAAATGTGATGATCAAATATGCTGATGATACAACCATCACTGGGCTGCTCAGTTCTAACACTGAATCTCATTTTCATGAGGAGGTGGAGAATGGTGTTCAATAGAGTAAAGAAAACACTTACTATTCACAATTTTGCAGATTGTTGAGAAATGTACATTTTTGGGTGTGACTCTTTCTCATTCCTTCAATTTTAGCTTTAATAATGTTAAGAAAGCAAGACAGAAAGCTGTGCTGAGTCTAAACAAGGCACTTTAGTTTGAGTATGGACTTTTCATTGTACAGAATCTGACCCTTCATTTCTTTTTTACGTGGCACGTGTTTGTTTCTGTGTCATGTAATGTGTTGACAGTGCACTTTGAGCTCCTTGCACATTTTTTTCCATTGTGTTTTTAAACTGCAAATGGCTATAATAATAATTAGTATATTTTGGGCAATTATGGGCTAAGCTGCCCGCTGAGCATTTACACATGATGTAATGTTTCATAAGATGCACAGCGATGTAATGACTCACTCCTTCTTCTGCAACTACAATGTACTCTGCTTAATGTAGAACCTGAACAGAATCTGTAACTCTGTAAACCTCATTCACAGCCTCAAACGTTGTTCCTCCTAAACACAACAGGACGACAGCGACTGAGTGTCACTTTTCCAAACACGGGGTCAATTTTTCACAGTTATGCTGACGATACACAGTTATACATCTCCATGTCTCCTGATGACTCCACTACTGTAATGCCCTGCTTTCTGCTCTTCCCAAAAAGAGGATCTCAGGTTTACAACTTTTACAAAATTCAGCAGCTCATGTCCTGACAAAGACCAGGAGGCGGGACCACATTACACCGGTTTTAGAATCGCTGCATTGGCTCCCCGTGTGTATCAGGATCGATTTTAAAGTTATTTTAATGTTTTTTAAATGTCTTAATGGTCTTGGTCCTTCATATCTTTCAGAACTGCTTTTGCCTTATGAACCTTCACGGCCCCTTCGCTCCTCCGGCAGGGGTCTCCTAGTTATTCCTAAAGTCAACAAAAAGACTCATGGTGAGGCGTCTTTCCAATATTACAGCCCTCGCCTCTGGAACCACCTGAGGAGGAGCTCAGGGCTGCAGAGAACGAGAATGTTTTAAGAGCAGCTCAAGACCCACCTTTTTAGCTTAGCTTTAAACTGACTAATCTATTTATTTAATCCTAATATATAAAATATATATATGGGAGGTTGTGCCAGGCGTATTGTTTTAAATTATGTAATCTGTAAAGCACTTTGGGATACCTTTTGGTATGAAAAGCGCTTTGTAAATAAAGTTTGATTGATTGATTGATTGATTGATTGATTGATTGATTGATTGATTGATTGATTGATTGATTGATTGATTGATAGATAGTTTCTGTGTTCTTTCAGCCAATAAAGTTATTTTCTTGCATTTTAAGTATATATACAATGTTTTTCATTTTTATTCAAATATGTTTAAATGTATATAACATTGTCTAATGTGTCTCCCATTGGTTGAGAATAGTCTTTTTAATTAGAAAGTAGGCTACACCTATACCCAGCAGATGGCGTGGTTTCAAAGCTAATGCGATAGACGGAGGACACGGGCCTGACTCATCAAACAAGAGCCATTCTCATCCTCCTCCTTATTGCCTGTCTCATTATGAGAATTTGAATGATTAATAACATAAAGACCGCACAATTCAGTGAGGGTGCCATTTCACTGGTGACAGAAGAGGCCGGTCAGTTCTCTGGTGGCGGGAATATCAAAGACAGTAAGCAAATAAGTCGACCAAATTCACATAGCCTGCATTTTATTTTATACAGGTATATAAGACACAGGTTAATATTTAAATACATATGTATACATAAAGTATACATAAAGTATACATATGGTGGTACCTCAAGGGGTCGCTGCTGCCTCACAGACAAAGTATTTAATAGGAAGGGCGTGTTATCCCGTGAGGTACCAGTTTCTGTGGGAGCCCTGAGTGTTTGCTGGTCCCACGCCGTGCGTGGTTGTGGGTTTTGTTTGGTAAGTTGTTTTAGAATGTTTACATTGTTTGTTTAAATTGAGTGTTTTTATTCATTAGTAAGTTTTAATTGGTTGCTTCTAACCCGTCGTGTGGTGGTGTCGAGCCAGACTGTGTGTGGTGGCTACGACACACAGGTAAAAACATTTTTAAGAGTTTTAATATTAAAGCGTTATCATTAAGTCTGTGTCGAGTGGGTTTTTGATCTTTGTATTTTGTTTTTCAGTGACCATTGTTTCCTGCTGTCCTTGTTTGTTTTGTTTGGAGTTTAGTTTGGAGTTTTGAGTTAGTCCGTTCGCTCGGTGGCCTATGTTTTAGCCTGGGAGTTGTCAGGACGGACTAACTCGTTTTAGCTGAAAGAATCTTGTTTTAACCTTGTTTCAGCCTTGTTTTTTTACATGGGAGCTGAAGGGAACACTAAGATAAAAGGTCTTTCAGTTTTGCTCTGGTTTAGATCAGAGATCAGATCATCAGCGGCTCTGTTTATATGGCACTAGCGCGTCACGTTGTTTGTAGATAGGTGCGTGTTTTGGAGCAGTGACTGGTGTAGCTGCTCGGCCACTGCTGTCTGTGGTGCGCTCTGCCTCTGGACACACAGTTTTGGATACGATCAGAGGAACTGCGGGTGGACTGGAGCCTGTTGACAAGGGACGTCAACGTTGTCTCTCGACTTCACCGGGAAACATGTGGGAAAGAACTTTCACGGATCTGACCACATCTGGCACACGGGTGAGGTCCCTTAAAACGAGTAGGTGTGGTGTTGTGGCACTTGAACAAGTGTGTGGTTTGTTGATTGAAAACTGTTGTTTTGGCGTCAGACGTGTGCGCACTGGTGTACCTACAGTAGCGCCTCGAGCCGACTACACTGTTCGTGTAATAAGCGCATGTATGTATCTTGTTATTGGCGTTAAACCTGTGACGCGCACTGACACAGCCCCGGGATTATTGCTAAAGCTATTTGAGCATCTATGCGCCTTGACTTCTGAAAGAGAGGAAACTTTGACTGTTGCAAATCGAATAAATCATAATTGATGATATAATCCTGCGCCGAGTCTGTGCTTTCAAAATGTATCTTTGGATTGAAGCATCAGATTGAACAAGCCATATAGAGTGATTTGGTCAGGACCAGATGTTTACAAGTACAGAGGCCTATCGTTCTTGTTTTTAATTTGAATATTGATTGAACGAATGATACACGGATTCCTGTACTCCTGTAATTCCTACTGTAAGTGTTTCCTTGTTGTGGTAAAAGCATATTCCCACGGTTAAAACACACATAATAATGTAGGAAATTCCAAGATCCTGCTGCTGCTGCTGGTCTGACCATCTTAAAGCTAAAGTTAACAGGCAAGCTCATGGCACAGCTGATTTTTACTTTCACTTCTGTATGGCTTGAGCCCAGAGGCCAGTCAGCGATGGGCAGGCTATATTAAAGTCTATTTTGTAAATTAGCTTTGGAAAACATTTGCATATGATTTTTCCTGCCACCGTTCAATGTAAAATATAAATATATATATATAAACTAACTCATTTCATAAGTATTTTGTTTGTAAATGAGCGCTCTGTCACACCTAATGGCCATATACATACAAAGGTGTTTAGATGCAGGACGAAAGCACAGTGATATCAGGCTGCTGTTGTTTCCACATGCATATAAATGTCCTTGGCCACTCCCATAACGACCCAGACTTTACCCTTGGCACTTCAAACACAAACTTGCAGAGGCTCCCCCTCCCTAAATGAACCGGTCTCAAGTGAACCGAACTGGTCCGGTCCTGTCGAAATCCCCCTCAGTTTCAACAGTTGTAACTCTAAGGTGTCCTCTATATTCGACCCCTCCTTTGATGCCGCTGGGCCGATCGCAGTGCTACGCCCGGGGAGCCAGGTTAAAGGTCAGAATCACCTGGCTGGAGGATTCACCTAATGTACATGTTTCCACCTACAACTCTACTACTCAAAGTGCTTTACAGCAAGGGACCACTCAATCTTTTTTCTATATGATGCACAAAATTTGTATTTCTGCTAATTATTAATAAGATATAAATGATACAAGCACGTACTCATTGGCTGTGTGTGGCTGTGTGGCGGCAGGAAGTATTTAGAGACAGAGGAGGATAGACAACTGATCTTCTTTGGAGTGAGTGAAATAAACAACGTGAAAATGGGTGGAGAGACAGAGGACGAGGATGTCAGCCAAGAGCAGTAAGGAGCAGAAAAGGCACACACCACTGTCTAAGTCAGGGGTGTCAAACATGCGGCCCGCGGGCCTGATCCGGCCCGCGAGATGATTTAATCCGGCCCCTGCCCTGTAGAGCATAAATTCCAGAGTATGTCAAAAAAAAAAAGTAAGTCTCTAGCCCATTCCTGTGCGGAGTTATGAATGTTTAAAGAATAACCAGAACGCTCATTCTAGCCACTAGGGGGCATTAATCCATCCATCCATCCATTTTCTTCCGCTTTATCCGGGGCCGGGTCGCGGGGGCAGCAGTCTCAGCAGAGATGCCCAAACTTCCCGATCCACACACACTTCCTCCAGCTGTTCTGGGGGGACCCCGAGGCGACACCAGGCCAGCTCGGAGACATAGTCCCACCACCGTGTCCTGGGTCTTCCACGAGGCCTTGTCCCACTAGGACATGCCTGGAACACCTCCCGCGGGAGGCGACCAGGAGGCATCCGAAACAGATGCCCGAGCCACCTCAGCTGGCTCCTTTCGACGTGGAGGAGCAGCGACTCTACTCCGAGCTCCTCCCGGGTAGCTGAGCTCCTCACCCGATCTCGGAGGGTGCGCCCAGCCACCCTGCGAAGGAAACTCATTTCGGCCGCTTGTATTCGCGATCTTGTCCTTTCGGTCATTACCCAAATCTCATGACCATAGGTGAGGGTGGGAACGTAGATCGATCGGTCAATCGAGAGCTTTGCCCCGACTCAGCTCCCTCTTCACCACGACAGACCGATACAGCGACCGCATCACTGCTGACGCTGCACCGATCCGTCTGTCGATCTCACGCTCCATCCGTCCCTCACTCGTGAACAAGACCCCGAGATACTTGAACTCCTCCACTTGAGGTAAGGACTCCCCACCGACCTGGAGAGGGGAAACCACCTTTTTCCGGTGGAGGACCATGGCCTCGGATTTGGAGGTGCTGATCCTCATCCCGGCCGCTACACACTCGGCTGCAAACCGCCCCTGTGCGTGCTGAAGGTCCTGGTTTGTTGAAGCCAACAGAACAACATCATCTGCAAACAGCAGAGATGAGACTCTGAGGCTCCCAAACCGGACACCCTCCGGCCCCTGGCTGCGCCGAGAAATTCTGTCCATAAAAGTAATGAACAGAACCGGTGACAAAGGGCAGCCCTGGCGGAGACCAACACGCACCGGGAACAGGTCTGACTTACTGCCGGCAATACGAACCAAGCTCCTGCTGCGGTCATACAGGGAACGGACAGCCCTTAGCAGAGGGCCCCGGACCCCATACTCCCGGAGCACCCCCCACAGGGCACCACGAGGGACGCGGTCGAACGCTTTCTCCAAGTCCACAAAACACATGTGGACTGGTTGGGCGAACTCCCACGAACCCTCGAGCACCCGACGGAGGGTATAGAGCTGGTCCAGTGTGCCACGACCAGGACGAAAACCGCATTGTTCCTCCTGAATCCGAGGTTCAACTATCGGCCGGATCCTCCTCTCCAGCACCCTGGAGTAGACCTTACCGGGGAGGCTAAGGAGGGTGATTCCTCTGTAATTGGAACACACCCTCCGATCCCCCTTCTTAAAGAGAGGGACCACCACCCCGGTCTGCCAATCCAGGGGCGCTGTCCCCGACCACCACGCGATGTTGCAGAGACGTGTCAGCCAAGACAGTCCTACAACATCCAGAGACTTAAGGTACTCAGGGCGAATCTCATCCACCCCCGGAGCCCCGCCACCGAGGAGCTTTCTCACCACCTCGGTGACTTCAGCCCCGGTGATGGGCGAGCCCACCTCCAAGTCCCCAGCCTCTGCTTCCTCATCGGAAGACGTGACGGCGGGGTTGAGGAGGTCCTCGAAGTACTCCTTCCACCGTCCGACGACATCCCCAGTCGAGGTCAGCAGCCCCCCACCCGCACTGTACACAGTGTTGGTGAAGCACTGCTTCCCCCTCCTGAGGCGCCGGATGGTTTGCCAGAATTTCTTCGAGGCCGACCGATAGTCTTCCTCCATGGCCTCCCCGAACTCCTCCCAGACACGAGTTTTTGCCTCTGCGACCGCACGAGCGGGGGCATTAAATAAATAAAAAAAGGATAGAGTTCCACACGTGTTCAGCAGAGGGCACTGACATAAAAAGAACTCAGGATATGAACAACACATTATATATTATATAGCCATGTGGTAAATGGACAGTCTGCCCCAGGGTGGCTGTGGCTTCAATAACAGTTTACCACCACCAAGTGAAAGAATAATGACCACTGCACTTTCAGGAACTTGTGACACAGGCTTGTAAAGTGCAATACAAGTGTAAGCCGTTGTCATTAATGAAGCTACAGTCAAGTTGGGGCTTTGATCAAATCACAGCTTATTATTCATTTATTGGAAACATTTTCTTTATTATATGTGGCCCCCGACCCGCCGTGGGAGCTGAATTTCGGCCCGCGACCCAAAATGAGTTTGACACCCCTGGTCTAAGTGATCAGGTAAGCTGTTCCTCTCCGGAGATGTCTGAACAATGTAAGGTGCTGCGTCAAACAAACTAAAAATGAAATTATTCTTTTATTCCGAGGTGCTCAAGGTGCATTGAGCTGCCTTGTGTACAAAATAACCGGTTTAAATTAAAGGGACTATACAGAGTTGAAAAATGTTAAAATTAAGTATTTTCCTCCCCCTACATGTTCCAGCCATGTCCTGGTGTGTAGAATGAGCTCAGACCTGTTCACCACAACTGCCTCTAAAATCCTGCACTGTCACTCAGAAAGGTGTTACTTCGGGTCCAAAGTGCACGAGCTTAATATAGAGACTGCAGTTACACATATGACCTGAAGTGGTGGTAGTGAGCATAAAATGGCAAACTTGCATCTAGCCCCTTTAAGTTGCCTTGCCTTTTCATCAAAATGACTAAAATCACATAAAAAAAACTTACAATTAAAAATTGTAACAAACTAAGAAACAAGCTTATACAGTTGAGAATCATCCGTCACAGCTGAAAATGTTGATGATCGCTTGTAGAACACTCAAGAACATAGTCACTCATACAGTACTAACTCATTTTTGTGATCCAAGATTCTTATTAAGAAAAAGAAGTAATAACAATTTTCCCTTCAACTGGTTTCTTCGTTGGCTTATGAGCTGCCCTGTTTTAGAAAAGATCCTGAGGGAACTGAGGATGCTACGATGCCCAAATATTTGGATGCAAGACGATGGCGCAACTCAAGGAGTGCATCAGTGGCTGCTGACACGGCCTGCGAGTCAATCGGCCTATATTCCTGCTGATGTGGCACAACTTGGTGTAGGTAAGATTTGCAGCAGCAGGAGTTGGAGCTGCAGGAGTCGGAGCAGCAGGAGTTGGAGCAGCAGGAGTCGGAGCAGCAGGAGTCGGAGCAGCAGGAGTCGGAGCAGCAGGAGTCGGAGCTGCAGGAGTCGGAGCTGCAGGAGTCGGAGCAGCAGGAGTCGGAGCTGCAGGAGTCGGAGCTGCAGGAGTCGGAGCTGCAGGAGTCGGAGCTGCAGGAGTCGGAGCTGCAGGAGTCGGAGCAGCAGGAGTCGGAGCTGCAGGAGTCGGAGCTGCAGGAGTCGGAGCAGCAGGAGTCGGAGCAGCAGGAGTCGGAGCAGCAGGAGTCGGAGCTGCAGGAGTCGGAGCTGCAGGAGTCGGAGCTGCAGGAGTCGGAGCTGCAGGAGTCGGAGCTGCAGGAGTCGGAGCTGCAGGAGTCTTTAGTCTTTAGTCTTTTAGTCCGTTTTTACATACTGATGATGACTGATGACTACATGTTCTTACCTGAGCTTAGACGAGTTGATGTATACCTGTCTGGTCTTTGTGCGACAACCAAAGATGTTTTTAGCATTTGGCCTCTCCCAACATAATCCTATAGCTCCAGACGAGGGTGAAGTTGGAAGCGACCACACTCTTCCATGGGCACAAAGACCAGACAGGTACGTATCAACTTGTCTAAGCTCTAAATTGAGATATGTTCTTACCTGAGCTTATGCGAGTTGATGTATAGCTGTCTGGTCTTTGTGTGTGCGCTCAGTCACACAAATGTTGCTAGCATTTAGCCACTCCCAGCATAGGTATAGCTCCAATCTGGGGTGAAGATAGAAGCTACCAAACTGTTCCACGGTTTCCCTATTTAAATAGAGTTATGTGAGCCTTTACACGATCCAAGTCTAGTTACACAAAATCAAACATGACGATTTTCTAAGTGGATAAAAAGGGGAACTATATTGTGAGGCGTAAAAACACCTGGAGTACTTCGACATCCGCGCTGTAATGTCATCAAAGTACTCCAGGCGTATCCAGCGATATCTTCACTTTACTGTGCGGACACCGAAGTACTCCTGGTATTATTATGCCGTACAGAATAGTTCACCTTTAACATTGTTTCATTTTGTGTGACTATACTTGAACCTTGGAAAACTTCATGTAACCATATTTAAATAGGGAAAACATGGAGGAGCTTGGAGCGTGAAGAACAGACAGGTACAAATGAACTCGTCTAAGCTCAGGTAAGAACATATCTCAGTGTGTAAAAACGGTGGCCTGTTCCTTTTATCTAATTAACTTAATATTCACATCTCGGGTTATTCGTGGACCATGTTTTCACTCCTTTAGTGAAAGCTCTGGAATAATCTAAGCTCAATGTAGCGGCCAGAATGCCTGCCTGACCTCTAGGTGTCGCTGTGGCTGATTCCTCCTCATGCTTCTTGCCCTGGCCTGGTCATTAGTGGTGCCAGGTGTCGCAAAGTGAGGAGGAACAGTCTTTTGACAGTTTTTGTTTGTTTGTTTGGATACTTTATTGTCCCCATAGGGAAATTTGTCCTCTGCATTTAACCCATCCTTCGATGCCGCTGGGGCAACCCGTAATGACAATGGTCGACGGCAGTGCCGCGCCCGGGGACCCATCTCCATGATGTGGAGCCAGGCTGATGGTCAGAGTCACCTGGCTGGAGGATTCACCTATTGCACATGTTTTTAGTGGTAGGGGAAACCGGAGCACCCGGAGGAAACCTACGCAGACACGGGTGACGTGCTGAGCTCATGTAAATAAAGGAACATATTGCAAGATTACTGTACTCCCTTTTTGATTGGAACACACGTCTGAAACCCTTCAAAACTTTGCGTCCTAGTGGTTTTGTGTGGCACAAGGCCACACGGCCTCTACACTCAATATTTCAGAGGGGAACTCGTTCCATTTCGTTATGGCTATGTAAGAGAATGCGGACGCTGAATGCTGATTTGCATCTGGGAATACTACACTGCCCCCTGGAGGTTGCTCTAGTTACCCTTGTTGCTGTGTCTGCTGCCTGATGAACACATTCTTTGAATGGAGGTGGGGCCAGGTTATGGACAATCTTGAAGACTAGTTGGACATGAGAAAGAGAAACAGTTTTTGAAATTAAGCATTTCATATTTGTTCAGTATGTGACAGTGGAGGTATTGTTTTTTTTTTTGTCAAAGATTTTAAGAGCATGATTATATACAGTTTCTAGTTTCTTTGGGCTGGTTTTGTTTGATTGGGACCAGCTGGTAATGCAGTAGGAGAAGTGGGGCATAGCGGTAAGAAAACGTTTGGCTGCTTTTATTGAAAGGTAGTTGCATATCCACATAGCATAACTGCCTAAGTCATTTTGTATTGTTAAAATGACAATAAGAGAAAAACAATGTGTTTCCTATAAAACGTCTTTTTACATGTTTTCCAAAATCAAAACAAAAATGAGTTAGGCAATTATGCTATGTGGCTAACATAGCATATTATGCTTTTGAAAGTGATCAAATTATACTCATTAATTCTCATTCAAAGCGTGCACTGCGGCGGTTTGCAGCGGAGTGTGAAGCAGCTGGGATGAAGCTATGGTTCTCCACCGGAAAAAGATGTTCCCCCTCTTCAGGTCGGTGGGGAGTCCTTGCCTCAAGTGGAGTTCAAGTATCTCAGGATCTTGTTCACGAGTGAGAGACGGATGGAGCGTGAGATCGACAGATGGATCGGTGCGGCGTCAGCAGTGATGTAGTCGCTGTATCGGACTGTCGTGGTGAAGAGGGAGCTGAGTCGGGGGGCAAAGCTCTCGATTTACCGATCGATCTACGTTCCCACTCTCACCTATGGTCATGAGATCTGGGTAGTGACCGAAAGGACAAGATCGCGAATACAAGCGAGTTTTCTTCGCAGGGTGGCTGAGCTCCGAGATCGGGTGAGGAGCTAAGTTACCCGGGAGGAGCTTAGAGTAGAGTCGCTGCTCCTTCACGTCGAAAGGAGCCAGCTGAGGTGGCTAGGGCATCTGTTCCGGATGCCTCCTGGTCACCTCAAGCAGGAGGTGTTCCAGGCATGTAATATTTACCAATTTCACATCGCCAGCAAAAAAAAAAAGTGCTTTATTGAAAATACACCATTGTATTTTATGAAATGATCATCTCCTTCAGCAATATTTAATCAACCAATTACAGGGGGCACATTGTCACTTTTCCTTTTTGTGTATTTGATTTATTAACATTTCTTTTGAGCTGCATTTGAGACCTACAAATCCAGAGATTTCATGTTCTGAAGCACTGACAGGTCACCGGGGGCCCCCGCACCTGCAGCGCCGTGGAAGCATCACAAGAGGCGCTACAGGGAAACAAGAACACTGCTCACCCCTCGTGGAGTTTATGATCATTAAGTGTCGGCCTTTCTACCTGCCCAGGGAATTTACTGTACTAACCCACCTCCAACATCAAAAACAGAAAGAGGCACTGAATGAACTGTTCACCGTCAGTGACAGCCCACTTTAGCTGTTTTCCCAAAGTTTATCAACACATTGACTTTCCAACAAGGAAATAACATCCTGGATCTGGTTTACACCGCCACAAAAGCATACATGGCCCTCCCCCTCCCCCATCTCGGTGCCTCGGACCACATAACTGTTCTGTTACTGCCAGCGTACAGGCCACTTGTTAAAGTCACTAAACCAGTTCGGAAAAATAATATTCAAGTGTGAGGTCAAGACTCTTAAAAGAAACTCAGGGATCGCTTTCACACAACGAACTGGAGTACACAGAGTATACAGAGACTGTCACTGCCTACATCACCAAGTGCACTGATGACTCCAAGACCATCATTATCAGGTCAAACCAGAAACGTTGGATTACAGGTGAAGTCCTCAGGCTCATGAGGGTCCGGGATGCTGCCTTCAAATCTGGTGACAAGGAGGAACTGCGGACAGCTAGGGCCAACCTGTCCAGCTGCATCAAAAAAGCCAAGGAGGAGTACTCCAGGTTTCATACTGAAAAAGTTTGAAGATCTAAGCAAAATAGTTCAAATGAGTCAATTTGAACAGTAGCATAACAGGAGGGTTTTATTCACACATCACTCACAGTACTACTCCCACGGCCCACCCTGCTTAGCCTCTGTGGTCTGATTGGGCATTCATGAGATGGATGCACTTAAGATGTGTAAACACATCTTAAGATGTGTAAACACATCTTAAGTTCACAAATATTTTACACCAGGGGCAATTCTCACAGAGTCAGACAGTATCAAAATAAATGAATGACACATCTGGAAACATCAGGATATTAAGAAAGTTGCTTTATTTGATGCACAAGTGTGTAGTGACAACAATAGAAAAAGAGCAATACAATTTTCCACCTCTGGAGGAGCAGCACTACTGACTGCTTGAAACCACATTGTAAAATAGGACAAGAACAACAACTCACAACTTATTCTAACGCACAGGGACATTGTCAGCTCAAATGTACACAAAATGGTTCAGATGGATGTTTGGGTGAACTTAGGGATGCACAGATTCAGACACTGGATCAGATATTGGTGATCTAGGAGAAAAGTACTGCATTGGGTATCAATTCCTGATTTCTGATAGTAGAAAAGGAAAAAAGTATGCAGTGTGCGAGAGATTTTTCCATTTCTACATTTGGCCTCTATGCCTTCTCTTACGCACCTGTTTAAAATAAAGAGATGTGCGAAGTAAACCTTCTTTGATTTCTGATATTAAAAGAGCCATTTTAAGAAACTATAACAGTTCCAATTTCCTTATGTGGACAACAAACAATACAAAGCACAACTTTGAGGGAAAGTCTCCTGGCATCGGTTGGAATTAGGTGTCTGCAGATAGATACTCAAACAAGTATTGGTATGGCCATTCAAAAATGCATCTCTTGGTAAACTAGCATACAGACATGTACACTAGTTCCAAGAGCCCCCTCTGAACCCCCCTCTGAAGCCTCCTCCTCTGTATCCCTCAGAACCTCCTCTGTACCCTCCGGAACCTCCTCTGTATCCTCCGGACCCTCCTCTGTACCCTCCAGACCCTCCCCTGTACCCTCCGGACCCTCCCCTGTACCCTCCGGACCCTCCCCTGTACCCTCCACCGCCGCCATACCCTCCAGACCCTCCTCTGTACCCTCCCCTGTAGCCACCACCAGGTCGTCCGTAGTTTCCTCCTCCTCCGCCGCCTCCATCATACCTGGACATTTTGGGCGGTGGTGGACCATCTCCCATCCTAAAACACACAGGGATTTCCTTTTAAACTTGTCGTAGCATGCATAAAAACCTGCTTTTGGGGCACCTCAACATTGATATTTTACATTTCAATTCATTTGCGTGTTATGGAAAATGGATACGAGAAGCACTCTTCATTGGCAGCAGGGGGAACTGACCATAAACATTTAATTTCTTCGCCAACTGGACGCTAATAAATCATTGAGACTGTGAGACAGTTTAAGTACAGCATGGATCAGATCAGGTTGGGTGATGGTTCATTGGCTTTTGGATGTGTAGAAACTTGCATCTAAAATGCAACAAAATCAAGCTTGAATGAAGTCAAAACAGTACAGTAGGTTTCTAATGAGGGACGTCAGAACAAGCTTAAAAGCCACACAAATAATTTATTCTGCTGGATATGTCCTTGGTAAAACGACTAAATGTATTGTGCTGTAAGAACTAGAAGCACTGTACCTTTGAGTTTTCATCATGTTCATGCCAACAGCCGTCGGGTTGGAGATTTGTCGGATGAGGTTGATTAGACGTTGAGTGGTTGGATCCATCTGTCTGATGTACTCTGGGTCTTTGGTGACCTCCACCACCTGAGCCTCAAGAGCTGCTCTGAGGGCCAAGATCCCCCCGGCCACATGATGAGGGATGCGTATCTTTATCCTGAGAACAAATAGAACATCATTTGGAATCAATAATATAAACACCCAATGCAGGTCAAAATTTCTAGAACACTCCAATTTGTGAGGTTTTCCATTATAAATAAAACTGGAGCACACTTCCTGCAGGACCCCACTGCCCCAGGAAATGGCCTTTTCACCGCTCTCCCCTCAGTCAGACTGTAAACTTCTATGGCACACACACATTTACCCATATTCTACTGTACTGTATTTTTTAATGCAGAGGGATATCAGTCTGGGACCCAAACGAGCCCGTGCATCAGATTCATTTATTTGTCATGTGTTGTTTGCGAGCAGCGTCACTCACGGGACGCGGAAGTCCCCTCAATAACAATCTACGGATGGCGCATGGGAGAGAGAGAGAGACTTTTTCCAATCGATGGTAAATGACCAAAAACACACACACAATAGCATCACATCAACGGCAGACGGCCGCCCTTCACTTCCTGTTTGCATGCGTATACTCAAGTCTGGTTACTTGCCAAATTCTGCCGATGAACAAGGACTGTGCCTACTACCATAAAAGCTGTGTTTCTGATTCTTATTTAACTCTGGATGTACTTTTTAACCAAACTTATATTTATGATGATGATTTGATTAGTACAGCATGGGTAGGTTTCCCCTGGGCAGCAAGGTGGCACAGCGGTTAACGCTCGTGCTTCACAGCTACAAGGTCCCGGGTCGATTCCCACCTGGACGGGGCCTTTCTGTGGAGTTTGCATGTTCTCCCCGTGTCTGTGCAGGTTTCCTCTGGGTACTCGGTTTCCCCTACCACTAAAAACATGTGCAACAGATGAATCCTCCAGCCAGGTGTTTCTGACCACCTGCCTGGCTCTACATCATGGAGATGGGTCCCCGATGGGTCACCGAGCACCAGCCCATGCTGGCAGCTCACTGCCCTGACAGGTCACCCCAGCAACACTGAGGATGGGTTAAATACAGAGAACAAATTTCTAAGGCTGCAACGACGCGTCGACGTCGTCGACGTCGTCGATTACGTAAATACGTCGACGCCGTTTTTGTGCGTCGACGCGTCGCTTGTTTACATTTCACTTCCAGCGTGGCTGCGCGTAATGCAGACGCTGCGAGCGAGGGGGAAAAAGCACGGCAAAAGTCGTCAAAAGTGTGGGAGTATTTCCAGAAACGGCCTAATAATGTTGTTGTTTGCACACTGTGTCGAGCGGAAATGTCATATCACAGCAGCACAACTAACCTGGCTAACGCCAGACTGCTGTGTGCGCTCCAATCATTTCGAACTCCAGTATCACTTGTGATTTTAGTCTGGCGTTAGCCAGGCTACAGCACAACGGCTATGAACGAACATGTGAAACGAAAACACCCGCGGCTGCAAGGGCCTCGTATCTCAGTCAAACTACGGTGTTGTTTCACTGATTAATCAACGCGTTGTTACGGGGACAGGCTCTGACAGCGCGCACTCACTCTCCGCCTACTTTGCCACATATAAAACCAAAACGGAGCAGTCTGCTGAAGTGAATGAGCAGGAGAGACTGACCGCCTTCCCCGTCTCTCCCAACACGCGAGTAGGCTACTTCTCCGCTCGTGTCCCGCTCGGCTGTCTGTCTCCCGGTGCTCGTTTCGCCTCATGCGCGGCTGCTGCGCGGCTGCATCACGTCCCCGTGTCCGGGCGCAGCTCTCATGTTTTCTCTGCGCGGACTCGGGGCATCGCCTAAAACACTCATTTAAACTCTCTACTTGTATCTGGTGGAGAATCAGGACAATAGTTTGATGAATATACGAGAGTAAAGCCGTGTCAGTGGCCTTTTTGTCTCAAAGAGGAGTTGAATCCACACGAGCACAGTAACTTACAGTAACTCTGGTTCTCTGAATGTGCACCGTCTATAACGAATTGGGCAACTCACAGGCTAATTCTCAGTGGTCAGACAGAAATAACCGTCAGGTGCAGGTTTCAGTTAGTTTTAAATCAGCGGTTCCCAAACTGTGGGTCAGGGCCAGAAGTGAGAGAATGGGCCCATTTGCCATTTTAAAAAGTGGGGAAAATAGACTAGTAGTAAATAAATAAATAAAAGCCATGCCATTTGGACACATCAATGTTTTTTTCTTCATTTTAAATGAAAAAATAATCGGTAACATGAAAAATAATCGATAGATTAATCGAAAAAATAATCGATAGATTAATCGATTAATCGAAAAAATAATCGATAGATTAATCGATAGAAAAATAATCGTTAGTTGCAGCCTTACAAATTTCTCTACAGAGATTAATAAAGTATAACATAATTTAAAGCTGCCTTAAGCGTCTTTTGGAATTTTCTTCATCAGTAGGTGGAGTAGTGAGCTCTGCTCTTCTCCACCACTACCCCCCTCCCCTGTCCTGGCTTTCCCCCGTCGACCCCGCCCCTCCACACTGTTAAGACCCCACGCTGCTCTGATTGCATTCAATGAGCTACGGAAATCTCATTAATCTTGTGTAAAACACACATTCATCCGCATATATAATATATGTACAAAGTAAATATTTTGAGATTTACATTTATTTGCTTTACTGCAACTTTCATGAGTCACTTTTTTTGGACATTTAGAACATAATAAATCCATTTTGAACTAAGTTTACAGCGCAGAACTTTGTTTTCCCACCACCCTTGAACGCCTCAGCCTCTCCTCCGGTGCTGCTTTGCTTTGTGAGGAAAAAAAGGAGGAAAAAGAGCTGACGGCTCCTGTAGATATTGGATTAATAAACAAACGGACATTTCACGAGGATTTCAGCTGCATCAGAGCAGGTCGGTCAGATGTTTATCAGTGTACGATCTTTTCGTAAACGTCTGTCATACTCACCAGTCATCAAGCTCCACGATTTCCCCATCAGAGGCGATCTTTTTACAACCGAAGAGCAGCAGCTGCAGAGGACTGACCAGGGTCATGCCTTTAGCAGAAATAGCCCGAGTTCGAATCTGGAGAGAAATACATTTTTTAAGTCTTTAGGACCAAAAAAGCTTAGACTGAAAAACTATTTGGTGCCCTAGGACAGTGGTTCCCAACCTGGGGGGTGAGCCTCCCCAGCGGGGGGAGCTTTGCCTGGTCAGAGGTTCAGGTCATAAGTCATATTATTTGAGAAAATTAAACAGTTTGAAAATCATCGAATATGACTGAGAAAGGACTGCAGGTTTGTTTGAAATAAATGCTTTTTGCCATTTTTTGTATGTTTTGATTAGTGGTCGGACTCAATTTAACTTCTTTGATCAAGTTAATTACAGGTCTGTAATTCATTTTAATTGAAACCCAAAAATGTGCACCTAACTTATTCAATAACTAGATAGACACTCAAGTTCAACAACAAATGTATAATTTACTGTTGTTAATCTGTATAGTTATTCAAGTAACGGATGCAAAGTGCATTTATAGCTATACATAGATAGCTTTCAAGTGTTTTAGGAACTCTCATCACTCACGTAACTTGTAGAGTACATTAAACAGTAATAATAATGGCAAATTTATATCAAAGGGCCTATATCAAGCAAATCGACTTTTTGGAGCTTTTAGCCATGTTATAATGCTATTTCTCCGTCCTCACCTGGAAAACGACTGAGTTGTGACACTCTGAAGTATTTTACATCTTAGTGTCAGACAGGAAGAGCCCGACGTCTGTAATGTCAGGCCTTGCGGCCTGATTTTAATTTATAAAACAGCGTTTTCATTATTTTTGTCGTAAGAGAAAACAAACGTACCCCCTGAGCATCTGAACAGATGTCATGTTTGCACCAACAGCTGTGAAGATGGAGCTCTTTCTAACCTACTCTGGACACGCCTGTTCTTTTTTCTTACCTAACGATAATGTCACGGAGAAAAGCGCATTTGTTTGAGAGGACAGGACTTTATTCAACCTCCTAAAGAAGAGGCCACTCGCCTGAAGTTGGAATGTCTCTTCATGGATGCATGGCGAACCTTCTCCAGAATAAAAGTGGATTAACTTTTATAACCAGCTCAAGTCCAATAATGTAAACACCCGATGGAGCGGCCAGGACAGAGCGGTGAGTAAATCAAAACCCATGTTAGCGTGTGTGTTAGCGTGTGTGTTAAAGCAAAAAATTAATAAAAGGCAAGCAAAAGGACCCTAAAACAGTGCCTGTAAGTGCTTAACAATTGCAGAAATTTCTGCCGTTTCTAATACTGACAAGGGCCTGAGTGGGCTGGCTGGAACATTTGTTTGAGCCGCGAGGCTAACGCTAACGCATTGAGGACGTCTGTGTTTGCCCCAACATGGTTTGCATTCAGGTGGTATTTTAGACTTGAGTAACTACAGTGGAAGGCAAACTCTTTTTTGCACAACCTGCACACAGCAGTACGCTTGTCTATCGTCCCATCAGGACGTCTTTAAAAAAAAAAAATCCCCAACGGGCCGAGTGAAACGTCTTTGTCCATCGCTGTTGCAAGCGGATGTGCGTTAGATCTACAGGCATACCAGAAACAAACAAAAAACAGAAAGGTTCCAGCTCAGGATACCCGGCTTTGGGGGGAAAATCGGGGAAATGTGATTAATTGCATTAAAAAAAAACTATGAATGAATTAATCGAAATTAATGCATTAAAGTCCCACCCCAAGTTTTGATACATTTGTGGGGGCCATAGTTTATGACTTCGGGGCGCAGCCCAACTACAGCATGCGCACGGGCAGTGTTGGGAAAGTTCATTTTCTACATGAACTAGTTCAAAGTTCAGTTCACAAATTTCAAAATGAACTAGTTCGTTCATAATTGTTTATAGTTAATAGTTCGTTCATAGTTCCAAAAATGAACTAGTTCATAGTTCTTTTTTTTGCTGCTATTATTCAGGCATGAAAACGGATCGGGGTGAAAAAGGTGAGAAGTGTATTTCTCCTCTCAGGGAAATATTTTATATTCCATATTCCATATAGCAACAATCTGAAGTATTTTGAGATGCATTTTTGCAAACCTTGGGAGAAAATTGACTTCAGCCATGAGTCAAAAATATTATGGCCTCCTCCCTTAGTGTTATGCAGCTATTTCATGTCAGCCTGTCACTGTTTTCAGAGTGGATTTTGGACATCTTTGCTAATCATATTTTATTTTATAATACATTTTTTTTAAGTTTAATTTGTAAATTCTTTGTGGAAAATGAAGCTACACATTTTTAATTGAATTTGTGTTAATTTGGTGAATTAATTATGAGAATAAGATTGTTTTAGGAGCTAATTTGTAGTTAAAAAACTCCACATTGTGTCTTTATGCAAATGAGTGGCACCGCGGAGCAGAGAGGAGTTTGGAGCGACAGACGTTACACAAGGGAAACTCGCTTCGTAACCTCACACTGTGGCTGCTGCGGGCACCGTGCGGACCCGGTTACCGGTGTGCCATGGCCAAAAACAGCAGAGTTCACCGCCACCGAACTAGACACAGCCGGGCGGAGCGGAGCTAGCGTGAGCTACACCGTGGACCCGCCAGTTTAGAGCCGCTGGTAAACTCCCGACGGCGCTGCAGGGTTTTATATTCACTGATAAAAGAGATCTGGCACCATATTGAACTAACGTAAATAGAACGGGAATGCCGTTCACAGACACCAGAATGAGCGCGTTCATGGTTTTGTTCATCTGGCAGTAATCCAGTGCGTTCAGTTCACGTTTGCCCAAAATATGAACGCGTTCATGAACTTTCATTCAATGAACGCGTTTAGGTACATCACTGCGCACGGGGGGCTTCAAGGAAAAAAGGTTGAGAACCACTGCCCTAGGAGAGTTTGGCCTCGCCTAAATAGAGGGGTTTCTGCTTTGCTCTTACCTTTTCGCTGAACACAAAGAAGGGTGAGGGGTAGCTGAGGTCGTGGTTGCTGAAAGGGCAGTTGACTGAAGTTTTGTGAATGAGGGCGTTGCGGCCCTCCGTCGTGAGGATCTTGCGCTTCTCTTTGTGATAGCACACATTGGGATATGATCCAAATGTGATCAGAGAAATTACCACATCCAGGCTGTTGTCTGGACCCACAGTGTTGAATGACTGGTTCAGCAGGCACTCTGAAATCAACAATGTTTGAAGAGAAAAAGTAGCAATGAGCAAAGAACTATACAAATAAGCTTCCATTCCATTCTAAAGATAAGATGGTGTACCTTCAGGAAAGCCAGCATTGACCAGAATGTCCTTGAGCTGCACCTTGGCCTCCCAGGTCATCCTCAGGGTGGACATATTCAGACGTTTGTGATCACAGAAACGAGACTCGGCATCTTCACCATTAATCCTGTTCCAGAAAAATAATACAATGGAACAAAGACACCTGCACTAATTTTTCATTGAGTTCAGAAAGTTACTCAACAAATTGTCTAAAGGGTGTTATAAACATATTACTCTTGCATTGCTTCAGATGCCTTTGAAAGGACTAGACCATTTTTGATGTAGAATTTGTGTAATTTGGTGCGCTTCAGAAACTGCACCATATGGTAGTCTAATTTGGGCGTTCTGCTCTCCCAAAATTTCATCCGATGGGCGGGGAAGAAACTGAATTTCGCGTGCATTATGGGTAACAATAGTCTTCGCAACTTCCAGTTCAGCCGGAGTGTTTTCGCTCTCTCTGCTTGCTTCATCTTTTGCTAAGAGAGGAATACAATTCTGCAGCTGATATTTAATGATGCAGACTTTGACTGTTCCGACTCCCTACATTTGGGGCTTGTACCTCCCGCCTCCCCGCCTGCCTTCAGCGGACACTCAGCCACACACTGCCCCGATACACTTAGCTAACCGTTGCCCCTGGGGTCTGTGAGCTGTCCCAGGGAGACTAAAGTAAAAAGCACTGACAGCCTCTGATTATCTCTCTGCCCAATACAACTTTATCGTGTCTGTGTTTTCACCGTGAGAACATCAGCCATGTCAAAAAATAAGTCCGTAGCCGAGCTGCTAACCGCTCGCCCGGAGCTAACTAGCTTCTTAGCAGTGCATAGATCCGGTGAAAATAAGTATTATGCAATAATAACGTCAATACAGCCGGCAACTACATACACAATGAGCTGTAGGCAATTGTTAACGGGGCTAACCTGGAATAACCATTGTCCACTGGCACAAATAATAGTCCTTATTCGGACATATTATGGGCGGGATATGAGCTTCCAAAGCTTCAGAACACATTCAAAATCACTCGCCCCTGATGTCTAAATCAATCAGTGGTTTTGTATAGCCCAATATCATAACAGGAGTCGCCTCACAGAGCTGCACAAACCATTAACGCAATAAAACAGAACAGAAAAGTCTCCATCGCGTATACTACAAATACTCAACCCCCCAGTATCAGTATCGGAAGCAAAAAAAGTGAATCTCTAAACATTATCCACAACCTAAAACAGAAATGTTTTTTAGCCTTATTAATATTTATCTATTCCTCAGTTTTTGTTAAAATATTATATAACAATAATCTGTCAAATGAACGCTAGTGGCGACACGTTCAAAAGTGCAAGATCAAAGAAGACTGACCTGACATCATCCCAAGCCTGGAACACTGACAGCAGGGCAACGTGGTCCGAGAAGCGAGTGCCTGCGAAGTTCCTGTGGACGAAACCTAGGCGCTTCCCTTCGTTGACAAAGGGCTCCGGGAAACAGGATGCTGCAGAGATGGTGCACATGGCATCCCCAACACTGCACACAAAGCACAGAGACACCTCAAAGGTGAAGTTAGGACGCAGAGAAAGTGACTCAGCAGGAAGCATACTGGCATCAAAGTTTGAAAACTACATTCTGTGGCCACTTACAGTCACCTGTTACACGTTTTGTAATCATAGGTTTGGTTTGTCGTGACTGCTGCACAGAGCCAGTCACCGCAGTGACGTAGGGCCTTTCCGAAACCATTCCCTCCTCGCTTCCCCTACACCCTTCCACTCAGGCCTCAGTGAGGGCACCTCCAGAGGTTCACTCAACAGAGAAATTCGAGCTGTGACTTTCAGACGCACTCTCCCTCGCCCCCCATGAACTGCAAAGCCCATAATGTGGCAAAAATCACAAATTTGACTGATCATACTTTTAAAGAGGGGGTATTATGCTTTTTTCAGCCACATAGCACCAGTCTATACGACACTACAATGATGACGAAACCTTCTGTTGGTCTGTCAATGCAGTAAATTAGAATAACTGCCTTGTATAAAATTGCTCTTTCAAAATGGCGTTAGCAAATGACTTGAAATAGGCCTCTGTCTCTTTAAAAACCTCTGACCCTTTAGACACGCCCCCTCCACACGCTGTCTGTGGCATCACAACAACACTCCGCTCGTTGTCTCAAGTATTGAAACTACGATCGGTGCATTTTAATTTTTATTGTTGGAAAGGACCTACTGTTTATCACTTTGTGAACAATGGCCACACAGGATATTATTTGGAAACAAACCTTCCACACCGGACGCTTGGACGGGGCTCTTGCCTGAAAAATAACTGCTATTTGGAGGCTCTCTCTTTGCATCTGCCATGCCCTATGGATCTCTAACTATACCCCCATGGACGACACCAGGATCTGCAGGAGCCCATACGATTCAAAGACGGACATTATCTGTGCAAGTGGACAATGGTTTTTCGAGGTTACCCGTTAGCTTGTTATAATCGACTACAGCTCATTGTTGATGAAAAGTCTGTAATAAACCACAAATGTGTAAAGCCAGGCTCATTGTGTGATCATCGTAAAGGCTGCTTCGAGTAGTTGCCGGCTTTATTGACGTTATTTGTGCATAATATGCTGCCTGTTTTCAATGAATGTTGTGAAGGTGAAGGTTGTTAGCTTGTCGCGGCTAATAGTGCCTTAGCTCCGGGAGAAACCACTCAGCTACGACTCACTGTAGATGAAATGTGAGCAATAAACTACACAATCAACAAGCCAGGCTCCGTGTGTGATCATCATAAAGGCTGCTTCAAGCAGTTGCCTGTTTTAGTGACGTTTTCAATGCATAATATGCTTGTATTCAGTGAATTTTCCCGTTAGCTTGTCGCAGCTAGCTTGTTAGCTCCGGGAGAAAACCACTCGGCTATGACCCATTGTAGATGAAATGTGAGCAATAAACTTCCAAATCAACAAGCCTGGCTCCGTGTGTGATCATTGTTAAACGGTTCTTTATGTGTGTGGTGGTTTTATTGACTTTATTTGTGCATATTTCTCGTTTTCACGTGATGACTCGAGGTTTAGCTTAGCATTAGCTTTCTCCGGAGGCTCTGTGCATCATCAAGGCCCAGCGCAGAACCAGACACTGAAATAAGTGTTCTTGTCACCGGTTTTAATCCTGGGTGTTTCGGTAACAGAAACACTGATGTGTGTCTTTGTAAAAGTCTGGTGTGGCTCCGGTTCACAACACATGAAGCTAATCATCCATGATGACTCTGTTTACATCTTAGGGCTAGACACTGCGGGAGGGGGTTCTGCTGAGGAGCAGTGGTTGGTTACTCGGCTGGTGACGAAAGGTCGGAGGCGTATCCTGGAGGTCGAGGGCGTTTCCTGAAGGAATCAGGCGTTTTATCCCTAAAATGGCTGCCATCAGAGTTTCTACAGATTACTCGAAAATACGTGAATGTGCCAAGGCAACACTTCAGGCATGGTTTTAATGAGGGAATGACTTAATAACATGATGTAAAGCTTGAAAAAGTCGATTTTGCATAATAGGCCCCCTTTAAATAAATAAAAGGCTCTCTTATGAGTTAACAAAGTAATTCAGATTCAAATGTGTCATATTTACATTATATAATTTAGCTTCTTCAAACTCACAAGTGAGAACTTTTCCTCTCCCAATAAAATCATATTAAGTCTCACTGTCGCTTTCTTTTTCATTAATAAATGTCTATATGACGATAAAGTTGTTCAAATGAACACTTTGATCCTAAATAAACACAGAACTGAAGTTGTTTGGTGTGTTGCTCGTGGGACTGCTCTCCGGTGTAACACACACCTGTTAAGTGTGGTGTCGATGCAGACTCGCTGAGAAGGAGCTTTTCTCCCACTCCCCCCCTCACTGAGGGGTCCATTTCGGACAGAACTCCACTCCATGGGCATGCGCACATTGATTGGGGTAGGGTGAGGGAGGAGGGAGCGGTTTCGGAAAGGCCCGTAGAGTGTTACAGACAGCGAAGAATGCAGTGAAACATTTAACTGGATTAATTCAGTAAAAGTTTGTGAACATAAATGCCACCTATCCGAAAACGTATGCCTGGTCGGCCCAGATTAGTCTTGGCCTGGGCAGTGGGAACGCTCACCTAAACCCACTTCTCCACTGGCAGACACTACACAGCCCAGTGCCTGGTCAACCCGGTTTGGCGAGCTTTTCTCCTTTTATGCCCATTGCAGCCAATGATGCAGAGGTATTCTTTACAGCATGGCATAGTGCGTTGTCATACATGAAGATGATTTTGTTCGAGGAAAGCACGGCTCTTATTTTTGTACCATTGAAGACAGTGGTCAGTCAGAAACTCCACATATTTTTCAGAGGTCATTTTCAAACCTTCAGGGAGCCTAAAGGGGCCAGCCAGCTCTCTCCCCATTATTCCAGATTAAAACATGACTCCGCCCCCTTCTTACTGACATCACAGCCTTGTTGGGACATTGTGGCCATTCACCAACCATCCACTACTTCACCCATCTGTCCATCCAGGGTTACACGGTAGGGTTGTCATGGTATGAAAATTTTACCTCACGGTTATTGTGACCAAAATTATCACGGTTTTCGGTTTTATCGCGGTATTTTTTTTAACGTGTGTTAATAGGTTCAGAAAGCATTGATAGTCCTACACAAACAGAAATAGTTTCAAAAAAGTTTAACAGTGCTTGTTACAAAAGCCTTATCAAAAGTGCAACTTTTCACATCAAAGTAAAGGAACTAAAACGATGTGTTGTTGATTGTTTCGAGGGTATTAGATCCTGCGCTGTCGTGTCGGACATGATTCCAGCTTCGAGGACGTTTTGTTTTGGTTGTAGCTACAGAGGCGCCTGCGCGGCAACTTCAGCAGACGAGACGGCGGCTCATAAGGCTCACTTTGCCTAAACCGCGGGCGCGGTAATCCACCGCGGTAAAATATTTTTTCAAAAACAAGACGGTAATTATTATTGTCAACAATTTTACCGGGGTTTACCGCTACATCGGTAACTGTGACATCCCTATTACACGGCCTCTTCAGTGAACAAGACTGTTTGAAAATGAGTCTTCATGTATTTCTGAGCCACTGCAGCAAATTATAATTTAATTTAATTTAAATGTAAATTTTATTTTATTTATTTTTTTACCTTTTTGACACAGAAATACAATTTGCATACTAATTTGGAACGCGGTGTCGGAGCATATTTTGGCAACAGTAGAATCCAAAATGTTACGCAGTGTGCCTTTAATGCAGTTTACTTTGGTTGTTTCTTTCCAGGGTTTTATTGTGGTTCCTTGATGTAAATCGCCTTGGGTAAAACCGCTATATACATTAAGACCATTTACCATCTAAAAATGGCAGCTTGTATCTGATTTGCCCTGCTGCAGGTGGAGGGTGCCCCAAGCAACAACAAATGAGATGCTTCATAAGCAGTCAACACACACACAAACATTTTAATATGAACTATAAAACACTCCAGATTTGTAAGCCCTAATGCTGCATGATGATGGTAAAAAAAGTGAACTTACTAAAATATGCAGCCCATAATCATCATTTTGCCAAGCCGAGGTTCAATGGGGAGCCGAGCCAGAATTCTTCCCAACGGAGTGAGCTCATCGTTTGAGTCTAAAGCATCCAGCTCTGCAGAACAAACAGCAAATGAGTTTCACACAAATGTTTGTGGGTGGAGTTTAAGGTGCAGTACCTCGGAGAGTGTGTTCAGCTTCAATCACTGCGTCTAACGGCGGAGGTTCAATGGCTTTGGACAGGAAGTGACCGATACCTCCAAGACGCAGCAATTTGATGCTCAGAGCCACTTCATGCAGAGGAGTCCGGAAAATCTCTGGAGTCATATGAGTCTCCAGTCTGAAATCAGCAAAAATATCACAAAATTTCATTTTTACAAATTACAATGCGCCATGGCCCTGGCACTCAAAACTGAAAATGGCCCCACAACACACTTTTAAGAACTAACCCAAACCTTAGTGATTTGGGTTAGGACTCAAAAGGTCCCAGGTGGAAAAAAAATCATTGTTGCAAAATGGTTTTGACAGTCTGATTCTTAATCCTTAAACTAACAGATCTTGGCTTTGAGGCTGTCATCTGCAGACCGTGGAATGACTTGGCCCTGGCCCTGCGCTTCGCCGCCTCTGTAGACTCTTTCAAAAGGGTACTTAGGTTGATTTATTAAGTTGTTTGTACTAAATGTTGTATATTGTGTAAAGCACATGCAATGTGCTGTATAAATAAAACACAATAAAACTGGTTTCACCCATTTACAGAAATACACAACTACACAAAAGCTACACAAAACCAAAGAATAAAGCACTTACCGCTCAAAGCGTGCTCGACTGCAGAGGTGGAAGCAGAAGCCCGGCCGGACCCGCCCTGCTCGGCCTTTACGCTGCTCCAGGTTGGTCTTGGAGGCCCACACTGTGGCATAGTTGGTCATGTTGTTGTGTGACGTGAAGAGCTTCACCTTTTGCCTTAGACCCAAGAGAGATGTATAACAGATAAGAACATACAACATAGGTAGGCATCAAGAAAGAGTCATGTACAACAAATATTCTTTAACGTAAACACGTACTTGCAAGAGTCAATGACATACACGACATCATTGATGGTTATACTTGTTTCTGCAATATTGGTAGAGAGAATCACCTGAAAAAGTCAAAATAAAAAATGAAGACCCGAAAACCACAACACCACTCTGTGTAAAACACTTTAAGTGAGGGACCTTGGTGACGTTTTCTGGCACGGGTTCAAATACTCTTCGCTGCTCCTCTCGCGGGACAGAAGAATGTAGTGGCAAAATACGATATCGATTACTGCCTGAAAACACAAGTAAAGGCCACCATTTAGTGTTCACACTCAAACCACATGTGCAGGTGCTATCGGAGAGAATGTGTAGAAATGCTACACTAAAAGTACTATTTGTAGTTATGCTTTACCCCTCACTTGTGCCAGAGAATGTACTGGCACTTTTTGTCACAAAGTTGTTAGCCACACTGTTTTCTTTTAAGTCATGCTCACTGATACCTACAGGGAGAGCCCCAGGCGAACTCCTCACGATTATTGAAAGTGGCTAGACAGAACATAAAAAATTTGACATTTCCAAAGAATTCACTATAAAATAAGTCAAAGCATAATTCTAAAGTAATTAAGAAGTTATTCTGTCATTGGTCTTTTTCTTTAAGACTACTGATAATTCAAACTAATATAACTCACGTACTATCTAAAACGTGCTGTGGTAAAATGTATCCGAGTACTAAGTGCCTTTGACGCTGAAGAATGAAGCCAGACACTGTGTTCATTGTGGACATGTGAGTTACCAAAGTGTGCGTGCATCTCCAGGTTGCGCTGCATGGCGTAGATCAGATTCCATCCGGGCAGGAAGACCAGGACAGCTCCAACCACATTCAGGGTCTCGATGTAGCGCAGCAGAGCCTCCACCAGCTCAAAGGACGTTTCCTTCTCATTGATCAGCGCCATGGAGCGCTTGGTCTCAGGGGAGTAATCAGGACCGCACAGCACGTTACAGTTTACCTATACCGGGACACGGTTACAGAGGAAGAAGTGTAGTACAAGATTACAGGAGCTGAAAGGCTCGAGCTGATGTGTTTGGGCTCAGATCCACTGGTGGACTGGACGATGTGGCTAAGCTACAGCAGGTCATTTGAACGCTGCCATGAAGTTTGGTGATGTTGTAGTAAGTACAGTGGGCTTGCAAAAGCATCCGCCCTCCTTTAACTTTTTTAAATTTTGCCATGCTACGGATAAACATAAGTATATTTAATTGAAATGTTATGTGAAAGACACACACTAAGTGACAGTGAAATGAAATGTATACATGATATTGAATTTTTTTTTATAATTTAAAAAACTGAAAAGTGGGATGTGCGTAAGTACAGTGGTGTGCAAAAGTCTGGGCACCCCTGTGAATTTTCATGATTTTCCTTTATAAATCATTGGTTGTCTGGATAAGAAATTTCAGTTAAATATATCATATAAGAGACAAACAGTGATTTTTGAGAAGTGAAATAAAGTTTATATGATTTATGGAAAGTGTGCAAGAATTATTTAAATAAAATTAGGCATGTGCATAAATTAAGGCACCACAAAAGAAAAATTAACTCAATATTTTGTGCATCCTCCTTTTGCAGAAATAACAAACTCTAAACACTTTCTATAGCTTCCACTTAGTCTGGATTCTGGCAGAAGGTATTTTGAATCATTCTTCTTTACAAAACATCTCCAGTTCAGTCAGGGTTGATGGTTTCTGAACATGGACAGCTTTAAATCACACCACAAATGTTCCATAATATTCAGGTCTGTGGACTAAAGCCATTCCAGAACGTTGTACTTGTTCCTCTGCATGAGCCTAAGTAGATTTTGAGCCTTAGTAGATTTTGAGCAGTATTTAGGGTCGTTGTCTTGTTGAAAGTCTCTCTTGTTCTCCAGAATCTGCTGATATCGAGTGGAATCCATGCGACCCTCAACTTTAACAAGATTCCCAGTCCCTGCACTGGCCACACAGCCCCACAGCAGGATGGAACTGCCGCCACAGTTTACTGTAGGTAGCAAGTGTTTTTCTTGAAAGACTGTGTTCTTTTTCCGCCCGTAGGTTTGTAGTGATTCCAAACTCTTTCCATTTCTGGAAGGTGTATTTAACTGTACTTGATGTTCAAAGCTTTGGAAATCATTTTATAACCTAACCCAGCTTTATACTTCTCAATAAGTTTATCCCGGACCCGGGTGTGTTCTTGAATTTTATGATGCTTCTGCTCCACAATAGTCTCTCTTAGGACCATCACAGATCAGCTGTATTTGAAGTGAGATTCGATTACACACAGGTAGACTCTATTTAGTCAATAGGTCAATATGTGATCATTCAGAAATCAGCCAACTTCTGAGAGCAATTGGTTGCACTAAAAGGAAAGGGGGTATAAATACTTTTGCAAACCCTACATTTCAGTTTTATAAATCATGCATGAATTTCATTTCACTTCACGATTGTGTGTGACTTTGAAATATATTTAAGTTTATGGTCCATAGCGTGACAAAATGTCAAAAAGTTAAAGGAGGGTGGATACTTTTGCAAGCCACTTTATTTCTACTACTCCAATGTCAACCAGTGAGAGCAATCTGAGAGCTGAAGACTAAATATGCATCAATACTCATCAATGTGCACAAATGAAAGTAATTCAGGTATGTTTTTGATGAGAAAAACATGACAATAATGATATATTATTGGGCCTAAACAATTTGTTTTTTCCAGGCCCATTAGAATACCCCCTTTAAAGGAATAGGCCACCGTTTTTCCATACTGAGATATGTTCTTACCTTAGCTCAGACGAGTTGATGCGCAACTGTCTGGTCTTTGTGCGTGCACTCAGTCATGCAATAGCATGACTAGCATAGGTATAGCCCCAAACTGAGGTGAAGATAAAAGCTACCAAGCTTTTCCCTATTTAAATACAGTTACGTGAGCCTTTACACCAGGGGTCCTCAAACTACGGCCCGCGGGCCGGATGATGATTTAATCCGGCCCCCCACTTGTAGAGCACAAATCCCAGAGTATGTAAAAAAAAAAAAGTAAGTCTCTAGCCCATTCCTGTGCGGAGTTAGGATATTTTAACTAAATAACCAGTTTATTCATTCCAGCCACTAGGGGGCAATTTGAATAAATAAAAAATAATTCCACAGGTGTCCAGCAGAGGGCACTTACATAAGAGATCAGAATAACACATTATAGCCCCGTGGTAAATGAAGCTTACCACCACAGATTGTGGAGAGAATGAATAATGACTACAGTACTTTGAGAAACTTCTGACACAGGCTTGTAAAGCACAATGCAAGTCTAAGAAGTTATTACTTTGGTCACATTACATAATGATTTTTAATTTGAAAATAAAAATAAATGGAAATTAAAAGAAAGTGTGAAGACTTGATTACTATTCTTGCAAACCACTACAGTGAAACAAATATGTGCCTGAATCAAGTGTTGATCTTGTGGATTTAGTCGTGGGGACGACTGTGCAGGCGAGTCATCTCTACTTCACAAAGAGGCATTTTGGTCTGGGTCATACAATTCTATGTTATAGTCAACCCGGTCCGGCCCCCCATCACAGTCAGGAACAATAATGTGGCCCCCAGAGAACAAAGTCTGAGGACCCCTGCTTTACACGATCCAAGTCTAGTTACACAAAATTAAACATGTTGATTTTCTAAGCAGATAAAAAGGGAAACTATATTGTAAGGCATAATAACATAGGAGCACTTCGACATCCGCTCAGTAAATAACGTCGAAGTGCTCCTAAGGTACTATTACACCTTACAATATAGTTCCCCTTTTATCTGAAAAATGTTTCATTTTGTGTCAAATGGTGGCCTATTCCTTTAAGAATATGATGGTTCATCTCAAGTTTATCTCACCAATACATTGACATTATACACAGTGAAGACCTAGATTTAAAATAGTTACACCTACATCATCATCGCCGCCTTCTTCATCTTTGTCCTTTTTCTTGCGGTCATTAGGAGGGGGCACAAAATTTGTCATCTGAATACAGTCTTCAAGGAAATACTCTAGACACAAAAGAATTGTACCAAGTTAGATTGAGTTCTCACGTTTTCCAACTGCAACTGTTAAGAATGTGTGTCACCTTGCACGGGGAAGGTTCGTCCGTGCACTTCAATAATAGGGCAGTTAAAGAAGTACTCCCTGAACATGGAGGTGTCGATGGTGGCAGACATCAGGATCACTCGCACCTCAGGGTACGTTTGCACCACATCCCTGAGAACCACCATCAGGAAGTCCGTCTGTGAACCAAGAACAAGCTGTGGTCACAAGATCAACACCTACACGCACTGGTCATAGATACAATATATTATAAACCTAGTTGTTGTATCCAAAATGGCTATCAGGCGCAGGCCAGGAACCATGCGCCCCTGTTCAATTGTTAGAGCAGCCACACTTCTGCTCTTTAACCACATGACTGTGACCAATCAGCATGCTAGCCTGGCAAGCGCAAGGCAAGATCTGTAGCTAAATTGTTCAAAGGTATGTGTCAGTAACTTAGAGGTTGCTGTGACAATAAACAAAATTCATCACAAAATGTGACCTTTTTGAAAAGTGCAGGTGCCTTGTCACCTGAATCTAAGCTGTTTGCAACAGCATGATTTTACATTTGCTCTATGGGGAGCTCGACCAGCTCTGGATATGAGTTTGATATAAATCTACCTTGAACGAAAATCTCATCTGTGGACATTATTTCACCACTGACACCACTAAGGAGTTTTTGTTTTGACTCGTATGCAGAGTGAAAGCTGCCAAGCTCCAGCAAACCCCGATTTGAGCTGAAAGAGCAATTACCAAGCACATTTGAGCAGTGACTCTTTGCCTAAAAGATAAACTGGAACACCCTTAAATTAGCAGTCACTGCAGTAACATGAACGAAGGGAAGTTGAATATCACTTGAGGGTATGGCTAGAAAAGTATTATAAACCCATATAAACCAGGGAAGTTCCATTGGGGATGGAAAATGAGACTTTCCCCTGAGCTGATCAGCCGATTGTACTGAGACAAGAGAGGCATGTAACAGCTTAACTGAGTCAAACCGCACTAAAAAGGTTCAAAGTTATAACATATGCCCCTCGACCCCAGTGGCTAAATATCAGGCTGCTGAAAGGAACATCAACACAACATCATGATGCTGTTGTTCAGCAAAGCGGTGCAGTAGAACGAGGATGACAGGAGGGCCAACTAAAGTGCCTGAAGCCATTAGAGCTTCAGCAAGCTGCAAGGTGAAAACCCCGAGCGCCCATGCTGGCAGCTCACTGCTCCAACAGGTCGCCCCATGCGACACTGAGGACGGGTCAAATGCAGAGAACTAATTTCTCTACAGAGATTTCTCTACAGAGATTAATACAGTATAACTTAACTTGTTGAATTTACAATTTATTGCACACAACAGATCTGTAGCACATCGCCGTTAGCAAAGAGGGACTAGTTATTCATCTGCAGTACAGATTTAATCAAAGAGCCACAAGTACAATGAGAAGTACCGCCTAAATAGCCATGGGTGAAATAGCTTAAAGAGACACTGCGTAACATTTTGGACTAGGGCGTTGACATCAATACAAAACATGTTCCTCATGACCAGCTCTACACAGAAAAGTCTATTACTGCAGTGGGTAATCAAAGGATGGATTTGGATGAGGACCTAACCTGTTCAAATCTTATATTCTGCTGACTTTAGTCGTCATCGCCATGGAGACGAGCTGGAGACGTACCCACTTCCAGTAAAGCTACTGTCATGTCTGAGCCGCTCACAGCAAAAGCTCATGTTTGTTTGTGCATTTATGAGGTATTTTTCAATGATGAAAATATCTGTCATGAAATAAATGCTTGTATTTCTATTTTATTATTGGGTAAAATTCTACACGGTGTGGCTTTAAGTATGAAAAAAGTATTGCATAGCACAACAGTCAGCATATAGTCCGTCTTTGTGGCACAGACCACATTGTACTCACATTAATGTCTCTCTCATGGATCTCATCCACAATCACATGACTAATGCCTCGGATTCCAGCTTCAAGCTTTCGGAGTAAAACCCCTATAAACATAAAATACGTTAAACCCTTTCCACAAGAGGACAGTAAACATTCGCAATGTTCAGCGTTCACTTGAGCTTCAGCTGTCTAAGCCCTGCTTGCTGGAGAAGAATTCTCCCACCCGCCTGACGTCCGCAACACCGACTCACCCCCACACTTCAAATCTACTCCAAACTCATCTGTTTAGAAACAGGACTGTGACCATAACTGCACTGTCCTTTTAACATTCAGTGTTAATCAGACATTAACATACACTTCATAAAAAGACACATTTGCATTTTTTTCTGACATGACACCAGAACTAACTTTTTTAGGTCGATTAGAATTTTCAAAATGATTTCTATTTGCTAAATGCCAGAAGAATGAGAGCTAGAATTTTGTACACGGTTTGATACTACTGTATTTTCCAGACTACAAGGCACACTTTTTTTCATAGTTTGGCAGTCTTCGCTCCAGAGCGACTAATATGTGATAAAGAAAGTTCTGAGTGAGCCAGAAACTTGCGAGGGACTAGCCAACAGCGGAGGTTACTCATACTGCAATGAAGAAAGCAAAAAAAGCTAATCACGGGCTAAATGCTAGAGGAACGAGTTTGCAAATGGGTGCTTGAACAATGTGCTGCCGGGAGAGGCTTGTCAACGGTGCAGTTACGCCTCTGTGCCCACGTAGTTGCCAAGGCGATTGTTCAGAAGTGACACAGAGGATGAAGATTTCCATGGATTTTGTGATTTGGCATGAGATCGAGAGTTTGGTCTGTTCTTTATGCTAAAGTTATCTGAACTGTTTCCCTGTAGCTAACCATCAATGTGGTACGTTAGCATACAGCACACCTATTCAGCCTGTTTTTTTTTTTCTTCATTAGGCATTTTTTGGCTAGTGCGCCTTATTCTCCGGAAAATACGGTAAACATCTGGTTCCCACTGTATATCTGTTTTTAACTTCGTATTCATCTGCACAGTACTTTTATGTGTTTCTTTGATGTAAAGCTACCTTGAGTGTCAATTTATTGCCTAACCCTACTTACCAACAGTGCAAAATAAGACACTGGCATGAGGGCGAGGGAGAACGGACTCAAAGCGAACGCTGTAGCCACAGCTCTTTCCCACATCCTCTCCCCTTTCAGATGCCACTCTTTCAGCCACCGAAACGGCACTGATCCTCCGAGGCTGAAGACAGAATGAAAAACATTATCGTACATATAGACTGGTTTGTGTGTGGTTTGTGTGGGGTGAGGCGGTTACACAGACGCTCCTAGGATGAATGTAAACCTTTCTAAAGCCGTACCTGTGTGACCACGATGTTGCAGTCAGAGGCGTGGTTTCCCTTGATGAAGCGGTCTAGAATGTACTGTGGGACCTGCGTTGTTTTTCCGCAGCCCGTCGCTCCTCTGATGACGACCACAGAATTGTTCTCCACGGTTTCCAGGATCTCCTCCTCAAACTGCTTCACAGGGAGCTGTTCTCGCTCACTCAGAGTCTGTAAATGTTTCGCGGGACAGTTAAAGCTAAGCACCAATAGATCATATAAGACGACAAGGAACAAACCGCTTTGAAGTCAAACTGACCTTTTGGAGGTCTGGGTTGTTTTCCAGCTGGTACTTGAGGTCATTATAGAGATCACCACTGATCTGTTCTGGAGTGCACTGCGGGATGTTACGAGTTGTTAGTTAAACTGCTCCTTGCCAGAAATGTTCAGTAGATATGAAAACAGCGAGATACTTTAAGTATTGCACACTGTCTGTACATTAGTTTTTTTTCATGCTGTTTGAGAGTGACAATGCAGGGAGACTATGTCATTTTATACACACACAGGCATTCAGTAATCACACTTAAGTTCGATCACCACAGTTTATTGTCGTCTATAATGATGATTTTTTCACAGTGTATCATTACTGAGTTTTGAATGCACAAGTGTCTAATTTACATGTGGTCTAAAACTAAACAGCCACAGAACAGGCAGTTTTGCAGTATATCACAATATGTCTTTGTTGTGATAGGTTTATTGTATTGGAAACCTTGTATCGCAATACTTTGATACACAATTCAGGTGTAATATCAAATGTATCAAGTGCGCGGGGTCATTTTGGGTTGAGCACATGGGTCCTAGCAATGGTTCGGTTCTGGTGGGTCGGCGCCCACTACCAGACAGCCCAAATTTGGGGACCTCTGACCAGATCCAGAGTCCAGAAACAGCAATGCATCTTTTATCACCAGTCGGAGCGACTACTGTAATGCCCTGCTTACTGGTCTTCCCAAAAAGAGCATTTCAGGTCTACCACTTTTTCTGCAGTACATGTCCTGGCGAAGACCAATCTCGTATTACACGAGTTTTAAAATCAGTGCTCGAGCTCCATGTGCTTCAGGATTGATTTTAAAGTTCTTTAAATGGTTTGGGGCCTTTGTTTCTTTTTAGTTTCCTTAAATACTGTTTAAGAATCTTTAAGCTAGTCAAATATCAATCAGTCCGATGGATGTCATTGGCATGTTTGTGATATTTTACACTCAGGCTGTACTGCCATTACAATAATTTGATGACATTGGGGCACACTCGTGAACACATACAAACGCTAAAGGTCCTTCATCGATGTTGCTGCTGGTCCAGGGGTTCCAGTTGACCTGAGGAGGCGACCAGGGGACTACTCCAGCTGCGCTCTGCTTCTGAGACGGTTCAAATGTAGCCATCTTCGGCTGAAGCAGAGACACCATACAACCCGGCTCTGTGGGCTGAGAGCAACAAAAACATCATTTTACAGTAGGTAGGGGGCACAGTTACGCTTAGAGGTCAGCACACACTACACGACTTTTCTAGTCGTAAACAATTTTATATAGAAAGGGGGGGTCCACACTACACAAATGGATTCAGTGCGATTTTCGAACGTCTGGGGGTTCACACTTAACGACTGAGAATCGTAAGAGCGAACACACTACACGATTCTGACAAACAGCTGATGTTTTATAACACAGCGCGTCTGTCCTCTCTACGGCTTCGAAAACTGACCCCAAATCCGCAAAGATAGGTCTGTGTTTGTGAGCGTGGGATAACGTGTGCGGGTCCCGATTGGTCAACGGTGTCAACAATGTCACAACACCGCAGCGCTAGGCTACTGCTACTACGAAGCCTTCAACTTGGCTATAGTTCTGTCAAATGGAGATATAAGTTGCCGACAGGAAGAAGCGGGACGTATTTCAGTGGATTTAATAAGAAAAGGAGACGGGCGTCAACCTCAGGATGGAGGAGATAGCGGAGGAGACGCAGGAGAAAGCGGGGAGAGGCTAGCCGCCGCTAGCCGCGAGGTGAAGCTAAACAGTTCGTCTCCAAACACAGTAAGTGCCGCTAAACTCTGTTCGTGGTTGAAATGTAGCTGGAAAAGGTGGTTGTCGTGAACTTCTGGTGATATAAAGTTGTGCTGTTTCGTGTGTGGGGCTGTGGCCATGAAATGAGTTGTTTGTGCCGCTGGTTTAACAGAGAAGTGAAAAACGGAGGCGCAGCGGTGTTTTTCTGTCTTTATAGCTCTCTGTCATTCACATTTGGGACGGTAAAATCACCCACGTTTCTCCTGTGCGTCCAAAATCGGGCTTAAAAATCAAACATGTTTTGATTTCCTACAACTGAAGTCTAGTCGCGTCTTTCTACCGCCCACACTACACGATTCGAACGTCAGTCCAGTCGGGACCCCCCCACACTACACGACCCGACTCTGTGTGACTGCCTTCGACTAGACGCGACTCGAGAAGACTCGGCACGACTGAGAATTAGAGCAAAATCGGGCATAAAAGTCGTGTAGTGTGTGCTGACCTTAAACTCTATGCTATGTAACTCTTCCTATTCATTCTATGTCCACAAAAGAAATTTGAAATTAATCGGACCCTACAGGAGGCGGGACACAAATTGATCGATGATCAATTAATCAATCAACGAAGCATGTGAAAAACGGTCACAAATAAATCACAAACAAATGACACTATTTTTGGAGCTAATTGGAGACCCCTGGTTTAGGAGGACCAATCATTGTTCATTTGACTTACTGTAGAAGGAATGTCAATTCCAAGGTCTTGGACCACACTAGCAAGTTGTTGCTGCAAATCTGGAGAAATTGTGACATCATACGGTTCCAGCTGAAAGAAATTACATTTGAAAAGCTTTTAGTCCAGTGAAAAGATAGATAAATGGTCACATTCATATAACACTCTCTACCTTCATTAGGCACTAAAAACGCTCTACATCAAGAAAAACCACCAACTGACTCTCTCATTCATACACTTGTGTCCGTTACTCGAGGCAAGGTGGGTGAAGTGTCTTGCCCAAGGACACAATTACAGTGTGAACCATCTCGACCATAAAGGTCTGATTAGTGGAATGCAGTTTTATTTTTAAGAAATTTGCTAAATATTCCAATAACTTTTATTATGGGGTATGGTGTGTAGATTGTTAAATTGTTATTGTAAATTGTTAATTAAATCCATTTTGGAATAAGGCCATCTCTCCAGCACTCCACCTACAGTATTAGGCCTTTATGGTAGAGTGCTGCAGAGATTGTTGTCCATCTGTAGGTTCTCCTATTTCCTCACAATAACGCTGCAGCTCTGTCAGAGTGACCATAGGGTTTTCGGTCTCCTCCCATGATGGCTCAGGTTGCATGGGCCCAGCTCTAGGAAGAGTCCTGGCCGTTCTGAATGTCTTCAATTACGAATGATGGAGGTCACTGTAATCTTCAGGACCTTCCCCAGATCAGTGCCTCAATACAAACCTGTCTGAGTATACAGACATCAAAACCCTCTCCCCACTCTGAAGTCTGGAGCAGGAGGATCATGGTGTGGGGCTGTTTTGTTGCCTCAGGGCCTGGACAACGTGCTATCATCAATCGTACAATTAATTCACAAGCTTATCACAATATTTTGCTGAAAAACCTGAGATGCACAACAGCATGTGAATAAGTGAGTGAATATATTAAATATCTGCTGATCCTTCTTTCACAGTATTAACTGCTTTTCTGTAGTTGCAGATCAGACGCTCACAACGATCAGGATGAATCTTGGACCATTCCTCTTTACAAAACTGCTGCAGTTCAGTGAGATTCAGGGGGTGTACTTACCTGTCCTGTGAATGTTGACATGTTATGGCCAATAAAAATATGATCAAAAGTAAATGTTTGGGTGGTGTTAGTTCAAGCACACTGTTTAATCATTCTTGTGATTTGGATGAAAAACAGACCACATTTTATGACGAAGATGAAGAACTGTTCTCCACCCTGTGTGAAGCACTTTGGGTGGAAAGCGCAATAAAGATTCCATCCCATTTATTGCAGGATCACCGGTCATCACACTCTCTCTGCCTCATTTTCTATTACCTAGTGTTTGTTTAAATTCATATGCACACTTACAGTTTCTCCTTCTTTCTTTTTAGTAACTCCAGAATATGGCTCGATGACTCCAAGATGGTAAAGTTGTCGAACCAGGGATAAAGCACAAGATTGAGCCGCCAACTTCTTATTGGAGCCATGTTCACGAGCAGTAATTCCTTGAGTCAAAGACAACAATCAAATGAGTAAATTTAAGTTGATTTTTCAGAGTTATATTTACATATGTTGGAAACTTTATCCGCTATGGAGATTAATCTGATACCTGAACCTTCTCTGAGCTTTTACACAACATATAGTATCATTGAAACATTAAATTAATACATAATTAATTAAATGTCCTCTTCTGACACTGACTAAAAACAACAGTCAGTTTGTTTTTAGTTTGTATTGAGTACACAAGGCAACTCAATGTGCCAGTGGGGTGGAGGCACATTGAGTTGTGTACTAAATGCACGCTATGAAGAAGCAGGCCTCGCCTTGCCTTGTTAGACTGCTACATAATAAAATAGAAATTAACAACAACATAAATAATCAATCACAACATGAAATACTAATGAAATGGCATCCAACTACATTCTAGGAATCCTGAGCATATTTCTTAAAGTGGATGTAAAATGCATAATTGTGGTCTATAAACCGGTGTTTTAATTGATATTTCACTTTCTATAATTTAAGTTAATGTGCGTGCTCTTCTAGGGATCCTAAAAGACATTGGTCGGGACTCTTTTCACTGACAGCGGGGGAGAGTGCCTCTGATAAAACAAGATACCAAAAACCACCATGTTTAGTCGGTTTGAGAACAGAATTCTGGCTCAGAATGGACCTCGTGAAGGTTTACGGACATGAAACATATGAAAGGAAACAGGAAACAGATTGGAGCATGTCTGCAGTCAAAAAACAATCAAAGAAACCAGGGTTCCCAACAACTGCATGGAAGATATAATAATAATAATAATAATAATAATAATAATAATAATAATAATAATAATAATAATAATAATAATAATAATAATAATAATAATAATTTGTATTTATTTATTTTCATGAGGGACTTTTATAAAAAGGTCCAAAATGTGATTGCATGATACATCTACTTTAAAGTCCAGTTTGTGGTTCTAAATATGGCTACTTGAGAACAGCAAAGATACTTACTTCTGCCAAGCTGCCTCACAAACAGCTGCATCTCAGCAATGAAGCTCCTGCAAACACCAAACACACACTTCACAAAACTGACAGTGGACCAAGTCTGAAAATGCACCCAATCAAATCGTTGCCTCAAGTCTTTCATGATGTATGATCAAGCTTTATTAAAAATTCATCTAGATAGTCCAGAGTTTACTTACTCACTACTAATAAACTGTTGCTACATTCTGACTAAAACCACTCATTTACAGGCTGCTGTAAAATTATAATAAAATTATTTAAAGCTTAAATGATATTTTTTGAAGAGCAGGAGACAGTTGCTGAAAACGCTCATTTAGCTTGACAATAGTCTGAGCTAGACTGAGAGAGGAAGGACTACTTTGAACAGATAAACAGGCAGTTAGGGATTTTTGTCAGGACTTCCTCAAATGTACCACAAAATCAAGAAAAGGGAATATTCTTGTCAGCACAGCTCAGTGCTGGCGACATTTTTTGGGGGGTCTTCCACTTGACTTTTTTGTTCCATAAGCTTCCGGATTTTTTTTTTAAACATTTAAAATGGTGCGCCGCAAGAGGCCCTGCTTATGCAGCTCAACAATCCAACCATGTCCAACCAAGTACGTCATGACGTGTGAATGCCTGACAGAAGATGTCAAATCTGGCCTTTTAAAGGCATGTGGTCCGAAACTTTTGATGAGCTGCAAAACAGACTATTTCAGTTTAATTGTTGTTTTCAATAAAAGTTTTTTTTGTCTCAGTCTTCTTTCTTCTTGTTGCATATGTAAGTTTTACTTAGAACGTTTTTTCTTGGCATTTTCAACTGGCCTTAAACTTTTAATTGGAACTGTACGTAATCATTAGGATTGTTACGTTATGTACCATTATGACATGACATCATTCGTTTCTTTACACTGTGTAACTATGATTTCTATCGTTATGTAATGTTACCACTTACAATGTCACGCTATGCAACGTTATCCTTTGGATCATTATGTATCATGTTATCATTTGGATCATTATGTATCATGTTATCATTTGGATCATTATGTATCATGTTATCATTTGGATCATTATGTATCATGTTATCATTTGGATCATTATGTATCATGTTATTTGGATCGTTACATGATGTTATACATTGGATAATTACATGAAATATCATTTGGATTGCAATACATTACATTATCATTTGAAGTGTTATACTACATAACAAATGATCATTTGGATTGTTAAATAACGTTACAACCAGGTTGCAGACCCTTAATCTAAGCAAACTAAAGAGTCCAATACATGTTGTATTTAGATATAAACTTTTACTGTACATGTATGATGGTTAATGACTGAGGCTATTAGTATTAGAGTATTAGTATTGGATTCTGATAAGATATAAAAAAAATAAAATACAATAAAAAATACCAACAACTCTAGTTTCAGGCCCCCTATACGCCTCCTGAACATGAAACTCGCCATTTTGTATATCCCACTACAATAGAATAAAATTGCCTGTTAATTGGGGTACTGTTAGCATAAGGGTGTGAACTCACCTGTTGTGTGTTTTTCTGCCAGACTTGATCTCTAAGACAGATCCTGGCCCCTGTGAGGACAATGACAGCAGAATGACTCTTGGACTCTGGCCCAGACTGTCCATGGAGCAGCTTTAGTGTTGCCTAAACACTGCCCCATGTCTGCTCTGAGTTTAACACCGTTCTGCTGCCAGTGCCTCACAGCTACAGACCAAATTCATTTACACAACCAGTTAGATCTCTACTTCAATTGTAATGTGTAATTCACTTTAAAATGGCATCGTGAAAACTAGTGTATTCCATCATTCCGTAATACATTTTTATGAAGTGATTTCTTTTGAGATATTTTTTGATAATCACCAAACAAATCCCCAAAAAATGTACCGGTTGCCTCAGAAATAAATATATAATAACAGCATACTTTCAGAGATCAGTGTCCAACAGCCTGGAAACGCTTATTTTATATTTTATTTATTTTACTGTCATTTGCGTGACTCTGTTCTCAGCAGTCAGGCAGAAAAACACACCATGAATAATGGTAGCAGACCATGTTAAGTCCAGCTTTAGGCCCACGTCTTACTCTACTTACATGTACGACTCTACTCAGCTTAGCTCTAGTGCTTTTCCACTAGAGAAAATGAGGGCAGGGTCAGGGTCAAATCACAACAAGGAGAAACAGAATAAAAAGGGGGAATGGATGGCATTCCCTTTGAGGGTGTTCATGATGGTGTGTGCCAAGTGCCAAGAGGACGTAAGCATGTATGTGTGTGTCTCAGGCCTATCCATCTACCTGCCAACCAACCAAGCAACTCATCTATCCATCCATCTATCTACCAACCTCTCTGATGGCAGTCTGTGAAAACCGTTAAACATTTTACAGCATTACAGGATTGTAAATAGCGTATGTCATGAGTGTTTCAGAGGGCTGTCTTGTTACAGCATGCTGACTGACTGACAGTATTAAATAGTACCGGGTCCAAGGTGTTAGCATCAAGTGGATATGCTCAAGAACTGGGTAGCTGAGTACAGCCAAGTCAACCGAAAACCCACACAAGTCAATATCAAGACTAATCTGAAGTACAACCCACAGTAAACCCAGAGTAAGCAAGTCATATGATCCAGACCTGTTGTGGTCTGGGCCCACTTGGCTGTACTTGTACTCAGCACTTGTTTTTTCCTTTTGGAAGAACTGGTTTAGCCGAGCCTTGGCATTTTCAAGGGTCCAGTTTCCATGAAGATTAGCATTCAGGTCAACCTCCTCAGACTCCAGGGTCTAACAGAAAACAAAGAACAAGAAAATCATTTGAATGGCATTTAGAACAAGGCCTAATTAAAGTGGAAAACAGGGGAAAACAGTAATACATGTCAAATCAATGTACTGATCATTAGAACTAGGGAAGTCCCGATCTGATATTCCATATTGGTAGGCCATCCAGACATTTTGGAAATCTGATTGGATCAGAAGATTTAATGACAGGATCTGGTCTGCTCATGCTGTCACTAAGCCTCTACCGCTAACTACAATCTTTTTGTATAGCCCAATATCACCACAGGAATTGCCTCACACGGCTGCAGCAGCTTCAACACTGCAGTCGCAAAAAACATAATAAACAATATGTATTTTTATTTATTTCATAATAAACTTAAATCAGCCAGCATGAAGTGTTAAACAATTGGATCAGGACATCTCTAATGAGACCAGACGCACTGAGGTTAATGTAGAAATTATTAAGTGCATGTGATTGTTCACTTCCGAAATAAAGAGACCAAAAGGTGGGACAAAAACATCAGTGTAAATGTGGCAGAACTGTACAAATATAAAAGTAAAGTCTCACTGTATTTAGCCATGAAAGGAGAAATAACCGCGGGAAGCGTGCACCTGCGTACGTGACAGGGCTCCGATTAAAGCCCATTGTCACTGGAATAAGTGTGACAAACAGCTGATCGATGGTGCGACCATTGGAGCGAGAGCATGTGGACTGATCCAACGTTGAAGTAAATATGGCTGCAGCGGCCTCGGGTCGGTCCGCAAAGCATGGGTTGTCAATCCAACTTTTTTTTCAAAAACATGGATATCTGACTAAAATGTCCATATTGCTGTATTAGTAATATATAATATCACAGCTGCATCATTCCGGGATTGTTAAGGTCAGTACAAAAAAATATCGGTAGTTACCGCCTTAGCCTCCTGCTCATCTCTGCGGGCATAGTACTCTTTCAGGTTGGCCCCCGGCTCCCACTGGGCCCCTTCTGGTCCAGGCCCATATCCCGATCCAGGCCCAGAACCAAACCCTGCCCCCCCTTGGCCTGAAGAGTAGCCAAGTCCCGTCACCCCTGGGACAGGCAAGCTTTCACCGGACTCTCCTGGGAAACCAATGGACACACAAACAGCTTAGAAGAACACAGTGTGAGCGTCCACAGAGCTGCCGTTTAGCTCCAAGTGTTAATACATAAACAATCATGGTTTTGCAAATGTAGAACTTCCCATAAAGCTCCACTGAACACATCCAAGTTCTTGTGACAGAAATTTCACTTTAAAACAATTAAACTAGTCGGTAGTTGAGCAGCAGTAATTTCTGTTTTTGCAGATTTAAAAAACTTGTTGCCTCTAACAACATATAATATTGTTCCTGCGTCATTTCTTTCTGCTCGCCTATCTGATGTTTTCATTACAGTCTTAACTAAAAACACATTTTCTTTTTCAAATGCATCCAAGATAGGACTTTGAGCTTCTACATGAGATACATATGCGACATTTAGCCATTGACAGTCTGAACAGCCAGGTCCCGTTCATCTGACCTGCAGGCCATCGATACAGCAGAAATGCCATTTGTTCACAATGCTAAGGGAGCAGTTCTCCTTCGTTAGGAACAATGGCCGCTGATTGCGCTGCTTTATGAGCTCATTCTTTGGGCATACACAACATGTTTCAAGCAGACCCATGAGAGTTAGCCATCTGTTCTCTTCACCCTGAACATACCTTGTTCAGATTTGACCACCAGGTGAGGAGGAAGTGGGCCGCTGGAGGGCAACTCCCCAAAGCCATCTCCAGGCGGACCACCCCCATCAGGAGGACCCATTTCCGGAGCGCTCATCTACAACAGAAAGGTCAAGACTTGAATGACTGAACACAGCTAATCTGTCATTTATCTCTGCTGTGCACTAATATACACCAATTATATTACCAACTGTCACTTTAATATACTGCCTCCTGCTGTACACACTCAGAGCTTATTATAGCCATTTTCTGGTGTTGTTCATTGTCTGCTTTATAGATCTGTCTATTGAGGCTTCATTTCTTATCTTCCATAATTAAAGCACACTTCGTTAAACACAGCAAGTAAAATTTCACCAAATAAAAACAAAAAAATACAACAACTGACTTTGTTTCAGATATTCTAATGGGTAAAAAATACCTAAACAGTGATCCAATAAACAAGTGAGCGTGAGAACTCTAGGAGCCGATGTGGGCGAGATGCACAGAGTATTACCGAGTACTCACTGCAGCTCTCAGGCCAAACCAAACAAACACAAAGGAAAGTGTCACAAACCCCCACGGCCGGCACTTCTGCAGCATTTATCTCTCCCATCCGAACCAGGTAATTCACAAAGTCTCTGGCAGCATTGGACTGGGCATCCTTCTTATTTGTGGAGTTACCCATTCCTATGTAGTTGTAGCCATCCACGCGGACCTGCAATACAGAGGAGCATTACACGGAGCTCTCCACAGTATGTGGTGGTTTAAAGGTGCATTATGGAACATTTTGTGCAAAAAAACAAACTTGATATTTGTTTGTAATTTACCTTTTTGTGACCCAATGACTGTATGACGGGTTAGTGTGGTGTATTTACTTTCTATCGCAGTGGCTTCAATGATTCTACAGGATCAATTGTTTTGTAGGTTTTTTGGTGAGAGCAATGAAAACATCAGAAACTCTAAAAAAAATTGATCCTGGAGATTCGTAGAGGCCACTGTGATGGAAAGTAAAGACGCCACGTTGACCACTGGGTCACTAAAACTTGTAATACACATGAAAAAAATGTTTTGTTTTTCACATAAAAAGTTCCAAAATGCACCTTTAAGCCTTTCTGTTCAAATGTTTCCAACTAAACCAGCAGCTAACTGAGAGATGCGGATATATTCCAACATTTCAATAGATTTGTCTGTAAAGCAATCAGATTGGACAAAATTAATAGTAAATAAATAAAGTGGAGTAAAATGATCCCCATTTTAAAACACTGACAAAACCACCGAAAAATGATCATTTTTGCAGATACAGAGAAGGCTCTGTGCACGGGAATGTTGCATACCAAATTCCTGCTCATTGCCTCGACTAGAGGAACGACTATTTCCTGTCTTATTCAAATGGAGAGGTAGCCATGTCTTGTTGAAATAATCGTAATTAATTTATGTTCAAACATGGACAGGCAGTAGTTGTTACCTTGCACTTTCCAATAGAAGGTTATCCAAAAACATTCTGTGCAGAGCTCATTATGAAACAGTTAGTGCTTCCTGTATTGATTCATTGCCCTTGTATAGCCCAGGCCTGCTGTTTTTGTACCACATATGGTCAGAAAACCTCCAATAAGTGACAGTAAAACAGAGGTACCTTCACAAAGGCTTTTTTCTCCACAGGAGTAGATCTTTTTCAAATGTGTTTCAGTCAGTAAGTCACATTTATAGGGGCTTAAAAGTCTGTACGTTCCAATTGCGTGCTTATTACTGAGTCATGCTGGTAAAACACACCTCACAAAGGAACTTCTGCCGGTTCTTGTTGCCAGCAGCCCTGATGTCATAGCTGGGGGTCTTCTTCTTCTTCCCACACCAGGCGTACAGAAAGTTTTTCACATCAGCCATTTGGGACTGGAAGAGAACATGAAACCACAACATCAGATTAATGTTCCTTTAAAGGGACTATACAGAGTTTAAAAATGTTAAAAGTAAGTATTTCCCCCCCCCCCACATGTTCCAGCCATGTCTTAATGTGTAGAATGAGCTCAGACCTGTTCACCACAACTGCCTCTAAAATCCTGCACTGTCACTCAGAAAGGTGTTAATTCAGGTCCGAAGTGCCGTCATGCACGAGCTTAATATAGAGACTGCAGCTACGCATAAGACCTGAGGTGGCAGTAGTGAGCAAAAAATGACTAACTTGCATCTAGCCCCTTTAAACATATCAGAGAACACTGAACGGAAGATACGTTCACACTAGGGTCCACTTAACCCTCGATCAATATCAGGCACATTTTTGTGCTTTTGGAGATTTAAAATAATTTTATGTCATTTGGATTTTTATCCCTTTGTAAACAAGCTTTTTTTTTTTAAAGTACAAAAATGTGCTTAAAACTCTCAAAAGCTATAAAAAAAATATGAAGGATCGCTATTCTTTTATTATTGAAGGTCCAATTCTACAATACGCTCGACTGCAGGAGACGTGAGGAGCGGCTCCTTCAGAGGAGACTGTAGAGGAGCGGCTCCTTCAGAGGAGACTGTAGAGGAGCGGCTCCTTCAGAGGAGACTGTAGAGGAGCGGCTCCTTCAGAGGAGACAGTAGAGGAGCGGCTCCTTCAGAGGAGACTGTAGAGGAGCGGCTCCTTCACAGGAGACAGTAGAGGAGCGGCTCCTTCAGAGGAGACTGTAGAGGAGCGGCTCCTTCAGAGGAGACTGTAGAGGAGCGGCTCCTTCAGAGGAGACTGTAGAGGAGTAGCTCCTTCAGAGGAGACTGTAGAGGAGCGGCTCTTTCAGAGGAGACTGTAGAGGAGCGGCTCCTTCAGAGGAGACTGTAGAGGAGTAGCTCCTTCAGAGGAGACTGTAGAGGAGCGGCTCTTTCAGACGAGACTGTAGAGGAGCGGCTCTTTCAGAGGAGACTGTAGAGGAGCGGCTCCTTCAGAGGAGACTGTAGAGGAGCGGCTGCTTCAGAGGAGACTGTAGAGGAGCGGCTCCTTCAGAGGAGACTGTAGAGGAGCGGCTCCTTCACAGGAGACAGTAGAGGAGCGGCTCCTTCAGAGGAGACTGTAGAGGAGCGGCTCCTTCAGAGGAGACTGTAGAGGAGTAGCTCCTTCAGAGGAGACTGTAGAGGAGCGGCTCTTTCAGAGGAGACTGTAGAGGAGCGGCTCCTTCAGAGGAGACTGTAGAGGAGTAGCTCCTTCAGAGGAGACTGTAGAGGAGCGGCTCTTTCAGACGAGACTGTAGAGGAGCGGCTCTTTCAGAGGAGACTGTAGAGGAGCGGCTCCTTCAGAGGAGACTGTAGAGGAGCGGCTGCTTCAGAGGAGACTGTAGAGGAGCGGCTCCTTCAGAGGAGACTGTAGAGGAGCGGCTCTTTCAGAGGAGACTGTAGAGGAGCGGCTCCTTCAGAGGAGACTGTAGAGGAGCGGCTCTTTCAGAGGAGACTGTAGAGGAGCGGCTCTTTCAGACGAGACTGTAGAGGAGCGGCTCTTTCAGAGGAGACTGTAGAGGAGCGGCTCCTTCAGAGGAGACTGTAGAGGAGCGGCTCTTTCAGACGAGACTGTAGAGGAGCGGCTCTTTCAGAGGAGACTGTAGAGGAGCGGCTCTTTCAGAGGAGACTGTAGAGGAGCGGCTCCTTCAGAGGAGACTGTAGAGGAGCGGCTCTTTCAGAGGAGACTGTAGAGGAGCGGCTCCTTCAGAGGAGACTGTAGAGGAGCGGCTCCTTCAGAGGAGACTGTAGAGGAGCGGCTCTTTCAGAGGAGACTGTAGAGGAGCGGCTCCTTCAGAGGAGACTGTAGAGGAGCGGCTCCTTCAGAGGAGACTGTAGAGGAGCGGCTCCTTCAGAGGAGACTGGAGGAGCAGCTAAGTCTAGCCCTAACCCTACAGTATAGCAACTCAGTATAGTAACTGAAGATGCACTACGTTGACATTTTGATACTTTTAATATCCGATATTATGCTCTAGTTTCTATTCTTGCACCCCAATTTTTTGAGGTTATATTATTCATTGCACATAAGAAACTTACTTGTTGCACATAATCCAGTTCTTTTTTTGCTTTTCACATTTTCCTGACTATTTTAACCCCCTGAGAGTTCTTGAAAGATGATTTAAGTAACCAAAGAATTTCTCCATTGTGAGATCAATAAAGTTCTATCTTATCGTCGCGGTTTCATTCGGTTAGGTTGTGGAAATGAGACTTCATAAAAGCCTGAAGTGAGGTGGACAGATCAGATACGTAATTATGGCAAAAGTCAGATTCCAGTACGGCTCTTTGCAATGACTGGGTCTAGCTCATCTCCAATAAGGATGGATCGTCTTTTGCGGTAGCCAGGCTGTAAATAGCACTTATCCAAGACTGTTATCTACAGCCCACGCTAGCATGAAGCTAGAGGCGCAAACACTGTTTTTCTCTTCTTATAGAAAAATATGTGTCGTAGTCACAGTAGTTACTTACGTCTTTGATGCGAAGATGCTAACAAAGATGCTAACAAATAGCGAAAGGCGGACCGTCTTCTTCTTCTTCTTCCTCTTCTTCTTCTACTTCTTCTTCTTCCATGAGCTCAGGGGCATTAGCGCCACCAACTGGAACGATGCTGAAGTCATTTGTGTTCCAGTCCCCGTTTTCCAGTCTTTATTTTATTACAGATTTCTTTAGTGTTGAAAAATACCAAAATGAAAAATCCGATACTAAACTAACTAACTAAACTACCACATGTGTTCTGGTACTGCTCATTCACAAACAAACAAACAAACAAACAAACAAACAAACAAACAAACAAACAAACAAACAAACAAACAAACAGACAGACAGACAGACAGACAGACAGACAGACAGACAGACAGACAGACAGACAAAAGACTCTAATTTGATGTAGGCCTACAACATTGTTTTTCAAGCATGTAGTCTTTGGACTCATTCATACCAAAACGGACACTATTAAAATATTAGGAACGTTTTACTTACTTTTTACTTTACATACTTTTGACCAAATTTCACATTCATAAATATACATTTAGTAACCATAAACCATCCTGTCTAGTTCTTCATGCGGAATTTGATCTGTATCTAAAAAACTATTAAGCCTGTTATGAAATTTGACGTCATGATCTCAAATTGAACGCACCCTATTATCAGTCAGCTGCTTGGTGTCAACTGTTTATTAATGTATGTGTTTTTTAATTGCTTGTATTGTGTTTCATTTTTTGTTTGTCTGTTGTGTTTTTATGTTTTCCTTATAAACATGTTTTTTTTATTTTTTATCTTGACCTATGAATCTTGACCTAATAAAAACAGGCAAAAAAAAAAAGGTTATGTCCTCAACCCACTGCAAAAAAATAAATAAATAAAGCATTTTCCATGTCTAGCTGGACATCCGTTGCATGTTTTGTATTGTTGCAGTGTGCCTTTAAGTAGTGGAAAGAGTACTTAAATAGATTCATCTGGTCAGCTCAAGGCCGAGTCAGTAAAGAGATGGAGAAGCACTGAGTCAATGTGGAAGAAAAAGAAAACAGGCTCTCACTCTATGCACTATACGCATGCATAAAAATGACCCACAAGAGGGCACTGCAAAACGGCAGAATTTGGCCGCTACATCCATAGATATCATATAATAAAGGCTAGATGTCTTAAGGCGGACTGACTTCCGGCATTTCCGCCATCTTGCCACAGGGGAGCTTTCTGGCGAGCTCTGTGGTATCTGCAATAAGGTAGGAACACAAATCCTCTTATCTTGTTGAAATCTTGACGGATTTACAAACGGTTTGGTTTCTTACAAACGTTATTAACATGGCTGTAATTCTGAATGCTGGAACATGTTGAAATTTTCTTTTTTATTCATTTTGTATGCAGTGTGAGTTGAAAATCGACAGACAATTGAGCGAGTTATGGTTGTTTAAACGTACATGCACCAGAAAACACAACTTTGCAAGTGAGCGAGCTTCCTGTGGCAAAATGGCCGCCGTGTGCGGACATCGACCTCAATTGCCCAGCAGTGCGTACGAGACATCTAGCCTTTATTATATGATATCTATGGTTACATCTTACGTGCAGATTTAATAATGAACTTAAGTGCCAATGCTTTAGTAGTGGTTCCTCTATCAGAGGTCTGGCAGACTAACCTGGCTAACGCCATGCTGCTGTGTGCGCTCGAATCATTTGGAACTGCACAGCAGGATGGGGACCATGGCCGAAATGTTTGCATGGATTTGGGAACCAATCACAGAATGAGGAGGGACGGCTAGATGATGACGTGCTATTCGTTTTACGGAAGTTTGTAGTTTATTAACGGATTAAAAAAAACGTTTTATTCACGGATCAAACATGACAGCAGACGCGACGCTAAATAGTTTAGCTCGAAAGTTTACAGCTCGTACGTCATACGTCATCGGATACAATGATACAATTGGCTGTGGCCTCGTGCAGACGCATGATAGACATTCGTAGCGCCCAATAAACGACTATGGACGATCGTAAACCACACCTCTCCTACGAGAAAATGAATTGGTGGTCCCCAGACTAAATATCACTTTTGATTTTAGTCGACAAGGGGGTTTGTGCAAATGTAGAGAAATGAAGAAATGAAATAAGGAACTTAATAGATTTTTAATGAACATTTTTTTAGTCAGATATGTTTTTAAATTAGCATATGTTTTTATACTATTATAATAAAATATAATAACACATTGTAATATATACTAGGTGCAAGACAAACTAAACTAACTAAATATAGTATTTTTTTAAAAAATACACAGGGGACACATAGTACATGTTTAAATCTTGTGGAAATGTGAACAGACTGCATATGCGTATAAACTGCATAAACACCATAACATGGTCTAGTAGAGAAAATGTCCCTACAAAGACACACCTTAAGTTATTTTTAGTCTTAATGGACTAGATCTTTTTTTTTCTGAAAAGGCAATGTGCGGAATTTTCTGAATCAGTTGCTGTTCCAGACAGGAGCAGCAAAAAATGGCAAAAAAGAATTAAGGGCAATTAAAGAATAACATCCTGAGCTATAGAGTCGACCTGACTGAAACGGCTATAAAATGTTGACAAGGTTTGGTGCATTCCCTTTATTCCTGCTTTTTGGTGCGTCCTTTAAAGTGGTCCATCATGTTGAAGGCCCCGAGATACTCTCCCAGAAGGAGTCCTTGTTTCATGGGGAGGATACTGCAGAGAGACAACATGTACAATAGGTTAATCCTCCAGGCAGGTGTTTCTGACCATTAGCCTGGCTCCACATCTGGAGATGGCTCCCCAAGCGCCGGCCTACGCTGGGTCCCCAATGCTCCTAGAGGTCGCCCGAGCGGCATTGAATTTTTCCCAGGAGGGGCCAAGGGGGGCCAGTCCCCATTAAAGGTTTAAGACCACCAAAAAATTGTGATTGGAAAATGATTGGACCTCTTAACCCCCGCCTTAACCAAGCCGGAACATGCAGGCTCGGGCCGTGCACTGTGCCGGGGGGCCACTGGACTGGAGTAATAAAGTAAAACTTAACCTTAAGAACAGGCGAGACTGAGAACTACTTACCATGCTCAAATATACTGGTCTACACTGGTCTACACTGGTCTATACTGGTCTATACTGGTCTATACAAGTCTACTGTATACTGGTCTATAGTGGTCTATTCAAGCCTACTGTATACTGGTCTATACTGATCTATACTGGTCTATACAAGTCTACTGTATACTGGTCTATACTGGTCTATACTGGTCTATACTGGTCTATACTGGTCTATACAAGTCTACTGTATACTGGTCTATAGTGGTCTATTCAAGCCTACTGTATACTGGTCTATATTGGTCTATACATGTCTACTGTATACTGGTCTATACAAGTCTACTGTACACTGGTCTATATTTGCTGACACTTTTTCCTGCACGCTCCGCAAACTGAACTCTGAGGCTGACAGATCCTGCGCGCTGTCGCATCGGACATGATTCCAGCTTCGAGAAAGTTTTGTTTGGGTTGCAAACAACAAAGTGCGCATGCGCGGAAACTGCAGCAGATGAGACGGTGGCTGGTGAGGCTCACCGTGCCTACACCGCGGGTGCGGTTATTCACCGAGATAATAATAAAAACACAAAGCAAGACGGTCATTTTCACCGTCAAAATTTTTAGCGGGGTTTACCGCTACACCGGTTACCGTGACATCCCTACTGTATACTGGTCTATACAGAGCTATACTGGTCTATACAGGTCTATACTAGTCTATACTGGTCTATACAGGTCTATACTGGTCTATACTGGTCTATACAAGTCTACTGTATACTAGTCTATACTGAGCTATACTGGTCTATACTGGTCTATTCAAGTCTACACAGGTCTATACTGGTCTATTCAAGTCTACACAGGTCTATACTGGTCTATTCAGGTCTATACTGGTCTATACTGGTCTATACTGGTCTATTCAAGTCTACACAGGTCTATACTGGTCTATTCAAGTCTACACAGGTCTATACTGGTCTATACAGGTCTATACTGGTCTATACTGCTCTATACAAGTCTACTGTATACTAGTCTATACTGAGCTATACTGGTCTATACAAGTCTACACAGGTCTATACTGGTCTATTCAAGTCTACACAGGTCTATACTGGTCTATACAGGTCTATACTGGTCTATACTGGTCTATACAAGTCTACTGTATACTAGTCTATACTGAGCTATACTGGTCTATACAAGTCTATACAGGTCTATACTGGTCTATACTGGTCTATTCAAGTCTACACAGGTCTATACTGGTCTATACAGGTCTATACTGGTCTATACAAGTCTACTGTATACTGGTCTATACAGGTCTATACTGATCTATACTGGTCTATACAAGTCTATACAGGTCTATACTGGTCTATACTAGTCTATACAGGTCTATACTAGTCCATACTGGTCTATACAGGTCTGTTCTAGTCTATACAAGTCTATACTGGTCTATACTGATCTATAGAAGTCTATACTGGTCTATACTGGCCTATACTGGTCTATGCAGGTCTATACTAATCTATACTGGCCTATACTGGTCTATGCAGGTCTTTACTGTTCTATTAGGGGTGTAACGGTTCACGGGGATGTATTGAACCGCTTCGGTTCGGCCTGTTCGGTTCGGTCCACTTGCGTACCGTTTCGGTGTATTATTTTCATTAAATAATGTAAATTTATTATTAGCGTCATATAAGTGCCGCGGAACAAAGTTCCTACGCGAGTTTCCGCACGGACGCTATTGTAGCTGCATGAGTAGCTGAGAGAAACTGCAGTCGTTGAATGCGCTGGCTTTAAGTATTTGATTAAAAGTCTTGAGCCTCGCTACAATATCCCATCACGTCCGCACTTCAGCCAAAAAGTTATACCAGCGCTCAGAGCCGGTTCTTCCTATACACAAACTACGCAAGGTGCGTAGTGTTGCTTCACTGATTAATCAACGCGTTGTTACGGGGACAGGCTCTGGCAGTGCGCACTCACTCTCCGCCTACTTCGCCACATATAACACCAAAACGGAGTAGACTGGTGAAGTGAATGAGCAGGAGAGACCGACCGCCTTCCCCCTGTCTCTTCCAAAGCGCGAGTGCTTCTCCGCTCGTGTTCCGCTCGGCCGTCTGTCTCCCGGTGCTTCCCCTCACGTGCGGCTCCTCCGCGGCTGCATCACGTCACCCGTGTCCCGGGCACTGCTCACATGTTTTCTCTGCGCGGACTCTGGGCTGCAGCTCTGGGCCTCACTCTCATTTAAACTCTCATCTTATTGTGTCTGGTGAGTCTAGAGTATCCGGACAGTAGTTTGGCGAATGGAGTAAAGCCGTTCTCCGTGCCCTTTTTGTTGAGTTGAATCCACAGGGTTCTCATGAGCGCAGTTACTTACAGTAACTCTGGTTCTCTGAATGTGCACAGTCTAAAACGGGTTTTGCGACTCACAGGCTAATTCTCAGCGGTAAGACAGAGACAACCGTCAGGAGCAGGTTTCAGTTAGTTTTAAATCAGCGGTTCCCAATCTGTGGGTCAGGGACCAGAGGTGAGAGAATGGGACCATTTGCCATTTACTATTTTAAAAAGGGAAATAGACTAGTAGTAGTCCTAAATCCCAGTCTCACAGTGGCTTAGTGGTTAGTGGTCCTCACACGGGGGGTCGCTTTTATTTATTTAATGCAAGAATTCTATTGTGTATTGGCAGCTTTTCAAAAGAAAAATTTTGTTAGTTCTTATTTATTTGTACCGTAAAATTAACCGAACCGAGCCCTCCAAAACCGTGAACCGAACCGAATACAATTTTAGCGTACCGTTACACCCCTATGTTCTATACTGGTCATGCACAGAGAGTCTCCTGCCCATGGCCATGGTTCGTTTGTAGTATGTGCATGTTTCACATTTACAAAAGTGTATTTGAACAAGAGACTACACGTAAGCTTGTAATATGGGATGACTTAAAAGCTTAACAAAGGTCTTGTGAGCAGATGTGTGTTTTACATGAGAAGTTTGAGAAAAGTCTTACTTCTTGAGTCCACTGATGAAGTACATGCTGCGGGGTATGAGCACATACACCTGGTCAGTTAGAACGGCCTCCAAGATCTTTTTAACAGCATAATCTGGGTCCAGGATGGGCATCACACGCGGCCACCTGCCAAACCGGCACAAAACGGAGGTTAACTCACATGGAAACAAATCTACATAGTAAGGTGATTTATAATTTATAGCTTTAATTATATTTAAAACTTTATCCCTCAAAATAAATGTCCTTTTGCTTATATTTTTACACACAACATGTAATTACTTTTACATGGAAAACATAAAAGAAGACAAATCTTGCAGTGCATGTAGCAAAGTACAGGTAAAGTTCCAAATGGCTCTATATTGATCAAGACTGCCTCATCGCAGGTGTTTTGCTACAGCTCTGGGCCAATGGGATCACTTACTTGCTTTGACACCCATCGAACATGCCCGTGTTTATAAAGTATGGACAAACAATGGTGGTTTTGACGCCACTTTTTCCAATGGCCAGCATTTCCAGACCAATGGATTCTGCAAATCCTACTGCAGCAAACTTACTGGCACAGTAGTCTGAAAGAGGACAAACAACACAGTAATGAGGATTAGTAAAACACTTTTATCCTCTCTCTCATCATGTTCACTACCCCATTCAGTTTATCTTTACCTCTATTAATATTGTTTCTTTACTGTTATTTGGTGCTTTCCTCAATTTACATGTCTTATTATTTGTTTCTCATGATTTATTATTCCTATCACTTATCCTCTTTTTCTTTTCTCTCTCATCCATATCACATATATGGGCGACGGTGGCGCAGATGGTAGAGCAGGTCGTCTCATGATTGGAAGGTCAGGGGTTCGATTCCCACCTCCTGAAAGTGTACACTGTCGTTGTGTCCTTGGGCAAGACACTTCACCCACATTGCCCCCAGTGTCTGCGTACATTGGTGTATGAATGGGTGAGTGTATCCTTGCTGTAAAGCGCTTTGAGTGCCTAATGTAGGTGGAAAAGCGCTATATAAGTTGAGACCATTTACCATTTACCATTTACATATTACACATCCACGCCATGCACAACCCAAGAATGAAGAATCAAATTAAACGTTAAAGATGAGTGAATATTAACACACTGGCCCTCATTTATCAAACTTGCGTACGGTGAAATCAGAGCGTATGTGGGGTGTACGAAAAATTACCGCCTGTTTTGGCATTTATCAATCTGAGCGCACCGTACACCTGGCGTACGGTGCGCTCAAATCCTACACCAAGTCAGGAGGTGGTGTACATGATACACCAGTTTTAACTAAACACTAAACAGCGCTGTAAAACAGTTTTTAGCAGCATGAATTGCATTGCCACACCGCATATAATCCACACTGATGATTTAAACATGAAACAAGGCTACAGCGTTAATGTTTATGGGCAGACTTGATTCAGTGTTGCGCTGCATCGACCTGCTCCTCCACGCCACGGGTCGAGCTCAGAGGCTCAGCCCGGACCAGAGACACTAGAACCTGGACTGCGGGGATATTTTCTTTTTTTGCCCCGCCTCACATGCCGCTGCTGTCGGGACACCGGGACTCACCTGGGTCTTCGCGAGGCCCTGCTCCGTGTTCTGGCTGGTTTGAGCGTCAAGTCTGTGGACCGTATTCCGTGGCGCGAGCAACCCGGGTGTCAAATAAATCCTTCAGCACCACAGCTTTCTTCGGTCCGGACGGGTTCTTAAGGTCCGGGAGTGGCGCGCCCCTTCAGGGTCTGCTGACCGCGCGCTCTGCTCTCCTCACGGGGATGATCGTCCCGTCGTCGGGCTGTCTTCGGTCCGGACGGGTTCATTAGGTTCCGGTTGGCTGTCAGCTCTCCGCGCACCTGTTCCCTCCCGGAGGAAAGCTCTGCTCGGCCAAAAGACGCGTAGTTCTGCCCCGGCTCCAGCGCTGAGTCCGCGGAGCTGACCGCTGCTTTTCGCTGGTTCAGTTCATGGTCCAGCGTCTGCTCGGACTGCAGCGTTACATCCACGCTTTCTTCTTTTTACTACATAATTTTTTTATGTGGTTTAATTTTATACCCTTTTTTATGTTATTTAGGCCTACAGCGTATTTAATAAACGTTTTTTATTATTAACCTATTTCTTTTCAGTAAATGTGATCTTGGATTGGCTATAAGGTTATTGTGGGTTTCTAATAGATTCTTTAATTTTTCTCATGCGCAAAATATCATATTTGTTGTGTTAAAAACAATTCTTAATCATTTCCTGGTTGGAGAAATGTTCCTTTTTTGCCGTGTTTCGTGCGTGCCGTAAAACCCGTGGGTGAGGCCTCCTGATTATAAATATTTTTGGGCGTTTCATTCAAATGACGCTGAGATTTCTCCGTGGCATTTACCATCAGCTGCTTTTGCGTACGGAAAGATCTGAGCGTAAAGCATGGGTTAATAAATGCCACGCACACTCTGGTGTATATCGCAAATACACCTACACGTACACCGTTTTTGTACGCAATGTTGATAAATGAGGGCCACTGAGTGTGAAAAACAGAAAAACTTGTTTTTTGCTGGGGGGGGTTAATTACGAAACTAGAGACTCTAATACACCTTATGTGTGATTTTGGTAGCTCTGTGATGAACAGAAGTGAAATAAATGACGATCAAAAACTTGTGAAAAGTCACGATCTGGACATTTCATAGTATATACTGTATTATTGTGTTCGTTTTCTTTTTTTCTTTTTTGTCCGAGGGGTCGTGGTAGTAGTAGTGAACAGGTGTAAAGCCGACACTTCTCTCTCGCTCCAGAGTTTGCCAAAGCAGAGGAGCTTCCCCCAATGGAAAGATCGAAACAGTTGAGATTTAACATTCCTCTGAGTTTTTAAATGATTAAAATCAGTCCAAGGACGGCTGAGAAACATCCTGTTAAAGTTTTCAATCTGAGAACCAGGCAGTTTAAATGCACACGCCAAAATAAAATAAAAAGAAATCGATAACATGCAGTATTTCAAAACGTGTCAACAATGTTGTCCTTGAAAATTGACTTGAAACTAATACATTTACACATTTGCCTCTTCACATAACGTTAGTGTCCGTCCAGAGAAGAGGAGAGGAGGAGAGAGGAGAAGAGAGGAGGAGAGAGGAGTTAATCAGAAAGGAGAGTGTTGCATAAAACACTCATTATCTCTCTAGAAAAAAATCTATGATTTTGATCAGAGTTAGCCAATGTTTAGATTGGATTTCTCAGGAACCAAGGCACGTAGAATTAAACTGTTTTCACCAACAGAAAGCTTAGAGTCTCGTCTAACAAACGTGCTATAGCATGTGTCCATAGCTATAACATAGAATACGCTGTGGTGCTACAAAGATCATGAAAAATGGTCTGGATTGTTGGCACTCCACAGCTAAATTCCCAAACCAGCGCAGCTTCAATGTGTTAAAGGCCCAAACATGAATTTGTTCCATTTAAACTCTGAACAGTGCCTGGTGTTTGGTAATCTTGCAAAATTGGCTGTGTTTTAGCTTCAAAATAGCCACAGATGGCTATTTGTAACATATTGTGCAAATGTTCATTTCCTTTCTACTTTCTGCCATTCATTCATCAGGCAAATTGATACTTTTGTCACCTAACAGTGTTCTGCTTTACCTTTATTCAATTTAGTGAATAGGAGAATGGTAAAAACATTTGGTAATGGTTGTCACAAACCTGCCAATCCATTCACTCCAATGAGACCTGCTGAGCTGGCAATGCTAACCAAGTGCCCATGGTTGTTTGCTATCATCGCAGGAAGGAACGCCTTGTACGTCTGCAAGACGAGAAGTAAATACTAAATGTTTCAAGACTGCAGTCAGGAAAAATGACACACATAATCCAACCATGCTTTAGCTCAGTTGGTGAAGGAAAGATTTGCAGTTACCCAGAAATGAGCCATGGTGTTGACTTCCATGGTCTTTTCAATCAGAGAGTCAGGAGCATCCATGAACTTCTTCCCTGTGACGATCCCTGCATTGTTCACCAGAATGCTAACGTCTCCCACCTCCCGCTTCACCTGCACAAAACGCAAAAAGGACATGGCAGTTTCTGTCTGATGGCCCAGGGCTGTGAGTAGAGACAGACATGATTCACTCTAGAGCTGCAACTATCGATCGTTTTGGACATCAGTTAATCTGTCGATTACTTTTACAATTAATCAATTATCATTTGGCTACAAAAGGCGCAGCCACACGAAGCTAAAGCCATGCTGCTTGAGGACTTGACGGCACGGTGGCTCAGCAGTTAGAGCTAAAAGGCCCATCTCAAATATTTCAAGATTGACTAAGCAAAATGTTTTGTTAAAGAACTATTTCAGGTTGAAAATGGACTTAAACTCAATGTCAAGTCACTACCAGGTTTTAACAAGGCACACTCCTCAAGCAGTGACCCAGGACAAGTCTTCATCTGTCAAGAAAAAAATGATTTCATCCAGGATAATGCACCATCAGAGCCCTCCACTTTATGGCCACTTAGTCAAGAATGAAATATTAATGAACTGCCTCCTCCTGAGCTGACCTAAAGCCAAGCTTACAGTACCACTCAACTCACTCAACCACTTGAGTCGGATTGTTTGGCAGTTTTGGTTTCCTCCTCCTGGGAGGAGCCATGGTCTTATTTAGACTGCTCCAGTTTGGGAAATAGTGTCTTTTCTGAGCTAAAGAGCGAAGAAGAAGCTTTTGTGACTTGAAGCGAAACGTCCTCAACTTTACCAAAACCCAGTCCACTCGATGATTTCACATTTCTACAATGGATACTCCCATTAGCCCCCAAAACTTAACACACTGGATCAGCGCATGTGTCTAAAGACTAAACACTTCGAATTCAAAATTATACTACAGAGCCCTACCCCAACCCCATTATACTACCCCAACCAAAAGGCTTCTAAATCCTTATTTCTGTTGCTTATTTAGACACAAAACAACTATAGGTCTAAATGAAAATGCATGTTTTCCTACATCTTATTTCATAGAATCTGGTTACCTATGGAACTTCAATTGTGTCACATCTTCAATGAGATTAGGAATACTTAATTTGAGTAGAAGTGTGGCCTGCACTCTCACCTGGTCGGCCACCCTGTAGACTTCGGTCTTACTGCTGCAGTCGCACACGTAGAAGTGCACTCGGGCTGCACCACTCTCTCGGGCCAGCACCGCACTCTCCTTCAGGCCCTCTTGGTTGATGTCCCACAGCACCAGCACTGTGCCGAGAGAGGCGAATTCTCGAGCCATGAGCCGCCCGATGCCGCTGCCCGCCCCCGTGATGAGGACCACCTCCCCGGCGACACTCTTCTTCCTCCGTGGGACGAACAGGTGGATGAACGACTCAATGTTGAACCACAAGGACAGCAGCAGCACGCGCAGAGTATCCAGCAGGAAATTCATGGTGGACCTGGCAATAAAGTTCAAGGTCACGGTCAAATGTATTTATAAAGTACATTTACATCACCCCTCGCTGCCCAAAGTGCTGTACACAAGTTAAAAATCAAAATTAAATTACAAACAATAGCAACAAGAACCACCAAAGAAAAGGATCGACTGTTTAGAAGGTTTTCACTGCTGACCACTCTCTCACTAGAAAACCTACAAAACAATTTATCCTGGGGCATTGTAGAGGCCACTGTGATCGAAAGTAATACAGCCGCTGGGTTACTACAAATATCAACTTTTTTTTTTCCACATAAGAAGTTACATAGTGCACCTTAAACAATATGATACAATATGGCATTTTATGTTCAATAAAAAAAAAAAACTCTTCCTCACCCTCCGCGGGTGGTCTCTTTTTCCTCCTGCTCGGGTCCTCGGGTATCTTTGCTGTTCCTAGAACTGCACTTTTCTGGAAGGAGGCCGAGGACTAGTGAGTGTGAGAGCCACTATCCAGGATGAAACATCCAAGATCCATAAGTACATCAAGGACAAGGCTCCAACAGATGACATGCTCAGTGAATGTCTCAGACAATGGGGAACAGAAGATGAGGTGCTGGAGGTTCCGTCATGGGAGGACAAGCCCCTACACGGCATGTACCACCGAAACATAACTGAAGTGGCGGATATACAGAAATCCTACCAATGGCTAGGCAGAGCCAGACTAAAGGACAGCACAGAGGCTCATCATGGCTGCACAGGAGCAGGCCTTGAGCACTAGAGCAATAGAGGCCCAGATCTATCACACCAGACAAGACACCAGGTGTAGACTGTGCAAAGAGGCCAATGAGACAATCCAGCACAGAACTGCAGGGTGTAAGATGCTGCAGGGAAAGCTTACATGGAGCGCCATAACCAAGTGGCTGGTATAGTGTACAGGAAAATCTGTGCAGAGTATGGGCTGGAAACCCCAAGGTCAAAGTGGGAAACACCTCCAAAGGTGGTCGAGAATGACCGAGCCAAGATCCTGTGGGACTTCCAGATACAGACGGACAAAATGGTAATGGCGAACCAACCGGACATTGTGGTGGTGGACAAAGAGCAGAGGAAAGCTGTTGTGGTCGACATAGCAATACCAAGACTTCAACATCAGGAAAAAAGAACACGAGAAACTAGAGAAATACCAGGGGCTCAGAGAAGAGCTGGAGAAAACCTGGAAGGTGAAGGCATCAGTGGTGCCCGTGGTCGTTGGGGCACTCGGGGCAGTGACCCGAAAACTGGAGGAGTGGCTCCAGCAGATCCCAGGAAATACATCAGACATCTCGGTCCAGAAAAGTGCAGTTCTAGGAACAGGACCCGAGCTTGGAGGAAAAAGAGACCGCCCGCGGAGGGTGAGGAAGAGTTTTTATATATATATATATATATATATATATATATATATATATATATATATATATATATATACAGTGGGGAAAAAAGTATTATTTGGTCAGTTTCACATAGACATTCTATTGGATATTGGCCAGATACTTTTTTTCCCCACTGTATATATAGTGGGGCTTTCACTGGCACACCCCATGGTTTTCCACAATAACATTCTGTACCGATTAATATCATCCATCCATCCATTTTCTTCCACTTTTCCATTTCCGGGTCGTGGGCGCAGATGTTGGAGCTTCCCCAAATCACATTGTACCAGCCCCTATGGCTCCTCCAGCAGGTGGTGGGTCCACAGACGGACGGCCCCATGATTCAAACCGGGCCTGTTGGTCTCTCATAAGGGGCTTCTGAACCGCCCTTTGTCTGACCCATCACCTAGGACCTGTTTGCCATGGGAGACCCTACCAGGGGCACCAAGCCCCCGACAACAGAGCTCCAGGATCCTTCGGGTGCTCAAACCCCTCCATCACGTTAAGGTGGCGGTTCCAGGAGGGGTAATTAATATCCGCTGTGTGCAATACATTGTTTAGTGCAGTCTGGCCATAATTTTTATTTATTTTATTGGTTTATTTGGTCGGGACAGTGCATGTTAATGAACATACATGGGTCTCATGCATGTAAACAAGCCACACTGGATTGTAGCCTTGGGCTAATTTCCATCCATCATCCCCCATGCGCACTCACATTCATCCTAGCCTATTGTACATGTTTTTAGTGGTAGGGGAAACCGGAGTACCTGGAGGAAACCTACGCAGACACGGGGAGAACATGCAAACTCCACACAGAAAGGCCCCGTCCTTGGTGGGAATCGAACCCGGACCTTCTAGCTGTGAAGCACAAGCACTAACCGCTGTGCTACCGTGCTGTGATTCCTCATTTATGAATATTCTGTATCAGTGGGGTCCACACAGTGCACTGTTGCATCAGAAAACATCATAGAGGGCAGTGTTAATTTTGACAACATATTTTAATTTAGTTTTAGTCTTAGTCTTTTGACGAAAATGTAATTTGATTTTAGTCTAGTTTTAGTCAAAAAAATATCTTATATTTTAGTCTAGTTTTAGTCGACTAAAATTGCAAGTAAATTTAGTCGACTAAAATTAAGACGAATTTAGTCGACTTTGCATTGATAATATTCATTATAATCATATTTAATCTTGTTCCTCTGCTTCATGGAGCTGCTCCACATGAACAAAGCTCAGAGCTGCTCCTTTGGCAGTGAATTTACATGATCTGAGGCTCTTTCATACTGTCAATAGAAGTTTGGATGATTTTAGTCTCTCCTTTTCATTTTTATTTAGTCTTATTTTAGTCGACTAAAATATCTGGACATTTTAGTCATAGTTTTAGTCTCATGAAAAACTTTTAATTTAGTTTTAGTCCAATTTTAGTCGTCAAAAATAACACTTTGACTAAAATTAAGACTAAATATTTTAGTCGACGAAATTAACACTGATAGAGGGAAAAGGCCACATTATTGTGGATCTAATTGAGTTAAATGAAGACTTGAATCAATCAACAAGTATTAGTATAGTTCAATACAGGCAGGTGCACAGAGAGGGATTTCATCTCTTAACCATCACCTGGACCTGAAGCACATTTTCTTCAGTTTGGCATTATCCAAATCTTTAAGCTTATATAAATAGCGAGAAAAACTGGACAAAAATCAGGATGAAAATCCAACAAAGAAGCGTCAAAAAAGCAACAAAAGAGCAACAAAAAGTCGCAAAAACTGGATGAAAAAAACTTACGACAACACGGCCACGCAAGGATAGAGATCTGCGTAGATCAGTTTTGAAGGTGTTGGCTTTCAAATGAGGCATTACACTGGCCTATAGGCTGCAAGCTTGTAGATTTGGGTAAAGCCAAACTGGAGAAAATGCGCTCATTTAAAGTGGAGGTTTAGAGGTTAAAGAAGTCATGACCTGTAGCTCAGGTAAAGACTACACAGTTACTGCACAGTTACTGCACAGTAACTGCACAGTTACTAACACGGTTACTACAGTTACTACACAGGTACGACACAGGTACTACACAGGTACTACAGTTACTACACAGTTACTACACAGTTACTACACAGTTACTACAGTTACTGTACAGTTACTGCACAGTTACTACACAGTTATTACAGTTACTACGCAGTTACTACACAGTTACTACAGTTACTGCACAGTTGCTACACAGTAACTGCACGGTAGGGGACGTAATACTGTAAGACAGAATGAATGGTATTATAGCGCATCAATGGCGTGCAGGTGGGATAAATGTGACCTGGTCGTTCAGACTGAAGTCATTTGAAAAGTTTGGATCTCTGTAGTTCCGACTGACATGAACAGATTAGATACAGGTCACATAGGGGCAAAACAAATCAGTATTGGGTCATTCATTCTCAGCACGCACCCCCCAAACCCCCCACCCCTGATATCATCGTCCATCAACAACAACATTTATGATACAGTTATTATACAGTTATTACACAGTTACTACATACGTACACATAAGTACACACAGCTACCCAGGGGCCTCCTCCCTGACGAATAGAGATTCTGAACTTCAGACGGACTTTCATGGGTAAATAAGGGTCAAATAGAAAAAATGAATTATTATTTATTACTTATTTCAACAGGAAGAACCATCAAGAAAAGATTCTGAGCACCCTGGAGCAGTGATCATCACACTATGTTTCAGTCTCCAGAGTGAGGGCAGTCAGGCCTCACACAATAGCACACATAGGTAAAGCACAGGTCCAAAGGCCGCATGAATTAGGCAGAGTGAGGCCGACCGCATGGACCTATGGAAGGGGCACGGTTATGAAAGACTGTGTGCTTTACCAGGAGGACATATCAACATATTGCAACATGAGAGCAGCATTATCAGTGTTTCCTTTGTCCTAGTGACACTTCACACAGTCTGGACTCTCGCCATGATGTCTGATAGCCCTGATATGTTTAAATAATCAAATTAGATGACTAGCAGTTTGTTGAGCTGCAGTCCCTCTGGGCATCATTTGTTTGTGTGCCTCACTTAAATAATAAATGCTCATACTTAGTGTTTTAAATTGTTATATTTCTTCATTTATTTGTTTAAATGCACAAGGTTTCACAACTATCTCCAAGGCAGACTAGGTTTGTGCCCGTCTGACCTGGACACGCTGAGAGTTGGCTGTTTCAACGCGCCAGGCTCCTGATGGGGCAACTGTCGGCGGCATCGGGAAGTCCAAGGATGCGCCCTGAGCCTCGAGGAGAGGCATCTGGAGCAGCACTTTCCTCCGAGTTTGTTCTCATCACAATCTTACACTTTATACGTGTTCAGGCCATGTGAGTGGTGGAGAAACGTACCTCAGCTGTGATCAGGCAGGACTCGGTGGAGAATGGCGCACGTAGCGGAGCGGATGTTCAGCGGAAGCGCAGCTGCTTTTCTGTAGCCCGCGGCGGCCAAAGTAGGGCGTCTTTGGCAACTCTGAGCACAACACAACCACGTAATCTGAGCCCAAACACCATGTGATCAATACGCAGCCAATCAACGCCTCGCACAGCGCTGCTCCCGCGCAAAGACTTCTGGGATGAGTAGTTTCAAGCGCTGGAGTGTTTAAGCCTATTTCAAAAAGTGAAGTGATGTCGGGTCCAGAAGTGCGGCTCAGACAGGTTGGATGTTTGCAGCATGAGCAGATCTGTGCGTTTCTCTTTGGTTTCATACTCAAACACAGATCATCATCTCTGAGCATCTGTGTGAGGCGCGCGTGCACAGAGGACCAGGCGATCGTTCAAGTTTTGTTCCTCCTTTTTTTGGTTTGACTTTCGTTTTATTATTATGATATGTTGTCATGGCTTTTGTATTACTTCCACATTTTTGATCATGTTACTTTGACTTAAACAATATATAAATATTTGACTGGTCAGCTTTATCTGGGGGGTCATAGCTCAAAAGAAAATGTATGAATGAATTACAAAAGTGATCATCATTAATATCAGTCACTGGGTCCATGATCTCTCTGTTCAAGACCAAAAAATTTCCTCAAAAACAAAATAAAGTTTCCTCCATACAAATGTATTGGCCTTTAGAACGCTGTGATGTCACTTGCAACCCAGCAATATGATCAGCCGAAAGTCCCAGTTCACTAAAGTTTCACACAGTTTGTTTGGTGGAGAGACGGTTTTCTTCATCGTCAAAAGACCAAGGCCCGTATCCTTCAATTGTAGACCTTATAGTAAAGCATCACTTTCTACAAATGTCAGTGCTACGTCATGGCCAAACTGGATGTCTGCTAATGGACAGTATTTCTCACATGTGTAGAGTAATTTAACTGGAGTTTGATCTCTTATTTGAATAATATGCCTCATGATGGCCTGACGTTGCCTACCCCTGATGTAGGGGATGGTCCTGTAAGGCCTGAGGAAACTTCTCCGCTGGCATCAATGTTGTGATCAAAGAGCAGCTGTCCAGACGGACCATAAAGATCATCACTTTAAAGAGTCGGCAGCCCCTCCCCTCAGCAGGCTATGGGAAACTGAACTTTCTCCCTTCCTGAAGCTGTGATCACCTTTTAAAAGTGACACTGACAACAGACATGAGTTCGCTGAGTGAAAGAAGGTCACACCTCACAGTCCCCCTTTCTCTTTGTCACCACAGTATTTTGATCGGCTCCACCTCAACTTAGCTGTTGAGAATGTCTTGATGCCTTGTGAGCTCATCTAATTGGCAATAGCCTCCGGCCATTTCTTTTTTTGTTTAAAAGAACAAAATTAATTGTGTTTTAAATAGTCCTTTTATTGTTAAAGGTGCATTATGTAACTTTCTGTGGGGGAAAAAGTAGATATTTGTGTGTATTTGATCATTTAGTGAAAAAGCTGTATGAGTGGTTACAATGGCGCCTCTAAAGGATCCAAGATCAATGCGTATGCGTAACCATGGTATCGGAGCCTTAATCCTATTTTTGTATTGGTCATAGTTTAGTGTTTTGTGCGATCATTAATTTCTATTTGGCTCTGATTTGTCTATGCCACACATTATGTTATTATTATGTTGTTATATGGTCATTTTCATTATTGTATGGTTTGTGGTTAAGTTATTTGGGATTGGTGTTTTGTTCTCGTCATGTTTTGTTTGGTAAGGCTCAGCATGACGCGGCTCACTGTGGTGCATTATGGGGAGTGAGATTGAGTTGCAGGGTTTAGTTGACTACGGTTCAAAAACATATTCCTTGCTTTCTCCCACAGGGCGTAAATATCATTCACTATGTTTGTAAGGACAACACTGAAGCAGTTTACTCTGTTTACATAGCTGAAAATGGAAGAATATATACAATTCAAGGCACATGAATGTAACCTTAGAAAATAATTGTTTTCATAATTTTGTCATAAACATTCATTACAGGCAAAACTCGATTTGTTTCTCTTTAGTTTTCAGGATTTGGGCCAAATTGGAGCATGGTAAATGGTCTCAACTTATATACCATTAGGCCCAAAGCACTTTACAGCAAGGATCTACTCACTCATTTACTCTCTTTCATACACCAGTGTACACAGACACTGGAGTGTCTTGCCCAAGGACCCGCCGACAGTGTGCATCTTCAGGAAGCAGGATTCGAACCCCTGACCGTATTCAATGGGGCAAAAAAGTATTTCCCATAGACTTCCTATTGGATTTGGGCAACATGGTGGCACAGTGGTTAGTGCTTGTCCTTAACAGCTAGAAGAAGTCCGGGTTCGATTTCGATTAGGCGGGGCCTTTCTGTGTGGAGTTTGCACTAAAAACATGCAATATGTGAATCCTCCAACCAGGTGTTTCTGACCACCAGCCTGGCTCTGACATCTGGAGATGATCTAGTTCCTAGCCTGGCTTATTGAGTTTTTCATTTATAAAAAAAACAAGGCAAAATATAGATTTTATAGTTCTAAACACTGATATTTCCAAATCCCCTCTGAAAGAGTCTTTGTAACTAATATGTCAACAAAATAAAACCACACATTTGAATCTGGCTCAATCTGTTATTCAGATGGGAAATTTGGGGCTTTTTTTTAGGCATAAAAGGCTGTATTTTTATATCAAAACATGATATGTTTTCACTTTTATACCAGTATATGGAGGGCCGTAGTGACACATTAACTGCAGACCACACCCAGCAGCACGCGGCTCAGTCTGCTCAAAGTCCTCCTCAGTCGGCCTCGTCTCTCATACACCCAGGGAACTTCAACCTGTGAACAGGAGTGCTATCACCAAAGTGCAGATAAAGACTTCTGTCCACAGGGAAAGCACTAACAGAGGAGGTGATACTCTCAAACTCAAAACAAATCAAAACCAAAAACTATACAATAGCAACTAAAAAGTCAAAAATGTGTATAGGCTATTCAATCTACGTTTAGTAGGGCGCCAGCAGATCCCATCCAGGAAGCTTCTTCAGGGCAGTTGTTTTAGTTTGAGTTAGACTGAGTCACTCTGGGGTCTTGCAGAGCAGTGTAACCACAAACCTACTGCACTTTCAGTGATTTTAGGCAGTGCTTTTGGACCCGGGTGTAGCAGTCGGTGGGTGGCACAGTGGTTGAGAGGTTACAGCCCTAACCCTGTGTTTTTTTTTAAATGTTGTTCCCGTGTCTGTGGATGTTTCCTCCAGATGCTCCGGTTTCCCTCACCTCCAGAACATGCCGCTGACTCATCACTAACCCTCATCGAAACTAAGCAAACTTTTTGTACTATTGTTTAAGGACAAACAAAGCGCTTTTACCTTTAGGCTATCTCTATATTGTGGCCAAACCGCCTTTGCTCTGCCTGATCCCGCCAGACCTTGGAAGCTAAGCAGGAACGGGCCTGGTCGGTACTTGGATGGGAGACCGTTTGGAAGCACCAGGAAGCCACTCTCCCTCACGAACTGCACAGCCCATAATGTGGCAAAAATCACAAGTTTGACTGATCATACTTTTAAATAAATAAAAGGTTCTCTTAGGAGTTAACAAAGTAATTCAGATTCATATATGTCATATTTACATTATATAATTTAGCTTCTTCAAACTCACAAGTGAGAATTTTTCCTCTCCCAATAAAATCATATTAAGTCTCACTGTCGCTTTCTTTTTCATTAATAAATGTCTATATGACGATAAAGTTGTTCAAATGAACACTTAGGTCCTAAATAAAAACAGAACTGAAGTTGTTTGGTGTGTTGCTCGTGGGACTGCTCTCCGGTGTAACACACACCTGTTAAGTGTGGTGTCGATGCAGACTCGCTGAGAAGGAGCTTTTCTCCCACTCCCCCCTTCACTGAGGGGTCCATTTCGGACAAACTCCACTCCACGGGCACGCGCACATGGAGTGTTAGGGGGTAGGGTGAGGGAGGAGGGAGCGGTTTCGGAAAGGCCCAGTGAGTGAGTGAGTGGGTGAGTTAGTGGTAGGAGGAGCCGATGGCGCAGACTGGTTGCCTCGCTTTCGTCAGTCTACCCCAGGGCAGCTGTGACTAGTAGCTTACCACCACCAAGTATGGAGTGAATGAATAATGCAATGTAAAGCGTCTCTGAGTGTCCAAAAAGATGCTTTATAAAACCTATTATTATTGTTATTATTATTATTGTTTTTATTATTATTATTATTATTATTATTATTATTATTATTATTATTATTATTATTATTATTATTATTATTATTATTATTATTATTATTATTATTATTATTATTATTATTATTTACCTCTCAGTCTGATGCCACTAGAGCAACAGTAAGGGTCCATTAAAACACAACTTATGGAGTTACTTTTGTTCTTCAGGCAGGGCCAGCTCAACATCGAACTTAGAAGACGACTTTTATTCTCGGGACTTCTGTCATCGTTATTCTGGTCACAGATAAGGTTCAGTAAACAGCAGCTTTGAAATGAACTTTTTTACACTGCTGAGAAATCCTCTTTCTTTCTTTAACCTTTTGCTGACTGATATGCACATATACCACAGGAAAAGTGGAACAAACACTCACACAAAACTTGTGACCTGCCTCGGGACTACAGATGTAAATGAGCAGTTTTTCTATCATCTGGCACATTTGCGGTTGGGGAAAAATTAGTTACTTTACAATTAGGATCAACTAAATAAATAAAATGACTCCAGGCACTATAGCACTGTGGAAATGTGGTGCCAGTCAAGGCTTCCCGCTTCAGTAAATGTGAAGATACAGATGAAGAAAGTATGCAAACAACATAAAAGAAGCAAAGAACATAAAAGAACATAAAAGAATCACAAAGAATATAAACCAAAAATAATAGATCTTTTTTTATGAAAGAGCGGTGCTTAAGTTCTCATACCAGATAAACACAAGTGGTTGGGTGCACTCCAAAAAAACCTGGATTAGTTTGAATGTCTCAAATTGAGCATAATATTTGAGTTGTTTTGAAAATGTATTTGGACATTTGACCGAGATTATTTCATCTTTATTCATTCATTTATCTTTATTTCAGTTTTTTTTTTATTTTATTTGTTCCCAAGATAATTCCAATGCTTCACAGAGAAATTACATGAAAGTAAAAAAAAAAAAAGTAAAGAGTACAGATAAAATACTTTCAGTGTGAAATGCCCGGGGGAAAAGAACAGTTTTGAGCCTGGGTTTGAGTTGAGGCCTGTCACACATCCTCATGAGAGCCTCACTGTGGAACAACTGAGGCCCCTCCCTGAAGTTCATGTGGCTGTAACAGAAGACGCGGAGGCGGAGAAGGCGGAGTTTCACAGGTGACCCTCAGGTGAAGAAAGACGTCAGAGCCAGGCGAGAGGGAGGAGGACAAAGAGGAAGATGAGAAGGAGAGGGAGGAGGAAGAGGAAGGAGGAGGTTGAGGAGCTGACCATGTGCGGGACATGCTCTGAAACAGGGACACACCCAGGAGCCCCCCCCCATCCAAAAACATGCTGCTCAGCTGGGCCCACAGTGGCAGCGGCTCAGGACACAGGTCACAGATGTCATACTCTATATATTATATTATATAGTATAGATCATTTGTCTAATGCAGTGGTTCCCAAAGTAGGGTCCGGGGCCCCCTGGGGGGCTTTGGAGACACATCAGGGGGCCCCCCAAAGCTTATCTAGAAAACAAGTGCATTGAAAAAGTATATATTTTTAGAAAGAAAAATACATTTATTTGCTAAAATGTATAACTTCAAACCAGTTTTAAACCCCAGTCATTGCTAGATGTTGCTTTTTATGGAATTTTAGCTGTAAAACAATGAGAAAATTCCAATGATTATAGGGAGGATTCTGCTGGTCTAACCAATAAGTCATTTAGGGCCCAACACTGCCCCTTGTGGACCACCGCAAGTAATACAGACATTCAGGATAACAAACTTTCACTCTGTCCACTTCAGGCAACAATTACAATTCTTTCTTTCTTTCTTTCTTTCTTTCTTTCTTTCTTTCTTTCTTTCTTTCTTTCTTTCTTTCTTTCTTTCTTTCTTTCTTTCTTTCTTTCTTTCTTTCTTTCTTTCTTTCTTTCTTTCTTTCTTTCTTTCTTTCTTTCTTTCTTTCTTGGTAAAATACTATAGCCCATACATAAATGCAAATTTGCAAAGAAATTGTTTCCCACAAAGACCTATTGGGGAAAAAACATTGAGCAGAAAGGCTGTGAAAATGCAGATGAAATCTAGTCACGAGAGCGACTAGTTTAAATAAAATGTCTAGGCTATAAAATATGTTTTGATATTGTTCAATTTCCATGTCCCCCACCTGTTCCCCCGCATGTTCCCCGCCTGGCCAGTGGGGGCAGCACTCTGTGCAGTGACCAGAAGCGGAAGAGATCAGCCTCAAGTCTGTCACGTTTCCCCGAACGCGAAGGTCTCTTTGGTAAAGGAACGCGGAGGTTTTGGAGGTTCTGGAGGTTTTGTCTCTTCTGGACCGTGGACTTCGTCACTGTGAGTACATGTTCACCGTGAGGAGGGACCACCTGTGGGCCCGAGAGAAAGAGACGCACTGTGACGCACGGTGCGCTTCTTTACAGACTCAGCACCACATCCATGTGTCCATGACGCCAGCAGAAATACTCTGACTCTCTTTTAGCTGAGAAAAGCAGAGTGACAAAGCTGACATGGAAAAGATGTGCCTATTTTTTGTAAATGCAGCATCATGGTTTCATTATATATTATGTGTTGTATGTTGGTGAGGTGCCACTTAAAGGCACTATACCTGATCATCTTTCTCTACTGCTGCTCTCCTTTAAACGTAAATTAGCATCTAATTACAGAACATTTGCACTCATTTATGACGTTTTGGGCTAATTTTCTACCATTTCTGTGACAGTGACCCTGAAGTGTGATGAAATAACAAACAAACAAATACATAAACTTGTCCCTGTGAAAAATTGAGATGCTACAAATATGTGTATAAAGTTCTGAATGAGTTTGGACACAACTAACATATGAATTTAGTGGCTTCGTCTTTCTAATAAAAGAAGGTATAGGGTCTTTAAACATAAATCACACTTTTACTCTCCGTAAGTGCTCAATACTGTGTAGTATTTTCTCCACATACTTTTAATCTTTGATGAGTGAGTTTAGTTTGGTAAAAAGTTCAGTTTTAGATAAATAACCGATAACACATTTTTGATGGCTGTATGTTCTACATTGGCACTACATTACGGGGCCATCCGAAATCCTCAAATACGTAGCTCCTATGTCCTGATCCTATCGCCTAACTCTTATGACGTGGTAAGGTCAACTGTCCCTCTGCAGTTAGGAACTAGAGCATCAGCAGCAGCACCAATCCGGCCGTGCTTACCCGGGGCACCCAGGGTTTCATGAAACACTACGTCCCATATATTATTGGACTGCAAAAACCACCCCTACTGCAGCCACTGACTTCAAGGACTCAAACATGAACCACCATAACGAGATGAAGCCACACAGACAACAGACGATGATAAAAAGCTGTTTCAGATTTACCTTCCACACATACAGCTTCATTACAGAAATAAAACATGGTTAGGGTCACTCGAGGGTGGGGTGGGGGGATATGGGACGCGGTGGCTTATGGCATGGCATGGCACGCATCTCCTAGTTGCCAGTGAGGAACCACCACAGGTTTTAGGCCGCGCAGAGAAACGGTGCAGTGTTGACATGTTGATGAACACTGGACATTTTACACAAATCAATCGACTAAACATCAGATTTGAGCGGAGAACATTTTCCCTCGTTCTCCGTTTAAATGAACGGGCTTTGTGAAAAGGCTAAAAGAGACAAAAGTGGGCTGGGCGGAATAAGGTGAATGCCTCTGATTTCAGATGTAACCTACATTCTATTTTTCTTGCAGCTTGTGTGGTATTGTGGTTTATGATTGCATTAATTTTGTGTGCTTTAGCGTTGAAAGAATCCCGAATCTTTCCTGCCTCAAGTACAATTATGTGATAGTAATGTGAAATGAATCTTTATGTTTTCAGTGGAGAATGTCTTCCTACACCTGCATCAGCTGTAGAGTGGCCTTTGCAGATGGCGAGGTCCAGCGTGCCCATTACAAAACGGACTGGCATCGCTACAACTTGAAGCGCAAGGTGGCGGACATGCCTCCCGTCACGGCCGAGAACTTCCAGGAGCGAGTGTTGGCTCAGCGAGCAGCGACCGAGCAGCAGATGACCAGCGCAGCCACCATCGAGTCGTGTGATGTTTGCAACAAGAAGTTTAGCACGGTCAACGCCTACCAGAACCACCTGAAGTCCCACAAACACCAGCAGGCAGAGAGGCAGGCAGAGAGGGCGGCACAGAGCGAGGTGGACCGGCTGAACGAGAAGAACCTGGAGAAAGGCATTGGTAAGTATTAGAAGCAGCAGGAAATAATGGCATTGCCTTGATTTCATCCTTAGAGTGGCTGGAAAACATTGGCAGTGCACAGACTTTGTTCATTTTGCAGAATGAGCCATGTTTCTCGCTTATCTTCTTCATCTCTGCATCTTTTAACAGGCTTTGCTATTGTTTGATTCACTTGTCATGATTAGAGATTAACTTTTTCTTAAACCAATTAGTCTGAGCCGTTAAAGGTTAATAATCGATTTAAGTGTTAAATGTCTGCTTTGAACGCTGACAGGAAAGAAGACAAAGGGAGAGAGGGATATTGTTCATCCAATTACACATGATGCCATTAGTGTGTATTGGTGCTCCGACCCCGTGGCAGGAAAGTTGCAATTGTTATTTTCTGGCCAGAGACACCAGGGGGAGATGAAACAATCACCCTCTTAACAAGCCCTCATGCAGCACATATTCATTCTGTCTTTGCGCAAAAATGAGGCATTGATGCGAGAGTTTACCAGAGGTCGGCCACATTCACACCACACCCGCTCTGACGCAGAGGGCGGCTCAGGCTCCGGGATCACCTGTTTCAGCCGCACTCGGAGCAGCGGTTTAGACCGACTTAAAGTGCCGTGGTTAGATTCACACTGACCCAAAAGTGCCTCTTTAGGTCGACCTAACTAGAGAGCCGGTTAAAAACCAAGGCACTCCCCCCAAATCATAATTCTCTATTTACTTTAAAAAAAAAGCCTTTATTGTGCTGGGCTAATAAATCTTGAAATCATTAATCCAGCAATATTTTTGATTAAAACACTAATTTGAGAAAAAGAGCATTTTTATTCCTGTGATGTTCTGCTTCCGTCATTGGTCCTCAATGTGATTTAAGGTGTGGAGGAACTGGACAATGACGCCAGAAATGAAGCTCTGCAGGAGGCTCTGAGGCGGCAGCAGAAGCAGAGTGTGTCCCATCCGAAGCACAGCGGCACCAGGCAGCGAGCGGACAGAGCCCCCCGCAGTGTGTGGCTGGAGGAGCAGGCCAAGAGACAAGACAAAGAAGAAGCAGCAGCAGCCAGTGAAGATCAAGGCAAGTGTCTGTCTCAAGTGGATTCAGTCTTATTCAAGCTGGTAACAGCGTAAAACCTCCAGTATTGGTGTGGGAACAGCCCTAAGGAGAACAACTTACTGCTGTTACAACATAAATGCAGAATATTTCAAACTATCCAAAGTCTTGATAATGTAGAGGCAATGCTAAACGAGGCTTTAGCTGGTGATGTTTGTCAGTCAGTTTGTGTTCTGAACTGTATGTGTTGCTGTTTGTGTAGCTGCAGAAGAGGAGTGGGAGGACGTAGAAGAGGATGAGATGCTGAGCTCTGAGGAAGGGGAGGAGGAGGAGGAGGAGGAGGAGCAGGAGCAGCCGATGGAGGAGGAGGCCCAGGCTGAAGCTCTCCTGCCTGGCTCCATCCCTGTGACAGACTGCCTCTTCTGCTCTCACCACTCGCGCTCGCTGCTCAGGAACGTGGCCCACATGACCAAAGTGCACAGCTTCTTCATCCCAGACATCGAGTTCCTGGTGGACCTGCGAGGGCTCATTCAGTACCTGGGTGAGTCCAACCAATCAGGAGAAAAGATTTTGTTGCTGAAAATGTGGATAATTGTCCTTTTTATACGACAGCATTAAATGAATACAGGGATACAGTAATTCTGCTAGAACGAGACGACATTCTGATATAATACAGAGTATCTGCGGGGTCTTAAAGAGTTTTAAAAAAAATTTAGGCCTTAAAGGGACTATACAGAGTTTAAAAATGTTAAAATTAAGTATTTTCAATATTCTTATTATGGGCTAGAATTGTTTAAGCTTGAATAGTTGTTGAAGTGCCTAAATGGGAAAAATGAAGTTCTTAATTGATATCAAAGTGGGATGTACCGGTACAAACTTAACAACAGTTGGACACTTGGATTTTTGTGACTGCGATTTTCTTTACATTCCATTTATATATTGTGAGTTCAAAAACAGGTCTTATTTTTTAGATAAAAAAGGTCTTAAAAAGTCTTAAATTTGACTTGCAATAACCCTGATAATAAGTATTCAGTACTTTGTACTTGTTGTCAAACTAACTCAAATCTTTAGGGATGGGAATTGATTTTATTTGACTTAATTTAATTTATTATATCAATTCTCTGTCTCCTAATAAATAAAAATATGTGCATTAATGTAGTTTTGCATTTAAACAGGGCTCATATTAAAGCAATAAAAGGCTATTGTAATGAGTCTAAACAGAATTAAAAGCTTTAATGTTCATTTCAGAGCAGAAGAAACAAGTCCTCTTAATCCACATGTATCAAGGTCAAGGCTTTATGTGGCCCTTTGAGTAGTTTTTAGTTTTTTAAACATTTTATGAGATTAATGAAAATAAGATGAGAACATTATATTTCTCCAAACTCCAAACAATGAGCTGTTGCTGCCACAGGTGGCAGACAATTAATAAGCAACATGCAATTATGGTGATTGACCAAAGATTGGCTAAGACTGGGTAAGATGTGCTTGTTTAAAGTGAATATTTTGTTTTGCAGGAGAGAAAATCGGTGCAGGGAACGTGTGTCTGTGGTGTAATGACCTGGGTCGCTCGTTTTATTCCACTGAAGCTGTTCAGAGTCACATGACGGACAAAAGCCACTGTAAACTCAACACGGAGGGAGACGCTGCGCTGGAGTTTGCCGACTTCTATGACTTCAGGTTAGAGCCCTGCACTCCCGCGGGACACATTTTAAAAGCTCAGTGCGAGAGTCCTCATTTCTCTCCTCTGTTTGTTAGGGCTGAACGATTAATCGCATTTGCGATTTTAGCGCGATATTACACAACGCAATTTCGAAATCGCAGAGGCACGCGATTTCGGCCCATGCAGCTGACGCCACGGCCCATAGAAGTGAATGTAGCGGCGAGAGACGCCACCGACGTCCACTCCGCGCTCCACCACGTGCTTTTGTTTACTTCTCCGTCTACATAATGTGCGCGGTAGATCGTGGATGTACTGTGAAAATATCAGCGTGTATAATGCAGCCACCGCGAAGGACTATTGCTTTTTCCTCCGTTAGCATTGCGTTAACTGCAGCGCTACACGCTCTGATACGCTGATCACAGAAACTTTCCTCCAGATTCACACGTCTCTGCCTCCACAGAGATGAAGCTGAGCCTGAGCTGCTTGTTAAGAGTCCTTTGCTGCTCACTTTGTTTGGGAATGTTTTGGATAAAGATAAGAACTTATCTCACAACCACTGACTAATACACTGTGTTCCAAATTATTATGCAAATGACATTTTACTAGATTTTCTAAATTGTCAACTCAAATGAGAGTCAGCATAATTTTCAAGTCTTTAACTGGTAGAGGATCATTTAAATGTGGTTGAAAAAATCTCCCAGTGATTATAGTATTTTTTTCAAAAAATAATGTAGTAAAAACCTCCAAATCCACTGTTCCTCATTATTATGCAACTTATCGTTTCAATACATTTTAAAGCTTGTAATTACCTGAAAATGGTAATTTGTTGAATTTTTAGCATTAGGAGGTCATATTTACTGAAATCAAAAGCTATTTCAATCAAAAAAGTATTAACAGGTCAAGTTATATTTTACCATGTGAGCCCCTTGTGTGATAGCAGCTTCAAAATTCTTAAATCCATTAAACTTGTGAGTTTTTGGACAGTTTCTGCTTGGATTTCTTTGCAGGATGTTAGAATAGCCTCCCAGAGCTGCTGTTTGGATGAAAACTGCCTCCCACCATCATCAAAGTTTTTTTTGTTGAGGCTCCAAAGGTTCTCAATAGGGTTGAGGTCAGGAGAGGAGGGGGTCCACATCATGAGTTTCTCTCCTTTTATGCCCATAGCAGCCAATGATTTCACCATGATTCTGGCCCAAAACATGACTCCGCCCCCTCCTTACTGATGTCACAGCCTTATTGGGACATTGTGGCCATTCACCAACTATCCACTACTCCATTGATTTGACCATACAGGGCTAGGCAAGGCAAGGCAACTTTATTTATACCGCTCATTTCGTACACAAGGCAACTCAATGCGCCTACACGGCACGGCTACACGGCACTCATCAGTGAAGAAGAGTCAAAATGAGTCTTCATGTATTTCTGAGCCACTGCAGCCGTTTCTGTTCATCAGCATTCAGGCCCGGATAGAAGGTTTATGCACAACTGCATTCTCTGGAGGGTCCTACACCTTAATGTTCGGGAGACTCCAAAGGCACCAGCAGCTTCAAATACCTGTCTGCTGTTTTGTAGCATCTGTTCTCTTAATCTGATGTTTGTCTGGCAGAAACCGTCCTCATTGTGCCTTTATCTGCACAAACCCGAGTGTGTCTGAATCAGCCACAAATCAGTACGATGATTACGCTTAATCTTTCATGAAATATCGAAGGTTTTCATACCTAGACCAAGGCATTCAACTATTTCACGCTTTTCATCAGCAGAGAGATGCTTGAAAATGATGATCTGCTTAATAAAGTGGAACATCCTTTTTCAGTAGTTTTTCCCTTAACTGGGCTTAACCTGACAACTAATCATCCCAGGTCTCTGAGATTAATGTCAGTGATTCAAAGAGCCCCGAGACACGATACCATCCATGAGTTTCATTATTATTATTATTTTGTTTTACCTTTTTGACACAAAAATACAATTTGCATAATGGTTTGGAATGCAGTGTACACAAGAGAAAATAAAAAAAATAATAATAAAATGTTTTCATTTGAATGTTGATAGTAACATTTTATAGTTATCAAAATGTTTTTGTTTTTTTCCCCCTTTTTGCCTTGTTTTTCTTCTGGCATTTGACTCAAAGTTTTGCTTTTGACTCATAAATTTTTACTTTTGTTGAAAAGCTGATCGGGAGGCAGGCCTTAGAATTGTGCATTCTCTGGCTAAAAGTGGTTTTGAGTGACAGAGAGAGAGACACTTCAAACTGGGTAACAAAAGTGCAGACAAAGAGGCCTGCTACGTTTCCTTTTGTGGACTTGATGATTATTAAGTATGTGCTCCAAAATGACTTTGTGGGACTGTTAATAAAAACTTAAAAATTATGTTTTATTAACATTTTGGAGCACATACTTATTACTTACCATAAAGCCAATGAGAAAGCACTATTCTATAGCTCGCCTATCTATCAGCTTTTCACCAAAAGCAAAAATGCATGAGCCACAATTTTTATTCTCCTTGTTTATAGCATTTAAAAGTTTTGATATTTTTTAAAGTTTATTTTTATGTTGAAATTAAAATATCTTATGAAATCCCCCAAAATATGTTATAATTATTTTTTTATTTGAGCTCCTTTAAAAGTAATTTGAATAGTTTTGTCTGAATCTGATTCCATAGAACTACCACAGGCCTCTGGTGTTAGTACATTGAGAGCATCTTATTTGATGCAAAAGTTTGTGTATTTAGTCGACTAATGAAAACTGTGGCCAACTCGACTAAACGACAAACGGGGCAGCCCTACTTTTCTCTTCATTCTAAATGAGCTTTGTGTGAACAGGAGCAGTTATCCAGACAGAAAGGAGGACGACGACATGAAAACAGAGAACAGTGACCTTCCAGAAGACAAGAGCCTACAGTTTGACGAGGAGACACTGCAGCTCACACTCCCATCAGGTCTCTGCTTCATCTCACACAAATATAGAAACTAGAGTTCTTTAGCCTTTCTGTCTTTCTTGGTTTATTTGGTGAGGACAGTGCATGTTAATTAACACACATGGGTTTCATGCATGTAAACAAGCCACACCGGATTGTGGCCTTGGGCTAATTTCCATCCATCGTGCCCCACTCGCAATCTCAAACACACTCTCATCCATCCTAGGCTTTTGATGTATGAGAGTATGAGAGTAGTAACATTGATAAATCCTTCACAATTTACAATACCCTTCTCTTCTTGGCACAAAGTTTCAAAAGTGGTTGCTACTGTCTGAGATGTCGTCTCTGCCACAGGCTGCCATTTACTTTTTAAAGTAGTTTCAGATTGCAATGAAAAATGAAACGCAACTGAACACCTAAATATGAGGTGCTAAACTAACAAAAAAGCCCATGCTTTTCAGAACATGTTTATATCTATACAACAAGGTATTATCCAATAACTTCTAATGTTTGCACAGAACTTGACAGTCTTTGTGATTTGCTATTTGTGATTTTCAGGGTCTGTGATCGGTCACCGTTCTCTAATGAAGTACTATAAGCAACGCTTCGGGACCCAGCGCACGGTGGCTCTGTCCCACAGCCACAAGGCCGTGGGGAGGGTGCTGCACCAGTACAGGGCTCTGGGTTGGGCTGGAAACGCAGGTAACATACTTTGCATAGAATACCCACATCTGCTACCTGTTTTACAGCACTCCCTCTCTGACAGCAATGGCATTTTGTTGGAATAGAAATAAGGGCTACATTTGTTACTTTGTATCTGTGTATATGCACACGTTTATGAAAGACAGAGAGTCTTTCTCCTTTCTGCTTTCTCTCTGTCTTTCTCCTTTCTGCTTTATTGTGACTTTGTCACAATAAAGAAGAAAGGTAGAGGAAAAAAGACATGAAACAATGAGAACAGTGTTAAAGATTTGGTTTTTGCAGGTGTTTGGTATATTCTCAAACACATTATCTTACACTTTGTTGGTTAGAAAAGGAAATATTGATTTAAAATGGCCCTCACAAATTCTTCCTCTGCTCTAAAAAAAGACGGTGTTGCTCTAGTGAAGCTTTGGTTTTGCCTGTAGGTGCTCAGTAATCGAGGGATACAAAGTTTATTCAAATTTACAGATTCCTTTTCTCTGCACTGAACAATGATATTTTTGAACACTGAAACATATAAGTAAATGTAGTGAAGTATTAAGCTGAAGCTAAGAAGATTTTTCTTAGGTCACATTGATATTTCAACACACCCTAATATTTTTGCAAATATCTTGACAGTTTACTGGACTAACATTTTTAAATTGATGTCTGATGTTTGTGGAATACAGTTACATCCTGACCCTGATCTCTTATAAGATGCCGCTCATGTTTGCATTCTCATTACTCCTTCCATCGCAAACAAATAATTTCTGCGCTTGTATCTTCGCATTTCTCTCTCTGCACCTCTTTCGGCTTGCTCATTGCCCCCCAGCTCAGCAGCCACGTGTTGGAGTTCACTCTGTAAACGAGAGGGTCGCGTCCCTACGCCTTCAGGTCGGGGACAGGTCACTCTCCGTGGTCTCGGCCTACGGGCCCAACATCAGTGCAGAGTACCCGGCCTTATTGGGGTCGCTGGGAGGGTACTAGACGGTGCTACGACTCTATTGTTCTGCTGGGGGACTTGAACGCCCACCTGGGTAACGACAGTGGGACCTGGACGGGGTGTTTAGGAATAGCCTCCCGATCTGAACCAGAGTGGTGTTCTCTTATTGGACTTCTGTGCTAGTCACGGTTTGTCCATAACGAACCCCATGTTCGAGCACAATAGGTCCATAGGTGCAGATGGCACCAGGACACTCTAGGCTGGAGGTCAGTGATCGACTTTGTAGTTGTGTTATCGGATCTCCGGCCGCGTGTCTCGGACACTCGGTGAAGAGAGGGACTGAGCTGTTAGCCAATCCGCTGCCAGGGGAGGAAGCCGTTTAGACCTGGCAGACCCAAACATGTTGTCATGGTCCTTTGGGAACGTCTGGTGGATCCCTGTCAGCAGGGTCTTCAACTCCCATCTCCGCTTGAGTTTCTCCCTGATCCTGAGGGAGGTTGGAGACATGGAGTCCAAGTGGACCATGTTCTCCTCCTCCATTGTCAATGCGGCCGCTCGTAGCTGTAGCCGTAAGGTCTCTAGTGCCTGCTGTGGCGGCAACCCCCGAACCTGGTGGTGGCGCCCGGAAGTAAGGGATGCCGTCAAGCTGAAGAAGGAAGGCTACTTAGCCGAGTTGGGACTCCGGAGGCAGCTGAGAGGTACAGGCAAGGCCAAGTGTGATGCAGTCTGTGCGGTCATAGAGGCAAAAATTCAGGTCTGGGAGGAGTTCGGAGATGCACATGGAGGAGGACCATTGGTCGGCCTCGAAGAAATTCTGGCAAACCATCTGGCGCCTCTGGAGAGGGAAGCAGTGCTTCAGCAACATTGTTTACAGTGCGGATGGGGAGCTGCTGACCTGGATTGGGGGTGTTGTTTGGCGGTGGAAGGAGCACGAGGGTCTTCTCAATCTCACCGTCACATCTTCAGATGGGGAAGCAGAGGCTGTGGACTTGAATGGAGGCTCACCCATCACCCAAGCTGATGTCTCCGAGGTGGTTAGAAAGCTCCTTGGTAGCAAGGCTCCGGGGGTGGATGACATTCGTCCTGAGTACCTCAAGTCTCTGGATGTTGTCGGACTGTCTTGGCTGACATGTCTCTGCAACATTGCATGGCGGTCAGGAACAGTGCCTCTGGATTGGCAGACCGGGCTGGTGGTCCCTCTCTTTTAAGAAGGGGGATCGGAGGGTGTGCTCCAACTATAGAGGGATTACACTCCTCAGCCTTCCTGGTAAGGTTTACTCCAGGGTGCTGGAGAGGAGGATCCGGTCGATAGTTGAATCTCGGATTCAGGAGAAACAGTGTGGTTTTCGTCAGCACACTGGACCAGCTCTATACCCTTCGTCGGGTGCTCAAGGGTTTGTGGTTCTCCCAACCAATCCACATGTTTTGCTGCATCTCTGCTGAAGAACAACATCATCTGCAAAGAGCAGAGATGGCTTCATCAAATCAGGACCTTCAGCGTGCACTAGGGGAGGTTTGCAGCCGAGTGTGAAGCGGCAGGGATGAGGATCAGCACCTCAAAATCTGAAGCCATGGTTCTCCACCGGAAAAGGGTGGCTTCCCCTCTTCAGGTCGGTGGAGAGTCCTTGCCTCAGGAGTTCAAGTATCTCGAGATCATGTTCACGAGTGAGGGACGGATGGAGCATGAGATAGATAGACGCATCATGCGGCGTCGGCAGTGATGCGGTCGCTGTATCGAGTGGATCAGGAAGTCTGGGCATCTCTGCTTAGACTACTGCCTCCGCGACCTGGCCCCGGATAAAGCGAAAGAAAATAGATGGATGGCAGATCAAACTGAGTCAAAGGAGAAAGAAGCATACACTTACCAGTCACATGAAAAAAGTTCAGAGTTCGCATAGCGAGGTTTAATAAGTGTGTTGACCAGTTGAACACTCATGCTAGCCAAACTCACGCACCACTAGCTTCAACACACTCCACAGCTGGGGAATCAAACTAAATGAAAACATTCTAAAATCTGTGATTGCAGGTTAGCGGCAATAGCTCAGGTTTTTGAGTAGAAAGTAGACAGGGCACGGCTGGAGAGAGAGAAGCACATCCTGATAATGTCTAGGCGGACCGTGGGGAAGAACAGATCAGATGCAGGGAAAGCAGCCATGAAAGGGTAAGGCTCCGAACCCTTTCATGGCTGCTTTCCCTGGAGCTTAGCAGATCCAGGGGGACTGGCAGACATGCCTGATACCGGGTTTTAGTACCCATCTCACGTGTACTTGAGTAAATGTATTACCCCCCCTCTGAACTATACATTTTGTTTTTCTTCTCTTTAGGTGGTCCACAGCAGCAGAGGGACATGCAGTACGTCCAGATGATGAAGTCCAAATGGACGTTAAAGATGGGAATGTGTCACAACAGCACCAAGCAGAAGCACTTCAGAGCTCAGGTCATGTTTTAGATGTGGGACTGTATCAACCAGCAACAACAAGCCACATCACAGGCTTCATCACCCCAGGCTTCATCATCACAGACTGCACCACAGGCTTCATCAGTGCCTGGGGCTGGTACAAGTGTCACTTTCCTCTGAGAACACCCAGCCAACTAAACTGAGAGACATTGATTTGATCTGTATCAATACCATTAACAATTCATTTCATCGTTCCAGTTCTTTAACAATTCTCTGATCAATTTGTGATAAATAAAAAGAAATATATGTATGTGTGTAGCTCTATATTTGAACATGTCTAATAAATGAACTACATTAGCATTTGAAATATATTGTGAAATGATTATTAAATTTACAGGATTTAAAGTTTAAATGGTATTTTTGAGGTGCAAGCGATTGCAGAGTTTCTTAATAAAATGCTCAAACTATTTGTATTTCTTGTGCATGTAGCACCAATGCTCTCATCTGTTTAGATCTGGTCCTCAGCTGCATTCCCTTCTGCATACTTTTTCTGAGTCCCACTCGCTCTGTTATGCTGTTATTTACTCGATTAAAACATTTGAGAATTGTAGCTCAGTTATGTTTTTTTTTTAAATATTCAGTCAGAAGTGGGTCAAGTAGCCAAAATATTTACTCAAGTACAAATAAGATAAAAAAAAAAAAAAATTGAAATTATCGTTCTCTCGTCCTTGGTTGTGGAGTGGGAGGTGAGTAGTGAGGGTTGGGAGCAAAGGGAGGGAGTTCAGTTTGAACCAAATCGTCAGGATTGAGCTGGTTAATCAGCTGAGAGTGATAATTTACACAGAAGAAAACGGCTCCGGATAAGGATAATAGAGACAAAAAAATGAGAATTCATGAGAAGTATCAGTGATACACCCATCTACAAATGAAGTCACTGACCAAGATTTACAGTGCCTCTCGAAAGTATTCATACACCTTGAACTTTTGCACATTTTGTCATGTTTACAACCCTAAACACAATGATTATTTTGATTATTTTACTGAACGTTCACACACAAGTAAGTGAAGTGAAAGCTAAATGATACATGATTCTGTTATTTTTCAAAAAATAGAAAACCGAAAAGCTGGGCGTGCATAAGTATTCATACAGCATGAATGAATACTTTGTGGGACCCCCTTTTTCTGCAATAACAGCAGCAAGTCTTTTGGGGTTTGACTCTAGAAGATTTGCACATGTAGAGAGTGACATTTTAGCCCATTCATCTTTACAAAACAACTCAAGCTCTGTCACATTAGAAGGAGAGCGTTTGTAAACAGCAGTTTTCACATTATTCCACAGATTTTCAATAGGATTTAGGTCAGGTCTGTTACTTGTGTGTGAACGTTCAGTAAACAAATCAAAATAAAATCATTATGTTTAGGGTTGTAAACATGACAAAATGTACAAAAGTTCAAGGTGTATGAATACTTTCGAGAGGCACTGTAATAAAGGATAGTGCCTGTGACAATAATGTGACACCAGAAGTATTTCTGCTTTTGTTTATGAGTGGATGTCAAGTCAAAGGACTAAACTACCATAGGCCATCATCTGACTCAAATTTAGGACCCTATGATTCCCAACCGGACGCTCTGCTTACAGAGCTACATGACCAGTATATCAATGGCTGTCATGTAGGCTACTAGCCTATCAGTCTGTGTGTCTATGTTGCACTTCAATATGGCCATGAAAGAGAAGAAAACAATGTCTCTTTTGCTTTACACGCTATCTATTGAATAATTTTGTTATCAAGGCAGAATTGCCTCGTGCCCAAGGATTTGGGCAGCCCAGGGCGGGCGCTTGAGCCCGGGAGCACCCATGGGATCAGTGTGTGGTACCCTACATAAATCCCAAATGACAACATGAGCCATGCTCTCGTTCAACTGGCGCCCCCTGCTACTCGCTGCTGCTCGTTGCGTATGACATTACATGATACAAAATGACACAGTGAATGTGTCGGTCATGTGACTTTTCTCACCCGTGAAGAGCACAGGGCACCATTGGCCAATCTGCCAATCGCTGTGTTCTGGGGCAAATGCCAATCGTGCTGCACGGTGTTGGGCAATAAGCACCGGCCCAACTTGTGGACGTCGGGCCCTCATACCCCCCTCATGGAGTCAGTCTGAGTACCAAGTCGGTCTTGGTACTCAAACTGACCGTTTGAGGACCAACATGCACATTTGTGGCCCTCTGGAGGTCATTTTGTAGGGCTCGGGCAGTGCTTCTCCTGTTTCTCCGTGCACAAATGAGCAGATAGCGGTCCTGCTGCTGGGTTGTTGACCTCGGTCGCCCCCCCCCAGGTCTCCTGGTGTACTGGCCTGTCTCCTGGTATCTCCTCCATGCTCTGGACACTGCGCTGGGAGACACAGCAAACCTTCTTGCCACAGCACGAATGGACGTGCCATTTTGGATGAGCATCACTCCCTGAGCAACTTCTGTGGGTTGTAGATGCTCCTCATGATACCTCTAGTGGTGAGAACACTGGACAAATGCTAAAGTGTTCCAAAAATACGGTACAAAGGATGAAGACAGGGAAATGGTCTGTGGTCACCACCTGCAAAACCATTCCTCTTTTGGAGTGATCTTGCTAATTGCCTCTCATTTCCACCTGTTGTCTGTTTAATTTCCACAACACCAAGTGAAACTGATTCACAATAAGCGTGGCTTCCTAACTGGACAGTCTGGTATCCCAGAAATTTGACTGACTTGGAGTTACATTGTGTTTTTTGAGCGTGCCCTAAGTTTTTGTGAGCAGTGTATGAATAAAATCTACTAGTCTATATTCAACAATAAAATTGGTAATGCCACAAAAGCATAGGCCTACACATTTTTAATAGAGAGCACCATGATGAATACATAAAAAACGGAAATTATTATGTAAAATATTATAATTGAATCTGCAGGTCCTTAATTCCCTGCAAAATTTCAACAAATCATTTGTAAACTGTCTTCGTTCTGGCACAGATTGCAGATCGTCACTCACTCACTTTTCATCAACGACACAGAATCATTTCCTTGTAGCCACAACACAGAAAAGTGCATGGCTTACATATCCATGGTACAGACGGCCCTTTGAGCGCCTCCTCGTCAGCAGAGGGCGGTATACTTGGCCTAAGAGTTCCTGTGAGTTGAGAAGACATCCGTGGTGTTTCGTTCAGCAGATCTGTTTTTTATAATGTTTTTTTCACCGTTGTCACAGCGCTGCGTCCTCCTCCGTGCGCTCCGGGCCTCCGGTGTCACGGCCGCCGGCAGCAGAGCGCCTCAGTCGGCGCGCTGTTGTGGAGGGCTCCCCGGTCATACCCCCGGTCATACCCCCGGTCATATCCCCGGTCATATCCCCGGTCTGCACGCCGAGCGGAGGTCGCTCTCTGTCCTAAAGGTAAGGCTCCTGACCCGTAAGGACCTTCAAACTAAAGGGACTTATGTCGGTCACACTGGAGATAAACCTGCGGTGTTTTATGTTCCAAACATGATGCTTATGGTTCTAACAGGAGGGTTTGAGTGTCATTAAAAAGCAATATCAGTCATATGAATTATTACTCAGTTAAGGCTTTAAAAGTCATGAGCATAAATATATGTGTATATATCATAAAAGCAAAAAGTTGATTCAAACAGGCATTAAATAAAAAATTCTGAGAACATATATTTTTTCTTGAGAAATAGTTCATCAATGTCATTGATGTGGGTTCTATTTTTACTGCAATCATTTTTATGATTTATTTATTTGAGCAGTTATGTCGAGCTGAAGCAAAAGGCTTAAGCGCCCACCCAACAATCGAAACAAAGAGCATAGTGCAAAGGTAACAAAACAATAATAAAGAAACAACAGCAAATAAAATGGACTACACCACTCACAAGATCTAGTCGATTACTAAACGTCACCATTGCACCAAATTGGCTATTTTAACACATTTAACTACACATGTACTGATCCAGTAATAAGTAGAAACAAATGAAACAGCTGTCTGGTTTCATGTACGATGTCTAGTACAGAGCAAGTAACAAAAGGTGATCATTAATATATTCCTTTCAAATTGTTACCAATGTCAAACATTAGTAGCATTACCAAAAATTAATTTTAAGTCAAAAAGGCACAATAATATCCATATTATACTCAATGATCTTGCGACTTCCCAGTTGTCATCACCATCCTCAGTATGATATTCATTTGTATTTTATAATAATTCATTCCTTTTTTCTTCTTTTCTTCATGTACAGAGTGTAGTGTAAGCCCTACATAGTGTGTTAAAAAGCCAGGAGCTGGCCAGTTGAAGAGGGCAGTAGCTCCCCATCAACAAACCCCCACCCAGCTGCCTTAACTAAGTGATTTTGTAGATGATGTTCCTGTACTATGTGGGCCCCCGTTGGGAGGGTCCTCTCAACTGATCCATAGCTCGCCAGCCCTAATTCTGGCCATGCTTGAAATGCACTGAGAAATGAATCTCATTTTGAAAATGTTAAGGCCAAATCTAAATACCATACTTTGCCACCAGAAAGATCACGTATTTTTCCAGAAGCGTCCAGCCCCACTGTGGTGTAAATAATGATAATGTGTGCTGTGTTTGCAGAGCGTGTGCCTGCAGCGGCGTGTCCCCGGTCCCCCTGCTCGCTGCCTGTCCTCCAGTGGACAGGCCTCACCAGAACAACTCATCTACACGGGGAGTCTGGGCACCGCTGTCAGAGGTCAGACCATAGACTGTATATAAATGGACAGCTTCTGCTCACTCCTCCCCGTTTACCATAATGACCACGGTCGAGGGGGAAATCATGGCGGATATACAGACTCCTCATCCCCAACTCTGACAAAGCATGTTCCTAAAAAGGGCATAAGGGCGGGATCTTCACTGTAGACTCGGCCCTTGCGTGACGCGTAGCTCGCGCTGCTCCAATGCTAACAGTCCGACCCTCATTAGTACGAGACTTCTAAAATTCTTCTTACTAAAACCAGCCTGGTTTCTTAAATTGTTACTAACCCTGCGTTATCACAGGAGGAATATCTAGCCTAGTCTAGTGTTGAAAAAATTGAAACCAGGCGTTAAAGTTGTTTTTAAGGTGTCTAAACTCCAATGCTTTTCAATGGGGCACTAGCGGCGATATGGAGGTACTACAGCAATGGCGGCTTCTAGTGTCGTGGGCATAAAGCAGAGCAGTCAGTGGCCATTGGGCGGAGCAGACATGCAGGCATAGTGGACAGGTCTCAGAGAGAGTCAGAGACACTACAGCGGCTGTAGCACCTCTAAGTTTGATAAAACACTGCCCAGAACAAGCTGCTCTGAGGAAATGAGCTTCTGCTCCCGGTTCAGCGACGTGACTCCTAAAAGTCTGCATGGAAAAGACAGCCCCTCACGAACGCACCACATCACAAGAGAGAAGAAGCATCTAAATGCACACGCAGTTTGTCAGATAACAGTCAAATCTGAATACAGACTGTTCTAGAAGCACAGACTAACATCATGGTGGACTGTCGGCCATGTCCCAGTGGTGACCTGCTGTAATGTTGTCTGTCTGTGTGCTCTCAGGAGTGAAGATGTTCTCCTACAGCACCAGTGGAGCCAGTATCATCCTCATGCCCCAGATCCTCCTGAACACCGGCCTGGGAACTCAGAGCTGGGCTATGCAGGCTGCGTTCTGTGGAGTCATTGGCTTCTTCACCTTCCTCACGCCCATTATGCTCCACCTCATCACCAAAGGCTACGTGGTGCGCCTTTACCATGAACCTACGCAGGATGTGTACACTGCCGTCACCTACAGGTCAGACTCACTATAGGTTTAAGAACCATCATCATTTTAATCACAGTTGTACCATTTGAACAATTGCAAAAGTGTCAATTAAGCAGAACTAAGTATCTTCATTACCTTAATAAATCCTTTTCGTAGTCCCTCTGGGGGAAATACTAGTGTTAATGGGATGTTTGGTGGGTTTTCATCTACCCCTTGGTGTCTCTGGCCAGAAAACCGTACTTGCAACTTTCCCTGCGCTGAGCCGGAGACCCAATACACTAATGGAATCATGAAGAAGCTAGCAGGCTAACGGGCAAAGCTAACAGTGGGCTAGAGCCACTTTAGCAGTATTTACAGCCAAGTTTTAGTAAAAAAAAAATCTCCATTGTGTAATTGGGTTGTGGCACAATGTATAATATCCCTCTCTCCCTTTGTCTTTTCTGTCAGCGTAGTATTTACTCTCACGGACAATTAATGAGTGGAAAAAACGCAACATGCTACGGCACCTGCAATGGCACTGATGGCCTCTTGGGGAATTAGTTAGTTGTGCTTTGAATCAAATATGTTCTCTTTTGTCCAAAAACTATAAACTAGGGCTGTGCAAGTAATCAAAATTCAATTACGATTTCTATTATTACACTAGACGATTACAAAAATGGCATAACCTATGGAGACATTATTGTTTCAAAACCATTTGCCAATCAGATGTGTGCGTGTGTAATAGGTTAATAGGTTAATATGGTTCACTGATTAACCGTTAAAAATTGCATAACCGACGAAAAGCCTTTTGCTCGTTAACGCACATACTAATGGGTAACCGTAGGGGCCCCGGCTAACGGTTAATGAAAATCTTGAAAATGTTTTTTTTTTTTTTGTAACTTAAAGGAATAGGCCACCGTTTTTACGTACTGAGATATGTTCTTACCTTAGCTTTGACGAGTTCTTTAGGACCTGTCTGATCTTCCCCCGTGCCTTCTATCACGTAAACACAGCGCAGACGGCGTTAGCATTTAGCCTCTCCTGCTCTCCACTATAGCTCCAAAATAGTTCAAGATAGAAGCTACCAAGCTCTTCCACATTTTCCCTATTTAAATATGGTTACGTGTTACACTACAAAGTATAATTACACAAAATTAAACAATGTGGATTTTCTAAGCGGATAAAAGGGGGAACTATAATGTAAGGCGTAGTAATACCAGGAGTAGTTTGGCATCCGCACCGTAAAGTGAAGATTACTGCGCGGATTTCGAACTACTCCTGGTATTATTACGCCTTACAATATAGTCCCCCCTTTTATCCGCTTAGAAAATCCACATTGTTTAATTTTGTGTAATTATACTTTGTAGTGGAACACTTCACGTAACCATATTTAAATAGGAAAAACGTGGAAGAGCTTGGTAGCTTCTATCTTGACCTGTTTTGGAGCTATAGAGGAGAGAGGGAGAGGCTAACGCCGTCTGCGCTGTGGTACGTGACTGAGGACACGGGTGAAGACCAGACAGGTCCTATAGAACTCGTCAAAGCTAAGGTAAGAACATATCTCAGTGTGTAAAAACGGTGGCCTGTTCCTTTAAGTGTGAATGAACAACGTGTGTGTAAAATGTCCAAGTTGTAAAGAAAAAACTGTCCTACGCACAAGTTTCTCTTTTACGCACGAGCTTCCGTTTTACGCACGGCCCTCTGTTTTACACTCAACATTTTGGACACAGTTCTGCCATGTCAGAGATTTGTGCCTTTTTTCTGCTCAAAATTTTGACTGCCAGGCTAGTTGATGTCATTAAAACCATGATTCGCCAGCAGATTTTGCTGTTTTGTGTATACATTGCTCTATATTCATTCAACCAACTGAAATAAGCATTGCAGTGATTTTGTTTTATTTTTTATACTCATTTGGACTGTTCACAATGTATACTGACATTCTGATGCAATATGGAAGCTATGTGGTGAAGTGGATCCTGTGCATGGCTGGGCAATTCCAAGAGGTTGCTGGTTCGAGCCTTGCATGGAGAATCTTTATTGGTTTTGAAATAATTTCAAAATTTGAACAGATCATTTCTTTGTATCAATAACAGCAGTATAGTTATTAATATTTCCAAAAGATATTTGATACATTACAAAAATGCATTTATTTAGTGGATTAACATTTTTGGATTATTTATGACATCATAGATTTATGTTCTTCCCAGTCGGTGCCCAGTCAAAAAAAAAAAAGGCACGGTCAAGATCAATCTCATCTTTAGTTCAATTTGAATTTTAAAACAATATTTCTATTTGTCAAATGCCAGTAAATTCATTAATGTTTGGTAGCATTGCCTTTAAACTGTTTAACTTGGGTCAAACGTTTTGGATTTCTTTCCACAAGCTTCTCACAATAATTGGATGAGCATTATGGTCATTATGGCCATTTTCTTTTCTTTTTTGTCTCAAAAAATTAAAGTCTTCATCCTTTTTTTTTTGCAAACTCCAAACTCACTTTTTGATGTTTCTTTTGGAGTAAGAGCTTCCTCCTGGCAGAGTTCCCTCTCAGCCCATGTCGGTACAGGACTTGTGTCACCCTGGATAATGACAAACTCTGACCAGGTTCTTTATCTGTTTGATGACTGGTCATTTCCATCATTGTTTTAACCAATGTACCTGGACCTTCAAGTGTCTTGAAACTAGACTTGTGCTTCCAAGGTCATGACATTGTCATCTGGTCTTTCCCAAAGTGTTTAAAGGTATAGTAATCTTAGTGAACGTAAAGTTTTGCTTTTGTAAAAAGTAATACAAAATTGTGTAAAATTCTATCCATAATTTTTCTGGCATTTGACAAATATAAATAATTTTAAAATTGGTTTCATGTCAGTGAACACATAAATGCCAATGTGTATGAAGTGTATGTAAACATATGGTTCCCGCTGTACCTCTTGTTCTGTAGAGCAGTTTGAATAACTCTTAATAACCTTGCCTTGCCTACAGCATGTTTCTGACCGAGAAGAGGACGGTGTTTCACCAGACGAAGGTGCGGCTGCCGGACGTCAGTAGGATGTTCACCACATTCTATGCCGACAGGATGGGGCTGCTGGTCAACCCCGACCTCTTCACTGTACCTCAGCACTACAACCACCTCATGGGCTACGACAAGCCCTTCACCTTCTGTCCCGAGCAACTGGACAAGAGCTGAGAGGCCCCACTTGACCCAGAGACTCAACAGGCATCAGAACAGAGAAGGCTTTCAAAAGCCCACCAGGACCTAAACCAGCCTCAACCCCATTTCAAAACTTTGAGACTAAACTGCCAGGACAGGCAACACCCAATTTCTAATCTAATAGCTGTTTTAAATCAAATCAATAAAGTACCACCACAGTAGAACCTGACAAGATCGTGAGTCTGCGTTTGGAATCGTATTAAAATTCCTTCAAATGTTTGTTTTCGTTGTCTGCAAAGTCTAGCTCTGTTTTTCATTATTATGACCTGCTCCTCCAGAGTGATCTCTTAAGAGAGTCCAGGCATGAGGAACCAATCACGGTGAAAGAATAAATTATACTTAACTCTAAATTATGCTTCTCTGTCATATTATAATTTCACTCCTTCTCAAAACATATTACCTAAAAGTATCATCTTATCTTATCTTATTGTAAAACCCAAGATGTAGATGGGTCAAAAGTTTTACTATTTATTTAGGTAAGGATAACAAATAACAACAAAAGAAGGCTCATTTCAGAGTAAGAACTAATAAAGTAAAAACAAAGATACAAATGTCTTAACACAAATCTAATCAAATGACTCCTTAACGATACACAACACACACTAGCGGCACGTCCAGGTCAGAGGCGATGCACCAATCAGAGAGTCCAGGCATGAGGAACCAATCACGGTGAAAGAATACATTATACTTAACTATAAATTATGCTTCTCTGTCATATTATAATTTCACTCCTTCTCAAAACATATTACCTAAAAGCCCTGGTATAAATTGTAATGATGGTTGTGTGTGTCACAGACTTTTACAAATTGTGTCACACCATCACACAGTGTTGGTAGGCTTATAAGCGCCATCTGGTGGTGAAAAAGCATTGCAGCGAACTCAACACTGACTTTATTCTCATTCACAAATATGAACCAAATCATCAGGATTGAACTGTTAACCAGCTGAGAGTGAGAATTTATATCGAGGAAAACTGCTCCGGATAAAGATAAGAGACAAATTAATAAATTAATGAGAAGTATCAGCAATACAACCATCTACAAATGAAATCACTGACCCAGTGGATGTCAAGTCAAAGGACTAAACCACCATAGACCATCATCTGACTCGTACTCACGGTCCTATGATTCCTAACCGGACGCTCTGCTTACAGAGCTACACGAAGGTGTATCATCTAGCCTATCAGTCTGTGTGTTTGAGTTGCACTTCACTATCGACATGAAAGTGAAGAAAACTATGACTCTTGTGCTCAGTGACTGTGTTGGTCACATGACTTTTCTCAAAGTGATACAGCTCGGCTGAGGCATTGCTTTCAGCACATGATGTGTATCAGTGCCTCGGCTCGTTTAGCTCATCACTAATAAATTGTTGTGATGCGCAAATTGCAAGTTTTGGTCATCACGGCAATGAATGAAATTGTTATTTTTGGAGTTGACGCTACCCCCACTTCCCTTGCCCCTGCAATTTTGACTGGGAAAAGAACTTTACAGAGAAGCTGCAGCAGCCATCTTCAGTTTAACTTCGAGGACCCACGGCTCGAAATGAACTTTTTTCCTTGGTAGCGCGTGTGCTCCTGATTCTGAAATAACAGAAGCTTTTAACAGGTAAGGGAATTTAAACACATCACATGCCACGTCCATCATTCTGTTGCCTTTTAGTTATATTATTGTAGCTGTTGGAATTGATTCAGCAATCTACAAAATTCATTATATTCACTCTGTGCTGTGGGGACAGTGCCATAGATCACGCTACAAGCAGCAAACTCTCATTTTTTCTAAATAAACACTGTTTGAAACAGCGCTAGTCAAAAATGAATGTCATTTTTTTGTATTAATAAACGGTGCTTGAAACGCCTTCTCCTTCAGAGTGAGATTACCAAACCACACTGTAGTATAACTGGTTAGGACACTCTCAATTACACAATAATAAAAGTTCAAAAGAATCCTAGTATTTTGGGTAAACTCTCGAAGCCTGCCTAAAAAGAAGAGGCGCTGTCTCGCTTTCTCAGCAGTGTTCATCGTATGAGAGCTCCAATTCAAGTCATGAGAAAGAGTCACACCCAAGAATTTACATTTCTCAACAATCTGCACATCAGAATCTTGGATAGTAATAGGCAACTGATTCCTATTGTGACAAAAATCAATAACAAGTTCACATGTTTTTGTGTTCAAAAGCAGGTTGTTTTCTCTACTCCACTGAACAACATTCTCCACCTCCTCACGATAATGAGATTCATCATTTGAACTGACCAGCCCAATAATGGTCGTATCGTCAGCATATTTGATTATCACATTTTTATCATGAGATGCGACAAGGTCATGAGTATATAATGTGAACAGCAGGGGGCTCAAAATACCCCCCTGCGGGATACCAGTGCTAACGAACTGCTCATCAGAAATACAACCATTGATTTTGACTGTTTGTGGTCGGCAAGTCAGAAAATTAAAAATCCAATTGCAAATGGCATTATCGAGTCCCAAGCATTTGAGTTTTTCTATGAGCTTTGTTGGGACCATTGAGTTAAAAGCTGAACTGTAGTCTATGAATAGCATTCTAGCATATGCTTTCCGTTCATCAAGATGCTTGTAGACAGAGTTCAAAGCAAAGGAAATGGCGTCCTCAACACTTCTGTTTTTTCTATACGCAAATTGTAGCGGGTCCACAGACACAGGGATTTGATCTCTGATAAAATTCAACACCAATCGCTCAAAAGTTTTCATCAGGACAGATGTGAGGGCCACTGGCCGATAGTCATTCAGACAAGTCACAGGAGTCTTCTTGGGCACTGGAATTATGAGTGATCTTTTAAAGCTAAGTGGAACAGTACACTTCCTAAGTGACATGTTGAAAAGATCTGTCAGAACAGTTTAAGGACACGGGGAGGGTCCAGGGGCCTTCCTAACTTTCGTCCTGGACAAGAACCTCTGGACATCCTCCTGAATGACGGTGAAACTCTGCTCGTTACAAACAGGAAAAACAACAGGTTCAACATTTTCAATTTCAAGACGACAGTAAAACTCATTTAGGTCGTTTGGGAAAGATATCTATCATCCTATTCTAATATTCTATACAACTTTTAGAATTCTCAGATTTTTATATATGCATGAGCACTTTTTCTGTGTAATTGCTTTATACCGATCATTTGTTTCTAAGATTACTTTTTGAGATAGAGTGATGTTACTTTGCAACGCAGTGTCTCTTCTGAATAAAATCTGTCTAAGTCTAATCCTAGTATTTAACTTAATAGAGCTCTGTGAAGAGATCCCGGTCCATAGTGGAGATCTCGCAGCAGCAGTCACACTTTGAGGTATTTCGGTTAGAGAATGACCAAGGTCAAGCAGCATTGGTTTCAGTGTGTGTCAAACCTCAAACATGGGCTTCTCCGATTTCACCGGTCATCACTTCTCTCGTTGGGGCATTTGGCGACTGACAAACCTAGTGAATTACCACACCAGCATAACCAAACTCAGCGTGCCCTTAGACCAGCACCCATTCTTAGGTAAATATGGGAAATGTTAAAAAATGTATTTACAAAAAACGCTGCTCACTGTGATATTTATGTATTCATATATTTGGATTCACATTTGGTCACTTTATTGCTGAGGACAACCACAATGACTGAGTGAACTTCCACATCCAGCTTACGCTATATACAGTATGTGTAAACTTATGCAAACACAAACATTAATTCAGCATACTGGCGTGATCTGGACATGAGACGGTGTGAGAGCAACACCGTGGTAACCTACGGTAACTGATTCATGGACTACAGACTCAAAATCGAACTGTGAGATGAACAATGGACGAACAATGTTTTCAACTAAAGAATGTAAAATAAATTCAAGTCTTTTCTATAAATTTGTTTTGTCTCTGCAATCCATCTTTATCAACAACAAACAGTTTGTTTGTTTTACTGGTGCTGACCGCTCCAGCGTTTATTGGCATTTTATGTTTACATCTGCTAAGGCCGCTCGCAATGCCACATATACAACTAGTACATTTATATATAGGGGAGAGCGGGGTAATGTGATACAGTTTTTACATTTGCTCCCCTTGAGCTGAGCTAAAATTGACACATTTCCCATTAATTCAGGATGTTGCCCAGCTATGGAAATGATCAGCATGTCTTCAGGACAAAGGGCAATGAAAATATGATTGTTCTTAAAAAAGTGGTCATGTGTCTCACTTTACACTCGGGGTAAACTGAGTCAATCAAATACAACATAATTCATTCAAAATGTCACAGTGTGGGGGTCAGAACAGTTAGTGTCTGGGGGTCAGCACAGGACAATAGTAGTCGCTATTGTAGCTCTTACACAGTCTTCAATTTTTTAAACACTTGAAAGTGATCCAAAGTAGGCTACTTTAAAAGTAAATGAAATACAACATAATATGACTCAAAATGTATTAGTTAACATTCACAGTGTGGGGGTCAGAAAAGCTGGTGTCTGGGGGTCAGCACGAAGGGCGATCAAAACCAGCTAGTAGCCGACACACAGCCTCAGGGTCAGAACATGGACCCATACTCAGAACTAGCCAGTACACAGTCTGGGTCCCAGAACTGAGGACCATCAGAACCAGTTAGAAGAGCCTGGGACTCAGGACACAGGACCATCTGAACCAGTTAGAAGAGCCTGGGACTCAGGACAGAGGACCATCAGAACCAGTTAGAGGAGCCTGGGACTCAGGACACAGGACCATCTGAACCAGTTAGAAGAGCCTGGGACTCAGGACAGAGGACCATCAGAACCAGTTAGAAGAGCCTGGGACTCAGGACAGAGGACCATCAGAACCAGTTATAAGAGCCTGGGACTCAGGACACAGGACCATCAGAACCAGTTAGAAGAGCCTGGGACTCAGGACAGAGGACCATCTGAACCAGTTATAAGAGCCTGGGACTCAGGACACAGGACCATCTGAACCAGAAGAGCCTGGGACTCAGGACAGAGGACCATCAGAACCAGTTAGAAGAGCCTGAGACTCAGGACACAGGACAATCAGAACCAGTTAGAAGAGCCTGGGACTCAGGACACAGGACCATCTGAACCAGAAGAGCCTGGGACTCGGGACACAGGACCATCAGAACCAGTTAGAAGAGCCTGGGACTCAGGACACAGGACCATCAGAACTAGTTAGAAGAGCCTGGGACTCAGGACACAGGACCATCAGAACCAGTTAGAAGAGCCTGGGACTCAGGACAGAGGACCATCTGAACCAGTTAGAAGAGCCTGGGACTCAGGACAGAGGACCATCTGAACCAGTTAGAAGAGCCTGGGACTCAGGACACAGGACCATCAGAACCAGAAGAGCCTGGGACTCAGGACAGAGGACCATCTGAACCAGTTAGAAGAGCCTGGGACTCAGGACACAGGACCATCAGAACCAGAAGAGCCTGGGACTCAGGACAGAGGACCATCAGAACCAGTTAGAAGAGCCGGAGACTCAGGACACAGGACCATCTGAACCAGAAGAGCCTGGGACTCGGGACACAGGACCATCAGAACCAGTTAGAAGAGCCTGGGACTCAGGACACAGGACCATCAGAACCAGTTAGAAGAGCCTGGGACTCAGGACAGAGGACCATCTGAACCAGTTAGAAGAGCCTGGACTCAGGACAGAGGACCATCTGAACAAGTTAGAAGAGCCTGGCCTCAGGACACAGGACCATCAGAACCGGTTAGAAGAGCCTGGGACTCGGGACACAGGACCATCAGAACCAGTTAGAAGAGCCTGGACTCAGGACACAGGCCAGACCCACCTGGATTATTGTCTCACTTTACCCTCAGCCACCATTTTAGAAAGAACAACATCTCTAGCAGTTCAGGCTAATCTTTAACTAGCATCAAGCACATGGGTTTACATGTTTCAAGTTCATCAACGTGTGATAGAAGTTTTTCTACTTGAAGCAATTTGTTTTGACACAACACTTGACACAACTTTCTCAGCAAGAAAATGTACTTTTACACCAGCACCAACCTCTCCTACCTGGCAAGTGTGGAATGGGAGGGGATTGAAAATATAATGGTCACATGATGACATTTGTGTTCCGTTGCCTATAGAAACAAGGGGTGTCTCACATTGCCCCCTGTCCCACATTACCCTGCCCCTAATGTAGTAGACATACAGTAAGTTCTCTACTATGGGACAAAGTCTTACTTTTGACACTTTAATTTGCTAATTTCATGTATTTGTTTTTTCGCTGATTTATGGGCAATGTCCACCTAAACTCATAACTTTCCCGGGTTTGTTTTGTTCACAAACATACATATTCCGACAGTGGTGGATGGTAGAGTGGGTCATCACACGATCGGACGGTCAGGGGTTCAAATCCCGGCTCCTGCAGGTGCACACTGTCAACAAGGCTTCTGCACATTTGTGTGTGTAATAGGTAGTTATGTGCAGATGTCACACTTACATAATTGTGTCTGTATCAAAGTGTTGGTAGGCGACATTGTACAGGCGCCATATTGTAAATGATCATTTGAGGTTCTAACTATATCCACTGGTTCACTATGAAGCATTTTTCACATTTCTTTTATTTGCACACCTTTCACTTTCAGACAAAAACAGTCTGAATCGTAAACACTTGATCTAAAATCATTGTACTTCAGTAAACCCCTTAACACCGTGTGTCGTATTATCTGAGTGAGAGGCGGGACATGGCCTCACTGCAGACCCTCCAGAACATCCTGAAGGACAGTTCCTCTGACCCCTCCACTTGCTCTTGTTCAACTGGCGCCCCCTGCTGTGTATTGGGTGCGACACTACATGATACAAAGTGACACAGTGAAAGTGTTGGTCATGTGACTTTTCTTCAAACGATAGGCTCATGACACAGCTCGGCTGAGGTGCTGTTAGCCCATCACTAATATGTGAAGGTGTCCACCCTCGTCAGTCATTGTAACACACTTGTTCAGGAAGCTCTGTGCTGCTGCTCAGTCTCCAGGCAGAGCAGCTGGTGCCTCCACAATCAGTGTCAGGAAGAGAACCAGTGTCCACACTCACAGCTCAGTCAGATCCAGAGTCAGTGGGAACAGTGTCTCAGGAGTGCACAAGCTTTTAAGGAACAGGCCACCGTTATTACATGCTGAGATATGTTCTTACCTGAGCTTAGACGAGTTGATGCGTACCTGACGAGTCACGCAAATGTTGTTAGCGTTCAGCCTCTCCCAGCATAGGTATAGTCCCAAACTGGGGTGAAGCTAGAACCTAAGGTGTTCCAGGTTTTCCCGATTTAAATACAGTTACGTGAGCCTTTACATGATCCAAGTCTTGTTACACAAAATTAAACATGTCCATTTTCTAAGCCGATAAAAAGGGAAACTATATTGTAAGGTGTAATAACAAAGGAGCACTTGGATTACTGTGATCATGTTGTTGGTGTGTAGTGTTACTATACAATATTGAACCTTAAATGGTTAAATATGTACCACCTACAGTCTGAGTAACAGAAAAAAGATAAGAAACACTCCTGACTCAAACAATGAAGAACTAATAAGGGTATCACTTTATTTTACAGTACCTTGATACATTGTGCCTAACTACATTTAGTACAATGCAATGTGCTCTTTAACAATCTGTAATAAGTTGTACCTATGGGCTAGATACACAGTAAAATAATGTGTATTAGTACTTTGTAGGTACATAATGTAATAGGACACGAGACCCTTAGGGGTAAGGGCTTAAGGTTAGGGTTAGAGTTAGAATTATGTCTTATTACATTATGTACTTACAAACTACAAATACATATTATTCCATTGTGTATCTAACTCATAGGTACAACTTATTACACATGGTTACAGAGCACATTACACTGTACTAAATGTTGTTAGGTACAATGTATCAAGGGTACTGTAAAATAAAGTGTTACCCAGATAAGTATCATCAGTGTTGAGAATACTTAGTTACAGAACACTGAATACTTGTATTAAAATTTATTTTGCAACAGTTTTGTTACTTTGTCCAATGAGAGTACTGTGTCCTGAATACTTTCACATGACTGTAACATGTAGCTACGCTTGTTTCAACCATTATGAACTTATTTGCCTCTCATTAGGGACACAAAAAAGTACAAATGTAAAAATGCAAACTGGGAGCACGGTACACATGAACGTAAGGAGTTTTACATCTGAATTTGTTTCTTTGGAGGAGAACTATAGAGCTTTACATTTCCCTGGTTGATATGACCTATTCTTTATTATTAATATTTATGAAATTACTACTTTCATTTGAGTAAAATAACAGTATTCTAAATACTCTCTAATGAAAGAGTAACTGTACCTCAATACAGTTACTCAAAATTAGTATTGTGAATATGTATTCTAAATACTAATACTAATAAAGTACTTTAACAGTACTGAATGTAGAGACCTGTATCTGAACAATACTTTGATTGGTGCCCATTTTCTACATTATTCATTGATTTATTGATCTAGAATTCAAAAGCAGAAATAATATTCATCCATTTTATAGAAGACTGATACTGTTATTTAACAAAAGAAATAGAACTATTTTTTTTTATCATCTGAGCTGGGACAACGAAGTCACTTTAGTGCCGTTTCAGGACCCACTAGCCAGTACCACTAGTACTTTACAAAACTGTAACATATTCAGATATTGATGGCACTGTACATACTTAATCTCATGAATGAAGCTCGCTGTCAACATATATTTGAAAGTCCTACATGCAGTGTTTAAAGCCTTAAGACTGACACACACAGTGAAGCTTCTCTGCTGGCAGTGCAACAGCCTGACATTCCTGCCCTGGCCCTTCTCACCCAACACCACGTCACTCTGTAAAATGGTCCGCAGCTGTCGCCTTCCGTCCGCCCAAAGTGCATCTGCAAACAGATCACACTACTCCACAGTGAGGACAACGTTTCAGGCTCAAAGTTTGTGTGCAAAGATTGTTTTTCCAAGACTACATGGAGCTAAAAGAGGCACTTAAAACATTGATGAGGAACAGCCTTCATGAAGCCTCCACTAAAGCAGCAGCACTGGTGACCAAGTAAAACGTCAAACAGGCCCGGGCACAAACTTGTTTTATTGTAGCATTTGAAGACATGAGCTGAACAGTAGGATGATGCGCACACACACTAACTCGCGCACGCACGCACGCACACACGCACACATTATTATATTATTATAGGCTTGGGTGGGCAGTGCCAGCGCTCTCGCCTGATCTGCACTGACAATCAGCACTTGGTTCTCCTCGTGTGTCCAAGGAGCAGCAGCTTGTCCTGTGTTCTGAGTGGAGTCACACACATGGTCCAGTTCAGCTGGCTGGGGCATAGGGGTGAGGTGGTGCTGTCTCTCTCTTCCTCATTCCAAAATGACTCTTCATTAGACTTCTCATTCACAGTCCTTCTACTTTCACTCTGCAACGTCACTAGTGCCTGCCTGGCTCCTTCATGCAGGAAAGGCCCCTCTTGGCAGCTAGATCGCACAGTCCTCCACTGTGGGCACAAGAGCGTGTGCAGATAGCGTCAATACAAATCAAATCACCATTCAAGCAAATACACACACATGCAGCGCACAAAAACACACACATGTAATGTACGTGTAGCAGTCACACATGTGTCCCGGGAAACATGAAGAAAAAAGTAACTGTGTACCTGAGATCATTTTTGGTCAAGTAAGAAAGTGGACAAAAATGATTGCTAGACCAACATTGATGAGCATCACCAGAGCCACCAGGATGGAGTTGGGACCCTGAAAGAGAAACATGGCATTTGTGTCTCTATAATGAAATGATAACTGAAAATACAGGAACATGTACCAATAATCAGGATTTATATCACTACTATACTTGACTGTACAGCGTGTCACGGTCTTAAAGCCCTTCACACAGGGAGGTGTTTGCTGTTCCAGGTTATGTGGGAGGTTAGGTGTCCTGCACTTTGGTCGTAACAAACAGAAACGTCTTTGGTACAACTTATTCTGTATCTTGCGCACAGATCTGAGCCTACGTGCACTGATTATGACCACAGCATGAGCCTTTCACAGTCATCTATGAATACTATTTGTGACTTCAGAAGGGAACATGGAACACTGGTTCTGTGGGGATTTCCAGGACTGACTGACTGACTCTCTCACAGTGTTGGGGAGAATACTTTAAATACTGAATACTTGCCTTAAAATGTATTTTGTAACGTATTCCGTTACTTTGGCAATCAGAGTATTGTATTCTGAATACTTTGAATACTTTTAGAATACTTTCACATTGATCGTCATTATATTTATGTATAAATATACATATTATAATATAATATAATATATATAATATACATATTTATGTATAAATATAATTACAAAAATGAAGACTATGATTGTTGGAAGACCTGTTATAAACTCACTTATCATTAATGGTGAACTCTTTAACTCTCTTTACAAATGGAGCAGCAGATACAGCATCATGTGACACATCATGTGACACATCATGTGACACATGTGCTGTGTTTATGAACTATGGCATCAGGCATTTTAAATCTTTATTTCATTTTAGGAGGAAAAACAGGTCCTCATTAAAAGTTCTTTCATAATGTTGTGCAATATGGAGCTAAAATATAATGACTGAGTACTGGGATGGATTCCCTTCATATTTGGAAAGAAACTGTATTCTAAATACTTTCAAATGTAAGTGACTTTACCAGAACACAGTTACTCAAAATGAGTATTGTAAATACGTATTCAACATATCCACAGTAATGTGGAAACTCAGGGAAGTTCTCTTCTAATATTTAGTCTATGATCAAAGGTGAGCCTTATGTGACCCCTCAGGCTTTAAGGGACTAGATGCAAGTTGGTCATTTTTTATACTCACTACTGCCACCTCAGGTCTTATGCGTAACTGCAGCTTCTATATTAAGCTCGCGCAGGATTTTAGATGCAGTTGTGGTGAACAGGTCTGAGCTCCTTCTACACATTAGGACATGGCTGGAACATGTAGGGTGAGGAAAAGACATAATTTTAACATGTTTTAACTCTGTCTAGTCCCTTTAAGCCTTCTGTGCCCTACATCCAAGTATAACTTTTAAGGCCATTGAACGTGACATGTGGGGCAGTAGCTGATGCCGAGGAGACGGCCTCTTCCCACAGAGAGGAAACCGCTTTTTTGTGATGATGTCCAGCAACGACAGCTCATAAAACTCTTGGCAAGCAACAAGATGGACGGTAAACAAGTCTACCCTTGGCTTAAAAGTTGGCAGGGGCTGCTCTATAGCTTGTTTTTGGGCAGCAGAGACAATCCCCACGCCAATAGTTTCTATGGAGGATATCCAGATAATGTCTGGTAGCAATGGTTGCTCTGAGGTATGACTGGACAATGACCGTTCAGGGGAGGGGTTTGGCAAAGAGACCTGTCTGACAGAGTGCTACATAGGACTAATGCATTATAATGATGATTATTATTACTATTAATTCACAGGTTGTTCGGTATTATTGATTCTGTTCTCACCGTCTCCTCTTCCATTACTTCGGAAACAATTTCCATACTGGCTTTCTTGGTCTCTGCCAGGCTCTTTGGTTTGGTAGACTCCTGTCGTTTGGGCTTGGCGTCAGCAGGTTTGGGGGCGTCCTTTGGAGGGGTTGGAGATGGGCTGGGGGCTGCTGGAGCCTTGCTGACTGCAGGGCCAAATGTTTTAGACGGAGGCGGTAAGCGGGCCAGACTGGAGGGGTGGAAGTCATCCTCAAGGCCTTCCAGCTCCTCGGGGGGAGGCAGTTTGACGTCAGCCTTGACGTAGTAGCTGTGGAACTGTGAATGGATCTGTCCGTTACTGGAGCTGGAGCTGGCAGAGGGAGGGGCCGGTTTGAGAGGGAGGGGCAGTGGTTGGGTCGGTTTCACTTCCTGTTTGAGGGACAATTTGGATGCAGCCTTTGAGATGCCTGCCAAAAAGTGGAGAGGTATTTATAAGGAAAACATTCAAATAAAACCTTAGACATGCATACAGTTTAGGAACAACTTTCATGCTATGGATTTTCATTATTTTCAACACTATTTCCACTGTGAGATTCTCTTGAAGAGAAATAGAAAAGAGTGAAATAACAAAATATGTTTCATATTTTACCCTTCATTCTTGGCATTTTCACAATGAGCTTCATAAGGTCGTCCCTAAACAGTCTGTGAAGTCAAAACAATTTCTGGTGACGACATTATGAAGCCCGTTGAGAAAAGTGCAAAGCAATAATGAAATCAATTCTTGGTTGAAAACACAACTCCAAATGTGCTCCAAACGCCTTCAGTGATGATCTATAATGGAAATATACCCGCAAATTAATGAATTAATGTCCCAACTCCAAATTTATCCGTGAAGCAGATTGAGTGAAAATCTTTCACTTTGTGGTGCCAACGCCACATTTAGTAGGAATGAAATATGACCAACATGCCATTCAACAAACCCTACCTGCAGAGACAGCCTCAGGAGTGGGAGGCTTGTTCTCCTTTCCAGGCTTGGCAGGGGGGATCTTGGTTGGTGCAGGGGGAGGAGGGGGGGGAGAAGGGGAAGGCGGGGGGCTGGGTGCTGGGCTCTCGGTGGGAGACTGTGACGGAGTGGTGCCTTTCCGGTAAAAATGAGGGCTTCCTGATGGAGACTTCTTTTTCTCCTCAACCACCTCCTTCACCTCCACCGGCTCATTGTACTTCTGCCGGATGTAGTCAGGACCTGAAACATTTGTCGAAGTTAAAGGAAACATTTCATTCACACATGTTTGAGCTATCCTGTCTACTAAGGCTGTTGATGATTTGGCTCAAAGTGTGTTCATTGTGGTGCCATTTGCTGTTAACTCAAAATGAAACCTTGTATTTTCAGTTTCTCATTGCCATAGGGATGCTGATGTTTATAAGTCATAATTATGTGTAATATGTCCAATTTAAATCTCACACTTCTACTGGACAGAAATGACCAGACTCCAAAATTGGGATAGAAAGCGCGGCAGAACGCAGAGTGAGCAGGTTTGGGATTACCCGGCTGGTGGAAGTTTGGAGACAGCTCTCTGGCCACTATTCGGGCAATGTCGGAGTCTTGATTGGCCGACTGGGCGGCCTGGTCAGCAGCATCCCCTTTGGCACGGGCGTGAGCCGTCCTGCAACACAAGCATTCATACGTTATGGACTACTTTAGATATCATGTTCTTGGACTTACACTGGGCCCTGTGATAGAAGCGGTTCCCCTCTGGATCCAAATGATGCACAAACAGGGTACAGGCGAGGTCCAAAAGAGGTACAGGCGAGGTCCAAATGATGCACAAACAAGGTACAGGCGAGTTCCAACAGAGGTACAGGCGAGGTCCAAAAGAGGTACAGGCGAGGTCCAAAAGAGGTACAGGCGAGGTCCAAATGATGCACAAACAAGGTACAGGCGAGGTCCAAAAGAGGTACAGGCGAGGTCCAAAAGAGGTCTAAAAGAGGTACAGGCGAGGTACAAGCGAGGTCCGTTCTTGACCTCATGGCCTGCACCCTTCTCTGGCTTAATTTTTAGGGTGATGAAATGGGATGATGCTTTTGAGTTGATCACACTTAAGTAAAGCAAAGTATACAGTAAAGAAGAAACTTTATGAACATAATAACATAGTTGTTTGAAAAAAACATAAAAATGGTGCTGAAATATGATCTTGACCACAAACTCTCTTGTGTGAAGAAGTTGCACAGTTATAGAAGTCTAAGTCAATTTGAAGCATAAGCAGCCTTCTGCCCTTTTTGTTTGGTAAAAGCAGCTCAAAAGGTAAAGACAAGATTTAAGGATTTGTCATTATGGGACTTCAGAATGAAGCTATAATTCAAATAATCAATCAAATGTATTCATATTATATCCCAACACTTTACATGGAAGGTTTTGACTTCCTGCAGTGTGTGACGTGTCTTCAAAGTTGATTGACACAAATTTTGGAGGCCATTGTCCTTCCGGTGGAGGTCAGATGACAGCGCCATCTGCTGTCCTACGTCTTAAGTTCAGCATCCCAGATGTGCACAGGCATATAAGCCCCATATATCCCGGATCACTGTCCCACACATATCCGTATTTTAATGCCTCCTTTATCCAGTGACGGTGTTCATTGTCCTGATGATTTTAGCAGAATGTAGTTTCCCCTTTTCCAATGATTGGAGATGTTGGCTTTGAACTACATTTGCTCAGCATTTTGTTCAGGTGCTTGTGTGCATGTTTGCACTCCATGGGAGAGTGCAGGGATGGAGCAGTCCAGAGTGCCGGGTGTGAAAACCTGATAAGCACAACAGGTTTCTGTCTAATGCAGTTATCTTTCATTATAATAAGAAACTATTATATTGTATTACACACAGGTTAATCTCAGATAATGTGATGCATCATGTCCCATGACACATGGCCGTCACCTTGGTCACAGACAGAGGTATCGAGTGACCGGTCCTACAGCCAGACTTCACACAGCTGAGAGCATTAGCTCACTCGACCTCCACGTGAGCGACTGCGTTTCAAACGTGCCATTTTCAATTCCATGTTAGTGTTGTCATGGTCTAATCAATGGTGCTGTGTTGTTGTAGAGAAATCCATGTTTTAAAGTGTGAACAGCTGCTCCACCATTCCACACCTGCTCTCTCCTCCTACAGTCCTCTCTCTCTCTCTCCCCTACTGCAGCCTGCTCTCTCTCTCTCCTCCTACAGTCTTCTCTCTCTCCCTGTCCTCCTGCAGCCTGCTCTCTCTCCTCCTACAGTCTTCTCTCTCTCCCCTACTGCAGCCTGCTCTCTCTCTCCTCCTACAGTCTTCTCTCTCTCCCCTACTGCAGCCTGCTCTCTCTCTCTCCTCCTACAGTCTTCTCTCTCTCCTCCTACAGTCTTCTCTCTCTCCTCCTACAGTCTTCTCTCTCTCCTCCTACAACCTGCTCTCTCTCTCCTCCTACAGCCTGCTCTCTCTCTCCTGCAGTCTGCTCTCTTTCTCTCTCTCCTCCTGCAGCCTGCTCTCTCTCTCTGTCCTCCTGCAGTCTGCTCTCTCTCTCCTCCTGCAGTCTGCTCTCTCTCTCTCTCTCCTCCTACAGCCTGCTCTCTCTCCTCCTGCAGTCTGCTCTCTCTCTCTCTCCTCCTGCAGCCTGCTCTCTCTCTCCTCCTACAGTCTGCTCTCTCTCTCCTCCTACAGCCTGCTCTCTCTCTCCTCCTGCAGCCTGCTCTCTCTCTCCTCCTGCAGTCTGCTCTCTCTCCCCTACTGCAGCCTGCTCTCTCTCTCTCCTCCTGCAGTCTGCTCTCTCTCTCTCTCTCCTCCTACAGCCTGCTCTCTCTCCTCCTGCAGTCTGCTCTCTCTCTCTCTCCTCCTACAGCCTGCTCTCTCTCCTCCTGCAGTCTGCTCTCTCTCTCTCTCCTCCTGCAGCCTGCTCTCTCTCTCCTCCTGCAGCCTGCTCTCTCTCTCCTCCTGCAGTCTGCTCTCTCTCCCCTACTGCAGCCTGCTCTCTCTCTCTGTCCTCCTGCAGTCTGCTCTCTCTCTCCTCCTGCAGTCTGCTCTCTCTCTCTCTCTCCTCCTACAGCCTGCTCTCTCTCCTCCTGCAGTCTGCTCTCTCTCTCTCTCCTCCTACAGCCTGCTCTCTCTCTCCTCCTACAGTCTGCTCTCTCTCTCCTCCTACAGCCTGCTCTCTCTCTCCTCCTACAGTCTGCTCTCTCTCTCTCCTCCTGCAGCCTGCTCTCTCTCTCCTCCTACAGTCTGCTCTCTCTCTCTCCTCCTACAGCCTGCTCTCTCTCCTCCTGCAGTCTGCTCTCTCTCTCTCCTCCTGCAGCCTGCTCTCTCTCCCCTACTGCAGCCTGCTCTCTCTCTCTCTCCTCCTGCAGTCTGCTCTCTCTCTCTCCTCCTGCAGCCTGCTCTCTCTCTCTCCTCCTGCAGCCTGCTCTCTCTCTCCTCCTACAGTCTGCTCTCTCTCTCTGTCCTCCTGCAGCCTGCTCTCTCTCTCTCCTCCTGCAGTCTGCTCTCTCTCTCTCCTCCTGCAGCCTGCTCTCTCTTTCTCCTCCTGCAGCCTGCTCTCTCTTTCTCCTCCTGCAGTCTGCTCTCTCTCTCCTCCTGCAGCCTGCTCTCTCTTTCTCCTCCTGCAGCCTGCTCTCTCTTTCTCCTCCTGCAGTCTGCTCTCTCTCTCCTCCTACAGTCTGCTCTCTCTCTCTCGCCTCCTGCAGTCTGCTCTCTCTCTCTCTCCTTCTGCAGTCTGCTCTCTCTCTCTCTCCTCCTGCAGTCTGCTCTCTCTCTCTCTCCTTCTGCAGTCTGCTCTCTCTCTCTCCTCCTGCAGTCTGCTCTCTCTCTCTCCTCCTGCAGTCTGCTCTCTCTCTCTCCTCCTGCAGTCTGCTCTCTCTCTCTCCTCCTGCAGTCTGCTCTCTCTCCTCCTGCAGCCTGCTCTCTCTCTCCTTCTGCAGTCTGCTCTCTCTCTCTCCTCCTACAGTCTGCAGTCTGCTCTCTCTCTCTCCTCCAGCAGCCTGCTCTCTCTCTCTCCTCCTGCAGTCTGCTCTCTCTCTCTCTCTCCTCCTGCAGTCTGCTCTCTCTCTCTCTCTCCTCCTGCAGTCTGCTCTCTCTCTCTCTCCTCCTGCAGTCTGCTCTCTCTCTCTCTCTCCTCCTGCAGTCTGCTCTCTCTCTCTCTCCTCCTGCAGTCTGCTCTCTCTCTCTCTCTCCTCCTGCAGTCTGCTCTCTCTCTCTCTCCTCCTGCAGTCTGCTCTCTCTCTCTCTCCTCATACAGCCTGCTCTCTCTCCTCCTGCAGTCTGCTCTCTCTCTCTCTCCTCTTACAGCCTGCTCTCTCTCCTCCTACAGTCTGCTCTCTCTCTCTTCCTGCAGTCTGCTCTCTCTCTCTCTCCTCCTGCAGTCTGCTCTCTCTCTCTCCTCCTGCAGTCTGCTCTCTCTCTCCTCCTACAGCCTGCTCTCTCTCTCCTCCTGCAGCCTGTCTCTCCTCCTGCAGCCTACTCTCTCTCTCTCCTCCTGCAGCCTGCTCTCTCACTCTCCTCCTGCAGTCTGCTCTCTCTCTCCTCCTGCAGCCTGCTCTCTCTTTCTCCTCCTGCAGCCTGCTCTCTCTTTCTCCTCCTGCAGTCTGCTCTCTCTCTTCTCCTACAGTCTGCTCTCTCTCTCTCGCCTCCTGCAGTCTGCTCTCTCTCTCTCTCCTTCTGCAGTCTGCTCTCTCTCTCTCTCCTCCTGCAGTCTGCTCTCTCTCTCTCTCCTTCTGCAGTCTGCTCTCTCTCTCTCCTCCTGCAGTCTGCTCTCTCTCTCTCCTCCTGCAGTCTGCTCTCTCTCTCTCCTCCTGCAGTCTGCTCTCTCTCTCTCCTCCTGCAGTCTGCTCTCTCTCCTCCTGCAGCCTGCTCTCTCTCTCCTTCTGCAGTCTGCTCTCTCTCTCTCCTCCTACAGTCTGCAGTCTGCTCTCTCTCTCTCCTCCAGCAGCCTGCTCTCTCTCTCTCCTCCTGCAGTCTGCTCTCTCTCTCTCTCTCCTCCTGCAGTCTGCTCTCTCTCTCTCTCTCCTCCTGCAGTCTGCTCTCTCTCTCTCTCCTCCTGCAGTCTGCTCTCTCTCTCTCTCTCCTCCTGCAGTCTGCTCTCTCTCTCTCTCCTCCTGCAGTCTGCTCTCTCTCTCTCTCTCCTCCTGCAGTCTGCTCTCTCTCTCTCTCCTCCTGCAGTCTGCTCTCTCTCTCTCTCCTCTTATAGCCTGCTCTCTCTCCTCCTGCAGTCTGCTCTCTCTCTCTCTCCTCTTACAGCCTGCTCTCTCTCCTCCTACAGTCTGCTCTCTCTCTCTTCCTGCAGTCTGCTCTCTCTCTCTCTCCTCCTGCAGTCTGCTCTCTCTCTCTCCTCCTGCAGTCTGCTCTCTCTCTCCTCCTACAGCCTGCTCTCTCTCTCCTCCTGCAGCCTGTCTCTCCTCCTGCAGCCTACTCTCTCTCTCTCCTCCTGCAGCCTGCTCTCTCACTCTCCTCCTGCAGCCTGCTCTCTCTCTCTCCTCCTGCAGCCATCTCTCCTCCTACAGTCTGCTCTCTCTCTCTCCTCCTACAGTCTGCTCTCTCACTCTCCTCCTGCAGCCTATCTCTCCTCCTACAGTCTGCTCTCTCTCTCTCCTCCTACAGTCTGCTCTCTCACTCTCCTCCTGCAGCCTATCTCTCCTCCTACAGCCTGCTCTCTCTCTCTCCTCCTACAGTCTGCTCTCTCTCTCTCCTCATGCAGCCTGCTCTCTCTCTCCTCATGCAGCCTGCTCTCTCCTCCTGCAGCCTGCTCTCTCTCTCCTCCTGCAGCCTGCTCTCTCTCTCCTTATGCAGCCTGCTCTCTCTCCTTATGCAGCCTGCTCTCTCTCCTCCTGCAGCCTGCCCTCTCTCTCTCCTCATGCAGCCTGCTCTCTCTCCTCATGCAGCCTGCTCTCTCTCCTTATGCAGCCTGCTCTCTCTCCTCATGTAGCCTGCCCTCTCTCTCTCCTCATGCAGCCTGCTCTCTCTCCTTAAGCAGCCTGCTCTCTCTCCTTAAGCAGCCTGCTCTCTCTCCTTATGCAGCCTGCTCTCTCTCCTTATGTAGCCTGCTCTCTCTCTCCTTATGCAGCCTGCTCTCTCTCCTCCTGCAGCCTGCCCTCTCTCTCTCCTCATGCAGCCTGCTCTCTCTCCTCATGCAGCCTGCTCTCTCTCTCCTCATGCAGCCTGCTCTCTCTCTCCTCATGCAGCCTGCTCTCTCTCTCCTCCTGCAGCCTGCTCTCTCTCTCCTTATGCAGCCTGCTCTCTCTCTCCTCATGCAGCCTGCTCTCTCTTCTTATGCAGCTGTCTCTCTCCTCACGCAGCCTGCTCTCTCTCCTCCTGCAGCCTGCTCTCTCTCTCCTCATGCAGCCTGCTCTCTCTCCTTATGCAGCCTGCTCTCTCTCCTTATGCAGCCTGCTCTCTCTCCTTATGCAGCCTGCTCTCTCTCCTTATGCAGCCTGCTCTCTCTCCTCCTGCAGCCTGCCCTCTCTCTCTCCCCTCATGCAGCCTGCTCTCTCTCCTCCTGCAGCCTGCTCTCTCTCTCCTCATGCAGCCTGCTCTCTCTCTCCTCATGCAGCCTGCTCTCTCTCTCCTCCTGCAGCCTGCTCTCTCTCTCCTTATGCAGCCTGCTCTCTCTCTCCTCATGCAGCCTGCTCTCTCTTCTTATGCAGCTGTCTCTCTCCTCACGCAGCCTGCTCTCTCTCCTCCTGCAGCCTGCTCTCTCTCTCCTCATGCAGCCTGCTCTCTCTCCTCCTGCAGCCTGCTCTCCCTCTCCTCCTGCAGCCTGCTCTCTCTCCTCCTGCGGCCTGCCCTCTCTCTCCTCCTGCAGCCTGCTCTCTCTTCTTATGCAGCCGGCTCTCTCTCCTCATGCAGCCTGCTCTCTCTCTCCTCCTGCAGCCTGCTCTCTCTCTCCTCCTGCGGCCTGCCCTCTCTCTCTCCTCCTGCAGCCTGCTCTCTCTCCTTATGCAGCCTGCTCTCTCTCCTTATGCAGCCTGCTCTCTCTCTCCTCCTGCGGCCTGCCCTCTCTCTCTCCTCCTGCAGCCTGCTCTCTCTCCTCATGCAGCCTGCTCTCTCTCTCCTCCTGCGGCCTGCCCTCTCTCTCCTCCTGCAGCCTGCTCTCTCTTCTTATGCAGCCTGCTCTCTCTCTCCTCCTGCAGCCTGCTCTCTCTCTTCTCCTGCAGTTTGCTCTGTCTCTCTCCTCCTGCAGCCTGCTCTCTCTCCTCATGCAGCCTGCTCTCTCTCTCCTCCTGCGGCCTGCCCTCTCTCTCTCCTCCTGCAGCCTGCTCTCTCTCTCCTCCTGCAGCCTGCCCTCTCTCTCTCCTCATGCAGCCTGCTCTCTCTCCTCATGCAGCCTGCTCTCTCTCCTTATGCAGCCTGCTCTCTCTCCTTATGCAGCCTGCTCTCTCTCCTCCTGCAGCCTGCCCTCTCTCTCTCCCCTCATGCAGCCTGCTCTCTCTCCTCCTGCAGCCTGCTCTCTCTCTCCTCATGCAGCCTGCTCTCTCTCTCCTCATGCAGCCTGCTCTCTCTCTCCTCCTGCAGCCTGCTCTCTCTCTCCTTATGCAGCCTGCTCTCTCTCTCCTCATGCAGCCTGCTCTCTCTTCTTATGCAGCTGTCTCTCTCCTCACGCAGCCTGCTCTCTCTCCTCCTGCAGCCTGCTCTCTCTCTCCTCATGCAGCCTGCTCTCTCTCCTCCTGCAGCCTGCTCTCCCTCTCCTCCTGCAGCCTGCTCTCTCTCCTCCTGCGGCCTGCCCTCTCTCTCCTCCTGCAGCCTGCTCTCTCTTCTTATGCAGCCGGCTCTCTCTCCTCATGCAGCCTGCTCTCTCTCTCCTCCTGCAGCCTGCTCTCTCTCTCCTCCTGCGGCCTGCCCTCTCTCTCTCCTCCTGCAGCCTGCTCTCTCTCCTTATGCAGCCTGCTCTCTCTCCTTATGCAGCCTGCTCTCTCTCTCCTCCTGCGGCCTGCCCTCTCTCTCTCCTCCTGCAGCCTGCTCTCTCTCCTCATGCAGCCTGCTCTCTCTCTCCTCCTGCGGCCTGCCCTCTCTCTCCTCCTGCAGCCTGCTCTCTCTTCTTATGCAGCCTGCTCTCTCTCTCCTCCTGCAGCCTGCTCTCTCTCTTCTCCTGCAGTTTGCTCTGTCTCTCTCCTCCTGCAGCCTGCTCTCTCTCCTCATGCAGCCTGCTCTCTCTCTCCTCCTGCGGCCTGCCCTCTCTCTCTCCTCCTGCGGCCTGCCCTCTCTCTCTCCTCCTGCGGCCTGCTCTCTCTTCCCTTTTTTTCTTTTGGTTACGCAGTGCATATAGGAAATCAGTTTTTACATTAACTTTGCTAAGAATGGAATGGAAGCTTTATGACACAGGTCACCCAAAGCGCTTCACACAGTTTTGGGCAAACATCTGCCACCTTTCATTCATGCATACATCATCCCCGGGAACACTTAATCCGTACCGGATTGTGCTGTATCACCGGGAAATAGAAATGTTTATTACATTGATTATGGGGTAGGCGTATATAAGCTTTCATCAGCCTACTCCTTTTTTGAGCTTCTATAACAAATAAAATATAATGAAATGACCAACTTGTATCTAGTCTCTTTAACAGACAATAAGATTACTAAAACTACTGGAAAAGGACGATCCACATTATTAAGCAGATCACCATTTTCAATCAAAATGGGAAAGAAAAAGGATCTCTCTGCTGATGAAAAGCGTGAAACAGTTGAATGCCTTGGTCTAGGTATGAAACCCTTCAATATTTCATGAAAGATTAAGCGTAATCATCGTACTGATAAGAGATTTGTGGCTGATTCAGAGCACACTCGGGTTTGTGCAGATAAAGGCACAATGAGGACAGTTTCTGCCAGACAAATACATCAGATCAAGAGAACAGCTGCTACAAAGCAGCAAACAGGTATTTGAAGCTGCTGGTGCCTTTGGAGTCTCCCGAACATCAAGGTGTAGGACCCTCCAGAGGCAATGCAAGGAAATGCAAAGGGAAACAATAATTCTCTTAAAATACTTAAATAGCTTGAATAATAAAACAAATAAGCACAAAGGAATTTGGGGACCTACTATAGACGGAAAAAATATTAATGACGCTGCCACAATGGCAAACAAATTTAACTCGTATTTTGTGCAACCAGTAGAGGATTTGTGTATAGATTTTGTAACAACTGAAAACTTTAATTATCCATCTCCTTCTGCCTCTGCAGATTGTTTCCCTTGACAGGAGTCAGGTGGTAGGAGCAGGCAGTATTTTTAGATCTTTCAGAATGGTCAGTCATAGCCTACTACTATCCTTTAACATGAGGCAGTGGGCTGGTTCACATCTTATCTTCTGTTAAAGTTGGTTAGGATAAGTCACTGCTCTTAAGCATCCAAAGGGGCATACCACAGGGCTCTATACAGGGACCTTTGCTGTTTAGTCTTTTTATAAATGATTTGCCACTAATCTGTCCCGATGTAAATTCCCAGGATTTTTTATGCACCCGCCAAGTCACCGGAACAGTCAGCGGAGATTCTGTCCAAATGTATGGCTGAGGTCAGTCGATGGCTCATTCAAAATCAGTTGGTGCTAAATTTAACTAAAACGGCATGAATGTGTTTTTTCTATTAAAGACAAAATGTAGAGCAAATGTAAATAAAATTGGTAATGGAATTTAAATACCTTGGATTGGTCCTTGATCACCAAATAAAATTTGGCAAACATTTAAAGAAAATCTCAAGAACCATGCAAAGCATTTTAAATAGTTTCAAACTAATTAGACAGAACATTCCAAACCAGGCCGCACTCCTGTACATGCACACCATGATATTCTCACATATATCATACTGTATGACAGCATGGGCACAGGCCACTCCCTCAGCCACTAAACACTTCAGGTCATTATACAATCAAACTATAAAGATTATAGACAAGAAGCCAATCTGCTTCCATAACTGCAGTATTCTCCAGAAGTGTAAATTGTTAAGCTTTGAAAGCTTTAGTGATTTATGTTTTCTCAAACTAACTTTCAAATGTGTCAATAATCTAGCACCTGAACCACTCAGTTCATTTATACAGAGACAAAACCTGCCTTTATGTATAAACGTGAAAAGTTGTGAAACTCATTACCCACTGAACTTAAAACCATGACTGAGTTTAAAATGTTCACTTCTCCAGTTAAGTCTTGGCTGAAATCGAAACAGAAATGTACCCATCTGTAAGTAGCACTGACTTTGTGTAAATGAATGATTTATACAGTGTATACAGCGCATATAGGCAAGTTTTAATATAGTGTAGAAAGGCCCAACCAGGGACTGGAGATGAAAATTAGCCCGAGCTATAAACTCGTTGTGCATCGCATCAGCTACAAGCTTGTTTTGTACTATGTCGAACTGCAATGTCCCTGTCATATAAATAAATAAATAAAAAAACACACAGATGTAGTAAATCATTTATAAACGGACCCATTTTCTCCAGGGCCGAGCCGGCTTGAATCGTTCGGGGAGAGGTCGCACATTTGGAGCTGCAGCTGCTGATTAAATCAAGAGCACTACAAAGCCATTCAATGTTTAGTTTTGAAAAAAACTTTTGCTTATGTGTAGTATCTTTTTTGCCCAAACCAAATTTGGTCTGGTCCCGATCGGTGAAGGCTGGAGCGGCTCATGCGTTTGTAAACTAACAAATGCCACAAGAATGCAGCTTGCTGGCAAGGTTAAATCTGCGCAGCCTTGTGCAGCTGAATGTGTTATGTGCAGCTTCTACATCTGTCAACTGCCTGCTCTCTTTTTCACATTATCCCTCAGCTCGTGCTAATTTCTCTAAAACTCCATCGTGCTGCAGCTTCACAGCTTTTATTTGCAGTTTGCTGTAGCGGGACCAGGGCAATCTGTCAGAGTCCAGGCTTCACACTGGAAAGAGAACGTCAAGTATTTTAAAGTATTTTAAATTATGTCACTTTTTTAGATAATATAATCTTGATATTTCCACTCTGTAGACATTTGTTATCACTATAGAGTTCAGGATCATGATGTCATATAGCTAAGCATCATGGGATTTGCAAGTTAGGAATACAGTTTTTAGCAAATGCTAGTCTATGGAAAATGTTTGCTGGTACCCACAAACATGGCCGATTTCCAGTGTTCCATGGACAACAATCACATGATCTGACCCTAAGCTTCCATTGCTCCATTCACTTATATTCACGTCTGTCCCTCGCATGCCGGAGGGAAAAAAGCTTGTGACAGAGGAGGGAATAACCTCCTCTGTGTAAACAGTGATTATTCTAGAAGGAGTTTTATTTCACAAACTCGAGCTCTCCTCCAGCTCCTCGTGACCTGCACAGGCGGAGAGCAGCACGGTGGACTGAAGCAGAGGTGGTGGGCGTAGATGTTGCTGTCGTTTGGAGACGTCTGGAGCTGAGCGAACAGTAGGATGATGTGGAATCTAGAGCTTTGTGTTTTTCGTTTTTCGTACCGACAGTGAGAACCAGATGTTTACATTCACATTCAAAAGACCCATTTGCATTTTTTTCCTCACCGTCAGACATGAAACCAGAATTCACTTTTTTTTTTAGGTCAATTAGAATTTAAAAAAATATTTCTATTTGTCGAATGCCAGAAGAATGAGAAAGAGAATTTTTAACCCCATTTTGTATTACTTTTTACAAAACCAAAAGTTTACATACATTTCATTAATATGAATATATTAATATGAGAGGGTTTTGATGTTGGTGTCCTCCACACATGACGCTGTTTGTTCCTCCCCAATAATTCAACTTTGGTTTGTGAAAGACCTTTTGGATGCTCCACAGAACTACTGGACAAAGTATACAGAGGACTGTTGACCGAAAGTTGAATAGTTTGGGAGAAACAACATTCGTGGAATAAGTTAGTGAACCCCTGTACTAAATATCTGGCTGATCCTTCTTTTGCTGTAATAACTGCTTTTCTGTAGTGAGATTCGCTCTCCTGTGAATGTTTACATGTTATGGCCAACAAAAATAAGATAAACTGTAAATATTTGGGTGGTATTAGTTCAGGCAGACACTGTTCAATCATTCCTGTGATTTTGATTAAGCTCAGACCACATTTAGGGCCAGATCTTGTGGTTCATAGCGCAGGCTGTAGAGCAGACGAGTACGCAGACGGGTGGCGCTCCTTGCAATCTTCAGTGTCATACCTGGCGCAAAAAGTGGGCAGGACAGGAGGGGGGGACAGACTCGCATTGCGAAGTTGTGGTGCCGCCCCCTCCCCATGCTTCCCCCAGACCTGCGGAAGGCGGTGGGTTGCGAGGGGGGGTTCTCCTGTAAATGCGTAACATGCATGATGCAGCGCGCAATGTTTAATAAAGATAAAAGGAATAAAAGTGTCCCTCCGCTGCTGCAGCCACTCACTGCAGATCCAAGATGAGCGGGCGGGGAAAGAGAGGCAGCAGCCTCGCGTTGGACACCGTTCGAATGCGCAAAGTTACGAAATGTACAGGATTTAATTGATCAGAAACTGTCATATCGGCTGCAGAGGAGTGGCAGAGTTATGCAGCAGTTGCAAGAAAACTGTAGCGTATTGGAACATTTGAGCTACAACTGCAGGATTCTTGGAGTGGCTGAATTGGAAAAAAAATAAGTTACTCTGCGCCCTTTTGAACTGAGCTGTGGCTCCACAAGGAGCATCATCAGGAGGTAAAGACTGACACACGATGGAAATGTCACCTTAAAACGCAGATTGGACGTGGTGTTGTGGCACTTGAAGGCGTGTGTGGTTTATTTATGGAAAACTGTTTTGGTGTTAGGGGTGTGCGCGTTGATCTACTTTATCAAAGTAAGCCTGTGCGTAACCTACGCTCAAACAGACTTTTCAAGGCAATTTTGCTTTTGTTTCAATTTGATGTCGATTCTAAGGAAGAAGACAAGGCAGCGCGATGTAAAGAGGAACATAATATGAAGGCTGCCACAGAAGAGCGGTTCCAAGTGCTGCTTGTAATGAACCACGCCTCAGTCGGCCTCTTTTTCTTAAATAACGCCCTCTCCCTAGTGGCGCAGCCTTTAGCGCAACATGCAAGATCGCGCGTGTACCACGTTGCGTTTAGAGTTGCGCACGGACTGTCACAAGATCTGGCCGATAGTGACTGACTCACCACACTGACAGAGACAGTGCTTTATTGCATTACCTTGAAACAGCGATCTCCACTTTGGTTCTGGCGATGGCCGCAGCCCTGATAGCGCCTTCGATCGCCCGGTCTACTTTCTGTTTGGTTTTGGCGTTCTTCAGAGGGATGAGCTGTTTGCGGATGCCCCTGGCCAGCACGTTGTTCTTGTACTTGCCCTCCTCTTTGGTGCCTTCAGGGAAGATGGTGCAGCCGTAGCCGTGGCGCTTGTTGTTCAGCCACTCGCCCTCGTACTTCATGCCGTTGGAGCGTTCCGATACGCCAAAGCCGCTGCGCTTGTCGTTCTTCCACTCCCCCATGTAGGACTCTGTGGTGGTGGCGTCCACGTTGTCCTCCAGAGGAAGAAAGTCGTCGCCTGTGTCGCCGTCTCCAAAGCTAATGGTTGAGTTGGCGTCGCTGGAGCTGATCCGGCTCAGGGTGGTGTCACTGTGAGCCGAGCTGCGTTTGCTGGAGATGGAGGAGCGCGAGTCGGACTTCCGCAGACGCTGCAGACTTCCGAACAGAGAGCCACGCCGGAACAGGCCCTTCTTCTTCTCCGATCCCTCTCCCTCCGAGTGGAAGTTGAGCACGAAGCCTCCGCGTGTCCCGGCAGGGCTGTCAGACAGCATGTCCCGCAGCACGGTGCCATTGCTCTGCTCACTGCGGAGGGAGGACAGTGAAGTACGTAGAGGAGAGCGGATCACAGACGCCATGCCGTAAGGGACGCTTTGCCGAACCCCGTAGCCATGTCGCATACCCCCAGTCCACTGGCCCTGGTATGTACCTGCAGACACACACAGAACACACTGAGAGGACTGCTTCACAAAGAGTTTGTAAAACTGTCAAAAGAAAAAAACATTGGATGTTGGAGCCAGTTCAGAACAGTTTAATATTTGATTGTATTTAAAATGAGATGACATGTTCTTGCCCCTCCTCCTTCCTCATCAGCCAGGCTTCACATCTCACCTGTGGACTGGTGTCTGTCAGCACATTTACATGAAGCCTAATTATTTAATTTCCGGTTGACCTTTGGCTGCTGGCTCAAATCCACTCTTGCTTAGCAGTAGCCAAAGGCTAACATAATATGCTACACTACAATGTGCTACGGCGAACTGTTGTTGAAAATTGTGTAATAAACTATACATTCAATATGTGCAGCACAACATTAAAACCCGCTTGAAATGTAGCTGATGATGATTGACTATATGAGTACTTATTTCTTTTGATCGATCAGCACTAACATTAGCTGTAGCAGCTCCAATGGGAGTCTGTCTCATGGCCCAACACACATTCAGAGCGCTGATACAGCCACTAAAATCATCTTTTCTGTCATCCGTGTTGTAGTAGTGCGCAGCTTTGCTGAGCAATGGCAGTAGTCCTAAAGAAGTAGCTAACACAATGTTCATTGACAATGTGTTGTTTTTGCGTTCGGCAGCCTGACAGTTAGGGACAGCCTGTTACTTTGATTCGACTACGCTGTTACATGCTGCTCCAATCCGACCACAATCGGCCCAGGCAGGACGGCAATCGGCTCGGGGAAAAAAATGACATAGGTTTGGGCAATCCCGTTCTAGTGCGAATAGGCGAGAGATTAAAATTTCCCTTTGTCATGTCACCGCAGTGTAGACGGGTTGGTGTGACGAGGAGCTGTTTTCTGACTACAAAAACACAGAGAATTATGTTTTATTCTGAAAATAAATACATTCTCCATTTGTGTGTTCACAGCTAAAGACTAAACGTGTCACTAGAAGTAAGGAGAGAGTACAGAGAAATTCATCACTGCTCCTGGACTTTGGATCGCAGCCACGACAACATAGGGCAGGGGAAGCAACGTCAGGCCCGGGGGCCAAAAACTTTGCAATAACAATAATACAGAATGGGAACATGGGATAATCCGAACAAAACTTCCAAAACACGATGTACACTGTCCTTGTGCTTCGGTTCAGAAAATCTGTCAGTCTGTCCAACGATAAGCCTCCTGTTTTCTCAGTTTACACCGTTTTACAAAGCCATGTTTTAATTTGAGCCTGCGCTGTAGGAGATGATGCCATCAAGGCTGCAGGCACACTGCTACGCAAACGCGAACGCGCTGCAGGTAATGCCAAAATATATATATTTTTATTGGAAAGGAGGTGCGGGCCAGATTAAATTGTTTGGGTAGGGCAGTAGACTGTCACCTTTTTCACCATGTCCGAATTTGAAGCCCTGAGATTGGCAGCCTCACTTCCGTTAGTCTACCCTATGGCAGCTCAGGGCAATTTAGTCAATAAAAAAAAAAAATTGTAGCATTGCTTCACTTTGTCTTTTAAATATTTTTTAATATAGGCCTATAAATCTTATTTGACCATATTTTTTATATATATATATATATGACCTCCAGCACCTCACAGAAGATGAGGTGTTGCAGGTTCCATCATGGGAGGAGGACAGGGATTTACCACCAAAACATTATATATATATATATATATATATATATATATATATATATATATATATATATATATATATATGACAATGGGGAACAGAAGATGAGGTACTGGAGGTCCCGGCATGGGAGGACAAGCCCCTACACGGCATGTACCACCGAAACATAACTGAAGTGGCGGATATTCAGAAATCCTACCAATGGCTAGGCAGAGCCGGACTAAAGGACAGCACAGAGGCTCATCATGGCTGCACAGGAGCAGGCCTTGAGCACCAGAGCAATAGAGGCCCAGATCTATCACACCAGACAAGACTCCAGGTGTAGACTGTGCAAAGAGGCCAATGAGACAATCCAGCTTTACATAACTGCAGGGTGTAAGATGCTGCAGGGAAAGCTTACATAGAGCGCCATAACCAAGTGGCTGGTATAGTGTACAGGAACATCTGTGCAGAGTATGGGCTGGAAACCCCAAGGTCAAAGTGAGAAACACCTCCAAAGGTGGTCGAGAATGACCGAGCCAAGATCCTGTGGGACTTCCAGATACAGACGGACAGAATGGTAATGAACCAACCGGACATTGTGGTGGTGGAGAAAGAGCAGAGGAAAGCTGTTGTGGTCGACATAGCAATACCAAGACTTCAACATCAGGAAAAAGGAACACGAGAAACTAGAGAAATACCAGGGGCTCAGAGAAGAGCTGGAGAAAACCTGGAAGGTGAAGGCATCAGTGGTGCCCGTGGTCGTTGGGGCACTCGGGGCAGTGACCCCCAAACTGGAGGAGTGGCTCCAGCAGATCCCAGGAAATACATCAGACATCTCGGTCCAGAAAAGTGAAGTTCTAGGAACTGCAAAGATATTGCGCAGAAACCTCAAGCTCCCAGGCCTCTGGTAGAGGACCCGAGCTTGGAGGAAAAAGAGACCGCCCGCGGAGGGTGAGGAAGAGTTTTTTGTTGTTTTCAAAACAAGCTACTTTCTCACTGTGTGGATATCAGCACGAACTCGGGTAGAAATAAACATCACTATGCTATTTTTTGCCTCTCCCTCCTGTATTTTTCCCTTGGGCACGACAAAACACTTTGTGGGGGGAAAAAAACAAAAAAAATAAAAATCTTTTTTAGCCACAAATTGAATTAAATCGATTTTATACCCAGCCCTACTACAAACGTAGTTTACCACCACCGAGTATGGAGTAAAGAAATAATGCACAAAATTGTAAAGTAATATTGAGCGTCTATGAAAGACTACTACATTATTATTATCATTAAATCTGGAGAGTACCCCACCACACTTCGAGACATCCACAGAAACCATCAGTCACAGTTATGAGACAGTTTTATTCTTCCATCAATACAGCCTCCTTTGCATAAACTATCACTTACTTTCTAATTAACTGTACATTCAGCAAAAAGCAGACTAATGATGCATTCAATGTTTATAAATGATAAATGTTATCATAGTACCTGTCATTATTGTGGCTTGTAAATTACGTCAGCTGCATTTACAGTTACAGATACAGATATTGCACAACAATGAAAAGCTCTGACAACATTGGGCAACTGTGGGCCCAACTGTGGGCAAAGGTAATGACAAACTGTTTAGAAGAAGAAGAAGAAGATCTTTATTTATATAGCGCCTTTCACAGACATGGTCACAAAGCTCTTTACATGAGACAATTGTACATTCACTCCATACTCGGTGGTGGCAAACTATGTTTGTAGCTTCAGTTCCCCTGGGGGAGACTGTCAGAAGCGCTTTCGCGACTACACACGTCTGCGCCAACGGACCCTCTGACCACCACCATACATTCACTCACACACATCATTCATCCTGGTCTATTGTGCAGGTTTTTAGTGGTAGGGGAAACCGGAGTACCCGGAGGAAACCTACGCAGACACGGGGAGAACATGCAAACTCCACACAGAAAGGCCCCGTCCCAGGTGGGAATCGAACCCCGACCTTCTAGCTGTGAAGCGAGAGCACTAACCGCTGCGCTACCGTGCCACTGGCGCCACCATGCCGCCGCCGTTTATACTGCTCGTACTGTAGCGTAAACCGGGGAAGTCTCCTCACAGTCAGGTGGAGGAGGCTCCAAACCCGTGTGGTGCCAGGGGCCGAGTATCTGCTGCTGCTGACCAAAATCAAGGTCATTTCAATCCCATGACGCTCACATAGAAAATCACACGCACAATCAGAATTGATGCAACAAGAAGGATCTAGAGAGAAGAAGGGTCTCAAGTTCATGCTTGTGTCGTCTCCAGCCTCATCAGCAGCTGTTACTGAGACGAGTCAGGGCCTCGCCCCAATGGAGCCAACACCAAGTACTGACTGAGGGGTAACAATAACTTGAGCCTGGAGTGTAGGGGCTGTCGACATCTGCACCTGCGCAGTCGGCTGATCAGTGAACACGTTTATGCAATGTGCTTCACTCCATCTAGTTTATGTTTTTTATTTAGAAGAGCATTCCAGCCATTTTGGTGGTGAAAGCCTTATTTAGTCTGCTTCATTACCCATTGAGGAAGTCTAGATGGTCATGGCTCTAACTGTAGGGTGTTTGCCAGTAGAATAATAAAGCTCTGTGGTTTGCCTCGATAACATAGCTGACCTCAGCACCATGGGTTCACTTCTCCCACTTTCACCCTGTCCCGTCCACCCCAAATTGTTCTTGCTTTCAATTATATATTTACGGCTGGCAAGATATTGCTTGGGTATGTAACATTGAGAGTAACAACTAGAACTTGTGCCACTAAACATGGGTGAAGCTAACTGAACTGACGTGAACAGAGCGCTCTGCTGCGTTCCTTCTTGGAGACCTCTGCAGCGGGATGCCATGCCAACGTCAGGGGCGATAAAGTCCAGCTATAGCTCCCTGCGGTGGACCCTAGCCTTACTGCTTCCACTGGAGAATGTGAGAATGTGCTATTTTTAAGATGGGAGTAACTTGAGCTGGCAAAGTGTGGAGCAGCTACACAGAGCGACTCAGGTCTGGAAGGCGGAAGGAGTCTTGTCCACCTCCTGAAACTCACTCCCAACTTGAGACACTCATTTAGTTAGTTACTACAAACTTCACAGGTCAGAAGCAATACTGCACTATTTACTTCACCACATGTCCAATTACTTCGGTCAATAAAATATCCACAAGGCAAGCCATCTTGACAAGTAATAAATCAAAGTTTAATTGGGTCCCACAAATAGAAATTCCAGCATGCAGTGGGTTCCGTTTGCCTTACTCATCACACACATTTTTTTAAAAATTCTATGCCACTCTCTCTATTATTTTTTCTGATCCTCAATATCCCAAAAGCAGTTACCTGAAAAGAACAAGAACAGAAATGACAGAACAATGAAAGAGACAAGCAAGTGTAACGTCCAAATGAATCAGGCGTTTCCTGTCCTTAGACCCTTCTTCACTGTAAGGACTAAATCACAAAACAAAACTGGGAGCAAACAGAAACCTTAAGGAGAATCACAACGAAGGAGAGATCCACTCAATCGGGCGACGGTGGCACAGTTGGTGAAGCGGGTCGTCTCATGATTGGAAGGTCAGGGGTTCGAATCCCAGCTCCTGAAGATGCACACTATTGTTGTGTCTTTGGACAAGACACCTTGCTTCCAGTGTCTGCTTACACTGGTGTGTGGATGAGTGACTGGTTCCTTGATGTAAAGCACTTGGGCCTTTTTTTAAAAAGTGCTTTTCAGACAAGTGTTTTACAGATTAAAATCACTCCAACCCCCAACATGTAGATGACGATGAGTTGGTGAAAGTACTCTCTCTGGGCCTCAGGACCGATAACTAAAACTTCAGTGGTTAAGCTGGAGAAGGTTTTCTGCCATCCAGGATTTAATTTCCAAAATACAGTTAAAAAGTGCATCCATTGGCCTGGTGTCATCAGGAGACACGGAGATGTACAACTGTGTATCATCAGCGTAACTGTGAAAGTTGACTCCATGTCTCCTGGTGACATCGCCAAGAGGGAGCATATAGCATCTGTTAGTGTCCATCTTTCCCCTGAAATACTGAATATGTGCACCTGAATATTGTTTCACTTTGGAAATGTTATTGTGATGCATTAAAACGTGTATTTTGTATGTTCTGTGTGTGATTGGTGGATTTAAAAGGTGAAACTTTCTATCAGGTGCCCAGTTACCAATTACTGTACTGAAGTAATGGTTTTGAGGATACTTTAAAAGTCATTGTATTGAGAACGGTTTACTAAGCCTGGAGCTAAGTTGCGAGTAGTACCTAAAATTAACCATTGAGTTAAGGTTAAGGTCAAGGTTAAAGTCTCTGCATTTAACCCATCCTTTTACTATTTTGTGGGCGTGGTGCACCTAATTTACCTTTGGAAACTGAGTGAGACGCATTACAGCCACAAATGCCTTTGGGGAAAGAGCCAACTATAAAAGTCATGATGGAAAAAGGACAAATGTTCATTAAAAATAATCATTACTTAATTGAAAAATGAATAATACTTGGCCTTTAATAGATAAACATCTTTATAACTCCGTACACCATCAAAACAACACAATAATCACTCATTTATCTTGGTAAATAAGCCAGATGCAAACTTTTGAAAAGTTTTACAATACTTAATTGGTGCACAAACTGCATTATTCTGCAAAAGTTCTGCTTTTTTAATTCCTCCCCATCATGATAAATATGTCAGCACTCAATATCTCCGCCTCAAATTTTGCGAATCACCTGCAATATTTTTTTAGTACCCACTATGGTCTTTGCATGAGCGCAAACACTTAGCAAAGCAGGCCCTAAGATTGAATGCAACATTTTAAAGATAAATATAATACTTTTTTTTCCTCTGCACTTTGGTAACAACATTATCCTGGCTCCAACAGGTCCAGTCTGCCGTTGTGTCCTTGGGCAAGACACTTCATCCACCGTGTGAATGTAGTGCGTGAGTGGATGGTGCAGAGTGGCAGCCTCACTTTCGTCAGTCTTCCCCTGGGCAGCGGTGGCTAGAAATGTAGCTAACCACCATATATTCACTGGACATGCTATGCCCAACACCATGGGCAGTAACCGGGAACATAAAGAGCACTTGTGCATACACAAGAACAACGCAACTATCATGGTAGATGGGAAATGAAAAATACGTAGACATAGAGCAGTGGACACGCTTGAATCGGAACACAACAGGCGCCTTGTTTCAAAAAACATTGATTAAAAGCAAGCATGAACTTCATGGATGAAATGTAAGCAGATGTTACAGCAAAACACCCACAAAAATATGAAACTGCATGGTTCTAAATTATGCAACAGCCTAAATTAAAACTGCCTCACAAAATGTGTTCTTTTGAAAACTAAAAGTTCAATTCTAAGAGGTCAGGAGTTGGAACTTGGTTCATGGTTACTCTATCACTTTCAAAAGTCACATCAAGAACATTTCTGAAAACAATTGAATTCAACCTATTCCATTTAACCTGTTATGTGTCATCTTAGGGTTAGGTTTAGGGTTCGAGTTAGGGTTAGCAACTATGCATACCAAATCTCAAAGCATATTGACTGGAGAGTTTACAGCCTATATACCAGTATAATACCTCATTTGAAAGCCAAGACCTTCTAGTTTTTAAAAATATGGCCAAGATCTGTGTGAGTGAAATGCAACTTATCAGGGTTAATTAAAAGTGATCTTCACCTTCAGGTCGTCCTCTAAAAACCTACATGCCTAACCTAAACATGACGGAAAACTAGTTTTTGTTGTTTTGAGATGTTCAACCCCTGTGCTCATCACAGACTCTGTGCATTCGCAAGCTAGTTTTCAACTGTGGTTCCTGGGAGACCAAACGATCGAAAAGTGGGGGGCATGTCCTCTGATGGTTGGTTGATGGTTAACTCCCATTTCCACAGCACATCTCAGCAACCTCACTGTGTCCAGATATCATAGTTCTTTCAGAGTAGGGCTGTTACTTAACTTAGTTAAATGGTGCTGTGTCTCCATTCTGAGACCATCACACACTACGAAAACACAACACACTGCCTTTGGAAAGCAGCAGAGATTTTCAGAAAGTCACTGGGTTCTCCACTGGTGTCATTTACTCTGCGCTGTTACACATCGCACCTCCCCAACCACAGCAGCGGTCACCACAGAGTCCTGCACGGGTCTATTTTTGGAGACACACCTATCCACTACTGCACCTACCCGCCCGTAAACCCGTGATTCTATCAGTTTTAAATCTGCACCCGCCCTGACCCGTTAACATTGTCCCCGTTACCCACCTGCGCCCGTGATAAATCACACAAATTAAAAGCATTATATTGAAGCACTTTGTTATTTTTGATGAATGAAATGAACGAACAACGTGACGCTAATGAGGGTTGAATGCTTAAACTGGTAACAATACATTGGCGCGGTCTATTCCTGTGTATTGTCAATGTAAATGCATGCACATGTGCGGGTGATGAATGGGCGTGGCGGCAGGTGCCGCCGGAGGAGTAAAAACACACATTCAGGAAAAATGTATTGATCATCAGAATTTGAAACAACATAACCACTCCTACTACATCATATAAACACAAGTGAAACGGAAACACCGTCTGGAAAGAGGGAATCTTCATGTCAATAAACTTATGGAAACACGATTACAAACATGTTTTGAAGGGGATTTTATCATCGCTGGACAGGCAGGATGGCCACTACACACTCCAAACCCACAAATATTGAGATCCACGAGAGGGACAGAGGGAAGAGGCGAGAATTGCCTCAAGTGTCAGAGAAATGTACGCTCCTAAAACTATACTGTCACCAAAGCACAAACAATCAGGAAACCGTTTTCATTCATATCTTAGAAGCAACAGTGCGAGCTGTGGGGTTAGGTCTGTAGACACCATAATGATATAGATTAAATACTGTGTGTTTCAACAACATTTACGGGTACCCAACGGATACCCATTATACTCACAACAGCGACACCAAAGCACTACTTACCATTACATCATATGCACTGGAACCCGGCTCAGGATCCGAGGCTCACAGCGGTCACCGGACAACCGGACGTACGGGGAACACGGAGTCTGACAACACGAGGACGTTTGAGGACAGCGATGGAAGTGGACAGATGAGCTATGGAGTTGGCAATGATGCATATGGAGGAGAAGGACTCACGAAGACATCAATGGTAAGTAATGCTTTAGCGTCGCTGTTGTTGTAAAATGTTGAGTAAAATGGCGATACCCGAGCCTACCCATATAATATAATATAAGAGTGATGAATTGTGACCGCTGGACGTTCAATTCCTCGACGGTGTGGCAGGGCTGAAGATCTGGGACTGCTTTTTGGCCTCACATTGCAATTGGGGCTAATTTTGCAAGTTTGTGATTTATTTCTTTGAGTTTTGGAATCGTCATCACAGTTGGTCAGTTACACTACGTACAATAAAGTCATTTCTGAATCAGGCTAAATGTAATGGGAGCTTGGGGGCGCTGTTTTAGTAGACGTCTTATATGGTCGTAATTGTTGCGGCCACAGGCTCTGACAGCACTCACTCTACGCCTACTTTGCCGCTTATTGCACCAAAATGGAGCAGTTTGTTGAAGTGGATGAGCAGGAGAGACTTCCTCCTGTCACCCCAGGGGGCGACAGTAAAGCCTTTGTACTAACCCTAACCCTATTTGTCTCAAAGGGGAGTTGAATCCACACCGTTCTCATGCATGCAGTTACTTTCGGTAACTCTAGTTCTCTGAATGTGCTTGGTCTAAAACTAATTACTGTCAGGCTTATTCTCATTGGTAAGACAGAAATAACTGTCAGGTGCAGGTTTCAGTTAGTTTGAAATCATCGATCCCAAACTGTGGATCAGGTGAGAGTGTGACCACCTCCGCGATCTTAGGAAGTCATTCAAACCAATGTTTCACACTCACACTGCCCCCCGAAGTCCGGGTCCGGTTACCGAGGCCTTCTGGCGGTCTTCCGGCGGCCTTCCGGCGGCCATCCGGCAGAAACGGAAAGAATCCGCAAGAAGTCTATTTTTGCCGGAGCCCGGAGCACTCTGGATCAAACTGACAGAAAAACGCGAGCCAAACAGGAAGCGAGGTCTCGTGAGGAAAGAAGATCTGGTGTATTTCAAAATAAAATCGGTCTGCTCAATACTTTACTTTATCTTTTACCACCTGTATACGTCGGAAATGTAAACATATCTCCATTACCGGTGACACAGGGACACTAGTGTGTTCAAAGCATCCACTTCACTGGGAGAGTCGCTGTACTGGCAAATACGGCTTTTGTTTACAAAAACTACCAATGCACGCGGCTACTCTCATCACTATCATGTGAACCTGCATGCACTTCTGCTCTCGCGAGTGCAGTTTCTGTGCCTGGCACAGCGTCTGGCGTCAGATCCGAACTCACTGTGAGTGATAGTTTGGGGCCAACCCCGGATTGGATCAGACCCGAACCGTATGTGAACCGGGGGTTAGAAGTTAACTTTCAGTATTGTAATGGCAGCAGGGTGAAAACCAGACAAAATCTGAATCTTTTTCATCAATTCGCCTCGCATTTGCCAATCAGAAGACAGAGGGGGGGATGCAGGAGAGAAGATCCGAGGAGGGGATTAGATTTACAGGCTTCACTCATCCGTCTGTGTGTGAACATCCCCGAGGTCTCATACTTTATAGACAAAAATGCATCCCTAAAAAGCATGCACCGATTGTTGACTGGGCAGAACTGATAAGGCCAGAAGACACTTTTGTAAATCAGATAAAACTCAAAGACTGGGATTATTATCACTATTGGACTTATTTATTGAAAACACACAAGATAAAGCTATGTTGGCCAGAGAGAGCTAATCAGAGGGCAGTCAGTGCTTCTGAGATAGGGCTGAGGACTGTTTCTACTGTAGACTACAGCAAGGAAAGTTCCTCACAGACACTTGAGGCAGTGTTTACTGAGCCATCCGGGCTAAAAGAGAGCACAGCTCAACACAGGCCCGGGCGAGACTTCCAGGCAATGGAAAAAGCTAGTGCTCAGACTCCCGGTAGCTCAGAGCCTGGCGGGAAACTGGTTCTCGGGCAGTGTGAGTGTCCACGGAAGTCATATCCGGCTTCAGTGTACGGGAAAGTGACGCTAAGTGTCCGTAAAAGCCAGGCCACCTGCTCAAGAGCCAGGGCAGAAGACTGGAGAGACAGTGTGTTCGTAGAGGGCAAGGAGGGCAAGTGGGGTGATACGAGCACCAAGTGTAGGGGGCCAGAACTGTGTGTCTGCACCATAAATAGCTACACAACTTTTCTAGTGCAATTATAGATTGACAAGCCTAAACTAGAACAAAATAGCTAAGATACTGTATAGGCAAGAGACGATGGTACACAATTTGGCCCCCAAGTTGCTGTCACTGAACTGTGCAGCTGCAGTACATGGCCCTGAAGCAATGGAGACAAATTTACTCTGGCGAACAAAGAGCGAGTAGATAGATGGCTAGATGTGAGTGACCTTACATGTTAAAAGTGACCAACAGCAGGAGTGTGATGCCATTTTTTCCGATACCATCACGTTCAGTCTGAACGTAGCATTAGAAACAGGAGCTTGTCAAAAAAAAAAAAGATTTCAACAAAAAAATTGCACATACAAACCAGCCAACCAACTATGGAAGCCCGTTTCCGCCATGTTAAAAAATAAAAGCCCAACGGGAAGTCGAAATTACGAGATTTAAAGTCATAATTTTGTGTTTAAAACACAAAATTTTGAGTTTAAATCTCGAAATTACGACTTTTAAACTCATACTACGAGTTTAAATCTCGAAATTACGACTTTTAATCTCAAAATCTCAAATCTTAATCTCGTAATCTCGTAATCTCAAAATTACGAGTTTAAATCTCGAAATTACGACTTTTAAAACTCAGAATTTCGAGATTTAAACTCGGAATTTCGAGTTTTTCAAATCCGTGATCATAGACTACGGCGGGGACAGCGGAACCACTGGTGCAAATGTAAACAATCATGGAGGATTAGCTTCATTTTGTGAACCGGAACTACAGCAACTCTGGGACTTTTATAAAGACACACAGAAGTGTTTATTTTACCTCAACACCCAGGATAAATAAACTTAAACTTCGATGAACTTCGGATGATCATGATCTTGTGAAAATGCATGAATAAAGTCAATAAACCCACCGTCTACATAAAGCATCACTTTAACAACGATCACACACTGAGCCGGGCAGGTTGATTTTGCAGTTTATTACTCACACTTCATGTACAATTGGCCGTAGCTGATTGCTTAGCACCCGGAGCTAACTAGCTTCTTAGCAGCTCTAGCATCCAGCTCCAATAATGGATCTTGTGGTCTCAAGTAATAATGAACAATATTTTTTAACAATGTTGTATTTCTGTTTAAAGAATGTTTTTACTGTATTTGTTGCTTTTGTGTTATCTTAATCTTTGTTGTTATTTCATTATAAAGTCTTTAGTCCATGCTGGTGGTTTGTGCGCAGGGATGGCCCTGTTTGGAACAGCCTCTGACAAGCTATTATTTTGTCCAGCAGTGCTAGCTTGAGGCTGTGGTTCCTCCACTCTTCCAGGGCAAAGAGAAAGGCGTGTTGCATTCCACCTTTCTCCGTCACTTAAGATGAAGGTGCTGTATCCGGTTTGTTGTTGAATGTTTGTTCACAGGATCAGTGTACTGTCTCTCTCCTTTCCCAATATAAAAAGGCTTCCGTATGTGCACCTTGTCTCCCACTGCGTGTTTAGGAGGTTTAGCACCTCACTTTTTGTCAGTGTATTTCGTGCTTTTGGCTTGCTGCAGAGCGACTCTGGATCTCACTTTGTCGTAACGTCCGGTGTCGTCACATTGTGGCAGAATGTGGAGCTTGGTTCTCATAAGTCTTCCCCTGAGAAGCTGGAATGGAGACTTGTTCGTTGTAGCATGGGGTTTGGCTCTGTAGCTTTGGAGCATGGCAGTTACTATTGGCTTCCATGGCTTTTGCACTGCCTGTGCTCCCTGGATACAGTCTTTGAGCACTCTGGTGAACCTCTCAACACTCCCATTGGTTTGAGGATGGTCCACGCTTGTTCTAATGTGCTTAATTCCTCTCTCTTTCACAAAGTTTGCAAAATCCCCAGATGTGAACTGCGGGCCATTATCAGTAGTAATTGCACAGGGACTACCTTCTCGTGTGAACAGTTGACAGGAAGGTAATGACAGTAGCTGCATTTGGGGTGAAAGCTACTTTAGGTCACTTAGTCCACCAGCGTGATAGCAAATCTACAGTCCTGAAGTCCACGTTCGAATGCACCGACTATGTCCACAGCCACGTGCTGAAAGGGACCTTCAGGAAACTCAACAGGTTGTAGTGGAGCAGGTGGCATTTTGGCAGTTTTGTCACAGGACTAGCATACTTTACACAAAGAGAGGACACTATGAACTGAACTGTCTATTTTCGGCCACCAGTTTAGTTCTCTGAGGCGTTGCTTTGTGCGTACCAGTACCTGGTGTCCTTCGTGTGCAGGCTGTATTATGTGCTCTCTGAGTGACTCAGGGACTACAAGACGAGCACCTCAGAATACCAGTGGGGAGTCTACTGCAAGCTCATGTCTGACAAGAAAGTATGGCTGTAGGTCACTTGGTAAAGACGTTTCGGTTTTTGGCCATTTGGAATCACCGCCCTGTCTTAGCTTTGTAAGCACGGGACAGTCCTCGGCCTCTGCTTTAAAGTCAGAGAGAGGCAGTGCAGCAAGAAGCTCGGAAACGTCAGCTATCTCACAAACAAGTCAAGTTCAGATTCAGTCAGTGGGGTTGACTCAAGAGGAACACGTGAGAGGCAATCTGCCAGTACATTTCGGTTCCCAGGCGATATTCAATGTCGTACTGAAAGCACATTAGCCTGGCTGACCACCTGGCAACTGTCATCTCTGCTCTGTTCATACCTTTTGTGTTGAGGAGTGTAGGGCTTGATGATCAGTCCGGAGTGTGAATCTGCGTCCCAAGACGTACGTCCTCCATCTTTCGACAGCCCACACACATGCAAGTGCCTCTTTTCCGTATTGGAGTACTTTCTCTCAGCTGGCGTTAGTGTGCCTGAAGCAAAAGCCACGATGCGCTCTGTATCGTTTGTGAATCTGCGTCAGGACAGCTCCTAAGCCGTAGTCAGAAGCAGACTGTCTGGTAGCAGTGTTGTTTTAGTCAACTCTGTTTGTGAACGATCTGACGAAAAACTTTCTCCCATTTTTGTCTCGTCTCGTCTCATTTACGTAAACTCGTAAAAGTCTCGTCATGTTTTAGTCCCCAAAGAGCTCATTTTAGCTCGTCATCGTTACGTTATTGTCATTAAAAAAGGGGCGTCAACGAAATGATATCATCCAGGTAGTTCTGTACACCCGGTAAATCCTTCAGTATTGTCTCCATCATTTTTTGGAATGCAGATGGAGCGGAGGCAAGGCCAAATGGGACTCGAGTGAACCGGAACAAGCCATCATGGGTTATAAAGTCAGTTTGCGGCTCTCAGGGTATAGAGGCAACTGGTGGTAGGCTGAGCTTAAATGGATCTGGCTGTAGTATGTAGCACCAGACAGTTCAGCGAACAGGTCCTCCATGTGAGGAAGCGGGTAACAGTCCATGACAACACTTTTATTTGGTTCACGCAAGTCAACACATAGGCACAGTGACCCTTGGCGTTTTCTTCCCACCACAAGGGAACTTACCTATTCAGATGCATCAATTCTTTCAATGATGCCTTCCTTTAGTAGTCCGGTATGTTCTGTAGAGACCTCTTTGCGTATGCCGAGTGGTAGACATTAGGGGTGTAACAATGTGGCACGGTGCATCGCGGTGCAAAAATCTGATGATATGAACCGTACGAAAGTGACGGTTTGAGTCTATACAGTATTTCTTAATATTTAAGCGAGGTGGTGCCAGTCATGTGTGTATATGTGCACACCTAAACACAGAGCACATGTGTGACATCATCACTGCTAAACTGAAGGCTGGACACTTCACACCTTTTTGGCACACTGTATTGTTTGACACAGCCGACTGTTTGAGCTGGAGTAGAGTCAGTGTTGTGCACTGTACCTTCGGGCTCACCAGCAGTGGCGCGCTTGCACAGTCTGTGTTGAGGATCACATTGCCATCAGTGATGCTGACCCCCAGGGCTTTAATCAGATCCAAGCCCAGCAGAGGAGACACAATGTAGAATGTTGCCGGCACAGTACTGGCTTGTTCAGTAGTTGCAGTTTCTGCAATCTGCACGGAGACAGCCAAGTACAGGTAAGTGACCGTTGGAGTAAATAACAAGCATAGCTTTTGGCTCTTCCAGTGTGCGGCGTCCAAAATATTTTCTGTATATGGACTCTGGCAGTATGGACACAGCAGCTCCAGTATCCACTATTAACTCAAGTGAATGTCCATTTCCTTTTGTTGCTACAATATTTACTGTGCAGGTTAGTTTATCAAATGCTGCTGCAGCTAGTTAAACATCGGAGAATAGCGGAGAATCAAAGTTCTGGCACAACAACGTCTTGTATTTCCTTCACTGGTTTGGCACTTGATTTGCATACCTTGGTGAAATGACCTTTTTTCCCTCAAGAATTGCATTGTACTGAAGCAGCGGGGCAAGTTCTGTCACTAGCCAGGTGTTTGTTCGATCCACATCTGAAGCATTTACGTTGTTTATTGGCATTGGAAACATGCTTGGTACGGTCATGTGCAGAAGTCTTGGCGGGGTTGGTGCCTCTCCTCCCGCGAAAAGTTGAGTGGGACGCTTCGACTGCCTGTATTGGTGCACCAAATAAGCATATTTGGCTGGATTAGTGAAGTCAAACAAAAAAGTTTCAGTTCATGGGACCAAGGTATAAGCGACTCCACTGCAGCTGTTTCCATAAACAATTGAGCTTCAGGTAGCTAGCTAGATAGCTTCAGGTTAAACATCGTAAAAGTGAAATAACTTCTGCTCCTGGAATACTAGGAGTGTTTACTTCCACGGAAAAGTGCTGGGTTAGTCCTGTTGTGATGTGATTCTGGCGATGCAGCGTGTGCCGATTCGTTTCGTTGAGCCTGACGGAGATCGGACGAGAATGGCTCGCTCTGAGATGAGCCTTCAGACAGTTTAAGACCGACTAAAAACCCACATAAAATAGTCCCAGAAGTTTGGTATATTTGCCAGTTTAGTAAATGAAAATAAACATTTGTTCGAAAATGTTAAGTTTGTGGGACCATGGTGTAAGCAAATTAAACAACTCTGAGCCGTGCATTAGACGTAGGGCTGGGCGATTTGGACCAAAAGTCATATCCTGATATATTAAGGTTAAAAGCCAAATATGAGTGTAGTTTTATTGAAAAGTCACAATAAAATGTTAACATAAACACTGTATAACAAAGCTCTGTAAGATAAAAAAAAACACATCAAAAATAGCCCATAAAATAAGTATTACACCGCAAATTTTAACTACGGTACATCAATATATGCGATATGGTCCAATTCCATATCTCATTTAAAAATATATCGATATATCGCCCAGTCCTAATTATACGGTTATAATGCTGCGTGTCGTGGTGTTCTTGACTCTTGCGTCGTGCATTATGACCGTATATATTTATGGCGGCCAACAGGAACTTCGGGAATAAGGTGAATATGAAGTCAGCCTTGAGCCTGAAGCACAGGCAGTCACGATAATAACTTATTGTTCAGTAAATATTTGGGATGGGCTGAGATCTTGTGGTGAGATCAAATTACCACGAGATTTCTCATTACAGTGTAAAGTAAAAAGTGATCCTTTTTATTTTATTAGGCTGCAAGTTTAAATTAGACCGACTTACTGTCACTGCTTACAATGTTAAAGGGAATGTTTAGGAAATAGCAATCTAACAGTGCGCAAACTATTGATTGGCAAAGATAACTTGGATTATTGATGATGATTATATACTGTAGATGATTTTCAAGTTCAGTCGCTTAGGACCTGCAGACTGGAGCCGCTGCAGATTCACACCCACACATCTCGGGCCTTGTTACTTTTCTTTCATTATGGACTAAAGGCTCACTGAAAGTAACGATTTGCCACTACACGGCGTGGTTAGTCCCGGTGGATTGGTTTTCTATTTTGCGATTGTAAATGCACATTCTACCATGCACAGAAGAGCAGGATGTGACATACACCTGCACGGACATGAAGGGGTGATTACACAGGGCCATTTGAGGAAGAAAGAGGTCAGTCTAAAAGAGCCAAATTATTAGCCTTATTCTAATGTTAAACTGTATGCAAACAATAATGCCTGCATGATAATAGTAAAATCTTATCAATTCCCATCCTTAGTTTGTTCATTTTGTTACAAACAATACAATACAGTGGCTCCACACAAAGGAAACATAAGATCAAAAGATTTTGTATTATTACAAATAATGTCAAAATCTCACTGCGTCGCGTGGACTCAATCTCATGTCTTGTCTCGTGATGTGCATTATTGATAATAATACACATCTTTCAATACATAGCCAATATATTGTTAAGTATAAAGAACAGAGTTCCGTCCTCACATTCCAATCAAAAATGACAATGCTCAGTGTATATAATGCCAGTTATCCAGGTTGTTGAGTCAATCTTCTAAACGCAAACAAAAACTCAACATGAGGTTAAGTTCCATCCATAGGTTCTATATGGTCATTTGTGATGACCGCCACACACACCAGATAAAGAGGTTGGTGTGGGCAGCGAGATTCCAGTGACATCCGATGGCCCGCAACAAGGTTGAGCAGAGAATGCCCCTGACATGGTTTGGCTTTAGGCCGTGTCCAAAGCCCCCTGAATTTCACCAGCAACACCACCCTCTATAGATGAGGGCCGTGGGGGTCTTCACAAATGGCCATAAAGAAGATCCATCGATAGGGAGTGAGGGGATATACTGACTAGATGGCACTTGTATTGAGCGTTTCAAGCCTGTATTAATAGGAGTGTCCATGCGGAGTAAAGGAGTACAGGGGTGTACATCTGAAGTACAGGAGAACACATGGGCACAGTACACATGGAGTACAGGAGTGTACACGAGGAGTACAGCAGAGTACATGATCACGAGGAGAACACAAGTGTACATGAGGAGTGTAGGAGTGTACACGAGAAGTAGGCTATGGGAGTGTACAAGAAGAATATAGAAGTATACATGAGAAGTATAGGCGTGTAAATGAGGAGTATAGGAGTGTATACGAGGAGCACAGGAGTGTATACGAGGAGTACAGGAGTTTATACGAGGAGTACAGGAGTGTACATGAGGAGTATAGGAGTGTAACCTGGCTAACACCAGGCTGCTGTGTGCGCTCGAATTATTTCGAACTGCACAACAGCCTGGGGACCATGGCCAAATCTCCGGTGGATTTGGGAACCAATCACAGAGCGAGGAGGGACGGCAAGACGATGACGCGCTATTCGATATATGGAAGCTTGTAGTTTATTTACGGATAATTTAAAAAAAAGTTTATTTACGGATCCAACATGACAGCAGCAGACACGATGGTATTTTTTGATCAAGCTTTAGACCTTGTTCTAAATAATTTAGCTCAAAAGTTTACAGCGGGTACGTCATACGTCATCCCATACGATAATACGATTGGCCATGGCTACGTGCAGACGCATGAGACTTTTTTTTTTTTTTTTTGTATCGCCCAATAAACGACTATGGACGATCGTAAACCACACCTCTCCTACGAGAAATTGGTGGTCCCCAGACTAAATATCACTTGTGATTTTAGTCTGGTGTTAGCCAGGCTAATAGGAGTGTACATGAGGAGTATATGACTATAAATGAGGAGTATAGGCGTGTACATGAGGAGTATAGGAGTGTACACGAGGAGCACAAGAGTGTATACGAGGAGTACAGGAGTGTACATGAGGGTATAGGACTGTAAATGAGGAGTATAGGAGTGTACATGAGGGTATAGGACTGTAAATGAGGAGTATAGGAGTGTACATGAGGAGTATAGAAGTGTACACGAGGAGTACAGGAGTGTACATGAGGGTATAGGACTGTAAATGAGGAGTATAGGAGTGTACATGAGGAGTATAGAAGTGTACACGAGGAGTACAGGAGTGTACATGAGGGTATAGGACTGTAAATGAGGAGTATAGGAGTGTACATGAGGAGTATAGAAGTGTACACGAGGAGTACAGGAGTGTACATGAGGAGTATAGGCGTGTACATGAGGAGTATATGACTATAAATGAGGAGTATAGGCGTGTACATGAGGAGTATAGGAGTGTACACGAGGAGCACAAGAGTGTATACGAGGAGTACAGGAGTGTACATGAGGGTATAGGACTGTAAATGAGGAGTATAGGAGTGTACATGAGGGTATAGGACTGTAAATGAGGAGTATAGGAGTGTACATGAGGAGTATAGAAGTGTACACGAGGAGTACAGGAGTGTACATGAGGGTATAGGACTGTAAATGAGGAGTATAGGAGTGTACATGAGGAGTATAGAAGTGTACACGAGGAGTACAGGAGTGTACATGAGGAGTATAGGCGTGTACATGAGGAGTATAGGAGTGTACATGAGGAGTATAGGAGTGTACACGAGGAGTACAGGAGTGTACATGAGGGTATAGGACTGTAAATGAGGAGTATAGGAGTGTACATGAGGGTATAGGACTGTAAATGAGGAGTATAGGAGTGTACATGAGGAGTATAGAAGTGTACACGAGGAGTACAGGAGTGTACATGAGGGTATAGGACTGTAAATGAGGAGTATAGGAGTGTACATGAGGAGTATAGAAGTGTACACGAGGAGTACAGGAGTGTACATGAGGGTATAGGAGTGTACATGAGGAGTATAGAAGTGTACACAAGGAGTACAGGAGTGTACATGAGGGTATAGGACTGTAAATGAGGAGTATAGGAGTGTACATGAGGAGTATAGGAGTGTACACGAGGAGTACAGGAGTGTACATGAGGAGTATAGGAGTGTACACGAGGAGTAAAGGAGTGTACATGAGGAGTATAGGAGTGTACACGAGGAGTACAGGAGTGTACATGAGGGTATAGGAGTGTACATGAGGAGTATAGGAGTGTACACGAGGAGTAAAGGAGTGTATATGTCAGAGTATGTGCAGTCCTGGAGGACTGTCTCTAAAATAAGCCTCTCTGAGATGGACAGTGTGTCTAAGTTGGTCTGCAGCAGGTGCGGCGTAGGCTCTGTTCCCCCACAGAATCTCCCTCAGTGAGAGACTACACTACAGTTAGTGGGGCCAGTGAATAAAAAATTCTGCACTTAATGATACAAGCACCAAATTCAGCATAGATGTAGCTTAGGACCCCCTCTTTCACTTTAAGGATAGTAACTACTGTAGTTATAGCATAGTGTAGTGTTAGTAACGATATCAGTTACTGTAGTTATAACATAGTGTAGTGTTCGTAGTGACAATAGCTACTGTAGTTATAACATAGTGTAGTGTTCATAACGACATTAGCTAATGTAGTTATAACATAGTGTAGTCTTAGAAACGATATTAGCTACTGTAGTTATAACATAGTGTAGTCTTAGAAACGATATTAGCTACTGTAGTTATAACATAGTTTAGTCTTAGTAACAACATTAGCTACTGTAGTTATAACATAGTGAAGTATTAGTAACGACATTAGCTACTGTAGTTATAACATAGTGAAGTATTAGTAACAACATTAGCTACTGTAGTTATAACATAGTGAAGTATGAGTAACGACATTAGCTACTGTAGTTATAACATAGTGTATTAGTAACGACATTAGCTACTGTAGTTATAACATAGTGAAGTATTAGTAACGACATTAGCTACTGTAATTATAACATAGTGAAGTATTAGTAACGACATTAGCTACTGTAGTTATAACACAGTGTAGTCTTAGAAATGATTTTAGTTACTGCAGTTATAACATAGTGTAGTATTAGTAACAACATTAGCTACTGTAGTTATAACATAGTGTAGTATTAGTAACAATATAGCTACTGTAGTTATAACATAGTGTAGTCTTAGTAACGACATTAACTACTGTAGTTATAACATAGTGTAGTATTAGTAACGACATTAGCTACTGTAGTTATAACATAGTGTAGTATTAGAAACGACATTAGCTACTGTAGTTATAACATAGTGAAGTATTAGTAACGACATTAGCTACTGTAGTTATAACATAGTGAAGTATTAGTAACGACATTAGCTACTGTAGTTGTAACATAGTGAAGTATTAGTAACGACATTAGCTACTGTAGTTATAACATAGTGAAGGATTAGTAACGACATTAGCTACTGTAGTTATAACACAGTGTAGTCTTAGAAACGATTTTAGTTACTGTAATTATAACATAGTGTAGTATTAGTAACGACATTAGCTACTGTAGTTATAACATAGTGAAGTATTAGTAACGACATTAGCTACTGTAGTTATAACATAGTGAAGTATTAGTAACGACATTAGCTACTGTAGTTATAACATAGTGAAGTATTAGTAACGACATTAGCTACTGTAGTTATAACATAGGGAAGTATTAGTAACGACATTAGCTACTGTAGTTATAACACAGTGTAGTCTTAGAAATTATTTTAGTTACTGCAGTTATAACATAGTGTAGTATTAGTAACAACATTAGCTACTGTAGTTATAACATAGTGTAGTATTAGTAACGATATTAGCTACTGTAGTTATAACATAGTGTAGTCTTAGTAACGACATTAACTACTGTAGTTATAACATAGTGTAGTATTAGTAACGACATTAGCTACTGTAGTTATAACATAGTGTAGTATTAGTAACGACATTAGCTACTGTAGATATAACATAGTGAAGTATTAGTAACGACATTAGCTACTGTAGTTATAACATAGTGAAGGATTAGTAACGACACTAGCTACTGTAGTTGTAACATAGTGAAGTATTAGTAACGACATTAGCTACTGTAGTTATAACATAGTGAAGTATTAGTAACGACATTAGTTACTGTAGTTATAACATAGTGAAGGATTAGTAACGACATTAGCTACTGTAGTTATAACATAGTGAAGGATTAGTAACAACATTAGCTACTGTAGTTGTAACATAGTGAAGTATTAGTAACGACATTAGCTACTGTAGTTATAACATAGTGAAGGATTAGTAACGACATTAGCTACTGTAGTTATAACATAGTGAAGGATTAGTAACGACATTAGCTACTGTAGTTATAACATAGTGTAGTATTAGTAACGATATTAGCTACTGTAGTTATAACACAGTGTAGTCTTAGAAATGATTTTAGTTACTGCAGTTATAACATAGTGTAGTATTAGTAACAACATTAGCTACTGTAGTTATAACATAGTGTAGTATTAGTAACGATATTAGCTACTGTAGTTATAACATAGTGTAGTCTTAGTAACGACATTAACTACTGTAGTTATAACATAGTGTAGTATTAGTAACGACATTAGCTACTGTAATTATAACATAGTGTAGTATTAGTAACGACATTAGCTACTGTAGTTATAACATAGTGAAGGATTAGTAACGACATTAGCTACTGTAGTTATAACATAGTGACGGATTAGTAACGACATTAGCTACTGTAGTTATAACATAGTGTAGTATTAGTAACGATATTAGCTACTGCAGTTATAACACAGTGTAGTCTTAGAAACGATTTTAGTTACTGTAATTATAACATAGTGTAGTGTTAGTAACGACATTAGCTACTGTAGTTATAACATAGTGAAGGATTAGTAACGACATTAGCTACTGTAGTTATAACATAGTGAAGTATTAGTAACGACATTAGCTACTGTAGTTATAACATAGTGAAGGATTAGTAACGACATTAGCTACTGTAGTTGTAACATAGTGAAGTATTAGTAACGACATTAGCTACTGTAGTTATAACATAGTGTAGTATTAGTAACGACATTAGCTACTGTAGATATAACATAGTGAAGTATTAGTAACGACATTAGCTACTGTAGTTATAACATAGTGAAGGATTAGTAACGACACTAGCTACTGTAGTTGTAACATAGTGAAGTATTAGTAACGACATTAGCTACTGTAGTTATAACATAGTGAAGTATTAGTAACGACATTAGTTACTGTAGTTATAACATAGTGAAGGATTAGTAACGACATTAGCTACTGTAGTTATAACATAGTGAAGGATTAGTAACAACATTAGCTACTGTAGTTGTAACATAGTGAAGTATTAGTAACGACATTAGCTACTGTAGTTATAACATAGTGAAGGATTAGTAACGACATTAGCTACTGTAGTTATAACATAGTGAAGGATTAGTAACGACATTAGCTACTGTAGTTATAACATAGTGTAGTATTAGTAACGATATTAGCTACTGTAGTTATAACACAGTGTAGTCTTAGAAATGATTTTAGTTACTGCAGTTATAACATAGTGTAGTATTAGTAACAACATTAGCTACTGTAGTTATAACATAGTGTAGTCTTAGTAACGACATTAACTACTGTAGTTATAACATAGTGTAGTATTAGTAACGATATTAGCTACTGTAGTTATAACACAGTGTAGTCTTAGAAATGATTTTAGTTACTGCAGTTATAACATAGTGTAGTATTAGTAACAACATTAGCTACTGTAGTTATAACATAGTGTAGTCTTAGTAACGACATTAACTACTGTAGTTATAACATAGTGTAGTATTAGTAACGACATTAGCTACTGTAATTATAACATAGTGTAGTATTAGTAACGACATTAGCTACTGTAGTTATAACATAGTGAAGGATTAGTAACGACATTAGCTACTGTAGTTATAACATAGTGACGGATTAGTAACGACATTAGCTACTGTAGTTATAACATAGTGTAGTATTAGTAACGATATTAGCTACTGCAGTTATAACACAGTGTAGTCTTAGAAACGATTTTAGTTACTGTAATTATAACATAGTGTAGTGTTAGTAACGACATTAGCTACTGTAGTTATAACATAGTGAAGGATTAGTAACGACATTAGCTACTGTAGTTATAACATAGTGAAGTATTAGTAACGACATTAGCTACTGTAGTTATAACATAGTGAAGGATTAGTAACGACATTAGCTACTGTAGTTGTAACATAGTGAAGTATTAGTAACGACATTAGCTACTGTAGTTATAACATAGTGAAGGATTAGTAACGACATTAGCTACTGTAGTTATAACATAGTGTAGTATTAGTAACGATATTAGCTACAGCAGTTATAACATAGTGTAATATTAGTAACGACATTAGCTACTGTAGTTATAACATAGTGTAGTATTAGTAACAATATTAGCTACTGTAGTTATAACATAGTATAGAATTAGTAACGACATTAGCTACTGTAGTTATAACATAGCGTAGAATTAGTAACGACATTAGCTAGTGTAGTTATAACATAGTGTAGTATTAGTAACGATATTAGCTACTGTAGTTATAACATAGTGTAGAATTAGTAACGACATTAGCTACTGCAGTTATAACATAGTGTAGTATTAGTAACGATATTAGCTACTGTAGTTATAACATAGTGTAATATTAGTAACGACATTAGCTACTGTAGTTATAACATAGTGTAGTATTAGTAACGATATTAGCTACTGTAGTTATAACATAGTGTAGAATTAGTAACGACATTAGCTACTGCAGTTATAACATAGTGTAGCATTAGTAACGACATTAGCTACTGTAGTTATAACATAGTCTTAGTAACTCTCAGCCCTTCCTTTACGGGCTGAGATTTGTTCATTGCTGCTGATGTCCTCCAGTCTTTCTGTGCTGACCAGTGCTGCTCTGACAATGGTGTGCACTTGTGTTGCCATTGCCTCAGCCAGTGAGTGTCGCTGGCGTCCAGTGATTTTCTCAGCCAATGGGATTTATTTTCCGGGTTTGTGAATGAGCGTTTTCCTGTAGTGCCAGTAGCATCAGTTGTAAACGTGAAGGTACAAGGTCAAGCGCAGTATGCTTTCGAGTGGCTCGTGATCTGATTCCACAGTGATGTGTCCTCCGTAGATGTAGTCGTGGAACCTTATGCAGTCATAGAAAACAGCATGGAGCTCCTTCTCTTTGCAGCACCTGCAGCCGGCTTTCCATCCTGCATGAACGTTGCACAGAGTCAATTTTTTCGTGCATCAACTTGTAGCGTGACTTCTTTTTGTGGGTCGAAGTAGGCTAGCACCGGTCCTGGTTCAACAGTGAGTGATTCTTTGTTTTTTTCAATACCACTATTTTAATTTCAATTGAAATAAAATAATGTATATAAAAAAATATTGTTCAGATTGTCCTGAAACACCACAGAAAGCAACAATTTGCCTGCTAAATTTCTTATTCCATCCTGGTTTAGTCCTGGATTATAACCGGTTTAGTTTAGCACTGGGTTACAACCGATGCAGTCTAAGTCCTGGTTTAGTCCTGGCTCAGACCTGCCGCAGACCACTGCCATCTCTAACAATTACAAAAGGTGGGGCCAAAGTTACATTTCTTCCAGTTTAGGGGCTTGTAGCACAAGGTGCAGGATTTGTCTCATATATTGGCCTAAACAACCCAAAAAATCACACAACCGTCCTAATGGTCGCTATTCCATTTGGAATTGCCCAGAATTTTTGCATTCCCACATTGCATCGCTAGATGTGCCACCTTCGAAACAGCGTGTTAACTTTGTCCTGCAGACATAAAATGAGCTCTGCCTCACAGTGCACCCCAGCACACCCCTCACTTGCTCCAAAACACTTTTCACCTGCCCCAGCACCCCCCTCACCTGCCCCCGCACACCCCTCACCTGCCCCAAAACACTTTTCGGCTGACCCAGCACCCCCCTCACCTGCCCCAGCACACCCCTCACTTGCTCCAAAACACTTTTCACCTGCCCCAGCACCCCCCTTACCTGCCCCAGCACCCCCCTCACCTGCCCCCGCACACCCCTCACCTGCCCCAAAACACTTTTCGGCTGACCCAGCACCCCCCTCACCTGCCCCAGCACACCCCTCACTTGCTCCAAAACACTTTTCACCTGCCCCAGAACCCCCCTCACCTGCCCCAGCACACCCCTCACTTGCTCCAAAACACTTTTCACCTGCCCCAGCACCCCCCTTACCTGCCCCAGCACCCCCCTCACCTGCCCCAGCACACCCCTCACCTGCCCCAAAACACTTTTCGGCTGACCCAGCACCCCCCTCACCTGCCCCAGCACACCCCTCACCTGCCCCAAAACACTTTTCGGCTGACCCAGCACCCCCCTCACCTGCCCCAGCACCCCCCTCACCTGCCCCAGCACCACGATATGGAAATAACTTGCGATGCAATACGGCGGTGCAATATTGTGATAACAATATTACTGCAATATTTTACCAAACAATTTCCATTCTAATATATACTAGGAGTATATACAAATGGCAAGTTTCTCAGCGGGCAGAAGTAATCAAAAAAACATAAAATCTGGATCAAAACAATGTTGAACTAAAACGGAACTTTTACACATTTTTAAGTTCTGTTCATTGTTTGTTTTTGGCTGAGTTTGCAGACAATGTGTCAACTTCAGACAGAAGAAGACTTGAGTGATGTTGTGATATATTGTGGCTTCTTGTGATACGGATATTGCATAACACGTGTTGGGCAAGTTACTTAAAAATGTTAATATATTAGTGACTACAGTTAAAAAAAAATGTAATGTTTGTATTACCAGTGTTGGGGAGTAACTAAATAAATGTATTTAGAATACTCTAAATTTGAAAGTATTTAGAATACAGTTACTTTCCAAATAGCAAGAGAATCCATCCCAGTACTCAGTCATTATATTTTAGCTCCATATTGCACAAAATTATTAAGAAAGAACTTTTAATGATGACCTGTTTTTCCTCCTGAAATAAAATAAAGATTTCAAATGCCTTAGGCCATAGTTCATAAACACAGCACACGTGTGTCACATGATGTGTCACATGATGTGTCACATGATGTGTCACATGATGTGTCACATGATGTGTCACATGATGTGTCACATGATGCTGTATCTGCTGCTCCATTTGTAAAGAGAGTTAAAGAGTTCATCATTAATGATAAGTGAGTTTATAACAGGTCTTCCAACAATCATAGTCTTCATTTTTGTAATTATATTTATACATAGATATAATGACAATCAATGTGAAAGTATTCTAAAAGTATTCAAAGTATTCAGAATACAGTACTCTGAGTAATGGAAAAGTAACGGAATACGTTACAAAATAAATTTTAAGGAAAGTATTCAGTATTCAGTAACTAAATAGCTTCAAATATTCTCCCCAAGACTGTGTATTACACATTACTGTTTAAAAAATTTGGCAAGTTACACTACTCTGAGTTACTTTTGGCAAAACATAAACTGAAAATAGTAATAACTGAGCCACTGAGCAAAAGTGCAGGAAGAGATTCCCATTTCCGTCGCTTTCCCCCATTCTCTGTGTTTAGTTTTGACATTAACTACAGATTATTCACCAGTGTCCAGCTTGATTTGTTCTGCTGTATTTTATTTGGGGGGAGTTTCGCATTTTTTTGTCCATACATTGAAAATGCTGTTGTAACTCAAGTTACTTGAAATGTAATGACTAATATATTTTGTTTAAGTAATATGTTATATTCCTTAGTTACTGAAAAAAGCCATATATTTTTATAACTTGTTACTTTTGTTAAACGTCACCCCCAATGATACTTCATGTGATATATTCTGCAGCCAGAGTACCCGGGTGCTGCTCAGTGGTCGCCCACTGCTCCCTACGGGTGGTCCCAGCGGAACTGAAGGATGGGTCAAAACAATAAAGTACACCTAAACCTTAACACATACTGACACATGCCAAAGCCTAGTCTGGGCAAGCTCCAGCTCCAGCTCCAGCTCCAGCTCCAGCTCCAGCTTCCCCTGTCATCCAACAGTCCCAGGGAATGGGACCAGGGGACTCCAAAATGGTAAATGGTCTCAACTTAAAAAGGCTTTTCTATCTTCATCAGGCCCAAAGCGCTTTACAGCAAGGAACACTCAGCCATTCACTCTCATCATACACCAATGTACGCCGGGCTCCAGGGAGAGGAACCCCAATCACAAACCAGCGGACTGTACGAAGTTGAGAGAACTTAATATGACTGGGTGCTGAAAAGTGACATGATGTGGAGGTGCATGTGGGATTGTCACTCAGGGCTGAGCAAAAAATCCATTTGCTTTCAAATCGAGTTGGCAATTTAAATCGATTCATATTTTCAGAAAATCGAATGTTGTTTTTTTATAGATTTTTTCCTTTAGTATTAATATCTTTGCTACAAACTGCACACTGTGACGTTCAAGTTTTTTTTTTTTTTTTTTTTTACAGTGATTGTCTTGGATTTGCTGATGCACTTTAAAGGGGCTGGAAGCAAGTTCGCCATTTTATACTCACTACTGCCACCTCAGGCCATATGTGTAACTGCACCTTCTATATTAAGCTCGTGCATGACGGCAATTCGGGCCGAAGTGACACATTTTTGAGTGACCATACAGGATTTTAGAGGCAGTTGTGGTGAACAGGTCTGAGCTCATTCTACACATTAGGACATGGCTGGAACATGTAGGGGGAGGAAAATACTTAATTTTAACATTTTTAAACTCCTTATAGTCCCTTTAACTAAAAAAATATATATTTATTTAAAATATTGCAGTCAGCAGTTATTTTAATTGAAATGGGGGGGTCAAATCAAATAGTGAATATTTTTTTAAAAATAAGAACATCATTAGTTCGGGGGAACAAATGGCCCAGCTCTACTCTCGTGTCTGATCTGACCGGCCCAGAACTATGTCGGTCAGTGGGAAGATTCCCGGTGCTCCTGACCAGTGAGTGCAAACAAGCACACCTGATACACAGCGTATCAGGTCACTGCAGCATCACACACATGTGAGCGAGAGGGAAACATGTTTCTGACAATTTGAGCATTTGGAGTTTCCAACCAAACAAGTAGCGGTAACACAGGCTCCCTGACACTGTGTGTCATGAGGTCCACTGTGCACATGCTGAAGCTCTGACCATCACCTTCAACCACAGACAGTAAGGTCCTTCCCGCCCTCTGGCAGATGCACACCAAAAACAGCAACAGCATTTACTTAGAACGTTTTTAAAAACCCTTTAGAAATGATATCTTAAACTGTTGTCATTTTTCATTCAATCTTAATGAAATGTTTTTGCCATAATAATGGGAAATTTGCTTGGAGAAGTCACGGAAAGCACAAATGAAAATCCCCATTCAACTCTTGCTTCTAAAGCACAATGCAACACCAGAACTTCAAAACAATCGGGAAAATATTGATATCCAAACAGACATAAGATAAGACAAAGTCGGCCAACACACAATTTGTTTAGTTTTTAAAAACCCTAAACTTGAAGCATAAGTATTTACTTCAGAGTAAGATATCTCAACTAGAAGTAAAATATACTGTGTGTGATAAAACTACTCAAAGAAGCACAGTTCGAGTAGCCTGTTAATGTAAGCAGAGATACAAAATAGAATCCAGAATGGTAATGGTAAAGACATTCATGCAATAGTTCAAAGAAAAGAAGCACTTGGATACACAGAATAAAGATCTGATACTGTGACGTCCCTGCTCACTCTGCTCGATCAGAGACACAGTTAGTAGACTTTTCTCATGTATCAGAATGCTGGCAGCAGTGTCTGTGTGATTGTGATGAGTATGAGTGATGACCACCTGTTCCTCTTCGCAGCAGAGCCACTTACATGATCCGAAAGGTAAAGAGTCTGGGTGTATTCAATCTTTCATTTGTTCACCGGTGTACACAGACTGCAGAGGGGCGGTGGGTGAAGGTCTAATGACGGCACACTCCACCAATGTCCCACTTTTGGATTGGTGTCCTGTGATGTTTTGAATATGGTGAAAATATTCCTAACCATTTTTGTCACCAAATGTGGGTTCTCTTTGCAACCTCTCTCTGTGGACCCTATGGCAGCCTATATTTAGAAGCCTTGACTCATCCAGCAAGTTGGATTTTCAAGTTCGTCCCTCCGTAAGTCTGTGCCCTTGTTTAAATTCTTACACTATTTGAACAGCCACCCTGCTGAGGAGATGTTTGTCTGACTGACCTCCGTCACCGTACGTCTCCACGCCGTAGCCGTCCTGCAGGCCATTGGTCCAGGTGCCCTCGTACCTGGCAGGTGTGCTGAGGCTCTGGCGCACCCCGTAGCGCCCTTTGTAGCCGTGCGCCCACTCGCCCCGGTAAATCCATCGGCCTTTGCTCTCCACGCCGAGCCCGTGGCGCTTGCCCTGAGCCCAGTAGCCCTGATATTGGTTCCCGCTGGGCCACGTGTAGGCGCCCACTATTTCGAAGCCGTTGGACCAAGATCCGGAGTACTCCCCCTGGCCTTTGGGCCCGGTGCACACGCCGTGGCCATGCGCTTTGCCGTCCTCCCAGCCTCCACAGTACGTGCCCCCATCGTCAAAGTCGAAGCGGCCGCCCGTCATCAGCCCCTTTGGTGAGGAGCCGGTGGGCTGCAGGTGGGTTACAGGTGAAGTGAGGTCGGCAGGAGGGGGGTGGGTCAACCGTCAGGGGCCTCTTGCAAAGCTCGGCCGGGCGCATGGGCAGAGCGCTGGGGACAGAAGCGGCAGGAGGGATGAGAGGCGGCCGCCACGACTCCTATGTGCTCCGCTACTGGTGCGTGTTCTGTGGGCTCCCACTCACTGTCAGAGGGGTCCCGAGCACCAGGGAACACATGGCAGCAGCAGACCGCATCCAGGCTCACCTTTCACAGTAAGAGCCCGCAAATAGAACACGCAACTGAAGACATGGAGCGCACAGGAGAGAGGGGGCAAGCTGAAGCACTCATTAGATTTAGAAAATAAAACCTTTTTATCTTTATGTGAGATTACAGAATGATCTTTGCATGATCTGAACTTGCCAGACAATTTAGCCAGACAATAACCCATGCACTTTGTATGGAAAAAAGATGGTCACTAGCCTACTCAAAGTGATCACAAAACCATTGTTCCAAAAAACAACTAATAGCCTCCTTTTTTCTGATGTTGGTTGGTAATTGTGTGATATAAAAGCAGATTAGTAGTTTAAGCAGATTTAATCTTTCATAAACACAACTATGTTTAACAACTTGCCTTGTAGTTTTTCCGAGGAGGAAGAACACATGGGGTCTTTTGACCCGTGGATCAGGGAAAATGAGCCTCTGGAGCAGAAGAAACACTCAAGTAGAAAATTATAATTTACAGTTCTATTGTCTTTTCATGTTTATTGGTGGTCCTGGGTTTGGACAGACAAGCAAATTAAAATTAAAAATTACACTTAAATTATGTGGGGTTGCTGTAGAGACGAAATTGCAAATCATGCAGAAAGAAAAATATGTATTATGAAAATATTTTTTGCATAAAATGCTAATGAGAAACAATTATTTATTTTTAAGTATCATTTTAAGATTTTAAGTGTACATTTCACCTTTAAATCTGGTGGTTCAACTCACTCCGCACCTGGGGTAAAATGAGCCACAGGACCATCTTTAAAGCCATACAGTACATTCCAGAAGATTTTTTTTAAAGATGCAAACAAATAGAGCACATCCCAAAATGTATGTCAATAGCACTGTGACCTGTGTCCAATTCAGACATTCATCCGTACCTTTTAAACAGGTCCTATGGGTCCAAGCATAGGACCATTCATTTGGCGGCATCTGGGTGTTAGTGCACTCAATATATTACTTATATTTGGGCCTACTCAGTAATAATTCCATTCTGTGCTTTTATTTTGAAAGCCGGATCCTGAGGCCGCAGAGCTGCGGAGGACTTGACGTTGCTGGTAACACCTGATGATATTTATAGAAGTTGTGTGACTGAAATGGTCGCGGTGCACATCTCAGACAGAGCGGGCTTTAGCGTCGGTGTGAAGGGCCGTGGGTGAGCGCTGTGAGGGGGGAGGAGTGTGGGAGACAGTGATGGATGCGCGTCAGTCGGGAGAGTTGCGAAGTGCAGTTGTTGTTCCACAATCAGCAGCCTGGCAGAGGACAGGGCAGAGACTCTACTGTGCGCTCTGCAACAGCTCCACCTGGCGGTATTCAGCGTGCAAAGGTCTGTGTATAAACCTCCAAAGAGCCCACACATATCTTTGTTCAGGAAGAGTTTTCTAAGGAAAGAAAACAACAGTTATCCTTTTGTTATTTTGAAAATGCGTGTTATAGGAAGGCTTTATGCCTTTTCTAGGTCATTTCATCGTCTCTTGTTCCATTGTTCACATTAATAATAATTTTCATCTGAAGTGATTTTACAAACAAACAAGAATCCAACTTGAACCGCTCCATCTGCCAGAGTTCCGAAACCAAATCAAAAGTGGTTTGGGCCAAATAGATACTAATCAACAATGCAACGACAAAAAAAAAAAAAAAAAAACATGCGGTATGCTGCTTCACATTACACAAACACACACAACATTTTTCAACACTAAATATATATAACCTGGGGCTGTGAGCTTTTATAACATTAAATCACCTCATATGAAATTAAAAGGGTGACACTGCAGACCAAGTGGAAAGATGTTTTTAAAGACATAAATTATACACTTTTGCAATAAACAAAAATGAAATTTTACATTTTAGACAATTTCAAATTATTTATACAATTATAGCCTATAAATAAGGTGTTATGTGGAAAGTAATTTTAAAAAAAATCTATCTGATGTGCAAACTGAAACAATAATGAAAAAAAAAATAAGTCAAATATGAACTTATTCTTATTCTTATATTCTTATTCTCTAAACAAACAAACAATTTAGACATTAAAATACGAAACTGTTTTTGAAGTTCCCATATAAAGATTTGTCTGCAGTGCCCCCTTAATAAAACAATGTAAAAATAAAATGCATTTGTCCTCAATGACCTGTTCATGACGTTAAGACTTTACTGTTGCTGATCGTTAAAATTAAAGCATGACCAAAGTTGTTTCCACACATTTGCTCAGAAAACCATCTTGAGCAGGAGACACTTCTCTGAGGATAAAAGACTCATCACGAGTCCACGAGCACAGAAGTCCGCACAAGTACACAGATTGAGAAACGGCCGTGTTCTTACCTGAGCTTAGACGAGTTGATATGCACCTGTCTGGTCTTTGTGTGTGCGCTCAGTCATGAAGCTGTTTTTAGCATTTGGCCTCTCCCAATGTATTCCCACAGCTCCAAACAGGGTGAAGTGAGGAGCGACCACGCCAAATGGGAGCCTGAGAAAACCAATGGACCATGTTCCACCTGGGCTGTTGAAGAGCAACCAATCATTTTATTTAGGCCTTCCCAGGCCTGACGGAAGGTCCCTGAACAAAACTTGTTTTTGAAATCCACTTTTGCTTTCTGCTTCTTACATCTAAACTCACTCTTTCTGTTTTGGAGTTTCTCTTTGGAATCTGTTATTGCGTATTTTGTCCACAAAGGGGCAGCCTTGAATCATCCAAGAATACTTATGAGCAACACTGTATGTGAAACTTTTCTAATGCTGAAAAGAGGTTGAGGAATTGCCTTCATTTCAATCAGTAACTTGTTAATAAAAGCAAACAATATTTGTTTCAAAAAAGAGCAAAATCAAGAAAGACCTCATTTATTAAACGTACAGAGGGGCAGCCCTGACTCGGGCCACTACGTGATGCCAAATGGAAGCCTGAAATTCCTTGTTCAGCCCATTCTTTAAAGCAGGTTCCCAAACTTTTCAGGCCATGACCCCCAAAATCATTCAACCAGCAAGTCAGGACCCCCTCTGTAAAATGTAGTTAGTATATATAAAGATTTAAGGTGCAAAACATTTAAAATCTAGTTTAATGTTACTTTGGAAACGGTATGTGATCTTTGACTTAATTTACTCGAAATCATCTTACGACCCCAACTTCAGTGTCCCACCCCCCCCCAGGGGGATCTGACCCCCACTGAACTACTGCTTAAGTATATATATCTTTTTAATGAGGATTATCTATTGTTCCATATGGGTGTATTATTTGAGGGGAGACTGTGCTTCTATATGTTTAAGGTCCAGAGTCCAGAGCAGTTAATAAGTGGACACCTTCCTCAGTCTTACTGTCAGTCATGGAGCACAGAGAAGCCATAAACCTGTGAATAAAAGCTGCCAGTAAGAGCCTGAGCAAACAGAACCATCTGCTGTGTGCTGCCGTATCCTGGTCATAAATGGGGAAAAAATGTTTCAGGAAAATGGATTATATTTCAAGCTACATTCATAAAGAAGTGCTATCAGGTATCATGCCACTTTGTAAAGAGATAAGTATGTGGGGGTGTTAAGCAGTTTGGGTTTTATGTGTGATTCACTTTTCCTCTTCGGGACCCTGTGTCAACCCATGTTTACAGACTCACAGCTGTAAAGGGCTCGCATGACGTCACAGCATTCGGAGACTGCAGAAGCTGGCAGCATTGACTTCCTGCAAACCTTAAACAACGCAACCAAAATTGATTTGTATTTTTTATAGTCACGTGACATCTATGAGAGTAAAATAACTTTCTTTTTAGACATACAACATACACCGACAGTGGCACAGATGGTAGAGCGGGTCGTCTCATGATCGGAAGGTCAGGGGTTCGAATCCCACCTCCTGAAAGTGCACATTGTCGTTGTGTCTTTGGGCAAGACACTTCACCCACACTGCCCCCAGTGTCTGCGTACATTGGTGTATGAATGAGAGTATGAATGGGTGAGTAAAGCACTTTGAGTGCCTAATGTAGGTGGAAAAGCGCTATATAAGTTGAGACCATTTACCATAATGACCACAAACATTGGAATGAATCCCATAGAACTGAGTCACTTTCTTCTGTTCAATCATCTGTGTCGAGTGCTTGTGAAATGAGTTGTGTGCATCCTCAAAGCATTCAGGCTGCTTTCGACATGTACTGGAACTATTCTAAATCCATGACCATGTCTTTTTTTCACAGCAGATGACACCACAGAACACCTGCTCAATATCACCATTGGGCATAACAACAAATCTCCCTTTGATTGGCTATATGCACGTGACTTCCAAGTGGACCCTCAGGAGGCGCTGCTCATCCTGTCTCTGTTATTTCCTATGAGTTAGTAGCAGTATCTTACCTAAAAAAGAAATAGCTCCAGATTCCATGGCAGTGAGTTACTGGTGGACAGTCACAGCATCATGTTAACACACTGAGCGGCACAGTGGTCTTCAATTTTCTAGTGGGTATACTGTATTTTTTAGCAGGTGCGGGGATAGCCAATTATATGCGCTGAAAAACTTTGCCCATCACATGCAACTAATGATATTAAATGTATCACAGACAACTAAATAGATTATAAACCAAACTGTGAATATAAATATTATTGAAATAACAAGCAATAGACCTATAGGATTGTTCTTGTAATTCACAGGCTGTAGCTAGGCTAAGCTACAGGCTGTGGGACTGAAGCCAAAATGAAAACTTCAATGAATAAAGCCCAGTCTGCTTTCACCAACCCCTCCACCACTCAACCACCAGAGTCTGTAAACTCCCACTGCTTCTGGAAAACGACTCTTTTAGGATGTTTTTTTATGAACAGGAGCGCGCGTGGCTCGGTCAGAGCTGTGGGAGGGCGTGGCTTGGTCAGGGCTGTGGGCGGGCGTGGCTCAGTCAGAGCTGTGGGAGGGCGTGGCTTGGTCAGGGCTGTGGGCGGGCGTGGCTCAGTCAGAGCTGTGGGAGGGCGTGGCTTGGTCAGGGCTGTGGGCGGGCGTGGCTCAGTAGGGGGGGGTAAGCTCTCCCTACTGACTGGAAAATCCATTTAAGCTGCTTACGACAGGGCACCTCCACCGCCAGGTGTCGCTTCTGAGGAAGATCACAGGAAGTGATCGAAACTAGTCAAGCAGGTAAACTAGACCTTCTGTCTTATAAGAAACAAAACTGTAATAGACTTAACCTAAGAAGACAGTATGAACCTCCTTCAAAGAAAAAAAGTTTTTTTCTGTCCATAGTCAAGTCGATAGACGTTATTCGATGTTTCATGCCCTGAACTTGAAGAGCACCAGATTATAAGTAAACAAACAGCTAATTTATCAACATTTTCAATGATCTAATACTTCAATATGTCTGTATACACATAGGCCTATAAAAAGATGAAACACAGTGATAGACCTTGTACAATGTTCTGACGTTCTTGGTCACACTGCGCTTTGAGCCTGTCACCGCAGACCGCTGCCCAGGCCTGTCCTGACTTAATGAAAACATGAGCCATGCATTAATGTGTAAATAGCATTTCTTTGAATGGGAAAACAGGTCCCCAGGTTGCCATCCACATGTTCTCTCACATGCACTATTACACTCACATGCACTCTCTTGATCTCACAATGGAGGAATTCACTTCTTACATCAGCTCTCAAGAAACACTCAGGGGTAGCAAGTAGTCAGGAAAATGTGCAAAGAAATAATGGGGGTATCTTATGTACAATGAATAAAGAACCTTAAAGGGGCAAGAACAGTTATTTAAATAAAATTGGACAATATATAAATAGGAGACTGTCAAAGGGTCAACAGTACAAAGTTTGCAGTCAGTGCAGGTGGTTGATAAAGTCACTTTGATGCAGAGGTTATTGCACGTGGCTTTGAAAGGAACTTATTGCACATGAGTTACTTGCAGTTACGTGCAGATGAAAGACCTGTGGTAGAAGTCAGTCTACACTACACTACACTTACCCCAAATCCAGAACCCTGAGACTGTACACTAGCCTTTAGGAAGGAGGCCGAGGACTAGTGAGCCTGAGAGCCACTATCCAGTGTTAGAGGAAAACATTAAATCGCTGTTTATCATATGGGTCAAGCTGTAAAGTTGTACTATCCATGGGTCAAACTGTACAGGTGCCCACTCTCAGCCACTGAATGTTTGCTAGCGTATCAGTATGACGCTCTGAGAGGGTTCTTATCTCTTTTCTGTGGAAGCATAGACAGACTTGAATGGTTAGACTAGTGCAATGACTCGAGTTCATGTCTCCGGGTCCCGTACCGATGGTAAATAAACTTCTCCTGTATAAGACATCCAGACTGCTGCCTCCTCGAACACCATTCTTACTTCTCTAACATCCAGGATGAAACATCCAAGATCCATAAGTACATCAAGGACAGGGCTCCGACAGATGACGTGCTCAGTGAATGTCTCAGACAATGGGGAACAGAAGATGAGGTGCTGGAGGTTCCGTCATGGGAGGACAAGCCCCTACACGGGATGTACCAGCGAAATATAACTAACAAGCTGTTCACTGAACTTATTCCCATGACAACGAGCATCAACCTCCAATGTGCCCACACGCAGGCACCTCGTGGGCACGATGATAGTGCATCCCCGAATTGTACACGGTCACTGTTCTCCTTCGTGGGTAAATACAGTGATGTATGCAAAGCAAGGAGAAATGCTCTTTAATCGGCTCATGAAGAGGAAAGTTTCCCTGCAGCAGGAAGGGAAAGACTGGAAAGAGAGGCGTACCCTGATGATTTAAAGTTGATCCATTTTGCCTCGTCAGAGCAGTAATCCAAACGTCCTCATGCCAAACGTATTCATTATTTCTTTGTGCAAAAAAAGAGGCATGAAAGCAAGAATAGTTCAGCCAGAGGTCGGCCGCATTCACACCACAGCGGCTGTAAGACGCTGTGGGGACCCAGAAGTGCCCCAGAAGTGCCCCTTTAGGTTGACCTAACTAGAGAGCCTGTGTGTAAACGCCCTTATATCAGAGCGTTTAATGAGCCTGTAGTTGTTGCCTTCAGAAGTTCCCTGATGATTTCTGAATGATCACATGTTGACCCAATGACTAAATAGAGTCTACCTGTGTGTAATCTAATGTCAGTTCAAATACAGCTGCTCTGTGATGGTCTCAGAAGTCCAAGAACACACCAGACAGGTCCTGGATAAACTCTAGTCATTGGTGTCATCTGCCGCATATTTATGGCAAAAACCTGCTGTAAAGATGACGGAATAAGTTGTGAATGAATTCAATGAATGCGCGTATGGCAGTGAAGAGTGGCCCCACCCGTCCTGCAATCAAAGAAGAATTTCACGATCACTAAAGGTGTCTTTCCACATGCAGGTGCGTATCAGCCGAATGGCTCTTTCACCCGCTTTGTCGAGCTTTTCCATAACAAAGGCCAGGGCCAAACCGGTCTGACCAGGTGTAGGTTTGAGGACTGATCTCTGGCTGTGGCCAAAGCGCTGACCCGTGTCTGATGTGACATGAACAGACTCTTGGAGACGAGTGAGTGGACAGGCCTCACTATTGACATGCAGGTCATACACATTTAATATTTCACAACATACGGCTGTTCTAAAAGGGGATTTTACTGATATTAGCATTTAGCTACTGTTAGCACAGCTTTAGCTGGTGGTGGTTTTTGGCAACCCCAATCTCTGCAAAAGTGCCCTTGGCCTACTTGAGTCTCATTCTCAGTCCATATTAGGGGTTCAGCTCTCGCGGTTCGGTTCAAGGTGCAGGACCCGCGGTTTGGTGCATCACGCTGCAAGTGCAATCTAAAAAATAATAAGTTGTTTTTGAAATGAAATAGCCTAATGATCATTACTAGATAGTATCTATAATCTTAGAATAAAATTGTCAATGCTTTCAAAGCTGCTTTATAATAAAATGTACCTGGGCTCACAATACGTGAAAGCAAAATAGAAAACAAATGGTACAGCAATGCACTGCGGTCCATATTGACCCTTGGCGTCACGTCACGTGCCATAAACATGGCGGCGCTCTTATTGAGCTTAAGCCCCGCCCTACTGGCGATTGCGTTTTATATTATAGATGCACACAGTATACCCCGGTTCGAATCCCCGTTGGGGAAATGGGCTGCCAGTGTGGGTCCTTAGGCAAGACCCTTCACGCTACTGCCTACCTCATACAATGAGAGACAATGAAATGAATGACATGCGGCTCAGACGTCGCCCGGCCAAACAAGGTCTGCGTCAGGTGCTTGGGAACCAGAGCACCTTGATGTAAAATGGGCTACTGGAACAAGGCGGAAATGGGCGAGATGCGAGAACAGGGCTCTGATGGAATGCTACTATTCCAGTAACCCTAGCCAGAGGGGCTACATGCAGAGGATGTGGGAGAAATGGTTACTTCGAAACCCACAGTCCAAACTCACGGCGAAACAACTAGTAGCTCAGTGTTCCAACATCCACAAACGGCAACTGCTATCACAACTTGAGATTGACGAGGTACAACACCAATGCTCCGGCAACCACCATCAGTGGTACCCGTGGTCGTTGGGGCACTCGAGGCAGTGACCCCCAAACTGGAGGAGTGGCTCCAGCAGATTCCAGGAAATACATCAGACATCTCGGTCCAGAGAAGTGCAGGTCTAGGAAGAGCAAAGATACTGCGCAGAACCCTCAAGCTCCCAGGCCGACGGTAGAGGACCCTCTTCCTCACCTCGTCGTATAATTAGAATATGCGTTTACTTCTGTTATTCAACTTAAACTGTGAAACTAAAATATGATAGACTCATTACATGCAAAGTGACATATGTAGCCTTTGTTTGTAATCATTTTGATTATTATGGCTCAGCTTAAAAATGATTCCATAATCATCAAAATGATGAACATGTAATGCATGTAATGAGTCTATATCATACAATAGTTTCACATTTAAAGTTGAATTACAGAAATAAATGCACTTTTTCACACACACACACACACACACACACACACACACACACACACACACACACACACACACACACACACGCACGCACGCACGCACGCACGCACGCACGCACGCACACACACACACACACACACACACACACACATGCACGCACGCATGCCCAGCCCACACACACACACACAGAACGCTGTTCCAGACCATTTTGGCACATTGAACCCGTCCCATGGAAGTCCCTTTCCCATCCTTCAGGACTTGATCAGGGCCTATATTTTCTACTTTATTATTGACAAGGCCTTATTTTTCCCTCCCATAACAGCTGCAATTTGCACCATGATAATTATTGCCTCTTTCTGCCAGCGCTCTAATGGAGGCTGATGTGTAAATGAGGCTGCAGGAGGTGGCAGACATAATAATCTCTCCACAGCTCTGTGACAGGAACAGGGCCCCACAGTGCTGTCTACATGGGACAGACACCAATGAGAGGGCAGGGAGTGTGGTAAGGAAGGAGGCCATGGGTGCCTCCAAAATATGTCCTTTGATCCGCGGCATGAGCAGCTCTCAACAATACAGGACGGTGCAATGGTGCTGAAGGGAAGACAATCCCTTTCACTGTGTCCCTGAAGTTCATCCTCCCAGCTACAAACAAAGACATGTAGTGCCCTCCATTCAGGAAGATTACAGTGAGCAGTACTGGGGAAATCAGCCTCTCTTCAAAAGAATGGCCCAGCATCGCAGGGAAAACAGCAGGTTTACTGGTTACTCTCAACAGTTGAGAACCACTATGTAGATATATACTATATATATATAGAAAAATATTAGTGGTGGGCCGTTAACGGCGTTAACGTGCTACGCGAGACTCTTATCGCGCGATAAAAAAAATATCGCCATTAATCTATTCTCAAAGCTGGGTTGGGAGCTGGGTCTATACTCTGCTATGATGACTTTCACCGTGATATCTTATGCAGGGCTTAAAGTATTCCGGCCTGAGGCCTCTGGCGCAAGCAAAGTGTATCAGACTGCAAATTATTTGTCAGTTTTTTCTGCGCATTTGTGAAAAACTCGCCTTTCCCGCACTTCTTACGGTCCATGAATGCATCTCACACGCAGCCTCGCTGTTACGTGATTCCTCTGAAACCAAAACAACTGCCACGCGGATGCTGGAGATACTTTTGTTATGGATTAAGTTTTGCCAAATGGACGCTATGATCAGACGAGTGAGAATCGGATAAAGAGGCGAAGAGCAGCAGGTTCTACGACTGATCCACAGTGAGTTTATTTACTTATTCTGTGAGTATAGTCGGGTTAACGGGGTCGCATCACCCGCGCTAAAATAAGCACTAAAAGCCCCGCACGAGAGCGCGGTGTCGGACCTGCCTCGCTCCGCGCCTCCTCCTGCAGCCGTGCGCGCGGTGAGACAGGTGTGCGCGGTGAGACAGGTGTGCGCGGTGAGACAGGTGTGCGCGGTGAGACAGGTGTGCGCGGTGAAACAGGTGCGCGCGGTGAGACAGGTGCGCGCGGTGAGACAGGTGCGCGCGGTGAGACAGGTGCGCGCGGTGAGACAGGTGCGCGCGGTGAGACAGGTGCGCGCGGTGAGACAGGTGTGCACGGTGAGACAGGTGAGACAGGTGTGTACGGTGAGACAGGTGTGCGTGGTGAGACAGGTGAGACAGGTGTGCGTGGTGACACAGGTGTGCGTGGTGACACAGGTGCGCACGGTGAGACAGGTGTGCGCGGTGAGACAGGTGCGCGCGGTGAGACAGGTGCGCGCGGTGAGACAGGTGTGCGTGGTGACACAGGTGCGCACGGTGAGACAGGTGTGCGCGGTGAGACAGGTGTGCACGGTGAGACAGGTGTGCGCGGTGAGACAGGTGTGCACGGGAACGACACGCTGCGACACCCCCCGAGCTGCTGCCGCTGACCCACTGTAAAAAGCGAAACGTAACGCCTTCATATTGAACAGAGCCTCGTCACAAATACCCGATTCCAGTGGAGTCTATGTTCCGCAAACGCGCACACAGTGGCGTGAACGCGCACACGTGTCAGCTCCAGCCAAATCTAACCAACAGCCTGATTAACAAACTATGACACTTAATCCTTTACTTACTAGATTATATAAAATATTACACTTTATATTTTGGTCTATACTTGTATTTTACCTCCCATATATTAAGTGTTTGCACAAATTGGGAATACAAGTGCAGAGTAAATGTGTAATAAAAAAGTTTAATAAAGAATATTGGCCTAGGCTACATTGCCTATATACAGTAGCCTCTATCTAACGTTTTTCTTTTTTCTTTTAAAGCACCGATAAGAGCACCATTAAAGTCCCGGATCTTTTTTCTGTAGCAGGTCAGTGTGCAGAAGAGGAGATTTAGTTTGTCACCAGAAAATTGATTGACACAAAGAACTGACAGTTCAAAATGAATGTTTAACTGAATAAACAGTTAGTAAACACAAGTGCATCTTCTTGAACATGAATTATTTTCATCACCAATTATCATAGTAGAACGTTCTCAAGCAGTTTGTGATGCATTTTGGAAACAGGAGATGAGCCCCTGGTCTAACGCACCGCCTGACCTGAGAAACTCGTTCTCAAAGACTTACTTTTAGTCATTATTTGGGCAGCACACATATTCTGAATGGTTTCGGCAGAATTCAAGCGAGACATTTTAATCTAGATGAATCTAGATTAATTTCAGAATTAATCTTGATTAATCTAGATTAAAAAATTAATCTATGCCCACCTCTAAAAAATATACATAATATAAAATGCAATCGTGAGTAGGGCGGGGCTTAAGCTCCATAAGGGCGCCGCCATGTTTATTTCCCAGAATTCCGCGCCGGTCCCCAAATGATGGTCCCTCGCCCGCAGAAATTGACCACGGGCATTGGCCCTGGTCGGTCAATATGGACCGCAGTGCATTGCTGTACTGTTGTCCGAGGACAACCCGGCGTCACAACAACGCGAGTGCATGAGGTCTGACTGCCGTGCGTGTGTGTGTGTGTGTGTGTGTGTGTGTGCGCATCCAAACAGGGCGATGTGTGTCATCGTCACTCACCGCTAAACTGCAGCTGTAGACGCTCCGCACCGGTACAGTTACATCCTCCAAAACACATGACATCTGCGTGTCTTTGTCTAAAGTTTCTCCTGCAGTGACCGAGGCTGTGGTTCATTATAGATCCAGGGCTGCGTAATGTCAGAGGCGCAGACGAATGCGTAAGATCCAATCCTGGCCATATTCCGTCGCCAAAGTTTTGTCTCCGAAAAAAAGTACACGCAGAAAGTTGTCCAATAACTGGCCTAACACGAGCTTCAAATCAAACACGCTGCTCCGAGTGCTTCAGCCTCTGTGTGAGGAAAGCCAAAATGAAACTACCACTTAACGAGCGCATGGCCTGCACTGCGTTGCTTCTTTTTTTTACTTTGGTGCTATACCATTTGTTTTCTATTTTGCTTTGACGTATTGTGAGCCCAGAGGTACATTTTATTATAAAGCAGCTTTGAAAGCATTGCCAATTTTACCCTATGATTATAAATACTGTTCAATAACGATCATTAGGCTATTTCATTTCAAAACCAACTTATTTTTTTTCAGATTGCACGGGTGGCCCGGTCCTGCACCGTGACCCGAACCGTGAGAGCTGAACCCCTAATATTTATCCATAAATATTCCACTGTCTCTTGAATTCTATTTCCTTAGTTTAGCGAACATATCGTAGATGTAGTCGCTCATTCTGCTGATGCTCTGGACACCGAGCTCACTCCTTTATGCAGCTGCAGGAGTCGGTAACTTTGCACTAGACCATAGGTGTCAAACTCTGGCCCGTAATTATATTTGGCCCGCGAAGCTATACCAAATGACTACTCGAGCTGGCCCACCGGTATTATACTTTTTTTTTTTTCAGATTTTGCATATCTGGACTATTAAGTTATATATTATATAGTAATACGTGTTGCTTGTTCCATATTCAATGTTAAAGCAAATCTTGTTTGGGTCCATATTAAAAGGTTAATTTGTTCAATGGTGGCCCGCGACTTTGTTCAAGTTTTACATTTTGGCCCACTGTGTATTTGAGTTTGACACCCCTGCACTAGACTATTGACCTTATTCCGCCCCACCCACTTTTGCCACTTTTTGCTTTGTCTCGGCACTTCCGTTGTACAGACACTTCCGGTCGAGCACGAAGCCCGTTCATTTAAACGGGGAACGAGGGAAAATATTCTCCGCTCAAATCTGATGTTTAGTCGATTGATTTGTGTAAAATGTCCAATGTTCATTTGCACCCACATGTCAACACTGCACCGTTTCTCTGTGCGGCCGAAAAACGGCTTTGTTTTCGTGTAGTGACTGATTTTATGTGGACTTCTCCAGCCCCATGTTAACAGATTGGAGAAAAGGGGCACAATTCATGGCGGCGCCCACGCGAACCTCCGGAATAAGGTGAATACAGTCATTACACCTACTGTTATTCGTAGTAGTTTGTGTTTTTTTGTAGGTCAAAGCAAGTTCGTCGTAGCCGTACTCCTCTACATGGATCATAATCTGCCTTTTGCATTTATAATGAAGGCAGATCGGAGATGATAGAATTGACATAAAAGCAGCACTGCCACAAAACTCTGGTAGAATCATGATCTAAAGTTTGGTGGTGAATGGCGCCATATATGCAAAAGTTGTGCTATTTTAGGGAAAGCAGTTATGAGAATTTACCATTTAATCACATAACCTGCCATTTTTCCCTCATTAAAACATTTTCTTCTCTTGCAGATTATAAAATGGAGGCCAGAGTGGGCGTCAGGAATGCTCTGTAGATTATTTAAATTAGATGGTTATTAAATAAACCTATTTATATTGTCTGAATACGTCCTGTATACCTAATCTGTCCAAAGTGTAATGCAGTCTTATAAATGTCTGTACTCTGATCTGTATTTCAGATTCATAAACAGTACCAGTGGTCAGAATAAGAAGCCTCCAGTGGGACCTTCTCTGATGAAGACCCAAACACAAGAGGGGCTTATGTCATCAGGAGCAAAGAGGATGGTGAGAACGTGTTTGTGATTACAGGCAAGTAAGAATTGAGACCACGCTTGATAGTTATAATATATTTCCTGTATCAAAAAGCCAATACTAACATAATAAAACACAAGAATTCCCCTTCAAGATAGATTTAGTGAGTACGACTTACAAACTCTCCTAAACTTCTAACATTCTGTAAACTTATCTCACAGTTTACTTCAATCGTATTTTTTAATTAAATTTTTAAGTTCATATGTTAATTTTTTTTTTATTTGAATGCATTTTGTGTTGTTTTAACACATGTGTTTTAGGAGTGTACATCCTGAGCTACGGCAGGCGACAGCAGTGGAGGATTGTGGGTAATTTGGTCCCTTTACTCGTCCTGTGTTTGCATGCGGACCAGGGAGCACTGGGGGCAGAGTGGGAGAGAGTTCTTTCATGGTTTAAATAAAAAGTCTCTCTTGACTCAAGAAACAGGAACTCTGCTTGTTTATGTTTAACGCTGCATGAGCAAGAAATCAGAAACTGAATAACCGGGATTGCATGCTATTGTGAGCACCATGCTATTGTGAGCACCGTGCTATTGTGAGCACCGTGCTATTGTGAGCACCGTGCTATTGTTAGCACCGTGCTATTGTTAGCACCGTGCTATTGTGAGCACCGTGCTATTGTTAGCACCGTGCTATTGTTAGCACCGTGCTATTGTTAGCACCGTGCTATTGCTTGCACCGTGCTATTGTTAGCACCGTGCTATTGTTAGCACCGTGCTATTGTTAGCACCGTGCTATTGTTAGCACCGTGCTATTGTTAGCACCGTGCTATTGTGAGCACCGTGCTATTGTGAGCACCGTGCTATTGTGAACACTGTGCTATTGTTAGCACCGTGCTATTGTTAGCACTGTGCTATTGTTAGCACCGTGCTATTGTTAGCACCGTGCTATTGTTAGCACCGTGCTATTGTGAACACCGTGCTATTGTTAGCACCGTGCTATTGCTAGCACCGTGCTATTGTTAGCACCGTGCTATTGTTAGCACCGTGCTATTGTTAGCACCGTGCTATTGTTAACACCATGCTATTGTTAACACCATGCTATTGTTAACACCATGCTATTGTTAACACCATGCTATTGTTAACACCATGCTATTGCTATATGCTCCATTATATCTGACTGAGTTGGTGACCGCACATCGCCCCAGCAGAGCTCTCCGGTCTGCCGATCAAATGGTTCTGGACGTGCCCAGGTCCCGGTACAAACAGTGGGGCGATCGTTCTTTCAGGGTTGTAGCGCCAAAACTGTGGAACAGCTGCCCCTCAGTCTGCGTGTTCTCACAGAGCTGTCCCTCTTTAAGTCCAGATTGAAGACACATCTCTTCAAACTAGCTTTTAAGACTTAGACCGCACTTATTTGATTGATTGATTTTTTAATATTGTTTTATCTGTCTGTGAAGCACTTTGGTCTTCCTTGTGTTGTTGTAAGGTGCTATACAAATAAACTTTGATTGATTGATTGATTGATTGTCAGCACCATGTTATTGTTAGCACCGTGCTATCGCTAGCACCATGCTATTGTTAACACCATGCTATTGTCAGCACCATGTTATTGTTAGCACCGTGCTATCGCTAGCATCATTCTATTGTTAGCACCGTGCTATTGCTAGCACCATGCTATTGTTAGCACCGTGCTATCGCTAGCACCATGCTATTGTTAGCACCGTGCTATTTGCAGGTTTCTATAGACGGGGAACTACATATATACAGTCCCGATCAAAAGTTTAAGAAAAAATGGCAAAAATTCACATTTTGCATCATCACGGTTCAAAGTAGAACTGCATAAGCAGAATATTTCAGTTAGCTTGTTTTCAATAAAAGGTTTGCTCAAAAAGTGAGGAGGGGCTGAGGGGGGGCTGGGGTCATATACTGTCCCTACGAACAGTTACAGGTACAGCACTACACTCATCAGCATTTAGGCTGTTCCACGAGAGAACTCTGGGCTGGCAGCGGTGCTGATGAGAAGCAGGCTTTGATTGGATGCTAATCACTGGTGAAGTTGTAAAGCAGCGTGTTTATGGATGTTAGCATGTGCAAGCTAATGGTTTTGCTCTGAATCTGATTGAAAGCCAGCTGCAGCACTGATGAGACTGATCCACTTCTGCCGGAGAAGAAACAAGTCAATTTCATTCAAATCTCCACCTGCCCACTTCCCCAGCATTTCCTTTGGAACTTACCCGGCATTTAAGTCAAACTTTAAAACACCTTTTATTTAGCAATAAAACTACCTCAAACTGATACATATGTGCCCCGTCGTGGAATCCAGCAAATCGAGAAAGAAGACTTCGCTTTTTGCAGAATCTTTAATATACGTTGAGATCACGAAGAAGCCTCACCATGTTTTAGATAACAGTATGGGAAATGTTTAAAAGCATGAATTCTAGCACGCCGTGGGCGTGTCATTGTGTGTGTGGCTCATTATTATGCAGCGCTTCCCCGTGTGTCTGACGGCAGCACCTGTAACCAATCAAATCAGTCTTAGCTTTGGTATATTCACCCTTTAGCAAACAAACCAATCACTTCAGTGTCTGTGGCAGGTCGCAGCTCGCAGATCAATCCTTAGACCTTTGTAATGTAGTGAAATCGAGCAGATAAAGGCAGAATGCACCAGGGAGGCTGCGAGGTCTGATTACGAGCAGTGCCTTTGTGGAGGTCTACATGGGACCACGCCCATTGGCCTTTGCACAACTGAGAGCATAAAAGAGCTTTGGACCTGAAGAGACAGGGGGCAGTGAGGATTATTATGGCTGTGTCCCAATGAAAAGGGAATAATGTGGACGCCATTTTGTAGTTGTGACCAGAGACAACAAAGTCATGATAGCAGCGTATCAAGGTGCACTTTGACCATAAGGTGGCGCTAATGTGCAAACTATAAAATCTCCCTAACTCTGACTTCCACTTCTGCCCAGCGTGTGGTGTGTCCCCCGGGATGCCAGGTAGTAAATGTAGAATGATCTCTTTCCTAAAAAGAGCCAGCCGGCACAAGAGTGAGGCTGGGTTGACTGTGAGGCCGAGGCGAAAACAAACTTGGGGAAAACTCTTAAAGTGAACTTCATTGATTTGCCAAAACAGGTCAACATGATCTATTTGCTACAAAAACATTCTTGGGTCATTAAGCCTTTATTAATCACTGACGTGGACGTGGAGGAGGCTTTTACGTATTCCATGGACAGCAAAGAAATAAAACAATGGGTCCTGAAAGAAATCCAAGTGAAAATGTCTCATGAACAATGAACAATAATATAAACATAATAAAAAGGAACAGACTGTCTTTCTTTGGACATGTGATCAGAGCAGATGACAGTTTGGAGAAAGCCCTCATGCAAGGGTCCATGGAGGGAAAGAGACCTAAAACGAGAGTATGGAGTATGTATATAAGTACATTGCCAAACATGATCTTCCTAGGATTAAAGCAGTAACTGTTGCCCATAATAAATCCTTTTCCTAGTCCCTCTGGAGGTAATTCAACCTGAAAAAAACTCACAGAAACGGAATGACGGTATGAGTGTTTTATTAACGAACACAAATTATTATTGGGGCTCAGACCCCGGCGGAAGACTGAACGAACGATATGGAATGCCTGGCTTTGACGAATGATAGCCATGATCTTCCCCGGAGGCTGGACCCTGGTGGTGGTGGAAGAGACCTGGGTTGGCCACTTGATGAGCGGAGCCGGGGAGGAGCCAGGCGGAGAAAGGGGTGGAGGAGGGTCGTAGCACGGCTGGCAAGCGGCTGAGTGATTGACCAGGAAGCTTAAAAAGGGGATCCTGAGCGATGACAGGCTGCTGAGGGGATGAGCAGCTGCGGTGATTGGCTGTTGTGAAGGTGCGGCTTGATCGAAGTCCGTGATTGGATGATTGGAGTGCGCTGCCGGTGATGAATGAATGCAGCTGGTAGGTCTTCCAGGTTGAATTTGCGCCTAAGCTTCATTACAAGGGTTAATGGGATGATTGTGGGGTCTTTCATCTCCTATTAAAGAAGAACTAAGTGCAGGCAGGCTCTGTCGCTTAAATGTTTTCTACAATAAAATCATCACTAGTATTAATCTTATTTTTATTTATTCTGTCTTTTCTCTCCTTTCTTTTTTGTATACAGTTTAATTTAAGATCCTCTCTCACCTCGCAATACAAACACAACATACATACATACTACACACACTCACGTACACACCACATTGAAGTTGTTTGTCCTTGTTTGTCTTGTGTCTTTCTGTAATTCTGTCTGTTTTATTCACTTTTCACTGTACTGTATAGCACTGTAATGTAAGTTGCCCTTAATAAAGCACTTAATAAAGGTAAAAAAAAATAAAAGTTTTTGTTTTATTATTGGCTGTGCACCATCGCGTCGCCCTATAAATAGTGCGTTGTTTAGGTAACGCACCCTCTGACCTCTCACTTCCACCTCCCTGGTCTCCGCACCATCCGGTTCGAGAGCCCAGTCACGCCTGTGCAGGAAACATCAACCCGCAAATTCATGTGTTTAATGCTACATTAAGTCCTAATAGCTTTTCCTGTTTGTGAAGAACTTTGGTCTTCCTTGTGTTGTTGTAAGGTGCTATACAAATAAACTTTGATTGATTGATTGATTATCCAACACTGCTCTAGCATGTGGGTGCCACTCGTTTCTCCGTTTTCCCCGTGGGTTTTTGAGTTTTTCCTCGCCGTGCTGGAGAGTCTAAGGACAGGGGACACCCGCACCGCCTACTGCGCTTATTTGGACATTATAATGTCCATATATGTATGCCTGGATACTTTATCCGCCTGAACTTGATATTTTTATATTTGTTGCTCTGTTTTGCCTTAAAGGGACTATGCAGAGTTTAAAAATGTTCAACTGAAGTATTTTCCTCCCCCACATGTTCCAGCCATGTCCTAATGTGTAGAATGAGCCCAGACCTGTTCACCACAACTGCCTCTAAAATCCTGCACTGTCACTCAGAAAGGTGTTCATTCGGGTCTGAAGTGCCGTCATGCACGAGCTTAATATAGAAGCTGCAGTTACACATATGACCTGAGGTGGCAGTAGTGAGTATAAAATGGCAAAATTGCATCTATCCCCTTTAATGTTTGGTGCAGCCTTGCGAGGCACCTCCTGTGTGCCTTTCCCCTAGTCTTATGCAGGCGTTGTGGCGTTTAAAGCTAGTATAAAACAAAGTTAACCCTCGCCTTGCCACACTAATATAGCTCCATCACAAGTTTATGTCCAATTTCACTGCAGAACGGCAAATGTCTTGGGTTAGATGAGTGAATGGTGCCACAGCTTATAAGCTAAAGGGTTGATTGGGTCCCGAAATCTCCAGGTTTTTTGGTCAGACATAGGTGGCATAGGTCGGGACCTTCACAACTGAGCTCCGTTATCAGGTGGGAGGGGTGAACTCCTTTGAAACCATTGGATCTGATTTTCGCTAGCGTTTGGTCGTGACGTATGTAATGCGCCCGAGTGAGTGAAGCAGCTATCATAACTCTATCATAACTCTATCATAACTCTATCATAACTCTATCATAACTCTATCATAACTCTAGCATAACTCTATCATAACTCTATCATAACTCTATCATAACTCTATCATAACTCTGTCACAACTCTATCACAACTCTATCATAACTCTATCATAACTATCATAACTCTATCATAACTCTATCATAACTATCATAACTCTATCATAACTCTATCATAGCTCTATCATAACTCTATCACAACTCTATCACAACTCTATCACAACTCTATCATAGCTCTATCATAACTCTATCATAACTCTATCAAAACTCTACCATGACTCTATCAAAACTCTATCATAACTCTATCAAACCTCTATCGTAACTCTGTCATAGCTCTATCACGACTCTATCACGACTCTATCATAACTCTATCATAGCTCTATCATAGCTCTATCACGACTCTATCACGACTCTATCACGACTCTATCACGACTCTATCACGACTCTATCATGACTCTATCATAACTCTATCATAACTCTATCATAGCTCTATCATGACTCTATCATGACTCTATCATGACTCTATCATAACTCTATCATAACTCTATCACGACTGTCAAGTTTCTTCGCAGGGCCCAACTTGAGAGGCTGCCTTTCTAATGTGGGGTATAAACCAACTGGATTTCACTCCAAGACACAGACATCTTTTTCCTTTTCTTTCTCTTTATTTGAAGCTGTGACTCTTGTCAGCAGGTGAAAAACCTCAGAAAAAACAGATACAAACAATATGTAAATATCATGAAATGGTAGTTCTTTTAACATTTTAACCACAATTTTAGTATTTTTTAATCAAACAAGGTTCTTAGTATTTTAGCATTTCTAATCAGTTCTAACTTAAACCTCTGTTTTCACCATAACCGTTTTCAGACAAACAAATCACAACAGAAACCTAAACAGAGTATTTTGCCCTTACCGGCTGTCCTCCACAGTCTCTAGAAAGGCCGGTTTACTGCAATTCAGTCCTTTAAGTCTAAGTATTTGAGCAGCTCCAACTGCTCTTTGTCTCTGCTCTTTTGTGTGTGTCAAGAGGCAACACCATGTCCTTGATTGGATCATGTGATCCACCTGGTTGCATTTCCTGCTGTGGGCGGGAGGAGGGGAGAACACAGAGCTGGACAGCACAACGACTATCATAGCTCTATCACAACTCTATCATAGCTCTATCACGACTCTATCACGACTCTATCATGACTCTATCATAACTCTATCATAACTCTATCATGACTCTATCACGACTCTATCATAGCTCTATCATAACTCTATCACGACTCTATCATAGCTCTATCACAACTCTATCATAGCTCTATCACGACTCTATCACAACTCTATCATAACTCTATCATGACTCTATCATAACTCTATCATAACTCTATCATAACTCTATCATAACTCTATCACGACTCTATCATAACTCTATCACGACTCTATCATAGCTCTATCATAACTCTATCACGACTCTATCATGACTCTATCATAACTCTATCACGACTCTATCATGACTCTATCATAACTCTATCATAACTCTATCATGACTCTATCATAACTCTATCACGACTCTATCATAGCTCTATCACAACTCTATCATAACTCTATCACGACTCTATCATAACTCTATCATAACTCTATCATAACTCTATCATAACTCTATCACGACTCTATCATAGCTCTATCATAACTCTATCACGACTCTATCATGATTCTATCATAACTCTATCATAACTCTATCATGACTCTATCACGACTCTATCATAGCTCTATCATAACTCTATCACGACTCTATCATAGCTCTATCATAACTCTATCACGACTCTATCATAGCTCTATCACAACTCTATCATGACTCTATCATAGCTCTATCACGACTCTATCATAGCTCTATCATAACTCTATCACGACTCTATCATAGCTCTATCACAACTCTATCATAAGTGATGTTTTCCAGTATGGGCACAACTTATCACACACAACAAATCACATTGTTTTTATTGAGGCAACACAAAGTGATCTGTACACATTTGTCATGTGTTTCAGAACATGCTTGTGTAAACTACAGAAGTCTAAGCCTCTACATATATGTTCTTCAGCAGTTCACATTTTAGGCGTGTCTAAATGTTCCTACTCGACCTGTTTAAATGTGCACTGTGGACTAACACGAATCCCAACTCAAACAGCAAATCATTACGAAGGGAAAATGGCAATTCCTTGTGACCCGCGCCTCATTGTGCAGGCCTATTTCCTGAGAGTAAACGGCACATTGTGGCCCTGACGCTGCGCTTGTATCAGAGGGTATAACCGCGACAGTAACAGCGCAGTGACTTTGAGGGGCTGATGGAGCCCTGGCAGCTAAATGAATTCTCCACGTGCCTCTGGTGTCCACGCAGGTACCACTAATTGAATGCTCTGGCGTGGGGCGCGTCGGGGTGTGTGTGCGGGCCCGTGTGCTTTTTTAATTACGCGTCCTGGCTCGGGGGCGGGCGGCGCGGTGTTTGCGGAGGTGACACAGACCTCCCGGACAGTGACTAAAAGCGAGGCGCCTTCATTTGCCCTCTCCTCGGCTCGTGTGGGCCTCGGCTGAACGCTCGCGGTGTCACAGCTTATCGGACCATCTTTTTTATTAGCGCCGGGCTGTAATGAGTAATTAGCTTCCCGTGGAGAGCGCGGTTGCGGGGTGCGGATGGGAGTGCGCTGACGCCTGGTTCACTCCTCTCACTCGGGTTTCCTGTCAAGATGTAAATGTGTGTCTGGAGGAAAACAGGCTGTTTATCTAATAGGGGACACATCATCTACTGCATGTTTTTGTCGTTTCTAACTTATTATGCATGTGTCACATTCAAACTCATTTACTGTGTCAATACAATTAGTCATAATCTAAATCCAAAAACAGAGCTGGCCTTGTGTCTTGCTTCATTTACAGGTTTTAGTAATGCCCGTTTTCCAGGAAGTCTAAACTTATCATTTCGTTTTCACCAAAGCAGCTCTTTTGTAAGATGTTGCAGTGATGATCCTGTTTTTTTTCTTCAGTTTTTGGTTGTTTTTAAAGTGACACTGTGGTTTTAGAGTAGTTTGGTGGTTTGGTCTGCCTGCATGACTCTACGGTTTATGCACTGTGAAGTTAAATGTGTTAAATATTGAAAGAATATAAATAAATATAAATATTTAGGTATTATTATAAGAATGGAAACAGTAATTTGCCTGATGAAGGTCCCAAGACCAAAACATTGATTTTATCTAATTAAAATATTTTTTGCAAGGTTTGCAGTGTCCCCTCCTGGAACCGCCAGCTTAACATTGTGGAGGGGTTTGAGCACCCGAATGATCCTAGGAGCTCTGTTATTGGGGGCTTCGTGCCCCTGGTAGGGTCTCCCACGGCAAACAGTCCTAAGTGACGGGTCAGACAAAGAGCGGTTCAGAAGCCCCTTATGAGAGACCAACAGGCCCGGTTTGAATCGTAAGGCTGTCCTTCCGTGGACCCACCACCTGCAGGAGGAGCCATAGGGGGCTGGTGCAATGTGATTTGGGCAGCTCCAACAGCTGCCCCCACGACCCGGCAACGGACAAGTGGAAGAAAATGGATGGATGGTTTGCAGTGTGCAGAAATGATTATTTTTCATTCATGAAGACTGGGATTTTCCCTCATCTCCTGCACACTTGCTTTAAGTAATTGGTGTGCAACGTTTTTCTCCAAAGAACCTGGAATCAAAAGCGGCAACAATGAAAACTGGAGAGGTGGCAACGGGGAGTTCTAAGTTTGAGCTGCGTGCTCAATCTTCCACAAATATTTCTGAATAAGCAGGACTGTAAGGCAGAGCCGTCCCCACACCTGCAGCGCTCGATAACGGCCCCACAAAGCAGAGAACCCCGGGGTGATTTGTTGTTTATTGTTGGCCTTTTGTCAGAGCCACGAGCTCACGTAGAGTGGGTCGTCCAATAAGTGAGTGGTGATGGTCAAAGAACAGCTGAATCTCTGCAGTTCCAGGGCAGCACTTACCAGGGTTGGGCAACGTAACTTGTTACGTTTCTGCTCTACCTTATTGTAAAAGTTATGTATTTGTGTGACTCCTATGTTACCAAAAAGAAACCATGTAACAAAGTGTTCTGGTTTGGGGCGGCTGCAGTTGGTCAGGTCTGAGTTCATCAGTTCTCAGTCTACTGTCATGGCGACAGGTGGTTTCTGCATGGCAGAGGCGTCTGCAGTGTCTGTGTGTGTTTATGATCTACTAACATTTTTTGAGTATGGAATGATAGCAGTGGAGCCTTTGCCATTGGACGATCATGCAGTTTTCTTACGTATGTCTGATACTTTGAATCTACGCTCTTAGAGTTGCATTTGACCACAACAACCGCCATACTCACGCAGCAATGGAAGAATCCGGAACTCACAGGAGGGGGGGAGGAAGGGGAAGTGAGCACACGGCTCAAATGACTAGCTGGTGTCCGATTGTGTCCCCCACTCCCCTCTAAGTTACTGGCCAATGTCCGGTCTTTACAGAATAAACTTGAGCTGTAGGCGAACTGCAGATGGGCTTATAAAGAAGCCAGCATGATTTGTCTCACCGAAACTTGGCTTGATAGATCCATCTCGGACATGGAGTTGTTTCAGGACAGATTTAAGTGAAGTTGGAGTGCCACTCCCCACGGACAGAGTTAACGCCAATAGTGGGAAAAGACCGGCGGACTGTGCGGACTCACCGTTATTTATTTTGGGTGATTTTAATATCTGTCGACTGTCTAAATCACAGCCTTTGTTTCAGCAGTATGTGCAATGCGCCGCAAGAAGCAGCAAAGCGCAACATGAGAAATGCCTATCAGGCCAGTAAAAAAACACTTGTATTGCTGATCACAATGCTGTGCATCTCATGCCTGCTTACAAAACCCAGTTACAAAGCGAGGGGGTGTTAAAGACGACCATAAAGCAGTGGGATGCTGTATGCATCGAAACCTTGCAAGCATGCTTTGAATGTACTGACAGGTTCTTACTCAGGGTGGACTGGAGGAATCCACAGATGTAAATTAGTGACTGAATGTTCTGTATAAAAGACTGTGTTTTCAAATAACAAACCCTGGATGACATGATGGATTAATGGCTTAAAAAACAATTATAAATTAGAAGAAAATATGATACAACAGAAAGTAATTCAGGCTAAATTGAACAAAGAAATCAAAGCAGCACAGAGGCTGTATAAGGAAAATGTCGAGAGTCTTTATCAGAATGGCAGTGCTAGAGAAGCATGGAAAGGTGTTAAAACACTGGTGGGTCTCTCAAATAAATACAAAAGTCACTGCCCTACGGAACAACCTCCAGCTGAATTTGCTAAAGACCTCAACCTATTTTTTCCAGTGTGAGCAAAAGACTTCAGCCAAGAGAGAAGTGCTCAGACAACAGAACTATTAGATCAATTAACCTTTGCAGCAATATCTCAATACAAGGGAAGACGTGGAGCAGCTTTCCATGGGAACACACAGACTTGTGGTCGAGATCTATCTGGGGTTTTCTGTGCCTTGTCTAATCAGTCCCTTAAACAATACAGTGTCCCTGCCCTCTGGAAATCGAGCGTTATCTGCCCTGTGTCCAAAGTGACCAATCGATCCTGTAAAAATTACTTTTGTCCAGTCGCTTTAACATCAGCAGTGATGAAAAGCTTTGAGAGGCTTGTTTTAAGTCAACTAATGGAGGAGGTCTGCGGTTAAGGGTCTGTTTTGACCCTGTTGCAGTGTTCAGATGCACGTGGATAAACCAAGAAACTCAGCCCGTCTGGTCTTTGTGAATGTAAATCCAAATCTGATCCTGTGGGTGCTCTCCTTTCTGACAGAGAGAGAGCAGGTGGTGAGGTTCAGTGGTCACTGTAGTTTAGTTAGAACCATCTCAACGGGGAGTCCTCAGGGTTCAGTGGTTTCTCCTGTTCTGTTCACATTATACACAAATGACTGCAGACGATACAGGATACTTTGACAGACAGCTCCAGTCAGAATCAAACACCTTTTCTATGCAAGAAAATAAACATCAATCTGAACCTCTTCAAGACCAAATAGATGGTCAACTATTTTGGCCGTTCCTCCATCGACCATCTACCATTGCATTTAGATGGACAGATAATTGACCTTTCGCAAAATCACGCCCCAAAACGGTAATTGTCCAATCAGACATCCGAGCAACCGTTACTATGAAGCTGAAGTACTATGAAGTCCGTCATGTTGCAGGTCTCCAATGCAAACCAATGGGACATACCAGCAATGAGCACTGAGCAAATTCCCTTTTTTTTATACTGCTAACCAACAAAAAACCCTACCAGACAAAGAAGAAGAAGCAAAATGGTGAAGCATCTGCCTGTGGAGGATGTAAATCGGACACTAGAGACCACAAGAGTGAGTCTGGGGGAGTGGAGTTACTTTCCTTCCCAAAGCTGAAAACACAACCTGAACACTGCCTACAATGGATCATACAATGTGGACGGCCTACGCCCAGCTAAATGTCTCGCCACTAGGCTAACACCTCAGCATGCTAACATCTAGCTACTGACAGTCACATAACATCACACAAACTATAACTGCGGCGGTGAACTTTTACAAGCCTACAGTCTCACGAGTTATTGTCACGGTCATGATAACTGGCTGTAGCTGATTGTCATTGTGGCACCTGTAGGTTTAGCTAGCGTGAGCTAACTTTAGCGCACCGCAGAAATGCACCAGAGAAGTGTTCCTATTTTTAGACATACTAAAGGAGTGAGAGGTGCTTACCGGGCAGTGCAAGAGCAAGACTGTGCTGTTGCATTTAAGGAAGAGATCATAAGGTTTCTTTGATTTCGCTTGAGACCTGTCTGGTTGCTGTAGTGTCAATAGTCCTTTATCCTTCGTGGGATAGTTTAACATCTTGAATATATCCCTCTGCTGCAGACTGTACCCCCTTTTGCCTCGATCTGGAGGATATCGCGCATTTATTGCTTCAATTAGAGTCGCTAACACAGTCACTGTAGCAACAGTAACTAAGTGGGCGGGGCTTTTGCTAAAGGTCAATTAAGAGAGAGGAGGAATTCAAATAGAGGAGGAATACACTATGGTTGACCATAAACTGAACTTCAAAAGCAACACTGACCACATCTTCAAGAAGTGTCAACAACATCTGCACTTCCTCCGCAAACTTAAACTGTTCCAAATTATTATGCAAATTATATTTTTCTCAGATTTTGTACATTTTCAACTCAAATGTCAGCACAATTTTCAAGCCTTTAACTGTTAGAGGATAATGTGATTGAAAACCTCCCAATGATATATTTTTTTTAATTTTATTTATTTTTATTAATTTTATTTAATAAACAACTCAAAAAGTACTGTTCCAAATTATTATGCGCAGTAGCATTTTATAGGTTGTAAAGAACTGAACATTTTCATTTATTGAATTTGCAGCATTAGGAGGTCATATGTACTGAACTCAAAGTTCAAAGTTAGATTTTAACATAGGAGCCCTTGTGTGAGCAGCTTCAAATTCTTAAATCCATTAAACTTGTGAGTTTTTGGAGAATGTCTGCTTGGATTTCTTTGCAGGATGTTAGAATAGCCTCCCAGAGCTGCTGTTTGGATGAAAACTGCCTCCCACTCTCATAGATATTTTGCTTGAGGCTCCAAAGGTTCTCAATAGGGTTGAGGTCAGGGGAGGAGGGGGTCCACATCATGAGTTTCTCTCCTTTTCTGCCCATATCAGCCAGTGATGCAGAGGTATTCTTTACAGCAGGACATGGTGCGTTGTCATGCATGAAGATGATTTTGTTCGGGAAAGCACGGCTCTTCTTGATCAGTCAGAAACTCCACATATTTTCTGAGGTCATTTAAGGTAGTCGGTAGTTAAAGTTGTTTTTTACCAGTTGCGCCTTCTGAGCAAAGTAAAACCTTACCTACCACATGCTGACCTAGAGCGTGTAGTCCATGCCCTTATCTCGTGCCGGTTGGACTACTGCAATTCTTTGTACTATGGATTGTCCCAGGCCTCCATCCATCGCCTGCAGCTGGTCCAAAACGCCGCTGCGCGATTACTCACTGGCTCAAGGAAATATGAGCATATTACTCCTGTTCTGGCCTCTTTGCACTGGCTCCCAGTGGGCTACAGGATCCAGTTTAAGATCCTAATGATTGTTTTTAAGTGTTTAAATGGAATGGCCCCATCTTACCTTTCAGAGCTTCTGTCTGTTTATGTCCCAAAGAGGACAACGAGGTCAGCAGATCAAATGCTGCTAGTTGTTCCGCGATCTCGGATGAAAACTAGGGGTGACCGAGCTTTTGCTGTTGCAGCACCCACACTGTGGAACAGTCTTCCCTTGAGCGTTAAAACAGCTCAGTCTTTGAATGTTTTTCAACACAAGCTGAGCTGATTTTCTTTGGTGGTTATTATTATTGCTGTTGTTTGTTATGTAATGTATTTTAACTTTGTTGAAACTTTGTATTGCCTGTGTACAGCACTTTGGGCAGCAATAGTTGTTGTAAATGTGCTTTATAAATAAATTTGACCTTGACCTTGACCTTGATTTTCACACCTTCAGGGATCCTAAAGGGGTCAACCAGCTCTCTCCCCATGATTTCAGGCCAAAATATGACTCCGCCCCCTCCTTACTGATGTCACAGCCTTGTTGGGACATGGTGGCCATTCACCAACCATCCACTACTCCATCCATCTGACCATCCAGGGTTACACGGCCTCATCAGTGAACAAGACTGTTGATGAGTCTTGCTACCACTGTAGCAGTTTCTGTTCATGAGCTTCAATGAACAGTTTTTACGGGAGGCCAGATAGAAGGTTTATGCACAAGTGCAGCCTCTGGAGGGTCCTACACCTTGATATTCGGGAGACTTCAGAGGCACCAGCAAATACCTCTTAATCTGATGTATTTGCCTGGCAGAAACCATCCTCATTGGGCCTTTATCTGCACAAACCCGTGTGTGCTCTAAATCAGCCACAAATCTCTTATCAGCACAATGATTACGCTTAATCTTTCATGAAATATCAGAGGTTTTCATACCTAGACCAAGGCATTCAACTATATCAAGGTTTCATCAGCAGAGAGATCCTTTTTCTTTCCTTTATTGCTTGAAAATCTTGGTCTGCTTAATAATGCTTAACATCCATTTTCAGTAGTTTTTCCCTTTACTGGGCTTAACCTGACAACTAATCACCCCAGGCGTCTGAGATTGATGTCAGTGATTCAGACACAAACCCATCCGAGTTGAGTGAGTTTCATTGAGAAACTTTAATTTTTTACCTTTATGACACTGAAATACTATTTGCATAATCATTTGGAACACAGTTTAGACGGCTGCAGGTTGACAGGTCATTTCTTAAGCTATTTTAGAACAGTTTTGTCCTCCTGGGATGGTTTAACAAGTCAACTTCCCAACTCACACGCGAGGCCATATCCTAGATCTGGTTTGCTCCACTGGCTTCACAATCAACAACCTGTCCAGCCATAACCTACACATATCAGATCACCTGGCCATCACATTTGACATGAACATTTCCTTTGCTGTCCCCAAAAACAAAACCTTTGCTGTCCCCAAAAACAAAACGTGAAATAGCTTTCCTCTCTGCTCTACTCACTACTAAACTGGAAACCTCCCCTCCCCCACCGTCTGACAACCCATCTGAACTGGTCACCCACTATAACGACACTCTTTCCTCCTGTCTTGATGTACTGGAACCTACAAAAACAAAAACGGTCTCCTTTACTCACACTGCCCCCTGGTACACCCCTGAGCTCCATAAAATGAAATCCCATAAACGCCAGCTTGAGAGACTGTACAAGAAGTCTGGTTTAACTGTCCATCTCCAAACCTACACAGACTACATACAGCAATACAAAGATGCCCTGAATTCTGCCCGTTCCAATTACTACTCAAACCTCATCCGCTCTGGCTCAATTCACTTCTGAAGCCACACGACAACATCTCCTCATCCTTTGCCACAGCCAAATGCAGTAGTTTTCAATCTTTCTTCCAGTCCAAAATTGACACCATTTACAGTTCCCTAGATCTCTCCTCTGCTCACTCAGCTCCCCCTAATTCACCTCCCATCGCCAATCAGCAGCTCTCAGATTTTATGCCCATCTCCTCTGTTCAACTGACAAAACTTCTATCAGGCATGAAAATTCCCACTTGCTCCCAGGATCCCATCCCCTCTCCTCTCATCAAAACCTGCCTCCCCACACATACTCCTCTGATCACAAATATCATAAATGCCTCACTTACCTCAGGATCTGTTCCACAGTCTCTCAAGCTGGCTGCCATCACCCCAATACTAAAAAAAACCTAGTCTCGATCACGACAACCCTGCAAATTTCCGGCCCATATCCAATCTTCCATTTCTGTCCAAAATTCTAGAGTGTGTGATTGCTGCTCAAATTCAAACCCATCTCAACTCCAATAGTCTGTTCAAACATTCCAGTCCGGTTTTCGCCCAAAACACAGCGCCGAACAGCCCTGCTAAAAGTCATAAATGATCTCCTGCTCTCCTCAGACTCTGGCCACCTCAGCATCCTCATCCTCCTGGACCTCACCGCAGCATTCGACACCATCAGTCACTCCATCCTCCTGTCCCGCCTCAAATCCAACCTCAACATCACCAGCTCTGCTCTGTCCTGGTTTCAGTCCTACCTCTCAAACCGGCAGCAATTCATCCACATCAACCGCTGCTCCTCCTCCATCGCCCCCCTATCTCAGGGTGTTCCCCAAGGTTCGGTGCTTGGTCCTCTCCTCTTCATCCTCTACATCCTCCCTCTTGGCAACATCATCCGACGTCACGGCCTTGACTTTCACTGCTACGCTGATGACATACAGGTCTACAACTCCACCACATCCATAGACTCCAATATCCACTCCACCCTCACCCACTGCCTGAGTGACATCAAAACCTGGATGAAACACAATTTTCTAAAACTAAACAGTGACAAAACAGACATTATCATCATCGGCCCAAAAACCATCACCAAATCTGCTCAAGACTTCTGCCTCAATTTCGACAGCACCACCGTCACTCCGTCCCCACTCCTCCGCAACCTCGGTGTTCTCCTCGACCCCATTCTTTCCTTCGAACCCCACGTCAAGCAAATACCCCGGACTGCTTTCTTCCATCTTAAAAACATATCACGACTCCGCCCATCCCTCACCTTCTCTTCCGCTGAAACTCTGATTCATGCCTTCATCACATCCAGAATTGACTACTGCCACAGCACCCTCTACGGCTCACCATCCAAAACCCTCAATAAACTCCAGTACATCCAGAACTCTGCGGCCCGCCTCCTCACGCACACTCGCTCCCGTGAACACATCACCCCTGTCCTTCAGAACCTCCACTGGCTCCCCATCCCTCAACGCATCCAGTTCAAGGTCCTCCTCATCACTTTCACAGCCCTATAATGTGGCCCCTCCATACCTCACTGACCTCCTCCACCAACCTCCTGTCCCTCCCCTGTAAGACCAAGCGCCGAACCTGGGGAGACAGAGCCTTCTCCATCGCCGCCCCCACACTCTGGAACTCACTGCCCCAACCACTCCGTGCCTGTTCTGACCTCCCCACCTTCAAGAAAGAACTCAAAACCCACCTCTTTAAAAAGGCTTTTAATGTCGAGTAACTGCCCTCTATTTTAATGTGCTAATTTTATGTGTGATTTTATTCTTGCTTTCTGTAAAGCGTCTTTGAGTGTCTTGAAAAGCGCTATACAAATAAAATGTATTATTATTATTATTATTATTATTATGGTTTAGCTCCCTGAGTGAAGTGAGCTAAAGCCCCCTCAATAAGATCATAAGGCTGAGTGAGAAGATCATTGGAGCCCCACAGGTCACTCGTAAAACAATGTTCAGCGGCATGGCGCTAAAAAGGGCCAGCTCATCTCCTCGGACATCACTCATAACCTCCATGACCAGTATCAGCTGCTTCCGTCTAGCAGGAGGGTCTCATCCCTGGGTCTGGTAAACAAATGGACCATGTCTTCTTTTGTGCCACATCTATCAGGCTCTTAAATGGACATTACAGAACAGCATGGCATGGGCTTCCAATTCTTTTAACTTGACTAACTAATGTCATATGTTATATTGTATTAATTCATAGGCCAAGCCTAGTGTGTGTGTGTGCGTGTGTGTGTGTGAGTGAGTGGTTGGAGGGGCCGATGGCACAGATTGGCAGCCTTGTGTCCGTCAGTCTACCCCAGGGCAGCTGTGGCTATATACAAAGCTTATCACCACTGAGTATGGTGTGAACGAATAAAGCACTGAATTGTAAAGCTACTTTGAGCATTTACGTAAGACTAATGCTTTACTATCATGATTGTAATGTGTCAATCCTGAGACAGAGTGCAGTGTGACTTTGCAGGTCTGTGGAGATGGTGTCCTTGCAAGGCCCACAGGGTGTGAGGCTGAGATCATTACCCTGCCATCTGCAACGGCAGACACTCACACCCCTCTGCTCAGTGTGAGCATGGCCTCAGCGCTTCTGCTAACCAGAGCATTGTCAAGTGGACACAGAGGGAGGCTTTAGGTAGACCAACCATTCTTCACCTCAAGTAAACCCTATCAAATATCTTACCTTCTACGTACCACCAGGCCTACATCAAGATCAAATCGGTTCAAAGACAAGTCTAAAAGGTAGACGGATAAGGTAGATAAATGCTTACAGAAATGTTAAGTAGAAAGACATTCGTATATAGATGCACAAACCGATAGTTACTGGAAATAAAGTCTAAATAGTTTAATTTCCTATCTTTAATGATTGCGTGTGTAGTCCTGCCTGTCCAGTGGTCCTTGTGTGTATGTAATGAAAGCGATTGGCTGATAGTACCTGTATGATTAGGTGGACAGTGCATGTGAGTGTGTGCTGACCACTGGAGCAGACACAAAGCCACTGTCTCTGGCTGGCCCTCCCCTGCACAAGCACTTTGTTTACTGCGTCCTCTCTACTCGCAGTGTAATCATGATGATTGGTGCAAACAGGCCCTTGTGTGGGGCCCCAGCACTCAGCCCGCTCAGAGCTGAGAGGGCTATTTTAATAATGCTCGCTCCTGACCACCTCTGCACATCCAACACAAGGCAACAAATGGACTCCTGTCGTTACCACGGGTCAAAAACCTCCTCAAGTATTTACTGTTAATGCAGCGGCTCGCTTTCTCCTTCTGCTATTGATGCGACACGGTCAAAATAAAAAAAAGAACAGCAAAAATAATCCAAGAAGAAGCTGGAATTTGTTGAGAGGCCAAAAAAATGACGTTCATGCGTGAAACTGGGTCACTTTATGCATCACTGTATAATGTGCTTTTAAAATAGATCATCCTCCACTATAAAGCCAAGTTGAGTCTAGTGCAGAGGTTCTAAGCTGTGGTACGTAATTCCACTGGTGGTACTTGGGACTTCCTCATGGTTCTCAGGGTCATCTGCAGCTTGAATTACTAATCATGTCATTGACGCTTCAGTAATGCTTTTGAATTTGGTGTTTTTTCGCCTGCTTTAGACGTGATTTACCTCAGATTTTTAATTCATTAGTTAAAATCAGAGCTAATTTAGACCTCTTTTCGATCAGGTTTACTTCTGATTTGATCTTCATCCAGGCCTGGTGATACCTTGAAGGACAAATAATTGGAGAAAGTAAATATTACTCATCACGAAGTTGTGAAATGTGTCGATAAACAACAACAGATACAGTATGTAAAGTTAGGAATGAGCTTCGACCACAGCTAACATTTTAACTGTCTTTTGCTCCCGTTTTTGTTGATTGGAATTGTAAAAAACACACACACAAAAACACATTAAAGCAGGTATAGGGCCTAAAATGAGAAACAGAACATGGACTCAGTTCAAAACTCTTCTGCTGCGGCGAGTTTTGGTTCTTTTAATCCATTCACTCTAACCTCCTCCATCTACTTTGCACTAGATGCATTCAAACGTTCCCTCAGATCCTCCATGTTGGTCTTTCTAATGTCCTTCTGGGTCCGTCTGTAATCTGGGTGCTTTTGCTCAGGCCCCGCCCCTCTGACTGTAAACAGATTTTGTAAGGAGGCAAATACAAAATCTCAGATGTTTTCTGGTTCTGGGGATCAAATATTCCAAGGCAGTGTTTAGGATTTACTACTCTCTGTCCAGTGTCATTATTTGGGAACAGCTCCACCTGGTGGCCTTTGTGACTCCTCTATTCCGTAAATACTCTTTATTACTATTTAACATGCTCAGCATTCGGCCCCATGAATGACTCTTTGCATCTGTAGCAATAGCATCTAGATTGGCTGCTGAATGAACCATGTACTGGACATTTTATTCAGTGGCAGCTTCTCATTGACTACAAGGGAAGCCGAACTTCCCCAAAAATGTCACTGCAAAAATTGCCAAATGTAAGAAATGTTTTTAAAATGTCACAATTATATTTTTTGAGAGAGTCAGTTGATTGTCAGGTGTTTCAGTGTGGTCTCCCTGAAACTCAATGGGAAATCCCACTGAAGCTGTGAAATCAGCCTCTGATTGGATAACTTTTGATTGTTTTGAGGATCAGCATCAAAGCAGGGATGAGTAGGGATGGAGGTTAACTGAAGCTGTCGACGCAAAACAGGCAATATGACAGAGATGAACTTTATTTCAGGCACGTGACTGAAATACATGTTATATGAAGGCTTTCAAAAGTCACACATACATTCATTATGTCAATTTTAGACAGATGCACAAACAGAGCTATACAGTTTGGACTGTTTACTACATTTCCCCTAAATGTTACGTCTAATTCAATGGCTACATTTAAACACTTTAAAGGGATATTTCAGGATTTTTGACATCGACACAGACAATTAAGAAATGAGGTCCTATGTCAAAAATCCTGAAATAACCCTTTAATTTAATCTACGAGTCAAAAGTCTAAATAGTAAGTAAAGTTTATTTCTAAAGTGCTTTTCAGAGATAAAATCAAAAAGTGCTGTACACAAGAGAATAGGATTAAAATGTAAGTGCTTTTTTTTATCATTGTACAAGCGTATAACGAAATAGTGTTCAGGTGTTAGTCCTGAGCCGCTGCGACTGAGCCGCGCCACCACTGTGTGTCAACCTGACCTGCATGTTTTTGGAGGTCGGGGCAGCACAGCAGGACCCGGAGGAAAGCTGACTGGCTGCCTTCAGTCTCCTCTGATCCTCAGAAACGGAGCAGCGCCTCCTGGGTTTGTCCCTGTTTCAGAGCGTGGTGTCCTGCACTGGTCAGCTCCTCCACCTCCTCCTTCCTCTTCCTCCTGCGAAGCTCCCTCTGATCCACAACAGTCGTTCACCATCTCCTGGAAAGAGCTTAGCAGTTGATCTGTTTTCATCTCCAGTGAACATTCATTAGCCAGAACAATACGGACAGAAGGCATTTGTGGCTTAACTGTAAGAAAACTCGCAGAAAAAGACAAAAAAAACACAGCTATACCAGGGGAGAGACATACAGAGAGCATCCTGACCAGCTCCATCACTGCGTGGTTCTTCTACAGAGGGACTATAGAGAGGATCCTGACCAGCTCCATCACTGTGTGGTTCTTCTACAGAGGGACTATAGAGAGCACCCTGACCAGCTCCATCACTGTGTGGTTCTTCTACAGAGGGACTATAGAGAGCATCCTGACCAGCTCCATCACTGTGTGGTTCTTCTACAGAGGGACTATAGAGAGCATCCTGACCAGCTCCATCACTGTGTGGTTCTTCTACAGAGGGACTATAGAGAGCATCCTGACCAGCTCATCACTGCGTGGTTCTTCTACAGAGGGACTATAGAGAGCATCCTGACCAGCTCCATCACTGTGCGGTTCTTCTACAGAGGGACTATAGAGAGCATCCTGACCAGCTCCATCACTGTGTGGTTCTTCTACAGAGGGACTATAGAGAGCATCCTGACCAGCTCCATCACTGTGTGGTTCTTCTACAGAGGGACTATAGAGAGCATCCTGACCAGCTCCATCACTGCGTGGTTCTTCTACAGAGGGACTATAGAGAGCATCCTGACCAGCTCCATCACTGTGTGGCACAGCTCCAGCAATGCCTCCAGCGCATCGTGAGAGCAGCGGAGAAGATCTGAGGAGCTCCTCTCCTCTCCATTAAGGACATGTTCTCCACCAGTCTCACCCGCAAAGGGGACCCTACGCACCCATCACACAGTCTCTTCAAGCCTGTCAGGAAGCTGAACTCCCTCTCTTCCCTGTGCTCCCAACCCTCACTCCCCACCTCCTGCTCCACAACGAAGGATGAGAGAATGATCATTTAGATTCATTGATAAATGAATCGAATCGATGAATAAAAATCTTTGAATTTTTGAGTCTGATTTATAATTACAACTAAAGCTTACACAGTTACACAGTCCTTTGCAACACTCCACAGTGGTGTGTTCTTAAAGACTGTGTCTCAAGTACTTTTATTGTAAATCCTTATTATTGACCTGATTGTTGTGGCCGATGTCTGTGACAGTTCTACAGTAACAGACATGACAACAAAAATCATTTTGTGTAAAAATATATTTGCTGTCGTCAGTCTCTTATGTCACCATGACTATTCAATTATAAATGAGAGTCCAAGAATGAGTTTATGCAGGGTTTCAATGCAAAATGCATTTAATGAATTCCAAAAAATTAAGGCCTTAAAAGTCATACTTAAAGGGGAGGTATTATGCAAAATCGACTTTCATGTTCATGTTATTCTGTCATTCCCTCATTAAAAACATGCCTGAAGTGTTGCCTTGGCACATTCACGTATTTTTGAGTAATCTGTAAAAACTCTGATGGCGGCCATTTTAGGGATAGGTTTGCCTGAGTCCTCCTAGGAACGCCCCCACCTCCTGGAGACGCCTCCGAGCTTTCGTCACCAGCCGAGTAACCAACCCCTGCTCCTCAGCAGAACCCCCTCCCCACTGATGCCACAGACAGCGTGTGGAGGGGGCGAGTCTGAAAGGGTCAGAGGTTCTTAAAGAGACAAAGGCCTATTTCAAGACATTCACTACAGCCATTTTGAGAGAGACATTTTATACAAGGCAGTTATTCTAATTTACTGTATTTCATCATTGTAGTGTGCTATAGACTGGTGCTATGTGATTGAAAAAAGCATAATACCCCCTCTTTAAAAGTTCCCCGTTTTGTCCAATTCAGTGTTGTTTTCGTGAATGAAGATGATAACATTTTGTTGATGCACTTTTTTTTAATGACACTAACATAACGAGGACGGGCTAAAAATAGCTTTGAGTGAAAGATGACGAGACGTTTATGAGTTTACGTCAATGAGACAATGTGTATCCAGCGTCTGACAGTGATGTCACAAGGACTTCTTCTAAAACTGAAATCGTTTTCTAAAACTAAAAGGGCTGCCAAACACAACACTGGTTCAGTTCAGTTCTGAATATCAGGATCTCTCGTCAGTCCTATGTTTGAATGAATATTAGCAGATCTTATGAAATTAAATGCACTTCTGGCTTCTTGAAAAAGTGTAGTCAAATGAGCACTTGCAAAGAACATACTGTTTGATCCTAAATGGCTAGTATTTAGCTCCAATGGAACTGCATGACTTTTCCTCCACATTAGAGTTCTTCATGCTTTCCAGAGGCCATGTTGCCCTCAGCAGGAGAGTGTGAAGCCTGTGATGAAGGTGAAGAAAAAAAAAGAAAGAGGGCTCTTGTCTGTCATTGAGCTCAGCCTCTCTCTCTGAACTGAAGATGATGAGGTGATGTATTAAGCACAGGATGTACAGTCAGCCATGTTAATGTGTCTTTGACAAGCAAAACAAATGAATGAGGACAGTCTTTCAAAACTCAGCTGACTGGGGTTTGACCCTGTTTGTACAGCACATGCTCCAAGTGTGGGCCAAACATTCAGGACGTCAGGGCTGTAATAAGGGTTAAGGGTTTCCAGTTTTCAAACCACTCTTCATACTTAGACGAGTGAAATCCATGTTCTTCTTTTATAGTGCTGTATATTGTATTCACAGACATTTGTGGGGGAAAAGAGACTATTACATGCAGTGTGTTAAGTATTTCTAGCAACCATGTACCCAGACGTATAGTTTAAAACTGTTTGCTTGGTGCAGGAATGAAGTTGTAAACATTACCATGTCCCTGCGCCCCCTGAATATTGTAAACTGCACTAATAAACTCAACCCGGCAAAGAATGAAAATGTAGAAATGTGTGAGGCCAACACACGGCGGGGTGTTTTGAATCAGCTCAATACAAATATACTTCTTTGTCCCCGTTCTCTGCATTGCCTCAGGCCAAACTTTAAGGGGCAGTGCAGCACCTTCACACTCTTGAGCTAGATTCATATTCAGGAGAACCGAGGAGGATTGTCTGTTCTTTTTGTGCATGACGTTACTTTAAGTTGAGTAATCAGGTAAAATTGCTCAACTTAGTGTATAGAACACAATGACAACAATTGGTTAAAGAGTAAGTTAGAGTAATAGAAAACGACCTCTAATCCAGTGGTAATTTAGCCCATTACATTGCAAAAGAACATGTGAATGTAACTTATACAAAGTTTGGTGCAGTAAGTAATTGTTTGGTCTGGCAATGTGGTGCCTGTGCATCATCCACAATGAAAAAACAGTGTCCAATGGAAGCTTTAGACCCTCTCCATGTCGCCATCTCCAACTCCATACGAGGTCTCACAAATACATATTCTGAGGTAAAGAAATTTGACAGGCCTGAAATGTTCTTGTTTCAAAAAGAAAAGAAAAAGGGGTGTGAGGGTGGCCTTACTAAAATTGAGACTAAATGGAATAATAACACTTGTATTAGAGTTATATCCCTAATATTCTGGCTCATTGTCCATAAAACCTTAGAAAATAGAGAAATTGCTCACAAAAACAAAAAACCCTCAGGGTAAACTAAATCAGCTGCCAGCTGGTGATAACCAGTAACACAAGTGTATAAATTGCATTCAGTGTTTCCAATACATTTTGGAATGATACAGTCCATGATGAATCCAGGTCAGAGGCAGACCATGAACATTCCCAGGCCAAACGGAGGAGGCAGGACAGATGATGGTCCACAAGGGAAGCCCGAGATATTAGGGCATGAAAGTAGAAACATTCACAATATAAACATTACTTTTTCAGTCTTAAATCAAGTACGATGATAAAACTTGCAATAAAAAAGAACCATCTGTTGCGAATGTGTGCCAACTTGTTACGACCCGTGCCCGTGAGGCCGCAACAAAGAGGGAGCAGAACGCAGAGTACGAGTTTCACACCCCACAGGGTTGTTGCTTTCATTGTAACCAAGGAGTAACATATAAAATATCATGAACGGGCAGCATGGCTGGCGTGGCTCGGCAAAGGAGGAAGTCCTTAAAGGGCCGCGGCCTTGAATGCAGCCAATCATCTCCACGCCATGCAGCCTGCTGAACATAAACATGATTAACAGAGCGCGCGGCAGGAGCGTGTGCGCACGGAGCGCACATCACCCCCGCCCACAGGTGGGGGAGAGGATGAGGGCTTACGCAAGGGCGTCACACAACTGAACAAGAAGGTTTAAGGGCCACAAAGGGCCACATTTGGCCAGCAGGTCTCACTTTGGGGACAGCTGCAGAAGGCATTGAGGCGGAGATGTGTGTAGTATATTACCCTGTGTTCGGCTAACCACAGGTACATTCTCTCTTTAAATATTTATCTGCTCAGAGTAATCCAGCCTCAAAGAGGTGCTTTGTCATTGGATCAAAGTATCTATGGAACTCACCACAAATGAAAGCCTTCCATCACAAGTAATGGACAAAAGGACACACCTTTGTCTCTAACAACAACAAATGAACACCAGAGCTTTCCCAAAGGGGGAAGAGAGAGACAGAGAGAGAGAGAGATACAAAGAAAGACTGAGAGAGACGGGGAGAGAGAGACAGAGAGAGAGAGAGAGAGAGAGAGATACAAAGAAAGACTGAGAGAGACGGGGAGAGAGAGACAGAGAGAGAGAGAGAGATACAAAGAAAGACCGAGAGAGACGGGGAGAGAGAGAGATACAAAGAAAGACTGAGAGAGACGGGGTGAGAGAGACGGGGAGAGAGAGCAAGAGACAGTGAGAGACGTGAGCGAGACGGTGTGTGTGAGAGAGAGAGAGATAGAGAGATGTAGGAGAGACGGTGAGAGAGACAGAGACAGGGAGAAAGATGGCGAGAGACTTTTACCACAACGTTTATTGAGACGACATTCACTCAATGTTAGTAAAAACATCACACAAACAGCAACACTCAGGATAGGATCAACACATAAAACACATCTTTGTGGTTAAAAATTAAGGACCAGGCTTCCTTCGCTGACCACACACAAGACCCCCCCTACGGTCCAGACCCCCTCGAAGTCCTCCAGTCCCCCCACCAAAGTACTATAGAGGTGCTCCACTCTGAGCCGCACTCCCACTAGCCTCCTCAGCATCAGCTCTGGGTCGACGCATCCTGAGCCTCGCATCTGGTTCCTCCGCGTGATCCAGATGCTGAGCTTTGCTTGTCCCACAAGAAAGTTTGTTAGGGTGCCCACTCTTCGTTACCGAGAACTTTGGGCCAAAAATTGGAAGTTCCCTTGTAAACAGCAGGCCCAGTTCATCCACCCAACGCTCCAGTAGAGTGAAGAGGGGAGCGAGCCGGGAGCAGGACAGCCACAAATGCTCCAACGTTTCCTCCTCTGGGCAAAAAACGCAGTTGCAAAGTGTCAAAGGGCCACATGTCTGTTCATAGCCACAGCCCCATGCACCACCCTCCACTGGAGATCCGCGCAGCGTTTCTCAATAGGAGGGCGGTACAGGGACCTCCAGCTGCCTTTGGGAGACAACCCCGGGGCCAACACACCTCACCACCTGGACTCCGGGGCGTCAGCCAGCTCAGCTCTGTGGTGGACTTTAGTCGCTGTGACGTACAGCTCCTTCTTTGTCACTGTGGCCATTGTTGGCAAGATGGAAAAGGACAGAAGGGTGCCAGCTGTTCCTTGCTGTGCTCCTACAGCCTGCACCGACAGTGGAGGGAAGGGCAAAGGGCGGACAGGTGGACTGACTCCGTACGTCCCTAGGGCTTCTCTGAAGCGTGGAGGGAGCCCTCTCCGGACCTCCTCCAGCAGCTTCTCAATCACACGCTGAGACCTTATCCCAGTCTATTGGCTCAGCTGGGCAGCTGGTTCCAGCCTCTCTCAGTCCGCAGATCGATCAGCCTGGTCACCCCTGAAGACACAAATGCCCGTCTCACCTGAGCAGAGTCCAGAATGTCGTTCCTGATCACAGGATTATGGAAAAACGGCTCTTCTCCTGCACGATGGCGAGAGAGACAGGGAGAGACGTAAGAGAGACGGTGAGAGAGAGAGAGAGAGACAGGGAGAAAGATGGCGAGAGAGACAGGGAGAGACGTGAGAGAGACTGTGAGAGAGAGACAGGGAGAAAGATGGCGAGAGAGACAGGGAGAGACGTGAGAGATACGGTGAGAGAGAGACAGAGACAGGGAGAAAGATGACGAGAGAGACAGGGAGAGACGTGAGAGAGACTGTGAGAGAGAGACAGGGAGAGACGTGAGAGAGACGGTGAGAGAGACAGAGACAGGGAGAAAGATGACGAGAGAGACAGGGAGAGACGTGAGAGAGACGGTGAGAGAGAGACAGAGACAGGGAAAAAGATGACGAGAGAGACAGGGAGAGACGTGAGAGATACGGTGAGAGAGAGACAGAGACAGGGAGAAAGATGGCGAGAGAGACAGGGAGAGAGAGACGGTGAGAGAGACGGTGAGAGAGAGAGAGACAGGGAGAGACGGTGTGAGAGAGAGAGAGAGAGACGGCGAGAGAGAGCAAGAGACAGTGAGAGACGTGAGCGAGACAGTGTGTGTGAGAGAGAGAGATAGAGAGATGTAGGAGAGATGGTGAGAGAGAGAGACGTGAGAGAGAGAGAGACAGAGACAAGGAGAAAGATAGCGAGAGAGACAGGGAAGGACGTGAGAGAGACGGTGAGAGAGAGAGAGAGACAGGGAGAGACGGTGAGAGAGAGAGAGACACTGAGTGAGAGAGAGAGACAGGGCAAGACGTGGAAGAGATAGTGAGAGGGAGAGACAGTTCCCTGCCCCCAGCTTGCTCCAAGATGGACACTCCAGACCTGCGGGACCCAGTGCAGTCCGTCCCAGAAGAAATCCACCATGATCTTCTGCACTGTGGACAGGAGAGAGGGAGGAGGGTCCACGCACCGTAGTTTGTGCCACAGAGCCGAGGAGACCAGATAATTGATGATCAGTACCCTCCCCCTATAGGACATTTTGGGCAGTAACCACCTCCACCTGCTCAGCCGCCCTCTAACCTGCTCTACCGTCTCGTCCCAGTTCTTTTGAAGCTGGTCATGGCCAAAAAAAACACCCAGGTATTTGAAGCTTCCCCTTCTCCAACAGAGGCCCCCTGGCAGCCTGAGTCTGCATAGATCCTCCCCAACCAAGATGGCCTCGCTCTTAGCCCAGGTAATCCTTGCACTTGACGCCCCACAAAAACTGCTGGACAATATGGGCAAGAATGTCAATGTCCCTTTGGGTGTCCACAAACACCATGACATCATCAGCATAGGCAGACACCTTTAGCCCAGGACACTCAGGAAACTGCAGCCCCCTCAGGTCAAATCTGAGTCTGTGCAGAAACGGCTCTATGGCCAGAGAATAGAGTATCCCTGATAAGGAGCAGCTCTTCCTGATGCCCCTCCCTGCATGTGGGCTATTAAACCAGGGCTGAACCCAAAAGCACCGATTGTCTGCCAGAGGTACTGGTGCTCAACCCAATCAAAAGCTTTGTCCTGGTCATTAGAAATCAGACCCAGGTTAATGCCCATTGAGCTGGAGACTTCCAAAACCTCACAAATAAAAGTGACAAAGGCTTTAATTAAACAAGGCTCTTCAAAGTTGACATATCCCAATTCCTTCATTAATGAAAATGGTGAAGATTATAATATGAATAATGTAGTTCAACATTTTTTTTGTAAATGTTCTGGTCTCGAGGCTGTCTCTAAGGACCTAATAAGTCCTCTCCCAGGATGTCCCAGAGCGCCTTATAGACATCAGCCGGGAGCTCTACCTGTGTGTAGGGTCCCCACAGCAACCGTCAGCTCAGCCAACGTCAGAGGGGCCGCTATAGTTTGTGGTTCTCCTCGGTTGAGGCAAGCCTTCACCAAAACACATCGTCCCATTGGCTCGTCCCCTCAGCTCCGACGAGTACAGTTGTTATAAAAGAGGGACGCATGACTCCTGATCTCACATGAGTCTGTGATGAGGCTCGCAGAGACGGATGTCGGATCGCAGAGACTGAATGACCCTTCGCTGACCATTGTTCGTCTCCAAGCCAAAGAAGAACTGGGATGGCACATCCATGTGAGAGAGCTCCATGTGACAGGGGCGGACCAGAGCCCCCTGTGCAGAGGTGCCCAGCAGGTTGGTCAAAACAGACCTGTTAAAGTTGAGGGACTGTAAACACCCTCGTTCTCCTGTAGACTCTGCTAAAGATTGTAGTTCTACCAATTGTATCTCCAAGTCATTCACACGCCGGGCCCTGTCCTCTGTGACTTCACGAGTGTTCTGCTGTTTGATCTACGCTTTACCAAAATCCCACCATCTTTGCAAACTGATGAAATGTGCCTGACAACCAACACAGTCTAAATTCAGACTTAAAGGCTTCATTCTGAAGCAACGAGGTGTTAAAATGTCAATATGCACTGGTGACTTTCACATTAGAAATAAACACATTACACATAACAAGACTATCATCCGAAAGGTCCACAGGGCTGATGTGGGTGGAGGTGTAGGCACTGAGCTGATGTCTCTGGCAATACACGCGATCCCAATGTGCCAGGGACATTATATTGTCTTTATAGTGAGCCCAAGTGACCTGTCTGTCTACATACATAACAGGGTGTCGAGTTCCCCACACATCTGCTAAACTGTGAGCCTCTAACAGCCTCTGCAGCCGGGCAGAGGAGGCAGGGTGGGGCTCACGGTGATTCCTATTGAGCTGTGGTTCAGTGGTACAGTTCCAATCCCCTGTGTCTCTGCAGCTTCTAATCGCTTCACACAGTGTCCAAAACCACTAGCCTCTGTCTCCTGTGCTGGCCATGTACACACACATGAACACGACTGCAGTGCTTTTAAAACAGGCACGCACCTTCAGCACACGACAGGCCTCCTCGGTTCCCATGGAAACTCCTGGAGAACAGTAGCTCCACCCCCTCACTACAGGAGGAGCCATGACTGCGAACTACCTGACCACTCCTCTCTCTACTCCACTCCACCTCCAGCTAAGGAGTGAAGCGAAGGAGCTTCTTCATCTGAGCCGACTGGAATAGAGGGCGGCCCTCTTTCCACCGTCTCTAGTACCATTGAGATTTAAAGTACCACATTTAAAATCACACATAAGAAAAAGTGTTGAAAAAACAGTGAGAAAGAGAAGCAGAGAGAGAGAGAGAGACAGACAGACAGACAGACAGACAGACAGACAACGGTAAGAGACAGAGAGAGAGAGACAGACAGACAGACAGACAGACAGACAGACAGACAGACAGACAGACAGACAACGGTAAGAGACAGAGAGAGAGAGACAGACAGACAGGTAGAGAGAGAGAGACAGACAGACAGACAGACAGACAACGGTAAGAGACAGAGAGAGAGAGACAGACAGACAGGTAGAGAGAGAGAGACAGACAGGCAGAGAGAGAGAGACAACAGACAGACAGAGAGAGAGACGGTAAGAGACAGAGAGAGAGAGACAGACAGGCAGAGAGAGAGAGAGAGACAGTGGGAGAGAGACACACAGACAGATAGACAGAGAGAGAGAGAGAGACAGAGACGGTGAGAGAGAGAAGCAGACAGAGACAGAGAGAGATAGTGAGCGAGAGAGAGACAGAGACGGTGAGAGACGCAGAGAACCAGAGAGACAGACAAAGAGGGACGGTGAGAGAGAGACAGAGAGAGACAGAGAGAGAGAGACGGTGAGAGAGAGAGAAGCAGAGAGAGAGACAGACAGAGAGAGAGAGAGACAGAGAGAGAGACAGAGAGAGAGACGGTGAGAGAGAGAGACAGACAGAGAGAGAGAGAGACAGAGAGAGAGACAGAGAGAGAGACGGTGAGAGAGAGAGACAGAGAGAGAGAAGCAGAGAGAGAGAAAGACACACAGAGAGAGAGACACAGAGATGGTGAGAGAGATACAGAGAGAGAGACGGTGAGTGACAGACAGAGATGGTGAGAGAGAGAGAGAAAGACAAGTGAGAGAGAGACGCTCAGACTTGATTGAAAACCAAAGAGGGCTTCATCGAGCTTCAGTGTGCTGTGTTCTCTTTTTATACTATAATTAAACTCCAATTAAATTTCACATTTTATTTGAAGATGCAGTATTTCTGACTATTAGTCGAGTTGTTTCTTCAATGAAAATGAAACATTATTTTCATTTTTAAAATTTCCTCTGAGTTGATATTATCATGTCAAACCACACATACAATGCAAATTTTATGAGAAAATCTAATTTTAAATTATTTTATATGACAGACTGTACATGACTTTAGGTTAACATTCACCATTAAATTGTTTTTTATGCATTCACTGATGATTTTGAAATATTGCATACTGCATTAGGTTGATGAAGTCTATGTACAGTGTGAATTATTTCAGAAAATCTGATATTTTTTGAAGCTATAACATTTTTACTGAATATCAGCTATTTCAGTTACGGCGGCCATCTTGTTTTCTCCATGAAAAAAAAACTAAATTCTTAAACCTATAAATCCAAGGTTTCCTGTGAGGTGATATAATGTTAAAATACACACAAATCTTGTTTTATGTATAAGTTATTTCAATTTACATAACAGATGAAAATCTGTAAACATCTTACATTAACGAGGATGATGAGTGAGACTGACCAGCCACAAACTATAAAAACAATCCAGATGTATTCCCCAAGCCACAGGATAGGATCCCAACATCTGCTGAGTTGAGCAAACTCACGGTCAGTTCTGTAAACGGAGTGAGGCGGCAGAAGCTGGTTAAGGAACATCTGAGGACACAAGCAGGTCAGGTGGAGGGAGAATGATCTACTGTGAAGGAGAAACATCAACCAAGCAGCCTGTGTCTCACAGAACCTGAACATGAACGTGATACCATGCTTTCAGAACATCCCCCTCCATGTCATTAGTGACCCGGACTCTGGGCATGTATCAAAGCCAGCATTATACAAAGTTATTGCCAGTTCTGAGTCTCCTAAGACGAGTGGGTGAGAGTCTCAAATTAGAAGAAACAACTAGAGCTGGTATGAGGGCATCAGCTCAGAACCCCCTGTGGAGGCGCCTCCCACCTGAGGATGACACGGTCAATCTGCCTTTGGATGATGATCACTTTTTTAAATTACACTGAAGCCACTGGACTAAAAAGTCATTTCACTAAAATCATTCATTACAGAATTTAATTTAAATATTTTATATGCAAACAAATATAAACAAAACAATTGTTCATTCTCCTTCTCCCCCGTCCGCTTCAAAATCTTAATTACTTTTCCAGTCTTTTATTATGCATATAATGGTTTTCTTTGACTCCAAATTGCTTTACAACGTGGTTCATTTTTAATCACTGCCCAGTCGCGTTCAGTACTGGGAACTTTGCTTATTAATGAATTACTTTATTTGTTTGTTCATTCAACCTTTATTTATAGACAGGAAACAATGTAGAACCAACTTATTGACGAAGATGATCTCAGGTGTATAATGACAATACAAAGGTTGGTTCTGAAATAACCGTCAACCGATGATTGTAATATGGAACAAACGTGTGATTAAATTAACGTGAATTAAGAAGTGAGCTGTCAAGAGTTCACCTTCCATAGACCTCATGTGTGAAATGTTATAAAAAAAATATATAATTTATACGATATATATATAAATTTTTACGATATTTAGGTAATTACTTCAACTTAAAAAAAATAACATAAAGTTACAGAATGTAAAAATAAGGCATTACAAAATAAAAACTTGTTTTAGCTTTAGGGGATTCAAGATGAGACTTAAAACACTGTTGGGACGAGGGGAGTGTCCCACTATTGCAGATATGGGCAGACTATGATGCAGGGGCCACATTGGGTTTTTGAACCCAACAAAATAGTTGCAGTTATGCTTTTCTCATGTCAATGAAAACATAGGTGACCCTCCCCCTTGTTTTAGTGGATATGGGGCTTTATGGTGGAGGCGGGCCAGACTGGCCCTGCCATGGGTCAGACAGTACCTTTCTACAATTGGCCACATGAGAAACTGCACCAGTGATAACTTCATTCTGCTAAACTTTCCTCCCAACTGTAAATTGCACTAAATCATACATTCTGAAGAGCTAGTAACCTGTAGAATGATATAAATAGGATACATGAAATTGTGTTGTATAAATAAGATAAATAAAATAAGATAACAACGCACGGTGGCGCAGTGGTTAGCGCTCACGCCTCACAGCAAGAAGGTCCCGGGTTCGATTCCCACCAGGCCTTTCTGTGTGGAGTTTGCATGTTCTCCCCGTGCCTACATAGGTTTCCTCCGGGTACTCCGGTTTCCCCTACCACTGAAAACATGTACAATAGATTCCCCTCTGGGTCCGGGACTCCCCTGAAATAGAGATTCTTAATCTCAGTGGGCCTATCCTGGTTAAATAAAGGTCAACATTACAGGCCGGTAAGTCCTTGGTACTTACAGAGGTAATTCTAGATACTTATCGTGGTACTTACGGTGGTACAGTGATACTTACAATGGTACGTATGGTGGTACTTACAGTGATACTTACAATGGCACTAATGGTGGTACTTAAAATGGTGCTTATGGTGGTACTTAAAGGATACTATAGTGAGAATTACAAGGTATGTACTTCTAGATACAGTGGTGGTAATGAAGGTTGTACGTCTTGTTTTCCCTAATGCTGTTTTATATTGTTTTATAGTCACACAATCCTAGAAATGACTTCTGTGTGTAGAAGTACCACATTTACTACCTATGAATAGCTGCTGTAGTATCCTTGAATTACCAATAAGTACCATAGAGTAGGGTGTCCCAGGCTATACAGTGAAATTTTTAAAATTGTAATATTGCAATGCAGTCCCCCCATAAAGTTTCACTATGACTCCATTTGGGCAACATTTAGAGGTCCCCCAAGGTCATTGAAGTTTTACCATTATGACATATAGGTGACACTGCGGCAGGTCGCAATTGTTGGCCATTTGCAGATCTAAATAATGGATTGAGCCAGATTAAAATGTATGGTTTTATTTTATTGACATATTAGTAACTACGATTTTTTCAGAGGGGATTTTGGATATACTGTTACTGTTATACTGTTTCAATGAACTAATCACAAGTGAAAAGATCTATATCTTGGTGCTTTTTTGTTATGTTATAGTTGCTTTTCCAGCACGTTTTTGTCGCTCTTTTGTTGCTTCTTTGTCACTTTTTTATTGCTCTTTTGTGGCTTTGCTTTACTGTTTTGACGCTTGTCTTTCAAGAAGCTTTAAGATGTGGGTAAAGCCAAACTAGAGAAAATGTGCTTGGTTCAGGTGGGGGTTAAGAGAAGAAGAAGAAGTTAATAATAATAATAATAATAATTATTATTATTATTATTATTTAGGAATAGCTTTTTGCTAGGGTTTAATGTTTAGGCCTTCAACTAGCTTGAAAACCAGACAAATTTATCCTAAACAGTAAACAAGTTTGCTCACTGTGCACAGTATAATGTGTCTAACATTTATGCTTGTTTGCAGCAACATGGCCAAAACAATTAAGCATCACCTGGAACTCGGAGTACAGATAAGTTGGTTATCTGTACTTCGAGTTCCAGGTGATGGTTGATCGGTCATCCACGCGAAACAATAAGCGGAGCTGATTGTGAGCACAGTTATTCTCTCCAATAACTGTGCTCATGTACATTTGCCACACTGTCATGTTCCCAGCTTATATGCAGCCTGGTATATTATCTGTGACACATCACAATGGTATCAATGTTAGTTTTTATTTTGAAATATGTCACATGATATTTGTTCAGTCACATGACATGCTATTTATTAGAATGGTGGCACCTGTGTGTAAACCACTGCCTGACTAAGAGCTGACACGCGTTGGCTCATGTTGCTCCAACTTAAACCAAGCTTTCATAGATATTTAGACCAAATTTGTTCCCAATGAGCATAATTACTATTTTAATTATGGTAATCACAGAATAACATTAGTAATATCCTGTCATTTGCATTTCAATGACATTTGCATGTATTCCATATTTAGCAGAGGGGCCCCAGGTTAGTCCCTGAGTGTGTGAGCTAATCCACAGACGCTGAAGAGTACTTGGGCCCTTGTGCATATAATAGCCATCTATTGACCGTTCACATACGCAGTATTACACAAACACATCTTATCAGCCACATGTAGTACTCACAACCTGTGTGGATGTAATGGTAGAAAACACAGAAATATACTGCAGCCACGGGCTCCCCCGCCTATGAGGCCCGATGATGTCCTCTCTTTATGTCCTCTCTTTATGTCCTCTCGTTATGTCCTCTCGTTATGTCCTCTCGTTATGTCCTCTCGTTATGTCCTCTCGTTATGTCTTCTCGTTAGGTCCTCTCTTTATGTCCTCTCGTTATGTCTTCTCGTTAGGTCCTCTCTTTATGTCCTCTCGTTATGTCCTCTCTTTATGTCCTCTCTTTATGTCCTCTCGTTATGTCCTCTCTTTATGTCCTCTCATTATGTCCTCTTGGTATGTCCTCTCTTTATGACCTCTCTTTATGTCCTCTCTTTATGTCCTCTCGTTATGTCCTCTCTTTATGTCCTCTTGGTATGTCCTCTCTTTATGTCCTCTTGGTATGTCCTCTCTTTATGTCCACTTGGTATGTCCTCTCTTCATGTCCACTTGGTATGTCCTCTCTTCATGTCCACTTGGTATGTCCTCTCTTTATGTCCTCTCTTCATGTCCACTTGGTATGTCCTCTCTTCATGTCCACTTGGTATGTCCTCTCTTTATGTCCTCTCGTTATGTCCTCTCTTTATGTCCTCTCTTTATGTCCTCTCGTTATGTCCTCTCTTTATGTCCTCTCTTTATGTCCTCTCTTTATGTCCTCTCGGTATGTCCTCTCTTTATGTCCTCTCGGTATGTCCTCTCTTTATGTCCTCTCGGTATGTCCTCTCTTTATGTCCACTTGGTATGTCCTCTCTTTATGTCCACTTGGTATGTCCTCTCTTTATGTCCTCTTGGTATGTCCTCTCTTTATGTCCACTTGGTATGTCCTCTCTTTATGTCCTCTTGGTATGTCCTCTCGTTATGTCCACTTGGTATGTCCTCTCTTTATGTCCACTTGGTATGTCCTCTCTTTATGTCCACTTGGTATGTCCTCTCTTTATGTCCACTTGGTATGTCCTCTCTTTATGTCCTCTCGTTATGTCCTCTCTTTATGTCCTCTCTTTATGTCCTCTCGGTATGTCCTCTCGGTATGTCCTCTCGTTATGTCCTCTCGTTATGTCCTCTCGTTATGTCCTCTCTTTATGTCCACTTGGTATGTCCTCTCTTTATGTCCTCTCGGTATGTCCTCTCTTTATGTCCTCTCTTTATGTCCACTTGGTATGTCCTCTCTTTATGTCCACTTGGTATGTCCTCTCTTTATGTCCACTTGGTATGTCCTCTCTTTATGTCCACTTGGTATGTCCTCTCTTTATGTCCTCTCGTTATGTCCTCTCTTTATGTCCTCTCTTTATGTCCTCTCGGTATGTCCTCTCTTTATGTCCTCTCGTTATGTCCTCTCGTTATGTCCTCTCGTTATGTCCTCTCGTTATGTCCTCTCTTTATGTCCTCTTGTTATGTCCTCTCTTTATGTCCTCTTGTTATGTCCTCTCGTTATGTCCTCTCGTTATGTCCTCTCGTTATGTCCTCTCTTTATGTCCTCTCGGTATGTCCTCTCTTTATGTCCTCTCGGTATGTCCTCTCTTTATGTCCTCTCGGTATGTCCTCTCTTTATGTCCTCTCTTTATGTCCTCTCTTTATGTCCTCTCGTTATGTCCTCTCGTTATGTCCTCTCTTTATGTCCTCTCTTTATGTCCTCTCTTTATGTCCTCTCTTTATGTCCTCTCGTTTTGTCCTCTCTTTATGTCCTCTCGTTATGTCCTCTTGGTATGTCCTCTCTTTATGTCCTCTCGGTATGTCCTCTCTTTATGTCTTCTCGTTATGTCCTCTCGTTATGTCCTCTCTTTATGTCCTCTCTTTATGTCCTCTTGGTATGTCCTCTCTTTATGTCCTCTCTTTATGTCCTCTCGTTATGTCTTCTCTTTATGTCCTCTCTTTATGTCCTCTTGGTATGTCCTCTCTTTATGTCCTCTCGGTATGTCCTCTCTTTATGTCTTCTCTTTATGTCCTCTCGTTATGTCCTCTCTTTATGTCCTCTCTTTATGTCCTCTTGGTATGTCCTCTCTTTATGTCCTCTCGTTATGTCCTCTCTTTATGTCCTCTCGGTATGTCCTCTCGGTATGTCCTCTCGTTATGTCCTCTCTTTATGTCCTCTCTTTATGTCCTCTCTTTATGTCCTCTCTTTATGTCCTCTCGTTATGTCCTCTCTTTATGTCCTCTCTTTATGTCCTCTCTTTATGTCCTCTTGGTATGTCCTCTCGTTATGTCCTCTTGGTATGTCCTCTCGTTATGTCCTCTCTTTATGTCCTCTCTTTATGTCCTCTCGGTATGTCCTCTCGGTATGTCCTCTCGTTATGTCCTCTCGTTATGTCCTCTCGTTATGTCCTCTCTTTATGTCCTCTCTTCATGTCCTCTTGGTATGTCCTCTCTTTATGTCCTCTCGTTATGTCCTCTCTTTATGTCCTCTCTTTATGTCCACTTGGTATGTCCTCTCTTTATGTCCTCTCTTTATGTCCTCTCGGTATGTCCTCTCTTTATGTCCTCTCTGTATGTCCTCTCTTTATGTCCACTTGGTATGTCCTCTCTTTATGTCCTCTCTTTATGTCCTCTCTTCATGTCCACTTGGTATGTCCTCTCTTTATGTCCTCTCGTTATGTCCTCTCTTTATGTCCTCTCGTTATGTCCTCTCGTTATGTCCTCTCGTTATGTCCTCTCGTTATGTCCTCTCTTTATGTCCTCTCGGTATGTCCTCTCGTTATGTCCTCTCTTTATGACCTCTCGCTATGACCTCTCGTTATGTCCTCTCTTTATGTCCTCTCGTTATGTCCTCTCGTTATGTCCTCTCTTTATGTCCTCTCGTTATGTCCTCTCTTTATGTCCTCTCTTTATGTCCTCTCGTTATGTCCTCTCGTTATGTCCTCTCTTTATGTCCTCTCTTTATGTCCTCTCGGTATGTCCTCTCGTTATGTCCTCTCTTTATGACCTCTCGTTATGACCTCTCGTTATGTCCTCTCTTTATGTCCTCTCGTTATGTCCTCTCGTTATGTCCTCTTGGTATGTCCTCTCTTTATGTCCTCTCGTTATGTCCTCTCTTTATGTCCTTTTGGTATGTCCTCTCTTTATGTCCTCTCGTTATGTCCTCTCTTTATGTCCTCTCGTTATGTCCTCTCTTTATGTCCTCTTGGTATGTCCTTTCTTTATGTCCTCTTGGTATGTCCTCTCTTTATGTCCTCTCGTTATGTCCTCTCTTTATGTCCTCTTGGTATGTCCTCTCGTTATGTCCACTTGGTATGTCCTCTCTTTATGTCCACTTGGTATGTCCTCTCTTTATGTCCTCTCGTTATGTCCTCTCGTTATGTCCTCTCGTTATGTCCTCTCTTTATGACCTCTCGTTATGTCCTCTCTTTATGACCTCTCGTTATGTCCTCTCTTTATGTCCTCTCGGTATGTCCTCTCGTTATGTCCTCTCGGTGTGTCCTCTCGGTATGTCCTCTCTTTATGTCCTCTCGGTATGTCCTCTCTTTATGTCCTCTCGGTATGTCCTCTCTTTATGTCCTCTCGGTATGTCCTCTCGGTATGTCCTCTCTTTATGTCCTCTCTTTATGTCCTCTCTTTATGTCCTCTCTTTATGTCCTCTCGTTATGTCCTCTCTTTATGTCCTCTCTTTATGTCCTCTCATTATGTCCTCTCTTTATGTCCTCTCGTTATGTCCTCTCTTTATGTCCTCTCTTTATGTCCTCTCGTTATGTCCTCTTGGTATGTCCTCTCTTTATGTCCTCTCTTTATGTCCTCTCTTTATGTCCTCTCGTTATGTCCTCTCGTTATGTCTTCTCTTTATGTCCTCTCTTTATGTCCTCTTGGTATGTCCTCTCGTTATGTCCTCTCTTTATGTCCTCTCTTTATGTCCTCTCGGTATGTCCTCTCGGTATGTCCTCTCGTTATGTCCTCTCGTTATGTCCTCTCGTTATGTCCTCTCTTTATGTCCTCTCTTCATGTCCTCTTGGTATGTCCTCTCTTTATGTCCTCTCGTTATGTCCTCTCTTTATGTCCTCTCTTTATGTCCACTTGGTATGTCCTCTCTTTATGTCCTCTCTTTATGTCCTCTCGTTATGTCCTCTCTTTATGTCCTCTCTTTATGTCCTCTCGGTATGTCCTCTCTTTATGTCCTCTCTGTATGTCCTCTCTTTATGTCCTCTCTTTATGTCCTCTCTTTATGTCCTCTCTGTATGTCCTCTCTTTATGTCCTCTCTTTATGTCCTCTCGGTATGTCCTCTCTTTATGTCCTCTTTGTATGTCCTCTCTTTATGTCCACTTGGTATGTCCTCTCTTTATGTCCTCTCTTTATGTCCTCTCTTCATGTCCACTTGGTATGTCCTCTCTTTATGTCCTCTCTTTATGTCCTCTCGTTATGTCCTCTCTTTATGTCCTCTCTTTATGTCCTCTCGTTATGTCCTCTCTTTATGTCCTCTCGTTATGTCCTCTCTTTATGTCCTCTCGGTATGTCCTCTCGTTATGTCCTCTCGTTATGTCCTCTCTTTATGTCCTCTCGGTATGTCCTCTCTTTATGTCCTCTCGGTATGTCCTCTCGTTATGTCCTCTCTTTATGTCCTCTCGTTATGTCCTCTCGTTATGTCCTCTCTTTATGTCCTCTCGGTATGTCCTCTCGTTATGTCCTCTCTTTATGACCTCTCGTTATGACCTCTCGTTATGTCCTCTCTTTATGTCCTCTCGTTATGTCCTCTCGTTATGTCCTCTCTTTATGTCCTCTCGGTATGTCCTCTCTTTATGTCCTCTCGTTATGTCCTCTCTTTATGTCCTCTCGTTATGTCCTCTCTTTATGTCCTCTCGTTATGTCCTCTCTTTATGTCCTCTCGTTATGTCCTCTCTTTATGTCCTCTCGTTATGTCCTCTCGTTATGTCCTCTCTTTATGTCCTCTCTTTATGTCCTCTCGGTATGTCCTCTCGTTATGTCCTCTCTTTATGACCTCTCGTTATGACCTCTCGTTATGTCCTCTCTTTATGTCCTCTCGTTATGTCCTCTCGTTATGTCCTCTTGGTATGTCCTCTCTTTATGTCCTCTCGTTATGTCCTCTCTTTATGTCCTCTTGGTATGTCCTCTCTTTATGTCCTCTCGTTATGTCCTCTCGGTATGTCCTCTCTTTATGTCCTCTCGTTATGTCCTCTCTTTATGTCCTCTCGTTATGTCCTCTCTTTATGTCCTCTTGGTATGTCCTTTCTTTATGTCCTCTTGGTATGTCCTCTCTTTATGTCCTCTTGGTATGTCCTCTCTTTATGTCCTCTTGGTATGTACTCTCTTTATGTCCTCTTGGTATGTCCTCTCTTTATGTCCTCTCGTTATGTCCTCTCTTTATGTCCTCTTGGTATGTCCTCTCGTTATGTCCTCTTGGTATGTCCTCTCTTTATGTCCTCTCGTTATGTCCTCTCTTTATGTCCTCTTGGTATGTCCTCTCTTTATGTCCTCTCGTTATGTCCTCTCTTTATGTCCTCTCGTTATGTCCTCTCTTTATGTCCTCTTGGTATGTACTCTCTTTATGTCCTCTTGGTATGTCCTCTCTTTATGTCCTCTCGTTATGTCCTCTCTTTATGTCCTCTTGGTATGTCCTCTCGTTATGTCCTCTTGGTATGTCCTCTCGTTATGTCCTCTCTTTATGTCCTCTCGTTATGTCCTCTCTTTATGTCCTCTTGGTATGTCCTCTCGTGTGACCCAAACTCTATCAGGGTCAGTCAGATCACAGCTTAAAAAGTTAACGGGTGGCACAGTGGTTAAAATCATTAAAATCATAATGATTTTAATGATTACATTAAAATAATTTACTATATGATTTTAATGTAATCATATAGTAAAATATATGATTACATTAACAGAACGTTCAGATGAAAAGCTTGGTCTGTTAAGCCACACAAACCTTTTGGATAAAAACGTCATTACACCTAACTTACCAAAGACAAAGTTACACAAAGCACTTCACAAGCCATAAGTATATTGACATAAAAGCTGCTACTCCCTTAGATGTTTCTGCACTTCTTTAGACGCTTTAAACTCCATTCCAGACAAAAGAAAAAGCTCAAGGGCTGGGTGCCATTAAACGATAGCAGTATGGTATCAGTTGTCACGGTAACAAATTTGAAGTTCGATATATTGAGGCTGGATAAACGATATTATTGACTCTAATGATACTAGGTACTGTCAACTCTCAGGTATAAAATTACGGTAAACCTTTGTTATAAAACTGCATAATCATATCCTAAAATACCACACAAGCTGCAATAAACATGAAGTATAATGTACCTCAATTTACTTCAGTTAGAAATCAAAGTTTTACAAAGAAATAATTGGGGGGAATGCTAATAAATGCACGGACGATAAACATTGAGTCCACAAATGCATCGTTAATATTTTATTTATTAAACAATAAGTCGATATAGTAATTATAGAGAGCCCTAACTATCGGTATCGAAAAAATAAAAGTGTCGAAAGAACTGAAAGAAAATCTTTGGATCCAAGTGTTGACGCTGTAATCCAGCTTTAATATCTAAGGCTGAATTAACAATTATCCATCCATCCATCTTGGATTGTTGTTTTGTTTTAAATAATACTAGTAGAAATGATCTTAACAGAAGCAGTCCAATCTTCTTCAGGTCTGTCAAGCTGATGTCACATTCTCCACCAACGATCAGCTGTTCCTTGATCTTCTCACTCAGGTTGATGGCCATGTGCACACTGCCCTGTCTGTTGTGGGATTTGGCCAATTTAAGCACTTTCTTGACCAGCACGTGGCGTTAAAAAAAAGTGACGTTACCTGAATCACTCTCCCCAGGAGTGAGGATACTGTCCTCTCCCACGGGTTCAGCTGGTTGGGGAGCGTTGGTGAGGAGGGAACAGTCCGGACGCTCAGTAGAAGGAGTGGATACATCACTCCCCCCAAGAACAGGGATGCTGTCCAGCTCTTATGGCTGGGTCAACAGCAGCCATAATGACCGCCACCATTAATACACTTAGTTTAAGTGTGCAGAAGTGCACACATTTATTTGAGCAATTTTACATTTATCTTATCTTCCAAAATTCATACAGTGTGGATGCTCAAAATGGAGTCGGCTGAAGCAATAAGCTTATAAGTGCTGACACTTCTCTTCACTGCTGACCTCTTTCCTTGATCATTGTCTTTAGGTACAGTGTCCACATCAGTTGCGTCTGGCGCTGGTGGACTGACCTCTGTTTTACCTTCAAGTGGAGTTTGAACTAAACTGAAGACATTGTAAATCTCCTCAGTATTAGGGTTGGCTTCCACCCCCATGAAGTCCAACAAGGGCTGGACATCTGCTAACAGCTCCTGCAGTTCGAGCGTAAGCTGAACGTTCAGCTCCACTTCTAGAGGCTCATCATTAACCTCAACCTGGGAAGTAGTAGCTTCAACAGTCACCTGGGTGACTGAGGCGTCCTGAACAGGAGCATCCTGGAGGACTGGCACGTCCTGGAGGACTGGCGCATCCTGAACAGGGCTGTTCTGGAGGACTGGAGCGTCCTGGAGGACTGTCGTGTCCTGGAGGACCAAGAGGTCCTGAACAGGGGCGTCCTGGAGGACTGGCGCAACGTGGGAGACAGGGACGTCCTGGGAGGCAGGGATGTCCTGGAGAACTGTCGTGTCCTGGAGGACTGAGACGTCCTGGACGACTGGGGCGTCCTTAACAGGGGCGTCCTCGAGGACTGGCCTGTCCTGGAAGACTGGCACATCCTGAACAGGGGCGTCCTGGTGAACAGGGGCGTCCTGGAGGACTGGGGTGTCCTGGAGGACTGGGGCATCCTGAACAGGTGCGTCCTGGAGGACTGGCACATCCTGGAGGACTGGCATATTCTGAACAGGGGCGTCCTGGAGGACTGGCATGTCCTGGAGGACTGGGGCATCCTGAACAGGTGCGTCCTGGAGGACTGGCACATCCTGGAGGACTGGCATATTCTGAACAGGGGCGTCGTGGAGGACTGGCACGTCCTGGAGGACTGGCATATTCTGAACAGGGGCGTCCTGGAGGACTGGCACGTCCTGGAGGACTGGCATATCCTGAACAGGGGCGTCCTGGAGGACTGGCACGTCCTGGAGGACTGGCATATCCTGAACAGGGGCGTCCTGGAGGACTGGCACGTCCTGGAGGACTGGCGCATCCTGGAGGACTGGCGCATCCTTGAGGACTAGCGCATCCTGAACAGGGCGTCCTGGAGGACTGGCACGTCCTGGAGGACTGGCGCATCCTGAACAGGGGCGTCCTGGAGGACTGGCACGTCCTGGAGGACTGGCGCATCCTGGAGGACTGGCGCATCCTGAACAGGGGCGTCCTGGAGGACTGGCACGTCCTGGAGGACTGGCACGTCCTGGAGGACTGGCGCATCCTGAACAGGGGCGTCCTGGAGGACTGGCATTGGCAGTTGATTCAACAACTCACATCTATGAAAACTGAGGAAATCCTACAGTAACAGGCTAGATGTTAGGAGTGTGGTTCAGGGCTTTCTCTTGGAGAGGTCAGAGCTGAGCTGTTGAAGCTAAATGCAAACTGGTAGCATGCTAGCGTCTTGAGCAGCTTAAACACCGACTCATTGGTTCTTCGCATAAACGTGCGTCTCTGGGGTCGTGTTTTTACTGTTATCTTCTTGAACAATGATTACAATTACATAAAAATGCCACTGTCAATCAGTTTTCTTTCTATTTCTATTCTGAGTAGAGATATTGTTACATGTTGTAGTACTGCATAATTCTACTTTGGTATTCAAAATGGCCACCATAACAACAAAAGTTGCATGACTGAAAGGCATGCTGGGCATGAAAGGCATGAAAGGCACACTGCAACCATACCCAGTAACTGCATCTGCCCAACACCACTGAGCCATTCCAAAGTAAAATATAGGCATTTACAGGGCTGGACTGGCAGAAAAAATCGGCCCGGGACTTTTGGGTCAAGACCGGCCCTCTTAAAAAAAAAAAACAGTCATATTCAATGCAATAGTCGAGGTGATGAGCAAAACAATAAGCCCTTGGCTTGAACTAAAACAGTGTAAGCTACAAATCGAGGACAATAGTTGCATGTTGTTTCTGCCGAATTCAAGCTAACACCTCATAGACTCAACACTTTAACCTTTTCATTTATAACTTGACGGAACTTTTGTAAAATTACTTACTTTATCTTAAAATGTGCGTTCCGTTAATGAGGTTCCTCTCGCGACTGCAACACAAATAAACTTCTCAAAACCAACCAAATGATCCCACAGTAGATGGAAGATTAAATGGTAAAACTCACCACGGAGTTAGAAAGGATTGGAGTGAAAATAGAAGTCCCAAAAAGGCCAAACCTTGTAAATCCTTTCAATGGAAACTAGAAGATTTACAAACTGCGCGCACTGACGACGAGGGGCAAGACAGAGTCACCTGACAACTCCCAGCATGCACTTCTTTGCAAACATTTGTCTAAAATGTATAAAAAATAGAGGTCTAAGGTTCTGTGGGTCCTGGAGGGAGTTACAATAAACTATTTCCTCTTATATTCGCAATGTGAGGGGCATGAGAGTTATGTCAGAGAAGCCCATTGCTCATTATACGAGATTATCTGGGAACCATGACTCAAGAAAGCGCCACCAAAGGGGTATAAAAAGTGTCACATCCCTCTAGTGGAGGAGTTGTGTAATTGCATAAATGTAATGATAGAGATTCTGATGGCTTTTCCCGTTAATTGTGTGTAAGGTATTATGGGCCTTATTTCGGTGTGATTGGCCCATCCGGCCCAAAGTACGTCGGCCCACCGGGAAAACTCCCTAATCTCCCGATGGCCAGTCCAGCCCTGGGCATTTATATGATATATTGTAACTCTACCACTATGGAGTACTAATGTTTGTGATAAATGTAAGTATTTTCTGGAGATATTTTTCAAACCCGGAAGACGCAAAGCATGGATTCAGTTAACTCCGCCCATTCTCTCTGCTCATACAACTTTTACAGCCCAGCTCTCACTCACATATTAAATATTGGACATAAAGCTAAGTGCAGATGAACCGAATGTGGAAACACCATCCGAGGAGCCATCTGCATTGGATACAGCACATCAGCTACAGCCGCCAGGACATCCACACAGGGCGCCCGGAGCAAGTGTAGGAGAGACATCCAACCTCCACAGGACAGCACCCACAGGGCAGCACCTGCAGGACAGCACCCACAGGACAGCACCTACAGGACAGCACCCACAGACACCAACCTCCACAGGACAGCACCCACAGGACAGCACCCACAGGGCAGCACCCACAGGGCAGCACCCACAGGACAGCACCCACAGGACAGCACCCACAGGACAGCACCTACAGGGCAACACCCACAGGACAGCACCCACAGGACAGCACCTACAGGACAGCAACCACGCAGCCACAGCCAACCAGCACCCTCAGAGGAAACACTGGGAAATCATAAAACGCATAAATGATTAAAGGCAATAATGCAAAGGCTACATATAAAACCAACTGAACAGGTAAAATAAGGCTAAAATGATAAATAGCATAACATTTATGAAATGAAGGAATGAGGAATTGCATAATACTAAAACAAATACAGTGCCTCTCGAAAGTATTCATACACCTTGAACTTTTGCACATTTGCACATTGAGGACTGTAGCTGGATACGTTGTGGTGGGGGTTTCACGGAGGTGTTATGGCTCATCAGGACCCCCCTACTCACTGATGAGCCACATCTTTTGGCAGAAGACTACATTGGCTCCGAAAGTGATCCGATCCCCCACAGTAGAAGCACAAACGGGACTGCTGGCGACGCTGACGTTCAGCAGGATCCAGGCGCAGACGTCCCAGCTGCATAGGTTCCTCAGTGGTGGAAGAAGCTTGTGTCTTACTGGATTCCATCTCAAATTTAGACTAGGTCACATTTTAACAAAAAACTCCCACAGGAGCCAAGTTCCCCAGAGTATGGTTGAGGTGTAGGAATATATGACTCACGTGTGGTTTGGAAAGAAGCAGGTTGAGGCGAGTCAGCGGCCTGAGCAGGTGGATTAGAGGCGTTCGGTGTTGCAGCAGGTGAAGCCAATTGCGCAGTGACCTGGATCAATTGGGTTCCCATTTGCGTTACTTGTGTGGAAAGGTCTCTTAACGCGTCAACCACCTCCTTTAATCCTTGGTCATGGCGTCCAAGAGTTTGTCCATGCGCAGAAATGGCCTTAATAATGGATGCTGGGTCGTTTGGATCCATAGTGGTGGGATTGTTCTGTTAGGGTTTGCTAAATTGGACCCAAGAACAGACACAGCAAACCAAAGCGTGGTTCGAAGTAAATTTAATAACAAAAAACGTCCCAGTGGCTAGGCTTGGTCCTGGGGGTGGCTCCGGAGCAGGCTCGGGTACTAAAAGAGATCAAAAACAAAATCAAAATTGGAACCTGATCATTCAAATACAAACTATCACTGAGCTGAAGTAGCTACCGCAACATGGACGGAACAATCCCACGATGAGTGGAGGTGAGTCTGAGGTCTTTGTATTGCACTGATGAGAAAATGGAGACAGGTGTGCCTGCTCGGAGTCCACGCCCCACCAGGACCAAGCCTAAAAAACAAACAAAAGAGCCACACGAGGGAGACAAAAACCATGGCCAAAACATAACAGCATTAAGTTATACAAAGATTTCCCAAGATTTAAACATCTCCCGGGGCAACTGTTCAATCCATCATTCAGAAATGGAAAGAGTATAGCACCACTGCCAACTTACCAAAACACGGTCGCCCATCTGAAATATTAGATCAAACAAGGAGGACACTGGTAAGATATACAACCAAGTGCCCCAAGATAACTCTGGAGGAGCTGTGGAGTCCTGCCGCTGAGCTGGGGGAATCCGTACATGGGACAACTATAAGTCGTACTCTACACAAATCTGGCCTTCATGGACGAGTGGAAGAAGAAAGCCATTATTGAAAGGAGGCCATAAGAAATCCCGTTTAAAGTTTGCTAGAAGTCATATGGAGGACACAGCTCCATGTGGAAGAAGGAGCTTTGGTCAGATGAGACAAAAATTGAACTTTCTGGCCCAGATGCAAAACGTTATGTATGGAGCAAACCTAACACTGCTCATTGTCCTGAGTGCACCATCCCCAGTGTCAAATATACGGGGGGAGCATCATGATGTGGGGCTGCTTTTCCTCAGCGGGGACTGGGAAGACTGTAAGAATAGTTGGGAAGATGGATGGAGCCAAATACAGGGACATTTTGGAGGAAAACCGGCTGGAGTCAGAAAGAGAACTGAGGCTGGGGCGGAGATTCACCTTCAGCAGGACAATGACCCTAAACACAAAGATAAATCTACAATGGAATGGTTCAATAAAAACATATTAATTTGTTAGAATGGCCCAGTCAAAGTCCTGACCTAAATCCTACTGAAAATCTGTAGAATAATGTGAAAACTGCTGTTCACAAACGTTCTCCTTCTAATGTGACAGAGCTGGAGTTGTTTTGTAAAGAGGAATGGGCTAAAATGTCAGTCTCTACATGTGCTAATCTTGTAGAGTCAAACCCCAAAAGACTTGCTGGTGTTATTGCAGCAAAAGGGGGTCCTACAAAGTATTCATTCATGCTGTATGAATACTTATGCACGCCCCACTTTTCGGTTTTCTATTTTTTGAAAAATAACAGAATCATGTATCATTTAGATTTCACTTCACAGTTTTCTGTTACTTGTGTGTGAACGTTCAGTAAAAAAATCAAAATAATATCTTTATGTTTAGGGTTGTAAACATGACAAAATGTGCAAAAGTTCAAGGTGTATGAATACTTTCGAGAGGCACTGTAAATAGGATTAAAATGAATAAATATTACTTGATAATACTTGAAGGTTCTCTGTGGCCCAGAGCTCCTCCAGCAGGACGTTCCAGATATAAGGTATAAGATCAGTGGCAAACTAATGTGTGAAGATCCCAAAATGACTATTATATAAATATATATATTTATATATAATACTATATACATCTGCCAAACCCTTTAGAGCGTGCAGCGCTGACCCCATAACATGGTCAACAGTCCACTCTAACATGGTCAACAGTGATATGGTCAACTCTGTTGACTCTAGTGAGAAAATGCTAATTAAAAACAGATTCAGTGTAGACAATAGACTCGTGGTTAGGGCTGCTGCACATACAGATGACACTCAGAAAATTAGAATCGTCAAAAAGTTCTGTTATTCAACTTAAAGCAGCGTAAACAGCGCTGGAACTGAGGAGCTGCCTCTACCACAGGTCCACAGTATATACGGCAGCACCGCACAGGCTCATGTCCTTCACAATTGTTTATTTTGAAGTTTGTTATTTTCTCTAAATGAACAAAACCCACTGAGCTTACTCCACGCCAGAGAGTTACTCTTTGAGAGAGTCGTCTGTGTCAATGTCCAGTTTTATTTCTATGGCACTTAAACAACTACAGGCAGCTAAAAGGGCTTCACAGATATAAACAATTGTAATTTCACAGTATTATTTGAAAAAATAATGTATTGTTACAAATGATGGGTTTGGGTTTATTGCACAATAGGAGACAAGAGAAAATCTGATCACATTTTGCAAAGATATATATAGATCAGTGGTTCCCAACTGCCTGGGATTGGAGGGGGGGCCCAGACCTTTAACCTGGTCAGAGGATCAGGTCTACAGCACGCTCAGGGGTGGCTTCAAGAAAAAAAGGTTTTATAAATACACAGTCCTGTGTTGATGAACTTATCCGACCCCCAGAAGCTCCTTGGACTTTATTTATGAGTGTACCCAAAGGGCTTAGACGTTGTGGCTGGAATAATTCATGTATTCTTCAATGGAAGCGTCAGGTACTACTCACAAAGGACAGACCGTGCGTAAAGTGCCCAGAATCAGTTAATATAAAAATACTTGATATGCTTTTACAAGTCTGCTGCAGCTGATGAATATGCAATTGGAAAGGGTTTAACAGAGCATAAAGGTTTTTAACAGTCCATTAATATCAACAAAGAGAAAATATGTGCGCGCTGTAGTGGCTTCCCACCATTAACCAGAGCCGTGAAAGCAGTGTGATTAAAATATTCCCCAGAGGATGGCTCAGCTAATGCCCCTGCCTTTGAAAAATCTATCGTTTTACACTTTATTCATGAGTTATATTTGAAATCAACACTTTTATGTGGCTTACATGGAGGCCATGTTCTTGAGTATACACACAGCTGAAATGCACAAGTGACATTTTTGACATTTACAGGACAAAAAAAAAAAAATATAGTATAGATTATAAATATACACTACCGCTCAAAAGTTTTGGGTGACCAGGCATTCACAACGTGAACAATGTATGTATTTCTGATTCATTTAATGTCACTCATTTTTTTTTTTACATGTGCTTTTAAAAAAATAAAGACATTATATGTGACCCCAAACTTTTGAGCAGTTGTGTATATACAGTGAGAACCAGATGTTTACATACACTATATACATTTTCTGACTGTCACCACAATTAACTTTTACTTTTTTGGTCAATTAGAATTTTTAAAAATATTTCTATTTGCTAAATGTTTTTATTACTTTTTTTTCCACAAAGTCAGAAGTTTAGATGAAAGATTACCTTAAAGGGGGGTTTTTATGCAAAATCGACTTTTTCAAGCTTTACATCATGTTATTATGTCATTAAAAACATGCCTGAAGTGTTGCCTTGGCACATTCACGTATTTTTGAGTAATCTATAAATACTCTGATGGCGGCCATTTTGGGGATAGCTTTGCCTGAGTCCACCTAGGAACGCCCCCACCTCCTGGAGACGCCTCCGAGCTTTCGTCACCAGCCGAGTAACCAACCACTGCTCCTCAGCAGAACCCCCTCCCCACTGATGCCACAGACAGCGTGTGGAGGGGGCGTGTCGGAAAGGGTCAGAGGTTCTTAAAGAGACAGAGGCCTATTTCAAGACATTCGCTATAGCCATTTTGAGAGAGCAATTTTATACAAGGCAGTTATTCTAACTTACTGCATTTACAGACCAGCAGAAGGTTTTGTCATCATTGTAGTGTGATATAGACTGGTGCTATGTGATTGAAAAAAGCATAATACCTTTAAATACCTTAAAACAATTTGGGAAAGCCCAGATGTCATGTCCTTGGAAGCATGCACAAGATCCAAATCCATCAGGCATGTTTCATTATGATCATGCATGATGGCCGGATTTTTTGTGCAATGATTATTCCTGTTAACTAGGGGTGAAACAATGCACCGCGGTGCAAAACTCGGACCATATGGATCATACGAAAGTGATGGTGCAGGTTTGAGTCTATGTTTCTTAATATTTAATTTGATAGGTGGTGCCAGTCATGTGTGTATGCGCGCACCTAAACACAGAGCACATGTGTGACATCATCACTTACTGCTAAACTGAAGGCTGGACACTCCACACCTGTATTGCTACATCCTCCAATAACAAGGCTTTGTGAAGGTTTCTCCGAGTCCTGCAGACGGCCAGGCTGCATGAGGGAAGATCCAGTGGCCCAGACAAATGCATTAGATCCAACCTCTGTCATAATCCGCCTCAAAAGCTTTGTTTCCAGTAAAGTCCAAGTGTAATATTGTCCAGGAACAGCCCAAACATGAGCCTCACATCATTAACTGCTGTGAGTGTTTTAGCTCCGTGTCTGGAAAACCAAACTGAAACTCATCACTTAACGAGTGCATGGTCTGCACTGCTATATATACTTTTTTTTAACTTTAGCACACTACAGTTTTGTTTTCTATTTTCTTTTGTATTGTGAGATTTTATTAAAAAACAGATTTGAAAGCATTGCTTATTTTATTCTGAGACCATAAATACTCCCAAAGGATGAACATTTGGCTATTTTTTTTCAAATCACATTTTTTTATATTGTTCTTGCACCGTGATGCACTGGACCGTGAGGTTCATCTCTAATGTATGGTCCATTCTGATGTACGACCGCCACACACTACCTGTCTGCTGTTATATATGCACCTCCTAAATACAACCAGGACTTTATTACTGACTCTTAGCTGGCACAATGCTGAAGCATGACGAGATTGTAGTTGTTTGGGACTTTAACATTCATGTTTGTTGTCAGAAAAAGCTGCTAGCCAGAGGCCTTATTGACTCTTTTAATCTTGCGCAGTGTGTGTCTGGTCCTAAACAGGAGCATGGGCACACGCGTGATTCAAAGATTTTATTTGTCAATTCATTTCACAATAAATCAAAATAGTTCATTCTCTCATCCTTGCTGTGGAGCAGGGGGCGGGGAGTCAGGGGTGGAAGCACAGGAAGGGTGTTCAGCTTCCTGATAGCCTGGTGTATGAAACTGCTCTTCAGTCGACTGGACCTGGCCCGTGGATTCTGCAGTCTCCTCCCTGAAGGCATTACTTTGAAGAGACTGTGTGATGGGTGCGTAGGGTCCCCTTTGCGGGTGAGACGGGTGGAGAACATGTCCTTAATGGAGGGGAGAGGGGCTCCACAGATCTTCTCCGCTGCTCTCACGATGCACTGGAGGCTCCTTCAGCAGGAGGCAGTGCTGGCACCGTGCCACACAGTGATGAGCTGGTCAGGATGCTCTCTATAGTCCCTCTGTAGAAGAACCACACAGTGATGGAGCTGGTCAGGATGCTCTCTATAGTCCCTCTGTAGAAGAACCACACAGTGATGGAGCTGGTCAGGATGCTCTCTATAGTCCCTTGTAGAAGTTGGACATAACGGAGGCTTCTCAACTTATGGAGAAAGTAGAGACGCTGATTACTTTTCTTGACCAGTGATGTAGTGTGCATGGTCCAGGAGAGCTTCTCTGTGATGTGCACACCCAGGAACTTAGTGCTGGTCACCCTCTCCACTGCAGCACCGTTGATTGTTAAAGGAGCATGCTGGACCCACGCTCTTCGAAAGTGCACAACATAGGGCATCTGTTTCGGATGCCTCCTGGTCGCCTCCCTCGAGAGGTGTTCCAGGCATGTCCTATTGGGACAAGGCCTCGTGGAAGACCCAGGACACGCTGGATGGACTATGTCTCCAAGCTGGCCTGGTGTCGCCTCGGGGTCCCCCCGGAACAGCTAGAGGAGGTGTGCAAATAAAAAGTGTCAAAGAGGAAGTGGTTGGATGATGCTGCATGACGATCAGACGAAGAGCTAATGGTCACATCCCTGGTTTGGGGCCGGACGGGTTCAATCGTCACCCTGTTCCACTTGTCCCTGACCTCTCTCCGAGGCAGGTGGGGGACACTGAAAGAACCCTACCCAGACAGAGAACGACCACATGCAAACTCCAGAAAGGCCAGACTGGAACCATAGACCTATGGTCAGTCAGAGTGTCGCCGCTGGATCAGGATTTGCCCGGACTCTGAGGTCAGCCGCTGCACTAATGACTTTATGTCAGTGAGATGTCCCTGGGTCTAAACACACAGTTTAAGGCTGTCCTCAGAGTGGCCAGTGTTTGCACAGCTCTGCCTCATTTGTCCCTGATGACTGTGTGGGTTCAGCGGTCTGTGGAGGTTAGCACCAAATGGACTCATTATGACCATGGTCTGTGCGTCTCCTCTTGAAAATGCTGTTTGGTTAAGATAAGAGGGTCTCAGGGATTACTCGTGATGTTGTGTTTTGAGTGTGTGTGAATCTTTATCTGTTGTACTTTCATAGGAAATGTCCGAGAGGAAAATCGACAAATGATCCATTCTCCTACGATTAATACAAGTAGAGCCACATTTTCCACTGTATATAGAAAATAAATAGAGCAAACGGGGCATAAAACATTGCTTTTAAGAGTTTAAGATTTGCTATTTTCTATCGTCCCATCAGGAGGTTTTTTAAAGCAAAAATGTCTTTATCGTCCATCACTGTGAGCGGATGGAGCGTGTGCATCAGATTCACGGACATACCAGAAACACGTGAATAGAAGGGTCCTGGCTCAGGAAAATCTGGAATAATACGAATTAATTCATCTTTAATGCAATTATTAATTGAAATGAACGCATTAAAGTCCTAGCCCTAATTGCTTTTAAAGGATCGGTGAAACTTCTCAGTAAAAGGCATGTTTTTGGAGTATTTTGGCTTTGTATTACAAAATAGGAGTTTTAGTTGTTTCCCCTCCTTGAGCCGCCACCTTAATGTGGTGAAGGGGTTTGAGCGCCCGAATGATCCTGGGAGCTCTGTTGTCGGGGCTTCGTGCCCTGTGGGTCTCCCATGGCAAACAGGTCCTGGTGACGGGTCAGACAAAGAGCGGTTCAGAAGCCCCTTATGAGAGACCAACAGGCCTGAGAATTGTGAGGCCGTCCTTCTGTGGACCCACCACCTGCAGGAGGAGCCATAAGGAGCTGGTGCAATGTGATTTGGGCAGCTCCAACAGCTGCCCCCACGACCCGGCAACGGACAAGTGGAAGAAAATGGATGGATGGATGGATGGAGTTTTAGTTGATAACTTTTGATATAAATGGCTGTACCCACGATGTAGGGCAGGGGTAGGCAACGTCAGGTTCGGGGGCCAATGCTGGCCCTCCATCATAGAACTTCTGGCCCTCAAGATGATTTTGGGGAACATTATTCAAATCAGAGATCAAATTCCTGTTAAAGTCCTCTAGAAATGTTAAAATGACTTAAATACTGTCAATTCCTTCAAAATTTCTCAGCAGAACATTATGATGCACCGCACTGACATTTGTAGGGGTACATAAAGTATACACGTACGGTCCAAGGGGTGTGTGAACATTATGGAAATGAAGCTCTGATTACTGCGGCCGGACTGTGTTGAAAGGAGCATGCATTTTGGTAGAAACTGTACAACTGGTGAGTGTGGCTATCCATCCATCCATCCATTTTCTTCCGCTTTATCCGGGGCCGGGTCGCGGGGGCAGCAGTCTCAGCAGAGATGCCCAAACTTCCCGATCCACACACACTTCCTCCAGCTGTTCTGGGGGGACCCCGAGGCGACACCAGGCCAGCTCGGAGACATAGTCCCACCACTGTGTCCTGGGTCTTCCACGAGGCCTTGTCCCACTAGGACATGCCTGGAACACCTCCCGCGGGAGGCGACCAGGAGGCATCCGAAAGTGAGTGTGGCTAATGTTAGCTTATTAGCCCATTCATAGCTTAGCGTAGCTTTGCCTTTCTGCTTCCATTTGTTTACCTATATTAGTTAGTTAGTTGATTTTTTGGTTTATTTGGTTGGGACAGTGCATGTTAAAGAACAAGCCACACTGGATTATAGCCTTGGGGTAATTTCCATCCATTGTCCCCCATTTTTGCACTCTCAAACTCGTTCATCCTGGCCGCCCAATTTTAAACATTGTTTGGTGTTCTAATGTAAATCCTGCCCTGCCCCGCCCCGCCCCGCCCCGGTGCAACTGGACCAGCCTTCCTCTTGTGCCATGAGAAAACATCCCACACTGTGGACTGTGTATGTGTGTACTGTGTACCCACACTGTATACTGTGTATGTGTGTACTGTGTACCCACACTGTGGACTGTGTATGTGTGTACTGTGTACCCACACTGTGGACTGTGTATGTGTGTACTGTGTACCCACACTGTATACTGTGTATGTGTGTACTGTGTACCCACACTGTGGACTGTGTATGTGTGTACTGTGTACCCACACTGTATACTGTGTATGTGTGTACTGTGTACCCACACTGTGGACTGTGTATGTGTGTACTGTGTACCCACACTGTGGACTGTGTATGTGTGTACTGTGTACCCACACTGTATACTGTGTATGTGTGTACTGTGTACCCACACTGTGGACTGTGTATGTGTGTACTGTGTACCCACAATGTATACTGTGTATGTGTATACTGTGTACCCACACTGTGGACTGTGTATGTGTGTACTGTGTACCCAAACTGTGGACTGTGTATGTGTGTACTGTGTACCCACACTGTATACTGTGTATGTGTGTACTGTCCACACTGTGGACTGTGTATGTGTGTACTGTGTATGTGCTTTTCTCTAGCTTCACTGTAATTTCTCTTTTCAGTAAAATGGCAGCATGTGCAGCTCTCCTTGTGCTCTCGTGCACTCATGTTGCATGAATGTACCAAAGAAAACTCCTCGTTTGTGAACATGTTCACTGACAATGACAGTAGAACCTATCCTGATTCTGAGATATTACAGTGCAGAAACACAAACTTTTTGCTGTAGTATCGAAATCGGTATCAAGAATCAAGTTATTATTTCAGTATCAAAATCGAGTTTAAATTTTATGATTGTGACAACCTTCACACACACACACACACACACACACACACACACACACACACACACACACACACACACACACACACACACACACACACACACACACACACACACACACACACACACACACACACACACACACAGTTTTAGTCTTTAAAATGATGTGATGTACAGATTAAACTCCTCTGTGATTCTTCCCCCGTTCCCGCCTCCTCTCTGATCAGGGGGGGGCATGTATACAAACGGCCCCCACGTCTCATCGCTCAAGTACGCAACCTCCAAACCTTCTTCATATTTGTAGTACTAGTTTAAGTGTGCACAGTTTCTCTCTTTTCCCCATCAAACTCCTGGTTCCGTTCCTTTGTGGAGAAGCCGAGTGAGTGAAAGGGGCCCTTTTGGATGAAAATGAAGCAGGTGCTGGGCAGAGACGGCGTTCTGAAATAGGCCGTAGAATAAAGGCGGACAGATTGATTTGGAGCGAAGAGGCCGATCAGCCAGACGAACACAACGGCTCATTATTCTGAAGAGACGACTTCAAAGGCGACATTTCCCAAAGCACTGGCCACTCACACCTCTGTTTTCACTGCCCACTTTCAGAATATGACTCACCCAACCATCAGGGTTTCCTTTGTCAGTCCAGCTCTGCAGTGGACTACAGTGTTTCCCAACCACAGGTACGAGGGTCCCGGGACTACACTAGTCCTTAGCATGAGTTCTATTTCACATGAACAAAATGAGCGTGTTTTGTGGTGCAAGGGTCGATTCTTCAGTATGTTCTTGTCACATCACTAAAAACCTAAAAGTATTCGATCATTGAGTAAATGATCCTAAAAATGTGGTTACTTGCAGTATGAATGATGGGGCCATACAAAATGTACTTGTTGTGTGTTTAAAAGAAAACTTGCATTATAGTTATTTATATAAGGAAAGGGAGATATCTTCTTTTTGCTGATTCACCTGTGCCGTTTTCATTAGAGGGCTGAAAAATGCACAATGCTAAAAGATTCTTTTCTTATGAGCAATAGTTTATTGTGTTTATTGTACAGCTGTACAGAGGAGACTGCACTTACAGCTTGTGAATATACAGATTTCATAAGTGCGCACATCAACCTGGATGTCTGTGTCTGATGCAGCTAAAGTGAAATGTGTCCGGAGTCTAGAGTCTGCAGCCCCAGACACCCCTCAAACATGAAGACAAGCTTTAACCACACTCTGCTTCTCAACCAGGGGCTTGGGGATTTCCAATTTGTTTAAAGATAAAAATAAAAATAATAATAATAATAATACATTAAAAGTTCTATTAAATACTGATGCCATACTGTTTTTACTTAAAGGGCCTATATCATGCACAATCGACTTTTTGGATCTTTTAGCCATGTTATTCTACTTCGTTATCAAAAATACCCCCAGTATTTTTTGGCTTCATTCACGCAGTTCTGAGCAATCCTCCTGAATCCTCGTGAATCCTCGTGAATCCTCCTGAATCCTCCTGAATCCTGCTCTCTGATCAGCTGCTCCGCCCTCTGCTGGTGAACCAGTGAGTTGCTCAGTTGTGTCGTCACAGCAGAATGGTTCCCGACGTAATGTGATGTCTTAAGACTATGCTTACGGCCCGATTTTAATTTGTAAAACAGACTTTTCATTATTTCGGTCATAAGAAAGAAAGAAAGAAAGAAAGAAAGAAAGAAAGAAAGAAAGAAAGAAAGAAAGAAAGAAAGAAAGAAAGAAAGAAAGAAAGAAAGAAAGAAAGAAAGAAAGAAAGAAAGTGCCTGACATGTCAGTGCTGCCCCTGCAGAAAAAGAACACCCCCCCCCTCCATGAACAGATGTCACATTTGCACTGGAAGTTGTGAAGAAGGAGCTCTTTCTAACCTGTTCTGGACACGGCAGTTCTTTTTTCTTACCTAACGATAATGTCAAGGAGAAAAAAAGCGTGTTTGGCTACAACAGGACGGCGACTATCACCAAAATATTGTTTTTCTGTGACTGTCTCTGATGGATGTTTGGTGAACCTTCGCCAGAATCAAAGTGAATTCACTTTTATAACTAGCACGAATCCCATAATGTGATGGAGCGGCCAAGACAGAGCAGAACGCGTGTTAGCGTGTGTGCTAGCGTGTGTGCTAGCGTGTGTGCTAGCGTGTGTGTTAGCATGTGTGTTAGCGTGTGTGTTAGCGTGTGTACTAGCATGTGTGCTAGCTTGTGTGTTAGCGTGTGTGTTAGCGTGTGTACTAGCATGTGTGCTAGCTTGTGTGTTAGCGTGTGTGCTAGCTTGTGTATTAGTGTGTGTGTTAGTGTGTGTGTTAGCATGTGTGTTAGCATGTGTGTTAGCGTGTGTGTTAGCGTGTGTGCTAGCTTGTGTGTTAGCGTGTGTGTTAGCATGTGTGTTAGCGTGTGTGTTAGCGTGTGTGCTAGCTTGTGTGTTAGTGTGTGTGTTAGCATGTGCGTTAGCATGTGTGTTAGCGTGTGTGTTAGCGTGTGTGTTTGCCATTTATGAAGCTGTGTTGCAAATGTCAACTCCTTATAACTGCATCGTTAAGTAACTTCACTTATTGCTGTGATATTTATATTTCTACGACGGTAAAGTTGTATGAGCGGAGAGAGGGGACGGAGTTAACTGAATCCAAGCGATTTGTCTTCCGGGTTTGAAAAATACCTCCAGAAAATACTGGAAGAATTAGCGCTCCATTGTGGTAGAGGTACAATACATCACATAAATGCCTATACTTTACTTTGGAATTGCTAAAATAGCATGATACAGATCCTTTTAGTCAATTTTCATACTTTCATACTTTTGAGAGATTTTAACTCTTATTCCTCCGCACTCAAAATGACTGCTGCTCACGGGTGGACAACAACAAACACCGTAATGTGAGTTCAAAATCTATTCAAATTTCTATTATAAAGTAAACAAATGTAACAAATACCTGATCGAAGTGGACACATTATCTGACTCTAGCACACAGTGGCCGCTGGATAAACTTCTTTTATGTGGCCACTTAGGGCAGTCATGTCTGAGGACCATAATGGCCCCACCGGCTCATGATGAAAGGCAGGGCGCAGAAGCCAGACGTTATCTCCAAAGTTTTCATGAAAGGGCATTTTCACTGATCTCACAAAACAGCGGAGAAGGAAGGGAATCTTCTTCACACAGCACTGTTCACAGACACGAGGCAGACGGCTGTCCCCGTCATATCCACTACAGGCTCAGCACAGACACAGGCTACAGGGACAGGGCAGCAGCAGGGACTTATGCTCCTTTAATGGGAGACAATCGTTGCCCGTCTTATTTCAGACCTAATTGCCGAGAAATAAACCTTTGGATTTAAATGATCGAAACTTACAGCGTGACATTTTCATCCTTTGAAATGTTTATAGAAATAAAATCTCACACCAAAGGAAAAGTACAAAATACAAATACAAATACTCGACAATAATATTTTTCTTTGTCAAATAGATTGCAAAAAAGATCCAGCTCCGGTCTGAACTGTTCACGTCTCTCATTAAATAAATAACAATGAATACATTTGAGACATTTAGGAGGATAAAGCTCTTTGTCTGATGTCTTCCATGGCACACACCATAGTTTCCATTGTCGTGAGGCAGGACTTCTCTCTGTAACGACTCAAAAACAAGTAAATGTCCAGAATAGACTGTAATCTTTATGGCCAATGAAATATTTGACCGAATTTAATCCAAACCAGCTGTGGCGAAATCAATAAGCCGGTGTTAGAGAATTTGTCTCTTAATGTTGCCAGTATTTTTGTGAATGTAAATGTGAATGTTATGAATGACTTTTGTGATCTGTTATTAACATGCTATATCTATTACTTCTGTGTCTGTATTAATTCGTCTTTGTAGAAAAAGTCATTCTGATTCCAAAGCGAGCTGCAGTGGTGGCGACACATGTGCCCCACTTACCGCCTCACCGTCCTCTCTCAGTCACATGTCCTGCTGTTACGCCTGCACTTCATTCTGCGGATAATAGACACTTAACTTTTCATTTTCACTTCTCTGATTGGACACAAATGCATCTCTCTGTTCCCGAGGTTCTCCCCTGAAAAACAGGTCAGCACATTGTTGTTCCTCCTGTCCCTCTGTGGACGGCAGAGGAGGATCTGGGCAAATGAGTTATCCAAGCGTTTTGTAAAACTACAGAGCCCAGAGCCGCACGAAACAGACTTTAAAGCAACTTTGCGTAACACTTCACTCATTGGCGCCATATGGATAAAAATGCTAAATCTCTTTAGCTCTAAAACACTCAGGGCCAGATCTTGTGGCGGCGCACGGGGCGGCGCAGGCTCTTGGCAAATTATTTTCCGAGTGGCGGCGCTATATCTCCGCCACCTGTGAGGGGGCGTCACAAGAGGAGGTGACTGCACTGATGGAAACACGGCTGACATTCACTTCCTGGTTTACATTGCGCTGTCTTGCGTTCTTTCTTAAGCCTTAGGCTCTCACAGGTCAAACTAAAAACTTTATTTACCCCATCGTGAGCTAAACGATGTTCACGTCTCGAGAGAAAAAGAGCTACAGCGTCCGCTGTGGCGCGGATCGGTCCGCGCTTGGCGTGAACGCGAAGCAAAACAAAAGCACATGTTCACCCCACACAACCACTCTCCTGGACGCGGAGTCGATCTGGTTGGAGGAAAATGTGTGGGTCTCCACCCACTTAAATGCGCTAAGTCTGGAGTGGCAAAATCACAAAGTGCTCCTACTGAGCGCAAAATGTCACGCTATCGTCTCCGTTTTGATGCACAAGATCGGGCCCAAAGTCTATTGACACGGTGGCACAGTGGTTATTGCTCGTGCTTCACAGCGAGATGGTCCTGAGACTTCCTGTGGAATGTGCATGTTCTAGCAATGTCTGGTTTCCTTACCACTAAAACATGCACAATAGGATTATGGTGTATGTGAGTGAGTGGTTGGTGGAGGTTGAAGGGCTGACGGAGTAAATTGGCAGCCTCACTTCCGTCAGTCCACTCCAAGGTCCTGCTGTGGCCCGGCCCCGGTCTACAGTATGTTTATAGTCTGCACTCTGCACTTGGTCGAAACAAAGGGCTCTCTGTGGTGCAGTGGGTATAGCATCTGACTGAGAATCCGAGCTTCAACCTTCAAACATCTACAACAGGGGCCGGACTTTGGGGTCAGGAGCACACACTGCACATTCGGGTCAGGAAGACTGTTGTATCGCTCGTTCCTGGTGTGATCTAAAATGAGTGTAACCAGGTGGTTAAATATTGTTTTACTGCGAGTTTCAAAGTTCCTATCTGCCCGTGAACGCACCGCCACTCTCCGCCCGTGCTACTGATTGCGCGATTACAAAAAGGTGCGCGCTTGAGTTGGTTAGTGTCGGGGCTGGTATGCTGGCGTGTGGGCGCCTTTTTCGTGAGTACCTTTCCACCTTGTGTTATTTTAAAAACTGTCTGTGCACTGGTTTAATTTAAATTGTTTGGCTAGGGTTTATTTTGTGGAGTTTGCTGGGCTGATGCTGCTCCTCAGAGGTGCCCCGAGCCCCCTGTTTGTGTTCCTCCTGTCTGCCTAAGGTATGTGTCCGTCTTACAGCCTAGGTTTGGCAATTGACAGTGAATTTACGTTTTTCTATGCATTTCAGTCATGTCCACGCTGCTCAATTTAAGCTCCGAATTTGCCAAACAAACGAATTTTACCAAGAAATAATCCTGTAACTCAAAGCACTTAAAGCACTACAGCACCTTAGCGGGTTTTTGGGGGATTTGTTTGAGTTTGTTTCCGATTAACGTTTTTGTTTGAGTTGATTTATTAACATTTAGTTTGTTTGTTTTGTGAATATTTTCTATTGGTTTAAATTCCCCATTTACTTTAGCTATGTTTTGAGTGTTTGTTTTTGGGTTATTCGAGGGTTATGTTTTAAACAACTTTAATAAAATTGAACTACAAATGTAAAATAAAAGATTTATATTTTTACTACCTCTGCTTTGGTTCCTTTGTTACCAGACTTACCTCGGGCATTGGGTTGGTTTAAATGGGGAACCCCTAGCCTAGCCCAGTGGTTACAAATTGGCGTTTGTTCGGCAGGATCTGGTGAACCAAGCAGAGTGTAGTTCTAATTTTTAGAAGTGCTGTTTTGGGTGCTTGTAGTGTGCGTTATAGCAATTTAGAAGTTTTGGTAAAACTTTATAAAATTCGGAGCTTAATTGAGCAGCAGCTGGCGCGCCGTGGGACGGGGTCCGAGACCTTCGGCTACCGACGTCCATTCTACCAACCATGGCGGAAGAACTACAGCAGCTCCGGGACCGGATCCGCGAGTTGGAGACCGAGCGGGACCAACTACAACAGGAGCGGGATGTCGCCCAGGCAGGGCCTAGTCAAAGAGGAGCAGAAAACACGGGAGCTACGGACCGGATCATCTACCTACCACGGGAAAGAAAGTGCCCCATGTTCCGAGGAAATCACGGTATCGGGATTGATGAGTGGGTTGAGGAGATTCGTGCAAGCATGCGTGTCAGACATGTTGGACTGGCTGATCAGCCTGGGTTTATTTTTGATCATTTGGAGGGTGAAGCGCGGGATGAGATCAAGTACAGAACTGTTGGAGAACGTGAGAACCCTGAGACTGTTTTCAAAATTCTAAAAGAGCTATACGGGTGTCAGAAGCCTTATATCTTGTTGCAAGAAGACTTTTTTTCTAGAAGACAGTTAGAGGGAGAAACTTTACAAGAATTTTCACATGCACTGTTTTGTCTAATGGAAAAAGTGGTTGCCAATGCTCCCCATAGAATGACCAATTCACCAACATTGTTGCGCGATCAGTTTGTTGAAAACGTCAATAACCCTAATCTACGGCGAGAGCTCAAACGCTTAGTCCGGGAAAATCGAAACTATACGCTACTTGATGTCCGGTCAGAGGCCATTAAGTGGGAACGTGAAGGGGGTGTTGTTGATAGTAGGGCAAATTTCCATTCGGTGCCATCCTTATGTGCGACTCAAAGCGCTAAAATGCCACCACAGGCCCCCTCTACTGCCGATACTGTTGCGCAACTGGCCGCTCTTACTGCTTTAGTTCAGAAGCAACAGGAACAACTTGCAGAGATTACTCAGGCCCTTACTGCTGTAAAATCGCCCCTACCGACTTCTTCGGGTCCCAATAGTGTTATTTGTCATCGCTGTCAGCAGTCAGGCCATATAGCTCGATACTGTAATGCCCCTCTTCGTTCTAGGCCCCCTCCTGTTTATTCCTCTCCAGTTGCAGCCCCCACTAGCCTTCCGCAGACGGAAAACTAGCACCCCCTACTGTCCGGAGCCAGACATTAGGAGGGGGTGGGTTAGGCTCATCAGTCCCAGTGGTAGATGTAGAAGTGGAGCATTTAATAGCCCCTTGTCCCCAGGTTACAGTCAAATTGGCTGGTGTTCCTGTTCAGTGTATCCTAGATACTGGGTCAATGGTTTCAACCATTTCAGAGTCCTTCTTCAGGCAACATTTTCAGGATAAATTAAAGTCATGTAATTGGCTTGAGTTGAGGGCTGCTAATGGGTTAGCTATCCCCTACCTAGGTTATCTTGAGCCTGATGTAGAAGTGGGTGGGAGAGTGGTCTCTAGAAGAGGAATCTTGGTTGTAAAAGACCCCCCAGGACAGGATAGCGCTACTTCTGTGCCAGGTATTATTGGTATGAATGTCATAAAAGCGTATTACCAGCAGCTTCATCACCAGTACGGCCCTGATTTGTTTGACCTTACCCTTGGGTTAGGAGTCCCCACCTCTTGGTTTCCCGCTCTTCAGTTGTGCCAACAGGTCACGGTGCAGGATGGCTCAGTTCGAAGTGGTTTAGCAAAGGTTCGGGGTCGGAGGCCTATCGCTATCCCTGCCGGAACTACAAAATTTGTTGCCGCCACTTGCTCTGCAGTAGATGGGTCTACAGTTGCTACCCTTGCGGAACCCCTGGGATATGGGTTTAGTCTGCCACCCGGGCTGTTGGTGTCGCCCACCCTAGTTAATGTTGTTAGAGGGACTGTTTATGTACCGGTGACCAATGTCGGAATGTCCACTGTAACTTTAAAGTCTCGCTGTCCTTTGGCCCTGGTGTCCCCTGTTGAGGTAGTTAGTCTACCGTCGGGATTGCATGAAGTTCCCGGTGAGCGCGAATCTACTATTGCTACAGTTCGGTCTCACACAGCGAAAGAGGGTTCGGTGCGGGAGAAAATATTGGGGCTTGATCTTTCCATGTTAACGGAGGCTGAGCAGCCAAAGGTCAGGGCACTGCTACTTAAATATGTGTCAGTATTTTCCGCGTTCGAAGGCGACCTAGGTTGTTCTGGGCTTATTTCTCACGAAATCCCTCTTTTGGATAATGTTCCTGTGCGTCAGCGCTATAGACGTATTCCTCCATCAGAGTATGAGTCGGTTAAGGCCCACATAAACCAACTGTTAGACGCCCAGGTAATCCGAGAGAGCAGTAGCCCCTACGCCTCCCCCATTGTCATCGTACGCAAAAAGGATGGCACCTTGCGCCTCTGTGTGGACTATCGGCAACTAAATAAGAAAACCAGAAAAGATGCATTTCCACTGCCCCGAATTGAGGAGTCCCTGGACTCGTTGTCTGGAGCCCGGTGGTTTACCACCATGGACTTGGCCTGTGGCTACAATCAGGTACCAGTTGCAGAAGGCGACAAACAAAAGACTGCTTTCTGCACCCCCTTTGGGTTATTCGAATTCAACCGAATGCCCTTTGGGTTATGCAATGCGCCGGGGACTTTCCAGAGGCTCATGGAGCGAATGTTTGGCGCCCAGCACGGCCAGTCACTTTTACTTTATTTGGATGACATTGTTGTTTTCTCCTCTACTGTTGATGAACACTTAATGCGTCTGGAGGTTGTGCTGAACCGTCTGCAGCAAGAGGGACTGAAGGTGAAATTGGAGAAATGTGAGTTTTTCAAACAGGAGGTGCAATACTTGGGACATCGCATTTCGGAAGAGGGAGTGTCCACTGATCCTGGGAAGGTTTCTGCCGTGTCCAACTGGCCCCATCCTGAAACTGTCTCTGAGCTGCGGTCCTTCCTTGGCTTTTCCAGCTACTACCGAAGGTTCGTGGAGGGGTTTTCCAAGCTGGCCTCCCCCCTTCACCGGCTGGTCGCGGAGCTGTCTGGTCCCAACAACCGTAGAGGAAGAAGAACTCGCTTGCATGACGCCTGGTCGGAGGAATGTGAGGGGAGCTTCCAAGAGCTGAAGTCCCGCCTTGTGAGTGCACCCACCTTAGCTTTTGCTGACTTCTCTCTGCCATTTATTGTTGAAGTAGATGCGAGCCACTGTGGACTGGGAGCGGTACTATCGCAGGAGCAAGGAGGGAAAGTGAGACCTGTTGCCTACGGGAGTCGCTGCCTGCACCCTGCAGAGAAAAACTATAGCTCCATGAAGCTGGAGATGTCGGCCATGAAGTGGGCCCTAGCCGACAAATTCAAGGACTACCTGTGGGGCCACCGCTGTGTCGTATGGACGGACAACAATCCGCTGAGCCACCTGGACACTGCCAAGCTTGGAGCCACGGAGCAGCGCTGGGTTGCGGAGCTGTCTGCATTTGACTACAGCGTGAGGTATCGGCCAGGACGGATCAACCAGAATGCGGACGCCCTCTCCAGGCAACATACTCCTGCGGGTGGTGATGGGGTCGAGTTGGAGTCCTACCTACCTGGCACCCGGGTTCCGGAATCCATTGCAGAAAATGTCTGCCAGCGTCCACGGTGGGAGGCCACTCAGTCTGCCATTACCGCTCTTCCGTCCCGCAGTCCAGCCGACCTGAGAAGACTCCAGAGGTCGGACCCGTCCATCAGTGCTTTCCTGCCCTTCTGGAGCCAACAGAGGGTACCGAGTCGTGCCGAGCAAGAGAAGCTAGGTCCTGGAACGAGGGGTTTGGTGAAGCAGTGGGACCGTGTTGTGCAGAAGGAGGGGCTGCTGTACCGTCGTCTGCTGAGACCCGATGGAGGGGAGGAAGTTTTCCAGTTGCTGTTGCCGGAGTGCCTGCGGCCAGAGGTGTTGCAGGAGCTGCACCAGAACCATGGCCACCAGGGGATCCAGCGGACTACGGAGGTGGTGCGGCAGCGTTGTTACTGGTCAGGAATGGACCGTGACATCAAGGACTGGTGCCAGAACTGTGAGCGCTGTGCGGTTGCCAAGGACACCCAACCAAAGGTCCATGCTCCCCTTGGCCACCTGCTGGCGTCCAAACCCAATCAGGTGCTCGCAATCGACTTCACACTGCTTGAACCAGCCCGTGATGGAAGGGAGCTGGTGCTGATCATGACTGACGTATTCTCCAAGTTTACACAGGCTGTACCTACCCGTGACCAGAAGGCAGAAACGGTGGCAAAAATGTTGGTCCGAGAATGGTTCTACCGGTTTGGCGTCCCGGCACGAATACATTCGGACCAAGGAAGAAACTTCGAGAGTGCATTGGTCCAGCAGCTGTGTGCATTGTATGGGATCCAGAAGAGCCGCACAACCCCTTACCATCCGCAGGGCAACGGCCAGTGTGAACGGTTTAATCGGACCCTGCACAACCTGCTCCGCACCCTTCCCCCGGATGAGAAGTCCGATTGGCCTAATCACCTCCCACAACTGGTGTTCAACTATAATGCCACCTCCCATCAGACCACTGGTGAGTCGCCTCACCTATTGATGTTCGGACAAGACCCCCACCTACCTGTGGATTTCCTCCTTGGCAACCTGCCCGAGCCTGAAGCCGGAAGAGTGTGTGATTGGGTGGTGGAGCATCGGAGGCGCTTGCAAGTGGCTATGGATGTTGCACGGAGTCGGATGGAGTGTGCAGCGAAGCAGAGGAAGGAGAGGCATGATGACCGAGCTTTGTGTGCGTCACTGGTGGAAGGCCAAAGAGTGTACCTCCGGGGTGTGGGCCCGGGACGCAGAAAAATCCAAGATGCCTGGGGTTCTACCATCTACCAGGTCGTGAAGGCTCCTACCCCTGGAGGTGTGGTCTACTCCATTGCCCCAGTGGACGGGCTAGACCAAGTAAGGCAAGTGCACCGTACCGCCTTGAAGCCTGCGCTCCCCCCACCAGACACTGACCAGGAGGTCTGGCCACAAGGACTACCTTCAGAGGAGGAGGCCAGTGATGATGAGGTTGAGTTGGGGGCTTGGCTGAGGGTTAGAGAAAGGGTCAGTGCTCCATCCACACCAGTTGAGATGCTCACACACGAACTGCCTCAAATTCCACCTCCATCGGTTCCCGTCGTCCCTCACAACTCTGGGTCTGCACCAAGGAGGTCAACACGGACGACCGCCGGACAGCATACCAATCCACATCGCCTCCCTGCTCCGGTCCGGGGCGAGGAAAATGGGGCTGCTGCCTCTCGGACCCAAGGTGCTAGCAGCGTAACCACTGCAATATTTCGCCCATGGTCATAGGTCATTTTCTAATCGTTGGGCCACCGATTCATTTGGGGGGGGTAAATGTAACCAGGTGGTTAAATATTGTTTTACTGCGAGTTTCAAAGTTCCTATCTGCCCGTGAACGCACCGCCACTCTCCGCCCGTGCTACTGATTGCGCGATTACAAAAAGGTGCGCGCTTGAGTTGGTTAGTGTCGGGGCTGGTATGCTGGCGTGTGGGCGCCTTTTTCGTGAGTACCTTTCCACCTTGTGTTATTTTAAAAACTGTCTGTGCACTGGTTTAATTTAAATTGTTTGGCTAGGGTTTATTTTGTGGAGTTTGCTGGGCTGATGCTGCTCCTCAGAGGTGCCCCGAGCCCCCTGTTTGTGTTCCTCCTGTCTGCCTAAGGTATGTGTCCGTCTTACAGCCTAGGTTTGGCAATTGACAGTGAATTTACGTTTTTCTATGCATTTCAGTCATGTCCACGCTGCTCAATTTAAGCTCCGAATTTGCCAAACAAACGAATTTTACCAAGAAATAATCCTGTAACTCAAAGCACTTAAAGCACTACAGCACCTTAGCGGGTTTTTGGGGGATTTGTTTGAGTTTGTTTCCGATTAACGTTTTTGTTTGAGTTGATTTATTAACATTTAGTTTGTTTGTTTTGTGAATATTTTCTATTGGTTTAAATTCCCCATTTACTTTAGCTATGTTTTGAGTGTTTGTTTTTGGGTTATTCGAGGGTTATGTTTTAAACAACTTTAATAAAATTGAACTACAAATGTAAAATAAAAGATTTATATTTTTACTACCTCTGCTTTGGTTCCTTTGTTACCAGACTTACCTCGGGCATTGGGTTGGTTTAAATGGGGAACCCCTAGCCTAGCCCAGTGGTTACATGAGCATAGAGTTCAATCGATGATTCCCCAGTTCTTCGCGCACGTCCAGCTTATCAATCAATGTTACTGAGTTTACAAGGACTCTGGTATAAGAGGTCGTTATTTCATTGATTTCAACAAGAAAATGCAGTTGCAGTCAATGATTATTATCTGCGGTCACACGACTGTGAGTGCGCACCTCGAAATAACAGTTGTTGTAGTTACATTTCTGAAGTTCTTTGTCAGTTGTCCAGACACTGATCTACAATGTGTCGTAAGCTGAGTGGTTTTCAAGCTATTAGCCATGAGTAGCTAACAGCTAGCTTGGAACAATTCATAGAAAACAAGTCACCTATTATGCATTTATAACATCAATAAAGCCGGCAACTATAAAGCAGCCTTTATGATGATCACACACTGAGCCTGGCTTTACACATTTGTGGTTTATTGCAGACTTTTCATCAACAATTAGCTGTAGCCGACTGTAACATGCTAACAGGAATTACCTCGAATAACCAGACAGCGTGCAGAAGGGGGTGTGTAGGAAAGGGTCAGGGTTTCTTAAAGAGACAGGGGCCTAGTCCTCGCGGTGTCTCTCTCGTGTGTAGAGAGCTGTAGAGTCGTCACAGTGCCTCTCTCGTGTATAGAGAGAGCTGTAGAGTCGTCACAGTGCCTCTCTCGTGTATAGAGAGAGCTGTAGAGTTGTCACAGTGCCTCTCTCGTGTGTAGAGAGAGCTGTAGAGTCGTCACAGTGCCTCACTCGTGTGTAGAGAGAGCTGTAGAGTCGTCACGGTGCCTCTCGTGTGTAGAGAGAGCTGTAGAGTCGTCACGGTGCCTCTCTCGTGTGTAGAGAGAGCTGTAGAGTCGTTGCGGTGCCTCTCTCGTGTGTAGAGAGAGCTGTAGAGTCGTCACGGTGCCTCTCTTGTGTGTAGAGAGAGCTGTAGAGTCGTCACAGTGCCTCTCTCGTGTGTAGAGAGAGCTGTAGAGTCGTCACAGTGCCTCTCTCGTGTGTAGAGAGTACTGTAGAGTCGTCACAGTGCCTTTCTCGTGTATAGAGAGCTGTAGAGTTGTCACAGTACCTCTCTCGTGTATAGAGAGCTGTAGAGTTGTCACAGTACCTCTCTCATGTGTAGAGAGAGCTGTAGAGTCGTCACAGTGCCTCTCTCGTGTATAGAGAGCTGTAGAGTCGTCATAGTGCCTCTCTCGTGTATAGAGAGCTGTAGAGTTGTCACAGTACCTCTCTCATGTGTAGAGAGAGCTGTAGAGTTGTCACAGTGCCTCTCTCGTGTATAGAGAGAGCTGTAGAGTCGTCATAGTGCCTCTCTCGTGTATAGAGAGAACTGTAGAGTCGTCACAGTGCCTCTCTCATGTGTATAGAGAGCTGTAGAGTCATTGTGGTGCCTCTCTTGTGTGTAGAGAGAGCTGTAGAGTCGTCACGTTGCCTCTCTCGTGTCTAGAGAACTGTAGAGTCGTCACAGTGCCTTTCTCGTGTATAGAGAGGGCTGTAGAGTCGTCACAGTGCCTCTCTCGTGTATAGAGAGGGCTGTAGAGTCATCACGGTGCCTCTCTCGTGTCTAGAGAACTGTAGAGTCGTCACAGTGCCTTTCTCGTGTATAGAGAGCTGTAGAGTCATCACGGTGCCTCTCTCGTGTGTAGAGAGAGCTGTAGAGTCATCACAGTGCCTTTCTCGTGTATAGAGAGCTGTAGAGTCATCACGGTGCCTCTCTCGTGTCTAGAGAACTGTAGAGTCGTCACAGTGCCTCTCTCGTGTATAGAGAGGGCTGTAGAGTCATCACGGTGCCTCTCTCGTGTCTAGAGAACTGTAGAGTCGTCACAGTGCCTTTCTCGTGTATAGAGAGCTGTAGAGTCGTCGCAGTGTCTCTCTCGTGTATAGAGAGCTGTAGAGTCATTGTGGCGCCTCTCTCGTGTGTAGAGAGAGCTGTAGAGTCGTCACAGTGCCTCTCTCGTGTGTAGAGAGAGCTGTAGAGAGAGCTGTAGAGTCGTCACGGTGCCTCTCTCGTGTATAGAGAGAGCTGTAGAGTCGTCACGGTGCCTCTCTCGTGTGTAGAGAGAGCTGTAGAGTCGTCACGGTGCCTCACTCGTGTGTAGAGAGAGCTGTAGAGTCGTCACGGTGCCTCTCTCGTGTATAGAGAGAGCTGTAGAGTTGTCACAGTGCCTCTCTCATGTGTAGAGAGAGCTGTAGAGTCGTCACAGTGCCTCTCTCGTGTGTAGAGAGAGCTGTAGAGTTGTCACAGTGCCTCACTCGTGTGTAGAGAGAGCTGTAGAGTCGTCACGGTGCCTCTCTTGTGTGTAGAGAGAGCTGTAGAGTTGTCACAGTGCCTCTCTTGTGTGTAGAGAGAGCTGTAGAGAGAGCTGTAGAGTCGTCACAGTGCCTCTCTCGTGTGTAGAGAGTACTGTAGAGTCGTCACAGTGCCTTTCTCATGTATAGAGAGGGCTGTAGAATCGTCACAGTGCCTCTCTCGTGTATAGAGAGCTGTAGAGTTGTCACAGTACCTCTCTCATGTGTAGAGAGAGCTGTAGAGTCGTCACAGTGCCTCTCTCGTGTATAGAGAGCTGTAGAGTCGTCATAGTGCCTCTCTCGTGTATAGAGAGATGTAGAGTTGTCACAGTACCTCTCTCATGTGTAGAGAGTACTGTAGAGTCGTCACAGTGCCTTTCTCGTGTATAGAGAGCTGTAGAGTCGTCGCAGTGTCTCTCTCGTGTATAGAGAGCTGTAGAGTCATTGTGGTGCCTCTCTCGTGTGTAGAGAGAGCTGTAGAGTCATCACAGTGCCTTTCTCGTGTATAGAGAGCTGTAGAGTCATCACGGTGCCTCTCTCGTGTATAGAGAGCTGTAGAGTCGTCACAGTGCCTCTCTTGTGTATAGAGAGCTGTAGAGTCGTCGCAGTGTCTCTCTCGTGTATAGAGAGCTGTAGACTCCTCTCGGTGCCTCTCTCATGTGTAGAGAGAGCTGTAGAGTTGTCGCAGTGCCTCGCTCGTGTGTAGAGAGAGCTGTAGAGTTGTCGCAGTGCCTCTCTCGTGTGTAGAGAACTGTAGAGTCGTCACAGTGCCTCTCTCGTGTAGAGAGAGCTGTAGAGTCATCATGGTGCCTTTCTTGTGTGTAGAGAGAGCTTTAGAGTCATCATGGTGCCTTTCTTGTGTGTAGAGAGAGCTGTAGACTCCTCTCGGTGCCTCTCTCATGTGTAGAGAGAGCTGTAGAGTCCTCGAAATGCCTCTTCCCCCTACAAAAGCTATTTCCAAACTGCGCGCACTGACGATGAGGGGCAGGAGTGAGTCACCGGACAATTCCCAACATGCACTTGTTTGCACACATTTCCTCAAGATAGATAGAGCTCTGGGGTTCTCTGGGTCCTGAAGTGATCCAAGTATGATGTGGGGGCATGAGTATTTTTACCTCCATGAAATTGGACCCATTGCTCATTATGAGATTTTCTGTGAACAATAGACAGCACCAACAGAGGGGTATGAAAAGTTCACCGACCAACCCAAAAGTATGTTGGCCTTCTCCCGATGACCAGTCCAGCCCTGGTTGTAAATATCAGTGCAGCGGTGTCTCAAATAAACTGCCGGATGTTCAGAATGTTCAGAATGAGAATTTGTAGCTGCGGTGCCTTTAAAAGCCCAAATGGAGTTCAGGCTAATTGGTTAGCTGGTGTGCTCTCGTCAGTAATGCCTCTTTGATGATGTGAGGCTGGGTAAACAGCTCAGTGTCACATCAGTGAAAATGAGGGCCGCGTTAGCTGCCCTTGTGCTCCCTCCTGTGACACCCATGGGTGTTCAGGTTGATGACTCCCACACCACACCATTAGTCTGCAGAACGAGCCTGACCGCCCCCTCAGGGTCAGCACGAGCACATATTACTGAGCTGGTAGAAATACTAAATTACAGCTGCAATTAAAATCACCTTTCTGTTCATGTTTATTTTGTTCATTCTTGTGTTTTTAGGCCCTGAGAGACACTGTCATGTTGATATTACACATTTTAGCCGGACTCCTGACCAGAGGCGGGTCATACTCCATTTCTCTCTTAAAGGGATATTTCAGGATTTTTGACATAGGGCCTCATTTCCTAATAATCCAGAGTGTTGCTGATATATTTTTTGTAATTCAAGCAGTTCTTATGTTTGAAGAGTTACGTGGCGCTAGGCTAATGCAAGGCTTGCGCATTTCTACGATATCAGCTACCCTGCATTAAAAACAGTGTGACCCGCTCCACAGAGCACCTGAGGCAAATCACTTATAACACCAGACTAACCATATAAATGTCTATGTCGATAGAGTGATTTGAACCATTTTATATTTAAAATACCTTTTATTTGAGCAGCATCAGCTTCGTGGTTGTATAAGCTACACAGCGGCGGAGTGATCTGCTAGAAAATAGTCCCTCAAAATGCAATCATTCATGTAATGCAAGATCAGTTATATTCCAAAAATGATTCTATTGACACAGACATTTATATAGTTAGTCTGGTGTTATAAGTGATTTGCCTCAGGTGCTCTGTGGAGCGGGTCAGACTGTTTTTAATGCAGTGTAGCTGATACCATAGAAATGCGTGAATGAATAGAACTGCATGAATATATATTCATATATATCTCCAGAAATCAGCACCACTCTGGATAACTAGGAACCATTTGCTCTGGTCGATCAACAGAGCGCCATGGTCGACAGTGTCGAAAGCTGCACTTAATAACCGGACTGAAACACTTCAAGGATGTCATTATCAGTTAAAAACTCTTTTAATTCTGACAGAGCTTTTTGTTTTTTCAAGGACCAACAAGAAAGGTTTTATTAGAAATAGGTCTGTAATTAGATCCATTGGTTCAATCGAGAGAGGTTTTCTTCAGCAAAGTTCTAATTAGTGCAGTCTTATAGGGAAAAAAACAGACATACGGAATAAATTAACAATGGCTAAAACAGACACACAGTTAAAAACTTTCTTTAGGAAAGCACTGGGTCAGTGTGTGAAGTAGATGGATTACAGGTTACAACACTTTTTAAAAGTTCATTAAGATTGATTTTCAGAGCGCTGTTGCAGCTATGTGAGCGGTCAATAAGCGAGATAATATTATTTGTACTGATGCTATACAAATCCAATCATCTACTGATGCCCTTACATTTGTTCTGAGAATGGTTGGCAAATTCCTCACATTTGTTGAAGGAGGTGTCTGGTTAAAGAGATGGTGTGTTTAACAGCTTGGCAGTTATATTAAAGAAGAATTTAGAATTTCCCGAATGATCCTCAATCATTTTGGAGAAATGTTCTCTTCTTGTACACGACTCAAACAACTCTGTGGCTTCCCAATGATCTTTGAGCTCCTGTTCACAATCCTCTGGAGTTTACTTTTATTCTTCACGCTGTCCCCACACCAAATGTTAAAGGTGAGGATGCTTTCCACAGACTGACACTCCCAAGTTATTCAGTTTACAAATCAGATACAAATGTTGTGAGCATTTCTTATAAAGAAAGTCAGTGTCCTCAAGAAAAGCGAGGGCTCCATCTCTGTGCCTAGATATTTGAAGCTGTCAACAATTTTGGCCTTTTGACCATGGATATTTACAGGTGACGGTGCCTTAATGTCATTATGCACAGTGAGCTCCTGTTTTAAGACAACATTTATATCTGAAAAGCTGTCACCATACACCACTGTTGTAACATGGACAAGTGATTAAGATACTACCTCTCCATCACAGAGTTCACTGTCTGTAATAAAGCAACCAGTGCCATATCATCGTCGGATTTAAATAAAGTATAAGATTCATTCTGAATCTGAAAGCATGTGTGTTAATAGAAAAAGCAGAGGAGATAAGATTGTCCCTTGAGGTGAACCTGTATTTAGCACAGTCTCTTGAGATGTCAGAACCAACTCTGTGTGGATGATTGGACAAAAAGTCTCTGACCCACTTGTTTGTTTGTTGCTTTATTTGTCATTATACATGAACTGTACAACCACATTTGTCCTCTGCATTTAACCCCTCCCTCTGGACGACCAATAGAGAGCAGTGGGCAGCGGCAGTGCTGTGCCCGGGACCCATCTCAATGATGTGGGCTGGTGTTCCGAAACACCGGCTGGAGGATTCACCTATTGCACATGTTTGTAGTGATAGGGGAAACCGGAGTACTTGGAGGAAACCTACACAGACACGGGGAGAACTTGTGAACTCCACACAGAAAGGCCCCGTCCAGGTGGTAATCCAACCCGGACCTTCTAACTGTGTAGCACGGGTGCTAACCACTGTACTGCCCACTTGATTATGCCTCCATTAACACTCCCTAAGTCTGTGCGGTAAAACTGTTTGATACTGAGGACATGATGTGTTTACCTACAGTTCTCTCCATGGTTTTACACAAGATAGAACTGAGCGCTATAGGGCGAAAATCATTCAGTTCAGATGCACCAGGTTTTTTAGGAATGGGCCCAATATTTGATTGCTTCCAGCACTTAGGTCAAGTGTGTGTTTGGAGAAGAAGATTAAAAAGCACACAGTAAAAAAGCAGCTGTACTTTGTTTACTGCAGTAAGCCAAGGGTCATATTCTGAAATCAAACTGCATGAGGGAACCATATATAACGTACAATACTCACATTGTGATTGTAGTTTTCCTTCTTTTCTATATTTGTTCTCATTTCAATCCATATATAATATTAATAATAATATAATCCATTTATTCCCAAGGTGCCATGCCATTGGTCCGACAACCATTATTCTGAAAATGTACCATTGAGCAGAGGTGCCATTAGACATCTCTAACCCAGTTCGGTTGTGGATTAGACTAGAAAGCCATATAAAACCACTGGCCCTAACCTTAATGTCAGTGGACTCTTGCCTGAACCTAATTTTGTTTTTCAACCCCTACTTAAGGGGACATTTTCGGAATAATGAGACATCGGACCAATGGGCCGACCCCATTCCCAGATACAAAGTGTCTCTCCAGGGTAAAACTGTTATCCAATTGAGATCCAATTTCATGACTTTTCAATGAATGTCAAGAGTGGGCGCTCTCGTTTTCAGAATAGTATTTTTAAGGACCCCTCTGTGTTACATGTGGATAGCTGTGAGGGTCTGCTCATTTTTCTATTGCAGTTGGAAAGCTCCAATAGTAAGTTCTGAGGAAGCCCCCTCTGCAGTGTGCGAGTCCTTTTACCCTTTACATGGCTCGTAATTGACACAGTGTAGTTCATCTCCTCCTCCCTGTTTGCCGTGTCCCATTAGTGTCAGTGAGGTGCACCATGCTGCTCCAAACCAGCTGTGAGTCAAGCACGGCTATAATGTCTGCTCTGGATCTCACCGAGACGTCCAATTTTCTGGCAATTTTCATTTTCACGTCAACGGCCTCCTTGGAGTGTTGCCATTAGTCTAAATATGCAGAGTTGTACTATTCATGCAGGTTTAGGTATTACCGCACACTCTTCGTCACCACCAAAAACACTTCCCACCTGGACACTTTTTGATTTCTGATAAAAAATAACGCACCTACACCACGTTCCAAATTATTATGCAAATTGTATTTCAGTTAAACTCATGGATGATATTGTGTCTTGGGGCTCTTTGAATCACTGACATGAATCTCAGAGACCTGGGATGATTAGTTTTCAGGTAAAGCCCAGTTATGGGAAAATCTACTGAAAAACGCCATTCCACATATACATACACATATTAAGCAGATCATCATTTTCAAGCAATATGGGAAAGAAAAAGGATCTCTCTGCTGATGAAAGGCGTGAAATAGTTGAATGTCTTGGTCTAGGTATGAAAACCTTCGAGATTTCATGAAAGATTAAGCGTGATCATTGTACTAATTTGTGGATGATTCAGACACACACAGGTTTGTGCCGATAAAGGCACAATAAGGAAGGTTTCAGCCAGATGAATCATCAGATGAATAGAACAGCTGCTACAAAGCAGCAGACAGGTATTTGAAGCTGCTGGTGCCTCTGAAGTCACCCGAACATCAAGGTGTAGGACCCTCCAGAGGCTGCAGCTGTCCATAAAACTTCTGTCCGGGCCTCCCCTAAACTGTTCATTGAAGCTCATGAACAGAAACGGCTGCAGTGGCTCAGAAATACATGAAGACTCATTTTCAAACAGTCTTGTTCACTGATGAGGCCGTGTAGCCCTGGATGGTCAGATGGATGGAGTAGTGGATGGTTGGTGAATGGCCACCATGTCCCAACAAGGCTGTGACGTCAGTAAGGAGGGGGCGGAGTCTTGTTTTGGGCCAGAATCATGGTGAAAGAGCTGGTCGGCCCATTTAGGCCCTTTTAGGCTCCCTGAAGGTGTGAAAATGACCTTTGAAGAATATGGGGAGTTTCTGACTGACAACTGTCTTCTATGGTACAAAAAGAAGAGCCGTGCTTTCCCTAACAAAATCCTCTTCATACATGACAACGTACCATGTCTTGCTGTAAAGAATACCTCTGCATCACTGGCTGCTATGGGCATAAAGGAGAAAAGCTCATGATGTGGACCCCCTCCTCCTCTGACCTCAACCCTATAGAGAACCTTTGGAGAATCAACAAGCAAAACATGTATGAGGGTGGGAGGCAGTTTTCATCCAAACAGCAGCTCTGGGAGGCTATTCTGACATCAAGCAGAATCCAAGCAGAAACTGTCCAAAAACTCACAAGTTTAATGGATTTAAGAATTTTGAAGGTGCTTCACACAAGGGCTCCTATGGTAAAATATAACTTGACTTGTTAAGATTTTTTTTTGATTGAAATAGCTTTTGATTTAATTAAATATGACTTCTTAATGTTACAAATTCAATAAATGACCATTTTCAGTTAATTACAAGCTTTAAAATGTATTGAAACCATGAGTTGCATAATAATTTGGAACAGCAGATTTTTAGGTTTTCACTATATTTATTTTTGAAAAAAAAAATCACTGGGAGATTTTTTTCAACCACATTTAAATGATCCTCTACCAGTTAAAGACTTGAAAATTATGCTGACTCTCATTTGAGTTGACAATTTAGGAAATCAGACAAAAATGTCATTTGCATAATAATTTGGAACGCGGCGTACACCTAGAGTCGCCCAAATTTCCCCATCAGATCAAGTCTGCATCAGATTCTTGTAAAGCAAGTTTTGCATTGAGTCAGGCAGGTTTGTCTTTTTAAAGCACGCTCATGTTTACTAAGATCCAGTGTGCTGCGTTCATCTACTCACTGTGTGACAGCGGGATCTGAGAGGAGGAGGGATGTGCAGCGGCCGGTCAGAGAGTGAAAACGGTCAGCAAACACAACACATCTGCCATATTAAACGGCAACAAGTTTAAAGAAAAAAGGTTGATACCAGCTCTAATTGGTATCGATGCCATCAGTACTGACTTTGGTATCGATACTATCAGTACTGGAATCAATCTGCCCAGCCCTACTTTGGGGGCCCGTGTGGTGTCTCTGAGGGCCCTGGATTGCTCCCACTCGGGTTGTGGATCTTTAAGTGTTGCGTCGTAGATGATGTACGTGCCTCTCCTTCTTCTTCACCTGCCTGTCAACACGGGTGTGACTGCTCCCCAAGTGATCATGTTTTGGACTGGGCTTTTGGACCAGGTGGACGGGGGTCCAGTGGGCAGTACAACTCGGGCCTGGTTCTGACCATGCTGGGCCGCCACCGTCTCTTTATGGGCATGTGTCTTTGGTAAAGTTTGGACCCAAAACATGGACCATTGGTAAAAATGTCTATGAGTGTGGGAAAGTCAGTCTATTCTTGTGAATCAAAACTATTATTACTCTAAAACTGCTGTAATAAAACCAAAATATTTTCTCAAAGCTTAATGTTGATTATTTTAGGGGTTAAATCCTCCATGGTGTTGTTGGAGCTTTATTATTAGGCCCGAGCGGCGTCAGGGCTGGCGAAAGGGCTCTTAAAAACATATCCCCCAAAGTGTGCGGAGCGCACAAAACAAGCGCGAAGCGCTCGCCTCCTCTCAGACATATCGTGCACGTTCAGTGCACGTTCCATGCACAAACACATGTATGTGTATGAAAACAAACACTGCACACCAATTTCAGGCGGACAAATGCCTCCCCTCAAACACTCACTAGCGCACTACTCTCGACGTGCACGTATATAATGCAAAAATGAGAGTGAGAGCCCTCAGTCATTTTATTCTTATAGGAAAATGTTAAACTTGCATTCAGCGACATGTGCTTTTTCTATCTCCCCCAAGTACTTTGGATAACCTTTTTATGGCACAGCCACAACCCAAAGCAAAATGTACAGTGAGAACCATGTGTTTACATACACTTCATTAAAAAAAACATTTGCATTTTTTTCTCACTGTCAGACATGAAAGCAGAATTAACTTTTATTTTTTCTTAGGTCAATTAGAATTTTAAAACTTATTTCTATTTGTCAAATTTCTACACAATTTTGTACGTTTACATACACCAACATGACTATACCTTTAATTTGGAAAAGCCCAGATGACGATGTCATGTCTTTAGAAGCACAAGTCTGGTTCATCCTTGAGTGCAATTTCCAGACACTTAAAAAAAAAAAAAAACAATGATGGAAATGACCAATCATCATACAGATCAGAAAGAAGGCGGGTCCTGTGTCCCAGAGAGGAACGTGCTGTGTCTGAAATGTGAAGATCAACCCAAGAACAAAAGCAAAAGACCTGGTGAAGATGCTGAACCTGGTCAGAGTTTGTGATTCACAAGCGCCACCTGCTAAAAGAATAAGTAGATCAAAAACTCAATCACTGCAATCGCCATGAAGATCGCATTCCAAAATCCCAAAACTAAGACCCCTGAAAAAAAAAAAAAAAATGCTTTGCAGTTATATTTTCGTTTGAATTTAGTACTTTTACAGCACCTCGGTTACATTATGTTAAGACCAGCCAGAAAGCGTTTGGACACCGATTGAACATCATTTATTGACGTCCTGAACCTAAAGCAGCTGCAATGAGTCATGAACAGGTCACTGCATCAATAATACAACCACATGAATCCAGCTGACCGGAGATTCATCACAAAAACACAACATGTGTTTCTGAGTTTGTCATTTCTAACTTCAGAAACACAACAGATAGTCAAAAGTCGGCCTGATGAAAACCCCTGGAAGGTCTGTTTTAAAGTATATTAAAATACCTGACCTTAAAAGTCATTTTCCCCTTGTTTTAAGAGTCTAATTCTCAAAGATCTTTGCACAAAGACTTGAGTCAAGATTTAGTCGACTATAATTGCCTGTAAATTTAGTCGACTAATTCTAAGATTAATTTTGTCAACTTTACATTAATAATATTCATAATAATCATATTTAATCAAGGTTCTCTGCATGTTTGTTAATAATTAAATAATAAACAAAGTTCAGAGCTGTTCCTTTGGCAGTGAAGTTTATTTGAGTCATTTTGTCAGATTTTATCAATGCATTTTATTATATATAATATTACTTCTATCATAGAGCCGGTTAGACTCATTTTACCTGAGCAGTAAAACTCTCCATCCTTGTTTTATCCCTGTTTCTGCCTTATTCCTCGCTCAGTTCTGAATGTTCTGTTGAATAACGTAAAGGGGATATTTAGTAAATGTTAATGTGTATCTGCCGTCTTACCTACTGTAGTGAAGGTTTGCTCTGATGGAGGCTCTAACTGTCAGTGAAGTTGAGGCTGTGTGTTCTCTGTCTGCAGGCCACAGGACGCTCCAGCTGTCACAGCACGTTTGTCCTCACGTACACGTCCAACCTGAGGGGACGCTTCAGGGACAAACACTGTCCTCACATGCACACGGCGGGGCCAAGGAGTCATGACCCACGCCCTGCTGTCATCTCATCTGAAGGAAGACGAGTGAAGGAGCGTTCAGTCCACCTGCCTGTAGACGCCACTGTCACGCCTCCGGGGTTCGGCACCGGGTGGTACCCAGTGGGCACGCAACTTACTGACTGTTATAGGCATGTCCGTCAGATTCAGTCAGCTGATTCATCCACATGCATTCAAAATCATCATGGTCATGTTTACAGAGTTTGGAGGAAAATTGTGCTAAATGATACTGAAGGAGAGGCTATACTTACGGTTCAACAAAATAAGATGGATTAGAAAAGATCTACCTTGAATCTTGAATCATGAATCTTATTAGAAAAGAAACTATATTTATTTGATTTATAATATACGTGTGGCACACGTGGGGCAGGCGTGTGGCAGGCGTGTGGCAGACGTGTGGCAGGCGTGTGGCAGGCGTGTGGCAGGCGTGTGGCAGACGTGTGGCAGGCGTGTGGCAGGCGTTGGCAGGTGTGTGGCAGACGTGTGGCAGGCGTAAAAAAATCACCTCGAGTTAAGCCCAAGCTCTGTGATTGGTTGATCCAAACACAACATGAGGAAACTGACAACAAACACTTTCAGTCTCCCTCTACCAAGTTATTTCCCGTAAACCTTTTGGCCCCTGTGTTCGAGTGCGTTTGTTCTTTCTCTTTTAATGTTACTGAAAAGTTTCCCTCCATATAAATCAGGCTGAGATGTGCTGTGCCTGTTGGGGCTCTATGTGTGGGCTCAGTGGCTGAGTGGTTTGCATTCCTGCATTTCAGCAAGAATTTCCAATTTCCCATCCGAAAAACTGAGACACAGTACATTTGTGTTTGTCATTTGTAGTATGGAGTGTTTTGTATTTATTTAAATCTAATTAAAAGTGCAGGGTACAATTAGACCAAACTGCATTATTTTCGATGCACTAATAATAATTAGTGGTGGGCCGTTAACGGCGTTAACGTGCTGCGTTAACGCGAGACTCTTATCGCGCGATAAAAAAAATATCGCCGTTAATCTATTCTCAAAGCTGGGTTGGGAGCTGGGTCTATACTCTGCTATGATGACTTTCACCGTGATATTTTATGCAGGGCTTAAAGTATTCCGGCCTGAGGCCTCTGGCGCAAGCAAAGTGTATCAGACTGCAAATTATTTGTCCGTTTTTTCCGTGCATTTGTGAAAAAGTCGCGTTTCGCGCACTTCTTACGGTCCATGAACGCATCTCGCGTGCAGCTTCGCTGTTACGTGATTCCTCTGAAACCAAAACAACTGCCACGCGGAGGCTGGAGCTACTTTTGTTATGGATTAAGTTTTCCCAAATGGACGCTATGACCAGACGAGTGAGAATCGGATAAAGAGGCGAAGAGCAGCAGGTTCTACGACTGATCCACAGTGAGTTTATTTACTTATTCTGTGAGTACAGTCGGGCTAACGGGGTCGCATCACCCGCGCTAAATTAAGCACTAAAAGCCCCGCACGAGAGCGCGGTGTCGGACCTGCCTCGCTCTGCGCCTCCTTTTGCAGCCGTGCGCGCGGTGAGACAGGTGTGCACAGTGAGACAGGTGTGCACAGTGAGACAGGTGTGCACGGTGAGACAGGTGCGCGAGGTGTGCACGGTGAGACAGGTGCGCGCGGTGAGACAGGTGCGCGCGGTGAGACAGGTGTGCACAGTGAGACAAGTGCGCGCGGTGAGACAGGTGCGCGGTGAGACAGGTGTGCACGGTGAGACAGGTGTGCACAGTGAGACAGGTGTGCACGGTGAGACAGGTGCGCGAGGTGAGACAGGTGTGCACGGTGAGACAGGTGCGCGCGGTGAGACAGGTGCGCGCGGTGAGATAGGTGCGCGCGGTGAGACAGGTGCGCGCGGTGAGACAGGTGTGCACAGTGAGACAAGTGCGCGCGGTGAGATAGGTGCGCGCGGTGAGACAGGTGTGCACAGTGAGACAAGTGCGCGCGGTGAGATAGGTGCGCGGTGAGACAGGTGTGCACGGTGAGACAGGTGTGCACAGTGAGACAGGTGCACGCGGTGAGACAGGTGCGCGGTGAGACAGGTGTGCACGGTGAGACAGGTGTGCACAGTGAGACAGGTGCGCGCGGTGAGACAGGTGCGCGGTGAGACAGGTGTGCACGGTGAGACAGGTGCGCGCGGTGAGATAGGTGCGCGCGGTGAGACAGGTGCGCGCGGTGAGATAGGTGCGCGCGGTGAGACAGGTGCGCGCGGTGAGACAGGTGTGCACAGTGAGACAAGTGCGCGCGGTGAGATAGGTGCGCGAGGTGAGACAGGTGTGCACGGTGAGACAGGTGCGCACGGTGAGACAGGTGCGCGCGGTGAGACAGGTGTGCACGGTGAGACAGGTGTGCACGGCTGCGTAAACCCCCCGAGCTGCTGCCGCTGACCCGCTGTAAAAAGCGAAACGTAACGCCTTCATACTGAACAGAGCCTCGCACTGTCACAAATACCCGATTCCAGTGGAGTCTATGTTCCGCAAACGCGCACACGTGTCAGCTCCAGCCAAATCTAACCAACAGCCTGATTAACAAACTATGACACTTAATCCTTTACTTACTAGATTATTTAGAAAAATATTGAACTTTACATTTTGGTCTATACTTGTATTTTACCTCCCATATATTAAGTGTTGGGAATACATTAGGTCCAAATGCAGAGTAAATGTCTAATAAAAAAGTTTAATAAAAAATATTGGCCTAGGCTACATTGCCTATATACAGTAGCCTTTATCTAACGTTTTTCTTTTTTCTTTTAAAGCACCGATAAGAGCACCATTAAAGTCCCGGATCTTTTTTCTGTAGCAGGTCATAGCTGCAGAAGAGGAGAGTTAGTTTGTCACCAGAAAATTGATTGGCACGAAGCTACTGACTGTAACCAGTTCATCAGGACCTCTAATGTCGGCCTACAGTTCAAATATAATGTTTAACTGAATAAACAGGTAGTAAACACAAGTGCATCTTCTTGAACATGAAATATTTTCATCACCAATTATCATAGTAGAACGTTCTCATGCAGTTTGTGATGCATTTTGGAAACAGGAGATGAGCCCCTGGTCTAACGCACCGCCTGACCTGAGAAACTCGTTCTCAAAGACTTACTTTTAGTCATTATTTGGGTAGCACACATATTCTGAATGGCTTCGGCAGAATTCAAGCGAGACATTTTAATCTAGATTAAAAAAATTAATCCATGCCCACCTCTAATAATAATATAACTACATTTGTATTTTCCTATAAATGAAACCCATAAAGTTCCTTAAACTGGACCAGCTTGAGAATCTTTACAAAGTATTATGAACTATTATGAACCATGTCTCACACTGGAGGTTTTGCTCATAGTATTTTACTGGATCTAATTTAATCCATGTAAATATTGAATCGTCGCACATTCTACTTAAACATTCTATCCTACCTTTGCATCCAGTGCCTCTGCGTTTCAGTCTTAGGTAAGTTTCCACACTCATAATGTTTTGCTGAGGTCACAATAATCGAATGTTGACATAAATTGATATAAACTCATATTGGACAAAGGATGAGATTAATGAAAACACTGACAGTATCATAAAGCCCCGAACTAAACAAACACTAATGTTTGTGGAGCATCCTGCGGCTCACGGGGTTTAGCGTGACGTGACGGAAATAACCAGATACAGGAGAGCAGGAGGTGCAGGCGCTGCAGGAGGGCCAGGCACTACCCCACACAGGCATGGGCAAAACGCTAATGTTGCTATGGTTCTGACCTCATCCTTTCAGCCTTCAAAACACCTCTGCTACTATAGCATGTCTTCTTCATAGCTAACCAATTCTGTTTTTTTAAGTAAGGAATCCTTAATTATGATGATGTAATTATGACCTGTGCTGAATAACTGGACTAAATGTGCTGTAATTCAGTTTTGGGACTAGACCATACTGTGGTGCTGTCGTCAGGGCTTAATCATATTACATGTGGTTAGAAAAAGGTCAAGTTTGGATCTCCGTCTACAACTGCAAATGACACTCAAGTTTCTTAATGTCGCCCGCCAACACCCACAAGAACACAAAGGACTAATCAGCAAATTCAATTCGGGTTACGCCCTTGCCATTATGTTTTATGGAATACATAATTCAATCATTGAACGTCAAAGTCCGCGCATGGAGACAAGTGTTTACTGTAATGGACATAATGGCCTTTATGAATCACGCCCGTGTTGCTATGGAAGAGAGTTATCCTTTGATGGATGCTTACATCCCATTGGAATTAGCAATTTGACATCTGTCCCTCCACCGAGCATTTGCCTTTAAAAGCTACGGGCACGCAAATATTTAGACAGGCGTTCTAAACAAGGCAAACGTGCATGCGGCGGAACAACATGAATAAACAGTACAACATACGTTAACTTACATCTTTGTGGAGATGTATTCACCTCTGGAAAATGGGTACATTTTGTGTGTATTTAGACCCTGCTCATTTGACCGTGTGAAAGTCTGTTCACTGGCCATAAACCTGGTCATGGCCCCAGGGTCTGGAGGATTCAGTCGTTCTCAGCCTGTTTCATTGTCATTTTTACAAGTGCGAGAGGCAGCCTCTTGGAATAAAGGAACATTAAGCACAAGGTAAGAATCATAACCATGAGCATCAGCGGCTGATGAAAATGATGCACATTTAGATGAGCGCACACTGGATTAGCAGAAGGATCCCGGGGGCTAAGCTAATGTCTCTTGGTAAAATTCAACCACCTGACAAGATGGAGACCACAGTGGATGCACCAAAGTGAGCTTTCCATTTTTCCATTCCAGTGAAAACAATAAATGTGACTGGCGCAGTCCGTGCGCAACTCTAAACGCAGCGTGTTGCACGCATGATCTTGCATGTGGTGCAGGTTTTGCGCTCTAGAGGGGGGGGGCGTTATATAAGAAAAAGAGGCCGACTGAGGCCTGGTTCATAACAAGCAGCACTCGGAGCTGCTCTTCTGTGGAAACCTTCACATTATTTAATCTTTACATCCCACTGCCTTGTCTTCTTCCTTAGAAAAGACGTCAAATTGAAAACAAAAGCGAAATTGCCTTGAAAAGTCTGTTTGAGTGTACGTTACGCACGGGTTTACTTTGATACAGTAGATCAACGTGCACACCCCTAACACCAAAACAACAACAGTTTTCCATAAATAAACCACACAAACCTTCAAGTGCCACAACACCACGTCTAATCTGTGTTTTAAGGAGACGTTTCTATCGTGTGTCTCCTGATGAATGAAGAGCATCAGCCGTGGTCGTTGTAATAAGCCTCATGTTTCCTTTTTCATTGTTGCTCAGTCCAAGAGAAAGAAGCGCATTTTACAAACGGGGCACAGAGCAAACTTTTTTTTTCCAGTTCAGCCGCTCCGAGAATCCTGCAACTGTAGTTCAACTGTTCCAATACGCTACAGTTTTCATGCAACTATTGCATCACTCTGCAACTCCTCCAACCAATATCCTGTACATTTCGTAACTTTGCGCATTTGAACGGTGTCCAACACGAGGCTGCTGCCTCTCTTTCCCGCCCGCTCATCTTGGATCTGCAGCGAGTGGCTGCAGCAGCGGAGGGACATCTTTATTAAACATTGCGCGCTGCTTCATGCTTTTACAGAACAACCCCCCCTCGCAACCCACCGCCTCCCGCAGGTCTGGGAGAAGCATGGGGAGTGGGGGCACCACAACATGGCAATGCGAGTCTGGCCCCCCCTCCTGTCCTGCCCACTTTTTGCGTCAGGTATGACACTGAAGATTGCAAGGAGCGCCACCCGTCTGCGTACTCGTCTTCTCTACAGCCTGCACTATGAACCACAAGATCTGGCCCAAAGTGTTTGGGTCCATAGAATGGCATTTGTAGGCAGTGCATTCAACACTTGATCAATATACTTTTACTTTTGTCGTTAGCATTAGACAATCTTGGTTTGTCGTTGCTTTTTTGTTCACTTTTTGACGCTTTTCTGTTCCCTTGTTGTTGCTTTTTTGTTCCCGTGGTAATGAAGCCTAGGCGTTAATTCAACCTGGGAGACGATTTTCAGCATCACATACCTCCAGCCAATGATCGCTTCCGAGAGGACCACACCTCCACCTCAGCCATCAGCGTAAGAGCCGCACCTCCATAGCAGCCAATCATCGCCCTCGGTCCCGCTTTTGAGCCCCAGCAATCATGGTTCGTTCGCTTCCCAGCTGCGCTGCGACCCGCCTCCACCCCATCTCCGCCTCTTCCATCCACGGCTTCTACCTGCTGCAGCTTCACGGGTCTTCCATACCACCACCAGTGTCCAGGCTCCGGGGGAAGGCATCCCTAACTACAAGTTGTTCATCCAAACTGACTTTCATACATTGATGTCTACCGCCGGGGTCTGATCGACATATACATGTCAATAAATCTTCCTAATCACCGCTTTCGTCTGCTTGGAATCTATCCAGGTTGAATTGTTTTATGGGCTGTCATGGTGGCTGTCCCGCTCTGCTGTCTTGCTGGCTGTCCCACTCGGCTGTCTTGCTGGCTGTACCGCTCGGCTGTCTTGCTGGCTGTCCCGCTCTGCTGTCTTCGTGGTTGCAGCTCGGTGGCTCTCGGTGGCTGTCCCGCTCTGCTGTCTTGCTGGCTGTCCCGCTCTGCTCTCTTGCTGGCTGTCCCGCTCTGCTGTCTTGCTGGCTGTACCGCTTGGCTGTCCTGCATTTAAGCTTACATAACTGAATAAATGGACCAAAATTGGACCGAGCCGGTTCACAAGTGGACTGACCTGAACTGAAAACTATCATGAAGACAGTTCTGTATTTTAGCTTTAGCCTCACTGTGTTTAGCCCTGACTCTGGGAACCCCCAGGAGACCCCTCCCTGAAGGGCATGGTTCATAGGGCTCTAACATGTCAGAGACGTCTTATTGTTATACGAAAACATAATAAGACAGAAAACATATCTGTAATCTTAAGCAAACGTTTCAAATAGAAATAGATAAATATATATATTTTATTCACCTGCAGAGTCGTGCCCAAATAAACTCCAAATAATACCAAGGCTAAGGGAAAAGTAGTGGTAAAAGCCTGTGCTTCCATTACTGCCATGTAGGATTTGCAAAACAACAGTTTAAGGACACGTTTGATGTGTCCAGTGCTTTATGATGTCGGCCTCACACTGTTTTATTTGAGGTTTTCTTTTTTGTTTACTGGCACAAAGCAGAGGAGTGGGAGGAAGAGTCGCGACGTCAACAAGTAAAGAAAGAGCTGTCGGCCATAAAGGTGAGTAATGCGCCAGGACAAGGCGTTGGAACAGCCCTGAACAGAAATATCACAGTGAAATATGCAAAGAGACTGAAACAGCAAAGCATAAGAGGCATATGTGTGTCGGAGGCTTGGGACTGCTGAGACAAGCTGTCCCTTAAGCCCAAGGGCCGCCACGTCGTGACCCGAGTCATCTCCTCCTCCAACCCCAGTGTCGCGCTGCGCCTCACAATGTCCTCACAATGTCCTCACAACGTCCACACAATGTCCTCACAATGTCCTCACAACGTCCTCACAATGTCCTCACAACATCCACACAACGTCCACACAATGTCCTCACAACATCCTCACAATGTCCTCACGACGTCCACACGACGCCCACACGACGTCCACACAACGCCCTCACAACGTCCTCACAACGTCCTCACAACGTCCACACAACGTCCTCACAACATCCTCACAACATCCTCACAACATCCAGACAACGTCCTCACAACGTCCTCACAACGTCCACACAACGTCCTCACAACATCCTCACAACATCCACACAACATCCAGACAACATCCACACGACGTCCTCACAACGTCCTCACAACGTCCACACAACGTCCTCACAACATCCTCACAACATCCACACAACATCCAGACAACGTCCTCACAACGTCCACACAACGTCCTCACAACATCCACACAACATCCACACAACATCCAGACAACGTCCTCACAACGTCCACACAACATCCACACAACATCCAGACAACGTCCTCACAACGTCCACACAACGCCCTCACAACGTCCACACAACGTCCTCACAACATCCTCACAACATCCACACAACATCCAGACAACGTCCTCACAACGTCCACACAACGTCCTCACAACATCCACACAACATCCACACAACGTCCTCACAACATCCACACAACATCCACACAACGTCCACACAACATCCAGACAACGTCCTCACAACGTCCAGACAACGTCCTCACAACGTCCACACAACGTCCTCACAACATCCACACAACGTCCACACAACGTCCTCACAACGTCCTCACAACATCCACACAACATCCACACAACGTCCACACAACGTCCTCACAACGTCCTCACAACGTCCTCACAACATCCACACAACGTCCACACAACGTCCTCACAACGTCCTCACAACATCCACACAACGTCCACACAACATCCAGACAACGTCCTCACAACGTCCACACAACGTCCTCACAACGTCCACACAACGTCGTCACAACGTCCACACAACGTCCTCACAACGTCCAGACAACGTCCTCACAACGTCCACACAACGTCCTCACAACATCCACACAACGTCCACACAACGTCCTCACAACGTCCTCACAACATCCACACAACATCCACACAACGTCCACACAACATCCACACAACATCCAGACAACGTCCTCACAACGTCCACACAACGTCCTCACAACATCCACACAACGTCCACACAACGTCCTCACAACGTCCTCACAACATCCACACAACATCCACACAACGTCCTCACAACGTCCACACATCAACAGTTATCGATACGGGCGCCTCCGCATTGGCACTGAGTTCTGATCAGTGAAAACTGGATATCTCCAACTGTAATGACTGTATCACTGTTTTTGTTCGTTTTGTCAGACACTAAGGTTAGGGATGTTAAAGATCTTTTACCTTTACATGTTTCAGCCGCCATCTGCAGGCCGTCATCAGAAGTATCACCGGCGTGCGGTGACGTGTCACTTATCAGCTGTTCTTACTTCCGAGGCGTGACCAGTCTGACGGTCCCAACAGGTCCGACAGACTGGCCACGCCCCCTGCCGCCCGGTGGATTCAGGGCGACAGGGGGCGTAATCATTGGAGGAGGGTGTCCCAGGTGTGGGACAGGAGAAACGCTCCTTCGTCACGGTTGATGGTGTCGGTGCTCCGTTTCCTGATTTCTATGGCTTCTTTTATCCAGCGTTTGAATTTATTGGTAAATAAAATAACACAGGGGGAAAAATGCAACGCAATTTACGAAATACCATGCAAATCATGCAAAAAATCATACATAGGAGAAACAGGACGACCTTTCCACATAAGAAAAAAGGAACATCAAACAGAATGCGAAAAAGAAACAAGGGGACGACTCACACGAACAAAAAAAGAAAAGGCAGAACAGGAGAATTTAAAATCGGCTATTTCGGACCACTGCAAAAGAAACAACCACATCATGGACTGGGACGAGGCTCGGGTCATTGGATCGGAAACCAATAAATTCAAACGCTGGATAAAAGAAGCCATAGAAATCAGGAAACGGAGCACCGACACCATCAACCGTGACGAAGGAGCGTTTCTCCTGTCCCACACCTGGGACACCCTCCTCCAATGATTACGCCCCCTGTCGCCCTGAATCCACCGGGCGGCAGGGGGCGTGACCAGTCTGTCGGACCTGTTGGGACCGTCAGACTGGTCACGCCTCGGAAGTAAGAACAGCTGATAAGTGACACGTCACCGCACGCCGGTGATACTTCTGATGACGGCCTGCAGATGGCGGCTGAAACATGTAAAGGTAAAAGATCTTTAACATCTCTAACCTTAGTGTCAAAACGAACAAAAACAGTGATACTAGAACACAAGTAGACACAATGAACGTTACGAAGTTTGTAATGACTGTAATGAGTTTCAGATATCTGCAAGTGTCATTTTTACTAGTCTAAATTTAATGACAACATACAATTAAAGATATCCATAATTGTAATAAAGGATAGTGAAATGTTAAAACAGCCTGCCATATGGTCCGTGGCGTCTCTCCTCTTTGAGATGTTCACGCTTCACTTTTCTTTGTGTGGTTAAAGTGCACAGTGATCAGGATGTTTGGTGAAAATATCAGCTGTTATATTAACGCGACTGTGAAGAACTTTGATCATTCTTCAAAGAGCTGCATTCATGATCTAGAATTTGTTCATGGAGAGCAGGGGAATACAACTCCATGGGAGAGAAATCTCCCAGAGAAAAGTAGACAAATGTTGAGATTGATCATTAGTGATTGGATACCTGACACATTCATCTTTTGGCTGAAATTTTCTCTACTGACAACCTCACGCAAAAACTTTAGAATATTGTCACCACTTTTGGAAACTTTTCTGAGATAGTAATTGGACCTTAGTTTATGCACACTGACAGAGAAGACACTGAACACTGTTTTGGTTTTGTGTGATTTCTCCCAGTGATGACTGAAATATGAGCCAAAAAACAATAGTTACCATAGTTACCACTGCAGGTGGGTAGAGTAGCTAAAATATTTACTCAAGACTAACTTTAATTCAAAATAATACTAGTAAAACGAAGTGACCAAAATAATGACTCATGTAACAGTAAAAAAGAAAGTGACTCTTAATTATGAGCCTCTACGTTAGATGGGCCATTCTGAATATCCATGCTATAGCGCCCCCTGCTGACATGCAGTCACTTGCACGGTGGCGCAGCGGTTAGTGCTCGTGCCTCACAGCTTGAAGGTCCTGGGTTCGATTCTCACCTTTCTGTGTGGAGTTCGCGTGTTCTCTCCGTATCTGTGTAGGTTAGTGGTAAAAACATGTGCAATAGGTGAATCCTCCAGACAGGTGTTTCTGACCACCAGCCTGGCTCCACATCATGGACATGGGTCCCCGGGCACCGCCCAGTGCTCCTCACGGGGTCGAAGGATGGGTCAAATGCAGAGGACAAATTTTGTTGTACAGTTGATGTATAATGACAAAATAAAAAACCTTAAGGGCCCGATCTTTCTCTCAAGACATGAACATTGTTTAGCTCACGATGGGGTTAATTAGACCAAAACGGTTCACAAGTAGACCGAACCGAACGTGCTGATCTGTCATCTGTCTTCTCCTAGAGGAAAATGACCAAGCCCAAAAAATCGGATCAAAAAGCTGCAACATGTGTCAAAACACCGCAGGGATTTTCACAATGATTTTCACTAATGAGAGGGAATCAAAGTACCTCAATGATTTGTCCCGAGGATGCACACAGGCAGACGCCCCGTACTGGGATGCGAGAGCTGTGTGATTCAAGTAAAAAGACATTTACAAAAGTGTCACAAAGATCGGCATCGTGCAACAAAAGAAATGTTCATTGAAACTTTGAGAATAAAAATGCAGTCACACACAGAGTCAGGGTGAGGGGGGGGGGCGGTTTTTGAACTCGTCCTCCGATGTCACAGTCTGAGCTCCACTTTGAGAGCCCAGACTGTGCGACCGCTCGGTGAAACAGAGGTTTGTTAAATGGGTTTGATGTGCAAATGTCCGCAGCTCTGTGTGGGGATTTCCAAACTGCTACAGGTGTGTTCACGTGTATCCAACACAATCACGAGCTGACAGTTTGATGAGCCATAAGTTTTCTTCTTCAGCCTACAGTCTTTTTCTTACCGCACCATCTTTATTTCCCACGCTCTGTTATCTGTACATGGAGAGATTCCCCAAAGGCCTTTGTTCGGTCCAGTGTCCCTCAGTCCCACTTAATGTGTTATGTATATAATGCTAACGTGACCTTTGAATGCTATGAAAGACATACCAGGAGTTTAGTTTCTTTCATGAATGAGTTGAAGACATTTCTGAGGCTTGTCTTCGGTCCTCTGCCGTCGGCCTGGGAGGGTTCTGTGCTGTTCAACTGCTCTTGTCTGGACGAAGATGCATCATGTTTTTCCTGGGATCTGCTGTAGCCTCTGGTGTCCTTTTCTGACACAGGAAGGATGTTAGTGACTTCTTAAAAATATATTGTAATAGGCAGTGGCGGCTGGGGCTGTTTGTTTTTCTTTTCTTTTTTTTACTATCAGATGTACTTAACGCATTTACTGTTGCCTGTCAGACTAAGAAGAAGTATGCAACCACATATCAGCAAATACCCACGTAACTAGCATTAGCCAACTCTTATTCCTACAGCAAGGCAAAAGTTTACTCAATAAAGTTTACTCAATAAACGTTCATGCTCTGATATGAGAGCATGAACGAGTGGTTTATGTCCTGCTGCAGTTAACAACAGGGCTGAACTGGGACATATGTGAACAGTGGTGTAGCATTGAGGAGCATCGCGCCCTCACGTCTGTTTAGCCTCATTAAAACTCCACAAACACATGGCAGCTTATAGAATATCCGTATAATCCACCGGTAATAGCTAGTCCCCCATAGTGTTTACAGAGAGCGTGTGAAACTTAAGTGAAAGTAGCCAATGAACAGCAGGTGAGCTGCTCTGTGACAGGAGGCGGGACCATGCGGCACGGCCAGCCATCTATCGATTACTGTCATGTTCATGTTTTTTCTCGGGACTAATTATAATTAGCCCTTTTTTTGTTGTGTTAATAATCTTGATCATATGTATAAAACTACAATTATTATACACAGTAATGACATTTGGCAATTAGGTTTTATATTAAATTAACTATAGCCCATTGATACCAGCCATCCCTGGTAATAGGAATGTTTTATGGGATACAATTAAAAAAATGGATTTTAGTAGTAAATTTAGTTGTACCTGTTTCTAAATTGTGTTAAATTACTATTTAGGCCACCACAGACTCTCTGCTGCACGAGGCTTGCTGTGTCCAGTGGTGCGTAAAGAGCTGCCGCCTGGTGTGAAAACATCTGTGTTTTGCAAACTTTGTGTTATGAAGTCATTGTATGTGCCGATTAGAGGCTGGCTATCTTCAGAACCGCCAAACTCGTCCATATAGAAGCTCCTTTTGACAGATTGCATACGGTTGAAATCCGAAATTGTGAAAATCTCTGCAAAATTTTCACCAATCAACACAAAACAAAAAGTGTTAATGCTCGCCTTAGCCTAAATTTCCTTGATCTGCGAAAAAATGTTGTGAAAGATCGCACAATGAGAAGATCTCCACATGGGTTTTGTGTCAAATCAAATTTATTTTATTTATATAGCACATTTAAGGAGGTGTGTGTGGATAGGGAAGTTTGGGCATCTCTGCTGAGACTGCTGCCCCCGCGACCCGGCCCTGGATAAAGCGGAAGAAAATGCATGGATGGATATAGCACATTTAAAACAACTGTTGTTGACCAAAGTGCTTCATAAAAAGATTTACAGTACAGAAAGAATATAATAATAATAAACAAAACCCAATATGCAAACAGCAAAGCACAAACAGCTCAGATTTTGGCCAGATATGTGCTAGACAGTGTTAAAAGCGTTTGCATAAAAGTGTGTCTTAAGCAACAATTTAAACGGTCAAGTGTCTGTGCAGCTCTGATGTGGAGGTACTTCCACAGTTTTGGAGCTGCAGCACTGTCCACTGTCCACTTTGGTCACATACTTGGAGCAGATCTCAGAGCCCGAGCAGGGGCGTGACGTACAAGAAGCTCAAAACAAAATACAGAGGAGCAGATACAGAGGAGCAGAGCCGTGGAGACATTTAAAGACAGCAAGTAAATGCTTAAACGCCGCTGCGTTTTGTTCCCCCTGGAGGCGACGAATTGAACGCTGACCAAGACCAGTGTACACAGAATTACAATAATCAAGTCGCGAAGTTATAAAAGCATGAATGGCTTTCTCAAAGTCACAGGCAGGTAGATAGATTTTTATCTTGCTTAGAGATTTAAGGTGGAAAAAGCTTGATTTGACAACATGATTTATGTTGATTTATATATGTTATGTGGACAACTTGGCCATCCTGGTGGGGACATGTTCAGGTCCCATGGCTGACCCATGGCAGGTATATTTCCCCTCAGGTTTGGTGTAAATGAGCTCTGGGGAGCCTGAGCCCTCTGTACCCGTGTCAGGCAGTCAGTTTAAGGGCTTTACGTCAGTGGTGGAGCTGCTGAGCCGTGCACACAGCTCCACCACAGCAGGTCACACCAACACCCGTTTCGCTCCATCAATTCAGCGGACAGACAAATATAGACACAACATGTAGATAAATAAGAAAAATGCCCATTTCATAGATGTCTGTTTTTTTCTAATTACTAATTTTGTTTTCAAATAAAAAAAGCCATGTTTTAGTTGTCTTTTGAAATGAACAAAGCAAAGAACGAACCATACACGGATTGTTTCACTTCCGGACAGAGGTGGGAGTAAGTCACTAAATGCAAGTCCCAAGCATGTCCAAGTCAATCGGTCATGCGCTGAAGGCAAATCAAGTCAAGTCATAGCTTTTGTCAAGTCAAGTCAAGTCAAGTCTTGCTTTAGCCGGCAAGTCACCTCAAGTCACAAACGCCAGTGTGTCTACTTTTCAAAATGTGTTTAATCTTTAAAATAACAATTGCTTTCTCAAGATATAGTAATTTCGAACATTTAGGCTAAAATCAAACTTTAAAAAAATAAATAAATTGGGATTTAAAGTTTAATTAATATTTAATCACCAAAAAATTCAAACTATATATATTTTAAATGCTCCAGTCTATGTACAAAATTATTGGGAGAGCATTTTAAGGAAGGGGGGCCAGAGTTTTTTAAACATGAGCTGCTTTTCCTTGTAGTATGAAATATAAATATCAAACAATATTTTTATTTTTGTTAGTTTCTGGCAGTTCTTCTGTCAGTGGTTCCCCTGTAATGCCCCAGCCCCTGTATACTCGGATTCGCCCCTGCTCCAAATTCCGCGTAGCCTTCAGTCCCGCTGTCACTGGGCTGTGTGCGGGTGCGTAAAATAGCCTCTAAATGCTGTAAACTCTGTGTGAACGCCTTAAAACATCGAAAACCCCCAAGATTCCTGTTGATTAATCTGCTCTTACATGGTGGTTCTGGAGGCTCCGTCTGCGCTGTAGGTTCAATCCATAGTTTCAAACGTTTTCCTGTCCATAAATCTCCTCCTCTTCACTGTCTTTAGAAAACGTTTAATGCATCTAAAGAAACATGTCGTATTTCCTCCTGCCTTTTCGCGCTGTATTGATCAGACGCTCCGTCCGGAAACCAAACACGCATGTGGCTAATTATAATAAAGATGCGCCGCTTTTACGAAATTAATCCTGATCTTTCGACAGTTTCACTCAAATAAATAATAACTATAAAGTCACAGCAAGTCATTGAGAGTCACTGGCCTCAAGTCCAAGTTAAGTCACAAACAGCAAGTCCCAAGTCAAGTCAAGTCTTTTTGGAGCTTTGGTCAAGTAAGTCTCAAGTCCCGAAAATTGCGACTCGAGTCTGACTCCAGTCATGTCATGTGACTCAAGTCTCCCACCTCTGCTTCCGGATATTCGAGTTTATGCAGAAAAAGATTCAACGTAACCAATTAAGATTAATTGTTGTATTTTCTTTGTTGGCAGTGTCTATTATCAAGTTAATTTCTTAAGGCGAGACACTGCAGGTGAATAGGGGAAAAAAATGTATATTTACAGATATCAATTTGAAACTGTTGCTGTCGATCACTGGCATGAATGTGAGAAAAAAATACATTGCAAGTTTTCTGTCATTTTATCTTTTCATATAAGAGCAAGGTGTTTTATGCCTAAAAATGCCCCAAATTTCCCATCTTTCCGGCGACGAAATCTGAATAATGGAAAGAGCTACATTCAAATTTATTGATGAATGAGTTACCAAGACTTTCTCAGAGGGGATTTTGGATTTCTTGTTTAGTTTTAAAATAAGTTGTTTTTTAGTGGAAAAATGTGTAAAAAATTAATTTTCGACTTTTTTTTTTGACATTCAAAACTCAATAAATGGGGCTTAGGGATTAAATAATAAAAAATCCCTCTGAAAAAATCTTCCAAATATTGTTCAGTCCAAGGCTGGAACATTTGAAGTCTTTAGGTCCGACTGACGTGGACATAGTGTCGCCACAATGACAGAAAAATGTGTTTTAAGAAAAAGGCCCTTGAAATTGTTTTCTCCCATATAAGTCTATGGGGGAACATTGAATCAGCGCAATATTTAAACATGTTATTGTGAAGATTAGGCATATTTTTGGTTTCCAAGTGAAAGCTTATCTGTTCAGAGACCAATTTGGCCCAAAACCTGAAAACTGAAAAAATTGAGTTTTGCCTGTAGTGTCTCCCCTTAAATAATATAAATAGTTTATTTTGCAACAGTACCCAATATGTATAAACGGTCAGTTCCATTTACCAATTAATTTGGATCGATAAGTATTGAAAATAAGTCTTTATATATGGATAAAGCTTTTGACGCTGTACACTACAGTAAGCAGAAGTGTCCTCATTGTGAACATGACTTTTCTTCCTCATCCTGTGATCATCACTTAGGGATTGTTATATGAACAGCACCGTCTGCACATTTGTTCAACATGCTTTCTGCGTTCATACACTAGTGTTTAATTGGGAAAAACACTGAGAAAAAATAAAGTCCCAGTTCGATCACTGTCAGTCACGCTCAGACCATGGAGCTAAAGGCGCAGACTGGAGCATGGAGAGAGGGCACGGCGTGTGTCATGTGACCTGACAGCGCCTCTCTGTGTCACATGACGCGGTGTGTTCTCCTGCTCTGGTTGTGAACGGTCTGACAAACTATTTTCGCCCATTTTCGTCTAGTCAATGTGAACTCGTCATATTTTTGTCGGCAAAGAGTTGTTTTTAGCTCCTCATTGCTACGTTATCGTCATTAGAAAAAGGTGTGTCAATGTGATGATATTGTTTGGGAGAATCACTGCTTCCAGCCTGTTCCTTGTGTTAACCCTCATCACGTGCTCACTGTCCTTTAATGCTGCTCATGCAACATAAACACAGCCTTAATGCCACATTTACATGTAATCTCATGCTTTATGTAACGGGTCCAGAACACAGCACGGCCTCATGGGACAAGATCAGGCCAGGACATGTCCCGGAGTCAGTGAAGTCACCACACACTGATTACCCCGATGCCAAAGGGAATAACAACCGTCCTTTACCATGTGATCAGGGGGTTTGGGTTAAGGTCAGGCTCTCGTCGACTGGACTGGGTTGATGGAGTTGAAGATGTTTTGCCCATTTTTTCAGAGGCTTCTTCTTACTCGTGTAATTCATGTATGACACTGGCTCCTCCTGAGGGGACAATCAATCAATCAATCAATCAATCAATCAATCAATCAATCAATCAATCAATCAATCAATCAATCAATCAATCAATCAATCAATCAATCAATCAATCAATCAATCAATCAATCAATCAATCAATCAATCAATCGTTTTGTACAGCCCAATATCACAACAGGAGTTGCCTCACAGGGCTGCATCAAACATTTAAGCAATGAAATAAAACAATAAACAATACAAATGTAATCCAGCCAGGCAAACATAATGTCCAAATAAGCCTCGGCAAGGCATGATGACCACTGAAAGAGAGATTCACTCCCATAGGCTATAGATAGACCCAGTCCCTCAGCAGAAGGGCCAAGATGGCAGAACGTCCGGTCCTTGTTGGAGCTTCAGTTCTTGTGGAATCCCTGTAGGAGTGGTTCCTCCATGGATAGGGCTGAAGGCCGCGACACCAACAACCCACAGTTGGGCGCAGGGCAATGAAGGTGCAGTTGGTAAAGCGGATTGTCTCATGATCGGAAGCTCAGGGGTTCGAATCCCAGCTCCTGAAGGTGCACACTGTTGTTGTGTCCTTGGGCAAGTCACTTCACCCACCTTGTCTCCAGTGCCTGTGTATACATTGCATACATTCCTACTGCATACTATGGAAGTTTTACTTTGTACAAAAACTCCCGGAGAGCAGCGGATCGAGTCCAGAGCCAGATTTATGAACAAGAGCAACGATGAGAAGAGCTCACATTCAGAGAGACGACATGCTGCTTTCAAAACTCTTCCCATGTCTCTCTCACTACATCAAGATTCACATATCATTATAGAGTTGTTGCAGTCTTGTACACATAGTCGAAACAAATAGATAACATTCTCAAGCAGCTGAGCTGCTCTCATAACAAATTGTACATAGTTTAGTGTCAACTTAACCATAGCATTGTTAAACATAATAAGGTTATAAACAAAATAACTGAAATATTATCTCCACACAGCTTTACCTAAGGCTGTGGGTTTGAGCTATACCTCTGACCCGATCAAAAGCGAATTCGAAGAGGTATGTTTAGAGCCTAGTCTTAAATGCAGAGACTGTGTCTGCTTCTTTAACGTGAGCTGGGAGTTTATTACATAAAACCGGAGCTTGGAGCTAAAGGCTCGAACTCCCACAGTGATTTTGGAGACTCGAAGAATTACTAGTCCCAGAGTTTAGAGAGCGGAGTGCTCTGGTTGGCCTGTGGAACGATAGCATCTTGGAGATAGAGTGGAGCCATAAATGTGAGGAGTAAGATTAAAAATTTGATTCTAAACTCAACAGGAAACCAGTGTAAAGACTTTAATACATGTGTTCTCTTCACTTAGTCCACGTTAAAGCAGTACTAAGTAACTTGTTTACCTTAATAAATCCTTTCCGTTGTTCCTCTGGGGGTAACACAAGTGTTAATGGGATCATTGGGGGGTCTTTCATCTCCCCCTGGTGTCTCTGGCCTGAAAACCACAATTGCAGCTTTCCCTGCTTCGACCCGGAGCACCAATACACATGAATGGAATCACGAAGAAGAACAATATCCCTCTGTCCCTTCGTCTTTTCCGTCAGTGTAGTATTTACTCTCACGGACAATTAATGAGTATAAAAAACAGAACATGCTACGACACATGCAATGGCGCTTATGGCCTCTTAGGGCATGAGTTACTTAGTACTGCTTTAACAATCTTGCAGCTGTCTACAGTGAAGGTCCCACCCTTATGTCCTTATTAGGAACATGCCATGATTTCCCCCTCGAACGTGGTTATTATGGCAAATGGAAAGAAGTGAGGAGACGTAGTCTATTAATATTATGTCTTAGGTTTCAAAGGCTGCGCTGCGGTCTAACAGAACCACGATTGAAACATATACCCACACACCAACCTTTGGGAAGCACTTTCATTTGTGTTTGTGAAAGTGAGAGTCGGTAGCATTAACAAAGCCCTGCTGCTCCTGTGATCCGAGAGAGATTGTGTCTGTGAGCGTTTTCACACACAAAATGGCCTCCTTCAGTTCTCCCTACAAGCAAACTCAAAGCACGGCTTTCCACAAGGTTCCATGTGAACGCAGCGTGTGACTGCTGCGGCCAGGAACAGGACTAACATTTTTGAATTGATGTCTGACGTTTGTGGAGTACAGTTTTATCCTGACCATGTACTTGTACTTTTTGGTGTACCCCCAGTAACTGTTTCAGTGCTATCTAGAAGATTGATACTATAAAATTGTAACAAAACAAAACAAAAACTCCAACCTATATTCATTTGCTACATGATGTAATTAATTTTTTTAATTAAAAGGAAAAAAGAAAGGAAAAGGGAAGGTAGATGATTTTCAAATGCGTGAATGGAGAATAAATGAATGACCTACTCCCCTTCCCACTCTTTCTTTTCTTTTTATTTAGGTTATTTCTGTTAAAATTGAAAAACAACTTGAAAAAGTTGACTTGTGGTCGAATTCCTGTTAAAGCTGATTTATTTGTCATGTTTTCGAACTGTCTGGAGCCTGTGGAGCTTTGGCCTGGCTGTGCTGTGGTGGTGTTGGCGGGCACTCAAGGCTCGCGGTCCTTTTCTCCATTAACATGTGCGTACGCCCAGGGGCCCAGCTCATCCCATAATCCCCACACTTAGCACACGGTACATAAATATGCATAAGACCGCCCAGAGAAGTACACTTAATGCACATAACGTGATGGACACAGGCACGTATCCTGCTTTATGTGTTCAAATAAACCCACTTTAGTACGGCTGTTATTATCTGCAGTGACGCACTCCGCAGGTGATGTGGATATAGAAAACAGTGAATCACCGCAGCTTGTACGGAGAGGGGACAGGCATGGCCTAGTGATGCAGTTTATGGCTCTATAGTGGCGGTCACATCTTTGAGAAGCATCTCTCCTCCTCCACTCAGTGCATGGCAGGGTCTGCCCTCACAGTGTAGGAGCTCCTATCCTCTTAACACCAGCAATGACTGATTTAGCATGAGACATACAACTGAGAGGGAGGGTAGCACTTTATTTTATACTACCCTCTTCCTAGGGCTGCTCGATTATTGAAAAAATAATAATCACGATTATTTTTGTCATAATTGAAATCACGATTATTCAAACGATTATTTGTTGCCTTAAAAAAAGTATTTTATTTTATTTATATATTTATCAATAAAAAAAAGACTATGCTGATATTTTCTGTTTTCTGAACAGTCATAAAAGTACAAATGATTTAAAGTTTGCCTCGATTAAGCAGAGGTCCCTGCTTCACACCTGCCCCCTGCTGGCCAGCCTTCACACCTGCGCAAGCAAACTGAGCAGCGCGGCCTGATGACATCATCACACAGCGCCGTTTGTTTTTGTGTCAGGCAAAAGCATGAGCCATGGCACCGGAAATGCGAAGGGAAAATAATCCCAGCGCCGTGAAATAATGCAAGTCTGCCTTGCAAAAAAATGGAAAAAAAATAATAATGAAAAACAAAAAAAAAGGAAGAAAAAAAAGATTATGCTAATTATGTAATCGTTCAGTATAATAATCGAAATTGTAATCGAATTTCGATTAATTGCACAGCCCTACCTCTTCCTTTTACACCTAACAACTTACAACTAAATGTGTACAATGTAATGTGCTCAGTAAGAATGTGTAACAACTTGTACCTATGGTTAGATTCAAGATTTAAGATGTTTTATTTGTCAAACCATGAATGGTTTGAAATGATGTCCCACAGACTCCGAGTGTCTCTGCTGTCTCTGAAGTGATCCGTTATCTTTTTGGAGTACTGCTTCTGGGCTTTTTTGATGCCGCGGGACAGGTTGGCCCGAGCTGTCCGCAGTTCCTCCTTGTCACCAGATTTGAAGGCAGCATCCCGGACCCTCAAGAGCCTGAGGACTTCACTTGTAATCCAAAGTTTCTGGTTGGACCTGATAATGATGGTCTTTAACATCCTCAGTGCACTTGGTGATGTAGGCAGTGACAGACTCTGTATACTCCTTGAGATCAGTGATATTGTTGTGAGTGGCAGCCTGCTTGAACATATCCAAATCCGTTGTTTGGAAGCAGTCCTTGAGTTCCTCTGAAGATATTTTACTCCACACTTGAATCTGTTTCCCTGAGCCCAACTCTATCTAGCCGGTATCTCTCGACCTCCCGCACAAGCTCAGGCTCCTCCCCCCCAGCGAAGTGACGTTCCATGTCTCGAACCCCAGAAGCTGCGAACGCGGACCAGGTCGCCGAGGCACCTGCCTTCGACTGCCACCCAATCCTCTCTGCACCCGACCCCTACGGATCCCTCTGCGGGTGGTGGGTCCACAGGAGGGCGGGCCCACGTCGACCTGACTGTACATCACTGTGGTCACATGTAGCCTGTGCACTGGACTGGAGCAGCAAAACTCCCATTGGACCCGTGTTTGACAGCTCTGTGCACTGCTGTTTGGTTAGTTTGTAAAATGAGTCATATTGCAGATTAATCCCACTAAAATAATCCAACAGCACGCAGACAGAACGTTCCCTGGCTCAAAATACATTCTCCTTTTTATTTGGATAAACATCATAATTACTGAGAAAAGCACCAGATTCTGACAGAAACCAATCCTTCTGCATCACTCGCTTTTTCAGCCCCCGCCTTGCAGTAATGATTGCAGAGATTATCTATGATCTCCGTTTTCAGCAAGTCATTTCATTAACTGTGTTGATGGTGAGACTTCAGTTACTATCAACACATCATATTCGCCTGATTATGATTATGGTCAAGGTGTTTCAACATGTAACATTCATATCAAAGGTGGGTATTTACTAAAGAAACATGAATGTAACTTGGCACCAGTGAAACCCGTGGGCTCGGGCCGGTGGGATGTCCATGAGATGACGAAGCTAACCCATCACAATTGTGGGTTACGCTGTGCGTCACGTCAAAGCTGTGGAGATCCCCCACTCCAAGTCATCAAGATGGTAAATAGTCTAAATTTATAGAGTGCTTTTGCACCTATGCATACTCAAAGCCGAACAGGTCCTTGATGGTGGGTTGGACCAATGGTTCAGAAATGTACCACATGTGGGTGGGGCCTTAAGGGGCTGTGCAGCAATGGATAAGCAGGAGTTTCAAACTGCTGAACCTTCTAATGTCCGAAGTCTATAGAAATATAAAGCCTTAAATCCATTAAAGCCCAATCATTGGGGCAGAGATGCATCTGCTCCACAACAGTGTTTGTCATATAAAGACACAAAATGTTATAAAACAGAATTATTGCTTGGAACATCAGAAAGTTTCACCGATCACTTGCAATCGAAGGAAAGCAGAAGAAACCATGCAGTATATGAGGATGTGTCCTGAAGCCTGGTGTCTGCTGATCCACCTGGACCCAGAAGCTTCGTCCTAAAAGGTTTAAAGGTTCTCTCCCCTCTCGGGCTGAACAATTTTTGCCAAAAATCAATATTGCAATTTTTTTGAATCAATATTGCGATTTCAATTTTATTTAGATTTTTATTTGTTTCTTTTTTTTAATTGTGTTTATTTATTTATTTTTTCCCCACAATTTACCATTAAAAACTTTTTGTTGCATATAATTAAACTACCACCTAAACTCAGACAATGAAATATTTACAATATTTACTTATTAAAGTATTACACTTACTTCCTAGTCCTTTATAATATAATTCAAAAGGTTACATGTACATTTACATAATTCTTACAATAAGCTTCCATCCATCCATCCATTTTCTTCCGCTTTATCCGGGGCCGGGTCGCGGAGGCAGCAGTCTCAGCAGAGATGCCCAGACTTCCCGATCCACACACACCTCCTCCAGCTGTTCTGGGGGGACCCTGAGGCGACACCAGGCCAGCTCGGAGACATAGCCTCCTCCCAATAGGACATGCCTGGATTGATCTCACGCTCCATCAATCCCTCACTTGTGAACAAGACCCTGAACTCCTCCACTTGAGGTAAGGACTCCCCACCGACCTGTGGAGGGGAAGCACCTTTTTCGGCCGCAAAACCGCCCCAGAGCAGCTGTAGGTCCTGATTTAATGAAGCCAACAGAACAACATCGTCTGCCAACAGCAGAGATGAGATCCTGAGCTTAATATAATATTAAGCTTATACTTAATTTGATTTTTGCAAATAGCCTTAATAATTTCTTGCTATTTGCTCTAGATTTAATTGTGTTTTGTACGATAAGTTCTTATCTTTGTCCAAAACATTCCCAAACATAAGCCTCCTAAACTGAGCTGTAAATGACTCTTTACCAGCAGCACAGGCTCACCTTCATCTCTGTGGAGGCAGACGTGTGAATCTGGAGGTGATGGAGTCTCTGTGATCAATGCATCAGAGCGTGTAGCAGCGGGGGAATGGAGTGATTAGCATTGTGCTAACCGCAGCGCTAACGGAGAAAAAAGCAGTAGTCCTTCATGGTGGCAGCAATATAAACGCTATAAATAAAGTTGCCTTGCCTCTGCAATTTCGAAATCGTGTTGTAATCTCGTGATAAAATGTGATTTATCGTTTAGCCCTACTGCCCTCACAACAGTCCCTTCATCTGATCTGTGTACCAAGGGCCGCCCTGAGAACATGAGAGCGCCGCCCTACTGTCCAGCCATGACCAGAGACTGGAGCGCTGTGTCCTGTGAAGCGCAGGGGCTCACGTTCCCACATGCACGCACTCACATGCACTCACTTTAACACGTGCACGCTCCCTTGTGCACGCGCTCACATGTGCTCACACGGGGGGTTCAAAAATTAAAGCGCAAGTCGCCTGTGCCTACGCCGTGGGTCCAAGAGTCATCCTGATCACATGTTTCATCTGCAACTACAGAGAACATCTGGATGAAGTTGTTGTTGCCAAAGGAGGGTCAATCAGCCATTAAATCCAAGGGTTCACTTACTTATTCCACTCTGTGAATGCTTACATGCTATGGCTAATAAAAAATATAACACATAACTGTTTGGGTGGGATGAGAATGAGCTCTCCACTATTCTTTTATTTTGTTTCTTTTATACGCCCTGTCTAGTGCAGTGCGTTCAAAGCCAGGGTGTAAAGTGGGCCGTTGAGAGTGGGCTGTCGATAGTTCAAAAGTAATCTGTTGGGAGGTCAGAAGAGAGGACACACCATGACGTCCCCTGCTCAGAACTCATACTCTAGGGCTTCTATACGAGACCACAGATGATGGTCTTCATTTCACCTACACTTGTTACATGCGGTTCATTTGTATGAAAATGTATAGTCTTGTTATTACAGGATAGGTTTCCGGTCCAGCTGTGGCCCAATCGCTCTCTATCAGCTCACTCAGGAGGAGGTCAGTCTGATGAACCCTCATGTCGAACCCTGATGTGTGCGCCCTGGGCAACAGGCTTTCATGGACACTACTTATTGATTCTTAAAAGCACTAAAACACTGTGTGCTATAGATGAATAAATAAATGTGAATGCCTTGGCTGTTCTTGCCCCAGCAACATTCAAGAGGGACAAAGTCACGGAGAAAATGGACGTTAAAAAAGCTGAATTTGTTTTGCTAAAAGCATCGGTGACCCACTGAAACGGGAGAGATTGAAAGATGCAGAGCTGCGTGGACTCCCTGACTGGCCCCATGGGACCTCTTTCTCATGTGCATAAAGAGGCGGAAGACGGTGAAAACAGACTGTGAGTCAGAACAGGGCCTGATGTGACTTTATTCAAACAAGTTGCAGATATAAACAGAAAACTAAAACATACAAAGGTGCCTTCAGTCCTGTCTTTGACACTTAGTTCTTTCCAAGGACACAGTGATGCAAACATCATCTTGAAAAGTCATGAGCATATTCAAATCAGAAAGAAATGTGTCCAATTTAATCATATAGCTATTTACTAGTATGAAAACAGTGGTTCCCAACAGGTGCTTGGCCCTGGGACCCACCATTTAACGTGTTGAATACAGCTGTGTGTGCAGAACTATTGGGCCATTTTACATTCATCCATCGAGGTCAAGCTGAATGTTGTTTAAAACTATTTATCAAAGGATGCTACTCTGCTTCTAGAAATAAGATCATTTCATGTTCGCCTGTCGAATGAGGCTGTTCTTTTGTTCAGTAAATGAGGAAGCTGATAATACAGTTTGTCTGTAAATATTAATAAGACGTGCTACTGTTCATAGAAACATCAAGTAAAACAAAGTGAAATACCGTTACAGCTCTTTTATTAGTATTATATTAGAAGTATATGTACACACAGTGGTACTAACACCAGCTCTGCATTCTCATATTTCATTTGATGGAAAGCTGCTTGAAATGCAACATATCGTTCACTGGGGGAAAAACAGATAGCAGTTTTTCAAATTTATTGATATTGTCTTAAATTTATTTAAAAAAAATTAAAGCACATGGGGCCTAAAATAGCCTTCAACACATTATCATGGTTCTATAGAATTTAATAGTAACAATGAATTACAGGCCAAGCATTGGTGTTCCTCATGCTGGCCAATGTAGAAAGAACTTGAACGAAAAAACAAATGTGTGATGAACACGCTTGCTCAGAGAACAGCTCAGAGCGGGAACAATATTGGATTATGGTTTTAACAATGTTTGTTACAGAAGAACAGCTTTGCCTGAGGATTAACCCAAAACTGCATCAGTGTAATGAAATACTGCTACAGGTCTGTCTTCGACTTGGGAACAACGTTATAACATGGGCTCAAGCTCATGTCATAACGCAAATGTGAGTGTGAATGGGTGAGTGGTTCTTAGGTTGCCCAATGTAGGTGCAAAAGCGGGTACATAAGTTAGAGACCATTTAATCAATCAATCAATCAAAACTTTATTTATAAAGCGCTTTTCATACAGAGTTGTAACACAAAGTGCTTTACAGATTAAAAGCAGTTCCCGCCCACCCAACCACCCACTCTTCCAAACAGACAACACTGCTCTCCCCACCCCCCTCCCCATAGCCACACACACACACGCAGCCACACACACACGCAGCCACACACACACCCATACACGATGCAATAATGGACGTAGTGCTGAGTCTGGGTACAGATGAACCAGGTAAGGAAATGCCATCAGAGGAGCCGTCTGCACCGGGAGCGGTACATCAGCCACAGCCACAGGGCACCACCACTGGACACCCCGCGGAGGTGCAGCAGAAGCACCACACCTCCATCCGGGCACCCAGAGGACAGCGCCCACACAGCCACAGCCGACCACCGCTCCCGGGGCAGAGGGCTCCCTCAGAGGAAACACTGGAAATTCTAAAAATGCAAAAATGCAATATACAAATAACAACATTAGAATAATAAAAACATATATATAAAACTAACTAAAAACTAGTATAATAAGATAATTATAAACATAAATAATAATAAAAATAACTGAATAAATAAGTAAGTAGAAATCAGCTAAAAGCTAAGCTAAAAAGGTGGGTCTTGAGCCTGCTCTTAAAAACATGAACGTTCTCTGCGGCCCTGAGCTCCTCCGGCAGGTCGTTCCAGAGGCGAGGGCCGTAATACTGGAAAGACGCCTCACTGTGAGTCTTTTTGTTGACTAGGAATAAACAAGGAGACCTCTGCCAGAGGAGCGAAGGGGCCGTGAAGGTTCATAGGGTAAAAGCAGTTCTGAGAGATAAGAAGGACCAAGACCATTAAGACATTTAAAAACCATTAAAAGAACTTTAAAATCGATCCTGAAACACACAGGGAGCCAATGCAGCGATTCTAAAACCGGTGTAATGTGGTCCCGCCTCCTGGTCTTCGTCAGGACACGAGCCGCCGAGTTTTGCAAAAGTTGCAAACCTGAGATACTCTTCCTGGGAAGACCCAAAAGCAGGGCATTACAGTAGTCGATACGACTGGTGATAAAAGCATGCATTAGCGTCTCCGTGTTGGCCCGAGAGAGAATGGGGCGGACTCTGGCTATGTTCTTTAGATGGTAAAAACCTATCTTTGTGATATTTTTGATGTGTGGAATAAAAGTCAGCTCAGAGTCAAAAATCACGCCCAGGTTCTTCACCTGTGAGGAAGGATTAAAAGACAATGACTGCAGTTTGGGTAAAAGTTTCTCTGGGCCTCAGGACCGATGACTAAAACTTCAGTTTTGTCCTGGTTAAGCTGGAGAAAGTTTTCTGCCATCCAGGATTTGATATCTAAAATGCAGTTAAAAAGTGCATCCATTGGCCGGATGCCAATGAATGTTCAAACATCATCATACAGGGTCATCCAATAAAGCACTTACTTACTTGAATAGATAACAGACACCTTTCCATACCATTGGCAATGGATATTTACCACAGTCAGAAACTCACAAACAGCACAACTATAACTTGTGCTGAAGAGTCATTCCACCTCTAAAACTCTCATCAATTAAATAATCAATTAAATCAATAAAATAGTATTGGGGACTAACCATGGCGTTTTTCAAGTGAAAGACAATGCCAATATCTTAAAGTGGGAGCTGAAGGCAAGTTCCCTCAGTCCCAGGCCAATGTGAACCCAGTCAAAAGATGTCACAATGTTCTGCTACAGATAGCGTATACTAAGGATGTTTTAAAAACACAACTTTCACCAAATAAACCTGGTGAACATGGGTATGCTGAACCACATTTTGAAGGGCAGAACCCGGAGAATACAATGCAAACATATTTTGATCGCCGAACAAACAGTATGCTAATGCTGAAATCAAATAGTCAAAGCTGGGCCAGAAACTATGATTGGATCACCTAAAGTAGCCTCATAACATATTTTAGTTTATGATATAATTTTAAAGAGGGGGTATTATGTAAAATCGATTTATATATATATATATATTTTTTTTAAAGATTTTACATCATGTTATTATGTCATTCCCTCATTAAAAACATGCCTGAAGTGTTGCCTTGGCTCATTCAAGTATTTTTGGGTAATCTGTATAAATTCTGATGGCAGCCATTTTAGGGATAGGTTTGCCTGAGTCCTCCTGGGAACAAGCATGGATCTATTATAAAAACTATCTCTTTACATAGGGGTGCTCAGTGGCACATGACTCCAGTTTCGTCCGCCATTTCGGCCCAAAGTACCCGTATGACGCGTCACCTGTATCTATGCTCCCCATGGCCCAAGTGGGTGAAAGCAGCGGGAGCACGTGAAAACGAGAAATATGCACGAATAAAGTCAATAAAACCACCACATACATAAAGAACCGTTTAACAATGATCACATACTGAGACAGGCTTGTTGATTAAGAAGTTTATTGCTCACATTTCATCTACAATGGGTCGTAGCCGAGTGGTTTTGCTATTACCAGTTAGTCGCCAACAGCTAGCTTGGAACGATTCATAGAAAACAAGTAGCCCATAACACTAATAACGTTAATAAAACAAACAACTACTTGAAGCAGCCTTTATGATGATCACACACAGGGCTGGCTTTACACATGTATGGTTTATTGCAGACTTTTCATCAACAATGAGCTGTAGTCGATTATAACAAGCTAACGGTGGTAACCTTGTCCACCTGCACAGATAATGTTCTTGGGGAGATCCTGGTGTAGTCCATGGGGTTATAGTTAAAGATCCATAGGGCATGGCAGTAGCAAAGAGGGACTAGATAGCCCCCAAACAGCAGTTATTTATTTTTTCAAGTTTTTCCATTACAGATTATAACTAAATTGCCTATAATTGATAATTGATAACATCTCGTTTGCAACAAATAATCAGACTTTTTAGATCTCACAATGGAGAAAAGAGGAAAATTCACTTTTTCACTCACAGCAGCCACTTTTAAGAAAATTTCAATCGGTTAATATCGGATATCGGCCGATACTCAAATCCCCAGTAATTCGTATGTATTGGAAGCAAAATAACCGGATCGGTGCATTGCTAGTACAGTATATACTCTTATATAAACTGGTATGTATACAGAAAAGTATATACACCCTAGTACACTATATACAGGCACTCGTCATATAACTAGAATATCATGAAAAAGTGCATTTACTTCTGTTATTCAACTTAACCTGTGAAACCAATATATGACAGACTCATTACAGGCAAAGTGAGATATGTAACCTTTATGTGTTATCATTTTGATTATTATGTAAAATTGTAAAAACCCAAATGAAAAATGGACTGTAAGCCATAATCATCAAAATTACAACAAACAAAGGCTTGATATGTCACTTTGCATGTAATGAGTCTATTTCATACTAGTATTATACATTAGTTTACCATTTTAAGTTGAATAGCAGAAGTACATTTTTCATGATATTCTAATTATATGACAAGCACCTGCACTGACATAGCAGTGTTGTTCTGCACATAAACAAAACAGGAAGGGCCCTCACCCCGAGAATATGTAAAGGGCTTGACCATATTTCCAGGAGTTTTAGGTCTATTGTGTACAATAATATTTTTCAAAATCACCTGTGGGATCAGAGGATAGGGTTGAGGGTCGGATAGAGCCCCTGAGCCTGAGGCCCCTGTTGAAGAAGAGCAATTTGGACTGTAAAGATTTGAACAATTTCAGACCAGTATCCAACTTACCATTTTTAAGCAAAAATGAAAAACTTGTCTTAATCCAGCTTAATGATTTTATTACTGCACATAATGTCCTCCCCTCCTGGAACTGCCACCTTAACGTGGTGGAGGGGTTTGAGGGGCTCTTTTGTTGGGGGCTTTGTGCCCCTGGTTGGGTCTCCCATGGCAAACTGGTCCGAGGTGACGGGTCAGACAAAGAGCGGTTCAGAAGCCCCTTATGAGAGACCAATAGGCCTGAGAATCGTGAGGCCGTCCTTCTGTGGACCCACCACCTGCAAGTGGAGACATAGGGATTGGTGCAATGTGATTTGGGCAACTCCAACAGCTGCCCCCACGACCCGCAACGGAAAAGTGGAAGATGGATGGATGGATGGATGGATGGATGGATGGATGGATGAATGGATGGATGGATGGATGGATGGATGGATGGATGGATGGATGGATGGAGATAATGTCATAATGTTCTTGAGAAATTCTGGCTTTAGAGTAAACCACAGCACAGAGACCGCCCTCTTAAAGATTTTAAATGACTTTGGATTAATTATGACTCACAGAAGGTCACAGTGTTGGTTCTACTGGATCTGAGCGCTGCCTTTGATACAGTCGACCACACTATTCTTTTAACTCGTTTAAAACACATCGGCCTCTCCGGTGCTGTACACAACTGGTTTACTTCCTACCTCACAGACAGGACGTTCATGGTAAGAGTGGATACCTGCTCCTCTAAGGTCCATAGAATTACATGTGGTGTGCCCCAGGGTTCAATTTTAGGCCCAGTGCTTTTTAATCTGTATAAGATAAGAAAAGATAAGATAAGATAAACCTTTATCTTTATCTCACAAAGGAGAAATTCACTTGTTACAGTCAGCGTTCAAGAAGAAGAGTTAATAAAGTGCAGCTGATACAGAGATTATTGCACATGTATATGCTCCCTCTTGGTGATGTCATCAGGAGACACGGGGGCAACTTTCACAGTTATGCTGATGATGCACAGTTATACATCTCCATGTCTCCTGATGACACCAGGCCAATATATGCACTTTATAACTGCATTTTAGATATCAAATTCTGGATGGCAGAAAACTTTCTCCAGTTTAACCAGGACAAAACTGAAAATCATCGGCCCTGAGATAGAGACTTTTACCCAAACTACAGTCACTGTCTATTAATCCTTCCTCACAGGTGAAGAACCTGGGTACTCTGAGCTGACTTTTATTCCACACATTAAGAATATCACAAAGATAGGTTTTTACCATCTAAAGAACATAGGCAGAGTCGCCCCATTCTCTCTCGGGCCAACACGGAGACGCTAATGCATGCTTTTATCACCAGTCGTATCGACTACTGTAATGCCCTGCTTTCTGGTCTTCCCAAAAAGAGGATCTCAGGTTTACAACTTTTACAAAATTCAGCAGCTCGTGTCCTGACGAAGACCAGGAGGCGGGACCACATTACACCGGTTTTAGAATCGCTGCATTGGCTCCCCGTGTGTATCAGGATCGATTTTAAAGTTCTTTTAATGGTTTTTAAATGTCTTTATGGTCTTGGTCCTTCTTATCTTTCAGAACTGCTTTTACCTTATGAACCTTCACGCCCCCTTCGCTCCTCCGGCAGGGGTCTCCTAGTTATTCCTAAAGTCAACAAAAAGAGAATATTACGGCCCTCGCCTCTGGAACAACCTGAGGAGGAGCTCAGGGCTGCAGAGAACGGAATGTTTTTAAGAGCAGCTCAAGACCCACCTTTTTAGCTTAGCTTTTAACTGACCAATCTATTTAATTAATCCTAATATATAAAATATATATATGGGAGGTTGTGCCAGGCGTATGGTTTTAAATGTTGTAATCTGTAAAGCACTTTGTGATACCTTTCGGTATGAAAAGCACTTTATAAATAAAGTTTGATTGATTGATTGATTGATTGATTGATTGATTGATTGATTGATTGATTGATTGATTGATTGATTGATTGATTGATTGATTGATTGATTGATTGATTGATTCAGCTCGCTGTGGAGACGAGTTGACTATATTTTGGGAAGAAAAGGGATGAACTGTCAAGGGAACTTCCAAAAAAATTCCATGACCTCGTATACTGTTTATTTCCCATGTCTTGGTGTTTTTATGTATGTCCTTTTCCTTAGCTTTGTAACTTTGTAAGGCACATTGAGTTACCTTGTGTATGAAGTGAGTGGTATAAATAAACATCCCATGCCCAGTTTATTTGTTTGTTATCCTGCAGAGGTCAAAATCCTGATCCATCAGTAACTGCATTTAACAGACACAGTATTTTTTAACTGAACGTTCACACACAAGTAACAGACAATTGTGAAGTGAAAGCTAAATGATACATGATTCCGTTATTTTTCAAAAAATAGTAAAGTGAAAAGTGGGGCTTGCATAAGTATTCATACAGCATTTTCTGAGTGCATTAAATTGCCTTTATAACATTCCTAATGACTCCAGAATGTTCCCTCCTTGGCCTAACCATTAAATAGAGGCCACCTGTGTGTAATCTACCCTCAGTATAATTTCAGCTGTTCTTTTAGGCCCTCAGAGCTGTGGTCGGAGTGTATTGGTCACTAAACAACATCATGAAGGCCAAGGAGCACCAGAGAGGTCAGGGATAAAGCTGTGGAGAAGTTTAAAGCAGCGTTAAGTTATACAAAGATTTCCCAAGATTTAAACATCTCCCAGAGCACTGTTCAATCCATCATTCAGAAATGGAAAGAGTATAGCACCACTATGAACTTACCAAGACACGGTCGTTCACCTAAAATATTAGATCGAACAAGGAGAGCACTGGTCAGAAATACAACCAAGTGCCCCATGATAACTCTGGAGGAGCTGTGAAGTCCTGCCGCTGAGCTGGGGGAATCTGTACATGGGACAACTATAAGTCATATCTACACAAATCTGGCCTTCATGGACGAGTGGAAGAAGAAAGCCATTATTGAAAGGAGGCCATAAGAAATCCCGTTTGAAGTTTGCTAGAAGTCATATGGAGGACACAGCTCCATGTGGAAGAAGGAGCTTTGGTCAGATGAGACAAAAATTGAACTTATTGGCCCAAATGCAAAACGTTTTGTATGGAGCAAACCTAACACTGCTCATCGTCCTGTGTGCACCATCCCCAGTGTCAAATATGGGGGGGGGAGCATCATGCTGTGGGGCTGCTTTTCCTCAGTGGGGACTGAGGAGATTGTAAGAATAGTTGGGAAGATGGATGGAGCCAAATACAGGGACATTTTGGAGGAAAACCTGCTGGAGTCAGCAAGAGAACTGAGGCTGGGGCGGAGATTCACCTTCAGCAGGACATTGACCCTAAGCACAAAGCTAAATCTACAATGGAATGGTTCAATAAAAACATATCAATGTGTTAGAATGGCCCAGTCAAAGTCCTGACCAAAATCCTATTGAAAATCTGTGGAAAGATCTGAAAACTGCTGTTTCACAAACGTTCTCCTTCTAATGTGACAGAGCTTGAGTTGTTTTGTAAAGAGGAATGGGCTAAAATGTCAGTCTCTACATGTGCAAATCTTGTAGAGTCAGATCCCAAAAGGCTTTCTGCTGTTATTGCAGCAAAAGACGGTTCCACAAAGTATTCATTCATGCTGTACGAATACTTGCACGCCCCACTTTTCACTTTTCTATTTAAAAAAAATTACAGAATCATGTATCATTTTGCTTTCACTTCACAGTTGTCGGTTACTTGTGTGTGAACATTCAGTAAAAAAATAAAAATAAAATCTTTATTTTAAGGGTTGTAAACATGACAAAATGATGTATGTATGTATGAATACTTTCGAGAGGCACTGTAATGTCTGCGTGCACGACTCCGTCGAGTGCTGGACGCGGTGATGGAGCTGGTGCACGCTGCTATAATTGGTTGAAAAACAGTTTGTCTTATCTGCTGGTTAATAGCACATAACATTAATGCATTTGACTGGGCTGACTCTCGGTGACAGCAGGAGATAACTCTCTCTCTCTCAGCCAATGAGCGTCCGGCTCCCGGCCACCTACTGACGGACATCACTCATTAATCTTTACGACACTCTTGTTCCTGACCAATAAGTGTTGGAACAAACACTTATGTTTGCACAATTGCTTTTCTTAATTAAAAAGCGTGTCTTTGTGATACCTGCGCCAACAGCAACCGCTACCTGCTCCGCGGAGATAAGACTGGAGCAGAAATGAAAACGGACCTCCAGCATATGTCCACGTCAAACGGACAGCGGTCAAAAGTTGGCGGTTTGTGGATTAGTCGTGACACCAGCAGATTACAGAGTGGGCGGACAGGATGAGAACTGCTCACAGGCTAAGTTCATTTCAGCAGGTTTCAAGGTGTTGATTATTCAGTTTCACAGCTGTGGCCCGCTGTAGTCATGTGTGCGGAGCAGAAGAGCAACAAGACACACTGCTTCATGTGCAAGGTTTTCACATTTGGACCCATTTAAGTCCAAAAATAGGCTCTTTGTCATCATGTGTTTTCGTCAAATGAAGAGTCGCTGACTTAAACAATAACTAAATATAATCTGCTTTATTTCCTGACCACTGCTCCAGAAAGGTCGCTCTAAGCCACTAGTTGTAGACAGCAGTGCAGTGGATCATTCCAAAACCGAGAGGTTAGTGGTTTGAATCCCGGCTCGTTGGGTCCTTGGACAAGACACTTTACCCACGTTTCCTCTAGTGTCTGCATACGGTGACTGCGTACATTGGTCTAAAGTAGTGATGCACGATAACGCCAATTTGACCCGATTACTGATATTTTCCCATGTGCCAATACCGATAACGGATAATGACACGATAATTTTGTATGTATATTTGTATGTATCAATGTAACAGTTAACAGTTCTACCCAAAATGTATAAACTCTACCAAAAAATATACAAGTGTATTAAAGTACATCAAATTATAAGTTTAACTTTGGGTTTGGGTCTCCACCTTTTTCTTAAAGCTCAGGGTTTTTACTGTTCCATCATCTGATCCGTCTCTGCTCTTTTGTGTCACATTCTATTAATATCAATTAATAATAATAATAAATATAAATTATTATTATTATTATTATTATTATTATTTTACTTCCTTCTTATATTTCGTGTCCCTGACATGAGAGAGACGTGATGCCAAATCTGTGTCTGTGAAAGATTGAAAGATAATACTAATAAAACACTAATAACATGATACAACAGCACCAAAACAAGACTTTCTCTCCTGCATTGGGCTCATTTGTGCATTTCTCTCGTTCAAAGCGCTTTGACGACGGGGCTATTGTCTTTATTTATCAGAAATAAGTGACTTATTTCTGATAAATAGTGACTTTTATCAGAAAGTGACTTTGATGTAAAAAGTTGAAAAACTCTTCCTTCATGGAGAGCGCCTGCACAGCGTTGTTTCGCTGGAATTCTCTTCGTATTTTCCATCTAAAGCAGTGCAGTAGTCACCATGGGAGAGCGTATATTTGCTGCTGTCCTGAATCTGCAGCAGCTGCGGGCTGCAGAATTCTCGGCCAAATTTTTTTTATCGGCTTATCGGGGATGGCGTCAAAAATGCTGATAATTGGCAATAATGATCGGCGGCCGATATTATCGTGCATCCCTAGTCTAAAGTAACAATAAAAATTAATAGAGACTTTTCACCAAATTTCCCCGGGGGGACAATAAAGTCTACAAATATAAAATAACAAGCATGAAGCAAACTAAACACTACTTCAGGTGGGAACTTCCAGTGTCTATGCAAGCGTGTCGGGCAGAAGATGCGCAGTGCCAGGAAGTACTCATATCAGAATGTGTCTAACATAGATCCAGATCAAATGACTTTTCTTCATAAAGAGCTTTTATGTCAATGACATACACTGGGAGAAATGAGCAACTCATGGAAAAATGTCAAGTGCCACAGCTGCTGCAAAACCAGTGCTGATAAGGCCAGAGCAATTGATCCATTCTAATCACAAAGTGAATTGTTGCAATTGGTATATTCCATAAATAATCCAACACCACTGTGACGGCAGCTTTACACAGTTACACAGTTACCCAAGTAAGTAGGTAATGTTTATTTATATATAGCATCCTTCACGGGGTCAGCCCTATGCTCCTCTGTCAATAGAAGTGGGGGAACATAGATGTATTCAGATTAGGCACCAGCTCACTATCCTTAAGGTTAGTGGCTAGGGCAGGGTCAGGGTTAAGCTGATTGATATATGTATGATGTTTCACTCTCATGACTTGTGATTGGTTATTGTACCAACTTACCTAAGAAAAAGAAATCACACCCGGGGAACATAGGCCCCGGGGAACATAGGAGCTGGGGCACATAGGACCCGGGGGAACATAGGCCCCGGGGAACATAGGACCTGGGGAACATAGGACCCGGGGGAACATAGGAGCCAGGGACCATAGGACCCGGGAACATAAGAGCCGGGAACATAGGAGCCAGGGAACATAGGACCCGGGGGAACATAGGAGCCAGGGAACATAGGCGCCGGGGGAACATAGGAGCCAGGGAACATGGGCCCCTGGGAACATAGGACCCGGGAACATAGGAGCCGGGAACATAGGACCCGGGGGAACATAGGAGCCAGGGAACATAGGCCCCGGGGAATATAGGACCCGGGAACATAGGACCCGGGGAACATAGGCCCCGGGGAACATAGGACCTGGGAAACATAGGACCCGGGGGAACACAGGACCCGGGGAACATATGCCCCATCTCCGCCTCTTCCATCCACGGCTTCTACCTGCTGCAACTTCACGGGTCTTCCGTACCACCACCAGTGTCCAGGCTACGGGGAAGACATCCCTAACTACAAGCTGTTCATCCATACTGACTTTAACACATGGATGTCTACCGCCGGGGTCTGATCGCCAAAACTAATATACATGTCAATAAATCTTCCTAATCGCTGCTTTTGTCTGTTTGAGTCTATCCAAGTTGAACGACCCTTAATCCACTGGAGTTAAAAATCTTTCTGTGTTTTCTTCACTTTACTACCTTACATGCAGGCCCTTGTACTTGGCAGTTTGGTCATTTCCATTTCCTGACAGATATAAGTGAGTGAAAAAGTAAGAACAGCTGAGGAGTTTTGCTTTACTGTGTGATATTTGTTGACCTTAGAGGCAAGAGCAGGTGGAGATGAGCCATCTCATGAGTGGCCCTGGCGCACAGGGGCGTAGTTGCCGTTAAGCAAGGCAGGCAGCTGCTTGGGCCCCCCCAACTGTCAAGGCTCCAGACTGAATATTCACTATAGCTCCATTCTGCTGACACTGCAATGAACCCGGAGTTTACTTACTTCTTTGACCTCAGTAAACTAGTGCTGAAAAGAGGCAATGCCAATGCACATGTTGCTTTTCTTTTCTTTCTTTTTTAGGAAAGTAATCATAATGTAGACAGTTCTGATATTAATCACTGTAATGAGTCTGATTTAAACAAGATATTCTTGCCTTAAAGGAACAGGCCGCTGTTTTTCAAAAACAGAGATATGTTCTTACCTGAGCTTAGACGAGTTGATGCGTACCTGTCTGTCATGTAAACAGAGCACGTTAGCATTTAGCTTCTTCTTCTCATCTATGGATCCAAACGGAGGGGAAGTTAGAAGTAACCAAGCTCTTCCACGTTTTCCCTATTTAAATGGTTACATGAACCTTTACACGATCCAAGTATAGTCACACAAAATTAAACGTGTCCATTTTCTAAGCAGATGAAAAGGGGAACTATATTGCAAGTCATGGAGACCAGACAGCTACGCATCAACTCGTCTAAGCTCAGGCAAGAACATATCTCAGTATTTAAAAACGGTGGCCTATTCCTTTAAATACACCAGATTGCACTCATTTCTATCTGATTAATTCAAAATGTCCTGAGAGAGGACCGTGTTGTACTTTTCCTGCTACACACAATATTCAGGGAGTATCTCAAACAAGAGCACACCTACAACAGGGTTATTCTGTAAAATGGTTTAAAACTTCATTTGGAAATAAGGCATCTAAAAGCAATAAAACACCTTCTGTTCACCCTAATGTAGTGTTCAGAGTGTTCAAGACTAGAGTTCCACCACCTCCCAAAGTCCACTTTAACCACTGGTTATAAAAAAGAAAACTATTTATGCTTATATAATACTAATGCCATTTATTTTGCACTTTTACACCTACAAACGGCATGCAAAGAACTTTTGTATCAAGAAACCGCTCTCATTCACACACAATAAGGTGTCAATAATTATTTTGATACACAAATACACGGTTTATCGGCCAGCTTTTCCGACACTATGGCACTGGGGCAGACAGGGCTGGTTGGTCTGGTGTTATCTGCCCCTCTCCTTTGCTCACTGACAAACCAGGTCTAGTCCTGGTTTAGAGCTGGTTCAGACCTGCTCACTGCTCACTACTTTCATTGACAATCACAAAAGTTATTTAAATAAGTAAATAGATTACTTTAAAAGTTTGTTTAAAAAAAACAATCAGACAAACAATCACTTCCATGTATGTCCAGCATGCATCTTAAATCAATTAGGCCGATGGACCCTCCGGTTCATAATAATAAAAATGGCTTACGCTTGTGTTGCTACTGTACATTATTTTAGTGGAGGAAACCTACACAGACACAGGAAGAACATGCAAACTCCATTCGTCCGTCCGAATTGAACCCGGGACTTTCGAGCTGTGAAGCGCGAGCGCTAACCACTTGAGCAAAATAAAAACCATTAAGGAGGATTGAATGGGTCCATCATGTAGTCTTTTTAGTATGGCACATGGCTAGAGCTCTGCATGTTTTCAGTGATTTCCTGAGGTGAACATGCAGGATGAAGACAGGCCACATAATGAGCAAATGAAGAGGACGTGTGATCCGTCACTGATCTTATCTCTGAACTCATGAACCACAGACTGCTGCTATAACGGTCTGACAACCACATAATAAGGCCTCAGTCACAGCAGACTCCCACCGCCACACAAGGTGCATCAGGTCAGTCCGATCCAATTACAAATGGTCTTTTAAACCACATCATACCCAGTCAGTCTAATCCCAGCTCAACTCAGCTGTCTAAACCCAGCATAAACCAATTTAAACCAGTTGAACCAGTTTAAACCCAGTTTGAACCGAGTTTGAACCAAGTCTAAACCCAGTTTGAACCAGTTTGAACGCAGTCTGAACCAATAAAGTCTTTAAATTTAGAACCTACTCTATACCCAGCCTGGTTATTGGGCAGGAAATAGGAAAAAACAGTTAAATAGCAAATGGTCATTTGTTGAATTTGTAGCATTAGGAGGTCATATTTACTGAAATCAAAAGCTATTTCAATCAAAAACATCTTAACAGGTCGAGTTATATTTTACCATAGGAGCCCTTCTGTGATAAGAGCTTCAAAATTCTTAAATCCATTAAACTTGTGAGTTTTTGGACAGTTTCTGCTTGGATTTCTTTGCAGGATGTCAGAATAGCCTCAGAGCTGCTGTTTGGATGAAAACTGCCTCCCACCTTCATAGATGTTTTTTTTGTTGATGCTCCAAAGGTCCTCATTAGGGTTGAGGTCAGGGGAGGAGGGGGTCCACATCATGAGTTTCTCTCCTTTTATGCCCATAGCAGCCAGTGATGCAGAGGTTTTCTTTACAGCAGGACATGGTGCGTTGTCATGCATGAAGAGGATCTTGTTCGGGAAAACATGGCTCTTCTTTTTGTAGCAGAGAAGACAGTGGTCAGTCAGAAACTCCACATATTTTTCAAAGGTCATTTTCACACCTTCAGGGATCCTAAAGGAGCCAACCAGCTCTCTCCCCATGATTCCGGCCCAAAACATGACTCCGCCCCTTCCTTACTGACGTCACAGCCTTGTTGGGACATTATGGCCATTCACCAACCATCCACTACTCCATCCATCTGACCATCCAGGGTTACACGGCCTCATCAGTGAACAAGACTGTTTGAAAATGAGTCCTCAAGTATTTCTGAGCCACTGCAGCCGTTTCTGCTCGTCAGCTTCAATGAACAGTTTAGGGGAGGCCGGATAGACGGTTTATGCACAACTGCTGTCAGGGAAATACTAAAGGAGTCCGGAGGAGAAGTGGATGGAGAGACGGGACACAGTCTGGATGTCTTACATGGAAGAAGTTTATTACCGTATTACAGGCCTGGAGACATTTCAACAGTCAATACAGTGTTCGGGCATTGAATATTCAGAGTCTGGCGATACTTCCTCATGAAGAGAGTTAAATAGCCTCGGTTACACGTCGGCACTAACAGTCTACCTCACAGACAATGTGCCACGTTGACTAGGCCACAAGTCATGTAGAAGGTCGGCGTCCAAATGTTCCCCATTTGACACTGTATGACAAGGTTTGCAAGGCATGTGTTAAGGCCGAATTAACTCTATAATTCTCCATCAACTGCAGCCTCTGGAGGGGCCTACACCTTGATGTTCGGGAGACTCCAGAGGCACCAGCAGCTTCAAATACCTGTCTGCTGCTTTGTAGCTGCTGTTCTATTCATCTGATGTATTTGTCTGGGAGAAACCGTCCTTATTGTCGTTTAACTGCACAAACCCGAGCTCCTGCTCCTGCTTCTGTTCCAGCTTCTGCTCCTGCTTCTGCTCCAGCTTCTGCTCCAGCTTGTGCTCCAGCTTCTGCTCCAGCTTCTGCTCCAGCTTCTGCTCCAGCTTCTGCTCCTGCTTCTGCTCCTGCTTCTGCTCCAGCTTCTGCTCCTGCTCCTGCTTCTGCTCCACCTTCTGCTCCTGCTTCTCCTCCTGCTTCTGCGCCACCTTCTGCTCCTGCTTCTGCTCCACCTTCTGCTCCAGCTTCTACTCCAGCTACCGCTCCACCTTCTGCTCCTGCTTCTACTTCTGCTTCTGCTCCAGCTTCTGTTCCACCTTCTGCTCCAGCTTCTGCTCCAGCTTCTGCTCCACCTTCTGCTCCTGCTTCTGCTCCTGCTTCTGCTCCAGCTTCTGCTCCACCTTCTGCTCCTGCTTCTGCTCCAGCTTCTCACCATAGTCCTTCTTTGCCTTCCTGATCCTCCACTTTGAGCTCAGGGTTCACCCAGGGGTGGTTGTTGGAGAACCACCGTACCTTCTGGGTTGGTAGAGTCTTTTCCACACATGATCTCATGGTCACTCTCCTCATATTTAGAAAACAACAACATAATGAGCTCTAAGTACGTAATAACCTTCAGTTTCATCATAGTCCAGGACAATGGACAGGGCAAAACTCAAAGGAAGGCCTTGGCAGATCTCACTCCTCGCATCAGGAGGACTATTAAGAAACTAGATTGCCCTTCAGAAGAACCACACAAGCTCATGAAGGCCTTTGGATAAGACAAAAAATATCTTCAATCCAAGAGACTACTTCTGAAAAACCTTTGAACCATGAATGTGACTTTGAACATTTGGGGCCCGATCTTCCACCTGGCGCAACAACAGCGTTAGCGCAGACTAAGGTGACATCTTGCATGCAAACAAACAGGGCTTAGAGAGACGGGGCGACTGAGGCATGGTGTTGCTCCTTCACCCTCTCTCTTCTCATATTCACATTCACATCAATGAATGTACTTCATTCAGTATTATCAAGTTCTCTAGGACATACTGCAAACTTTATTCCCCTGTCAGTTCAACGGGCTGTGTCCTGAGAGAAAGAGACAGAGCTGAGAAGAGTGTTGGAGCTCTACACGCCACAGAAACGTGACCAGCACGTCCAGCCCATGTTCAACCCACTGGAGATGAAGATTACACAGAGCAAATGTTGTAGTCTACAGCCTGATTTAGAAGCACAAGATCGGGCCTATAATGTATGATATGTCCATATATACTGAACTTAGGCTGATAAGAGACCCTCTAACCAGACGGTAGCCTGTTCTATTTATGGGATGTTTGGCCCCAAGTATTTGGGTCCTATTTTATCTGATCCTGAGCCGCTTCCACTGAGTCGCGCCACCACTCTGGGCCAACCGGACCTGCATGTTTCTGGAGGTCAGGGAAACCGAAGCACCAGGAGGAAACCTGCTGGTCGCCTTCTGGGTTTGTACCAGGGGAACCTGCCTAAAAAAGGGTTAACTCGCTACAATACCTCCGTTAGCTTAACATCGCTAAAACGTGGATGGAGCACTGCTTTGGGTTCTCCCGAGGGAAAAAACTGAGAAAAAAAAGGCATGAAAACTGTCTGTTTCTACTGACAGGTGGATATGATTTAGTCCGTTATACAAACACATGCATATTTGGTTTTAGAATTTGGAGAGCCATCGCAAAACCCCTTTTATCTGTCCTGGCTTCTCATATGAAACCCTCTCTTGGTAAGCTCATGTGTTCAATGATTGTGTGTGTGGAAAAAAGCATGAGGTGACCATGGTCCAATTAGTGATTTTCAAAAAAATATGTTGTTTTGAGGAAATATGAGAAGGGCATTTATTTCATGGCTTTATGATAAAACTGATTTGGCATGTTTTACAAGGATATGCTTTATTTTTACCCTGTGAAATGCAGGGTTAATGTTACATACAGTAGTATGTATATGTAAGTCTGAAAATCAAAACAATCCTATGTAAAAAAATGGGTTTAAAACAGAATAATTACATTTCATTGTAATTACAGGTTAAACTGATATATTCTGACTTCATTGTTAAAATAGCTATTGTTTTCTTCATGTGAACTAAGCAATATTTTATGAATTGAGAACAGAAGTATAATGTTGTAAAACACTAGAACTAGTTGATATTGTATAGATCCTGGACTGAACCTGTATTATGCAGGTCAGGTCTTTTCATGAGGCTAGAAGAAGTCCCAGAAGCTCCAGTCCTTGAATCATACCAGGTGAACCATTGATCCATAGATGGCGAGCCTTCCCGGTGAACTGTGACCCCCCACCACACCAATCTGCAGCTCCCTCCGCTCCTACACACGGGCTCCTGTGTAAATGATGAGTTGCATAATAATTTGGAACAGTAAATTTTGAGTTTTTTTTACTGTATTTATTTTTGAAAAAAATACTGTTATCACTGGGGGATTTTTTCAACCACATTTAAATGATCCTCTACCAGTTAAAGACTTGAAAATTATGCTGACTCTCATTTGAGTTGACAATTTAGGAAATCAGAGAAAAATGTCATTTGCATAATAATTTGGAACGCAGTGTAGATATATACACATATCTATAAATATATGGATATGGATTAAAAAAAAACATTAAAATTAAATAAATAAAAAACCTGACCAGCATGTTTTTGGAGGTTTAGAGGAAACTGCAGCACCCTGAGGAAACCTGGCTGGCTGCCTTCTGTCTCCACTGATCCTCTCCCTCCGCTCCACAACGGTCTTCCACCATCTTCTGGGGGAGCTTAGTTAATCTGTTTTATTCTCCAGTGAGCGTCCATTAGCCAGAACACTTGTAGGGACAGAAGGGATGTGTGGCTTAGCTGTGAGTCTTGCCCGAATACCTCCTCCTTTGTCCCTTCCTTGTTTCTTGTGACGCCTCCACTGTGCTGCAGGTTTCGGGGCTCTTGGTGCCTGTTTCTTCAGGAGGTCTGCTTTATTGTTTTGAGACAGGTGTCAAATGTCTTTAGCTCATTTGTTTACTTTTCAAAAGCTGCTTTCTTCAGGACCATTATGGATTCTCCACAGCAAAAAATCCACAGATTCCAAAAAAAAACATGGCAAAGACATACGAAAGTATCCAGTAAAACAATGTGGAACACAGAAACCACAAATGCAGCTCACTGAAAAAGGCTGCTTGTTTCGACGTCGCCATGACATTACAGGCCCTATTGCTGGGTTGCAGGTGACATCACAGCGTTCTAAAGGCCTATACTAATATATAGAGGAAAACATATTTTGTTTTTGAGGACATTTTCGGTCTTGTACAGAGAGATCATGGACCCAGTGACTGATATTAATGATCATTTTTCTAATTCATACATTTTCCTTTTAGCTACAGCTTGTGAAGGTGTAATGCAGTTAATAGATACAGACGGCATCTCTGGAATCGCCCATATATGGTCTTTTTTTTTTTTTTAAAGGGGGAAAACAATTTTGAAAAAATGAACATTTTCTCTAATTGTTCAAAAACTACTTTAACAAACGCTGAAATATGAACATAATTTCTACTAAATAACGATAGAAAAGACATGGGGAGGAGCAAAGTGGTTCAACAGCCCATAAATACATGAATAACGGAGAATGCTAACTTGATGCTACATGTTAGCATCGGGCTAATGCTAACGGTTAGCTAGCGCTTGCTACAACTGCCGTTTTTTTTCACTTCTACTGCACAATCTGCTGTGAGAAAATATCCACTTGACTTTATTTGTATGTGATAAATAAGTTGATATTCCACCAGAAAATGGCAAAAAAGAGTGGAAAATTGTGTTTCTCTAAAGATTCTATTTTCCCCCTCGGCGAAGCCACGCCCCCTTCTATGACGAGATGCCGTCTGTATCTATAGGAAAACTGGCTCCGCCCCCTGCTGGGTCCGGTGACATCATCACATTCTAGAACCTGCAGCCCAGCAATTTAGAGCCACTCAGTGCGACTCAGCCTTTCAAATTAATACAATCAAACTGCAAAGACCTTCAAATACTTCATGTTTATGTCCCACATTTTCCTATGTGATAAATATACTCCAAGTACAGTAGTACAGTTACTTCAAAGAATAATTATTTAATTATTTTATTGTTTTATCTATTTTATTGTTATTAATGTCATTTACGAACTATTTATTGTTTTATGCAGGTTTTAGTTAATTTATTTGTTTTTTAATTTTTTTATTTTTTTTTATTTTTTTATTTTGTGGTAGAGCTAATAAGTATTGTATCTGTTTTTAGGATCTCATGTGCAGCACTTTGGAAACATTCTGTTGGTTAAATGTGCTATACAAATAAAGTGGATTGGATTGAATAAGAATGACCTTATTATTCAGATCCTGTTGATTCCTTTGTCCCTGGAATATTGCTGCTACAAATGTTACTCGGCTTTTTTTTTATCAAACCATTCCAACAGCTCCTATTTGTTTCTCTTTGGTCTGTCCTAATTACCAGAACAGATGAAGTTGCAAAGTAAAACTTTACACCTTGCACAATGATGCACAGTGTACACAGGGACCTTCTGTTATGCAAGGCTAAGTCTTTAGTGCCCTTGTTATCGAACAAACCCCTTCTGGATCATCTGCCTCGGGACTCAGCGGGCAGACTCCACAAAAGAGAGTCACACTTTGTCTTGTGAGCTGACTTGTGTGTTTTATTGTAAAGTTTTCAGCTTGAAAAGAAGAAGACTGGTGTGCTCTGAACGTGGAAGATAAGGGGTGAAAGTGTGGGCTTAAATGAAGGTAGGAGGTGGAGGAGCTCATCCCTGACGTACTGCTGCGTTTCAACTGTCGGCTCCATAAAAGCCAGCATCGGCAAAGCCTGCTCTCCCATTACGCTGATGTCGTCCCGGGGGCCGACGGGGAACGGCTCAGTGACTGCTGTGTACAATATGGCACATCAGTAACATGTGTGAAGCCTCCCCCGGTGCTCATACACAGCTACACCATCGAGACCAATAAAGAGGATGGAATCATGGGAAATCTGCTCGTCTTACCATGCATGGGAAAAAACAGATACTTCTGCGTCCACACAAAGTGGACAAGTGAGAAGTATGTTGTTCCAGGCCGACTAGTTTGGGAAGCTTTAAACATATTATAATAGCTGTGTAAAACAGACCTGGAGTTGGGTTTTGTTTCATTCAAGTGTTTGACTCTGTTATTTTTAGGCTCGAAACACTCCACTCAGCCAGATGATGTCATGCACTCAAAAAAAAGGTTAGAAAGACAATTTTAGAACTTTTAGGGTTCTATCTATTGTCGCTAGTGACAGGGTGACAATGCCTGAACTCTGGACGCAGGCCGGGGTGTACCTACAGCCTCCACTCTTGTGTTTCCAAACACAGACTATAGTGTAGTGCTTAGTGGGACTGCTCTGTGAGATCTTGCCAGGCAAACGCTGTGTGACTCCATCACACTATGGTTGCGGGGCTGGTTATTTTCCTTTAATTCAGGTGTAAAATGAGTGCAGTAGAAAATACAGATACATTTTCGGCTCCCAAATGATTTTGATGATTGACTTGTGGAATAAACCATGATCCTGCATGCAGCAGATACAATCAAGCAAAGAAATAAAAAGAAGGAAAGATGTTCTTTTTTCATTGGTGCAGTAAACTGGCTTATTGTGGTCTGTGTTTGTCTTCTTCAGGGTTAAAATGGACCTAAAGTGGATCTAAGCATAAGCCCAAAAGATCAGAGCAATTATCATCAAATAATAAGCGAGTACAAGCTTAGGAAAGATTAAATGTGTGTTTTGGTTTCTGTTAATGGAGTTGAACCTATAGCTTCCTGCTCCTTTCATATGATCATCCCCCTCTTCTCCTCTCTTGTTCTTCCTCTCTGAGGCGAGTGCAGCACAGTGACATGTGGCGCTCTTATTGTTCAGTTTGGCGGCTCCAATGATGAGATCAGAGACAAAGAGCACTCCCAGAGAGGTAGGATCAGACATCTGTTGGAACTCCCCCACTTTGAGAGGACCAGCCCCTGGACCTGCCCACGGGACAGCCTCGGACACGATGGAGGAACTGTACTCCCTGATCAGAGGAAGGAGTGGTTTCCTTTCCATGGAAACCCAAATTACCCCCTCGCTCAGCTGATCTGAGTGAAGCGCCCTGTAATGCATCTGCACTAACTACTGCTAATTTACACAGGGCTGCTCTTTCTCTTTGCCTGTCTGACCTGTGACCTTTGACCTCTGACTGATGCTTGTCAAGTACAAAGCATCATGCTATCATTCAGTATTCATCCTTATGAGTGCAAACCGTTGGTTCAGCCATGATCCTATGTGGCTGAGGATGTCACATTGTTTCATGCACATAGCAGCAGTAATCAGTGTTGTGAACATTTTTAATGAATATTTTAAAATATAGCACTTTTCATACATTCACCACGCAACGCAAAATGCTTCACACCAGTCAGAAACAACAACAACAACCCCATATTGTCCCACAAATACATCGAAATAAAAATGTTAAACTCTTAGAGGCAGTCCTAAAAACTGTAGAGCCGATATTAAAATTTGCTAAAGAAACAGGAGAAAAAATGAAATAAATATATGAATACATAAAAACTATTAACTAAAAGCTCTCTCTCTCTCTCTCTTTCTGGTTGGGCTGCAGAGTTTTGGAGCAGCTGCAAAGGTGCTGTAGCTTTCTTCAGGAGACCAGAAAGGAGAGCATTACAGTTATCAATACTATTCGTGAACACATGTATCAAAATCTCTGCACTGGCTAGAGAGAGAAATGGTCTGACTCTGGCGAAAAATTGTTAAATGATAAAAACCTGTTTTCGTGACTGGCTTGATGTGTGGCTCAAAACTAAGCTCATTATCAAATAAAACACCAAGACTTTTTAGGTTTTCAGAGGGATTTCGCGAATGTTTGGAGCTTAGCCTCAATCCTCTCTCTGAGCTTCAGAACCTCAGTTTTGCTCTGGTTGAGCTGCAGGAAGTTAGCTGCCATCCAGGACTTCATATCAAAAATGCAGTTAAAAAGACTGTCAAGTGGCTTAGGTCATCAGGAGACACAGCAATGCAGCATAACTGTGAAAGTCCTGATGACCTGTCCTAAAGGCAGTATATAAAGATTAAAAAGGGTCTGACCTAAAATAGACCCTTGGGGAACACTACAATCCATTTTGTATCTCATAGATGACTTTTCCCCTATACTAATATAAAACTCCCTATTTGTTAAAAAATGATTGAGATCAAGTTCTTCGACAACTCCGCCATCATGGGCTGTGTGTCTGAGGGGAACAGTCGATACCGATCGGTCACCGCACACACCGCTGAACATCCAGGGGGAGGACATTGAGGAGGTGGACAGTTTCAAGTACCTGGGTGTTTACGTCAACAATAAACTGGACTGGTCCCACAACACCAACGCCCTACAAGAAGGGCCAAAGTGGCCTCCACCTTCTGAGGAGACTGAGGTCCTTCGGAGTGAGCAGGCCTCTGCTCAGGACTTTTTATGACTCTGTGGTAGCTTCCGCTCTCCACTACACTGCCGTGTGCTCACTGTGCTGGGCCCCGAGCAGCACAGAGCGGACAAAGAATACACCATTTTACAAATTATTATGCAAATTGTATTTCCGTGTCATAAAGGTAAAAATAAAACAACAATGAAACTCATGGATGGCATCGTGTCTTGGGGCTCTTTGAATCACTGACATCAATCTCAGACGCCTGTGATGATTAGTTTTCAGGTTAAGCCCAGTTAAGGGAAAAACTACTGAAAAAGGATGTTCCACATTATTAAGAAGACCAACATTTTCAAGCAATATGGGAAAGAAAAAGGATCTCTCTGCTGATGAAAAGCGTGAAAAAACCTTTGATATTTCACAAAACGTCAAGCATAGTCATAGTGCTATTTAGAGATTTGTAGCTGATTCAAAGCACACACGGGTTTGTGCAGATAATCGCACAATGAGGACGGTTTCTGCCAGACAAACACATCAGATTAAGAGAACAGATGCTACAAAGCAGCATACAGGTATTTGAAGCTGCTGGTGCCTCTGGAGTCTCCCAAACATCAAGGTGTAGGACCCTCCAGAGGCTGCAGTTGTGCATAAACCTTCTATCCGGCCTCCCCTAAACTGTTCATTGAAGCTGAAGCAGAAACGTCTGCAGTGGCTCAGAAATACATGAAGACTCGTTTTCAAACAGTCTTGTTCACTGATGAGGCCGTGTAACCCTGGATGGTCAGATGGATGGAGTAGTGGACAGTTGGTGAATGGCCACAATGTCCCAACACGGCTGTGACATCAGTAAGGAGGGGGTGGAGTCATGTTTTGGGCCAGAATCATGAGGAGAGAGCTGGTCAACCCGTCACCCAGGACCTGTTTGCCATGAGAGACTACCAGGGGCCCGACAACAGAGCACCAGTATCATTCGGGTGCTCAAAACCCTCCACCACATTAAGGTGGCGGTTCCAGGAAGGGACAATTCAGATATGAAATTACTTTAAGTCAATCTAAGTTTGATCTGAATGATTGTAATTTACTGCTGAAGTATGTTGGATGGGGTTCTGTGATTAAAAAAAAAAAAAAAAAAAAAGTAATTAGTTGTAGCTGCTCATTACTACTCTGCATTGGTAATGAGGTTATAATGTGATTAAAGTAACTCACTACCGGACAAAGTAATTACTGAGTTACAGACAAATCTGCAAGAAAAGTCACATTCAGAATGTTTTTTATTTTTTTATTTAACCTTTATTTAACCAGGAAAGTCCCCCTGAGATTAAAAACCTCTTTTTTTAAGGGAGCCCTGGCCAAGAAGCAGTAAAAGATACACCGTCACAATTTAAAATCTCAAAATTACATACACATTATGAAAAACAGTTACAATTTAAAGACGTCATCTCAAGTGTTCTCAATCTGGACTTAAAAGCGTTCAATGAAATAAGTTCAGTGTTTTCCAGTCTCCATGTGGAAGGAGCAGAGTGAACCAAAGCCCTTTTTCCCAGTTCTGTACGCAACACACGATCATTTGAACAGTAAGAACCAACACTTCTCTGTGTGATTAAGGGATTGGAGTAAACATAAACTTGTTTTAGCCACAAAATCACCAAAGCTTTAGAACCAGTGTTTACTTATGACCAATGGTCGAGCAATATCTTTGGTCCTCATGGCAGGGAGTTGACATTGGTCCAAAACCACCCCCTGGTGGCCAGGCACGACTCCAAAAGACACTTTGTGAACAGGATTCCAATGAAGACAGCACCTCCCTTGCACTAGCTCCAAAGGGTTTCTTTTTTTCAAAAAATACTGTGACCCATGTGACAACGCTGGGCTGGGTATCATATTTTTAATTGCGCTGGTTCTGGCAGAATTAAAAAGCTTAAGCCTGAGTCTTTGATTGACAGGCTCTGGAGCTCTGTGGAGAAAGGGACACGGGACCATGAAGGGGGCGGAATGGCTGACTGTCTATCTCTTGTATATTATATCTATGCTTATGACCCAGAGCTCAGCCACTGACACTATCAGCAAACACAGAGGCGAAAAGCTAATCCAACCTGGATAGACTCAAACAGACAAAAGCAGCAATTAGGAAGATTTATTGACATGTTTATTAGTGGTGGTGGTATGGAAGACCCGTGAAGATCCAGCAGGTAGAAGCCGTGGATCGAAGAGGTGGAGATGGAGTGGAGGCAGGTCGCAGCACAGCTGGGAAGCAAACAAACCATGATTGCTGGGGTTTAAAAGTGGGACCGAGGGCGATGATTGGCTGCTATGGAGGTGCGGCTCCTACACTGATGGCTGAGGTGGAGGTGTGGCCCTCTCGGAAGTGATCATTGGCTGGAGGTATGTGATGCTGAAATTAGTCTCCCAGGTTGTTATAACGCCTAGGCTTCATATCAACTGATCTGACATTTTTCAGCAGCAAACAATGTATTTATTAAATGCACAATGATATCAGATCATATCCATGCTAATATCAGCGCTTTTTACTATTTGTAACAACGATATATGGAGTGCAAAGTGAATAAACATCTCTGCTCTACAGCATAAACTCTGCAAAAACGCATCAGCTCCCACACTTCACTTCTGTCGTCGTCAGCTTTAAATCCATCCAAACGAGTCCTCAAATGATAAAATATATCTGTCAACTCCGCTTGTGTGTCAGCCTGAGTTCTTTCCAGTTTCACAGAAGGAAAGGCTGCGTTTGGTGCTTAAACCATTAATCGTGTCTGGACACTCTTCTCACCCGCCCTGCACCTCCGCTGATTGGTCCCTCGTGCAGTCAATCACTCTGTGAGCCAATCAGTGTCACTGTTCTGCTCCGGTCATCAATCAACTGGTAAATCTAACAGACTTGCTAACAGTAACATTATTTTTTAACTGTGTTATTCCAAACAATGGTCGTAACCACTCGATCCCCGACTGTGCTGCATTATAGGAGGGTTCTGGAGTTGTTTGTCTTTAATTGAATGAGCACAGAGCTCCATCAGCATTACTGTATGCTCAGTCTCCTGTCCACACACACACCAGTTAGAAAGAAAACAATACTTATGTAGACACCTGATCAAAATATATTTCATAATAAAAACATCCAAACATCTATTTTGAAGAGGAGATGAGAAGTTCCAAAACCCCATATGAATGTATGGAGTTGGTTCAGTAAAATATTGAAACCTTTTAGTTCTTTGGTGACAAGGGCACCCTTCAGTTGTGGTCTCTTTTTTACCTCCAAGCTCGGGTCCTCTACTAGAGGCCTGGGAGCTAGAGAGGGTTCTGCTCAGTATCTTGGCTGTTCCTAGAACTGCACGTTTCTGCACTGAGATGCCTGATGATCTGATCTGTGATCTGCTGTAATCACTCCTCCAGTTTGGGGGTCACTGCCCTGAGGGGCACCACTGATGCCTTCACCCTCCAGGTTTTCTCCAGCTCTTCTCTGAGCCCCTGGTATTTCTCTGGTTTCTCATGTTCCTTTTTCCTGATGTTGAAATCACTTAGTATTGCTTTGTCGACCACAACAGCTTTCCTCTGCTCTTTGTCCACCACCACAATGTCCGGTTGGTTTATTACCATTCTGTCCGTCTGTATCTGGAAGTCTCAAGCCTCAATAATGCACAATGGCATCTTCTTTTAAATATCTTTAAATATGATTTTGTCATTTCTGCTCGAATGTGCTGCAAGTGTTTTTGGGCAGCTCCACTAAAATCTCAAGTGATATTGTCACAGGGACTAGGTTCTTTTTGATCACCAGTAAACAACGACTGCCAAGAAACAGACCAGTGGAAACGATTGTTGGATGTTTATTACAGCGGCCAGATAACGCTGGTTTTAAAGTGTCCCAAGCTAAAAATGTTTTTGTATTAAAAAGGTTGATTTAAAATACAAAGCCCTCCATGGACTGATCGACTTTTACGCGGAGAAGGCCTTTGACAGGGTCGAGTTTTGGATTTGGTCCCAGTTTTGTATTTTTAATCAAATTATTTTACAGTATGTTCAACCACAGGCATCTGGTCAAACTCTTGGTTTGAACCCATCTTACTTCCCTCTCGGACAGGGCTGTGCGTTATCACCATTGTTATTTGCCTTGGCAATCGAGCCATTGGCCATTACATTAAGAGCTATTAAAGGATGCTCTGGCATATTTAGGGGATCAACAGAACAGAAAGTTTCACTGTACGCTGATGATTTATTGTTGTACGTGTAAAAACCAAAGGAATCCCTCCCAACTTGTCTGTTTTAAATGATTTTAGACTTATATCAGGATATAGAACCAATTTTTCTAACAGTGTTCTTTTTTTTTTTTATTAGTCGTTCAGCCCAGCGATCTAATACCATATTTAGCTCTTATCCATTTACTATATCAATTAGATTTAAGTATCTAGGGATTAACTTTACACAGGATTTTTTACCATAATTTCACAACACTTTACGAACAAACAACAAAGAAATACCAAACATGTAATTTTATTCTGATGCATACCTTTTTTTATTACTAAAGCCTGGACTGGACAGTGTAATTTCCCAGTTCATTTGGAACAAAAAAACAAGAAAACTTTTTTAAAGACCAAAAGAACTTGGTGGAATGGGATTGCCTCACAGATTCTACTGGTGGTGTAATATTTGATCTTTGTCTTTCTGGTGTAATGTAAAGGACTGACTGAGATGGAGAATCAGAGCTGTTTTATTCTTCTTTAAAGACTACTACTCCCAAAGTTAAAAGTCTTGTAGTCTCCCATACTGTCAAAATTTGGCATCAAATTAGAAAACCTTTTAAATAGCAAGATATTTCAGTATTTACCCCAATAACACTTAAGCATGAGTTCAACCCACTTCACTTTGTGAAGTTGCTTTATCTCAGTGGAAAGTCAAAGGAAAACGTTCGATACAGGATTTGTTTATTGACAGTGTGTTTCCATCTTTTGATCAGTTGCGTCAGAAAAATCAAATCACTAATGCAGATTTGTGAAATCAATGTTCCCATCTTTTCCTCGTCAGCCTCCCAGCTCAGACATCAACACTACACTTTTAACAGATCAGTTGAAAAAAGGTTCTGTTTACAAATATGCAATGAACTGTCCGATATGGAATACATGCCTTCACTTGATCACCTAAAGGAAGATAAGATAAGATAAGATAAGATAAGATAAGATAAACCTTTATTAATCTCACAAAGGAGAAATTCACTTGTTACAGTCGGCGTTACTTCACAGTCTTATTGTACAGTCTGACAGCAGCTTGGCAATAGGACATTGGAATAAACATCAGAGCATCTCAATGGACTAAAGCTCAGGACAATCATCTGTGCTCATCATGGACTGGTCCGATTCAAAGCTCTACACAGGCGCTCCAAAGTACGGCTTTACAAAAGGTTCCATGGGGTGAACACAGCTTGTGACCAGTGTGGCCAGGAACAGCTTACTGGACTCAAACTTTCCAATTGATGTCTGATGTTCGTGGAACATAGTTACACCCTGACCCTGTACAGGGACTGGGACCCTGCACTTTTTGGAGCTAGTCTTACTCACAAGCAGAATACTGTCATCACATTGATCTCAGTGCTATCTTGAAGACTGATATTACTAAATTGGAATTTAAAAAAACCTCCAACCTTTCAAATGAAGCACGTCCAATTAGAAACAAATTAGTTCGAATTTAAAGGGAAAGTGGATGATTTTCATTCAATATGGCATCTGTTTCTGGGATACTTTTATTTAAATGATGATGATGATGATGATAATTATTATTTTATTATTTTTTTGTTTGTTTTGTTACAAAAAAAAGTTCAAAATAATTTATTAATAATAATAATAATAATAATAATAATAATAATAATAATAATAATAATAATATCTTTAAATATTGGGTATCAAGAAGTAAATCTGAGAAAATGTAATGATTAGAACCAAGTTTAAAAAAGTAGATTTACACAATCCATAATAAAAATTGTGAGAAACTAGTGGGAAAGTTTTCCGCTGAGGTTCTTTGAGCGGGAAACTGTATTTTCCATCATCAGGATAGGGCAGGTTTTACACCGTATCAAAAACACCAGATCAAAGGCACATTCTAGAATTCTCAAGTGTTCCACCTCAGTTGAACAGTATTCTGTTAAAACTTGGTCTGGTGTTAATTGCTGTCCAGTGCCAGATCGATGAAACTTGTGGAGCATTGATCCGGGCGGTTCGATGATGGAGGAAGTGGTTGATGAGTTTCAGGCCGGACAGAATGAGCTGCATGAGACAGAAGTCACTTCATTTGTGTGAATGCTCTGGGTTCTACTTCATTTCACTTCCACTCCTTCTTTTGGCCCCTGTCCCACCTATTTAGATAATGTCCCACTTTTTTAATTAAGTCAGATTGACGTAGAAAATGACAAATGATCCAACAGTGTTGCGCGAGTTTTCTGAGTCACTAAAATTGTGCCAAATTTAAAGCCTTGAATGTAAAAAGCATCGCTGATGTTTCAACGCATTTAACCTAAATCTGATCTTTTATGCGATACATCTCCGGTGCTGTACACAAATGGTTTACTTCCTACCTCACAGACAGGACGTTCATGGTAAGAGTGGATACCTGCTCCTCTAAGGTCCATAGAATTACATGTGGTGTGCCCCAAGGTTCAGTTTTAGGCCCAGTGCTTTTCAATCTGTATATGCTCCCTCTTGGTGATGTCATCAGGAGACACGGGGGCAACTTTCACAGTTATGCTGATGATACACAGTTATACATCTCCATGTCTCCTGATGCAACCCAGTCTCACACGAGACTGTGACAATGTGACAGTGGTCCACACACCAAAATGTGAACTATTTCACACTTTAAGCTTTTCATTTGTGGAATAGTCGCAATTAACTCCTCCATCAATTTGTATTGGGGTCACGTGACTAACAACTACTTCCGTCGTTTGGAAATAAAAAATGGCGGACTTTTAGACTTTTTGGGGGACATAATGCAATATTATAGCTAATTTAGCCACTTAATTGCACATATAATCAAACATCTAGTGAGAAATGTGTAACTTTGAATCATTATTTTTGTGTATTTGTATTTCACGTGCTTGGATTTACGAGTTACATTGATCATTTGTGTCTCGCCTGCAGAAATGTGTAATTGTCGCAAAATTTACACATCTGCGCGTCTCGTATTGAAACACAAATTGTTTCCCTTTTAAAAAAGAAAAAAAAACGCTGATGGTTCCTGAATTAAAAAGCAAATTGTAGTGATATATTTTTATAGCTAACGCCAGACTAAAATCACAAGTGCGGTTCGAAATGATTGGAGCGCACACAGCAGTCTGGCGTTAGCCAGGTTAGTACAGCCACGTTAACAGTAAACCTGACAGTTTGCAGGTGCACACATGCCTCTCTGGTGCTTCAGACCAGTGCAACGCCAATAAAAAGATTAATAAATTATAATAATAGCGGTCAAACCAATGTGCTTGCGTGCCACGAGTTTGGCTCAGCTGTGCGTAACGCGTAACGCGCAAGTAACCTAAGGACACCAAAACAGCTACAACAGACTCCTGATTAACTCATTATTACACCAGCAAATTTACGTTTAAACTTGCACACATGAGGGAACTCACCCTAGATGTCAAGCCGAATGAGTGCGCTCAAGCAGAATCCTGCAGAAAAATCCGATGTTTTCTTGGCCATCGTCACGTCCACTTGTAGTTCATATCCAAAACAATGCTGCTCCAATGCTCCAATGCACAGCAGAGAGGCCTTATACCGCCACACATCTAAGCCATCAATCCACAAATTGTGAAACTGAATCCAACAACGTGATAGAGCCATTTAAGCAGAGTGGATATTAACAAAACAACAGTTTCGCTGTGCAGCAGTTCAAAACTCGTGCTTCATGTTGGGTCACGTGATCGATGTGCGTCACCCTGGATACGCGCAACTTTAATTCCAGATTTCTGTTCAAACCTGTCCACTTATACTGTTGATCAAAATCCAAACTTGGACGAGCGTTTAGACATCAAAATATGTAATAATAATAATAATAATAATAATAATAATAATAATAATAATCGTAATTTTGGTCCCTCTGGCCACACAGCGCCCCCATGTGGAATGCTACGACAATTTTGAGCATTTAACAACATTAGTCTGTCGGCCGGACCTGTTTCTATGGATTACCATGGCAACGTTTTTCCCGCTTGTTTGAGTTGCGGACTGAGTAATTCCCATACTCGTCTACAATGGATCTGCTCGAGGAGCATGATGATTTATTCATTGCCGATGTACTTTTGGACGAGTTGGCGGTATGTAAATAATTTACTTTCACAAATGTATGAATGAATAGTTAAGTAGCGTTAGCCCGCGTATGATTTGATAAGGTAGTCATTAGTGTTCACAGATTACTATGGTTACCAGTTGTGTAGCTAGCATGGATAGTTGGATAAATTCAATTTCCACGTTTGAAATGTACTTTTTGTATTTTAATATTGTTTTCGTAATTGTACAGTACAACTACTTACTCAAAATATGTTCTGTCCTGTCTAAATTTGAATTCATTGTAATGAAAGCCCCAACCTATGAATAGGTCAAGGTTTCATTCAGAAAACATAGCACAAATGCACACCACTAAGATAGTGGCAGTGTGTAAAAACCAAGAATGAACATAACATTTTATTTATTTATTGGTGTCATTGATGATTGCTGACTCAAGTCCTTTCTGTTTTTCTGGAGCATTACACTTTCTTGTTTGTTTGTTGTTGTTTTAATCAGAAACTATACCAAAAAACTGCTCAAAACTCACATGTTTCAGCACGCCTACAACTTACAATAGCTCTCTTTCATTTATAAAGCGTTATTATTATTTCTGTTATTCTTTTGACATGTATTGACATTTTTTCTTTATATTTTATTATAGAAAGAAAATTCCAAGGATAATGACAAAAGTGTTTTTTGGGAAGATGAAACGCCGATACCTAAAAGAAGTAGGGCAGGTGAAAAACGAAAGCGCAGACAGACAGGTGGGTTATTAGCCATTACCCAAAATGTTTTCTGGGATAAATATTTACCTATTCTAATGTCAATGTACGGTCAATGACGGATGGAAATTAGCCTAAGGCTGCAATCCGGTGTGGCTTGTTCATTAACTTGCAGTGTCCCAACCAAATAAGTAAATAAATAAACAATGTGTATCACAGGAGGTTCTGACCCTGGCCAATCCACCAATGTTTTTGGAGAGAGTGAACTTCCGGCTCCAAATACAGGTGTGTCTTTTTCATCAACTCTTGTTTTTTTTATTTCATTATATGTTAATGTGACATTGTCAGCATAATCAGATCTTTTGAATGGCCCTATTCAATGTAATTATTCAAGCAAATCTAATTTATGTATTGAAGAATATACAAAACTTTTTGAACCAGACACCCCTTACCAATCCAAAAAATCCCCACTCATCTTGCATTAGTGTGGATCTGGCGTGTGAATGAGTAGTTGGTGGCAGTTGGAAGAGGCTCATGGCGCAAATTGGTAGCTTCACTACTGTCAGTCTAGCCCAGAACAGCAGTTGCTACATACATTGCTGTGTGTGGAGTGAATGGAAACTATGGATTAGAGCTTTACTCTACACAAATGTAAGCCATTATTTACAATGTTTATCAGGAAAATACCCTTTTTTCAGAGAGAATATATGAGGAAATTCAAACATTGTTGGAAGATGTAGCAGCAGCCCCTACCACAGAAGCTTCCTCAATGTCCTCACTGTGTTGGAAGAGTCGTCAGAGGGCAAACTTGCAGCAATGGACAATACAGAGACCTGCAATTGTATGCCATCTTTTGGCCTCAAAACGCCTCAAATCTGGCCTTTGCCAGTTATGTACACAACAGGCAGCAGTAATACACTGCAGAGATTGCCTGCCCACACCATCACTGTGCGCAAAATGTGACAAAGCAAGACACACCCCAATGGTCCTCCACAATCGTGCAGCAATGATTAAGTTTCTAAAGCCTATTCCACCGACAACCTGCATTGAAGAAGATGGAGATAATGTTGTGTTTTACGAAAGAGGTACAGTATATACAGTTATACATATAAATGTATATACATCATATACATATACATATACATATTATGGAATTTAATGGAATTATTTATTTATTTTTACACCCCCAGAATGCTTTCTACCAATGATGATGCCCAGTTGCTGTTCACAAACAATGAGCATTTCAACTGGAAAGAAAATAATTCTTATCGGAATAAATGGTAAATTATTTTTCTATACATTGTTTTGTTCTGACGTACTGACAATGACAACCGAATTCCTGTTTTAGGTCGTTATGATGTAGCACTTCCAGCTTGCAAGTGTGATCATTGTGGGAGTAACTGGAGTGTGGGCTTGGGTGACCTAATTGAAGGTGGATATTGGCCAGGAACCACGACCTTCGACACCGTTTACACCCTTGACCTCTTCCAAACTTTTGAAGAGCTTAAAGTTACTGCACCAGCAATGTCACGACAAGCCTTCATGGCCATGCTGGACCACCGAACAAAACTGTTTGGTCGAGTGAGTAATTTTAAATTGTGCTTTTTCTTTTGTTCAACAAAATATTATAATAAATTACACATGCATTATATTATATTACTATAGATTACTATACTACTATGCGGTATACTATGTGGCCACACCGCCTTTGCTCTGCACAATCCTGTCAGACCTTGGAAGCTAAGCAGTAAGGGCCTGGTCCATACTTGGATGGGAGACTGTTTGGGAACACCAGGAAGCCTAGCGAATGGAGTGAGTGAGTGAGTGGTTGGTGGTGGTCGGAGGGGCCGATGGCGCAGACTGGTTGCGGTTACCACCACAGAGTAAGGAGTGAATGAATAATGCAATGTAAAGCGTCTTTGAGTGTCCAGAAAAGCGCTATATAAAACCAATGCATTATTATTAATATTACTGTTATATTTTCATGCAGAATGGCAAAATCTGTGGTGACACATTCCAGAGGGCCTTCCTGGAGTGGATTTATGCCAAATTTGAGCTGGACAAATTGACCGAAGTGCAGCATTTCCAGTGCCCTGCCTGCACTCCATCAATGCTTGCAGTGGCTGTAGATGGGAACAGAAAACTGTATCGCTTCAAAAGCCCACCAGGGTAAATTGAATTTAATGTATTTTTGTTTTGTCACATGCAAAGTAGGATTTCTTTGTAACTGTGACAAGTTTTTTTCCTCCAAGACCAAAAGGCTTCTTTGATGGAGTCTTCCTGGCCAAAAATGAGGAGGTGTCTGATTTTGTGGACTATGTTCACCGGTCAACAAAACATGTAAATATGTCTATGTTATGATGTTCATCGCAATTATTCTAACTTACCAACCTTTGTCAATAACCTCTCAGAATTCTTCCAAAGGAAGATGTGGCACCAGTACGTGGTCAGCAGCTCGCCAAAGTTCAAAGAAATCATCCAGCAAAATAGATGAGGAGGGAGTTGAAATAGCTGTATGCAGGCATGGCATTTTGCTGAAGGGTCTGAACATGTTTGGAGGAGAGATCTATGCCTATGCCGTTTACCTGCAGAAAGAAATTTCAACTTTAAATCCTACATTTTTTTGCTCGGATATTGTATGCAAATACTGGCCTTACTTACAGAAGGTTGTGACACACTGCTCTGAATTTAATAACCTTTTAAGCATGAAGCCCTTCCTCTCTGTAATGCATGCCAAGGCCCATTCATGGATGTGCGAGGTAATTCGGTTTTTAAATACGTGTAATCCCAAATCAAACAGTTGGGCTGTTTTCCTCATTGTGTTTGTGTTGTCATAGTTGCAGTGGGGAGGTCGTAACCAAAAAGGGGCGGGAACAACAGCTGGTGAGGAGGTCGAGCAAGTAAACAGCTTCCTTTCACGTGCGGCTTTATGCTCCAAATACATGTCTGAAGGAGGTACCCATAAATCATATCACAAAATCAACACTGCATTTATTGTATCTAACTAATGCATTTGTCTGTCATAAGCTCGAACTGACATGCTGACCGTCCATGCGATTTGTTGGAACAAAAGAAAGAAAGACAATCTGGATCGGGCACTGGCCAAAAGATACACTACGGTACAAATCATATATATACCTCTTTGTTTGTGTTTATTTCTTATTGTCAAAGAACTATATTTATCTACATCAACAGACTTTGCAACGAATAGAGGTGGCTGCCAACAGTGTTGAGGAGTTTAAACAAGAGAAGGCACTGAGTCAAGACACAGTCCAGCAGTGGATGTTAGATGTACAGCAGTGGACTACATGTATGTTAAATCTTTGATATGTCAGTTAGTATGTTATTGTAACAGCATTGATAATTTTTAGGTACATCTCAGCCAAATGATTTCCAAGGTACAATAGAATCCTTGTATCTTGGAATCAAGCAACGAAAAACTCAGCTCTACAGACAGAATGGTGAGATGCCTTTATATTTTTACATTTGTGGGATGTTGTTTTCTGAGGTTTTGAGGTCTGCTCCGACCAATGCACCCACATTGCCTTTGTACAAATGTGGTTGGTGGTGGTCAGAGGGGTGGACAGGAAACATTGGCAGCCTTGTTTCTGTCAGTCTGTCCCAAGGTAGGCTAGTAGGGACCCTCTGCAAAAAAAATATTCCACGAACCCCACCAAAACACAGCAAAAATGTACAAATGTATTATTATATTATATTATATATATATAAATAAATAAATATATATATATATATATATATATATATATATATATATATATATATATATATATATATATTATTATATATTATTATATATATTATTATATATATATATATATATTATTATATTATTATTATTATTATTATTATTATTATTATATTTCCTTTTCCATTCCATGTACATTGGAAGAAATATTTAGAATATTTTGAACACATTAATTATTTGAATCGATCCATTACTTTGCTTTAATTTCTTTTTTTTTTTACAACATTCCAGATTCCAACAAAAGACGGCATCAGCTGCGGAAAAAGGTTGCTGATGAAAAGAAATCATTGGAACAAGCGATCTTGCATTACAATGAAAGTAATCCAGAATCAGAACAGCTCCCCTGTGCAGATGATGTTTTGGCTGAAGACAACTTCAAATGGCCATGGGAATGTAAGTGTATGTGTTTTGATATCACAAGTATCATCATCACCAATATCTTGATTGTGTGTAGTGGGATGGAAGTGGGTGGAATGGGGTATGAGTGTGACCATGTGTATGTAAGGAGAGAGGCACTTTGTGTTACATGAAATGTATGAAAAGGATTGTTTCTTTGATTGATTGATTCCTTTGTTATGACTTGCAGGTGACAGCAATATGACCATGAAAAAACAGCTGTATGACAAAGTGATGCTCCTCAGGCGGCTCAAGGAGGAAGAAGTAATTGTGCTTGAAGAGATGAAACAGCATGTCCAGTACTTGACCAGTGCGGTGGATGTTTTGAAATGCCTTTGTGATAACGAACTTTATCAAGGTCAGTTGTTAAGTTTATATATTTGACTTGATTTGATTGATGGATAGTTGTAAGAAAGAAGAATGGAAGAATGGAATAAATCCCCCCCCCCCCACACACAAATATATGAACAGCTGATTTCAGATACTCCATATTCTTCCATATTCCATATTATTCTAGGTCTGCTCCACCTAAAAGTTGGAGTAGGTGTTCATATGCTCAATTGCTTTAACCTTCTCATTTGCTTTAACGGACGATAGTCACAGAGATTTTTACATGATACTCTTTCTGTACACAGGCTACGCACTGACAGAGAGTGGTCGTGAGGGGCTTCAGTGTCTTCTCAGGCAAAGGCTTTCTGAAGTTCATACTCTGCTCATGAATGCCCGGTCAACTTATAAAAAAGTTTTGGGTCAGAATACGTCTTTTGACACTGACTTCGCTGACACTGATAAAGAAGACGACAGTACCAGTTGTTCCTCCTCTGATGAAGATGACAGTGCCTAAAATAAAAGGGTAAGAAAAAACTTTCAAAGGAGACTCTGTGACCAAGCCTCAAAGGCATTGACTACAATTTGAAAAGTGAAAAACACATGTTTTCAAAGACAATGAAAGGCAAAGCATTACTACCCAAGCATTATTACCCAAACCGCGACCAGCATGGCTTCACTGGCAAATTACACAAATCTGGTGATTTATTAAAAAAAAGAAAAATGCCTATACTTGCTACAGAGTCACTACAAATACTGACTCTTTGAACTGAACCGGGAGCAGGTCTGCAACCAAAGTCCTGATGTTGTCCTACACAGACCAGAACAGTTGGTTACAGTTCCCCCTTAAGAAACCACAACAGTGCACATGAAACCGTTTTGAAACAGGGGGTACTTGGAATTATTTGAGTGTGTAGTTTTTTAATATTATTTAATTGGATTATTAGTGACATGATTCCTTTTATTCTTTGCAATTCTTTCATGATTATTATTTCAAATTTTAGAAAAAAATGAAAGTAGGGGTTCAAATAACCCTAAAATTTGCTATAAAACGTATGTATTTCACACAAAAACTCCTAGATTGTACAACAGGTTAATCCTCCAGCCAGGTGTTTCTGACCATTAGCCCGGCTGCACACGCTGGCTTCTCACTGCTCCTACAGGTTTCCCCAGTGGCTTTAAGGATGGGTCAAATGCACACAGATTAAAAACGTATACTCTTAGCTTTACTTTCAATTGATAATTTTCTAAATAAATAAACCAATCATCCAAGCAAGGGAATAGTATAGGTTAGTGGTCATATTACAACCCTCTTGTTGGCCTCCTTCTTTTTTTAAGTACTTAAGTGTCCTTCACAGACTCATCCTTTCACTTGTTGCCATTCTGTTTTGCAGGAATGACATTGGACACTCAACCCTAGTGATACTTAAGGACCAAGGACCTCTCCACGCTGTCAATTGTTTGCATGTTTTTGGTGGAACCCAGGACAAATCTCCCTCTCCTCTACTTGATATACAATATACCATTTTTCGTTACCGGGTTGTGGGGGGCGCTGTTGGAGCTGCCCCAATCACATTGCACCAGCTCCTTATGGCTCCTCCTGCAAGTGTTGGGTCCACAGGAGGAGGACACAGAAGGACACAGAAGGATGATTCTAACCGGGACTGTTGGTCTCTCATGAGGGGCTTCTGAACCGCTCTTTGTCTGACCCGTCGCTTATAGGACTTGTTTGCCATGTGAGACCCTACCAGGGGTACGAAGCCCCCGACAACAGAGCTCCTGGGATCATTTGGGTGCTCAAACCCCTCCACCACGTAAAGGTGGCGGTTCCAGGAGGGGTTCTTTTTGATCATTTCACTATTGGGTCAAATGTAAATCACTTATTGAGCCCCTCTAATTCAGTCCTCATACACCTTCTTACCCTCTTAACCCCAACGTTAACTGAGCACATTTTCTCCAGTTTGACATTACCCAAGTCCTAAAGCTTCTGTAACAAAGTGTCAAAACAGCAACAAAAACCAGGATGAAAACACAAGTACAAAAGAGATAAAAAAGCAAAAGAGCAACAAAAACACAATAAACAAGCAACACAATCATGATTAAAAAGTGACGAAAAGTCCACCATAAAAACTGTGGTGAAGAAAGCTATTAAAACACAACAAAACAGACACAAAAACGAAATTCCAAAATGCGGCAAAAACAAAGGTCATTTTTGTAGGTCTTAGCTTTTAAATGAGATGTTACACTGGCGTTGCGGCTGTAAGCTTCAGGCGAGAAGCTTTGAGATTTGGGTAAAGCTGAACTGGAGAATATGCACTCTGTTAAGGGGGAGGGGATCTGTTTCAATCTGTTTTTAAAAAAAATATTTTTTGTGTGAAACAGGCACAGTACTCATTAACAAAGCAATAAAATTGTGATCAAAGAAGTTTGTATGTGTATTTATTCTACAGGAACAATATGTTTTATAAACAAGTACACAGACATAAAGGTTCTAAAGCAAGGGTCATCAACGTGGTGCCCATTGGGCCATGTCCAGAAGCCCTTGACACTTTTTCTAAGGTGTAAAACACTCCATTTTCTTTAATCTGATTCTTAAAAATGTAATAAGTTCTGTTCTTGTGACTCAGTACGACTTTAAAATACAGCTTTTCATATAATGTGGGGTCAGTATCCTATAAGTAAACAGTGTACATTTTAAGTCCTTAGGATTTGTTTTTAACTGGTAGTTCTCAAACAAGTCAATGTACTTGAAGTAGCCCTCGGCAGAAAAAAGGTTGGTGACCCCTGTTCTAGAGTAATCATCTGTAGTCAGTAGATGAAATGTAGGATGTGAAAACCCCTCTCTGCAGTGTTGAGTAGTCCACAGCTGAGCAGGAAATTTTAGTGATTTTGACGAAGCCTTTTGGATGAGAGCCGACAATGATTTGTTTTTCTTATCAATTAGCTAATAGACACTGGCCACTTTTTTCTGTAAGATAATAGCATTTTTGGCTAAAATACAGCACCAATTAGTTGAAATACTATTAATTTTGCACAGCTGACTTATCTTCAATCACTATTAAACAAAATATGATGGTTTAATTATAAACTTTGATAACTTTCTGTTTTGTCCATGTTGAACAGCTACAGGGTATGTAAAAGTATGTCTGGAAGGAGGCATCTGGGCTGAAGTAAAAAAAAAAAAAATTATAGTAGAGGCAATGTAAAGGCATTTTCTGAAAGCTTATGGTAAATGGAGTAAGATGATGTAATTGTAATGCCTGTAACCCACACCTGCTTTAAAATATTTAGGCTAAAGTACTGCATATGGGCAGTTTTTAAATGCACATTATACAAGAACCGTTATAGCTATCATCACAAACTAAATTTTGCTGGATCAGTTTTGACCTGATTGTTAATATAAGAGCACTTAAAACTAGGGGGCGCTGTAAATTATTTACATGACCAAAAAAATATTTATTAAACATGTTAAATGGTATGATATTAGCATGCCAATTACATATGTATTATATCATGTATTGACAATCAACATGGGTACAAATATTTGTTTTTAATAACTGTATTTTGAGAAAAAAAAAGCAAAAATAGAAAATTATCATAAATTACTACATTTCCCATGAAACCCTCTCTGCATCTGTAAGTCCATCGCCGCCATATTTGAAGTTCTGTAGTTGCCACATCAGGCTTGGACATTAGGGTTGTAAAATGAACAAAATCGAAATAAACCACCCACAAACTGTAGCGGAATTATTTATAACCTTTAGGAAATTTGAAAACCATGCTTACTTTACAGATAACTTTTGCCATTTTAATGTATCACATTATTTACTGTGAGCCGAGTGGGTGCACTATTGTGTTGATGCTAACTAGGGTTGACATCCTTAAACCTTGTGCGTTTAGACATCAAATAAACTAGCGGAACTACTTAATATCGATAAATTACTGAGGTAGACCTTAAAAATTTGGAAAATTATTTCGGATGGCTATTCAGTTTAACTTTTTCCACCACTACGTGGTTTCCTTGGTAACCAAACAAATGTCATGACCTTCAAACAGAAGTGAAATATGTATTTATTGTAATTCGTTGTAATTAATGTAATTAATAATTTTGAGAACGGTACCGTACATTTAATAAAAACTCTTCCCAAGTGTTGTTTTTTCATATTAACTTATAGTTTTTGTTTTGTTTTGTTAACCCGGAAACACTTACCGTCGTATATTGCATGCATTGACATTGCCAGATGTCGTAATGTTCAAAGAGATTTTTGTTAGTGTTTTGGAAGACTAGATAGTTGTTCTCTGATGGTTTAAATACATTGACCACGAAGCTTTCCCATTGCAATTCTTGAGCTATTTCATAAAGGTTGCATATATTGAGGTTATGAATATATAGCTGAGCATACATAGAAATGTAAGAAAATGTACATATTGCTTTCTGAAAAGTATATCAGTATGTATGTATGTATGCTCAGTTTCAGTGGTGTTGTGATTGGAGATAGCATAAGCCAGTGGTTGTCAACCTTTTAAGTAAAGGTGTTCGTGACCCCCCGCCCGGTTCACACAGTGAAAAATAGGAACATTGGCAAGCATAATTCTTAAAAAACAAAGAAAAAAACAAATGGCGAAATAAAAACTAAACTAAACTACAATCGAATAATAATAATAATTATACATTTTATTTATATTGCACTTTACATTTAAACGAAACCTCATAGTGCTACAACAGAAGATAAAAAATAATGGCCCTCTGGTAAAATTGCACACACATGGTACAATAAAACTTTAGATTACATGCTAATGAAAATATGTATACTTTATCTAAATGATCTGGCGACCCCCAAAATTTGTCTCGCGACCCCCTTGGGGGTCCCGACCCCCAGGTTGAGAACCACTGGCAAAAGCTATAGCCAAATAAATTACTTTGTCCTCAGTGATCAAGTTACAGTCAGTAATTATTCTTTAAACAATACAATATATATAGGCTGATCCATATGACATACTAGCTCGGTACATATCAGAGAAACAACATACTACTGATTGTATAATTATTAACTTTAAAAAATGTTTTATATATATATATTTTATTGAAAATCATGCACATAAACATTAAAAAAAAATCACAATTGCAAGAGGTTGAAGGCTTTCCACTGCCTTCACTTGCTTCAGTCAAGAGTCTCAAGTAGAATCAGACTTGCAGCTGTCGCTGTGTGTTTCTAATGATGCAAAATCATCTTCATTTATTATAGACTCTTTGCTGGTACAACCTGGAAAGAAGAAGAAAAAAATCTTGAAATATTAGTCAGTTTAAACAAAATACATTCTGTAAAAATGCACATTCTGATGACAAATTTTTCTTTACTGTTTGAAAGAGAAAATTCCAAAACATGAATACTCATGTAGCTGCTTTTGCCTTTGTTTGATTAGATTTTTAGAAGTATTTTAAGGTTGGACGTTTGAAAATGTAGCACAATTAAAAAAACGTTAACATTCCTTGTCTGATGAAGGGCGCTTAGCCCGAAACATCACGTTTTTGGTGTGAATAAACATTAAAAATTAAAATCTAATTATGTAGTTGTGCGGACTTCCTTCACTGCATTTGTAGAAGTTTTCATATACCTTTGCTTATAGTAAGTTTGGAAGATGATGACCAGTTGTTTCCACCATTAAGTGCTGGCATTTTTTAGCACTGGTTAATTTTTCAAAAAAGACATGCACTTATGCAACTACAAAGAAGCTCATCACTAACATGTAAATAACACACATTAATTTGATGTTATTGACAATAGATTTTAGACTATTTAGCCACCTGGTGGCAAATGTGTATCCTGATTTGTACCAAAATAGAGTGAATGCATCATTCTGAATGCTATTCTGTTTCAATGCTGTGACATCACTTGCAAGTCCTAGACTTGATTCCTGGAGGTGGGGCTGTTCTGTGTTACCCTGGCAAAAAACAGACTGCTGTGTGCACTCAAATCATTTTGAACTGCACAACAGCCTGGGGACCATGGCCGAAATGTTCTCTTTGATTTGGGAACCAACAGAATGAGGAGGGAGGGCAAGACTCTCAATTACATATTTTTAGAAACTTGCGCTCCCCTCTTACTGATGTGGAAATGACAAACCTGGAGCAACCTCATGCAGTACAGTAGAGAATCTAGTGGACAAACTCCAAATCCAATCTCCTCGATTCAGAAAAGACGTCTGCCTGTCGTTGCACACACAAAAAAAACATTCAATACTAATAATATGTTTACTGCAGATGACAAAACTTCTACTACTACGTGTGTTGTCTAATACAGCAATGACCGACAGATATCCTGCATCCAGTGGTTTAGGTAAAGATGGTCAGGTTCTTGGTTTAATCTTTGTTAGACATGCTTTAGTCTTGAATAAATCTGTTTAGACCCTAATGTAGAGGTTCAGGACTGGATCAGTCTTAGCATTATTAAAAAAATCCGAAATGAAATCCTGTCAACAAAACCTATATGAGTGGGATCCCCGTGTCGTCACGTACGAGGCAAGAAAAAGCTCTTCAAGCTCAGGAAAATCAGCTGTTTGACCACCAGTCACCAAAACATCTGGCGAAAATCGTGGAAATAAACAATAACAGCGATCCTCCCTATAAGGCTCTAGCAAAAAATATACTCACACGCAGCCTACAGCAAGTTATTTCCAGAGCATATGAAATACGACTGAAAAATCCACCTATGTTTAGGAAGCTGGTAAATGAACAGGACACGATTAAAAACAACTCACCTGTAACTCTGCAAAGCCGTGCGGCCCAGAGGTGGGTGCGCCACTAAAACGGGTCCGTGTGGAAATGTTATCATCCAGACTATAAATGTGCTTTTTGGGGGGGCTAACATTTCTGTAACGAAACACCTTCCCAATTAATATCACAGTCTTCACATAATAAATATGGATATGTGATAAGGAAAACGGTACCATACCCTTAATCCTTCAGGCAATGCAAGTGCATTAAGCAGTTTTTGTTTGGAGTCACAGTAAAAAATGTCCGTAGAGAAACGTGCAGCTTCAATTCATTTGCGCGGAACTGCAGTTTTGCCGCCGGAATTGTGAAGATCACTTCATCTTGAGGGGGAAAGAAGAAGGTATGGTATATTCTGTTATCACCGGTTATTTGCACATGACATTTGTCACACTAGGTTATTATTATATGTATTAAATAACACGCAACGTGTCTATTTAGCTGCGATCACAGAAAAGAAATGCCACCCGTGCTTTCTAAGAAATATTTGCAGACTCCTAATGTGCAATAGCCTAAATTAGCATAATCATTTTACAAAAGCACTAACAATACGGACCACAGGCTATCCTCAGCCCTATACACTTCATTGAATAAATTAATATTACTGTATTGCTGGAAAAATCTAATTAATAATAACAAGTACTAGCTAAACAATGACGCACACACGCACGCACACACACGCACACACACACACACACACACACACACACACACACACACACACACACACACACACACACACAAACACACGCACACACACGCACACACACACACTGTTATGACATCATGTGCACACCCTCTACAGCAAATTTCAGTTATATATTATCTTTGGTGTATTAAAGAACAAAAAATGACAACACTGTCCATTCAACATGTTTTTTTTACTCTTATTTACAGAGTCAATATGGCAACAGGTTCAACAATAAAAAAATGTGTGGAGTGCAAAGCATCCATGCATGTGGCAACAAAGGCATGCCCAGTGTGCCACACAGTTCAGCCACAAAAGCTAAGGCTGAAAAAAAGATTACAACGTTTTAAAAAAAAAGAAGACGACTGGGTCTGTAAGAAAAAAAAGAACGTCACTACAACCCATGTACTTGATGAGGCGTCTTTGATTGTAAGTGTGCAAGAATCAAAGTGTCATTTATAAAGTTCATCTTTTGTTGTTGTTGTTTTGTTTTGTATTTTTCAGGTGGAAAAGTTAAATGCCCTGGGCTGTAGGGCTGTATTGTTGCTCGCCAGACGCACACGAAATGACTCCAATTGGAAGGCGTCATTAATTCGCTCGCAGTGGAATCCATCCGAACAGGCCAATAAGTGTCTTGACAGGATTAAGGCCCTATTTAAAGTACTTGTTGATTGTAAGAATATGAATACAACCTTTTTTTGTTTATTGTTATTGAAAAGCATTTTTTACAATCACATTTTTATGTTAAGATTGGGGCACCAATGCTTCATCACCATCCAAAAGTGCCGCTATGCAGCCTCCTGTCATGGTGGCCATGTCGGCTCCTGGCCCAGCTCATACTGATGTGACTCCTCCAGCCAAGGCAGCTTCACCTGGCCCAGCTCATGCTGATGCGACTCCTCCAGCCAAGGCAGCTTCACCTGGCCCAGCTCATGCTGATGCGACTCCTCCAGCCAAGGCAGCTTCACCTGGCCCAGCTCATGCTGATGCGACTCCTCCAGCCAAGGCAGCTTCACCTGGCCCAGCTCATGCTGATGTGACTCCTCCAGCCAAGGCAGCTTCACCTGGCCCAGCTCATGCTGATGCGACTCCTCCAGCCAAGGCAGCTTCACCTGGCCCAGCTCATGCTGATGCGACTCCTCCAGCCAAGGCAGCTTCACCTGGCCCAGCTCATGCTGATGCGACTCCTCCAGCCAAGGCAGCTTCACCTGGCCCAGCTCATGCTGATGTGACTCCTCCAGCCAAGGCAGCTTCACCTGGCCCAGCTCATGCTGATGCGACTCCTCCAGCCAAGGCAGCTTCACCTGGCCCAGCTCATGCTGATGCGACTCCTCCAGCAATGGTCACAATTTCTGGTAATTTCTGTGAATTATGACTGTTTTAAATTACCAATTGCAATGTCCTATCAATTATATGGTTAGGAATGCTCAAATAAACCAAACGAAATTCTAACTAATAACAGCCCAGATATAAAAGCCACCTCCTGCACCCTTAATACATCCATAGGTAGATCTCGAGTCTTGGCCAGTGAGCTGACGTAATCACATGGATTAATTCTGAAATAGAATACCATGTTAAATTCTTTATCTATTTATATATTTTCACATCCATTTTCTCAACAGTTTGTGCTCCAAAGACGCGGGCAAAAAAGAAAAGAGTGCGATCTGCCAACACTGCTGCGCAGTCTTCTCCTGCTACAATGGTGAACGAAGAAGGTATTTTTCATGTGCAAGCTCTGTTGTAGCCTGGCAAGCCATTAAAAACAAAACATTAAATGTGCCATCAAGTTAAACACTAACATAAATCTGTATATTTATTGGAAATTAATTAATATTACATCTATTTTCTCAACAGTTTGTGCTCCAAAGATGCTAGCCAAAAACAGAAGAGTGCGATCTGCCAACACTGCTGCGCAGTCTTCCCCTGCTACAATGGTGACCGAAGAAGGTATATTTCATGTGCAAGCTCTGTTGTAGCCTGGCAAGCCATTAAAAACAAAACATTAAGTGTGCCATCCAGTTAAACACAATTAATATTATCTATTAATCTCTATATTTGCTATCCCTTAACATTAAATGTATTCTGTCAACAGTTTGTGTTCCTAAAAAGCGGGCAAAAATTAAAAAAATACAATCAGTGAGTGCTACAACGCCACCTTCTCCTGCTACAATGGTGACCAAAGAAGGTATTTTAGATAGATAGGTCTAAGAAGTCTTAGCGGACTGGTTTAGAGTGTCTTCATTCTTGCTAATTCCAATTTCAACATCTTTGTATTTAGCCTTTTAAATGTTAAATGTTGAATAGATACAAAGGAATGCCTTCTTTTCTTTTCAGAGTGCAGTCACAAATATAGTGGGGAGTTCTACCCAGTGAAAAGGGTTTTGAAGCGGAAGAAAAATAAGGTTTGATTCATGTTTCAACTATTAAGTTAATATTAATAAATTTACTACAAATAAAGTGTTTGTGAGTTTGACCACAGAGAAAGCACATTAACCAGATGTATAATGTTGTTAATCATTGTAAACGATTGGATACTAAAACGAAACACTATAAATTACATTGTTTTTTGTATATTGCATGCACATTAGTAGTTAACCAGTAATTGGCCATAATAACCCATTTCTTTTTCTGTTTGATCCCCCTCCCTAACCTCAGGGACATCAAATGGAATTGGTTGAGTGGGAACCCTGCCAAATGTGGTATGTGACATCAGATTGAGATTTACATAATACAAGTGCAAACTTTTGTTTGTGTTCCTTTGCAACGTTTGGGTAAATGAAGCAAATTAAAAAAGGAAGCTCCAAGTACAGAGATAATACTGATCCAGCATGTCATATGATTTGTATACAAATTAAGTGCCCTTAAGGTGCATTATAGTTGGTAAAAACATTCCCATCCTTTTAGTTCAACAAGGACTTTCGGAGCAGCACAGAGAACGCCATGATAAATGTAATGAAATGCTAAGGCTGTGATTGTCTCCTGTACAGTTTCACACACTGAGCTTGACATTTTGAAATAATACTTGTCTTTTTAACCAGACTTTAGAGCCAAGCAGCAAAACAGAAAATTGTATTTATTTTTTGAGGAAATAATTGTCTATCTTTTGTTATGATCACAACCCAACAACACAAAATATTATGTATTCGTAAGTAGTAGCAAAAAGGGTAACTATATGGGTATCAGATCACCAGCATAATACATTCCTGCAATTTTAAGTGTGACATGGATTTGACAGGTGCTGTTTCAATAATTGGATTTTAATTCAATTGATCTAGTGACCCTTAAATTGTCTCACAAATCCCATTAAGGATCTACACTTCATATTAACAACAAGTGGTCTACTTTCAACACGTAGTGTTACATAATGGAAAATTTGAAGATAAGATTTTTTTATCTGAGTTATGATGCAATGCTTGAACAATACTTTTTTTCCCCGAGACCTATACTAAAAAATGTGTCATCTACTAGAACCATAAAACAGAACAATAATGTTGTTGTTTTTTCCATTAATTACTTTTTTTATTGTATCATTTATTTGAGCTTAAACAACCATGTCACTTCCTTTAATGCGGTCCTTGGACCCAACAGGCATCAAAACCTTTTTTGCAGCACCTCTTTCCAATACTTATATTATTTTAATAGCAGTCTTACCTAAATAAAATGTGTTCAATACTATAATGGTATAGTTTACCTGAGGTGTGTAATTTTATGTAGCATTTTATAAAAATTGCGTGTGTATAAAAGCTTGCTTTGTTTCATTATACTGCATTACAACTATGTACAGGACTAAATGTAATATTTTCTTTTCTCTTTATAGTGGGAAGAAGTGGCCATTCGAATGGATTAAGCACAAAGTCAAGGATTCCAACACCACATCCAATCAATGCATTGGTTAAACGTTTTTGATTTGTTTAATTATATATTTGAAATTCTGGTTAAAAGTATGGATCTACACCATTTACTTTGATTGTTATGTATTGTTGATTGTTCTTGTTATTAATAAAATAAAAATAAATATGTGAAAAGCATTCTATACATCTGTCAATTGGTGTGTGTGTGTGTGTGTGTGTTTTTTACTTTTTATTGTAGGATAGATTAGTTATAGATTTCACACATTATTTTCCCATTCGCGCATTTGATATACAAATAACCTACACATGGGGGCGCTGTGTGGCCAGAGGGACCAAAATTACGATTATTATTATTATTATTATTATTATTACATATTTTGATGTCTAAACGCTCGTCCAAGTTTGGATTTTGATCAACAGTATAAGTGGACAGGTTTGAACAGAAATCTGGAATTAAAGTTGCGCGTATCCAGGGTGACGCACATCGATCACGTGACCCAACATGAAGCACGAGTTTTGAACTGCTGCACAGCGAAACTGTTGTTTTGTTAATATCCACTCTGCTTAAATGGCTCTATCACGTTGTTGGATTCAGTTTCACAATTTCTGGATTGATGGCTTAGATGTGTGGCGGTATAAGGCCTCTCTGCTGTGCATTGGAGCATTGGAGCAGCATTGTTTTGGATATGAACTACAAGTGGACGTGATGATGGCCAAGAAAACATCGGATTTTTCTGCAGGATTCTGCTTGAGCGCACTCATTCGGCTTGACATCTAGGGTGAGTTCCCTCATGTGTGCAAGTTTAAACGTAAATTTGCTGGTGTAATAATGAGTTAATCAGGAGTCTGTTGTAGCTGTTTTGGTGTCCTTAGGTTACTTGCGCGTTACGCGTTACGCACAGCTGAGCCAAACTCGTGGCACGCAAGCACATTGGTTTGACCGCTATTATTATAATTTATTAATCTTTTTATTGGCGTTGCACTGGTCTGAAGCACCAGAGAGGCATGTGTGCACCTGCAAACTGTCAGGTTTACTGTTAACGTGGCTGTACTAACCTGGCTAACGCCAGACTGCTGTGTGCGCTCCAATCATTTCGAACCGCACTTGTGATTTTAGTCTGGCGTTAGCTATAAAAATATATCACTACAATTTGCTTTTTAATTCAGGAACCATCAGCGTTTTTTTTTCTTTTTTAAAAGGGAAACAATTTGTGTTTCAATACGAGACGCGCAGATGTGTAAATTTTGCGACAATTACACATTTCTGCAGGCGAGACACAAATGATCAATGTAACTCGTAAATCCAAGCACGTGAAATACAAATACACAAAAATAATGATTCAAAGTTACACATTTCTCACTAGATGTTTGATTATATGTGCAATTAAGTGGCTAAATTAGCTATAATATTGCATTATGTCCCCCAAAAAGTCTAAAAGTCCGCCATTTTTTATTTCCAAACGACGGAAGTAGTTGTTAGTCACGTGACCCCAATACAAATTGATGGAGGAGTTAATTGCGACTATTCCACAAATGAAAAGCTTAAAGTGTGAGATAGTTCACATTTTGGTGTGTGGACCACTGTCACATTGTCACAGTCTCGTGTGAGACTGGGTTGCCTGATGACACCAGGCCAATAGATGCACTTTTTAACTGCATTTTAGAATCAAATCCTGGATGGCAGAAAACTTTCTCCAGCTTAACCAGGACAAAACTGAAATGTTAATCATCGGCCCAGAGAGAGAGACTTTTACCCAAACTACAGTCACTGTCTGTTAATCCTTCCTCACAGGTGAAGAACCTGGGTGTGATTTTTTTACTCTGAGCTGACTTATATTCCACACATTAAGAATATCACAAAGATAGGTTTTTACCATCTAAAGAACATAGCCAGGGTCCGCCCCATTCTCTCTCGGGCCAACACGGAGACGCTCATGCATGCTTTTTTCACCAGTCGTATCGACTACTGTAATGCCCTGCTTTCTGGTCTTCCCAAAAAGAGGATCTCAGGTTTACAACTTTTACAAAATTCAGCAGCTCGTGTCCTGACGAAGACCAGGAGGCGGGACCACATTACACCGGTTTTAGAATCGCTGCATTGGCCCCGTGTGTATCAGGATCGATTTTAAAGTTCTTTTAATGGTTTTTAAATGTCTTTATGGTCTTGGTCCTTCTTATCTATCATAACTGCTTTTACCTTATGAACCTTCACGGCCCCTTCGCTCCTCCGGCAGGGGTCTCCTAGTTATTCCTAAAGTCAACAAAAAGACTCATGGTGAGGCGTCTTTCCAATATTATGGCCCTCGCCTCTGGAGCCACCTGAGGAGGAGCTCAGGGCTGCAGAGAACGAGAATGTTTTTAAGAGCAGCTCAAGACCCACCTTTTTAGCTTAGCTTTTAACTGACCAATCTATTTATTTCATCCTAATATATAAAATATATATATGGGAGGTTGTGCCAGGCGTATTGTTTTAAATGTTGCAATCTGTAAAGCCCTTTGTGATACCTTTCGGTGGTCTGAGGGGCTGATGGCGCAGACTGGTTGCCTCGCTTCCGTCAGTCTACCCCAGGGCAGCTGTGGCTACAATAGTGGCTTGCCACCACCAAGCATGGAGTGAATGAATAATGCAATGTAAAGTGTCTTTGAGTGTATAGAAAAGTGCTATATAAAACCAATGTATTATTTTTATTATTATTATTTAAGATAAATATTGACAGAAATGTACCCTGGAAAAGGCTCAAGGTCCATTGAAAAGTGACCCAAAAGACCCGACCCACCAGTTGAGAACCAAATTTGACTCCATTCGCCTGCTTAATTTTTCCAAATTTTAAGAACTGATAAATGCACTGATTTTTTTGCATTTGAGGCAAAGGACACAAGTTCATTTTGTATAAAATGTACAATTTAGTTTCCCAGCAGTCCGGATAGAAGAGGCCTATGTTGTGACCCATTTCTTACAGTGTGTGTGATTTGGGACCATGATGGTAAAGTGTTCCTTGAGGTGGTCTCCCTCATCAGATCATGACTGTTGTAAATCGTTCTTTGTTTAAACAGAGTGAAGGAACACGCTCGTCATCCTTTGACAGAACCAGTAATGACGGTGTTTCTCATGATGGAAGTGGTCGTGCGCCGTTAGCCCCCGGTGCGAGGGGGAGGGGGGCGGCGGGGGCGGCCGTCACGCTCGCGCCACCTCTCTTTTCTAAACAGCCCTGACGTCACCTCTCCAAAGTCCTTAAAAGTGGTCCGCGCGCTCCTCGGCTCGTACAACGGGCTGGCGTTCAGTAAACCCACCACCCCGCCGTCAAGGAAGAGCCAACCCACCGCCCACTGCGCCCGCGCTGCCCGAGGAGAGCGCCAGCTCCGGAGCGACACACCGTGAGGCTCTTCACCCGTGCGTAAAGTCTCTCCAACCGGACAATACGGACTCCACCGGGCTCGAGGCGCAGCAAGTACGATCTTAGAGGTGAGCTTGGGACTCATGCCAAAACTCTTTCTTTCTGCGTTAATCCTGGTGCGCTGTAGAGAGGGGGAAAGTCAAAGAAAAGTGGCTCAGGCTTTGGGAGAAATGTGAAATAATGATGTTTGTATTAAGACGTTAATCCTTTGTTAAAACACACACACAGATGCGTTAGTGTGATTTTTGATGCAGAGATTCTTCATTTAATTCATTGACACTGAAGTGTTTTTTTTACAACATAAATATGGCTTGTCAGATGTGGCACCCACCTGCGGCTGTGCACCCTGACCCTAACCTGTTCTAATCTAACTTTGAATCTATATCACATCATATTGTGTTTAACTGGATACTAGAGAAAACACTTCCATTTATCAAATGCGTTATGTTGTTTTTTTCCTGATTTGTTGGGCGCGGTTTCCTTCTTTATGTTCCGTGATTCTCCAATAAAAGGCCATTATTGTGATGAACAAAGACAAGCACAAAAGAGCCTCTGATGAGCGTCGTGTGTGACAGACGGGATTCTGACAGAGCAAAGTCGACATGAAAATAACAGACTGCGCTCCAGCCAGCAGCTCCACAATACACGCCATACACGCCACATACACCACACACGCAATACATGCCATACACGCCACACACACCACATACACAATACACGCAGTACACGCAATACACGCCACACGCCATACACACTACATACACCACATACACCACACACGCAATACACACCACATACACCACGTACACCACACACGCCATACACGCCACACGCCATACACACCACATACACCACACACGCCGTACATGCCATACACACCATACAACCAACAACAGGCCAGAAAGCATCTTTCATGTTGAGCATTCTTTTGCTTTTTTTGCTTTTTTCTTTCAAATCACTGTGGTAAAGTATTTTGCAGACTTATACAACTGGCCAATTATTGTTATATTCATTTTTTTTTCCTGGACATTTTGCCCATTTTCCATGTTTGGTCTAGGAATCAAACTCAGGACCCTCACTGAGCAGACGATGCTCTGAACGGTCGCAGGGGGGCTGCGCGGCTTCTGGAAACCACATTCGTATCATTTCTTAATGATGTCTGTGTTTGTCCCGGTGCAGATGGCCCTGGTCCAGAGCAGAGCCGTGTGGACGCTGGTGCTCCTCTCCGGCCTGTCCCTGCTCACCTCCTCCTCCGCTGACTGTGGCCCGGAGTGCGCCCGCTGTGTCTACGGTCTCCTGGGGCAGCAGTCGGCCCTGCCCCCTCTGGTGAGTCCCACACCGCCGCAGCCAGTCCCCGTCAGAGCTCCTCCTGCTCTGAACACACCGGGCAACTATGGGACGTAGGAGGGGTTAGAGCCACTATGATATTTCAATCAAATCCAAGATAATAAGTCAGTTTCCTCTTTTGTGCATCTGTACAAATGCAGACAGCCTTGGGTGAGCTAAACCGTGTGTATTTGACATCGTCAGGGCGCTCACGTCACACATTGTCCATGTGACGCACACATTTCACCTTTTAAAAGTAAAGAATGTATGTGTTTGTCGACTTATGCCCTTAAGGACCTATGCCAGACAATGAAAGAGGAAACCACTCAATTAAAATGTTGGTTGAGGTACAAAGTCATCCCCGATCTTCCTCACATATTTGTAGCATCCCAGTTCTTCACAGGAACATGTTTATAGGCACATTTCACGGTCACTTACACAAAAATGCAAGAAAACTAGTTCATAAAATTCATGAAACACCGGGGTAGGCACCATCAGATCAAATACCTGTTAAAGTTCTTTAAAAATGCAGAAATACTGTCAGTATTTCTTACATTTCCTAGCAGAACATCCCACTACGTCATACATAATGTAAACCTCTTCAACACAGCCATTTGCTGCAGCGCCGTCGAACATGCTCTGCCTTTCATCAACCTTTTACTCAAAACAAAGTTCATGACAAGGGTCAGTTAATCCAATCTACTGCCTTTGGAAAAGGCACCATGAAATTGTCCATTAGTTTGACATTATATTCGTGTATAGAGACGCCTTTGAGTCTCTTTCAGGGAAACTAAAGTCTTGATGTCTGTGTAGTTCAAATGAGTGCTCCCTGTGAGTATCATGACAGCAAACGCATTGTTGCCATCTGCACTTTATTGTCCATTACGCACAGTCTTAACAAGAGCACGTCTCCACAGTGACATTACTAAAGTTCAGTCTTGTCTGCAGCTGTGAGCCAACTATTACCAAAGCTCATTAGAGTGAATGGGGTGTCACAGGCGCCACTTAATGCACCTGTTACATTTGGACGGGTTTACAATACGGCAAACCTCACCCTGGGAACACTCTGGGTTAGGCCCAACTCCAGTGCAGTCGAAGTACAGTGGTTAGTGCTTCTTTTTTATAGCTCATTTCAAGTCATTCCCACCAGTGCCATGGGAGGGCGCTGCTCTTCTGACGTTCGTCCTCATGTGTGTCTGTCCAGGTCAGACCATGTGCAGGCTCAGTGATCTGATCCGTAGGTAAGGGTCAGTGTGTTGAAATGTGTCTGTGTGCAGGCCTGCTCCCTGGAGTGCGGTGGCGCGCTGGACGCTCAGACTCTGCGTTCGTGTGGGGAAACACTGATGGAGAATGACAGCCAGCTCCCCCTAGAGGACAGCCCACCAGAGGAGACCTCAGACCCTAAAGACGAAGAAGACACACCCGAGCACCTCTTAGCCAAGAAATACGGCGGCTTCATGAAGCGCTACGGTGGCTTCATGGCACGGCGTTCTCCCTCCGCACCAGAAGGGGGCGCAGAGGAGACCGCGAGCACTGACGGCCAGGAAAACATCCGCAATGAAATCCTCAGAATCCTGAACGCAGCCACGGCACGTGGAGAGAGCGGCGCAGAGGCAGTCAAACGCTACGGCGGCTTCATGCGGAGGGGCGGGGCCGACACACAGGGCGACGCCCTGGAGGCCCTTCTGGGGCGGGGCCTGGAGAAGCGCTATGGCGGCTTCATGCGGCGCGTGGGCCGGCCTGAATGGCTGGTGGACGGCGGCAAGAGCGGAGTGTTCAAGCGCGCCTGGGAGAGCGGCAGCCCACTACACAAGCGCTACGGCGGCTTCATGGACTAAAACAACCTCTTCCACTCACACACACGAGCCGGGGCCGCTGCCGCCAAACCTCTCCCCAGTCTAACACCGTCACTACAGTCACTGCCTGAGCCTCGTCCGGTCTGCTAAACATTACTGACATGAACTTTAATACTCATCATCAAAGATGGGCTGTTTCATTTCCTGTCTAAACTTGGTCCTGTAGGTCAGCACTGTAGAGTTAACTATCTTACAAAGTCCAAAGGCAGCGGATAACCAGCAGAGGGCAGCAGATAGTTTGACTTGTGTTTCCTCTGACTACCTTCTTCTGCTGAAGTATTTACTGAATCATGTTCTGACCTAAACTGCATTTAGCACAACACCATTGATCTGTTGGTAAGTAAAAATGGCGGCTCGCATACTGTTTTTAGCACTAGGATTCCCTCCTCATGACTGCTGGGTCAATCCATTCAAACACAGAATTATCTGAAGTTATGAAACATGAAATATTACTGCTGAAGTGATTTCCCCTAAAGTCATGCACTGAGCTGTTTACAGTGTGTTAGCCTTGAGCTTGAATGTAACCCAACAGTTGCTAAAACAGTGTCTGGATCTCTGGATTCAGGGTCCTGTGAGTGTTCTCGTCACACACATGTTCACGTCCTGCTTCATGTGCTGCTAACCGGCTGAAGGTGCGTTGGTGGCAGCGGCCGCTCCTCTGTCCACACTCTGCCGTGTGCTTTGTTCTCGTGCCTCTCATCACTCCAAGTGGTCGGAAACACTATTACTCACCACGTGTCCACATAACAAATCATATTTTGGCTAATGTTTTTGCTCTGTTATCATTTTTCATTGTGATATTATTTAATAAAATGTTCTGTTGATTGAGAGGATATCCATGTTGTCTTGTTTGAAACATTAGCCTTTATTCTACTGTACATGAGTGTGTACATTTAACCAGGTGAATGCAGGTCTCGTTCACACTTTTAACGTCAAGTACCACCTCCTGAAATATCAGCACCAGCAGGCTTAGATCAAGACCCTTTCAGGAGCAAGCTGAGTCTAAAAAGGGTTCGAAATGTGAATTTATTGGACTAAACAACAATAGATGTAAATAAGGTGACCACCTGTCCCTCCTTTTCGTCACACCTCACAGCCATTTAGATCTTTGTCCCCTGTCCCACCTATTTAGATAATGTCCCACTTTTTCAATCAAGTTAGACTTAAATGAGAATGACACATTATCTATCAGTGCTTCCCATGATTTTGAAGTCATTAAAGGAATTGTTTTTCTGGATACTTTTACTGCAAAGTGCCCATAATGGTCCTGATGAAAGTAAACAAGAGGTGCTACATGAAACGAGGAAGGGACAAACGAGGAGGTATCCGGGGAAGACTCATAGCCAAGCCACACATGCCTCTATCCCTACTATTGTTCTGGCTAATGTACGTTCACTGGAGAATAAAACAGATTAACTGCTAAGCTCTCCCCAGAAGAAGGTGGAAGACAGTTGTGACGCGGAGGGAGCTGCGCAGGAGGTAGAGGAACGAGCTGACCAGTGCAGGACACCACGCTCTGAAACAGGGACGGTGCACCGTTTCAGAGGATCAGAGGAGACAGAGGGCAGCCAGCTGAGTCATGTGGTTCAGTCGCAATAGTTTATTTTACATGGATGGGAGAGAGAGTGAATGGTTGGTGGTGGAGGGAGGGGCTGATGGCGCAGACTGGTTGCCTCGGTTCTGTCAGTCTACCCGAGGGCAGCTGTGGCTACAATAGTAGCTTACCACCACCAAGTATGGTGTGAATAACTAATGCACAAAATTGTAAAGCAACGTTGAGAGGTTGACAGGTTAAAATCACATCAGTCTCATTATAGTGGATTGGGCTAAAGCTCCTGGACTCAGAAGTGGAGCGATGACATCATCACTTAACAAACGTATGGAAAGGTTTTGACATTTTTGGGGATTTTAAAATATAATTCAAAAGAAAACGAGTAATGAGAATGAAGCAGGACATTTCATCTGTCGACCCACACAGCCATAAGTCAGTTACTTAAAAGATGACCTTTAAAAGTTCATGCGTGAAATAAAAAGTGTTTTTATAAGATCAAACTCCTGTCAGTGCAGGACGTTCCTCTGGTGCAGCAGTGTGCACCATGTGGAGACGCCTGAGCTCCGCCTGTAGAGATCACGTCCATCATCAGCTCCGCTCTTCGCCCTTTGTTCACTTCAGGATGCTCGGCTTCTTCCTCTGCTCTTCAGCCAGAGCTCTATTGGCGGAGTCGGACTGGATGGATTCTTTTGCTTTGAACAGGGCAAGAAATATTTATTTATACAAAAGAGGCAAGTCAACATTAATTATACCATTTCATACACGAGGCAACTCAATGTGCCAGAGAAAAGCAAACCTGCTACATTCAAAATATATAGTATGATATTCATTTTGTACAAAGATAATGTACAATGCAGAGCAGACCTAAGTCCATTGATCTTAGCGTCTTCTATGGTTTATATTTTACAAACATTTCATTTTACTCTCCCATTCACTCATTCTGTGACTTATGCACCAGATACATCATCAATCCGATATATGGATTTTGGAGGATCGGTGTTATACGTCCAGTCCTGGACATAACGCTGAGTCCTCGAGCCTCAACGGATACAAAACGCTGAGGCTATATAACGAAAGAAGACCTCATAAATGAGCTTCTCCTGTATCATAAGCGTTTTATTCTGGATATATTTTTTTAACTGATAGAATGCCGTCTTCGACACAGATTCGATTTGGATATTGAATGTCAGATCGGGCTCTTTCGGACACGGTCTTTAGTTTTTATTAAAGACGCTGCCTCAAGATGTTTACACGCAAACATCATTACACTGGATCGTTCTTACCTTGGTTTGATTGAACTTCTCTGCTGAATCATTATGTTGGATCTGATTCTAAAGCACCCAGTTTAAGCTTCACATGCACACCCTCCTATAATTGCTTTCCGTCCTCATCATCATATAAAAATCCTATAACATTCCCATTATTATATTATTTTTATGGAGAGGCAGGAATCAATAGTGTCCGACATTTCAGAGCTCCAGCAGTTTGATTGGATATGGTTCATAAAGTTCAAATGGACTTTCTCTCCTACATGTTTCCTGCTTAGTTGATCAAATACCACACGTTTATTATAATAAAGATGCGTAAGGACTTTACGACTGTGAATGAGACGGTGGTTCCCGGAGCAAAGACGCGAGTCGTGACTGAGCTGGGTTAGACAAAAAAAGAGAGACTTTTTTTGTCTGTGTCTGAGTCTGTGTTTCTGATGGGCTGTGGGAGTGAGTTCCAGAGGGTGGGGGCGGCAATGGCAAAGTCTCGGTCCCCCAAAGTCCGGAGTTGAGTGCGGGTGATGGGAGTGAGGCGGTCGGAGGCGGTCAGAGGCGGTCGGAGGCGGTCGGAGGCGGTCGGAGGCGGTCGGAGGCGGTCGGAGGCGGTCGGAGGCGGTCTGAGGCGGTCGGAGTCGGCTGGGTTGGTGTTGTTGCAGGACTTGCACTTTGCACTTTGCTACTCCACACATATCGGAGTAACTTTGGCCACTTCTTTTTCTACTGCCGCAGCGCTCCGATCTGTATTTGGATTGTGTCAAGTCACAGATCAAACACTGAATTGACCTCTGCATTTTCAAAGTCACACTTTTTTTTATAGTTTGGCAGGGTCTTATACACCGGAGCGATTAATACGTGATTGTTTTTCCTTTTTTTATTCAAATATATAATTTCACATGCCGCTAGAGGGCACTGCAGGCTAATCAAGCTGCAAAAAGAAAGTTTGGAGTGAGTGAGACGCGGAGGTTACTCTTAGAAGAAAAAAGAACAAAGCTAATCACGGGCTAAAAGCTCGAGCCACAGCCAGAGGAACGAGTTTGCAAATGAGAGCTTGAAAAACATGCTGCCGGGAGAGGCTTGTCAACGGTGCAGTGGTATGTTCCTTATGCTTTAGTTATCTGAACTGTTTATGTGACGTTATCATACCAGACACCTATTCAGTTTGTTGTTTAATGTGCTACGTTTGCAAACCGTCCGCTTATTCAGCCTGTTGTTTTATCTCTTTAGGCATTTTATGGCTAGTGCGTCTTATACTCCGGAGCGACTTATATATGTCGTTTTCTTCTACATTAGGCATATTGTGGCTGGAGCAACTTATAGTCCGGAAAATACATTTTGCCGAACGATGTGATATCGATACCTTTTATTCCAATATGGCTACTATTTTAATGACATCATGCATACTAATGAAAGCGCGGCGAGCTGTACATGTGCTAACAAGTGAGAACGGCCACAGGTTGGGATAAACGTCTGTGAACCATCAGTGTTTTCCTGACAGGGGAATCACAGTCTATAGAGGGCAGGGGTATAGGCAAGTTTGCTTGGTGGAGGGACGATATTGTAAAAAGACCAAGGGCTGAACCTGAAACTTTTAGCCAAAAGTAAAGCACCATTTCCTACAATTGCCAGTGCTATGCATAATATATGACCTAATTTGGTGTTCTGTTTGGAAAGTTTTAAGTAATTGACAGTGTTTCTCACATGTTTACAGTACCCCCTGCCTTAACCAAATACACTGTGTTCCAAATGATTATGCAAATGACATTTTTGTCTGATTTTCTAAACTGTCAACTCAAATGAGAGTCAGCATAATTTTCAAGTCTTAACTGGTTGAGGATCATTTAAATGTGGTTGAAAAAATCTCCCAGTGATAACTTTTTCAAAAATAAACAGTAAAAAAAAATTCAAATGTTCCAAATTATTATGCAACTCATCGTTTCAATACATTTTAAAGCTTGTAATTAACTGAAAATGGTCATTTGTTGAATTTGTAGCATTAGGAGGTCATATTTACTGAAATCAAAAGCTATTTCAATCAACAAGCAGCCTCAAAATTCTTAAATCCATTAAACTTGTGAGTTTTATGACAGTTTCTACTTGAATTTCTTTGCAGGATGTTAGAATAGCCTCCCAGAGCTGCTGTTTGGATGAAAACTGCCTCCCACCCCAGATTTTTTTTTGGTTGAGGCTCCAAAGGTTCTCAATAGGGCTGAGGTCAGGGGAGGAGGGGGTCCACATCATGAGTTTCTCTCCTTTTATGCCCATAGCAGCCAGTGATGCAGAGGTATTCTTTACAGCAGGACATGGTGCGTTGTCATAATGAAGATGATTTTGTTAGGGAAAACACGGCTCTTCTTTTTGTACCATAGAAGAAAATGGTCAGTCAGAAACTCCACATATTTTTCAAAGGTCATTTTCACACCTTCAGGGACCCTAAAGGGGCCGACCAGCTCTCTCCCCATGATTCTGGCCCAAAACATGACTCCGCCCCCTCCTTACTGACGTCACAGCCTTGTTGGGACATTGTGGTCATTCACCAACTATCCACTACTCCATTGATTTGACCATCCAGGGTTTCACGGCCTCATCAGTGAACAAGACTGTTTGAAAATGAGTCCTCATGTATTTCTGAGCCACTGCAGCCGTTTCTGTTCATCAGCTTCAATGAACCATTTAGGGGAGGCCGGATAGAAGGTTTTTGCACAACTGCCTACACCTGTTCGGGAGACTCCAGAGGCACCAGCCGCTTCAAATACCTGTATGCTGCTTTGTAGCCGCTGTTCTATTCATCTGATGTATTTGTATTTGGCAGAAACTGTCCTCATTGTGCCTTTATCTGCACAAACCCGAGTGTGCTCTGAATTAGTCACAAATCTCTTAATAATACAATGATTAAGCTTAATCTTTCAAGAAATATCGAAGGTTTTCATACCTAGACCAAGGCGTTCAACTATTTCACACTTTTCATCAGCAGAGAGATCCTTTTTCTTTCCCATATTGCTTGAAAATGATGATCTGCTTAATAATGTGGAACATCCTTTTGCAGTAGTTTTTCCCTTAACTGGACTTAACCTGAAAACTAATCATCCCAGGTCTCTGAGATTAATGTCAGTGATTCAAAGAGCCCTGAGACACAATACCATCCATGAGTTTCATCAATTTTTCTTTTTTTACCTTCTTGACACAAAAATACAATTTGCATAATAATTTGGAACGGAGTGTACACAAAAAACCAAAAAGTTACAAAAACAAAACAAAAAAGTGAATCAAAAATCGTAGATCAGTTTTGTCAGTTTAGCTTTTAAATGAGGCGTTACACCTATTAGATTAGGGCAAAGCAGAACTGGAGAAAATGTGCTTGTTTAGGTTAAACTCTAAAACGATTAAAGCACCTCTGATTTCTATAATAATAATTCTCAAAATCATCTTGAGGGCCAAAGGTTCTATGCTGGAGGGCCGGATTTGGCCTCCGGGCCTGACGTTGCCTACCCCTTATATAGGGGTAGGTATTGATGCTAATGTGGCTAGTGCTAACGTCCGCTCACTAATGCTAATGTGGCTAGTGCTAACGTCCGCTCACTAATGCTAATGTGGCTAGTGCTAACCTCCGCTCACTAATGCTAATGTGGCTAGTGCTAACATACGCTCACTAATGCTAATGTGGCTAGTGCTAACCTCCACTCACTAATGCTAATGTGGCTAGTGCTAACGTCCGCTCACTAATGCTAATGTGGCTAGTGCTAACCTCCGCTCACTAATGCTAATGTGGCTAGTGCTAACATACGCTCACTAATGCTAATGTGGCTAGTGCTAACATACGCTCACTAATGCTAATGTGGCTAGCGCTAACCTCCGCTCACTAATGCTAATGTGGCTAGTGCTAACATACGCTCACTAATGCTAATGTGGCTAGCGCTAACCTCCGCTCACTAATGCTAATGTGGCTAGTGCTAACCTCCACTCACTAATGCTAATGTGGCTAGTGCTAACCTCCACTCACTAATGCTAATGTGGCTAGTGCTAACCTCCGCTCACTGAGGCGGCACCTGCTGAAACATCATCATTGTTGGTGAAGACTTACCTCTGCAGTGCAAACATGTCGCCTTTAGCAGAGTCGCGTCCAACAGCAGTAACCCAATAGAACTGGGAAGGCCTTCAAACGTCTTAAATAGGTCTTAAAGCTCGTGTCAGTCACAGTGAGAGTTATGATGCTGCATTTGCAGCCACTGCTGTGGGGTTTAAAATACTTCATGTTTATGTCCCAGCGAGCTGTCTTTCTCTCTTGTTTGTTCATGCACATCTGGACTCAACGTTGACCAAGCGCGTATAATGTAAGTGAGGAATTAAGAGCCAATAGTAGAGGGCAGCAATGTTAAAGGAATAGGCCACCGTTTTTACATACTAAAATATGTTCTTACCTCACTTTAGTCGAGTTAATATATCCCCGTCTGGTCTTTGTCCGTGCGCTCTGTCAGGCAAACGGAGCACATACGCAGCCTCTCCCACATGTCACATAGCTCCGAAAAAGCTCACGATAGAAGCTACCAAGCTCTTCCACGTGTTCCCTATTTAAATAAAGTTACTTGAAGTTTTTTCATGCGAAGTATATTTACACAGAAATGTAACGTGTCGATTTTATAAGCAAATAAAAAGGGGGACTATATTGTGAGGCGTAATGATACGAGGAGCAAAACGTCCGCGCAGTAACTCCTAAAGGTTATTGACGGAAGTGAGCGGGGGAAGTCTTTAGGAGTTACTGCGCGGACGCTGTGCTCCTGTATCATTACGCCTCACAATATAGTCCCCCTTTTTATTTGCTTATAAAATCGACATGCTACATTTCTGTGTAAATATACTTCGCATGAAAACACTTCACGTAACTTTATTTAAATAGGGAACACGTGGAAGAGCTTGGTAGCTTCTATCGTGAGCTTTTTCGGAGCTATGTGACATACCGCCATACCGCCTTTGCTATGCCCAATCCCGTCAGATCTTGGAAGCTAAGCAGGGAAGGGCCTGGTCGGTACTTGGATGGGAGACCGTTTGGTAACACCAGGAAGCCTGGGGTGAATGTGGTGTGTGAGTGAGTGGTTGGTGGTGGTCGGAGGGGCCGATGGCGCAGACTGGTTGCCTCGCTTCCGTCAGTTTACCCCAGGGCAGCTGTGGCTACAACAGTAGCTTATCACCACCGAGTATGGAGTGAATGAATAATGACGACAATGTAGCGCTTTGAGAAACTTGTTAATACAGGCTTGTAAAGCGCATTACAAGTGTAAGGCATTATTATTATGTGGGAGAGGCTGCGTATGTGCTCCGTTTGCCTGGCAGAGCGCACGGACAAAGACCAGACGGGGATATATTAACACGTCTAAAGTGAGGTAAGAGCATATCTTAGTATGTAAAAATGGTGGTCTATTCCCTTAAGCATTTGGGCCAAACACTGTCACAGTTTAAAAATGTTCAAACTAAGTATTTTCCTCCCCCTACATGTTCCAGCCATGTCCTGATGTGTAGAATGAGCTCAGACCTGCTCACCACAACTGCCTCTGAAATCCTGCACTGTCACTCAGAAAATTGTTAATGCAGGTCCGAAGTGCCATCATGCACAAGCTTAATATAGAAGCTGCAGTTACAAGTATGACCTGAGGTGGCAGTAGTGAGCATAAAATGACCAACTTGCCTATAGTCTTTTTAATGATACATAAGTCATCAGTGAGTCAGGTATTAGTTAGTCACTTTTTATGCTAGAGAAGGGGAACAGTGTACATGAAAACCAGTCGTATAGAAAGTAGCCATGTTAAAAAAGGTTAGAATTTGCTTTAAAATCATGATATGTCATTTTGTTACTTGCTGTACAATATCGTGAGCCATGTATCGTGAATCGTAACGGATCGTGAATCACTCAGAGGTTCCTAGTTGTGATAAATGACCTCCAAACTGGGTTAAATAACACACCATAGGTTTGTTAGCATGCCGTTAGTTAAAAACAAAGGCTAGTTTTTATTTAAAGACAGATGATTCCCACAGCACCCTGTAGAGGGCGCTACAAGAACATCAACAATATTCAAACTGGCACCGTTCTTCAATATTGTAGGTATTGATTAGAATTGTAATGGTAATTTTTGGTTTATTCTGACTAAATGTTTTGAGATTTTTGAATGATTGAAGCTCTTTGAATATCTGCTTTTCTGTAGACCGTCAGCTCCCCGGTGTAAAACTCACTTGAATAGTTACCACAGGCTTTGTCCCGATGATGATTAGAAAAACACCTTATGCACTCTCACAGGCCAGCGTCTGCTGTGAAGAATCAATACTGTCCACTCTCACAGTCCGGCCGCGGGCATCCCACGGCTGTACCGACTCAGCCGTCATGGTCTTTCCCTTAAATGATTGCATCCCTGGGGCACACTAATTCTGAGCTTACAATGGAATATCTGGAAACTCCATCTACCAGAAAAAGTCGACATGAGCGTCATGAGGTTGTTAAAGAGGCTGTTTGTCTTGACTTCATTAAAGCTCACGTTTTACAAACATAAAAGCTCTGGACAAGAAACAATTTCTCATGCCCCTTCATCTGAATCCTTCAAAGATTGGAACAGCTTTGTCGCCATCTACAGGACAAATGATTCTGTGCAGATTTCCTCTGCTGGGGAATCCTTTGTCTGTATCAGAGTATCAGAGAAATACAGTGGGTTGCATCCGCTTCTTTAACTTTTCGACATTTTGCCACACTATGGCCCACAAACATACATATATTTAATTTACATTTTATGTGAAAGACACACACTAAGTGACACACAATCGTGAAGTGAAATGAAATTGATACATGATTTTTAACTTTTTATAAATAAAAAGCTGAAAAGTCTATTAACCTTTCCTTTTAGTGCAAACAATTGCCTTCAGAAGTTTCCTGATGATTTCTGAATGATCACATGTTGACCTAATGACTAAATTGGTGTTTTCAGGGTGATGTGCAATGTTACTTTTACGCCAAACATAGCGTTTTGCGTTCAGGCCAAAAAGTTTATTTTGGTCTCATCTGACCAAAGCACCTTCTTGACATGTTGCTGTGTCCCCCATGTGGCTTCTGGCAAACACAAAACGGGACTTCTCATGGTTTCTTTTTAAAAATGCCACTCTTCCTTAAAGGCCAGATTTATGCAGTGTTCGACTAGTAGTTGTTCCATGGACAGTTTCCCCCACCTGAGCTGTAGCTCTCTGCAGTTCATCCAGGGTCATCATAGGCTTCTTAGCTGTGGTCAGTGCTGTCCTTGTTCGGTCAGTAAGTTTAGGAGGACGGCCGGGTCTTGGTAGGTTTACTGTGATGTCAGACTCTTTCCATTCCTGGATGGTTTATTTAACTGTACTTTGAGAAATGTTCAAAGTAACTTTTTTCAGTAACTTTATCCTGGACTTGTCTGGTGTTGTTGGACTTCATGATGCTTCTGCTCCACAATAGCAGACCTCTGGATCCATCACAGAGCAGCTGTATTTGAACTGACATTAGATTACACACAGGTCGACTGTCTACACAAATTAAAAATAAAGTCAGTTTAAAACTATAACTAACTAATCGTAAAGCCGAGTACATTTTGTAAAAGTAGCTCAGATGGTGGCACTATTTTAACATTTGTAAGTAAGTAATTAAGTAAGTGCTTTATTGTCATTGTACAAGCGTACCACTGTGGAGGACGGGGAAAGGCCGGCTGCCCTCAGTCTCCTCTGAAATGGTGCACCACCTCCTGGGTTTGTCCCTGTTGCTGAGCGTGGTGTCCTGCACTGGTCAGCTCCCCCACCTTCTCCTTCATCTTTCTGCTGCAGCTCCGTCCGCTCCATAACTGTCTTTCACCATCTCCTCGTTTGCCCCTTTTTTGTTTCCTGCGGCTCCTCTTGTGACGCCTCACTGTGCTGCAGGTGTGGGGGCTCTCGGTGCCTCTTCAGTGTCTCAGAAGAAGAAGATTGTAGGTCTCAAATGGGTTTAACTGATAAGTTAGCTTTTGTTTACCTTTTAAAAGCTGCTTTCTTGAGGACTATTTTGGACTCTCAAAATAAACAAATCCACCAAACCTCCACATATTTTTTTTATTTTATGAAGTTGTTTGAAAGATGAGTTATAAGAGTTTCTTTCATGTTTACCAGGGTTTTTTTCTACTCTGACAAAAGGAGAAACGGTTTTGATTAGTTTACTAATAAAGTGAATGTTGAAGTGATCCTGTCCTTGGGTTTGGTCCGTTTTGCAAATGTGGAGAATGTAGTGGGAGTTAGAAGAATCTGAGTCAATGAGTTGTGAAGTTGGACTGGGCAGTTTTGAGAGCGGAGTTACTGTATATGTTATGTGAATACAGCATGTTTGAGGGCTTGGGACAGTGAGACCGGATTTTTTATGGTGCCTTTTTTGTTTTTTGGGATGTGTGGAGATCTGGGGTGTACCAAGGACAGAGGTGGTGACAATTGTATTTTTTCTGGTCGTTTTTGCTGGGGTATAAGTTGTTTTCGTTCGTAATCACTTGTTTCATGATTTGCAAACCTGTATTCACCTAATACATTTTTTACAATCATGTTCATTCCTATGTATACTTCCAAGAGTTCAGTAAGGTCTTGGAGAATTCTTTTCATCTCTGTTGAATTTAATAATAATGCCTTACACTTGTAATGCGCTTTACAAGCCTGTATTAACAAGTTTCTCAAAGCGCTACATTGTCGTCATTATTCATTCACTCCATACTCGGTGGTGATAAGCTACTGTTGTAGCCACAGCTGCCCTGGGGTAAACTGACGGAAGCGAGGCAACCAGTCTGCGCCATCGGCCCCTCCGACCACCACCAACCACTCACTCACACACCACATTCACCCCAGGCTTCCTGGTGTTACCAAACGGTCTCCCATCCAAGTACCGACCAGGCCCTTCCCTGCTTAGCTTCCAAGATCTGACGGGATTGGGCATAGCAAAGGCGGTATGACCTTAATTTACACTCCCCAGTCATCACAAGTCTACAAGGTGCCACACTAATCGCATTGTTTAACAGACGGCCACTACAAATGCAATCAGATTACACTGGGAGCAATCCAATCCAACCGACCACCACCTCCCGGGCCCTGGCGGCATATTTGTTCATCTAGAGTTGCTCTTTTGCCTGATCTGAGAAATTAAACGGCAACAAGGTGTCATCACACTTGTTGATGTCACTTTTTCTCTGGCATCATTACTATTGATTAGTCCCCTGCTCTAAGTTACATCAGTCCAGATGCCCAGTTCATGTGATCTCTTATCCTCCATAAATGCACAGCATAGGACACAAAAGAGGACTGGACCAGTTCAGTTCACTGGAGACCGGTTCATTTAGGGAGGGGCAGCCCCCGCAAGTTTGTGTTTCAAGTGACTTTAGGGTAAAGTGGTCTGGGTCATTATGAGTGGCCAAGGACATTTATATTCATGTGGAAACAACCTGACAAACTGAGCTTTAGTCCTGCATCAAAACACCTTTGTATATGCAGAGCGCTCACCTACAAAAATACGTATACAATTATTCTACATTATGCCTTTTACATTGAACAGCAATAGGAAAAATCAAACACAAATGTTTTATTTTATTATTTATAAAACAGACTGTAATATAGCCTATCTCTGATAGGCCTCTAGGCTCCATCCTTACCGAAGTGTAAAAATCAGCGTTGCCATGTGATGTATGTTCACTTTATTCCGTTGGGTCCAAAATAAAAGTGGGAGAAACGTGACCTCGCTGCTGTCATTTAGGCAAAACTAAAGAATGTACAGTTGTGCAAATCAAACTTGAAAACTTGAGATAGATTACAGACATAAATGAGGAAAAATATATCATTTTATTGAATGTTTCCACATCAAAATGACATGATCCCTTCTCTTTTCCCGCGAAACCGGTCCATTTTGCAAACCGCTCCAGACCCCATGGCTAAAGTGGTCCGAGACTGGAGCAGTCTGGACCGGTTCACTTTTGGCTGTCGAAACACCCACAAACCACTCTGGTCCATTCCAGTCTGGTTCTGTCGAAAAGCCCCTTTAGCAAATGATGGTCCGGTTGCTCAGGGGCTGCTCCCCTCTGGCAACAGGTCCAGACACAGGAAAGAAAAAAAAAAAAAAAAGAAAGAAAGTAGAACCTCAATTCCTTTTAAACTTCATCATTAAGATAAAATCTTGTTATCATGAGTGTCAATCAGTCTGTTATTATATGGGAAATCTCTCAGACGGCGGCACACAGGGTGGACATGGGTGAAAGTGGAAAATTCCCAAATCCTGGCAATCCAAACGTATCAGAGTTGTGCGAAGTACATTAGCAGAGGAAACTTTAGCGCTTGCCGATGGAATTGAAAGAACTCAGCAGATTGTCTGGTCAGCCACCAAAGAGCAGCTCGCGAACTGCTTAACCAAAGAGGGGCCTCCTGAGAGCTCTGAGCGAAGGTTTTTGCAAACTTAAAATGTAAATGTACTTTGTACTGCTGTGTTTGCTTATTTTAAGATCAAATGTATGCTGTACATTCTGGTTTGTTGTTATTTTATTTGTACAATGCATCTTTAAGTGTTCTGTTATGTTAGAAGAAGTTTACTTCAAAAGAAGGGGGAGATTGTTTTGTTTCTCCTACAGCACAGTGCATGAGGTTCACAGTACCGTGTTATTACTGTGGTTTTGGCGGTTCACATGTGGTACTGCAGTGGTATTCACCTGTGTGTGTAATCCATTATTAAACCAAGTCTGGTTAATGAGTCAACAGCGAGGACTGAAGCGAGGGGAGGAAAAGGAGCACAGGGGCATTTTGTGGCAAAGAGAGAGACACATCTTAGTGAAGGCAAGTTAGGATATGAAATAAAGGTCCAGGGAAAGTGTCTGGACAAACCAACGGCTGCAGAGCTTTGTGTCTGTGCAGAAAGAGATGACATCACCAAACGGCAAAAGATGAAGGTCATCCTTCTATCTCTGGACGCCGATGGATGGATGTTCAGGAGTGAGATCAAGTTGGTGTCGTTCGACTCCAGTCCAGTGGAGAAAACAGAAGTGTGTGTGTGTGTGTGTGTGTGATTAAAAAGTGGACAGAAAAAGAAAGGCATTAGTGACTAATGTGTAAAAAAGTAGTATAATCAAAAAATCACATATATCATATAATTATCATAAATGTCCCATTTGCATAAGCTGCTCGTAGCAGCGATCCTATGACCTCTGACTGATAAGAATACTTTGAAACTGCATTCACAGAATACTGAATACTTGCCTTATAATGGATTTTGTCCAATGAGAGAACTGTATTCTGAGAATACTTTATATTCGTGTAAATGTGGCATATTATAAATAACAGAAAAACTTGTTAAACGCCTGTTAGGAACTTAATCACTCTCTAATACGGCGCAGCGGTTAGCGCTAGCACTTCACAGCTAGAATGTCCTGGGTTCGATTCCCACTGGGACGGGGCCTTTCTGTGTAGCATGCATGTTCTCTCCATGTTTACCCTGCCACTAAAAACATGTACAATAGGCCAAGATGAATGAGGGTGGCTTTGAGAGCTCAAGCAGGGGACGACGGATGGAAATCATCCCAAGGCTACAATCTGACGTGGCGTTATTACATGCATGAGTCCCAGTGCATGTGAACATGCAAAGATCCACAGCCCTGTTTATTTACTTATCAATGCTATGATTATGAAATTGAAATGTAATGATTGGGTACTTCAGTGTATTCCTTTGATTTTCAGAAAGTAACTGTATTCTAAATACCATCAAATGAAAGTGTAACTGTACAGTTATATATACAGTTACTTAAAATGAGTATTCCGTTGCTACACAACACTGTAAATAAAACTATAATCTATATATATATGATAATCTATTATAATCTATAAAACTAAAACCTGTGTAAATCCTAAAACTCCAGGGCTGAAATGAGGCCCTGTACTGTGTGCATTTACACGCAGCACATGGGGCACATGGGGCACATGGGGCACGTGGAGAACGTGGAGAACGTGGAGTACGTGGAGCACGTGGAGTACGTGGGGAACCTGGAGAACCTGGAGCACATGGAGCACGTGGAGAACGTGGAGCATGTGGAGAACGTGGAGCACGTGGAGCACGTGGAGCACGTGGAGCACGTGGAGCACGTGGAGCACGTGGAGCACGTGGAGCACGTGGAGCACGTGGAGAACGTTCCTCAGTGTGACGAACAAAAATGAAAGACATCTGTAGTTTCTTTGGTCGCCCGTGTGGAATCATAGGGCTCTGACCAACATGTGGTACATTTTATGTCACTATACTTCTTTTAGCCGCTGTATCTGCGCACATAGATACACAACACAGTATGGACAAAGTAATTCAGCCCTTTACTCCGTGAAAGCAGAAGAGAGTGGCAGTTTGAACAATAGTAGTGAGACAGAGGCTCAAACATGCATGAATGACACAAAACATAAACAGTATCTTTCACAAGGAACAGCATTAGAACATACAGCAGTTATAAAAAACATGATTCAGCAGAATAAGGAGCCCTTGAACGCGTTTGAATGTACCCTTTGTAGATTTGACAGAAAGTGTGTGAGAGCGTGTGCTACTGCCGTCGGAGGAGTCTGGAGATGAACCCGTGGACAGTGTGTCGGCCGCTGGGCTCTGGGCTCTCCTCGGTCTCCTGTTGGACCAGACCCAGCTCTGTCTCACACTGCTCCAGCTCAGACTGATCCAACAGCTCAAAGTCCTCCACGTCGCTGTCAGAGTCCTCTAGACGCCCAGTGCAGAGGCCCAGGCTGCTGCCGCTCAGGCCCAGGGCGGACTCCATCCTCTGCTGGATCACCGCGGACACCAGCTGCCCCCCCAGCTCCGCCAGGCCCATAGCGTCAGCCACGGAGGGGTCAGGGGCGGGGGCAGCCAGGTACAGGTTGTCCTCATCACTGCTGTCGTTTGTCATGCTGCCATTGTCCAGCGAAGGGAATTCTGGGAGATGGTCAGCCAATCCGTCTCTGTCCAGCTCTGCAATGCAACATAAACAGACTAATCAAACAAACAAAGTTTTACTGCAGGCTACAAACCAAACAGGCCCTCGAGCAACACATCTCCGTCATCCAGGAGGAGGAATCTGTCAGCAGCTTGTTTCTAAGATTGTGTCTTTTCGGTCAGGATTCAAACTCATGACCATATCATAGGTCTGGGGGGACAGTGTGAACAGAGCGGTCAACGCCCCCTCCACAGAATAAATGTTAGGCACAAGCTGTAAAGTACCGCAGCACACAGGGAAGGTTCCACTTCACCAACGTAATGAACAGCACCAGTGACAACTTTATTTTCACGTGATAGTTCATGTGATAGTAATTGTTTGGTAACCTGTTTGTCACAGGTCACCAAACAAATACAATTAGAAGGTGAGAGTAAATGAGACCTGCCCGTTTGTCCACATGGGTGTGATCAACACGAAACAAAGCCATAAACTGTTGTGCACAGACTTCAAGAGACCATTTACATGATGCTACAGAACGTGTGTTTGCTCGACTGCCTCGTCTCTATAACAGCACTGTTGTCTGTGGTTAACAGTGTAGAAGAGTTTCAGAGCAGAGACTGTAAGAGTTAAGCTAAAACCGCCTGCCTACTAAGGCTAAAACGTTTTTAAAAACTGAGATATGTTCTTGCAACTGCAGTAGTCCCTTTTAATCCGCTTAGAAAGTCGACATGTTTAACTTTGTGTGACTATACTTGGATCATGTAAAAGCTCATGTAACCATATTTAAATAGGGCCCCGTCTGGAAGACCAGACAGTTACGCATTAACTTGCCTAAGGTAAGGTAAGAACATACCTCAGTATTCAAAAATGGTGGCCTGTTCCTTTAAGGTGAAGAGTAAGTTTGCTCTTTGCATTCAGAGCTGTTCTCTAAACACAAGGTGCTTCTACAGACGAACAAACATGAATAACATGTTTAAAAAACGAAATGTTCAATCCGTTTAGTCCTTTGTTGACTGTGATCTGCTATAACAAGGTCTGTAGCTGGAAAGCTACACAAAATCTCTACACAAAAAAGGAAAGGGAAGTGCTTGAAAGAGTCCTTACCTTCTGATTGGTCGGTGACTGGGGTGTGTCCCTCTGAGAGGGGGGTGTGTCCTTCTGAAAAGGGGGTGTGTCCTTCCGACAGGGTGAAGGCGCCTTCTGTCCAGCTGATGTCTGAAACCTCAGTGTCCGACACACACAGGTCCTGACACTGACTCAGGTCCACCTGAACAAGCACAAAGGGGTGATCGAGGCGTCCAGACATGGGACAGTTCAGACGGACAGATATAAAACTATATGAGGGTCATTTTCATTAAGAATGGACTTCTTCTGGCCTGTTAGAGCATCACCTGGGATGAAACCCAGCGTCTGTTACATCTGTGCCTCTAGACTTCAACCTGTCATTGACTGCAGAGGATTTACAACCAAATATTAAAAAGGAACAAGTTTGATTTATAATTTGTGCTTTGTCCCATTACTTTTGGTCCCTTAAAAAGTGCTCACATACAAACACTTCCTACAACGTTCATCCGATTTGGACGTAAATAGCCTCAAATTAAAGCTGAACGTCTGCTGTTTGACTACATATTTTTTGTTTTATTTCAAATCCATTGTGGTGGTTTATATGGACAAAAACATGAGAAATGATGAGAAATGAGTGGATGTCCCGACATGTATGGACCTGACTATAGATCGTGGTGTGCGTGACGGCGGGAACCAGATATTTACAAACACTTTATAAAAAGACTTTTGAAACCAGAATCAACTTATATTTTTAAAAAGTATGTATTTTTCCTAAATGCCGGAAGAATGAGAGATAGATTTTTTTAGAAATGTTTTTGTTACTTTTTACAAAGTCAGAAATTTACATACACTAACATGACTATACCTTTAAACAATTTGGAAAAGCCCAGATGATGATGTCATGTCTTTGGAAGCACAAGTCTGGTTCATCCTTGAGTGCAATTTCCAGACACTTGAAGGTTCAGGTTCATTGGTTCAAACTATGATGTAAATGTCCAATCATCACAAAGATCAGAAAGAAGGCGGGTCCTGTGTCCCAGAGATGAACGTGCTGTGTCTGAAATGTGAAGATCAACCCCAGAACAAAAGCAAAAGCTCTGGTGAAGATGCTGAACCTGGTACGAGTTTGTCATTATCCAGAGTGATACTTTGACTTTATGTTTGACTGGATACTTCATTTGAACTTTGAACTTATTTTGCTGCGGGACGGACTATTGCTCTTCACAAAATAGATGACATCATGAAGAAAGAACATCTCAGACATCAGCCTGGAAGTTAAAGCGTGGGGCAGATGGATCCAATGGCTACAAAGTGTTTTGAAGTGGTCGTCTCAAAGTCCTGACCTCAGTCCAGTTGAAAACGTATGGGCAGAGCTGGTGACCTACAAATGTGTCTCAGTTACACCAGTTCTGTTTGGAGGAATGGACCAAACTCATCCAACTATTGTGAGACGCTTGTGGAAGGACATCCAAAACGTTTGACCCACGTTATACTGTGCCGCCCGGGTAGTGCTTGGTTCGATTCCCACCCAGACAGGGCCTTTCTGTGGAGTTTGCATGTTCTCCCTGTGTCTGCGTAGGTTTCCTCCGGGTTTCCCCTACCACTCAAACATGTACAATAGGTTCCCATCTGGGACCAGGACTCCCCTGTAAAAGAGATTCTTAATCTCAGAGGGACTTTCCTGGTTAAATAAAGGTAAGAAAGAAATAAGATGTATTCATGAAATTCATGAAATGTATACTTTTGGTCACCTAAACAAAAGTAACAAAAACATATCTAAATATTCTATCTCTCATTCTTCTGGAATATACCAAATAGAAATATTTTTTTCTTTTTATTCTAATTGACCTAAAAAATAAAATAAAAAGTTAATTCTGGCACTGAGAAAAAAATGCAAATGTGTGTTTTTATAAAGTTTATGTAAACATCTGGTTCATGCTTTTAAATGTCAGTCATCAGCTTTTGCACTGAAGAAGTGATTTGGTTAAACACAAAATGTCCTCTGAATCATATCCATATTGAAACTCCAACAGGACCCATCATTAGTTTGGAAACACTTTTTATATTTTGGCTTTTCTTTATCATCAACTATTTCCATTGTGTGATTCTCATTGAAGACATTGAACTATAAATAAACACATGAGATTATGGAGTAAACAGAAGAGGGTCAAGATGTTCCTTTTGTTCTTGGTCTTTTCTCACTGAGCTTCGTCAGGTCATTTCTGTGACAAGATCATGAAGCTCAATGAGAAAATGTTGAAAGTGCAAAGCAGTAATCAAAGCAAAAGGCGGATATTTGGAAGAAGTGAGAATCTACAATAATCTTGAAATAAAACCAAACTTTTGACCGGTGCTGTATGATAACTAGTTACTTTGTACTTTTACACTTTAATACATATCAATCCTGGTGCAAAGGTGCAGCACAATCAAACATTCTTATCAGATAAATCGTCTTAACTGGCACCACACACGAGGAACAAATGACTTAATGCTTAGGGAAAGGCTTATCTGGCCAAACCTCCACAAACTAAACACATACAGTCTGTAGACCTTTCTGACACATGTTTGCAGACGCCAAAGCATCAGGTGTGTGTTCCACTGCAGACGTGGGACAAACCTGGGGCAACATGGAGGACAGGTCTGACTCTGCAGCGCGAGCTTCTTCCTGGGGCTGGGACCGGCCGGACACTGGAACACAAGCACAGCACAGTCGCACAAATGCAAGGATATCACATCGTTTACAGGGACACACAGATGAGCACCATATCCTACTGTATGATGGCTGTCTGTCATTCCTGTTTAATATTAAATAATAATCATTAAATAATAAGTGATGAAAATAAGGAGAATAACTGAATAACATTACTGGGTCTGGGAGATTTACATTTTCAAACATCTTAGCAGAAAAATAATGACATGTTGCTCATATTGAATTTTCTGGAATTTATTTATTTCATGTTATAGAATTCTCTGTGAGAAAACCTTTTTGAAAGACATTTCCAAAAAAGAAAATGTCCAAACGCTTTCCCTGATCATTATTTGGTGATTGGATTCAAACAAACCTGACACATTCTGACCAACTGACCAACATCACGCACCTGTTTTTCAATACTTTCACCACTTTTGGAAGTAAAATTAAAATGAGGAAATAATGAGACCATGTATATTCATATGTGCTGGAAGAGATGACTTTGAACTGTGTGACAGTTTTTATTTCATGCGAATGACAGAGAAATAGAGAGATAGTTACTGTGGTTCTCTTTGATTCTGTGCAGAAAGTTAACGAGGCCGAGGTCCATTTTCTGCAGAAATGGCTCCAGGTCCACAGAGGAGAGCAGGGGCCACAGGAAGATCCCCAGGACTGGACACACAGCAGCACACAAGCAGAGCATTAGACACGCTCACACGCTCACGGTAGAAAGGGCTACATACATTCTGTAATGGCTTTAGCCTTGTCATCCATTGAAGGTTAATAAACGGTCATTTCAGAAGTTTATTTTTGAGAGCGAAGCAGCTGGTGTAACCGCCCATGGGGGGGTTTCCTCATGTACTTTAATTTCTGCATTAGGAATAGATAAAGCTCTATAACTTCCTCCTACCTCCATCCTTACGGTTCCTTATGGCATCCTGGTTTTGGTAAAACTACTACAATTGCTGTATTCAGTAGATAACATAGATATGTGCTAGCCTAGCACTAGCCTAGCACCACTAACTCTTCAAATACAGTATAAGGACTGCATGAATAAAAAAAATAAAAGAAAGTGTCCAGAAATCAACAACACTCTGGATAACTAGGAAAGAAGGCGGGTCCTGTGTCCCAGGCCGTATGTCCAAAATCCTGAAATATCCCTATAAAGTTTGTTTGTAATCTTTTTTTAGTAAAGTATTTTTTACTGTGCGTGTTATTCTGGCCAATCAAATCCCTTTCTGGGTTGTGACTCGTAGTTGCTTCATATGTGCGTTTTGGATGGTTACTGAGAGGTCAGACAGTGGAATTAGGAGTGTTTTGGTTTTGGGATGCAAAGTCACGTTTTACTTTCTCTTCTGACTCGTAGCCATTTACTGACACATAAATAATGTGTGTATGGCGTTAGATTTACGGCATAAGTCCACACGCGCTAGAAATAGACATACGCGCAGTTAAATTTAATTGACATGCATGTAAACTACTCTCCATGTGCACTTTGAACGTCCTACGTGCGTATATTCAGTCCCACGAGCTCTAAAATAACACGCGTGTGCGTGCTCCTGATGTACGCGCTGCGTCTGTGGCCTGTACGCTACAATTATAACAACACACTGCTGTGCGCTCATTGGGGGTGGAGTCTATGTCTCTGAAGAACACACTGCTGTGCGCTCTTTGGGGTGGAGCCTATGTCTCTGAAGAACACACTGCTGTGCGCTCTTGGGGGTGGAGCCTATGCCTCTGAAGAACACACTGTTGTGCGCTCTTTGGGGGTGGAGCCTATGTCTCTGAAGAACACACTGCTGTGCGCTCTTTGGGGGTGGAGCCTATGTCTCTGAAGAACACACTGTTGTGCGCTCTTGGGGGTGGAGCCTATATCTCTGGAGAACACACTGCTGTGCGCTCTTTGTGGGTGGAGCCTATGTCTCTGAAGAACACACTGCTGTGCGCTCTTTGGGGTGGAGCCTATGTCTCTGAAGAACACACTGCTGTGGGCTCTTTGGGGGTGGAGTCTATGTCTCTGAAGAACACACTGCTGTGCGCTCTTTGTGGGTGGAGCCTATGTCTCTGAAGAACACACTGTTGTGCGCTCTTTGGGGGTGGAGCCTATGTCTCTGAAGAACACACTGCTGTGCGCTCTTTGGGGGTGGAGCCTATGTCTCTGAAGAACACACTGTTGTGCACTCTTTGGGGGTGGAGCCTATGTCTCTGAAGAACACACTGTTGTGCGCTCTTTGGGGGTGGAGCCTATGTCTCTGAAGAACACACTGTTGTGCGCTCTTTGGGGGTGGAGCCTATGTCTCTGAAGAACACACTGTTGTGCGCTCTTTGGGGGTGGAGCCTATGTCTCTGAAGAACACACTGCTGTGCTCTCTTTGGGGTGGAGCCTATGTCTCTGAAGAACACACTGTTGTGCGCTCTTTGGGGGTGGAGCCTATGTCTCTGAAGAACACACTGTTGTGCGCTCTTTGGGGGTGGAGCCTACGGAGGACCACGTATGGAGAGATTACATTGAACTGCTCGTGTGTGTGCACTGATGCTGTAATCTCCTCCGTGTGTTGTGTGTCTCCGTACTCACCTAAAGCGTAGGAGATGACCACTCCTGGAATGTAACGTCCCAACACAGCGAAAAACGTGCACATACTGCAGACCAAGAGGCAAAACTGGAACACAGTCAGAGCACAGGTTAAGGGGAGACCATCTTGGAAATGAAATGTGTTACAGTGGTCCCTCATTAATCGCGGGGCTACGTTCCTAAAGTAAGCCGCAATAAACGAAATCCACAAAGTAGTCAGCTTTATTTTTTACAATTGTTATATATGTTTTTATTATCTTACCACACTCTTTATACACTTTTCTCCTTAAAGGAATAGGCCACTGTTTTTACATACTGAGATATGTTCTTACCTGAGCTTAGACGAGTTCATGTGTACCTGTCTGGTCTATTCGCGCGCCCTCAGTCAGCATTAAGCCTCTCCTCCTCTCCACTATAGCTCCAAAACCGGTCAAGATTGAAGCTTCCAAGCTCTTCCACGTTTTCCTTAACTACCAGGAGTAGTTTAAATCCGCGCAGTAAAGTGAAGATATAACTGTGTAGACTCCTAGTATTACACCTTACAATATAGTCCCCCCTTTTATCCGCTTAGAAAATCCACATTGTTTAATTTTGTGTAATTATACTTTGTAGTGGAACACGTAACCATATTTAAATAGGGAAAACGTGATGTTCTGTGTTAGGCCTTTGGTCTGGTTCAGACGTGCTTTAGTCCTGCTCTAGCCCATTCAAGAGTCTGTCTTGGAGATTCACTTCATTTTTGTTTTGTCTTTGGTTCTATTGTATTTGTTACAGTCTTATGACCCCCCACCGCATGAATGAGAGTCGTGCATGTTCCTCACCTTGCCTGGGTGCTGCTGTCTGAAGGCGCACGTCTCTTTGAGCAGCAGCTGGAGGGAGGGCATCTGGAGCACCAGCCCAGAGGAGCACTGCTCCGAGTGCATCATCTCCCAACTGCACACAAACACACACATAGGGCACATTAGACTTCTGACAAGTTCCCATGAGGTGTGGTTATTCAGTCCAACATGTCCAGAGGGCTGTATGATGGAGCAGGTCCTGGAATCTGGATTAGTTCCTCTGACCTGGGTCGACAAACCCAGACATGGAGCCTCAGTGCTTCTACAAAGTACATTATCAGTGGGTTTTAGGGGGACCATACATCCCTAGAATTTCGGGACAGTTCCGAAATCCTGGCTCCTGTCCCGAATCCCAAATTGTCCCAAAAAATATTTTAGAACTCTGAAATGTCAGTTTAGAGGACCGCCACCTGTCCGAGCCATGAGAAGGTTCCCCTTGAGCACAGTGGAGCACAGCCTGGGGCTCCTCTCTCTCCCTGTATACACACACCGCGCTGTATTTACGTGGCTTAAGCATAGTCAGCCTCACACTCTTTGGTTGTTGTTTATCAAGTTCCTCCTTACTCAAGCACCATTGGTTATTTTTATCGGGTGGGAGTAAATGTGCCCAGCACCGCATTCAAGGCTTGTGCCCCGTTGGCCTCGTAGATGCCATAAAAACAAAGGATACATTTGGATTGAAACAAACTTAACAAACTTCTGTGCCCTGAGATGAGACGGACTGCAGACAGAATGAAGCCTGAGAAGCTGCAATGACCAGTGGCGTAGCAAGGGCACCAAGGGGCCCCAAGCAAGAATATCGGTTGGGGTCCCTCTGGTGGCTGCTCGGTGTACTGCACACTGGGAGAGAGGACATCATTTGGGCAGGAGCTGGTCACCTGACAACTCCCATAATGCAGTTCTCTGCATAAGTTTTCCTCAGAACAGAAGCTGAGGTTCTTTAGGTCATGAAGTGTTTCAATAAACTGGTTTCAGTATTAGAAATATAACCTGGTGTAGCCATGAGTAAAACAGTCTGTCCACTGCTCAGTATAAGTTACCATTAGCGAACCATGACTCACTAAAGCAGCAGCAGGATGGGGATGAACAGCGCCACGGAGCACTGGTGGAGAGAAGATGTAACTGCATCACCAAAATCATTCGGATTGTATATCACGTGTTTACTGCAGGCTTCTGAATAACAGGTTGGTTAATTGGGGCCCTTGACTGTTGGGGTCCACAGGCAGCTGCCTCCCTTGCCTTAAGGTGCGTACACACCAAAAGCGTCCACGCCTCCAACTTCCATGTTAACCCTATGTAGAGGTGCTTCAACGCGCTCCGAAATGCAAGCAAAGCTGTCCGCGCGTATTAAGCGTAGCAAACGCGAGCGGATGAGGAAAGACGCGCGTCAAAGCCAGGGAGAACAGCGCGGTGAGCGAACAGGGAGGCCGCGCCCACTGCTTCATGCACTCAAGTAATGATGATGTGATTTCGGTGCGCGTTCGTGTCAAGTGCTTTGTTGTAACGTAAAGCGTAGACTTCCAGGAGTTCGCCAACATAAAGCTGTTTAACCAGTGGCCGAAGCAGCAATGAATGACATAAACTGAGCGTCAGATCTTCTGTTCTCGTAGCCTTTTTTGAAGGCTGTATATGACTCCAAAGAAAGGCTCAGCCCCCCCCCCCCGCCTCAGCTGAGCGGGACAGAGAGACGCGCACTTCTCTATTTCTCTGCTTTATTAAAATCGACTATTATATTCACCATAGCCCTTTTTGTTAAACTGTAGTAAAATGCAAAGAAAAGTGGAGTGAAGAGATTTGACAGGGCTCATAGTAGACATTATTTCACGCAGCTGTTTAGGTTTTTTTTTTTCTTCCGCATTATGTTGCGCTGCTGCTGCTGCTCACGTGCACTTGTAAACAACTCCTCGTGCTCGGCCACGGCTCGGTTCGTTTGTGTAAGTGTGAGCTCGGGCCGTTTGGGGCATCCAGGCCTTTCCTCAAACGAGCTAGAGAGTGGCAGGTTCGGATGTCAAGTGTGAGTGCGCCCTCAACAACCGGTGGCCAGACACGCCTCCTCTGTATGACGCTTGCAAAACTTCACGCGCCAGCAAACAGGCGTTTGTCGTGAGTGTGAAGTATGTGAAGCGGCGTTGTTTGGCGTCCAACGAGAGGCAGATGGGCCGTGGACGCACATATGGTGTGTACGCACCTTTATGGTAAGCTACGCCTCTGGCAATGACAGCATAAGCTCCAGAACATGGAAGTGTTTGCTAGACACTTTGGAAAGCACTAACGGACATTAGCCTGGAAGAATCACCTCTGTAACAGAACTTCAGAGACATCCATCTGTGAAAGTTCAGCTAAATTCTGCTCAAAACTGGGCTTTCATTATTGTGCAGAGGGAAGTTCACAAAGCTTATTATCTTTACATTGGACTGTCGTGATAAATGATATAAATGATACAGTCCAACGATACACTATATATTTCTATGTTGCTGTTTTTTGTTTTTGTTTTTTTTTGGGGGGGTGAACCTCTAGCATTCATGGTTGCGTTTTTTCATTAACCACAGCCGCTGCTCAACTTCCACAACCTACACACTCCGATGGAACACCACGGATTATTACATCCACAGAGCGCACTGCACAAAATACAACTTCAAATGTGAAAATGTGTCCATACTATTAGTTAAAAAGTCTAAAATGATAAGAGCGCTCTGAGACAAAGGATGAGTCTGTTCCGCTCAGGCTTTCATGGACTATAAAGTAAGCTTCATAGATTTGTCTGAGGGCTTATGTGGCTGCACTCAAGGTACCTCGGATTAAGGTGAGTCTGTAAGTTTTAATGTTTTACAAATGTAATAGACTGCCATTTGTCCTAACAGAAGTAATATTACAAAAATCACAAAACATAATAAGAATTTCATTGTAAGCTTTGAATCTTGAATCTTTTATTCGACCAAAGCATCTGGACATTTTGGTCACAGTTTTAGTAAAAAATGATATTTTAGGGGTGGAAATGAACACTGCCGTGAACCCTCTGTCCTCATGTCACACATGTCACCAGAGCACATGAACATGACAGCATATCCTCTGCCTGCTCCGACACGGCTCCGACACGGCTCCGACACGGCTCCTCTCACAGGCCACAGGGAGTTCAATACCACATGTTGAGTCTTGTTTCTTGTTTCTTTTATATAACACAATATATTATTTACTAAAAGTCATCACACAGCTGATCCCTAATATCCCTGCGTGATGATTAAACCACTTCTTGACAGTCGGGAAATGATTTTGCTGAGGTTAATTAGAATAATGAGAGGAGATGAGTTGTGAGTAAGTAGTAGCGCTGGGTCCCACTAAACGACACCAGTAAGGTATCGACAAATAGTTTACGTACTTCTGGTATCGGAAAATTGTCTTTTATGGAATAAATATTATAACAAAAAAATAATATTATTGTTCTGTTTTTTGGTTCTATCTACGATGACAAATATTATCGTATAGGTGTCAAAAAAAGTATTGTTCAGGTATCAGTATCAGAAACCAAGTTTTACCAATATAGTACCAATATAGATTTTAACAGTACCCAGTAAGTACTCCTTACATGAAGTGAAATTGAAAGGCTGGATATAAAAAATATTGAGTGTACATGTAGTACATGTAATACACGTATGCAGTACATGTGGCGCTGTCCAAATGTAGCTCCCGTCCCGTGACAGTGTGACTGTAGTTCCACTGGACCCGGAAGCAGTGCGGTGACATCAGCTCTAAAGGCATTCTGTTTTCCAGGTGACGTCACAGTGTTCAGCTGACCCGGCGCAGAGCGCACAGATCAGGGCTAAAGTTAGAGCCAGACAGCTGAGGGGCCGCACGCTCCACATGAGGAAACACTGCTGCAGTGAGGCAACAGGCATTGCACAAGTGCAGCGGATCAACACACCGCCACACAGGCCTTCACTGAGTCTGCTGCTGTTTTTCACTGAGGACCAAACGTCTGCCCTTGTTATCACAGTCACATCAGTGTGAAAGGCCTGAGTCATGATACATATCACATCGATGAGACAAAAGTCTGTCTCCAACAATCAACCAAACATTTGGTCTTTCCAATGGTCAAATGTTCTCCAAAGAGCATGTGACTGAAACCCAGCCAGCACATTCCATTTCATTAAAGCACATGCCTAACTTCAACGTAAACATGTCAGCGATACCAAACATGTTCCACACAGACAATGCTATTTTTGTAGTGGGTGATCAAATTAAAGCAATTGGAACAGGACCTCATGGAGCCTGGAGTCAAAACAAAGCAGCGACATCTCCATGGAGACGAGCTGGTGATGTCCCGCCCCCAACAAAGTTAGGAGTCATGTCACTCTCACTCAGTCATGTGCTTCCGTTCATGAGCAGACGTGTTTCTCCATCATTAACACATTAAAAGCGGGGGGGCACGGATGTGTAGGATTTAGCATTTACACTTTTACATGCCAATCCTTGTCTAAAGTAACAGATATATATTCAGTCATCATGTCTGACATCAAATACAGAGTTCTCACAGTTTGAGATGTTTGATAGTTAAATGCTTACGGCTAAAGGAAAAATACAGCCAACATGCTAGTAGCCAACATGCTAACTGTACACAAATCTTCTTTTCATTTCTATGTGTAGAACTAAATATGTCCAGGCCAGGTACCACCTCATGAAATAATGGACATCCAAGCCTATTAGGCCACCAGGCCTAGATCAAGCGGTCTTGTAGCACCACAAGCATTAAACTACAAACACGTTTGGAAAAATAATATGCATGTAACTCAATTGTACATTTTTAGTTCAATACAAGTTGAATCAGTCCATCAGTGAATCAGTCTCAATCAGACACCCGAAAGACACGAGTGTTTCAACTGCTAAAAATACCAGGACAAACACTTATCTTTGACAACAGGCCAAACATTCCTGTGCCGTTGTTTTGATAACAGACCTTAATAGCATTGTCACTGCAGCTGTTCATCAGGAGCGTCTGGATCATGGCAAGTTATTGACTTAACAATCACTTATTTGCTCTTTTGACACAGCAGACACTTTCAGACACATGGTCACACTTACTTATAGCGCTTTACATCAAGGAACCACTCCACTCACACTCCCCTTCACACACAAGTGTCGACCCTCAGCTCGACTCTCTGCATCACCATCGCCCCTAAACACTGTGACAATGTAGTGGAGTGTTGGAGTGACCATACCTGGCTCCGGCTCTGAGGTCTTCAGGCAACATCTCTCAAATTGTCAAAAATCAAAAAACCGTGGCTCCTTAAGTTGTTTCCAACACACAACTGTCCCTCAGTGTTTGTGTTCAGAGCCACGCCACTGTATTTGAAGGGGGCCATGCTAAAAATATAACACTCATTTCAACAGAAGGATGGGACACCTCCAGCCCCCATCCTCCACCCTCCACACACATGACCCGACAAACACACCTCCTCTGCCCAATCTTCATCTCTGCGGCACTCCTCTTCAACGAAAGACAAACATTTATTATTGATCCATCTACATTTATACATTTATTTATACGTTTTTTTTTCAAATGCACAAAACTTTGACGAATAGGTTTCAAGGATCTGTTTATGTTTTTTTTTTTTTACCAAATCCTGTGTCTTTTCTTCAGGGGAGTCCTGGTCTCAGAGGAGAAACTACTGTAGATACAATATGTTTGAGATAAAAGACACTAGAGCCTGGAGGAAACCTGTGGACACACGGGAAGAACGTCCAAACTCCACACACTAAAGAACGTCCAAACTCCACACGCTAAAGAACGTCCGAACTCCACATACTAAAGAACGTCCAAACTCCACACGCTAAAGAACATCCAAACTCCACAAACTAAAGAACGTCCGAACTCCACATACTAAAGAACGTCCAAACTCCACACGCTAAAGAACATCCAAACTCCACAAACTAAAGAATGTCCAAACTCCACACGCTAAAGAACGTCCAAACTCCACACGCTAAAGAACGTCCAAACTCCATACGCTAAAGAATGTCCAAACTCCACACGCTAAAGAACATCCAAACTCCACACACTGAAAAACATCCAAACTCCACACGCTAAAGAACGTCCAAACTCCACACGCTAAAGAACGTCCAAACTCCACACACTAAAAAACATCCAAACTCCACACACTAAAGAACGTCCAAACTCCACACACTAAAAAACATCCAAACTCCACACACTAAAGAACATCCAAACTCTACTGCCTAAAAAACATCCAAACTCCACACACTAAAGAACATCCAAACTCTACTGCCTAAAGAACGTCCAAACTCCACACACTAAAGAACGTCCAAACTCTACACACTAAAAAGAACGTCCAAACTCCACACACTAAAGAACGTCCAAACTCCACACACTAAAGAACATCCAAACTCCACACACTAAAGAACGTCCAAACTCCACACACTAAAGAACGTCCGAACTCCACACACTAAAGAACATCCAAACTCCACACACTAAAGAACGTCCAAACTCCACACACTAAAGAACATCCAAACTCCACACACTAAAGAACGTCCAAACTCCACACACTAAAAAACATCCAAACTCCACACACTAAAGAACATCCAAACTCTACTGCCTAAAGAACGTCCAAACTCCACACGCTAAAGAACGTCCAAACTCCACACACTAAAGAACGTCCAAACTCTACACACTAAAAAGAACGTCCAAACTCCACACACTAAAGAACGTCCAAACTCCACACACTAAAGAACATCCAAACTCCACACGCTAAAGAACGTCCAAACTCCACACACTAAAGAACGTCCGAACTCCACACACTAAAGAACATCCAAACTCCACACACTAAAGAACGTCCAAACTCCACACACTAAAGAACATCCAAACTCCACACACTAAAGAACGTCCAAACTCCACACACTAAAGAACGTCCAAACTCCACACACTAAAGAACGTCCAAACTCCACACACTAAAGAACGTCCAAACTCCACACACTAAAGAACGTCCGAACTCCACACACTAAAGAACGTCCGAACTCCACACACTAAAGAACGTCCAAACTCCACACACTAAAGAACGTCCAAACTCCACACACTAAAGAACGTCCAAACTCCACACACTAAAGAACATCCAAACTCCACACACTAAAGAACGTCCAAACTCCACACACTAAAGAACGTCCAAACTCCACACGCTAAAGAACGTCCAAACTCCACACACTAAAGAACGTCCAAACTCCACACACTAAAGAACGTCCAAACTCCACACGCTAAAGAACGTCCAAACTCCACACGCTAAAGAACGTCCAAACTCCACACGCTAAAGAACGTCCAAACTCCACACACTAAAGAACGTCCGAACTCCACACACTAAAGAACATCCAAACTCTACTGCCTAAAGAACGTCCAAACTCCACACGCTAAAGAACGTCCAAACTCCACACACTAAAGAACGTCCAAACTCCACACACTAAAGAACGTCCAAACTCCACACACTAAAGAACGTCCAAACTCTACACACTAAAAAGAACATCCAAACTCCACACACTAAAAAACATCCAAACTCCACACACTAAAGAACATCCAAACTCTACTGCCTAAAGAACGTCCAAACTCCACACGCTAAAGAACGTCCAAACTCCACACACTAAAGAACGTCCAAACTCTACACACTAAAAAGAACGTCCAAACTCCACACACTAAAGAACGTCCAAACTCCACACACTAAAGAACATCCAAACTCCACACACTAAAGAACATCCAAACTCCACACACTAAAGAACGTCCAAACTCTACACACTAAAAAGAACGTCCAAACTCCACACACTAAAGAACGTCCAAACTCCACACACTGAAGAACGTCCAAACTCCACACGCTAAAGAACGTCCAACTCCACACACTAAAGAACATCCAAACTCCACACACTAAAGAACGTCCAAACTCCACACACTAAAGAACATCCAAACTCCACACACTAAAAAACATCCAAACTCCACACACTAAAAAGAATGTCCAAACTCCACACACTAAAGAACATCCAAACTCCACACACTAAAGAACGTCCAAACTCCACACGCTAAAGAACGTCCAAACTCCACACGCTAAAGAACATCCAAACTCCACACACTAAAAAACATCCAAACTCCACACACTAAAGAACATCCAAACTCCACACACTAAAGAACATCCAAACTCCACACACTAAAGAACGTCCAAACTCCACACACTAAAGAACGTCCAAACTCCAAACACTAAAGAACATCCAAACTCCACACGCTAAAGAACGTCCAAACTCCACACACTAAAGAACGTCCAAACTCCACACACTAAAAAACATCCAAACTCCACACACTAAAAAGTATGTCCAAACTCCACACACTAAAGAACATCCAAACTCCACACACTAAAAAACATCCAAACTCCACACACTAAAAAGTATGTCCAAACTCCACACACTAAAGAACATCCAAACTCCACACACTAAAGAACGTCCAAACTCCACACGCTAAAGAACGTCCAAACTCCACACGCTAAAGAACGTCCAAACTCCACACGCTAAAGAACGTCCAAACTCCACACACTAAAGAACATCCAAACTCCACACACTAAAGAATGTCCAAACTCCACACACTAAAGAACGTCCAAACTCCACACACTAAAGAACGTCCAAACTCCACACGCTAAAGAACGTCCAAACTCCACACGCTAAAGAACATCCAAACTCCATCCACACACAACAAAACATGATCCATTTAAAACTGATATACAAGGTTCTTCATCTTATCAAATGTAAAGATAATTCTCCACACAAGCCATTATGGAAGAGAGTGAATATGGAAGAGTGCTTGGGAAGGTGAATGAGTTTGTGAAGGTTGTCTATTCTGACTATTGTAAACCTCTCATTTGATCACCATATCCACCATCTCTGTAAAACCTCATTGTGTCACCTCAGGAACATCAGTGATGCTGAAAGGCTGGTCCACGCCTTTGTCTCTGACCTACTGTAACGCCCTCGTCCTCGGGATCACGGGCCGGAGCGTGCAGAAGCTTCAGCACATCCAGATGTGCGCTGCCCAGATACTGACAAGGAAGCACAAATCCGACCACATCAGTCCCTCCACTGGCTCCCTGCCCTGTAGAGAACAGAGAACAAAATCTGCCTGCTGACTTTTCAATGTCCGCACAGCCACGCCCTGACCTCTTTGACAGAGCTGCTGACCCCTCACACCACCATTCGCCGTGTCCAGTCCACTGATTCTAACATCCTTAGCCGACCCACGACAAAACGGAGCACAATGGGGGACAGGTCTTTTCAGGCTGAGGAACGCCCTGCCCGAACACCTGAGGGCGCCGCATTGAAGAAGCGTCTGAAGACATTTTTATTCAGAAAGGCTTTCTCACTTGGATCTTAAAATGTTAAATGTTTAAATGTTGATCTTATGCTTTGTACTGTTTTTAATCTTGACAAACTTTGTGATTTTGCTTGAAATGTAAAGTGCTGAATAAATAAAATGTACCATTGTTATTATTATTATCTTTAAGGACTGAACCTATGCACTTTCCGGGGCTGGGGAGCAGGGAAACTCCCCCTGCTCCACTGACTGGGAGCAGGAGCTGGAGTTGGATCAGGTTCAGCGGTTCCTGGAAGTAGCACGTGCTCCAAAGCAAATGGGCCTGACTGGAGTTTCACAACAGGCCACTGTGGTTCAATCCCACCAGGCCCTGCTGTTGTGTCATTGGGCAACAGTGTGTAAACACACACACACATGACGGAAGAAGGAACTTTTATTTATAGCAAGCCTGCTGTCTTATTCACAAGCTTATGTTAACCATAGCGCGCGTTATTGAATTCAAATCCCACTGTGGACTCCACCAGGCCATCAGGAAACGGTGACGGTTTAGCTTGAGCACCACCTAGTGATATTTTGAGGTGTTACTGTAAGACACTTGAGTGCATGAGGAGATGATCAGGCACACACAGGATCACTATGGCCGGCCCTGTACACATTACTGTCCCCTCTGCATCGCTGGAGGAAAGACCTGAGTGTACGGTCTGGCTCCTTGTCCTACCTCCTGATGATGGGCGTGACAGACAGGCCGACAAGCAAATCAGAGGTACACGTGCCCGCCAGTGTCACAACATGGCACGTAAAAACAAACAAACACACAAACCTGGCCCAGAGGACTGAGAAAGACTGCTCTTCTGCTGAACCAGCGGTGACCAGAGGAGGACAGATTCAGCACTCTCTTTCCATCATTTATATCATTCTTTGGGGAATTTTTTCGGCCTAATTGTGTAGCGATGCAACACAGGAAACTAGGGTTGGGCGATGTGCCCTTAATTGGCAGTTGACAATGTTTACAGTGATCTCTCATTATAAGCATTTTTTAAAGACCTTTACATAGCTGCATGTTATTTATGTTAAGACAAATGTGAGAGTGCAGGATAAATGCATCTAAACTAAACATCATCTGACCCAAATGTATCAAAACTCGTGCGTAAAAGTCTGAGAGGAGGACGACTTATTCAAGGCATCATCTGCTGCTCAATATCAAGGCTCATATTTCACTGATACAAATGTAAGTCTGAGCTTATTATTTGCATTTTCCCAATTTTAAAATTATGTTTAAGAAACAGGGACAATATTTAGCAGTTTGCTTCGTAGCCTACGTTTTTGAAGCTGCTCCACCCAGTCCGTGCGCTCGTAGCCTCGTACCTCCTGCATCACGTCTCTTCTTTTCGTCTCCTCTCTCGGTCCCTCGTGAGAATATCCAAAGCCATGTGCTCTCAGATAGCTCCCATGTGAGATCCATCACGGCACTTTAAAAGTGTTTAGTCGTGATGTTTTACGGCTAACACATCATGTCTCTGGCAGGCTACTTAAACTAGTCCCTTTTAAAGGAACAGGCCACCGCTTTTCCTGACATATGTTCTTACCTGAGTTGATACGCACCTGTCTGGTCTTTGTGCGTGTCCGTGGAAGAGCTTGGTCGCTTCTAACTTCACCCAATTTGGAGCTATAGGAATATACTGGGAGAGGCCAAATGCTAACAACATCTTTGGTCATTTTGCATGACTGAGCGCACACACAAAGACCAGACAGGTGCGTATCAACTCACCTAAGCTCAGGTAAGAACATATTTCAGTATGGAAAAAACGTAGCCTGTTCCTTCAACTTTTGTACATTTTGCCATAATATGGACCATAAACATAAATGAATTGAATTGAAATTTTATGTGAAAGACACACACTAAGTGACACACAATCGTGAAGTGAAATGAAATGTATGATTTTGAAATGTTTTGAGGCAGCATCACAATGGTTGCTCTCCACTGTGGTGCTATAGACTGTCCTCAAACTAGTGATTTTGAGATGAGGCCTCATGATGATTCCTTTGTTCTTCTGCCCCCGTATGTGGACAAACAAGTGTATTACATGTAATGCATGTGTGTATTATGAAGCAAATCTAAAGCCTTTGAACCTTTGATGACGTCACTGACCCAGTGCGCTCTGAACCACGATTCGCCTGGACTGAGCTCAAACTTCGAAGCCTCCACACAGAGCGTGACATCAACATCACTGCCTAAAAGCATGATGAAAAAATGGAAATTCACTCACCATGTTGCATCGCCCGAGGAAACTTAAAAAAAACACAAACACACATTATCAAGTGACCAGACGACAGCAGAGTAAATCCTCGTGCTCTCAGAGTGACACCTGTGCGACTGGACCAGACGGTGGGAGTGAGGACGGTGACGGCCATCAGGAGGGACAGCACACTGATGCTGCTCGCAGGGCCCAGCGCCGCCAGCCTGTGCAACAAACATCCCATTAGGACCAGTAATCATCATCATGTCCCTATTAACTGGCAGCATCTCTCATTATAAGCATTTTTAAAGACATTTACTTTATATAAGCTGCATATTACTAATGTTGAAATGGGAGAGTGCAGGATCAATGGATCTAAACTAAACAGGATCTGAAGAGAGTCATGGAACACGAATTTAGCAACAGAAATGTGGTGAAACTTATTCGGAGCTTCATCTGCTCCTCGATATCAAGGCTCATATTTCACTAATACAAATGTAAATCAGAGCGTATTATTTGCATTTACTCAATTTCAAAGTTATGTTTAACGGGACAATATTCAGCTGTTTGCGTCGTAGCCTACATTTTTCAAGCTGCTCCACGCGCCGCCCGGTCCGTGAGCTCGTAGCCTCGTACCTCCTTCTCTTCTCTTTCTCTCTCTCAGTCCTTCGTGAGATTATCCAAACCCATGCACTCTCAGTGAGCTCCCATGTGAGATCCATCATGGCACTAAAAGCTGTTTAGTTTCCATGCGAAAAGCAAAGCGAGAGCGTCTTTTTTTGAATTATGGTCTTGTCTCTAGCATGCATATTATTAGTTATATTCATGATTTAATTCACAGTGCAAGTCCTGCAAAGTTGCACGGCATCACAACGGCGGCTCTCCATCGTGATGTTGCTCATCCATCAGGTGGTAAAAAATACTTTCTACTGTTTAACCAATGAAAATGGAGCCAGTCACCCACATACGGCTCAGTCACACTGCCAGGTTAGGACGCTATGGCATCACTGTCAGGAGCCAGGATCCAGTTTGAGCAGTCCAGCAGTGAGCAGTAGGTTTGTTTTGTTTTGAAATAGAAGTTGCATCAACTTAATTGGTCAATGAAATTAATCATAATATTTTTACAACAGAACCCTATGAACATAACTCAAATGAAGCGTCTAGATTTGAGGGGGAACAAATAGCTTGTTCAATACACACGCACACACACACGCACACGCGCACACACACACACACACACGCACGCACGCACACGCGCACACGCACACGCACACGCACACACACACACACACTCGCGCACGCACACGCACACACACACACACGCACGCACGCACACACACACACACACACACACGCACACACACACACACACGCACACACACACACACACACACACACACACACACACGCACACACACACACACACACACACGCACGCCCTCACACACTCTGCTTTTAACAGTCTAGGCACACACTGGGATAATGTGTAGCTACTTTGGAGGTACATAATAATAATAATAAGATAAGACCTTTAGGGTCAGGGTCTTATTTCTTATTACATACAAACTCATTATTCCAGCGCTCTCTACATGACCGCTGTGACACAGTCAGCATAAGCTTTACCTAAATAATCCCCAGCAGCGGAGTGAGCTGAGTCAGGCTGCGTGAGACTGATGTGTCATGATGCTCACCACAGAAGTGCGCTCAGAGCGGCCAGCACCGCGCAGGTCCGGTATGGTCTGCTCCAATCCACCAGCGGCCCCATGGGCCAAAGAGGTCCCAGCGCCGCCAGCCGGGGACCTCCTGCCACGGGCCGGGCTCCAGAGCGGGGGTCCGCCGGTGTGTCCATCCTCCGCTGCGGGGAATGCTCTGAGGACCGTTTTTTCTCTGGCTCTTTCAGAATAAAAGCGGAACTGTTCAGAAAGCTGCCGTGGTTGTGCTGAAACAGCGGCTATCCGGCCTGAAAGATGGACTTTAACTGGACCACAGGTCCGACAGCGGGGCTTGCTCCATTTAACACATTCTTTCTTAAGTTAGTCGTTTGTCATGTCAGGGCTGGAGCTTGTACAGCCTACTCTAACCACACGGGGGCGCAAGTGTTCTGTCTACTGATCCGCTTTGTTTCTGTAGTGGTTGTATTGTATCATTGTAGTGATAGGCCTAATCTTCAGACATGATCCCTGTGCACCTTCCCCAAACAGGTGTCCTGGCTGCTGAGACATACTGCTGCCATGCCTTACTTTATACTATAGATTTATATACTTTACCCTCTATACAGCCCACCATTCATCCCCAGCAGAGGAGTGGTTGAACAGGCTCATACATATTAATCATGCAGCACACACCTCTATATCATACCTGTTTTTACCCTTTCTGCCAGAGACTTGCGAACTGTCGCTGAACTTCACATGTTTTAGTCCTTGAAATTTGATGAAATTAAGGTTTTAGTCTCATTAACTACTTTTCATTAAGTTTTAGTCTCATTCTAATCGGCAAAAAAATAAATAAATAATACTTCAAACGTGCACAACATGTTTACATATTTCACGTTCACTTTTACAAGAGGCTGCATGAGAAACCAACGTTGAGTCAGAGGGCGGCATGTGAGAATTTGAACTTAGTTCTGCTCGACTTTCTCCTATTGTACATTGCTCTATGATGTATTTTGAAAAGCTGGTAATCAGTAGAATTATAATAAATCAGCAGTTGTTTGTGAGGTCCAAAGCAGGACTAAACCTCATTGTTTGCCCACCTGAAATATTTTTCCAAATAGCATCTTTCAACCATACGGAGGAAAAAAGCTGAAGTAGCCCATAGTACAGTACATTTACTTCTGGTCATAGATGGAACAAAATGTTATGTGTCAAAAAGGACACTTCACTTTAGGAATTCACTTCATCACTACTTTCTCCGCGTGCCTGTTCCTTATGTAAACTCATTCCCGGTCAGTTATGTGGCAGGCCTCATAGTTGTGCGCACTAATTGGAGCGGTAACAAAAGAGAGAGTGGACACAGGGCTTTGTCTCCACTGCACCCGGACTGTTCTAGCACTCTCTGCCCCGCCATAACCAGACCCTTCCTGGACTCTCACATCAGGGGAACGTGCTCTTCTCTGGAGGCTTCTCACCCACACGCAGGCAGTACGCTGACAGACCGGAGGGAGTGCAGCTGACCACTGCACACAGATGTCCCGCAACCCAGATTTACAACTAAATAAGGTCTGAAACAAGACGAATGCCGAGACTAATCCAGGACTAAAGAAAGGACTGGACATGGTCAAAACCGGGATTATGACCAATCTTAATCAGAAACAAAAGGACGCCTAAAACCTTGACATTGGACAGGACATATCCACAATCAGAACTAAATCAATCTACTAAAGCAAGACTACATCGAGGCTGAACGCGGCCTAAACCAGGATTAAGAGTCTAAACCAGAGCATGGCGTAAATCATGGATCTAAACCAGGACTAATCTGGACAAAGCTTTAACCGAAGCAGGTCAGACCTAGGATTTACCCCCAGGCCATGGCTGCGACGGAGGTGAGCATGGAGGAGCTGGAGTGTAAGATCTGCTACAGTCAGTACAACCTGAAGAGTCGTCGGCCCAAACTGCTGGACTGCTGCCACAGCCTGTGCTCCAAGTGCCTGCGCAAGGTGAGCCACACTTTACCCTACACCGAACCCATCCAGGACAGTCTACACACAGGGCCGATCCTGGCCAATAAGGTGCCCGGCTGGGTCCTCTTTACCCTACACCGAACCCATCCAGAACAGTCTACACACAGGGCCGACCCTGGCCAATAAGGTGCCCGCCTGGGTCCTCTTTTCCCTACACCGAACCCATCCAGGACAGTCCAAACACAGGGCCAACCCTGGCCAATAAGGTGCCCGCCTGGGTCCTCTTTACCCTACACTGAACCCATCCAGAACAGTCTACACACAGGGCCGACCCTGGCCAATAAGGTGCCCGCCTGGGTCCTCTTTACCCTACACCGAACCCATTCAGGACAGTCCAAACACAGGGCTGACCCTGGCCAATAAGGTGCCCGCCTGGGTCCTCTTTTCCCTACACCGAACCCATCCAGGACAGTCCAAACACAGGGCCGACCCTGGCCAATAAGGTGCCCGCCTGGGTCCTCTTTACCCTACACCAAACCCATTCAGGACAGTCCAAACACAGGGCTGACCCTGGCCAATAAGGTGCCCGCGTGGGTCCTCTTTACCCTACACCGAACCCATTCAGGACAGTCCAAACACAGGGCCGACCCTGGCCAATAAGGTGCCCGCGTGGGTCCTCTTTACCCTACACAAACCCATCCAGGACAGTCTACACACAGGGTTGATCCTGGCCAGCAAGGTGCCCGCCTGGGTTCTCTTTACCCTACACCGAACCCATCCAGGACAGTCTACACACAGGGCCGATCCTAGACAGTAAGGTGCCCGTCTGGGTCCTCTTTAGCCTACACAAACCCATCCAGGACAGTCTACACACAGGGTCGATCCTGGCCAATAAGGTGCTCGCCTGGATCCTCATTACCCCACACCTATCCCGACACCTAGCGACTACTTTAAGGGGTCAATGATTTATTTTCTTTAAATTTGAGTTGTAAAAATACAAACTTTCAGCCATTTCCCCCCAACATAATTGATTCAGTTCAGCTCAATTTTCCCATAAACTGGCACTCATTTTATTTAAGTTTGATGTTGAGACATAGCAATTTTATTAAGCTGTCAATCGTTGTACACTGCGTTCCAAATTATTATGCAAATTGTATTTTTGTGTCAAAAACGTAAAAAAAAAAAACATTAATGAAACTCATGGATGGTATCGTGTCTCGGGGCTCTATGAATCACTGACATTAATCTCAGAGACCTGGGATGATTCGTTTTCAGGTTAAGCCCAGTTAAGGGAAAAACTACTGAAATAGGGTGTTCCACTTTATTAAGCAGATCATCATTTTCAAGCAATATGGCAAAGAAAAAGGATCTCTCTGCTGATGAAAAGCGTGAAATAGTTGAATGCCTTGGTCTAGGTATGAAAACCTTCGATATTTCATGAAAGATTAAGCGTAATCATCCTACTGATAAGAGATTTGTGGATGATTCAGACACACTCGGGTTTGTGCAGATAAAGGCACAATATGGACGGTTTCTGCCACACAAACACATCAGATGAATAGAACAGCAGCTACAAAGCAGCAGACAGGTGTTTGAAGCTGCTGGTGCCTCTGGAGTCTCCCCAACATCAAGGTGTAGGACCCTCCAGAGGCTGCAGCTGTCCATAAAACTTCTATCCGGGCCTCCCCTAAACTGTTAATTGAAGCTCATGAACAGAAACGGCTGCAACGGGCTCAGAAATACATGAAGACTCATTTTCAAACAGTCTTGTTCACTGATGAGGCCGTGTGACCCTGGATGGTCAGATGGATGGAGTAGTGGATAGTTGGTGAATGGCCACCATGTCCCAACAAGGCTGTGACGTCAGTAAGGAGGGGGCGGAGTCATGTGTTGGGCCAGAATCACAGGGAGAGAGCTGGTCGGCCCCTTTAGGCCCTTTTAGGTTCCCTGAAGGTGTGAAAATGACCTTTGAGTTTCTGACTGACCACTGTCTTCTATGCTACAAAAAGAAGAGCCGTGCTTTCCTGAACAAAATCCTCTTCATGCAAGACAACGCACCATGTCCTACTGTAAAGAAAACCTCTGCATCACTGGCTGCGATGGGCAGAAAAGGAGAGAAACTCATGATGTGGACCCCATCCTCCCCTGTCCTCAACCCGATTGTGAACCTTTGGAGCCTTAATAAAAAAAAATCTATGAGGGTGGGAGGCAGTTTTCATCCAAACAGCAGCTCTGGGAGGCTATTCTAACATCCTGCAAAGAAATACAAGCAGAAACTGTCCAAAAACTCACAATTTTAATGGATTTAAGAATTTTGAAGGGCTCCTATGGTAAAATATAACTTGACTTGTTAAGATTTTTTGATTGAAATAGCTTTTGATTTCAGTAAATATGACCTTCTAATGCTACAAATACAACAAATGACCATTTTCAGTTAAATACAAGCTTTAAAATGTATTGAAACGATGAGTTGCATAATAATTTGGAACAGTAGATTTTGAGGTTTTTACTACATTCATTTTTTTTAAAAAAAATACTGTTATCACTGGGAGGTTTTTTCCACCACATTTAAATGATCCTCGACCAGTTAAAGACTTGAAAATTGTGCTGACTCTCATTTGAGTTGACAATTTAGAAAATCTTAGAAAAATGTCATTTGCATAATAATTTGGAACGCAGTGTATAAACACAAACACTTTTTATAAATTGAAAATTTTATTTTGGTGCTCCAACACAATATTTGTGTTCATTTGTTATTTAAACCAAGAACAAGTGCAACTTGGCATTTCACATTGATTTTTAGAGAAGTGGTTCCAAAACTGTGATATACCCCAAGGGTGCGCTCAATGATTCAGGGGTACGTGAAGAAACTAAGACAATGATCATCTGATTTTTGACTTGAAAATAATATGGGAATAATATTTAAGCAAAAAAGAAGTAAAGAAAAAAAGACCACCATATTGAAAAAACAAACAAAAAACGTAATAATTGATACAAATACAAATAAAAATTACAATACAATATTTGCTGATAAAGCATTTCACTTCCTGAAATACCCTTAAAAGCTCCAGTGTAAAAATGTGTACATTATTTTAACAAACCCAAACACTGAACAACTGAAATGACTAAACCTCATTTAAATCTCCTGATGTAAATTGTCCAGCTTGTCCACTTTCAGCCAACATCATCCTCAGGATTTTTGGACGACATTTGACAGTTTTTCCCTAAACGTTGTCTTGAAATTACTGTTGTAATTCGCTAAATAAAACACAGAAATTTGTCATAATGACGGAAATATAATTCAAACCAAAATAAATAGTAACACCAGACATGGAAGAAACAGTGCAGGTCCTCTGTCTGTGAGGTCAGTGTCGGTCTTCAGTTATTACTTCTCGTCTTCATAGAGAGAATGTTCTCTGCATTTATTTATTTTTTTACTTTCTCTAGCTCCACACGTTTTAGAAGAGAAAAAAAAAATACTTCAAAATGACTGCTTTAAAATAAATGTGTAATGTGTATGTAACCAAAGGTGTACTGTTCAAACATAAATGGACGTGTACAAAACTTGGAAAACTCATGCAGGCAATTTAGTAAAGCCAAACTGTTTCAGAGAGTATCAAAGATAAAAAAAAAAACTGACAAAATTCAAAACTCTGTACAGGTAATGAACTAAATATTAAGTACTGTCCCATACGAGGGATTGCGATTTCGTCACATCCGGTATAAAGGCAAAATAACAGGAGATAACAGTCAGTCACCAGTGGACTAGAAAGCAATGTCCACCAGTTGCTGTGCCATAAACGGTCCTAACTGACAGTCTAATGAGTGCATAAAGAGCGAGGAAGGCCTGGGTGAAAGCACTGAGGCTGCAAAACAAAAAACACAAATGACCACCCCAAATGTCCGTCAGCGCTGGTGTGAGGAGTCTTTCATCTGCTGCCAAAGCTCATCAAATCAGTGTAGCATATACTTCTATTCACACATGTTGTTGTTGTTGTGGTTAGCATTTTAAGTAGGAAGATTGTCATCTGATTTTGAGTTGTTTACTTTTGACTACTTTTTGAAGACTTACCAAGGTGACTTTCTAATTTCTTCAAGTTGATTTATGAGCTTAAAGGGGCTAGATGCAAGTTCATCATTTTACACTCACTACTGCCACCTCAGGTGTTATGCGTAACTGCAGCTTCTACATTAAGCTTGTGCATGACGGCACTTCAGACCCGAATTAACTGAGTGACAGTGCAGGATTTTAGAGGCAGTTGTGGTGAACAGGTCTGAGCTCATTCTACACATTAGGACATGGCTGGAACATGTAGGGGGAGGAAAATACTTAGTTTTAACATTTTTAAACTCTGCATAGTCCCTTTAAAGATAACTAATGAGTCATGTTTTGAAATGTAATATTTATTATGGTGGAATCATGCAAAGAAAAACATTAGTTTTGTATAAACAAGTTTGGCTCTTAATTTTGGAAAAATGACTTAAATGCAGTACCTCGGAATGGGTAGTAATGAGTAACATTTACTACTGCGTAGTAAAGGTATCGCAACAATGTACACTTAATCTTTACTTGTGTTGCCTTGCTCTCACTCTGCTGCCACATACAGTAACTCGGGAGTTTTTCTCTCTTCAGTCGACTCTCTAAACATAGACACTGAACTGAAATGTGCCGGAAAATAACCTTTTAACATTTACATGTACATGAACTACAAAACTGCATGTTTTTTCAGCCATTAAACTGACACCAGCATCTACTTGAACATTTATTGTGAACTGCCAGTCGTGGAAAACAAACGCCACCACACGTCCAGAAGCTCTTGCCTACTGGACGCTGCGCATGTGCCGGAAATACAGAAGTAAACAATAACAGCGATCGGTCGTATTAATCCAAAAATATGGGTCTGCTGGTGAAAAACATAAGTTCAGCTGATGTTCATTTGAATCGTTCATGGGCCCTCCCCTTCCTTCTTCTGCCGCCCCTGTAGGCACTGATTCAGCTGATGGTTCCTCGTGCTGCCCCCTGCTGCATATTTATGAACACATTTTTTTTTAAACACTTCTAAACATATTGTTCTGATAATCGATACATATTTAAGATGAGTCACGTTTGAATGGTATGAGCGCAACTCCATCCATCCATCCATTTTCTTCCGCTTTATCCGGGGCCGGGTCGCGGAGGCAGCAGTCTCATCAACTTAAACCAATGACTGATCAAGCTGCTATGAGGTTTTTATACAGTATGATCTTTTCCCATGTAACTAACTGTATAACTAGTTGGTCCTTGACAGGTGTAACAATTCTAAAACCAATTGAAAGACTTAGAAAAAGGCACTAAAAATCCATGATTAAAAAACAACAACATTTAGTTGTATCAATAATATCCTTTCTAACTTATTGAGCTTTGAAAATGTAATAACATTTAAAAACGGTTGTCTTATAAAAGCTCCACCATCTCTAACAAGATATTGAATACAGAACAACTGCCTCGAGAACTACTTGGGCCATAAGCACAGGCGACTGTGAGGAAAACCTCGTTTGGTCAAAATGTCCTATAAGGCTGGGTCCAGTGGAACAGTCTACCAACTACCGTGAGGGAGACCCTAGCTTTAAATGAGTTTAGTTTATTGGTTTATTTGTTATGGACAGTGCATGTTAATGAACAAGCCACACCGGATTGAAGCGTTGGGCTAATTTCATCCAGTGTCCAGCATGCGTACTCATTCATCCTGGCCGATTGTACATGTTTTTAGTGGTAAAGGAAACCTACGCAGACTCGGGGAAAGGCCCCGTCCAGGTGGGAATCAAACCCGGACCTGTGAGCTGTAAAGCACGAGCACTAACCACTGTGTCACCGCGCCGCCCTTAACTTTTAAATCATTTAAAAGTCACTTAAAGGAGTGGCAGATCAACCCAAACTTGTTCTTAGGGCTATGTGCAATGCACCACAGCTCTTTAGTTACTGTATTATTTTAAGGATAAATAGATCTTAAGATATAGCAATCTTAGTGTAATGTATGTAAACTTTTGGTTTTATAAAGAGTAAAACAAAAAAAACATGTAAAAATGTATATCTCTGATATAAATATATGTTTTGAAATTCTAATTGACCTAAAGATTTTTTTTTTTTCTTCTGGTTTGATGTCAGACAGTGAGGGAGAAAATGCAAATGTGTCTGTTTTTGAACGTATGGTTCCCGCTGAATATTCTACTGTCCAATCTGCACTCTATATTTAGCACATATATTCTTGATAAATGTCCCCCAGAGTGTTGTATTAGGGATTGCCATTGCAATTCAATTTACCTTAAACTGCATGGGCATACATTTGTGGACATTCCATATCAAAGGCCAGAATCCAGTTATAACATTTTAATTCTGTACAGGCGCAGTGAAGAAGCCATTGAACAGTGTTCATTCCATAACTTTTACATGACGTGAAATGTTCTTTTCATAAATCAATGTTGCAATCGTTATGAGTAAAACCAATACTAGGTTTCCTCATGTTAGAGCAAGCCTATTAGTGACTATTACTATTACTGTTATAAAAACAAATCTCTGTTTAGATCCTGGATGTGGGTGATGCTTTACCGCGCGAGGCTGTATGTCCCTTCTGCCGGTATCCCACCACCCTCAGGGGCGACTGCATGAGTGAACTCCCCGACAACCGCCACCTGCTGTCAGCTCTGACCATCCACGGACCGGCCCAGAGGAACCTACAGGTAAACCATAGCACCATTAAAGACCAGCCCAGGGGAACCTACAGGTAAACCATAGCACCATTAAAGACAGGCCCAGAGGAACCTACAGGTAAACCATAGCACCATTAAAGACCAGCCCAGAGGAACCTACAGGTAAACCATAGCACCATTAAAGACCAGCCCAGAGGAACCTACAGGTAAACCATAGCACCATTTACAGACCAGCCCAGAGGAACCTACAGGTAAACCATAGCACCATTTATAGACCAGCCCAGAGGAACCTACAGGTAAACCAGAGCACCATTTATAGACCAGCCCAGAGGAACCTACAGGTAAACCATAGCACCATTTACAGACCAGCCAGGAGGAACCTATAGGTAAACCAGAGCACCATTTACAGACCAGCCCAGAGGAACCTACAGATAAACCATAGCACCATTTATAGACCAGCCCAGAGGAACCTACAGGTGAACCATAGCACCATTTATAGACCAGCCCAGAGGAACCTACAGATAAACCATAGCACCATTTATAGACCAGCCCAGAGGAACCTACAGGTGAACCATAGCACCATGAAAGACCAGCCCAGATGAACCTACAGGTAAACCAGAGCACCATTTACAGACCAGCCCAGAGGAACCTACAGGTAAACCAGAGCACCATTAAAGACCAGCCCAGAGGAACCTACAGATAAACCAGAGCACCATTTACAGACCAGCCCAGAGGAACCTACAGGTAAACCATAGCACCATTTACAGACCAGCCCAGAGGAACCTACAGGTAAACCAGAGCACCATTAAAGACCAGCCCAGAGGAACCTACAGGTAAACCATAGCACCATTAAAGACCAGCCCAGAGGAACCTACAGGTAAATTGTCAGGCTTGAAAAGGATGTTCGGTCACTCATCTATCCACAGCTCCACAAATAATTAACAACGTGTTATCATTCTGAAATGCTCTTCCTTGTCTCACCACAGGTGGCCACCGAGCTGCTGCTCAGTCCTCGGGCGCTCACTTCTCTAGTGGGACACAGCTCTCCTCTAGCCCCCTCCTTGTCCTCCAGCTCCTCCAGCACCACCTTCTCGTCGCTCAGCAGCTCTCCCAGCTTTGTGCTCATCACTATCATGGAGCCACGACCCGGCCCGCACCCCACCTCCAGCCTGGACTCTCTGGTATCCATGTCCCGCAGCTGGGGCACACAGCTGTGGCAGAGCTGGGCCCGTGTGCTGGTTTGGGTTCTGGGACTACTGTACTTCAGCTCACTGCCAATAGGAGTCTACCTGCTCCTCCTGCACAGACCCACCATGGGCGTCCTCATGGTCAGCCTGGTGCCTGCCAGCCTGGCTCTGGTCATGTGCTACGGCCTGTGCCAGTGCCTTTGGCATGAGCTGCGGCACTGCTTTATATCCAACACCAGCCTGACAGCTACACAGGCATGACTATGGAAAGACTCTTGTTATACTGACAGTTTCTTATATGTTGGGGCACAAGTAAAATGCTGGTCTGAAATCGCAAGTAGTCATATAATACGACATGCCTACATGCCTATAGACATTTAGTACATATTTATAAGGGTCCACCACCCTGGGCAGTTTTCTCTGCCCACTGCTCCAGACAGGATGCTGCAAGGGCACTGTGGGTCAAATGGAGAGGACACATTTTATTAGGACAGTAGTAAAAAGTACTTTTCAGAGAAGAGAGCTTGCTGACAGAAGCTCACAACACTGGTTGGTGAATGTTGTGGGTGGACACTGCTCAGCCTCCTCAGGCCAGAGGCCAGGCCTCTCTCTCTTCTCGGGTCAAGTAAGTAAGTAAGTAAGTAAGTAAGTAAGTAAGTAAGTAAGTAAGTAAGTAAGTGCTTTATTTGTCAATGTACAGCAAATGGCATAGATCAGATGTTGGGTTGGTCCTGAGCCGCTGCGATTAAGTGCGCATGACCAGCATGTTTTTGGAGGTAGGGGAAGAAGCACTGCCTTCAGTGATCCTCTGAAACGGGGCACCCCCTTGTTTCAGAGCGTGATGTCCCACACTGGTCCCACACTCCTTCACCTCCTCCGTCCTCTTCCTTGTGAGCAGCTCCTTCTGCGTCCACCGCCTCCTCTCGCTCCTGCTCATCTTCATCTTGGTCCTCCTCCTTCTCCCCTGGCTCCCCTTTGTAAATGCTTGTGCTTTTTCTTACTCTGAAAGTTCAAATATTGACCAATTGATGTATAAGCCGAATGCCCATCTCGACTGCGCATGCGTGAGTCAATCAGGCTCCTAATTTCTGCCCAAACAAACCACTCAGCCATTGAAATGTGTGAGCGAGTCCTGGTAGCGGAGCATGAACACTGAAGTATATAGAGCCATAACCGTGAATTATAAGGCTTACGGGCATCGCCACTTTTTAAATCATTTAAATTCGTCTTGAAATCGCAGGGAAAAGTTTCAAAACGGTGTCAAATTAGTGATCGATTAGCCATGTTGTTCACCATCAGATCACTCGTCAAAAATACAAGTCGATTTAGATGGATTTCTTTGGTCACAATAATAATAATTAAAAACAAGATTTCGTATACTGTCCACCTCCTTGTTGACAAAAAAGAACTAATCTACGTGTTTATTTCTCATTCCAGTTTAAATGTTCTGAATATCGGTGACTTGAGGCCACAGTTTCAGACCCTGGACTTTGTCCAACAGTCGCTCTCGAGCGTCAGAAATGTTTTTCTCACATAGTTTTTCCCAGTGATGTACCTGAACGCGTTCATTGAACGAAAGTTCATGAACGCGTTCATATTTTGCAGCAGCGGTTGTAGCCGAAAGTGTGGTCTGGTCCGTGAATATTAAAAGACCGGTCCGGACCATTACGGACCATGACCTCTAGGGGCGCTGTGCACTGGTCCGAGTGGTCCCTGATGGTCCCTGAGATGGTCTCTAGGTCCCTCGAATGGTCTTTGGGCTGAATTAATGGTCCTGTGTATTATGTGTGGCAGGAGTGGAGTCCTAATAGGTCTATATCAATATTTCTCATTCATATTGAGGAAAACCAACGATTTGTTTTGGGAAGATTTTTTATTTGAAAATCATATTCTTTTTCCGGATGGTTTTCGACATCATCTGTTTCAAACATTGCTCTATATTCAATCCAACCAACTGAAATACGCAAATTTGCGACATTAATGATCTTTTTTTAAATTGTACTCATTACGATTATAGACCACATCTACTGACATTCTATAAGTTGTTGTACATATTACGTGGCCTAACGAGTTACGTGCATGACGGCGATGTCAAGGGTTCGAGGTTCGAAAATGACTTAAAGTGTTATTTTTGGTTTCAAAACACAGCATTTTACGGTTTATGATAATGATTCTTAGCATCATTGATAACTGTACAGTTTTTAAAATGATGAACGAATGAACGAATAGTGCAATGTAAAGCGTCTTTGAGTGTCCAGAAAAGCGCTGTATAAAACCAATGCATAATTAATTTATTGAAATAATGTTACACTCCCCTTTTTATACACTTCCCCTTTCATCTTGCTTTACATTTCTGGAATTACATAGTGCAGATGGTCGATGGTTTGATTTCCTGTGTAGCTCTATGAATTTATTTGTTTATTGTGACAATTAATGTGATCTTTGGATGATTTTTTGCTGTTTGGTAATTAGCCTAAACTCATATAAAGTTAATACACTGAATAGTATTTGCTCCCATTTTATAAGTCCCTACTAATAGATCAGTAGTTATCAAATTAAACAGGTTAATTCACTGTTCTCTTACCTCTGGACATTGGACTGGACTCTGCACTAGAGAATTACAGGAGTCACCTTTGGGGATGCTGTTCACTAGTCCGCCAGTGGTTTGTAACAGACCGTGGTCCTTGAAGTGGTCCTTGGGCCCATGCAAGAATCAGGGACCACTGGTCCGAGTGGTCCGGACCAGTCAGGGACCGGTCCCTGAGATGGTCCTTGGTCTGAGTCAATGGTACCTGTTATTTATGACTGGTTTCTGCTTCATACAAGCATAAGGGACCACTGGTCCGAGTGGTCCGGACCACTGGTCCGAGTGGTCCGGACCAGTCAGGGACCGGTCCCTGAGATGGTCCTTGGTCTGAGTCAATGGTACCTGTGGCCTGTGACTGGTTTCTGCTTCATACAGGCATCAGGGACCACTGGTCCGAGTGGTCCGGACCAGTCAGGGACCGGTCCCTGAGATGGTCCTTGGTCTGAATCAATGGTAGAATGGTAGCCTACATGTTACTTATGACTGGTTTCTGCTTCATACAGGTATCACTGGTCCGAGTGGTCCGGACCAGTCAGGGACCGGTCCCTGACATGGTGCTGCTGATCACGTGGATCACGTGGGTGCTGCTCTGCTCAGCGAAGCTCAGGCCAATTTGCGCTAATAACATATAACAATAATAAAATGATTCAAGAACTTGTAAAGCCACCACTCCGTTCCGGTTCATAACATTAATCCATATCTTGTGGGACTGCGGAACTATCGCAAATACTCCTGCTCGTAGGGCTCCATAGGTAGAGCGCAGGGCTCACGCGTACAAGATCGGTGGATCGATCATGTCCCCACCTCTATTTTTTTTTTTTTTTTTGACTGGGAACCCGCTGGGAAAAACATTAATGCTGATCCGTATATTCAGTTTATTTGGACATTATAAAAACTGCACAGTTATCAATGATGCTAAGAATCATTATCATAAACCGTAAAATGCTTCTGTGTTTTGAAACCAAAAATAACACTTTTAGTTATCCTCGAACCTCGAACCCTTGACATCGCCGTCATGCACGTAACCCGTTAGGCCATGTAATATGTACAACAAGTTATAGAATGTCAGTAGATGTGGTCTATAATCGTAATGAGTACAATTAAAAAAAAGATCATTAATGTCGCAAATTTGCGTATTTCAGTTGGTTGGATTGAATATAGAGCAATGTTTGAAACAGATGATGTCGAAAACCATCCGGAAAAAGAATATGATTTTCAAATAAAAAATCTTCCCAAAACAAATCGTTGGTTTTCCTCAATATGAATGAGAAATATTGATATAGACCTATTAGGACTCCACTCCTGCCACACATAATACACAGGACCATTAATTCAGCCCAAAGTACATTCGAGGGACCTAGAGACCATCTCAGGGACCATCAGGGACCACTCGGACCAGTGCACAGCGCCCCTAGAGGTCATGGTCCGTAATGGTCCGGACCGGTCTTTTAATATTCACGGACCAGACCACACTTTCGGCTACAACCCCCTCTCATATTTTGGGCGAACGTGAACTGAACGCACTGGATTACTGCCTGATGAACGAAACCATGAACGCGTTCATTCTGGTGTCTGTGAACGGCATTCCCGTTCTTTTTACGTTCGTTCATTATGGTGCCAGATTTCTTATATCTGTGGTTTAAGACCGCGGATCAGTGAATATAATTATAAAACCCCGCAGCGCCGTCAGAGTTTACCAGCGGGTCTAAACTCTGGCGGGTCCACGGTGTAGCTCGCGCTAGCTCCGCTCCGCCTCCGCGCCCACGGCCCGACTGTGTCCAGTTCTGTGGCGCTGAACTCTGCTGTTTATGGCCCTGGCACAGGCCCTGGCACACGGGTAACCAGCGGGTCTGCACGCTGCCCGTAGCAGCCACAGTGTGAGGTTACGAAGCGAGATTCCCTTGTTTAACGTCTGTCTCTCCAAATCCTGTCTGCTCCGCGCTGCCACTCATTTGCATAAAGTCACAATGCGGAGTTTTTTAACTACAAATTAGCTCCTAAAACATTTTTTTTTTCACATGATAAATTAACAAAATAACACAAATGCAATTGAATATCTGTAGCTTCATTTTCCACTAAGAATTTAAAAATTAAACTTAAAAAAAAAAAAAAAAAAAAAAAAATATGATTAGCAAAGATATCCAAAATCCACTCTGAAAACAGTGACAGGCTGACATGAAATAGCTTTAACACTAAGTGAGGAGGCCATGATATTTTTGACTCATGGCTGAAGTCAACTTTCTCCAGCTCTCCCAAGGTTGGCAAAAATGCATCTCAAAATACTTCAGATTATGTGTATATGGAATTTAAGATATGGAATTTAAAAATATTTCCCTGAGAGAGGAATATATTGTACTTCTCACCTTTTTCATGCCTGAATAATAGCTCGAAGCAAAAAAAAAAAAAAAAGAAAAAAAAAAAAAAGAACTATGAACTAGTTCATTTTTGGAACCATGAACGAACTATTAAGCATGAACAATTATGAACTATGAACGAACTAGTTCATTTTGAAATTTGTGAACTGAACTTTGAACTATAGGAAATGAACTTTCCCAACACTGGTTTTTCCAACTATGTGAAGGACTGGTCGTCACTTTGTCAGCAGCTCTACATATGAACGGTCGTTCAGTTCTTTCAGTCTGTCTCTCTCCGTACGCAGCCGAGGTTGTAAAAATAGACTCTATGCTAATATCGTAACAAGCTCCACGGTGACGACAAAAGCACTTTATATCATCAACTTTCCAGCGGTTAAAACGGTCCAGATCAGAGCTTTCTTCATTGCTTTACGCTAACTATCAATACTGTTTGGTAGCCGAAATAAACTCCATTACCCATAATGCAACGGGCGACCTGAGATGGGCATTCGGCTTGGCCATGTTTTTGGAATCCATGTTTTTAAATATTCCTCCCTTTAGATCAACAACATGCCTTTTTGTGTAGGCTAGTTGTAAATACTAGAACTGCCTCCGTTGTAATAAAGAAAATATGCCTATGACAAGTTCTCTATGAGTTTTCTATTGAAATAAAGATTTTCAAAGTTAGCCAACTGTCTATTTTCTATATTTAAGTTTAAAAACATCTCATCTTCACTATATTCTGTATCTATAGGTAGAAACATATTGGTCGACTACACACTATGCATTTCCCTGCTATTAAGGGATAGGTCCAATATTTTTTTAAAGCCCCTCCCTGGGAAAACCAGCCAGTCCAATGGCCCAAGTAGGAAGTCCACACTTATGCGGGCCTACTGTATATCTGATATTGATTGCCCCTTATATTTATTCATTGTTTATTTTGATATTTACTCTGATTTTGTTAACTGCGGGCCAGTATAGCCAAACATGTCAGGTGTAATGCAGGGCATGAATGTTGACTAGAAAGATTTGTCTGTTCTGGAGCATTTGGAAGTTTCGAGTAGAATCAAATAGACCAGGGGTCTCCAACAGGCTTAGATGATTCAATCTGGCCCCTGGCTTGTCGAGCACAAATTCAAACAAACAAAGAGTATGTAGGGGGGGAAAGTAAGTCTCTAGCCCAAGGGTTCCCAACTGAACAGCTCGAGGTCCTCAAACTTTTCTTTCGTAACCCTCAACATATGTTAATTTTTTTTTTTTTTTTTTATAAATAACCAGAATGCTCACTCCAGCCACTAGGGGGCAGCTTACATAAAGAAAGGTAAGAATTCCACACATGTCCACCAGAGGGCACTGACATAAGAAGAGATCGGGATATAAACAGCACATTATAAACAGTGGACAGTCTGCCCCTGGGCGGCTGTGGCTACAATGGGCGGCACGGTAGCGCAGCGGTTAGTGCTCTCGCTTCACAGCTAGAAGGTCCGGGTTCGATTCCCACCAGGACGGGGCCTTTCTGTGTGGAGTTTGCATGTTCTCCCCGTGTCTGCGTAGGTTTCCTCCGGGCACTCCGGTTTCCCCTACCACTAAAAACATGCACAATAGGCCAGGATGAATGATGTGTGTGAGTGAATGGTGGTGGTCAGAGGGTCCGTTGGCGCAGACGTGTGTAGTCGCGAAAGCGCTTCTGACAGTCTCCCCCAGGGGAAACTGAAGCTACAAACGTAGCTTTCCACCACCGAGTATGGAGTGAATGTACAACTGTCTCATGTAAAGAGCTTTGTGACTATATGTCTGTGAAAGGCGCTATATAAATAAAGATCTTCTTCTTCTTCTTCTTCTACAATAGTAGCTTACCACCACCAAGTGCTGAGTAAATGAATAATGACTACAATGTAGCAGAGACTTGTGGCACAGGCTTGTTAAGTGCAATACGTGTAAGCCGAGGCTACAGTCCTGTCAGGCTCATTATTATTCATGTATGGAAAAACTTTTCCTCAATAGTATATTCCCAATCAAAACATATTTTACTGAAGCTTTTGTTTATGGACCCCGGCAATACACTGCCGATATACTTTGGCCCCCAGCGAAATTAACTTGGAGACCCCTGAAATAGACTGCAGTTCTTATTCTGTGTAGGTCTGTGTACTGGTGTTGTATCAAAGTACTAGTGTGCAGTGTTGTATCCAAGTACTAGTGTGCAGTGTTGTATCAAAGTACTAGTGTGCAGTGTTGTATCAAAGTACTTGTGTGCAGTGTTGTATCAAAGTACTTGTGTGCAGTGTTGTATCAAAGTACTAGTGTGCAGTGTTGTATCAAAGTACTTGTGTGCAGTGTTGTATCAAAGTACTAGTGTGCAGTGTTGTATCAAAGTACTAGTGTGCAGTGTTGTATCAAAGTACTAGTGTGCAGTGTTGTATCAAAGTACTTGTGTGCAGTGTTGTATCAAAGTACTTGTGTGCAGTGTTGTATCAAAGTACTAGTGTGCAGTGTTGTATCAAAGTACTTGTGTGCAGTGTTGTATCAAAGTACTAGTGTGCAGTGTTGTATCAAAGTACTTGTGTGCAGTGTTGTATCAAAGTACTTGTGTGCAGTGTTGTATCAAAGTACTTGTGTGCAGTATTGTATCAAAGTACTTGTGTGCAGTGTTGTATCAAAGTACTAGTGTGCAGTGTTGTATCAAAGTACTTGTGTGCAGTGTTGTATTAAAGTACTAGTGTGCAGTGTTGTATCAAAGTACTTGTGTGCAGTGTTGTATCAAAGTACTTGTGTGCAGTGTTGTATCAAAGTACTAGTGTGCAGTGTTGTATCAAAGTACTTGTGTGCAGTGTTGAATCAAAGTACTTGTGTGCAGTGTTGTATCAAAGTACTAGTGTGCAGTGTTGTATCAAAGTACTTGTGTGCAGTGTTGTATCAAAGTACTAGTGTGCAGTGTTGTATCAAAGTACTAGTGTGCAGTGTTGTATCAAAGTACTAGTGTGCAGGTTGTATCAAAGTACTTGTGTGCAGTGTTGTATCAAAGTACTTGTGTGCAGTGTTGTATCAAAGTACTCGTGTGCAGTGTTGTATCAAAGTACTAGTGTGCAGTGTTGAATCAAAGTACTTGTGTGCAGTGTTGTATCAAAGTACTAGTGTGCAGTGTTGTATCAAAGTACTTGTGTGCAGTGTTGTATCAAAGTACTAGTGTGCAGTGTGTTGTATCAAAGTACTTGTGTGCAGTGTTGTATCAAAGTACTAGTGTGCAGTGTTGTATCAAAGTACTAGTGTGCAGGTTGTATCAAAGTACTTGTGTGCAGTGTTGTATCAAAGTACTTGTGTGCAGTGTTGTATCAAAGTACTTGTGTGCAGTGTTGTATCAAAGTACTAGTGTGCAGTGTTGTATCAAAGTACTAGTGTGCAGTGTTGTATCAAAGTACTAGTGTGCAGTGTTGTATCAAAGTACTTGTGTGCAGTGTTGTATCAAAGTACTTGTGTGCAGTGTTGTATCAAAGTACTTGTGTGCAGTGTTGTATCAAAGTACTAGTGTGCAGTGTTGTATCAAAGTACTTGTGTGCAGTGTTGTATCAAAGTACTAGTGTGCAGTGTTGTATCAAAGTACTAGTGTGCAGTGTTGTATCAAAGTACTAGTGTGCAGTGTTGTATCAAAGTACTAGTGTGCAGTGTTGTATCAAAGTACTTGTGTGCAGTGTTGTATCAAAGTACTTGTGTGCAGTGTTGTATCAAAGTACTTGTGTGCAGTGTTGTATCAAAGTACTTGTGTGCAGTGTTGTATCAAAGTACTAGTGTGCAGTGTTGTATCAAAGTACTTGTGTGCAGTGTTGTATCAAAGTACTAGTGTGCAGTGTTGTATCAAAGTACTAGTGTGCAGTGTTGTATCAAAGTACTAGTGTGCAGTGTTGTATCAAAGTACTAGTGTGCAGTGTTGTATCAAAGTACTAGTGTGCAGTGTTGTATCAAAGTACTTGTGTGCAGTGTTGTATCAAAGTACTTGTGTGCAGTGTTGTATCAAAGTACTTGTGTGCAGTGTTGTATCAAAGTACTAGTGTGCAGTGTTGTATCAAAGTACTTGTGTGCAGTGTTGTATCAAAGTACTAGTGTGCAGTGTTGTATCAAAGTACTAGTGTGCAGTGTTGTATCAAAGTACTAGTGTGCAGTGTTGTATCAAAGTACTTGTGTGCAGTGTTGTATCAAAGTACTAGTGTGCAGTGTTGTATCAAAGTACTAGTGTGCAGTGTTGTATCAAAGTACTAGTGTGCAGTGTTGTATCAAAGTACTAGTGTGCAGTGTTGTATCAAAGTACTAGTGTGCAGTGTTGTATCAAAGTACTAGTGTGCAGTGTTGTATCAAAGTACTAGTGTGCAGTGTTGTATCAAAGTACTTGTGTGCAGTGTGTTGTATCAAAGTACTAGTGTGCAGTGTTGTATCAAAGTACTAGTGTGCAGTGTTGTATCAAAGTACTAGTGTGCAGTGTTGTATCAAAGTACTAGTGTGCAGTGTTGTATCAAAGTACTTGTGTGCAGTGTTGTATCAAAGTACTAGTGTGCAGTGTTGTATCAAAGTACTAGTGTGCAGTGTTGTATCAAAGTACTAGTGTGCAGTGTTGTATCAAAGTACTAGTGTGCAGTGTTGTATCAAAGTACTAGTGTGCAGTGTTGTATCAAAGTACTAGTGTGCAGTGTTGTATCAAAGTACTAGTGTGCAGTGTTGTATCAAAGTACTTGTGTGCAGTGTGTTGTATCAAAGTACTAGTGTGCAGTGTTGTATCAAAGTACTGATGACATGATGACCACTGGAATGAGTGAGCCGCTCTGGACCAATCAGCGCTGAGCACAGCTCTCCAACAACAAACAAAAGATAGAGCTAACTGAGTCTGGAAAGGGGACAGCCGTTTACTCCCGACCAGCGCTATCCATCCGCCTGTGGACAAATGTTCAGCTGTTTCGCTTCGATCCACCGCCACAGTTCGCCTTGTTTACTTCAATCTGAGTGTCTGTCTTTGTGCTAGCTCATGTCAGTCTCTGCCCTTTGAGCGATCGCTATACCTTTACCACATTAGCTAGGTTAGCTCTGTGCTAACGGTGGCTAGCGAAGGCTCTGCCCATTCTCTACCACATTAGCAAGGTTAGCCGTGTGCTAACGGTGGCTCGCGAAGGCTCTGCTCAGTCTGTCTGCGATAAAAGCTGACAGTGACGGGGACACTGGCCTCGGGCTTGTGGTGACAAGCTCCGAGAGGTGAGTGGAGTGGTAAAGATGTCAGGACAGTCATCGGGCTGTGGGTTCCTCATGTCCGTGGTAGTTCACGGAGATTCAGCCCTCAACGAGCAGGAAAAGGAGCTCAACCAGCGACTACGGAGTCTGTACCCCGCAGTGAATGAGAACGAGACCCCGCTGCCTCGCTCCTGGAGCCCCAAAGACAAGTTCAGCTATATCGGCCTGTCCCAGAACAACCTCCGCGTCCATTACAAAGGTATGACACACATGAATAGTTTATTGAGGCTAACGCAGTTTAAGCCTGACTGTTAGCTGTGACAGAGGAGCAGGCTGCTGCGTCAGGCCTCTGTTCTCTGGGTAAACAACATCACATAACACGGTTTGGACTGGCCCGTGTCCTGTGTCCTGAAGGGAGGGCAACCATGGATGAAAAAACTACAAAATATAGCATTACGTGCATCAATTTGTACAAGGCACATTAAACACTTTCGTATATTGTATTTCGGTGAGAAGTGCACCTTAAGCCTCCCTGTCCGCCAGCAGAATGAAATCTAATGGTTGAAAGCACTTAACCAACACTGTGGACGCAGTACTAATGTTGGAGTAGCAGCACTGTCATGTGCATGTTCTTAGTGAGGACATCAGGGCTGTAGAGAAGGCCACATTCTCAACCTCGGAACACTACAAGGTTGTGTTTAGAGCTAGCGTTAGCTGTGCCAGGACTGCTTTACTGTAATGTTGACCATCACTGGCCACTACATCATCTTCTTCTTAAACTCTCCACCAACAATACTCATTATATGCCATATGCCCTTCCTGTTGAACCCTGTCTGAGGGGGTGCAGGGTTCCATCCAAGTTCCCACCTAATTCCAACTATATCATATCTTCATATCATTATCTTTTTGAAACCTCATAGATGTCACTGGTCAGCAAGGAGGCATGATCACCAAGGTATTCACTGGGAAACCTGGGGCAACTTTAACCCCTCCCCAGGAAGGATCCAGGAATCATCCTCAACAGATGTCCAAGATTTCCCAAGCTCTTCTCTATTTGATTATTTGTCTGGACAGAGCATGGGCTTAGTTGCCCTGCATTAGAACCTGGCATGGGCCATTGATATAACAGTACAAATAATGTTATGTTATCATTCTGGGATTGTGGAGGTTTGCACCTTGTTTTGGTCAATCACACTCACCAACAAAGACACAAAACAGCAAACTTTAAACAAATCAGTCCATGTGTTTGTGATCTCACAAAAACAGCAAGAAGTCACTTACAGTCACAAATGCACTCTCATTATTAGTGTACTAGTTACTGGTCGTAAGGCAGGCCAGGTGTCTTTCCCAAGGCACTGGGATTTGATCTGTCAACCTGCTGATCCGCTGAAAAATGCTCGAACTACTCCGCTGCTGTTGGGGGCTGGCCGCCCTGTCAAAGTGGTAGAAGAAGCACTAGGAGGGCTGAGTGATTAATCAACTTTCAATTTATAATTCTATGAATGAGAAAATCGATTAGAGAAATCACAGTAAGTCAGGTCAGTACAATTCTATAGTCAACTGTGACCTATTTAAATAACTAATTTCAATTATGCCAGTTGGAAGTAGGAACCAAAGGGAAGTGGATTCAAAAAGTGCCTGCTCCTGGATTGTAGCAGGATCTAGTGGAAAAGCATAACGTAGAATGTGGACTATATTTAAGAAGCTATGGGAAAAGCCATCCGTGCAGAGTGAAACCTCTGCATTTCTTCACAGGCAAAAAGCAAATTACATTAGAAACTAAATCATTTGTCCTTTTTATGAAAGAACAAATATGCTTTTTATGAGTGATTTAAGAATTTGTGGAAGAATGAGCTCTATATAAACTGATTTCAGAGGTCATTTGGCTCAGCCTCCGGGAGAAGTGCTGCTTTGACCAGTTACCACAGCAGGCTTGAGATCAGCGGGGACTAAGGACACCTGTCTAATGCCAACTACAAAAGAGATTTGTTTGTGTGTGCATACGTCATTGAGTTTAGTACCACGGTTTCTGCATCTGAGCCCCTCACAGTGCACACTCCTGACACCAAGACAACTACATCAGTTTCACTAAAATCAAACCACAGACCCTTCATGTGTCACAGCACCACCCACCAAATCTACTCTTTAAGCCAAGATGCACGAGGGCACACGCCTTTTGTACCGGAAGTTCTCAAATCACATGAATCCACAAGAAAAGCCCTGAAGTGTTGTCAGCTCTGTCATGTCCAAAACAGTCGGTTACATTGCCACATTCTGCATTTAAAACATGTGCACGGTGCCACACACCTAATCCATATGACACAGGACTTAACGTGTAATGTGCCGGTACCATATAAGGCTAGTGAAAAAGCGCCGCAGTTAAGCTAACAGACTCAGCTGCTACAGTGGCAATAAATGTCTGAGCCAAACTCTCACTTTGCAAACAAGTGCACGGATGCACATGCTTTTTCTGGAATGGGATTGGCCAATAGACCTGCCAATTAAAAAGCACAACACAATTATCAAGATGGACCTGTATGAAGATTTAATTCAAGTAGGATTGTTTGTACCTGCCTAATCTCAAACGATCCACTGCCTTCATGACATTCCTGGTTAACGGGCCCACCTGTTGTAATACTGGCACTCAAACTATGTTGTTGTTGAAATGAACAATACACACAAATGAATATAAATTACAACAAAACAAACCATGGGTAGATGAGGGGGAAGCACACAATTATTGCATTACAATTGTTCTCCGTACTTATGTTCCATTTTAAACTCTATTATATATTTATGATTATTTGTTATTATTTTTAACGTACATAATTGGTTATTAAAGCAGAGGCAGCAGTAATAGTATTTTATTCTTGTTGTTGTGGTCCTGCGCCAGTGTGAGAAATGGGGTTTTTGATTTTGTCTTGTCACTCAGGTCATGGCAAAACTCCTAAAGACGCTGCGTCAGTGCGAGCCACACACCCCATCCCTGCAGCCTGCGGAGTCTACTACTTTGAGGTGAAGATCATCAGCAAGGGCCGCGACGGGTAAGACCCCTGCCTCTTTCTGTTCTGTTTTGGATCATGAGGAGTAGGGATGCACCCATCTGATACTGACTGGTATTGGATATCTCAGCTGATCCTGGAAAAACTACAATACCGGCTATCGGTTCCAAATAGCTGATACTGAACCGATACCTGTTTTGGCTCTCACCGTTTTAAAAGCGCAACTTTCACTAACTTAATCTAAGAAAAGGCCGTGCTCTACCTCCACAAATGTGTTTTTTGAGCAGCTCAAAGAAGTGTAGCTAGCAGCAGCATGCTAATGCCAACCACAACTCAGTGTTAATTTAGGTTATGATTAACTGGTATAACTTATTTGTAAAGCACAAGTTGTAATGATAAGATCACTTAATGTTGTGAGTTGTTTTAAAGTGGACATATGCAAAATCGACCTTCTTTGAGCTTTAAACCATGTTAATGTTTCCTTGTCAAAGACGGACCTGGAGCAGTATTTCACTGCATTCACTTAGTTTGGAGTATTCCTCTGGCTAAGCTGTCTCACTTAGCTGTTTCTTCTTCGAAGGTGTCCACACTTCGTTCTCTATTTTCTGGATACAATTGCGTCATTGTTGAAACAAAACTCCACATTTTAAAAGCCTATAATCCAACATGACGGTGCTGAGCCGTTCTGCTCAGAGTTTAAACCATGGCGTAAACTAGACTTCAGTGTGAAGTTTAGTTTTTGAATAGGTTATTACTACAGCTGCCAGCAGGAGGAGCCCTAGTCAAGGTCTTCACCAACACATGTTTCTGCTTTGCTGGAAAAGAATGGATACAAAGTACATTGCGCTAAATATGAATAAAGGATAATTACAACGGGGTATTTGGATCGAACCAAAAATCGCTTACCTGTGTTTGTAGCTCCTCCAGTGTGTCAGTGTCTGGCACAGACTGTTACTAAGCTGCTCCTCTTCCTGAAATCAACTCTTTAGCTTTAAGCTCTGTTTACGTCTTAATTATTACAGTTTAATCACAATCCACCTTTTGTTGAAAGTTATTAGCCTTGTTCAAATGTAAAACTATGCGCATCAGAGGTTACATGAAAGGAAAATTCTCAGTCATTTACAGTATATTCTTAGCTTTGATGGAAAATCAAGCCGTAATGTAAGTCCAAACGCAGCACTGCCCCCTCTCTGTGGCCTCTTGACTCCTAAAGCAGCTACGACACTTTGCATTTTCGCACAGCAACTTGACAGCCTTTTACTGCATCTATGGCCAACATAATGCACTCTCACATTGGAGCTGAGCGTGCATGGATTTGGATGAAAAGGACGAAGCCAGGACAGGGACTGGGTGAACTGCTGAATATTGTCCTCTTCACCCTTTGTGTGTCTTAAACATGTAGCCGAAATAGAGGAAACGCAAATGACAAGATCCAATTTGGCATTTCTAATGTGAAATAATCGCCTTAATACCTGAATAAGTCGTCCTCTTTGAGACCTTTACGCGCGAGTTTAACACATTTGTTCCAAAATTCACATTCCATTATTCTGTTCCGAAATCATGTTTAGTTTAGCTCTTAACATAAATAATTGGTATATCGCATTAAACGCCTAAAAAAAAAAGAAGCGTATGAGAGATGAATTAATGGGGGATAAAAATGGCTCATGACAGATTTTTTATGACCCTGTCTGTTAAAATGTTAAAATGACGGAGATAAATTATCTCTAGCGAAGCCACAAAGCCTTTATTTCTTTAGAATCAAAGAGAATTGATGACCATGAAATCAGAGGAATTGTCAATGGCCCTGATATTGATAAAATCTTATCAATTGCCATCCCTATTACTGTGTTAATTTTGTTAAACAATACAATTGTGGACAATGGTTCAATACAATGGAAAAATAAGACGACGTTATTTATTATAGCAATTTCTTTTAAATGAACGTCTCGTGCTCGTGAGATCTGTATCTCGGCCCACCCTTATGAGCCTCCTAAAATAATAAGATTTTGGTCAAGAAAAGTCCAGCTGTCCTTAAATGTTAAATGATTTTCTATTCCGTTTATTAGTGGAAAACCTCTTGATATGTAACATCTCGCTTGTAAGATAAGACAAGACTTCAATGATCTCACAAATTGAGATATTCCCTTGTTACAAAAGAAGACTGTTCAGTGTTCACTTATCACTAACATCAGCTACTTTTAAGAAAGTCTTGCATAATCGTGGGTGTCGATAGATAATCAAACCCCAGTATCTGCATCAGAAGCAAAAAAGCTGGATCGCTGCATCTCTGAGGATGACCTAAGCAGTGATCGCCCATGGTGAATGATCTGTGTTCTCCTGTGTTCTCCCCTGTTCTAATACTGAGATGATGTGTGGGGGCTTCTGTGTTTCAGGTACATGGGCATTGGCCTGTCTGCTCAGGGCGTCAACATGAACAGGCTGCCCGGTAAGAGGACACTGCTCTGGGTGTGGTTGCACCGCCGACCCTCCTCCTGGGTCTTTGTCTTGTCTCTCACTGTGCTCACGATTTTAATAAGCAGCATGCCTCACTACACTGACTTATGCTCTACGTTCAACACATGGATAGGTACTACTGTGGGAAAAAAAGACATTTTCTGATGTCTGCTTAGTCCTGAGTCGGCATTTAAGAAAGTTGCTTGTTTTTTCTTCAGCTGAAATAAAGACTTTGTGCTGTAAAGACAGTGAACCAGAGCCACAGCCTGTGATCTTCTTCGCGTTGTCAGTGTGTCCAGTGGGTTAAGATCAGACGTGGGAGTCCGCATGTGTGGGAGCGTTCTGTGGAGAATTTAACTCCTGATAAAACTCTTACTTGTGAATGAAAACGAGGGCACGTGGCTCAGACAGCGCTGCTCAAGTTTGCACAATGATCAGGTGAGAGTATTGTCGTCTCACGGTGGAGACGTTCACTGGTAACATCAGCTCTAAAGAAATGACCACCATAGCAGCCAAATCGGTTGTTCCCATATGTAAAATGTCCCTTATCTTGTTTAATAATGTGTTTTATCTATTGTAATCTAAAAGGCCCCTATGGACAGGTGTTGAAAATTAGCACATGTTCTATAACACTTAAAACAATGCATCTGGTTTGTCCAGTTTGGGGGTCACTGCCCCGAGTGCCCCAATGACCACGGGCACCACTGATGCCTTCACCCTCCAGGTTTTCTCCAGCTCTTCTCTGAGCCCCTGGTATTTCTCTAGTTTCTCGTGTTCTTTTTTCCTGATGTTGAAGTCGCTTGGTATTGCTATGTTGACCACAACGGCTTTCCTCTGCTCTTTGTCCACCACCACAATGTCCGGTTGGTTCATTACCATTCTGTCCGTCTGTATCTGGAAGTCCCACAGGATCTTGGCTCGGTCATTCTCTACCACCTTTGGAGGTGTTTCCCACTTTGACCTTGGGGTTTCCAGCCCATACTCTGCACAGATGTTCCTGTACACTATACCAGCCACTTGGTTATGGCGCTCCATGTAAGCTTTCCCTGCAGCATCTTACACCCTGCAGTTATGTAAAGCTGGATTGTCTCATTGGCCTCTTTGCACAGTCTACACCTGGGGTCTTGTCTGGTGTGATAGATCTGGGCCTCTATTGCTCTGGTGCTCAAGGCCTGCTCCTGTGCAGCCATGATGAGCCTCTGTGCTGTCCTTTAGTCCGGCTCTGTCTAGCCATTGGTGGATTTCTGTATATCCGCCACTTCAGTTATGTTTCGCTGGTACCTGCCGTGTATGGGCTTGTCCTCCCATGACGGGACCTCCAGCACCTCATCTTCTGTTCCCCATTGTCTGAGACATTCACTGAGCACGTCATCTGTTGGAGCCTTGTCCTTGATGTACTTTTGGATCTTGGATGTTTCATCCTGGATAGTGGCTCTCACACTCACTAGTCCTCGGCCTCCTTCCTTACGGCTAGCGTACAGTCTCAGGGTGCTGGATTTGGGGTGGAACCCTCCGTGCATGGTTAGGAGCTTTCGTGTCTTAACATCTGTGGTCTGTATCTCATCCTTTGGCCAGCTTATTATTCCTGCAGGGTATCTGATTACTGGTAGGGCGTAGCTGTTTATTGCCCGGGACTTGTTCTTGCCATTGAGCTGCTTCTTAGGACCTGCCTTACTCGTTGGAGGTATTTGGCCGTAGCCGCTTTCCTTGTCACCTCTTCGAGGTTGCCATTTGCTTGTGGGATTCCGAGGTACTTGTAACTGTCCTCAATGTCTGCTATTGTGCCTTCAGGAGCGAGACCCCTTCTGTGTGGACTACCTTCCCTCTCTTAGTATATATGTGTGTGTGTGTGTGTATATATATATATATATATATATATATATATATATATATATATATATATATATATATATATATATTAGGGCTGTCAACATTAATCGCATTAATCGGAAAAATAATTAATTGCGATTAATTTAATTAATCACAATTAATTTAATTATCCTATTTCAACAAAAAACATTTTAATTTTGTCCTTAGATTTTACTTCATGAACCTAAAAGTTTGCAGTTTCTGTCCAAAAGGTTCAGCACAAAAGAAAATGTCTCTAAAAAGTGAGTTATCAATCCCGGGATCTTCTGAAATGGATGAAGATCCCGGTTATCAGCTGTTGGGCTTTTCACATAAATGAAACTGTGGATTTGGTCAATGAAATGTGCAATCAGTAATCACGTGCTTTAAATGTAAGTGTTTTATGTTGGATAAGGATTAAAAATGAATATAATTATTAGAAAAAAAATTAACTGCGATTAATCGCATTGAATCGCGATTAAAAAATTAATCTATTGACAGCCTTAGTGTGTGTGTATATGTGTATATGTATATGTTTATTTATTGCCTTCAGTTTCAAGTTCATCGCTCACATTAACTGATGTGTAACATATTCTCTGCTTTCAAGTAAATATATGCCTGCAGGAATTGAGCAGCAAGGGCTGAATGACCAAATATATGGCATTGAGATTTTTTAAAGATTAGCAAGTTGTATTTTACATTTTACATTCACAATACAACCAGGAACATTACTGTGAGCATGATATGACATAATAAAACACCTGATTAGTAAGGACTAAAGCAGCAAATGTATACTGTGGGAGGAAAAATTTGGCCATAACATCCATCTGAGCTCCTTTTTGTTTAGGTAGTTCTTGCAAGTGCTTGTGTACTGACATAGTGCTGACCTCTGCTTTGACTCCAGGCTGGGACAAGCATTCATACGGTTACCACGGAGATGACGGCCACTCCTTCTGCTCCTCTGGCACTGGCCAACCGTATGGCCCCACCTTTACAACGGGTGACGTGATTGGCTGCTGCGTCAACCTGATCAACAACACCTGCTTCTACACGAAGAACGGCCACAGTCTAGGTATGTACAAGACACATGTTGTAGCTTAGCCCGGAGTTTAGCATGGTGTTGGATTTACTACAGACCGAGGCAGAAACAAGCACTGGTTTTAACAGAGGAAAACCACTCTGTGTGCTAATAAAACACACCGGCCTTAGTACAGTCACAGAGAGACAGTCGCTGGTGTTATATGATAAGATTAGCCTTTATTGATCTCACAATGCAGAAATAATTCACATGTTACATTCAGCTGCCAGAAACACTCAGGGTGTCCAGAATAGGCAGGACATGTGCAAACAATTAAAGGTAAATTAGGTAAATAGAGCTATCATATATACAATGAATAGCAAAAAGGTTTAAGGGGTAAAAAGTAGGAACAATAGCAAAAGCACTAGCAGTGTAGGCTTACAGTCATAGTGCAAGTGGTTGATAAAGTGAAGCAGATATAGAGATTATTGCACGTTATTTATGAACAGTCGCCATGGAGTTGTGTGAAATGCTGCGTAATTGGCCGCACCGCACGGGAGGCGGACACGGAACGAGTGACCCAATTTTATGAATTAGCAATTTTCCATGTCGTTGATTTTTTTCAGAAATAAATCAGATGAATTAGATTCATCGCTCGGCCCTAATTCACATATTCAAGTCACTTTGAGAAGACCTTGATTCTGACCTACTTTCTCTCGTCTGCACTGGCTTAGATTCGAGAGTCTTTCATCTGACACTTATCAGTATTGAATTTGACGGTTGAAAATAACGTCATATAACAGGGGTCTAGACTTTTTCACCACGAACACTGGTGTAACCTATTGTTTCAGTCGCACTGAAGTGCACCAAGTCACACACACAGTCCAGAAAGTTTAGAGTGCAACATTAAACGGGCCATTATGGTAGTAGTCACACTGGCTTCTTACTGTACTGACTCGTATACATTTCTCAAACAAGCAGCTAGGGATGGGTACCGAACCCCGGTATCATAACGACCCCGGGGCCCACGTGTGCTGGTCCACCCGGACCGATAAGCTCCATCCTTACCAGTCTTCTAAACGGGGCCGCTGCATTGACGCATTAACCACGTGCGCTCAAATAGGCACTAAAAAGGTTCTCTGTGCTCTACGGGATGCATTCACTGCGTCGCATCCGTTCATCCCCACTACCCGCATGAGAGCGCCCGGTGTCGGATCATCCTACCTCCCTCCACAGCCGTGTGCGCAACCGCTTGCGTGGCCGTGTGCGCAGCCGTGTGCGTGGCCGCGGCGGGACATGTGCATGTGTGGGAAGGACACGCGGTGTTGTTAAAAATTCATAACTTGTTATTATTATTCTCTCAGAAACCCCCAAAGCAATTCTGAAAGATGAGGACCAAGACCATTAGACATTTAAAAAACATTAGAAGTGTCGTCAGGACACGAGCTGATCTTCTTTTTGGGAAGCAGGGCATTACAGTAGTCGATACGACTGGTGATAAAAGCATGCATTAGCGTCTCCGTGTTGGCCCGAGAGAGAATGGGGCGGACTCTTACTATGTTCTTTAGATCTTTGTGATATTCTTAATGTGTGGAATAAACGCCAGCTCAGAGTTAAAGATCACACCCAGGTTCTTCACCTGTGAGGAAGGATTAGTAGACAGTGACTGTTAGTGATGCACAGGTTGTGGGTTGCACTGCGGCCTGCCCGCGGTTCGGGTCGGGTCGTGAAATTCTCCTTTGATCACGGGGCGGGTTGGGGCGGGTCGAAAAATGCCGGTAGCGGGCACTCTATGCCTCTGTACGTGCATTCATTGAATTCAGTCACAACTTATTCCGTCATCTTTACAGCAGGTTGGCGTAATTATACGGTGGATTTTCATAAAACAAGCAATGTTTTGCAGCTTGTTATCCAGAGAACGCTTTTGTGGAGCTCATGTCTCCTATTTCCCACGATATGTGCGACTGTGTGTGACTTTGCGTTAGGCCTACCTCTGCTCTCTTCCTCTCTCTCCCTCTTGCACAGCACTCTTCGGAGGGAGAGAGAGAGACTGAGCGAGCGTGCGAGGGTATGACACGCCGGGCCCGGTACTGTTCATGCGGATCACCTTTGTAACGCGTAATTTTTTGAATGGTTGCGGGAATGCGGGTGCAACCGCGGGTGCGGGGCGGGTTGTAAAAATAGAACAATGTTGCGGGGCGGGGCGGGTTAGAACCTGCCCCAAATGCGGGACCCGCGGGTTAAAAAAAACCCTGATCCGCGCATCACTAGTGACTGTAGTTTGGGTAAAAGTCTCTCTCTCTGGGCCTCAGGGCCGATGATTAACATTTCAGTTTTGTCCTGGTTAAGCTGGAGAAGATTTTCTGCCATCCAGGATTTGATATCTAAAATGCAGTTAAAAAGTGCATCCATTGACCTGGTGTCATCAGCAGAGGTGGGCGACTCGACTGAATTTTCGGGACTTGAGACTTACTTGACCAAAGCTCCAAAAAGACTTGACTTGATTTGGGACTTGCTGTTTGGCCTCAAGTCCAAGTTAAGTCTCAAGTCACAATGACTCTCAATGACTTGCTGTGACTTTATAGTTATTATTTATTTTAGTGAAAGTGCTGAAAGATCAGGATTAATTTCGTAAGCGCTGATTAATGACAAACATCTTGGGGGCTTTTTGGTGTTCTCAGGAAAGTTTAGAGACTATTTTCCGCAGCCACACACAGCCCAGTGACAGCAGGGGCGAATCAGAGTATACAGGGGCTGGGGCATTAGAGGGGAACCACTGCCAGAAAAACTGCCAGAAACAAACAAAAATGAAAAATATTATTTTATACTTATCTTTCAGACTGCAGGGAAAAGCAACTAATGTTTAAAAGACTGTTTCCATTTTTTTTAAGTAGGCCCCCCAGGCCCGCTTACTTAAAATACATATTAATTAGACTTTAAATCCAAATGAGAAAGCATTTTATATTTTCAAATAGATACATTTTGAAAAGAAGAATTAGGCTTAAAGCAGTACTAAGTAACGTGTTTACCTTAATAAATCCTTTCCGTAGTCCCTGTGGGGGTAATACAAGTGTTTATGGGATGATTGGAGGGTCTTTCATCGCCCCCTGGTGTCTCTGGCCAGAAAACCATGTTTGCAACTTGACTGCCACCGGTCCGGAGAAAGCAATACACACTAATGGAATCACGAAGAAGAAGCTAACATGCTAACGGGCAAAGCTAACTGCGGGCTAACGTCACTTTAAACAGTATTTACAGCCAAGTTTGAGTGAAAAAAAAATACTTCCGTTGTATAATTGGATGCACAGTAACCCTCTCTCCCTTCGCCTTTCCTGTCAGCGTAGTATTTACTCTCCAAGACAATTAATAAGTTAAAAAAATCGTAACTTGCTACTACACCTGCAGTTGCGCTTATGGCCTCTAGGGGGAAGAGTTACTAAGTACTGCTTTAACGCTGACGTTTGTAACTTGAGGTGACTTGCCGGCTAAAGACAGGCTTGACTTGACAAAAGCTATGACTACTTGATCCCATGAACAATTGACTTGGACTCGGGACTTGCAGTTAGTGACTTACTCCCACCTCTGGTCATCAGGAGACATAAGTGCAGCTTTGTGTCAATTAAAACTAATTAGTGACAAATGTTGTGCGGGTGTTCAGAGAGGCTTACCCGTCTGCATCTGTTGCAGACGACCCAAGCTCCTCGCTTTCTCTTCCCCTCTCTCGCTTCTGCTGATGAAGAGCTATTGGAGAAAATGAACGAATTTACGCACAAGCTCTGATAGTCACATATGCAAACACTTACGCTTGGAGGCCTATATAGGGCATTTCAGTATGTCAGTGTGTGTACTAATGTGCTTGTGTTGTTTCTGCAGGTATCGCCTTCACAGACCTTCCAGTAAGTACCTTCATTTGCACCATCCCTCAATCAGCTGTTTGTCCTACACCGGGCCCACAACAGGTGTCTTTCCACATAGAGGCGCATATCAGCCGAATGGCTCTTTCACCCGCTTTGTCGAGCTTTTCCATAACAAAGGCCAGGGCCAAACCGGTCTGACCAGGTATAGGTTTTGGAACCGACCTCTGGCTGTGGCCAAAGCGCGCTAGTCCGTGTCTGATGTGACGAGAACAGACTCTGGCCTCTGATTGGCAACGATAGAGTGGACAGCCCTCACTATTAGCACGCAGGTCATATGGATTTAATATTTCACAACTAAACATCATACCACTGTGCTAAAAGGGGATTTTGCCGATAATAGCATTTAGCCGCTGTTAGCGCAGCTTTAGCTGATGTTAGCATAACATTTGCATGTAGCTTACCTTCATAGTTGTATTTTAGCAGTTTCTTTTCTGTTTTAATACAGCTTGGCTCCTCTGAATGATTCCATAAGTCCCACCAGAGGGCGGTATTTGTCCACATTTGTTCTCATTGCGGCTCTTAAAACCTTTAATGACGATCTGTACAGTGTGCTCCTCTGTGGGGCGCCTCCCACAACAAATGCGGGTGTGTGTGTGGTGGAAACAGAAGTGCGGGGTACGTGCACGTAGATGGCGAGCGCGGTCGGGTCGGTGCTTTGTGGAATGCCGGCTAGCATGCCCGCACAGGGCCCACACCAGGCCCACCTGTTCTATCTTTATATGGAGGGTGTACCATGGGCAATGGATCTTTGGTAGAGATATGGCTCTTTTTTCCAATGGTCTATAATATTGCATTTTTAATTTTATTATGTAAAATATATTGAAATAATCTTGCAACCCTAGCTAAACGCCATGTAACATTCCTGGGGGTCCCGACCACACATTGGGAACCACTGTGCTACAGAAAACAATATGTAGGATTTCTGAAGCATTCCACTCTTAAGATCAATGATGAGCGCTGTGTGGTCATTGTGTCTCCAGCCGAACCTGTACCCCACAGTGGGCCTGCAGACCCCGGGCGAGGTGGTGGATGCTAACTTTGGTCAGCACCCGTTTGTGTTCGACATCGAGGACTACATGAGGGAGTGGAGGACCAAGATCCAGGCGCAGATTGAGCGCTTCCCCATTGGAGAGCGGGAGGGCGAGTGGCAGGCCATGATACACAAGTCAGTCTGCTTTCCACCTTCACAAACACTTTCATACATATTTTTTTTGACACCTATACTAGCATATTTGTCATATAGACCCATAAAACTGTTTCATTGCATAAAATTCTATTTCTTTAGAATTTCTTTTTTTTTTTTTTCCTGACAGCATACTGGTGTCATTTAATTGTACCCAGCCCTACTTATAAACATCTGTTTATAAGACAAAAGAGAAAATGTGTGTAATTGAGTTATTATCCTATACTTGACGTACTTTTGAACATTTTCTTTCTATCAGTTATGCTTGTAATTCCCTCTCTGTCCACAGGATGGTGGCGTCCTACCTGGTGCACCACAGTTACTGTGCCACTGCAGAGGCCTTCGCCAAATCCACAGAGCAGGCAGTGCATGAGGAGCTGGCATCCATCAAAAACAGGCAGAGTAAGGCCGTTTATTTCACTTCAGGCTAAATCTTCCAGCTTGGTATGTGACCAAATCCTGCTTGAGGTCTGGAGCGGTGTATCGGCTTTATTCACAAAATGATTTGTCAAACTATAGTCACCAGTTTGACATCATCCTCTAAGGCAGTTGTTCCCAACCTTTTTAACCTAAATCCCCTCCCAGTCCAAAACTGTGACCCCACAAATGTACTGAAACATAATTGGCAGTACGCATTTATGTCAAGCAAATAAAAGGAAATTGGAGTGTTTCATGCACCTGTAATCATTTGTCTGTCATAGTGGATAATTTTTAACCATTAAATTTGCTTAATCAATATCACTTATGACCTGACCCTCTGACCAGACAAAGTTCCGGGTAGAGGTTGAACAATATGTTTTCGCCCATACCTATATCTAGTGATGCACGATAATGCCAGTTTGACCCGATAACCGCTAATTTCCCATGTGCCGATACCGGTAACCAATAATGACAGCCATAATTATGTATATATATTTGCACTTTATTTTGTGACATAAATCAATGTAACAGTTCACAGTTCTACCCAAAATGTTTAAACTCTACCAAAAAATATACAAGTGTATTAAAATACATCACTAATAAGTTTTACTTTACTACATCTCCATCTTTTTCTTAAAGCTCAGGGTTTTTACTGTTCCATCATCTGAGCAGATCTGTTTCTGCTCATCTGTGTCACATCTTCTTAGTATTTTTCTTTTTTGTTGATTTCATACTAATGAATTCTTGGATGCACTGGTGGATGAACAGAATATTTCACTGAGTCTGAGGTGTGTTTGTTTTTTTTCCCCTCCCCTGCCATTTAGTGCGGTGCCGCTGTAACCTGTCGCTGACATGAGAGAGAAGTGATGCCTGTGCCTGTGACAGATTTAAGTTAGCATTGCGCATTAAGTAGATAAGATAGCACATTTGTGCGTTGTACGGCCAAAAAAAAAAAAAAAAACACGAGCTGCGTGGCTCATTTGATCAATGTAAAACTTCTCTCGCTAGTGCTTTGACCGCAGGGCTATCGTCTTTATTTTATCAGAAATACAAAGATAATACATCAGTTCAAGACCCGCTCTGTTCGAGTGTTTAAACTTATGTGAGCATGGGTCTGCGGTTCGCATTGAAGGCGCATTGAGTTGCCTTGTGTACGAAATGCATGGTATAAATAAAGTTGCAGCTGATAGTAAGCGTTGTTTAAATGTTGTGTATACTGACTCTGGTTGTAAATGTGTTCCATAAAAACTGACACTGATGCCTTTGGCCTACAGAGATCCAGAAGCTGGTGTTGTCAGGGCGGATGGGAGAGGCCATAGAAACCACCCAGCAGCTCTACCCCAGTCTCTTAGAGAGAAACCCAGACCTGCTCTTCATGCTCAAGTTAGTCCCACACACAGTGACGTCTGGGCTTAGGGGTTTCCTACACATTATGTACGTTTTGATTAACTTATCATGATCGATGCTTCAATCAACAGAATTTTGTGAGGACACACTGTATTTTGGCATTTTAAAGCAGTGGATCCAAACCTTTGTTCCTTGAAACCCCCATTATGCATGTTGCCTTTAGCAATAACTAGGAGACCCCCGCCGGAGGAGCGAAGGAAATAGTTGAGGAGTAAGACCATGCTGTGCCACGAGCTGCAGCCTATCAGGTCGAGGCGTGCTACATGGAAACACACTCATATTTACAGTAACTTATTTCACATTTCACATGGTTACCAGTTTGTACCTCGTGATCTCAAAACATGACCATCTTTCAACCATTTCTTGAAGTTAAATTCAAATGAGTTGTTCTGAGTTCAGCTTCTTCACTTGATTTCACACTTAAAGAGTTAATTTATTTAGAATTTTATATCAATTTCATACTGTGTGTCATCATTTGAGCCGAATAAATGTTTAAAAAAAAAAATAGATCTCCTATGACCTGGCCCTCTGACCAGACAAGGCTCCAGGACCCCCTGCAGGCCCAGACCCCTTCTATGCTTATACGCCGATTAGGGATGTTGGTTGGGAATCTACAGTGGTATGCATAAGTATGGGCCCCCTTTAACTATTCGACATTTTGCCACACTATGGACCATAAACATAAATATATTTAATTGAAATTTTATGTGTGAAGTGAAGTGAAAGTGAAATTTATACATGATTTAGATTTTTATTTTATTTTATAAAAACTGCACTAAAAGGAAAGGGGTATTGATACTTTTGCACACCCCACTTTTTAAGCAACTGCCTTCAGAAGTTTCCTGATGATTTGTGAATGATCACCTGTTGACCCAATGACTAAATAGAGTCTACCTGTGTGTAATCTAATGTCAGTTCAAATACAGCTGCTCTGTGGTCTCAGAGGTCTGTTAAGAGACTATTGTGGAGCAGAAGCATCATGAAGTCCAAGAACACACCAGAATAAAGTTACTGAGAAGTATAAAGCTGGGTTAGGTTATAAAAAGATTTCCAAAGCTTTGAACATCTCTCAAAGTACAGTTAAATACACCATCCAGGAATGGGAAGAGTCTGACATCACTGTAAACCTACCAAAACCCGGCCGTCCTCCTCAACTTACTGACCGAACACTGACCACAGCTGTTACCAAGAAGCCTATGATGACCCTGGATGAACTGCAGAGAGCTACAGCTCAGGTGGGGGAAACTGTCCACGGAACAACTATTAGTCGAACACTGCATAAACCTGTCCTTATGGCAGAGTGGCATTTTTAAAAGGAAACCATGATAAGTCCGTTTTGTGTTTGCTAGAAGCCACATGGGGGACACAGCAACATGTGAAGAAGATGCTTTGGTCGGATGAGACCAAAATGGAACTTTTTGGCCTGAATACAAAATGTTTGGTGTAAAAGTAACATTGCACATCACCCTGAAAACACCATCCCCACTGTCAAACATGGTGGTGGAGCATCAGGCTCTGGGGGGACTTTTCTTCAGCAGGGACAGGGAAGATGGTTGGAGTCGATGGGAAGGGCCAAATATAGGGAAATCTTGGACACAAACATTTTGGAGTCTGCAAAAGACTTGAAACTGGGGCGGAGGTTCACCTTCCAGCAACAACGACCCTAAACATAAAGCCCGGAAAAACGTATCCATGTGTTAGAAAGTCAAAATCCAGACCTAAATCCAATCGAGAATCTGTGGAAAGATCTGAAAACTGCGGTTCACAAGCGCTCTCCATTTAATCTAACTGAGCTTGAGCTGTTTTGCAAACAAGATGTGCAGGACTGGTAGAGACAAACCCCAACAGACTTGCAGCTGTAACTGAAGCAAAAGACAGTATTAACTCGGGGGAATAGATACTTTTGCACATGCCACTTTCATTTTTTTATCCATTAAAAAAAGTTCAAAATCTTGTATAAATTTCACTTCATGATTGTGTGTCACTTAGTGTGCGTCTTTCATATTACATTTCAATTAAATTTATTTGTTTGTGGTCCATAGTGTGGCAAAATGTTAAAAGTTAACGGGGGACGGATACTTATGCAACACACAAAGGGCCCGATCTTGTGCATCAAAACGGAGACGATAGCGTGACATTTTGCGCTCAGTCGGAGCGCACTTTGTGATCTTGCCACTCCAGACTTAGCGCATTTTAGTGGGTGGAGACACAGACATTTTCCTCCAACCAGATCGACTCCGTGTCCAGGAGAGTGGTTGTGTGGGATGAACATGTGCTTTTGTTTTGCTTCGCGTTCACGCCAAGCGCGGGCCGATCCGCGCCACAGCGGACGCTGTAGCTCTTTTTCTCTGGAGACGTGAACATCGTTTAGCTCACGATGGGGTAAATAAAGTTTTTAGTTTGACCTGTGAGAGCCTAAGGCTTAAGAAAGAACGCAAGACAGCGCAATGTAAACGAGGAAGTGAATGTCAGCTGTGTTTCCATCAGTGCAGTCACCTCCTCTTGTGACGCCCCCTCACAGGTGGCGGAGGCGAATGGCGCATATAGCGCAGCCACTCGGAAAATAATTCGCCAAGAGCCTGCGCCGCCCCGTGCGCCGCCACAAGATCTGGCCCTAAGTGTATAAGTGTATATGGGTCGATTTGCCAATTAATTCTGAGGAGTTTCAATCATCGTGGGGTTGTGTCATGGTTAGGATCAATGTCCCACTACACCCATAGAGGACCGCTGTTGTAAGAAATGCTTTCCTCACCTTTGTCGTCTGCACAAAATGTCGGTAATTCTGCTCTGAGTCGTCTGTCCTCTGGTCTGTTGCAGAGTTCGCCAGTTCATCGAGATGGTGAATGGCACAGATAGTGAGGTGCGCTGTCTGGGCGGTCGCAGCCCCAAGTCTCAGGACAGTTACCCCGGCTCACCACGAAACTTCGGCAGCTCTCAGCCATACCTCACAGGTACCACTCTACCTTCCCTCCTGGAAACTGCCTTGTTTCTTTCACCTCTATGTCATTAGGAGGGGTGGGTAGAGTAGCCAAAATATTTACTCAAGATTAAAAAGCTACTTTGAGTACTGAGGAACTGTTTGAGCATAAAAGTTTAATTCAGTCGTGACATGAATTATGAGAAACAAAACATGGAATAATGTGAAAATTGTAATATTTTTGATGGTGTTACAATAAAAACATAAAATAATAATAACAATAATAATACATCAAATTTGCATAGCGCTTTTTTGGACACTCAAAGACGCTTTACATGGGGAATAAAACAAAACAAAAAAGGGGGTTTAGGATAAAGCTAGTTTGAACAGGTGGGTTTTAGCGAGTCAGCGTTTCTAATGGGCTGTGGGAGTGACTTCCTAATAATTATTATTAGGCTAATGATAAACAAGTGATCTTTATGAAACAAGCTGTAGGCCTAAACAGTGTATATAAAACATGGTATAGAAGCCCACATTAAAAGCTCTGTCAGGAGCCGGGGCAGGACTGCACGTCTGAGCAGTTTCCTCCGAGAGGGAACAGGTGTGCGGAGAGCTGACAGTCCGGACGGATTCATTAGATTCCGGTTGACTGAGACTGTAGTCTTGTTTCATGTTTAAATCACTAATGAGGATTATATGTGATGTGGCAATGCAATTCATGCTGTTAAACGTTTTCCAGTGCTGTATCATGTGCACCACCTCCTGTACGGTGCGCTCAAATTGATAAATGCCAAAATAGCCGGTGATTTTTGGTATACGTATACATATGCTCTGATTTCACTATACACAAGTTTGATAAATGAGGGCCATTGGCACTTGTTGTTTTAAATTTTACTTAAGTTAGAATACGGATACTTCACTTTAACATTACTCAAGTAGAAGTAAAAAGTACTGTATGAATAGAACTACAGTGGTCCCTCGCTATAGCGCGGTTCACTTTTCGCCGCCTCGTTGTTTCGCAAATTTATTTTTAGTGCAATTTTGCATGCTTTTTTACGGCGTATAGAACACCATACGCTCTTTGTGTTCTGTGTCCTGATTGGCTAGTCGCAGAGTGAGTCCTCCTCTCGCTGCACAGAGGATCTCTGTCAGCAGAGTCACAGCAACACAGGCCAGGCATGAGTGAGTGCACATTCACTTTCTCTGCACAAGAAACACAGCTAGCATGTGGCACTCGCCTGGGCTAAACACTCGCCTTCTGAAGCTGAAACTGCTACCATTAACTTTTAGTTTGAACAAACGCTCAGCGGAGACGAGAGCAGCTCACGATGTTTCTATACCCACGTCGGTAATGTGAATCTAAAAATCTTATTAGACAAAAAAATGGCACAGTGTTTACCATGTATAAGGGAGAACCCGTGTGAACTAGTGAGAAAATTGTACAGTGTATGGTGAGGGGTTTTACAGCCTTAAAACAAAAAAAATTAAATAAATAAAGCTCACCACTTTGCAGATTTCGTTAATTGCGGGTTATTTTTTGAACGTAACCCCTGCGATAAACGAGGGACCACTGTGCTTGTGAAAGTACAATTACTTCAAAAAGTTACTCAGACATGACAAATATAACCGAGTACTACCCTCCTCTGGTCATAAGCTTAAAAATTCAAATAAAAATCACTTTTCTTCCCAACATTTCTGCTTCACTGGAATAAAATGATCATTACCAAACTACCAATCTAAATGTCATATTTTATTTATTTTATTATTTATTATTAAGCATTAAAACTGTCATATGCACTTTAAGGCTCATGATACTGCGCAGATGTGACGGTTCAAATATGTGACAGGTGTTGTATGTAACTGTAACAACTCTTGAAACGGCCGTTTCCAGGAGCTCACTGACAAAGGCTGGTATGTGTTGTAGGGTTTGACAGTAACTGCTGTAATGGAGTGACGTCAAAGGCCCACAGCTCTCCTCACAGTCAAAAGCCCTGCCCGGGCCCCAGCACTGGCTCAGCTCCAGCCCTGGACATCAGTCTCAACGGCAGCCGCACACAGACCTTCTCCAGGTGACCTCACCGCTCACTCTGCTACAGCTCCATTGGCCTGTAGCTAAAACATGAATAAGAAAGATGGAATTAAACAAATCAACGCTAGCTTCAGTAGTTCCACAGTAAAACGCCTGTCTAAAGTAGAGGTTAAAGTTCTTTGTGTCTGGCCTAGCTTGGCAATGACCTGCTGATGTTTGCGACTGTGTACTGACCTGTCCTGGTTGTGTCTCAGTAATGATGTGGACATGGAGGTGGACCACTTCACCAATGGAGTGTCTGAACCAGCCAACGGCTTCCTGAATGGCAGCACCCGACACACCTTGGAGCCCGACGACTGCGACGCAGATATGGGTCAGTCCCCACCACCACGGCTTTAGCTCAGGAAAAGTCACCATTCAGTCCACAATGTTCTCATTTAAAGACCTCGAGAAGTATTTCATTTTAGCTCGCCCAGCCGACCCCAACTTTCTTTTTGATGAATACAGAAGTGATGTGCAATGCGTCATCCAAACAAGGAATTCAGTTCAATTCACTTTGCAGGTGCTTTATGTGTGAAAATATTGACAAAGGGTTAGATTTGTGTTACTTTCAAACCCTTGGTGCTAATAGACCTTTCGCCAAGCCCTTAGTTACTGTTGCTACGCCCGAGCAACAAATGGTCAAGCACGACTAGTGCAACAGATTGCCATGACGGGAAGAGACCCCGAGTGTGTCCATGACCTTTTTTTGAGCAATACCTCCGCAATACCTCCAGATCGAGCCAAAAGGGTTACAATATGCAGTGGATATTCAAGATATTAAACCAGGGGTCCTCAAACCTTTTTTTCTGGGGGCCACATTATCGTTCCTGACAGTGATGGGGGTAGTGCTGGGTTGGCTATAACATAGAATGGTATGACCCAGACCACAATGCTACAGGCCTCATTGTGAAGTAGAGATTACTTGCCTGGCACAGTCATCCCCACTACTCATAGTCCTGTGGTTCCCAAACCTTTTTTGCCCAAGTCAAAATCTCATAGCCCACCTATTGTGCCAAATAGCCTTTAAATCACGCCTTTTTCACTCATATCGTGTAACACAATAGTTCTGAAACTTTTGTGAGTTGTGAGCCCCCTACTGATGATTGAAAACACTGAATATCACATATATAATAAAATGTTATAAAAAATGTATCCATCCATTATTATAGTGAACTTATGAAGGTTTTCCACATTTAAACCATTTTTCCTCATCTGGGTTTTGAAAACTCAGTGTTTTGCGTTATGATCTTTAAAAACTGCCACACTTTCTTTACAGATGAGACAACCTTGCACTGAACAAAACAACAATCCACTGTCCACTGTTCTTTGAACACTATTATCTGTCAGCTTTTCGTTTGCTAGCCATTTTGCTCTTCTTAACACACAGTTCTCTGCACATGCCTTGTCTGTCACCGCCGCATATCAAGTGATGAAAATTCGTACCTCACACCTCCTGCACCATGCCTCTTTCTTTCCTCTCCCTCCTCTCTCAGTCCTTCGTGAGAATATCCAAACCCATGCACTCTCAGCTAGCTCCAATGTGATATCCATCGTAGCATTTTAAAACTGTTTAGTTTCCGTACAAAAAGCAAAGTGAAACCGCGCGGTGTTCAGCTTACCCAAGCCGCTCGCACAGTGCAAAAGGAAGCTGTGCGTGTACAACATTTATGTGTATGGGTGATAGGAAAGCAGGCAGTTCCACAAATGGCCACTAGAGTGTAGTAAAGGGCACGGCGTCTCAAGGAGGCATTTCAGACCATTGGATAGTAAAGTTAATGCCTATTTTTACAGTTTAGACTTGAAGCTTTTTTAAATTTAATTTAATTTTTTATTTGATTTATGCAACCACTGCTTGCTTTGTTTGTATGGAAGGCACGCCACTGGCGTGTGCTGTATGTTGACACACGTGTACCTTCTGTCCACAGAGGTGGAGTCTGTGCAGTCCAAAAGGCAGCTGTGCGGAGGCAGCCAGGCCGCCATCGAGCGCATGATCCACTTCGGCCGAGAGCTGCAGAGCATGAGCGAACACCTGCGGCGCCAGTGTGGCAAGAACTCCACCAACAAGAAGATGCTCAAGGTGCTGAGAGGACCACATGCAGTTGTAGAGATCAAAACAGACCATGACAGTGTGATTTCTTTCCTGCTCGTCGATTATTACTCATTTCCGTATTTTTCGCACCGTTAGTGCATTATCAATGATAATGTTTATTTTCAGAAATAAGGCGCACTGCAATACAAGGCGCATTAGTTAATCCTTGCTTACCTGTAAACCTAGGTGTGTAAACACAGCCTGAAATTGATGATGAAGATTTTTATGTGCGCCTTATAGTGCGAACAATACGGTACATCATTGTGATTGATAGGGTCCACCGTGAGCTCTTTTTAAGATTTTTATATGCATTAACAAAAAAACATGAAGAGGAAGCCATTAAACCTAAGCTAGTGGCGCCACATGTTTAGAAGATGGAATCAATCCTATATTTGGAGGCGTGCGACACGCACAGGCATTGATTTGACAGGAAGCCTCTTCTCCTTTGTGGCGCGGCAGAACGCTGCTGCTGCTGCTGGTGTGGCCACTCTTGCGTCATCGCCCCATCGCTTCGCTCGCAGGCTGTGTGGCCCCCGTGTCAGATGGTCAAGCAGAAGGTCTTACAACCTAAAGGATTTTCATTAGTTTATTCATAAATATAATTGATAATTGATCTGTAACATCATGACTAGACTTTATTGATCTCACAATGGAGATAAGAGGACCATTCCCTTTTTTACTCAGGGAAAGACGCTTTAAAGAAAGTCTCTTGGTATCGGTTAATATCGGATATCCCCAGATACTCAAACACCCCAATATCAGTATTGGAAGCAAAAAAGCTGGATTGGTGTATCTCTTGTCTTTAATCCATCAACATGAAGGAAATGAAAATCCATCAATGACAGACAATTGCTGGTTAAAGTAACTTCTGCACAAAAAGGCTTGAGTGTGACGTGCGTGTTTCTCTGTGGCGTTTGTGTTCAGGATGCCTTCAGTCTTCTGGCGTACTCGGACCCATGGAACAGCCCTGTGGGATACCAGCTGGACGCCATTCAGAGAGAGCCAGTCTGCTCCACGCTCAACAGTGCAATATTAGGCGAGTGTGTCTCAGTTTATATGCTCGGAGTTGCTTTTATCTGTTTTTCTTACAATACTTTGCTAAAATGTCCAATCACATTTTAAAAACTGTGCACAACTGAATAATCTCTGACTTTTTGGCATGTGCCCTTAATGGTCTAAAAGTGCCTCTGCAACTCCAGTTGGTCCTGGTTTCCAATCTTTAAAGTGTTCCTGAAACTACTCATTCATGAGTACTGAGGTTAAAGCTTTACTCTTCTGTCCCACACTGGTCACCTGCCCCCTTATTCTTCTGTCTGAGGTTAAAGCTTCACTCTCTGTCCCACACTGGTTGCCTGCCCCCCTTGATCTTCTGTCTAAGGTTAAAGCTTCACTTTTCTGGCCCACACTGGTCACCTGCCCCACTTCTTCTGTCTGAGGTTAAGCTTCACTCTCTGTCCCACACTGGTCGCCTGGCCCTTTGTTCTTCTGTCTGAGGTTAAATTTCACTCTTCTGTCCCACACGGGTCAACTACCCCCCTTGTTCTTCTGTCTAAGGTTACAGCTACACACTCTTGTCCCACACTGGTCACCTGGCCCTTTGTTCTTCTGTCTGAGGTTCAATGCCTAACTCTCCTGTCCCACACTGGTTGCCTGGCCCTTTGTTCTTCTGTCTGAGGTTCAATGCCTAACTCTCCTGTCCCACACTGGTCGCCTGGCCCTTTGTTCTTCTGTCTGAAGTTACAGCTACACACTCTTGTCCCACACTGGTCGCCTGGCGATTGTTCTTCTGTCTGAGGTTCAATGCTTAACTCTCCTGTCCCACACTGGTCACCTGGCCTCTGAACATGTGGTGTGTTTGTGTGCAGAGACCCACAACCTCCCGAAGCAGCCTCCTCTGGCCCTGGCCATGGGACAAGCCGCCCAGTGTCTGTCTGTGATGGCCCGCAGTGGCACGGGCTCCTGCGCCTTCGCCTCCGTGGACCACTACCTGCACTAGCCCTGAACTCACTGTCCCCCGCCCCCTCAGCAGCACCACGCGCCCCGCTGCCTCCCACCGGCCTGACGAAGACCCATGCCTGGGGGCCACAGGACCTGTCTCAGCTAATGTCATGATTACCTCAGTGTCAGAACAATGTCTTCTCCAAAGGTTGGGCTCATGTCACCATATAATACAGCGCTATGTTCAGACGTGTGCTTTTCAAGTGACATCTGAGGGCGGAGCTGCACTGTCTGAATTTACTTTAACTATTGTGCAGTTGTTTTGTGCTATTAAGAAATCCCTTTTCCCAAAAGCCTGAGTTGTTACAACTTTAACAGGAAATAAATCTCATTGAATTCACGAGTTAGCATTAGCTAACTGTTAGCATTAGCTAACTGGTTTATTTCTGTTATTGTCTCCTTTTATGGTGAAAAACTGAGGCCCACAAAATTTGTAGTTTTAATTAATATTCTGTTTTCTTTGTAGCTTTGTGTACTGTGCATTGCCATGGTTACTACTTACCTTCAAGTGATATCCCTGAAAACTATGATTGAACATTGGAGGTGGAGGGCAGATAAGAACTCCATAGTAAAGTCGGTTCTTTTAAATCAAACATCTGGATATTTCAACAGCAAACGCTGCCCAAAGTAGTGAACATTGGCCATAAAAGTGGAAGAGGAAAATAAAAGAGTGTTTGAATCACCAGAATTCGTAGAGACAAATATACAAATAAAAAAAATTACAATTATTTCAATAAAGGCTTGAAAGTGTTCAAAGATATGTTGGTTTATGGTTAATATCTGTGTCATTTCTGGGCCTGTTCACAAATCCGAGTGGCAGAAAGGTCATGTTCTCTGTCTGAACAAATGACGATGGAATGACTTTAAAATGGCGTTAAAGTGTTTTTTTTTGTTTTTTTTCCAATTTGTGTTTATTTTTTTCTTCTGATTAGTACTGTGTGTGACATTTGAGTTGGAATTTATATAGTGTGGTCAAGGTTCAGTTCACTAGGCACATCTGAGCACCATTGAGGTTTATTAGGATGTATTGGATATATTAAGACCCCAATGGGACTGGATGTCTTTTGTTCACACAGAACATGATAATCTGAAATGCTAGTTTTCTGATTGCAAGGTACAGGTTCTCGGCCCGATGCTCCCTCAGACGTGTGGTTGTCAGGCAGGAAGGACGCGACAACGGGCCCCAACACTTTTGTACATCAGAGCCAGTCCGCCGCCTTCTCCAGGGCACCACCCGGCGGGGGAGGGGGTGGGAGGGGGGCGTGGGCTGCACCATGTCCTCTTCTCTTTGACCGGTGGGAAGCTGGCCTCGTGGCCAAAACCAGAGACGAAATGGACTCCCGAGCCAGGACCCGCTCCAGACTCTGTTCGTTATGAGACGTGTTTCTTATTGGAGCCTCTATCGGACCCCTCCCTTTCGATCCAATGCGTAGTGACTAGTGGCTTCTGTTTGGATTTAATGTATGTAAAGTTTGACAAAGACGCATTATTTCAAAAGAGGTAATCCCCATTCTGATGTCATAACGGTGATCCACTAACAGGAGAAAGCTGCGTTCATGGCCTCTCACAATCTGACATCCAAACCTCCAACATCTGGATTATATCTCACTAAACGTTTCTTTATTGACAAGAAGACAAGAAGAAGAAAGGCAGAATCTTTGAGTTCAATTTGAACATTTGAACACACACACAAAATGTTGTTGCGTTTCATTTTCTTTTAATCATTTTATCTGAGTGGGATGATGCTTATTAACGCTGTAAATGTGTCAGATTTAGCTCAGGGCTAATTTACATCCGCAGTCCCATGGGGTAAAAACACATCACCAAATTTACAAAAACTATAAGATTCATGACTGACTTCTACTTTTTAAATATACTCCCTCTGCAGTATGGCATGTAAATACTGGACTTCCGTGTGTCCGATGTGTGAGCCTCGTCTGCTCTTTACAGCTGAGATTCTGAGGCGACATGAACGCAGCAACAAAGCTCCACAAACAAACCTAAAGAAACTGTTGACGATGAACCTGGAAATGTCCCGGTGGAATTGACCTTTCGCAAAAGCACTGCTCCCTTATGTATGTTTGCTCGCTCCGCCAAGAAGTGGACAGGTATCATAACTGGGGAGAAGTGCGTGTTAGTGACTTTGTAGTGTAATGCCAGCACAGCATCCTCCAGATTGAAGCAAGATGGGTTGTAATGTGAAGTGGAGTAATATATTTAAAATATGCAACAAAGGGGACACTCCACTATCGTCACAAATCGGAAAAACGCTGCCTTGCCTGAAAGCGGCAGCGTCATGCGGACTGGTCATGCTCTTGGTAACTTCTCTTCTTATGTCAGTCCAGTATTGATTCAAATCTGTCCAGTCTGGGGTCTGTTCTGCAGAGAGGCTGCAGTGGCTTTGTCTCCCCCGTGGAGGCGGCTCGTAACGTAAGAGTCATGGTTCCCCAGTATAGACATAATATATTTGCCCCATGTGCTTCAGTGCAGTGACGAAAACAAATCCACCCGCGGCGGAAATATCGAAATGCTTCTGTAGAGTAAATGTGCCAGATGTTCCAGCGGCAGAAACGGCTTTTCTGTGACGATGACGAGCAACAACAGCTCATGGAACCCCTGGTGGATGATAGACGGGTATTAGCGCGGCTCGGTGTGTTTTTAGCTTGTTTGTCAAGGCGAGAAACGAGTCCATTAGTTTCAATGAGAGGTAATCTGGGAAGTGTCTGCTAGCAACGGTTGCTATGAGGTTTGGACATTGACCTTTTTGGGGCGGGGTTTTGCGAAAGGTCAACAGAGAAAGGGCCCTCTTCCTCCCTCCTAGCCCAGTGCGGTGTTGGGGGGGGGGGGGGGGGGGTTACATTTGTTTTCCGTTACACAGCTTGGGGGCGTGTCTCACGGCTGTGGGGGCCTGTCTCTCAGCTCAGTTTATTTTCCTGAATGAACAGATTATTATGTTAATTATTGTTACTTGCATTGACCATATATTTGTTGAATGCCAGGAGGACAAATTCCACAACTTATTCTAATAATAAAGGTCCCACTTCCATGGAGGCAGTTTGATTTACTGTGTCTGGAGAGACTTTCTTCCACACGTTTGTCCAAATGACGGAGTGTGCCCAGAAGTGTCATTTTAACATATTTGTTCAAGCTGAATATATTTTTATGAATATTTGTTAACCCTTATAAGGTCTATGGGACTTGTTTTCCGTTTTTAGCTGAGCCTTTACCAGAAAACATTTCTTCTAATATTTATGTACAGAAAAAGTATGGAATCACTTGAGTCTGTTCAATAAATAAATAATGCTTATTTAACAACATTTTTTTGAGGAAAAGACAATATTTTACATCATATGTTACATATTTGGGTTACCAGAACCACTGCTTTCTATGACATACAAATATAATATCCAGTCTTTACAGGCCAGGGGCCTCATTTATAAAGCTCACGTACGGACAAAAGGAGGCCAAAACCTTCCGTACGCACTGTTCTGCGCCAAAGGTGGTATTTATAGAAATCAAACTGAACGTGACATTACGCACCGCCACACACACACCTGTCGTACGCAGTCCGCACTTTAGAAACGCGGCACAGACGCGAGGAGAGGCGAGGGAAAGAGCCGAGGGGAGATCTCACTGAGGAAATGAAGTTTTGTGCACATGTTAAACGCTGAGCTTTCTTCTTTATTTAATCATCACCTTATTCATCAGAACTGGTTGGTAATAAAAATATAAAATATAAGAATTCAACCATAGGCTTTGAGTAAAGCGTTGAAATATTTTCTTCTTATACTTGAGCGTGCACGTCTTTGACAAATCTGTTCGTACTCTGTGACGCTCCATGTCCTACGGTCATGCACGGACACCGGAGCCGCTGCCGCCTCCTCAGAGCCGGAAGCAGGAAGGATCCGAACAGAACCGTTTTAACCAGAGTCTGAACTCCTGCAGAGGCCGCGCTGAGGGCTGGTCCAAGGCACAAGTCCATCTGAGACGCTGCGTAATTACGCGCTGCAGCTCCAAACCCTCCTCTCTCTCACCAACCCGGAATCTGCTCCACATTCACGCCCAAAGCGAACCGCTGCCTCGCCCCCCAACCCTGACTACACGTACAGCGAGCTCAAGAAACAATATCTGAGTGATTAAGAGCTTATTCTGTAGTTTCAGGATGTTTGAGCTCCGTGAATGGCACTGGCAAATATCACAATCAGCGTCTAAGAACGTAAAGAAGGTCCTTTAGAGTGTTTTTCCAAATGTTTTATTGATGACACTGCATGATATGTGATAAACTTCTGAATTAGTTTTTCCATTGATGATGGCACGTTGTCCAGGCCCTGAGGAAACAAAACAGCACCACACCATGATTCTCCTGCTCCAGGACTTCACAGGGTTTTGATGTTGGTGCTATTCTATTTTTCCAGGGCCTGGACAACGTGATAATCAATAGAAAAAAATGTTCAAAGATATTTTGCAGAAAAGACCTGAGACATTCACAACAGCGTGGAACCCCTGTATTAAATATCTGCTGACTCTTTTTTTTTCCAGCAGTAACTGCTTTTCTGTAGTTTCAGGACTTGGATCATTCCTCTTCACAAAACTGCTGCAGTTCAGCGAGATTCAGGGGGTGTACTTACTTATCCCTCCCTGTCCTGTGAAGGTGTACATGTTATGGCCAATAAAAATATGATCAAATGTAAATATTTGGTTGGTGTTAGTTCAAGCTGACAGTTTAATCATTTTTATGATGTAACTGTGCTTTGAGAGACGTATCCTGGACCTGTGTTCTTGGACTTCATGATGCTTCTGCTCCACAATAGTCTATAACAGACCTCTGAGACATTAGATTACACACAGGTAGACTCTATTTAGTCATTGGGTCAACATGTGATCATTCAGAAATCATCAGGAAACTTCTGAAGGCACTTGGTTGCACTAAAAGGAAAGGTTAATAGATACTTTTGCACACACCCCATTTTTTTTATTTATAAAGAAATTCAAAATCGTGCAGAAATTTCATTTTACTTCGCGATTGTGTGTCACCTAGTGTGTGTCTTTTATGTAAAATTTCAACTAATATATTTATGCTTGTGGTCCATAGTGTGGCAAAATGTTAAAAAGTGAAAGGATACTTTTTCAACCCACTGTATGGAGCTTTAGTTTCCCCTCAGGGAGACTGACAGAAGTGCTGTTGTGACTGCACACATCTGCGACCACCATCATTCATGCACACACATCATTCCTTCTGGCCTGTTGTATTGTACATGTTTTTAGTGGTACCTGGAGGAAACCTACACAGACATGGGGAGAACATGCAAACTCCACACAGAAAGGAGATGATCGTGGCCTTCAGGAAAGACACAGCCCAGTCTCTCCCAAACCCCCATCTCCATCGTGGACTCACCATCACCCAGGACCTCAAATGGGAGCCAACCATCAGCTCCCTCATCAAGGAGACCCAGCAGAGGATGTTCTTCCTGTTGTAGTCTTATAGTTTAAAGTTTGTATTGTTTATTTATTGAAGTTAAGTGTTATGTTTCATGTTGCACGATTGAACCGGGGAAAAAAATCCTAGTAGTGAACCTGTTCTTAACCATGGCAATAAACCAGAAAACAAATCCACTTTTGTAAAACTATGGTGTTATAAAGCAGATGTTCTAGTTAATGTTGATGGCTGGGGAAACAAAGCTCAGTTGTGCATGTGTAAATCGCATAGAAAAGCGGAGTCTGCCTTCATGATTCCACTGCACAGACTTGGATCATCTTTACAGGAAAGGAATAGATTCATGTTAGAACACAAATAAGGTAAAAACCCTTGATAAACAGCAGGTTAATAATATGTCCAACAAGTCTGTGGCAATGAAGTATTTAAAAGTTCATGTCCTCATTCCGAAGAGACTAAATAAATGCTGTAAACTGACAACTTTCACATTGTGTAGTAACGATTTAATCACAATTACAAAACAGTTGAACAATCTCACTCATGTTAATGAAATATTTACAAATCCATCCTGCGGTGAGCTTGGACTCCTTCTCGGCGTCTGACCTGAGCTGGATTTTAGAAATCTGTTCACACCTCCGGTCCTCCACGTACCAAAGTCCAGGTGAGTCTCTCCCTCCTGAGGCCCGGACCTTCACACCGTCTGCTGCTTTTGGATCCAGCGCTGCTTCAGCTTCTCCGCTTTGGCTTTCTTTTTAGACGCTGCAAACACAAGTCTGTGAGGAGCAAGCTGCAAAAACCTCATGGAATTAAGTCCTATACTTTTAATGCCCAAATACTAGATTTTTAATGCCACAAGCACGAACTCCTGAGGGGACACTTTTATATCCAAAAGCAAATGGGTTCAGCAGGCAACTTTCATACAAACATTTGCAACAATGTAAATAAACGTAGGAACCAAACCTAAACACGCTCTTTACACGTAAGAAAAGTGCGGTCACTCACCCCAGTCCTTCCTGGTGAACTGCACCGCGGCCCGTTTGTGAGGGCCCTTTTTGTTCTGCAGCGACAGCAGCTCATTATCTAAGGAGACAAAGTGACAGTCGCTTTAGGGGCTGTGCAGAGAGAAATCAAACGGAGCATCTCAGGAGGTGTTAAAGGTCTGACGAAGAGGTGATGATGAAGGGATTCATAACATACAAGTCACTGTTGTCACATGACTCTTTTAAAGGCTGACTGTGATGTTCCCTTTAAAGTGCCATGCGGTTAGAACAGCACATGATCAGCTCAACAAAGAAACTTTTGCTGCTCGCGTTGTGACAGTCTCCACCTGTTTCAGCAGCTTTCAGGCGCCGTCCCTTTGTCTGCTGTTTACTCCGAGACGCTGAGCTACATCAGCCGTGCCATTGGCGCTACCGCAGTGCCTCATGGGAAACTGGAACATCGACCTGTCATGGAACTGTGGGTGGATACAAGCTATAACTGGCGCATGACATCTCTGCTTTTTTAGACTAATGTCTAATGCATTGTCCCTGATCAAATCAATACAATTCTAATTCAAAATGTGGTTCTAAAGAGTTTAAATAACGCAATTTATCATCAGGCTGCACATAATATACACTGTAATCCAAATGATTATACAAATTGTATTTCAGTGTCATAACGGTAAAAAATAAAAGTTTTTCATGAAACTCATGGATGATATTGTGTCTCGGGGCTCTTTGAATCACTGACATTAATCTCAGAGACCTGGGGTGATTAGTTTTCAGGTTAAGCCCAGTTAAGGGAAAAACTACTGAAAAAGGATGCTCCACTTTATTAAGCAGATCATCATTTTCATCATAGTTGAAATATCGAAGGTTTTAATACCTAGTCCAAGGCATTCAGAAAGATTAAGAGTAATCATTGTAGCTGTATCAAAGAGATTTGTGGCTGATTCAGAGAACACATAGGTTTGTGCAGATAAAGGCACACTGAGGACAGCTTCTGCCAGACAAATACATCAGATTAAGAGAACAGCTGCTACAAAGCAGACTTGAAAATGATGCTGACTGTCATTTGAGTTGACTATTTAGAACATTTGAGAAAAATAAAATGTACATAATAATTTGGAAAGAAATGATCTCGCATTACATCACAGACGTCCGTTTTGACAAATACTTGAATTAGTATTAGTAATTTCCTATGATTCTTTTTTTGTATTAAGAGCCAGATCACATTTTCAGACGTCCAGGAGAGAATACTGATGCATTGCTAATATAAGTCTGAACTCCAGGGTTAGCGGCGTTTCTCATGGAGAGGCTCGGTGTCTCACTTGTGGTGCGGCCGCTCTGAGGTCCGTACAGCCTGGACTGGAGGAAGTCCTGAGCCGCCTGCTGCTGGGAGGACGTCTGCTGCGTGGCTGTGGTGACTGTGTACGTGTCCTTCAGGCTGAAAGAGCAGATACAGTTATCCACAATCCATGTATGTTATATATAAACTAACCATCATTCTGATTCCAGTTACGTCTCTGAAATTAACCTTAAGAAAAGCTGTTTTCCCTAAAGTAGAGTGTGGTGGTGAGAATGTTGTAGACGTTTAGAAAACAGACTAATTTCCATGCATACCTTCGTGAAGATGCTAATTTGGTTTGCTCTGGTTCCACTGGATCTGAAAGTGAAATATGAGCCAAAGTCAGAATTTACCCAAAGTCAGCTTTAAGTTAAGTCCCGAATGATCAAGAAAGTACCTTCATCTCTGGCGTCTTCCTGCGTCCTGAGGGAAGAAAACAGAGATTGAAAACAGTGGACTTTGACACAGCGAGGATCGGGGCAGAGTGTGAAGTATTACAAATGTTTCACACACTTTTGACTGCTTCTTTGGCGTTTTTTTGGTGTATTATTTATCAGAGTGGTGGCGGTGATTATACTAATCCATTTTTTCAACAATCCAAAGTATTTAAAGACTTCAAAATGTGAGTGCGTAGAGGGAGAACTTTGCAGAGCTACACAGGACAGAACCACGACGTCACAGAGATCTACTCGCAAAATAACTGTCATTTACATTTTTAAGAAACACTACAAAACAGCTACATTTTACATGTATATTTACTGTGCTTTTTTGTACGGAAAGAATTCCAAACTGTGCCCTCCAAATAGTTGCCTAACTGTTAGACCCCGAATGATCAAAACATACACTCCTTCTCCCTTGGACCTCCTTTAGTTGGATAAGCAATAGCTCCGCTGTAGCAGAATTAGGACTTAAGTTTGAATGTTCAGTTGGCAATTATGTCTCTGGGAAAGTCGCACTGAGATCCAGAGTCCCAGACCTAGAGCAGAAGCAATAACTAGGGGTGGCCGTCTTGAACCAGTGATTGGGCATTGGTTTGAAGTCCCATAGCGTTTCAAAACACGCATGTCACGTGACCCGGGCTGTGTGTTCATGATACAAACACTTGACTGTGTTGAACCTCGGTCAGACCTTTCTCCATGTCTGTGGAGTGTTTTAGTGCGATGCGTGAGTGCGCTCAGATGGCGTAGTGGGTAAAGGTGCTGCACGGGTCAGGTCCAAGCTCTGACAGATCACTAAAACGACAATTTCAACTTAGGGCCTCCAAGCTTTATGTTTAAATAATTGTCAATACATGTTTTATAAAAACAAGAAAAATAGATTTGCAAAAAGAAGCATCAAGTTGAAAACATTTATGACAGTTGCTTCATTTATCTATTTTTTGAGTATCTCAGTAAGAACAATGTAACAACAATAAGAGAAATGTTCATATTTCAATGGGAAATCAAATCAAACAGAATGTGGTTTTATTTCAACCACAGGCATATCAATAACATGGTTAAATCCTAGGGCTGAAACAACTAATCGATTAATCGATTACTGAAATAGTTGACAACTATTTTAGTCATCGATTAATCGTTATCTGGTTCAGAGACCCAAATAGAGCAAAAATGACATGAAAATGTGGTCATTTTGATGAAAACCTACTTTGTAAATATAGGGCATGTAGCGTTTTGTACATTGCACATTTCATGAATATCTGTCTGTGCCTCATCCAATCAGAAAGCAGATTTAGCATAAAAACCCTCAAACCCACAAACACTTACTTTAAGTCCACTTTACATGTCCACTTAAAAATAAAGGACTTTTAACCAGGTGTCGGAGTGCCTCAGATTTTTCCCTTTTTTGCAAACACTTACTTTAAGTTTACTCCTTCAACACGTCCTCAAGCGGCGCCATTTTAGCTTAATGTGATAAGTTATTTGAAAAAATAACATTTTTATACACCATTCTCAGCCAAGCGATTAATCGCAAAAATAATCGGTAGATTAATCGATTACCAAAATAATGGTTAGTTGGAGCCCTATTAAATCCTGAAACACCGTAAATGCGGTTGTAACTGTGGAGTGATTGTTTCAAACTGTGATTCTGGCCCTGGCACAATCGCTTCAACTGCTTCATGAGGCTTCACTTTGCCCATCCCGAGCAATAACAACAGAGCTTTGTCCTGTCAGTAGTTTTTAATAGTCTTGGGCTGCGTCCGAAACGAGCAGATTGGTAAGAGCTCTTACGCCAAACCGGATGTGCGTCAGCGTCCGCCATGGCAAGAAGCTTCCGAATTGGTAAGTCAGTTAGGAAGTGGTTAGTAAAAGGAGCCTTGATGCTAACTATCATAGCCACTTTAGCATAGGGACCTCTGATGCTAACTATCATAGCCACTTTAGCATAGGGTCCTCTGATGCTAACTATCATGGCCACTTTAGCATAGGGACCTCTGATGCTAACTAACCGGTGATTAGGAGCTATGTGCCATCCCACAAGCCACTGCGCCAAACCCCCCCACCCCCCTCGACCCCACCCTCGAGTGATTCATGCGCAACCACTGTTGATTGACAGGAGCACATTTAATAATAAAAATAATAATAATTAAAAATTAAGGTTCTGCACAAGCCAAACTTTACAAAAGTGACAAAATCCATGTTGTCGTCCCCACAGCTCAGTCACATGTCAGTGTTAAAGAGGAAACTCAGGAAACGGATTAAATGCTTTTGTTTCATTTAGTAGAAACTTAAGCCACATGGATCATTTGCATAATGTAGCTTTAAGAAACAGCTGTTGAAATAAAATAACACTAAAAGGGAAATGTTTGGATCATTTGGATTTATTTTTCTCCTTAAATGTCTTTGTTTAGACTAACTAACTAGACTCACTAACTGCATAGATCTAACAGTCGACCCATGAAAGGTTAAGGAGTTCAGACGCAGCCTTACTTTGGAGCAGCAGAGTCCACTTGATCCAACACATCTGCGGGGAGGAGCCTTCTCTTCTGCAGGAGACATAGGAACTGTTATGTCACACATCCTTGACATGATGATCTCTATGAAAGACTGAAATACTGTAAGGCCGGCTGCACCGTGGACAGTTAAACCATCTACATAATGCAGATGACCATCATGTCACTGATGGAGCAACAGCGCCTATCAGTCACGTGTTTACCGTGTGTGTCCAGACCCACCGTCTTTCACACAGAAAACAAGTGGGTGTGGTTTACCAGGCTGGTGCTGGGACCACCATGTTTCCTGTGTTCTTCTTGTCAGGGGGTAGCCTGGCTAACACAATCACAAGTGATATTCAGTCTGGGGACCACCAATTCATTTTCTCGTAGGAGAGGTGTGGTTTACGACCGTCCATAGCCGTTTATTGGGCGCTACACATGTCTATCATCGATCTGCACAAGGCCACAGCCAATCGTATCATCGTATCAGATGACGTATGACGTACCCGCTGTAAACTTTTGAGCTAAACGATTTAGAACACGGCCTAAAGCTTGATCGAAAAATAGCATCGCGTCTGCAGCTGTCATGTTTGATCCGTAAATAAACTTTTTTTTAAATCCGTAAATAAACTACAAGCTTCCGTATATTGAATAGCTCGTCATCATCTTGCCGTCCCTCCTCGCTCTGTGATTGGTTCCCAAATCCATGCGAACATTTGGGCCATGGTCCCCAGGCTGCTGTGCATTTCCAAATGATTCGAGCGCACACAGCAGTCTGGCGTTAACCAGGTTAGTCAGGGGGAGCTTCTGTGATCATTAGGAGGGATCTAATGATAATGACCTCAGAGATATTAGGGGAGAGCGGGAAGGGTTGGGTCACAACCTGCACACTCTCCAAAATATTCAATAAAAACAAAATAATATTCACCATGACCTGGGAAGGTTGGGTCGGTATTCTGAAGGGTAGAAACTTAACTGTTTTTAAAAACATAGTTTACGATGTGAAGGACCTGTTTCATATTTCAATATTCTAATATTGGGGGGGGGCTTTGTGCTCTGGAGGGTAGGAGCCTACTCCCTGGTTGTCTGTTTGTCTTTTATGTTTGGTGGCCTTCTTAGAGCGTGAAACATGACCTCCTAAATGGGCCACTGTGTGTGAGGGGATGCAGTGTGTCGGACCTTCTGCTGCTGAAAGAGCTCCTGTCTCTTTCGCCTCCTCTCCTTCAGCTGCTCCTTCTCCCTGAAACAACACACCAACATGCCATTAACACTTCCTGGATGACTGAGAGCCATCACAACAATGCCGTCAACATAACTTTATTTATCATGTGAAAAATGAAACGCAAAAAAAAGCAAACTAAAAGTGATCCAAAAGACATCCCCAGCACAAACCTGGATTTATAATGACGAAGGTTCAAGCACTTTGCCCTGTGCTATAGCACACATGTCCAATATACCAAGGCTCCAGCTAAGTTGCTCAAAAATTTGAGCTCACCTATTGCCTTAAATCAGAACATACTAAAACATTTTTCAGTGGACCAAAGTCAAAGGTCTGCCAGGTTTACAAGAGGACATGTGAGCAGGCAAAAAATAAGCTCAAATAAATCATCTTTTACTAACTTCAATGGACTCTAATTTTGGAAGACACACTCAAGCAACTCCTACACCTTCAACCAATGTGGCAAATCAACCAGTGCGATGCCATTTTAACAACAAACAAGGTGGAGAAGATGAAGAAGTGTGTAGGATAGACCTTTGTGATTTGCTTGAGATCATTAAATCTCATATTGGCCGAACCATGACGAAGGCAGTAAGTTGTTTTTCCTCCACACGGCGGCCAGAGCCTGAGCAAGCTCGCTCACCTTTTGGCCGTGTCCAGGGCGCTCTTCACGCGGCGCAGGGCCTCGTTTCTCGCCGATTCAAAAGTCATTTCTTCAGGCGCTTCATCGTCAGAGAGCTCCAGGGACAAATCCAACTCTTCATCGGTCATTTTCAAACTTCAACAGTATTCCCCGATATTATAATACGCTATTCACCCACGAACCCACGTTTCCTCTGCGGCTGTGGCTCGTGCGTCATCACCCTGCGCCAAACTTGGTTTGGTTTGTTTACGCGCAACAAACTCCGGAACAACAGCGCCTCCCCGCGGCCAAAAGAATTATAACTCACATTCTATATATTACAACAAAGACCGTGAGATCCAGGTTTGCTCAAACAACTGGACAAAAATAAGAAATCAAATTTAAATGTTTACGTTAATGTAAAATGCTCCATGATAAATAGGAGTTAGCAAGTTTACAGCAGCTGATTGATGATGATGATGATGATGATTATTATTGATGATGATGATGATAATAATGATTGATGATGATGATGATTATTATTGATGATGATTGATGATGATGATTGATGATGATTGATGATGATGATGATGATTGATGATGCTAATAATGATTAATGATGATGATTGATGATGATAATGATTGATGATGATAATGATTGATGATAATGATGATAATGATTGATGATGATTGATGATGATGATTGATGATGATGATGATGATTGATTATGATGATGATGATGATGATGATTGATGATGATGATGACTGATGATAATGATTGATAATGATTGATGATGATTGATGATGATGATTGATGATGATGATGATGATGATTGATGATGATGATGATGATGATGATGATGATGATGATGATGATTGATGATGATGATGACTGATGATAATGATTGATGATGATTGATGATGATGATGATGATAATGATTGATGATGATGATGATGATGATGATGATGATGATAATGATTGATGAGATTGATGATGATGATGATTGATGATGATTGATGATGATGATAATGATTGATGATGATTGATGATGATGATGATGATGATGATGATGATAATGATTGATGATGATTGATGATGATTGATGATGATGATGATGATAATGATTGATGATGATGATGATGATGATGATGATGATGATAATGATTGATGAGATTGATGATGATGATGATGATTGATGATGATGATAATGATTGATGATGATTGATGATGATGATGATGATGATAATGATTGATGATGATTGATGATGATGATGATGATGATTGATGATGATTGATGATGATGATGATGATGATGACTATGATGATGATGATGATGATGATGATGATGATGATGATTTACAGTTGGATTTTTTTTTTTTATTGACTTTTTTTTTTCAATAAAAACAAATATAGGCCTAAGCATGTTTTCCTGTTCACTTCTAAATAGATTATGTGGCAGTTTTGTGAATCCAAAAAACGATCAGTTTTCGGATTTTTTTCTCTCAAAGAGGCTTTTTCTTTTGGTATCATTATTATTAGGCAGAATGTATAAAGACAAATACAAAATATGCCAGAAGGTATAGCCGTACAATTTCAAATACTGCATTTTTTACAAATATTGACAGTTTTCAAAGCCTTTTTGTTATCACATTGAGTTTCTGCTTGGGGTACATTTGCGAATATAAAATGTGGATAAAAGTAAAAAGAGTAGATTAATAATGATTTAGTCATAATTGACAATATGTCTTATGTCTCATTTCTTTACTTTCTGAAACAAAAAATACAAAATTCCCATTTAATGACCTTTAATGACAGACGTGTCTCTGGATGAGTTATATCGGCCCCGCTCTTCATCACATTCTAGAACGTGAACGCGGATCGGGCACGGCTTTACGCGTGAATCCAACGCCGGAAGTTCCTCCCCCGCCCCCCCTTGTTACTCCACAACGGTCCGTTATCCCGCACACAGCAGGTGCACGGTAACGGGATAGGCAGCGCCATGTCCAGACTCCCGCCTCTGATCGTGTTCCTCTCCGCGGTGCTGCTGGCCTCAGAGCCCCGCATCGCCGCCGCGCCCTCGCCCTGCCTGGCCCCGGGACAGTGGGAGGGCCGCTGGGTGCAGTACGACCACAGCACCGGGAGGAACAGCCGCGCAGCCGTCTCTTACGACGCCCCAAACCAGCGGCTCCGAGTCCTGCAGCAGCACAAACGGCACACGCCTTGTCAGAGGTACGATCCTCATCCATGTAGCGCCTTCCCTTGATCTTACTGTGGGCTGCGCAAAACTGCCACATCCTGGAGGATAGAAATGCTTAATACATGCACGAACTCCTACAGAGGCGTTCTATCAACATGTTAATGTTGTGTATATGACGCAACGTAATTACGCACACACACCGTGCGCAAATCAAACGGTTTAACCTGGAAGGCAGTTCATGAGTTGGCAATCACAGGTTAAAGGCACTATAGGCCTACCTGATTTTTTTTAAAGTGATGGAACAAAATGTGTCCTTTCCTCCTTTAGTATATTGTAGACGCAGACAGCTGAAGGAAAAACGCTCACTAAGCATTTGGATATAATTTATGAACTTGCAGGCTACTTTTCTAGTATTTTTGTGACAGTAAGTTGTGTCATGTGTCTATAAGAGTGTTTTTCAACCACTGTGCCGTGGCACACTAGTGCGCCGTGAGATATTGTCTGGTGTGCCTTGGAAAATTATCCAATTTCACCTAGTTGTGTTTTTGAAAAGAAATTCATTATTATCCGCAAATAATGTACCGTTTTCGAGTGTCTGTGCTGTCTAGAGTAACCATGTAATAAATACTCCATGTTAGGTCGCTCATTTCTTTGAAACAAGAGAATTAGTGATGCATGGATGCGGCAGGTGGCGGTGACTGTGGCACTGTGGCCAAATCCGGCCTTCCAGCACAGCACCTCTGGCCCTCAAGATGATTTTGAGAAACATTATTACACTAGTCAGAGAGTATTTTTAACATTATTAGAGTTAAATGGGAGAAAGAAAGGTAGAAATACTGTGAATACACCCAATGAGGTCATATATTATGTACAACGCTGGCATTTGAAGGAAGTGCACTGGGAAAAGAATAATCGTTTAAAGGAAGAAATGACATAAATCTACTTGAATTAACAGATTAAATCTAAGATTTCAGTAGATTTGGTCTGGTTTTAGACAAGATAAAACCGTAGTAGTAGTTATTCTCTTAATTCAGATAAGTTTGTCTGATTTCAGGTGGGTTTTATTCTTGTTTCATGGCACTACAGCATTTGTATCTTGGATTAGTTCAAATCGACTCAAATTCAACAAAGAAGAACTTTAATTCTAGCAATTTTAAGTCATTTATTTAATTTAAGATGGTCATTTTTGCAGTGTTGTGCTTTACTTTGGGCGAATAATCAGCGGCTTCGGCCCTCGGTCTGTTTACAATAAACAGCTATACGGTGTTCCTACATCACACTCTGATGTGAATGACTGAATATAGGCTACAGGGTTACATTTTTTTTATATTTTCTGCTGGTGGTGTGCCTCGTGATTTTTTCAATGAAAAAAATGTGCCTTGGCTCAAAAAAGTTTGAAAAACACTGGTCTATAAACTCCTCTCTGTGAAGAATTGGGACGCTGCCAATGTCTTCCGAAAGTAGGAATTAATTTAGACAAGTTAACATTTTCATTTAGTGGCTTCGTCTTTCATTGTTTGTCATAAAAAAAAACAAATATAGGGAATTAAAGTTAGATAAGTTAGTGAATTTCACAAGTCTGATATAACAAATATCTGGAAGCACTATAGGCTACTAGTCATTATTATTCATTGACAATCGGCGGTGGTAAACGTGCACTTTTTCACGAGCGTTCAGCCACACGGTCACTGTTGTGTCTGTGTCTCAGGTATTTCGAATTCATCTACCTGTACCAGAGCAGAGTGTTGTTCCAGATCGATCAGAAGACCAAAGAGTGTGCTAAGCTCCCCCTCAGCCAGGCCTGGGACCCATACGATGTCCCGGACAACTCCACCTTCGAGGACCAGTACACAGTGGGGGGCCCAGGGGACAGCGTGGAGGTGCAGGAGTGGTCCGATCGCAAGCCAGCTCGCCAGCGTGAGTCCCGCCCCTTTTCTCCTATCAGTTAACATGGGACTGGAGAAGTCCAGATAAAATCCGTTTCTACACGAAAACAAGGCTGGTTTTAGGCCGTGCAGAGAAACGGTGCAGAGTTGACATGTTGGGCATTTTACACAAATCAATAAACTAAACATCAGATTTGAGCAGCGAACATTTTCCCTCGTTCTCCGCTTAAATAAATGGAGTGTCTGCTGATATTAAATATAATATATAAGTAGTTCTCCAGTAAGTTTCTTACAAACAAGATGATCTATTTATGAACTGTAATGGGAAAACATTAACCAGGAATAACTATTAGAGTGAACCTGGCCCCCCATCAAACTCAAATTTAAATGAAAAATATGTCAATCGTTTGTGCTACGTTTGTGCTGTTTTGTGCTGTAAAAAAAAAAAAGCATGCCCATATTTTAGTTGGTGAAAGTTGTGTTTTTAAAGCGGTGAAAGACAAAACTGGTATTGATTCAGTATGGGATATCTGTGACCGATAGCTGATATTGTATTTTTTCGGGTATCGACTCTGTTATCTGATACCAGTATCGGATCAGTGGCCCTGTGTCCACTTTAAAACTCATGCCATCCAAACATGAGCATATACTGTATTAGCATAGTGATTTTATGGACCTACATATCTGACAGTTAAATGTCTTTGTGTATCTCAGATGAGACGTGGGTGGGCGTGTATACGCTGAAGGACTGTTACCCGGTGCTGGAGACCTACACTCTGAACAGCAGTGTGACCACCTCCACGCGCTTCTACGACCTGCGCCTCGGCATCAGCGACCCACAGGTGTTCACGCCTCCGCCCACCTGCGGAGCGGCCCGGCCACGCCTCCTAAACCCCGCCCACTGCTGAGCTCCTGCCCCGCCCACTGCCGACCTCCTGCACATGTGCCTTAGTTCTGGACCCGGGGTAACTTTCAGAGCTGCCGGGCGGGCGTCGTTTCTGTCACTGCTGCTCCGTGTGTGGCCCATGCCATAGATTTGTGTCTAAGGTGAGACATATATTGAGCCGGCCGACTAAAAGAGCCACAGGCATGATGGGAACTGAAGCAGTGTCAGCAGTGAATACCGAGTCTCCAAGTGTGTGGTCATATATAGTAGATAAATATCAATGGCTTGGATCGTTCTCTCTATACAAGCTTGAAATTCCTCTTAAATTGCCACAGTGGAACATTATTCTTTCACTGTACACGCAATGCCATAACTGCCCTGGAGCTAATCCGTGCCCTGGGCTCCCCCGGTCTCCACCAAACGCTCCCTCACACACCACATTCATACACTGGCAGGGGAAGTGGTTTGCCATGTTTTTGAGTAGAAATCCATTGTGAGCTTTTCTAACGAAGCAGGCAGAGCTCTTGGTGATGATTTAAACCATGTTAATCTGTAGTGTTTTCCTCTTCTTCATTCTAATGTAGTGTGCCCCCACTAATCCTTTTTTTAATAAGAATTCTTTCACTTACCGCTAAAATCTTTGTTGTACTGTTTGTTTGAGTAGAAGTCCCAGGGCAACTGTCATGGTCAGGTCTATGCTCAGTGAGGCCTCATCTCTGTGCTCAGACTGATGTTACAGTCTGTGCCCATGAATCAGGCTTCAGACCAATAAATGTCAGTCATTAGAACCTTTGTGTGTGTTGGTTATTGTCACGGTAAATGCTTGTATACATTACATATGCACCCTGTGCCTCTGCAGGTCATCCACCATCTTTTTTTCAAATGTTCATTGTAGTGACCCAGAGTCCAGACGAGGGTGCTGTGGGATTGGACTGAAACCAGAGGGGGGTAGAGCTCAGCAGGGGTGGGTAGAGGAGCTAAAACATTTACTTTAGTTAGAGTAACTTCACTTTGATATAAGTTTTGCTTCAAATAGTAACTCATGGAAGAGTAAAAACGTAACTGGAAAATTCTGCTTGAGTCCTGTGAATATTTGAGTGACTTAGTGATTTACGATTCAGGCGTGACGTAAATGATGAGAAACACAACATGAAATGATGTAGAAATCAGAGTATTTCCAAAGGAAATGTTTGTGAATACTCTCATTCATCCAGGGGGTATGCATCATAGAAAAGGTTCAATCATCGACTGGGCTGGGTTTTGGTAAAGTTGAGGACGTTTCGCTTTAAGTCACAGAAGCTTCTTCTTAGCTCTTCAGGTCAGAAAAGACACAAGTCCACTCTTTTCTGACCTGAAGAGCCGGAGGGATAAGCTACTTTTACTGGAGTAAGAGTACAGATACTTCATTGTAATTTTACTCAAGTAGCAGTAAAAAGTATGCTAAAACTACTCTAAGAATTACTTTATAAAGCTACTCAGGTACACGTACTTAAATGTAACTGGGTACTAATCACCTCTGGTACTCAGTACTCAAGTACTCAACAAACTCTTTGTTTGTTGCTTTATTTGTCATTATACATCAACAATACAACAAAATGTGTGTATTTAGCCCATCCCTGCTCCATACAGGCCGACCCGGCCCCCCCTCCTAAACCACTGCTGACCTCCTGCACATGTGCCTGACCGGCCGGCTACAAGGGCTACGGGCATGACTGTCAGCAGTGAACACCGAGGCTGGAGGATTCACCTATTGAATGTGTTTTTTTGTGGGGGGGAAACCAGAGTACCCGGAGGACACCGACGCAGACATGGGGAGAACATGCAAATGCCACAGGAGGGTCCTGTCCAGGTGGGAATCGAACCCAGGACCTTCTAGCTGTGAAGCACGAGTGCAAACCGCTGCGCTACCGTGCCGCCAATACATAAATAACTTTATGAAGAAACTACATCTTAGAGTACTTTTAGAAAACAGTATTTATGTAACAGTATATTCCATTATGACTCAGTAACAGTATAATCCATTATGACTCAGTAACAGTATATTCCATTATGTCTCAGTAACAGTATATTCCATTATGACTCAGTAACAGTATATTCCATTATGTCTCAGTAACAGTATATTCCATTATGACTCAGCAACAGTATATTCCATTATGACTCATAACAGTATAATCCATTATGACTCAGTAACAGTATATTCCATAATGACTCAGTAACAGTATATTCCATTATGTCTCAGTAACAGTATATTCCATTATGACTCAGTAACAGTATATTCCATTATGTCTCAGTAACAGTATATTCCATTATGACTCAGCAACAGTATATTCCATTATGACTCAGTAACAGTATATTCCATTATGACTCAGTAACAGTATATTCCATTATGACTCAGCAACAGTATATTCCATTATGACTCAGTAACAGTATAATCCATTATGACTCAGTAACAGTATATTCCATTATGACTCAGTAACAGTATATTCCATTATGTCTCAGTAACAGTATATTCCATTATGACTCAGCAACAGTATATTCCATTATGACTCAGTAACAGTATAATCCATTATGACTCAGTAACAGTATATTCCATTATGACTCAGTAACAGTATAATCCATTATGACACAGTAACAGTATATTCCATTATGACTCAGTAACAGTATAATCCATTATGACACAGTAACAGTATATTCCATTATGTCTTAGTAACAGTATATTCCATTATGACTCAGTAACAGTATATTCCATTATGTCTCAGTAACAGTATATTCCATTATGACTCAGTAACAGTATATTCCATTATGACTCCGTAACAGTATATTCCATTATGACTCAGTAACAGTATAATCCATTATGACACAGTAACAGTATATTCCATTATGTCTTAGTAACAGTATATTCCATTATGACACAGTAACAGTATATTCCATTATGTCTTAGTAACAGTATATTCCATTATGACTCAGTAACAGTATATTCCATTATGACTCCGTAACAGTATATTCCATTATGACTCAGTAACAGTATAATCCATTATGACTCAGTAACAGTATATTCCATTATGACTCAGTAACAGTATAATCCATTATGACTCAGTAACAGTATAGTCCATTATGACACAGTAACAGTATAATCCATTATGACTCAGTAACAGTATATTCCATTATGACTCAGTAACAGTATAGTCCATTATGACACAGTAACAGTATATTCCATCATGACTCAGTAACAGTATATTCCATTATGACTGAGTAACAATATATTCCATTATGACTCAGTAACAGTATATTCCATTATGACTCAGTAACAGTATATTCCATTATGACTGAGAAACAGTATATTCCATTATGACTCAGTAACAGTATATTCCATTATGACTCAGTAACAGTTTATTCCATTATGACTCAGTAACAGTATATTCCATTATGACACAGTAACAGTATATTCCATTATGACACAGTAACAGTATAGTCCATTATGACTCAGTAACAGTATAATCCATTATGTCTCAGTAACAGTATAGTCCATTATGACTCAGTAACAGTATAATCCATTATGTCTCAGTAACAGTATGATCCATTATGACTCAGTAACAGTATATTCCATTATGACTCAGTAACAGTATGATCCATTATGACTCAGTAACAGTATATTCCATTATGACTCAGTAATTGCCATGGGGTGTGCTATTTCACCAATCCTGTTTGTTGCTGCCTTTGAGATCATTCTCATAGGGGCAAGGCAGATGGTGGGAGGGATCAAACTGCCATCTGGCCAGAGGCTTCCTCCACTGAGAAGCTACATGGACGATGTCACTAGCCTCCTTCACACAGCAGCATGCACATCTGGACTGTTAAAAAGGTTTGATGAGTTGATGTCATGGGCCAGGATGAAGGTTAAGCCCGCCAAATCCCGTAGTTTGTCACTCAGAAGGGGAGCCATAAACAACAGCACCACCTTTGCTGCCGGGGGAGAGACAATCCCTCTTCTGTCCGGACAACCTATCAGGAGTTTGGGGAGGGAGTATTCTGCAGAACTCTCTGACAAACAGATGGGGAGTACCGTCATGAAACGGCTTTCGGACGGCTTTGCAAGGATCGACCAAAGCCAGCCCCCCGGGAAATACCCTCATCCACTGTGAGGAAGATGGATGGAAAAGCCAACACCTTCATCAGAAAGTGGCTGGGGCTACCACGGTGTCTCTCTGATTCTGGCCTCTTTGGGAAGAACGCACTGCAATTGCCACTGCAGTCCCTAAGCGTGGGGTACATGCGAGAGAAGACCAGGTTGGTTCTCAAGCTCAGGGAGTCCACCGACGAGTCAGTAAGGAATGCCAACGCCAAGGTTCCCACTGGCCGGAAGTGGAACACAGAAGCTGAGGTGGGCCATGCGGTTTGCAGGTTGCAGCATCGAGAGATCGTGGGCAGAGTTCAGACAGGAAGAGCAGGTCTAGGGTGGGGCGAGGCACCACGGTTTTGGTCCAAGGCTACCCGCAAGGAGAGGAAGGAGATGATGGTGGCAGAAGTGACGCGGATGGAGGAAGAGCGCTATAAGATCAAGGCCGTCTCGCAGGGCCGGCAAGGAAGATGGACAACTTGGGAGGGAGTTGTCAACCGTAGCATCAGTTGGTCTGACCTGTGGAAGATCCCGCAGGCGAGGCTCAGCTTCCTTATCCGCTCAACCTACGACACGCTTCCCTGTCCTCGTAACCTGCACCAGTGGTTTGGTAATGAGGAATGCTGCTCACTCTGTAATGCTCCCAATGCAAGCCTTCAACACATCCTGTCAGGCTGCAAGACTGCGCTCTCCCAGGGACGCTACAAGTGGCGCCATGACCAGGTCCTCAGGAAGCTCGCTGAGGTGCTGGAAATGTGCAGACAGGGTAGCAAACGGCTACCACCAGCAAAGAACCACACCAACTTTGTCAGGGAAGGAGATGGGCAAAATTACACCAGGCCAAAGGAGAGACTGCAGCCTTTTACCCCCAACCTGGAGTGGAACATGAGGGTTGACCTTAATAAGCAGCTCCAGTTCCCCACTGAGATCACCATCACATCTCTCTGCCCTGACATTGTGGTTTGGTCTTCGAAAGCAAAAGTGGTGCACCTCATTGAACTCACAGTTCCATCAGAGGGGGAGATCGAGGCTGCCTACGAGCGCAAGAAGAGTGCCGGGAGGCTGGCTGGAAGGCCGCCATCTACCCTGTTGAAGTTGGCTGCCGAGGCTTTGTGGGGCTGTCAATGACACGGCTCTTGAGGGACGCAGGAGTCACGGGTGGAAAGCTGCGCAGGGCCACAAGTGAGCTTTCAGAAGAAGCGGAAAAAGGTAGCTTCTGGCTCTGGTTGAGAAGGAAGGATAGGAGTTGGGGGAAAAGCACTTAACCCCAATGACAGCTGCAGGGGATAACATCCTACAGCTGCAGGGAGTGACAGGGAGACGTCCTTGTCACTGCTCCGCCACCATGAGACGTTCCAGGATTAAAGGGGCGAAACGTTGGTGATTGGTGGTTCCTGGCTGATGACCCTGCAGCTGACCCATGGGCACCGGAGAGGTGCGACAGGCAGTAATGCCAAACAGGAAATTACACCTACCTGTATACATCAACTAATCCATTATGACTCAGTAACAGTATAATCCATTATGACTCAGTAGCAGTATATTCCATTATGACTCAGTAACAGTATATTCCATTATGACTCAGTAACAGTATACTCCATTATGACTCATTAACAGTATATTCCATTATGACTCAGTAACAGTATACTCCATTATGACTCAGTAACAGTATACTCCATTATGACTCAGTAACAGTATAATCCATTATGACTCAGTAACAGTATACTCCATTATGACTCAGTAACAGTATATTCCATTATGACTCAGTAACAGTATATTCCATTATGACTCAGTAACAGTATATTCCATTATGACTCAGCAACAGTATATTCCATTATGACTCAGTAACAGTATATTCCATTATGACTCAGTAACAGTATATTCCATTATGACTCAGTAACAGTATATTCCATTATGACTCAGTAACAGTATATTCCATTATGACTCAGTAACAGTATAATCCATTATGACTCAGTAACAGTATATTCCATTATGACTCAGTAACAGTATATTCCATTATGACTCAGTAACAGTATATTCCATTATGACTCAGTAACAGTATAATCCATTATGACTCAGTAACAGTATAATCCATTATGACTCAGTAACAGTATATTCCATTATGACTCAGTAACAGTATATTCCATAATGACTCAGTAACAGTATAATCCATTATGACTCAGTAACAGTATATTCCATTATGACTCAGTAACAGTATATTCCATTATGACTCAGTAACAGTATATTCCATTATGACTCAGTAACAGTATATTCCATTATGACTCAGTAACAGTATAATCCATTATGACTCAGTAACAGTATAATCCATTATGACTCAGTAACAGTATATTCCATTATGACTCAGTAACAGTATATTCCATTATGACTCAGTAACAGTATAATCCATTATGACTCAGTAACAGTATAATCCATTATGACTCAGTAACAGTATATTCCATTATGACTCAGAAACAGTATACTCCATTATGACTCAGTAACAGTATAATCCATTATGACTCAGTAACAGTATACTCCATTATGACTCAGTAACAGTATATTCCATTATGACTCAGTAACAGTATATTCCATTATGACTCAGCAACAGTATATTCCATTATGACTCAGTAACAGTATAATCCATTATGACTCAGTAACAGTATATTCTATTATGACTCAGTAACAGTATATTCCATTATGACTCAGCAACAGTATATTCCATTATGACTCAGTAACAGTATATTCTATTATGACTCAGTAACAGTATATTCCATTATGACTCAGTAACAGTATAATCCATTATGACTCAGTAACAGTATAATCCATTATGACTCAGTAACAGTATATTCCATTATGACTCAGTAACAGTATATTCCATTATGACTCAGTAACAGTATAATCCATTACGACTCAGTAACAGTATAATCCATTACGACTCAGTAACAGTATATTCCATTATGACTCAGTAACAGTATATTCCATTATGACTCAGTAACAGTATATTCCATTATGACTCAGTAACAGTATAATCCATTACGACTCAGTAACAGTATAATCCATTATGACTCAGTAACAGTATATTCCATTATGACTCAGTAACAGTATATTCCATTATGACTCAGTAACAGTATAATCTATTATGACTCAGTAACAGTATATTCCATTATGACTCAGTAACAGTATATTCCATTATGACTCAGTAACAGTATATTCCATTATGACTCAGTAACAGTATATTCCATTATGACTCAGTAACAGTATATTCCATTATGACTTAGTAACAGTATATTCCATAATGACTCAGTAACAGTATATTCCATTAAGACTCAGTAACAGTATAGTCCATTATGACACAGTAACAGTATATTCCATTATGACTCAGTAACAGTATATTCCATTATGACTTAGTAACAGTATATTCCATAATGACTCAGTAACAGTATATTCCATAATGACTCAGTAACAGTATATTCCATTATGACTCAGTAACAGTATATTCCATTATGACTCAGTAACAGTATATTCCATTATGACTCAGTAACAGTATAATCCATTATGACTCAGTAACAGTATATTCCATTATGACTCAGTAACAGTATATTCCATTATGACTCAGTAACAGTATATTCCATTATGACTCAGTAACAGTATAATCCATTATGACTCAGTAACAGTATATTCCATTATGACTCAGTAACAGTATATTCCATTATGACTCAGTAACAGTATATTCCATTATGACACAGTAACAGTATACTCCATTATGACACAGTAACAGTATATTCCATTATGTCTCAGTAACAGTATAATCCACAGCAGAAGAGACTGCGTTTTGAGTCCGTGCCTGTAGGGGGCGGTGTTGCGCAGGCACAGTGCGCACACTGGACCTGACACTTAAAGAAGACACGGTGCTTCCGGGCTCACGATTACGGATCTGATCCTGGTTCTTACGGAGCTGAGCTGAACCAAACCGGGCCCGTTCAGGACAGTAGACCGAGCCAGGGGCTGAGGTAAGCCGCTCCCCGCGGAGTGTGGGGCCGTGGGGCCCGTGCGGCCGCGCTTCTGCCTTTAATGCCATGACTTTCGTTTTCGAGCCATTTATCAATTTATTTTATTCAGGAAGAACAGTTGGCTTTGGCTGGTTGGAAAAGCAGGCATGAAACCAGCGCGTTTTAAAGGTTCGAGTGTTTTGGATTAGCAATAGCACTGCTGCAGCTCTTAGTCAAGGTATTCATGACCTATTTATGTTTATGATCTGAGGCCGACATGTTTCAAATAGATATTGGTTTATTCAGCTATTCACAATTACAAAAACAATGACGTACAAGTCGTGTGCATATCAGGTGTTAAATTTTGTTTTGGTTCCTGAGACTTTACCCAATCAGAAAGCAGAAAGGGCCCCACTCTGGGTAGACTAGGCAAGAGAAGAAGAAAAAACAGAGAGAGAATAGTTTGTAATAACTCTTCCATAATCCAGCACCTGTGTCTGATAACTCTAACTGACTACTACCTGTCTGTAAAGTACTTTACTGCGGTCCATCCACAGTACTCACAACTTATACAGACACATTACAGTGGAGATGAAGATTTTACTTCAATATTTGTGTTACTTTTAGATGGAGTAAAGGGTCAATGCCGACCATGTGACCTCAGGACAGGGCCCTATACCCATAGCAGGACGTACGAGGGGGACACCGGCCCTGGGACAGCCCGAGCGGCACACCGGCCCAGGATATGGCAAGCGAGTGCAGCAGCAGTGGGGTGTCCCGGACAGCCCTGCCCATCTGTATAAACGCTGGACGTCCAGTGTCTGTGTGCAGTGACCCGCCCAAACAAAAGTCCATCTCTGATGTGAGGAGGACCTTCTGCCTGGTGGTGACCTTCGACCTGCTGTTCATCTCTCTTCTCTGGATCATCGAGCTCAATGTGAGTGTGTGCACCTCACGACACTACAGCAGTACTGTGGAGTAACATCAACTAAATATCAGGACCTCGAACAGCTTTGCCCATTTATACATTTATACATTTATACATTTATACAACTATAAAACTATAAGACTCTGACCTTTAAAGTGGGACCATGATGCAAAATATGTTTTCAGTTTATAAAACTCTGCACTGTTGTAACCAGGGGTATTGGTTTTGTATTTTCTGTGTTATCATTGGAGCCAACAGCACATTATTTATTACTATTTGACAACGTTTAAAAACAGGTCCTTCATCCTGGCCTATTGTACATGTTTTTAGTGGTAGGGGAAACCGGAGTACCCGGAGGAAACCTCCGCAGACACGGGAAGAACATGCAAACTCCACACAGAAAGAGCCTGTCTAGGTGGGATTTGAACCCAGACCTTCTAGCTGTGAAGCACGAGTGCTAACCACTGTGCCACCCTGCCGCCCATCGAAGCTTCATTCAGGCATTCAAGTTGACCGCTGGATTATTCCTGCTTCCCCTTACAAATCTTCAGTCTAAGCCAGTGCGCATGCGCGTATACATGCGCACTGGCACCAATGATGACAACAACACTTTGTAAGAGTTACGTTTTCGGACAGTTTTGTACATGTTTTGCAATATTATTATTAGTTGCTCACATTTTCATTCTAATATTGAAGTTGAACAATGTCAAAACTGACTTCCTCAAACTGGCTTCCTCTCGCTGTTTTCCTCTCCTCGTCTCTCAGCAGAGTTTCTGAACACTTTGGTTTCTCTAAATACTGCCTTTGGCGCAGTGCAGTGGCTATGTTAAGTTTGTTAGGAAGCTTCATAAATGAGGGCCCTGGCTCTGACTGGGGCTGTGTTTGTTCCAGGGCAGCGGAGACGTCCTGCAGCAGCTCATAGAAGAAGTTGTCCACTATGACTTCCACCACTCCTTCTTCGACATCTTTGTGAGTGTTATGTAGAACGCTACGTTCTGGCCGTTAACAAACATCTGTCACAATGTTGCATTGGTAACGCAATTTCAACTTCAGTGTGTGGCCCAGAGACAGTTTCAGCCTGAGCTCGTAGCTTTAGTGATGTTCAAATCAGAGTAAATCCTCCTTCCCCTCAGAGCTGGAACATTCTGATCAGGGTTCAATGCCAGTACTCAAATTGTACACTATACAACTATACTATACTACTCACTATCAACTCTTTTTGGTTTAATGATGGATTAGGACAAATGAGCTAAGCCCTGGAGCACCACATGAACAAAGCAATACTATGTTTAATGGTTTAGCAATATTCACATGAAGACATTTTGGAAATCTTGCACTTTCATGTATTGTTTGCAGCTCCTGGCCCTGCTCAGGTTCGGCGGTCTCATTCTGTCTTACGCTGTGTTTCGGGTGAGGCACTGGGCACCCATAGCTGTGAGTATCATCTACTCTGTAACATGGTTCTGTCAAAGCTCCCTTTAATCAGCAGCTCGCCAGTTCTTTTTAATGTCGCTCCCCAAAGATTGAACCCAAATTTGATCACTGTCTTTGCCAAAGATTCACATTGTTTCTGTGTCAAAATGCAAACGTCTTGGCTCATCTCAGCAACCACCACTGAGGAACATGCAAAGATTTAGTGGCTCTCTGCTGTTTTTATTTAGTAAACGAAGCCTAGAGGGGCAAACCAGTGGGAGATCGCTGCTTTATGTCTATGGCGTAAGAAAACAGCTGGAGTGGATATTACTATTTTGAACCTACAGCTTATTGTTTTGCATAGAGTAAGAGTCCTCTGTTTGAAGGTTGTAAGACGCAGCATAGACACTGATCAGGTGCCATTATGCTAGTGCTGTCCCCTTTGACCTTTGCTGTTCATGCCCCACAGATGACCACCGCAGTCAGCTGTGTCTTCCTCATCATCAAAGTCACTTTATCCAAGGTAACGTTTCACAGTTTACATCAGGACCTGTACATTATGAGCTTGTTTTCATCATTCATGTCTGACTGAACATCCATGAGGCTTAAGAACCTTTAATCGATGAACGCAATTTTTCAGACAATGGTGGCGTCATCGACCCATTAGAAATACATTACTGTAAGGCAGGGGTAAGCAACATCAGGCCCGGGGGCCAAATCCGGCCCAGTACAAAACCTCTGGCCCCAAGATGAGTTTGAGAAATATTATATTTATGTGAAATAGAGCTCCGTCAGTCCACTGCAAGAAAGTCATTAACTAGATTAGTTTAAAATTTTGAATTTGAGCATCATAATCCAAATTTGAGTTGTTTTGCTGAGTTAAGATGCGGTTGGATGTTTGACCATAGATCATTTAGATTACTGATTATTGATTTACTTGTTCTGGTAGGTTTCTGACTCGTTTCTTTACATTTAGTCTTTATTTCAAGTAATTGTATTTGCCAATGGGGTAAGAACATTGGTCTTATGCCATTGGCAGCTTTCTTATTTCACCTGAGATTTACCTTAGATATAGTCTGAAACTAGAAAAGTAAACCTCCCTGTATTACCTCAATGTAAGTCATTTAAGCCAATGCTTAAAGCCATCTACTTTTACTTAGTGTATTGTCAGAACATCCCACTTGGTCATATTTAATGTAATGTATAGCCTAAGGCATTTGCAAGAAATGGTTCTTTACTTTGGGCTACAATGGTGAGGGGGGCCCTTGGTGTTTTGGGGATGATAGAAATCGGCCCACAATGCAAACTTGCCTACTCCTGCTTTAAGGGAATATATCAATGTATGTGTATATTTAATGTTACAGCTGTCCTTTAAGCACAATAGTTAAAGCAAATGCAGGCCTCATTGTGAAGTAGAGATTACTAGAGGGGCATGGTGACTTATGGGATGGCACATGGCTCCTAATCACTGGTGAGGAACCCCCAGAGGTCCCTATGCGAAAGGGGATATGATAGGAAAGCAGCTCCCTACCTCCTTCCTCACTGACTGCACTGTTCGGACACTTCTTGTCATGGCGGACGCTGACGCACATCCGGTTTAGCCTTAGACCTCTTACCCATTTACTGGTTTCGGCTCCAGCCATGGAAAACCTCAAGAGAAAATCTGTACGAACCCCGCTGGGGTAAACAACATTATAACATGGTCAAAAGCGCTAAATTGGTTTTCTTCTTCTGATCTCGTGTTGTAAATCCTTATGAAACGCCCTGACTCTCCCTTTTTTGTCTCTGTGTCTCAGCTTTTGTCACTGGGTACGTTTGGGTACCTGCTGCCCATCTTCTCCTTCGTCCTGGCCTGGGTGGAGACTTGGTTACTAGACTGCAAAGTGCTGCCCCAGGAGGCCAGCGACCAGGCCTGTGAGTGCCCAACTGTTTTAATAGATTAGCTTAACATTGTGGTCAAATAAGAGATAAAGGTTGTAGACCAAACTCAGACCAAACTGACTGGACTTACTTCAACTAAGAGTTACTTTAACTGAATTTTCCTCACTGAGAAGTAAAGAGTTATTCAAAGGTTACAAGCTATAAGGAGCAGCCTGATTCTTTAATACTGTTAGCATGGGCATGTACATGTACATCTGATATTCCCAAACAGTAAACAATGGAGATAATCTGACTGACAGAAAGCTGTAGAAACATAGTATACTGTGTTCTTATATTGTGTTCACGAAGAGTAGGACTACAGATGTTCACGGCACTTCAAATATTAAGTCATGAAAAACTAGTATTCAAACTGGTATTCAATCGAAAAAAAATCTCAGGGACAGAACCATCTCAATGACATCGCTCAACTACTTTTACAAAAACAATGGTCGAAAACAAACTCGGCTACAGTTTTGAAACATTTTCACAATCTTTTGCTCAAAAGTTGCCCGTTGTTTTTCCTCTGTTTGAATGAATGTTTAGAAATCTTAGGAAATCTGCCGTTTTTGGGGGGATTTGTGACATATTCAGGCATTAAAAGGTATTTGACTTACTGCCACCTGTAGAAACCCTGAACAAGGTTACTTTCAAAGTATTCTCAGAGGAGGAAGTACCCGCAGTAACAGTGAGGAGTTGCTTGTGTTTCAGGGTTTGCTGGTGTGGTGAGCGGCGCTGAGCGGGCCCCTCTGCTCGGCCCCGGGCCCCTGTCAGACGGACAGTTCTACTCTCCCCCAGAGTCTGTGGCAGGTACAGCCCAAAATCACATTCTAATCATTTCCATCTGAGAAAACTCTCAACGAGGTCAGGAAGACTCGAACCTGTGCCGCTGAACCGCGCTGGGTCGACAGTGATCACATGACCTGGGGCGACAGTGATCACATGACCTGGGGCGACAGTGATCACATGACCTGGGGCGACAGGGGCGACAGTGATCACATGACATGGGGCGACAGTGATCACATGACCTGGGGCGACAGGGGCGACAGTGATCACATGACATGGGGCGACAGTGATCACATGACCTGGGGCGACAGGGGCGACAGTGATCACATGACATGGGGCGACAGTGATCACATGACCTGGGGCGACAGTGATCACATGACATGGGGCGACAGTGATCACATGACATGGGGCGACAGTGATCACATGACATGGGGCGACAGTGATCACATGACATGGGGTGACATGGGGCGACAGTGATCACGTGACATGGGGCGACAGGGGCGACCGTGATCACATGACATGGGGCGACAGGGGTGACCGTGATCACATGACATGGGGCGACAGGGGCGACAGTGATCACATGACATGGGGCGACAGTGATCACATGACATGGGGCGACCGTGATCACATGACCTGGGGCGACAGTGATCACATGACATGGGGCGACAGGGGCGACCGTGATCACATGACATGGGGCGACAGGGGCGACCGTGATCACATGACATGGGGTGACAGGGGGCGACCGTGATCACATGACATGGGGTGACACGGGTGACCGTGATCACATGACATGGGGCGACAGGGGCGACCGTGATCACATGACATGGGGTGACAGGGGGCGACAGTGATCACATGACCTGGGGCGACCGTGATCACATGACATGGGGCGACAGTGATCACATGACATGGGGTGACAGGGGGCGACAGTGGGTAGAGTGCATTTTCTCAGGTCGGGGGTTTGAATCCCGTCTCCTGAAGGTGCACACTGTCGCTGTGTCCTTGGGCAAGACACTTCACTCACCTTGCCTCCAGTGCGTATGAAGGAGAGAGTGAATGGTGGTTCCTTACTGTAAAGCATATTGAGTGCCTAATTTAGGTGGAAAAGCGTTATATAAGTTGAGACCATTTACCCTTACACTGTTCTGAACTAGGGATGTCAAGATTAACCAGTTTTACAATAACCACGGCAGGTTAATTGTAAGAATTTTCGGTAAACCGCTGTCACCTCCTGAGCCGTAGCGTATATCGGTGTCAAATATTGCGCTCTCACCGGTAAAGCCTGAAGAAACGGTGTCCAGTGTTCAATCCAGCACAAAACACGTGAAGTCAGCGGGAAGCTCAATAAGTGCAGAGAAAACGTGATCCTAAGGAAGAGTCCCAAAGAACTGTTATAGTAATTCATGAGACACAGATCAGACGAAGATCTTTTGAAAACATTCACAGCAACTTGTTTCATTTAGAGAGAGCAAATATCAGTATTCTTTTACCTGTTAATTATTCTAAAATTGTAATTTCATTATTTTCTTTTTTTGCCAGGGTAGAGCCTGAGCATAAAGATAAAGATAACTTAGACTGAAAGTTCAGTAGGTTTGTAATTAAAACAACCCTGAAAGAAATATAAAAATGTGCATATAATGCTTGTTTCTTTTCATTTCAGACGGTACTGTAAAAAATTTCAGAAATTCTCTGTATTTTCGTCCTTACTTTTGATAATCGTGAATAATCGTAAAATCGTAGTTTTTTCCTCACAATAATTGTGACTCAAAAATATACAATTTTGACATCCCTATTCTGGACACAAGTGTGTCTGACACTCACAGAGGCATGAGATGCATGTTGCTGTTATAAAGCAGCAGAGTGGCGCCACCTGTTGGGCAGACTGGTGTAGTGCAGCCACTCTCACCATTCTCACTTGTTCTGTGTCGTTCTCTAATGTGGAGCTACCATTCTTCACAACATCTTTTAAGACTGGAAAAATCAGGTAGTCCATTCAGTCTTGTCTTGAGCTGAGGACAAACCCCAAATCTTCCAGTTTTGCGGAAGTATTTATCACCTGGCTCTAGTCTTCATTTAGATTTTGTTTCATTCACTATTTTCAAAAGAAAACATTCAATGGCAGTAATCGACAGGGACAGTTTCAAATTGATATAGCTCAGATGATGTTTTAGAGGAGTGAGAGAATTTAGACGCACACATCTGAAAATGTCCAAAACAACTCACACAGTGGCCTTTCGGGACGGGACTCAATCCCACTCCCACCCGCCCCGGCGGGACTCTCCTCCCCTGACCGCCCGAGGGATTCCCATGGGGTTTTTGAAGCACATTCTGAAGGTCATTGTAATTCATGATGGCTCTTTCCAGAGTGAGGTTTGAACAAGGATTTAACACATCACTATGGTCCTTGTGATCTGCATCAGAGGATCACAGCCGGTTGGCTGGAGTTCGGCTGTAAGTTTGGTCAGTTCGTGTCGAGAGCAGCCAGTGCAGGGATCTAGAACACACTCTTATTGCACTGATGCTGTTGCTGACAGGCTCACATCCAAAGGCAGTGGGAGGCACTCGAGTGGTCCTCTCTCGACCTGGAGCCTTCCCTAAACATCCCAGTGTCCACTAATGCCTAAAAGTATGCTTTACATTACCTTATGTTACTTTACGTTACTTCACGTTACCTTATGTGGTTGTCTCCGTTGTGTTATTTGCAGACATTTCATTTATTCATTTATTTGAATGGGACAGTGCATATTAATGAACAGACAACTAGTGCTATAAATATGCCGTTTTTAGCTCAAGGCTCATTTCCATCCGCAGTCCCATCCATCCATCCATCCATCCATTTTCTTCCACTTGTCCGTTGCCGGGTCATGGGGGCAACCGATCGAGTTGCCCAAATCACATTGCACGTGCCCCTATAGCTCCCCCTGCAGGTGGTGGGTCCACAGAAGAACAGCCCCATGGTTCTAACCGGGCCTGTTGGTCTCTCATAAGGGGCTTCTGAACCGCTCTTTGTCTGACCCGTCACCTAGGACCAGTTTGCCATGGGAGACCCTACCAGCGGCACCAAGCCCCTGACAACAGAGCCCCCAGGATCATTCAGGTGCTCAAACCCCTCCACCACGTTAAGGTGGCGGTCCCAGGAGGGACCAAGGAAGACAAGAACACACAAAATATAAAACACATTAGACAAAACACACAGCAGTACATTACAGACAAAACAGGCAAGGACAACAACTACACAATACATAAAGTGCATTTCTTCCATACACCAGTCCCCTCGCTCACGCTCACACACCTGTACCTGCAAATAAATAAACATATGTTCCGGTCTAATGCCTCTTAACGGTTACACCTTTGTTGGCAAAGAAGCCATTCTTGTTGTTGTCTCTGAAATGAGACGTCGGTGCTGCTTTCTCTACGGTCAACTAGAACAAGCCTTAATGGAATGTGCCTTCACAGCCCCGCCTGACTGCTGATCGAGTGCTGGTCTCATGATTTCTTGTCAGTGATCACTGTCGCCCCATGTCAGTGATCACCGTCGCTTCTTCTCTTCCTTAAGCGGAGGCGGGGCCAGGTCATGTAACACTATAAAGATTTTAGATAATTTCTTACTTAAAGCACATATATGAAAAGAGTGGGTCCTTTGATCAAGTACCTTAATAATAAGACCTACCCGTAGACCTTACAGTGTGTGTGATCAAACCTTTGTCTCTGTGACTGTGATGCAGACTCTGACGACGAGCTGGAGGACAAACATGAAGCAGAAAAAGACCTCCTCCACCACAGCCCCTAGCACAGCTACAGTAAGTAAGTGCTTTATTTAGCAATGTACAACCATACAACCAAATGTTCAGGAGTTAGTCCAGAGCCACTTCCTCCTGAGCAGCTTCCTCCACCCCACAACAGTCTTCCACCGTCTTCTGGGAAGAGCTTAGCAGTTGATCTGTTTTATTCTCCATTGAACGTCCATTAGCCAGAACAATAGGGATAGAGGCATGTGTGGCTTAGCTTTGAGTCTTGCCCGGATGCCTCCAAGTTTGTCCCTTCCTTGTTTCCTGTAGTGCCTCTTGTGACGCCTCCTCTGTGCTGCAGGTGTAGTTGGCTTTTAGTGTCTCAGAAGGAGACATTTGTAGGTCTCAAATGGGTTTAGCCAATAAGCTAGCTGTGTGTTTACCTTTAAAAAGCTGCTTTCTTCTTTGCAGTAAACAAATCCACTCAATCCAAGCACTGGTATGTCTTGGTTCTTTAAATGATACTAAGTTACTAAGAGCACAATGCTTCAAGTCTGTGTGTTTGCAGCCCATTTCTGTTGAGCACAGTATGTTATTATTATTATCTTGTGTTGAAATGTCACTTGTGCTACAATGATAAGCCTCTTTCATCTAAAGGTTATTCACAATCGTTTAACCCTGATCTAATGTTAAATCTTGGGTGATCCTTCCTGCCTTGTCACTCAAGGATGAGGGCACAACATTATAACAAGGTTTATTCCGCCACTTTTGCCTCTTTTTGTTTTGTCTCGGCACTTCCGTTGTATTGACACTTCCAGTCGAGCGCAAAGCCCGTTCATTTAAACGGAGAACGAGGGAAAATGTTCGCCGCTCAAATCGTTTCTCTGCATGGCCGAAAATTGGCTTTGTTTTCGTGTGGTATGTGGACTAGGAGAAAAGGGGCGGGCACAATTCATGGCGGCGCCCACGCAAACTTCCGGAATAAGGTGAATACAGCAGAGATATCAATGGTTTTGTAAAGTAGTTTAATATAGGACTTTTCACATGTTATTGTGGTGTATTGTGGTGTAAGGCTAATCCATGTGTGGTCTCTTATGTCCCTCAGGCACCTGCTGCTCCGGCTGCTCCTGCTGCTCCTGGAGGAAGTGGTCAGTGTCCTCACGGGACATTCTGCCTTGGACTCATCAGCCTTTTGAGTTGTTTTTTTTACTGAAAAGGACCCCAGCACTTTTACACATATACGGTGAACATGAAGAAGCGCTCGTCAGAAGCGGATCAAGAGAAAACTATTACTGAAACGTTTTAACTAAGCTGCAAGCTTTAGAGCTAATGTTTACTGACACTTCAAATGGCTTGAATTTGGTGAATTTGTTTTCATGAGTAGGTTTAGAATAGCCGTTTAAAAGATAAAAATGTGAGTTCATTCAGTCCTTGCTGTGTAAACTACTGTTATAGCCACAGCTGCCCGGTTGTAGACTGACAGAAGTGTGGTTGTGCCATCAGCCCCTCCAACCACCACCCACGGCAAGGACACGACAACAGTCCCTCTGCTCCTGTCCTTTCTCACTTGCTGCAGTGAGCACAGGCTCCAGAGAACACCACATGACACTAAAGGTTTAATATCATTATTTGTCTATTTCATATGGACATAACAGCATTGGACTAATCAGATACTTTGTTTTTAGCGTTTTAGTAAAACTGCTAATTTGCTGTACTTGTCCACAGATTCTGAACTTAAGCTAGCAGAAAATTGACAACGTTTGTGTGAGCGGACCGAGCGTGAAGTCTCCTCACGAGGCACGCAGATTCCTACGCATTTTGTATCATCGGTCGCTCTGGACACATTTCTATAATTCTGCTTTCTCAACATCAAATGTTTTTTTGTGAGCTGCTTTCATAAAATACTGGATCACAGGTGTGGTGCCCCTCGGAGACTTGATGCCTGACACACAGCGACTTATTCTCACATGGGCAGCGGCGTGCCGATGTGTACGCCACACTAGACTATTCCAAAACATACTCAAATTGACCAAATTCAAGTACATGTAACGCTTTAATGGTTTCCCAGCATACACATGAACATGTAAGAAGTGATCCTGCGTGTGGAATGAGCCGACTATAACAGACGTGTACACACTGACCCCATGGAACTGTCTGCGGCCTGTTTTTAGCTGGTTTTCATAACTCCAAAATGACGCCTGACATCAGGGTATGATCTTTTTCTGTTCAACATGCTCGCGTCAGGGCACTAATCAGTGTGGAACGGAGGTGAAGAGGGGGAGAGACATTCAACAAATTGCCAAAGCCAGCAATGGAGCCTTTGTCTTGGGCAGTGTGTGTCTGAACTGAAGGAATGTATATAAATGGGCATGCAGAGTCTGTCATTGCACACACAGATCATGACTCATCGAGAGTATTATCCCTCTGCTAACTGGGGCGTCTGATTCATTTTGCACATACTGTGTTTTGGTTTCCTTGTCTTGACTGTTTAAAGTGACCGTTTTTGCTCAAGTTTTATGATTTTATGAAAGAATGATCCTGTGGGCCAGTAGTCTTTGTCATAGTTGATAGATTGTATAGTAGAATGGAGGAAAGGAAAGCACGTGTAACTGCTGCAATGCATGTTTAGGCCTTTAATGCCGATTTTTTAAATCTGTCCAGATCAGGTCTGCCCCCTGTGGGTCAGACACATTAAACTCACACATCAGCTCTGTCTCTGTGCCTTGTTCATCTTTGTTCATTGGAACAACGAGCAAACGTTTTCCTGTTGAAGCAAATACAAGCTCTACTCCTCCCCCGCCTCTCATGGTACATAACAAACCCCTCACCGGCCGCATCATGTAAACACAAACACATGCAGGGATAGCAAGTGTTTGAAGCAGCAGATGCTGCAATAGTTAGCCTCAAACAGTCAGAATAAAACATTAGCGGCTAACAGAGTCAGAGTATAGTATTAGCAGCTAACACAGTCAGAGTATAGTATTAGCAGCTAACACAGTCAGAGTTCAGTATTATTAGCAGCTAACACAGTCAGAGTATAGTATTAGCAGCTAACACAGTCAGAGTTCAGCATTATTAGCAGCTAACACAGTCAGAGTTCAGTATTATTAGCAGCTAATACAGTCAGAGTTCAGTATTATTAGCAGCTAACACAGTCAGAGTATAGTATTAGCAGCTAACACAGTCAGAGTTCAGTATTATCAGCTAATACAATCAGAGTATAGTATTAGCAGCTAACACAGTCAGAGTTCAGTATTATCAGCTAATACAATCAGAGTATAGTATTAGCAGCTAACACAGTCAGAGTTCAGTATTATTAGCAGCTAATACAGTCAGAGTTCAGTATTATTAGCAGCTAACACAGTCAGAGTTCAGCATTAGCAGCTAACACAGTCAGAGTTCAGCATTAGCAGCTAACACAGTCAGCGTATAGCATTAGCAGCTAACACAGTCAGAGTTCAGTATTATTAGCAGCTAACACAGTCAGAGTTCAGCATTAGCAGCTAACACAGTCAGAGTTCAGCAGTAGCGGCTAACACAGTCAGAGTTCAGCATTAGCAGCTAACACAGTCAGAGTTCAGCATTAGCAGCTAACACAGTCAGAGTTCAGCATTAGCAGCTAACACAGTCAGCGTATAGCATTAGCAGCTAACACAGTCAGAGTTCAGCATTAGCAGCTAACACAGAGTTCAGCATTAGCAGCTAACACAGTCAGAGATCAGCATTAGCAGCTAACACAGTCAGAGTTCAGCATTATAACAAGTTTACAAAAGATGGTGAACTGATAAATATCTGAGCGACCTGCTCTGATGCAGCTGTGAAAGGTTCACTACTGATACAGTAGACATATCTGAAGGTAGCTTTAACTCTACACGGCCAAATTGTTTTCACCATGTAAAATGACATATCGATGCAGCAAAAAAAGTCATTTATCAAAGTCACTGACGGGGATTGACACATTTACTGCTAACAGCCTAAAACACGTGGGAACTTCTAAATTAAATGTGCTCAGGATTGTTTTTAGCCGCGCTTTCATCTTAATTGGTTTGATTTACTTGCAGCCTATTAGTTTTTTTCTTTTTTTACATATTTTGATGAAACATGAGATTTTGTTTAGTGTTTTGTTTGATATAAATACGTACTGTGGTGAAATGTTATTACAATGTTTAAGAGAGTTATTGAAGACTTTCCTCATGTGGTGCAGCCCAATTAAAAACAAGCCCAAATTCAGTCCAGTGACACTTTATTCAGCTCACATATGTTTTCACCAGCAGCATGTTTACATTTCTCTCCGCATTGGGCCCCTGTACTGAGAGGCCCCTGGATGATGACGAGCTCCCCTTATTTTCAGAGTGTTACACCTGTCCCGCGAGGCCCCTGTCATCGGGCCTATGTGCGCAATAGCTTTTTAAATAGAACATCTACCTACAGTTTATTGCTCAAACAGGTTTGAACCTGTTTCAGTGGAGCTGCTGCTGAAGCTGTGGCAGGGGCCCATCAGGGCTCAATACAAATACATGTTATTACTCGGAGTGGAAATGTGCAGCAAATCAATATCAAACTTGGCTGCGTTCATTTGTTCTTTGTAATGCACACACTGACGCTTAAGGCAAGACACTGCAGCGAAAGTCCAGCTTTAAAGGGACAGGTTTGGAAACTGAAAACAATGAAATCATCTGATGCACAAAAGAAACTCATTATTTCACTTTATCAACGTTCCATAGATTTAAAACTTTAACTTCAAAAGACCTTTTTCTTAAAACACATTTTTCTGCCCTTGAAATCTAATAAACAAAATATTTAAACCCCCAAAACAAGGTGAATTTCCCCCCTGTAAGAGCTAGCTTTCTACAGACTTAATCATATATCCAAGATCTCTTGTGTAAATACATTTTGCATCTATATGATCAATAAAATAATAATTGAGTGAAATGAGTACGTTTTCAAACATAAAACAGAAAGATACATTTAGAGATGCTTGAGTGGAGCCTTGCTGCCGTCTGATTTCCTCCTGTTTGTTCTCGAGCTGTGCACTTCCGGCGGAGTATAGATGGTAAATATCAATACTACTGCTGCTGCTACTTCAACAATGGAGTATTTATCATTTATAGTATGCAGCATATACAGTACTGGAATTACTTTACCTGACTGATTTTTTTTCACTGAGATGATGGATTTGCAAAGTTTTCCAAACTTGGAAGCATTTTCATGTCAAACCCAGTGGAACTGTATCTCTATAGGACGGATATGGCAGACTTCACTGATCTGACCTCTTGTAATTACATGTGAGCCTTGTCTCGCCTCAAGTTACTGGTATACATTATCTGGATTTTGTTGCTGAAATCATTGGCAGTTTCACCCATTTTTAAACATAAAAGGCTTTTATATGGACTGAAAGAACATGCAGTGTATTTTTCCACATGTTCTTATCAGTAATCTACAAGGAAAGATTCAAATTCATGTCTCTCATTTTTTCCCACTTCGCTTGCAGTGTCTCACCTTAAACTTTGACTCAAGAACCGCCTTTGTGTTAGTTTGAAGTAAAATGTTCACTATTTGAATGATATCTATTTTGGAGATGACCAGTCCTTCAGTCAATCAGGGAGGGTCTGAAAACAGCATCTCCACAGTTCCATGAAAACAACTTCATTTAAAGGCATCACTGTCCATGAGCAGCCCCTGACCAGTGGTCACTCTGTTCCTCCGGGGCTGGCCCTTCAGGCGCCTCACTGGCTTTTTTTTTTCTTTTCTTTCAGCCCAAAATAAATCATTCAAGTGACTAGATTTCTACAGTCTAAAGTTCAAAACAGCTAGATCTCCCACAACTACAGCAGTTTATTGACAATACAGAAGGAGCCCGTCTGACCAGGGCCGGGGGCCATGATCCCGGTCACTGAACCCGAGGCCCAACTGACCCCGCGCTGCCCCACCAATCACAGCACTCGTTACATTCAGACCCTGGCAGGCCGGCGTGGCGCGGGCGTGGCTGTGGGTGTGGCTGTGGGCGTGGCTGTGGGCGTGGATGTGGGGGTGTCCGGGGCGGTGGCTGTGTCTGAGGGTGGGGCCGCAGGTGTGTCTAAGGCCGGGGCCGCAGGCGGGGCCGGGGCCTGCAGCTCGTTGCCGGGGCAGGAGTGGGTGCTGACACCGCGGTTGAGGGGGACGGGCTCGTGGCGGGGGATGTTGACGGGGCAGGAGCGCGTGCGGGCGTGGCCCTTGTGCCCGCCCGGGTGGCACACTAGGCTGCCCACCGTGTCGGTAGGGGACAAATGTCGCTTTAGCCACACCTCCACCTTCTTCTCGCGCGACTTGATGGAGTACCAGGTGAGGAAGATGAAGAGGAAGCCAAGGAACTTGAGGCTGGCGGCCAGGCCAAAGTAGACGAAGCGCAGTGAGGTGACGTCGTATTCCCAGCACGAGCCGTGCACGCCGCAGTCCTGCTGCCACAGCATGCACGTGGTGTCGATGACCGCGCCAAAGTAGATGGGCGTCGGGATGTAAGCTGCAACATAAAGATCATAACTGAATACTGTAACAGAAGTCTTCACTCAAACCCTGTCCCACTGCTTCTGGAGCTTCAGCCACACTCTGACACTGGTTACAAAACAATGCTAAGACAGGTGTGTAACATTCACAATCTGTGTCTCATTTCTCTCTACCATGAAGCACATCATTCTGTTACAGCCAAGGGATAATCAAAGTGCATGTTTATAGCTTTCATACATTGTCACCATCACAAACTCGTTTTTAAGTAGCTGCTTTGAACCAAAATATTGGCACAAATATAAATGAATGTTTTTAGAACATCAATAATCCATCAGCGACATGTGATCCACAAACCTTTTCAATATTCCTATGGGAGGAATCATTGCACTCACTCCCATAGGAATACGGTGTCTATTATCTACTGTCCAGCATATCAGACTGTTTCTGACCCTTGTTGAGCCCCGTGGTTCTCTTTTAGGAGCTACATCATTGTGTTGAAACAGTGACTTGGATCTTGCTGTGACTGATGGGCCTGACAGCTGTGCTCCGTCCGCACTAAAGCCCTCTCTCTGCTCAGCATTCTGCCTCAGTCTGGGCTTTTAGCTGATCATCTGCCTTTCCCTCAGTAGCAGTTAACCCTTTCAGGCCTTACCCAGAGTCCGCAGCAGGACAAACTGCATCCCCAGAGCGAAGGGCCTCTCCTGCTCCGCCACAGACCTGCAGCAAACACCACAACATCACTAAGGACAGTCAAATCACACTGCCTGTATCTGTAGTTCATATACGGGCAGGACATGCAGGCCAGGGAGGGCAGGGGTGGGCCATATCGTATTGCGGTATAATTCTTTGATATTGTTGTCATTTTTGATATCATTGTGGACACAATATGATTGATGTCACGCTCAGCTCCGTCAGAGCAGATGTAGAACACGGGGGCGGGGGCTGACAAAGTCAAATCAAATGCAGGATGTAAACTGCTTGAGGAAATATTATTTGCGAGGAAATGAGTATCTTTAAAAAAAATAAAATTACTCAATTAATCTTCCCAATAAGCATAAGGCCGGGATTCTGAAGTAATTTGTCCATTGTCAGTTAGATCGTCAAATATATTTTTATAGTGATATTTCTTTTTTATATCGTGATAGAGATTTTAGGCCACATCGCCCGGCCCTAATCACGGGTCATCATGAAAAAATAATAATAATAATAATAAATTGTATTTCTTAGGCGCCTTTCTAGACACTCAAGGTCGCCTCACATCCACAAGTATAATTACACAACAACTAAAAACAGTTCAAATACAATGTTAAAAACAGCTTGAATAAAAAGGACGATGCAGTTGTGGTCACAGTGAGTCGGCTTGTCTAAACAGAGGAGTTTTGAGGATGGATTTGAAGTGTGGGAGTGAGTCGGTGTTACGGAGGTCAGCAGGTCAGCAGGTCAGGAGGTCAGCAGGTCAGGAGGTCAGGAGGTCAGGAGGTCAGGAGGTCAGGAGGGAGAGTGTTCCAGAGCTGGTGCATGGTGACGAGTAGGGCTGTCACGGTATGAAAATTTTACCTCACGGTTATTGTGACCAAAATTATCACGGTTTTCAGTATTATCGCGGTATTTTTTTTAAAATGTGTGTTAATATGTTCAGAAAGCATTGATAGTCCTACACAAACTGAAATTGTTTCAAAAAAGTTTAACAGTGCTTGTTACATAAAAAAATACAGACAAAGCCTTTTCACATCAAAGTAAAGGAACTATAACGATGTGTTGTTGATCGTTTCGAGGGTATTACATGTGCTATTTATAGCGCCAGAAACGAAGATAAACCGTCTATATCAGGAAAATTGTTGTTGTCCTTCCAGTGAGCTTTCACTTTGCAGATTTGGGAAAATGCCATCATTATTAAATTCATAAAACTGCGGCGAGAGTGAATCTATTGTAATCTGCCACCGGGAGCCCCGTAACGCATTGTGCCATCGTGCGGAGGTATCCGGACACGGCTTATGTGCTGGCGGTGGCGCTGCAGCAGCACTATGAGGCGACTGGTTACAATCTCCTTCAACCCAAAGTCCCACATCAGCATTTCATTTGTTTGTGTTGTGAAGCACTTTGGGCAGCCGTGGTTGTTGTAAATGTGCTATAGAAATAAACTTGACCTTGACCTTGATTTCAGCTAAAGCGCTAACGTTAGCTGACTGCTATAGAGCTGTGGGAGACGGTCACGCTAACGTTAACTTCCTGCTATAGAGCTGTGGGAGACGGTCACACAGGTGAGTCAGAGGTTCGAAGTATTGCTGCATTTGGAGACACTTTTTCCTGCACGCTCTGCAAACTGAACACTGAAGGCTGACAGATCCTGCGCGCTGTCGCGTCGGACATGATTCCAGCTTCGAGAAAGTTTTGTTTGGGCAAACAACAAAGTGCGCATGCGCAGAAACTGCAGCAGATGAGACGGTGGCTGGTGAGGCTCACCGTGCCTACACCGCGGGTGCGGTTATTCACCGAGATAATAATAAAAACACAAAGCAAGACGGTCATTTTCACCGTCAAAATTTTTACCGGGGTTTACCGCTACACCGGTTACCGTGACATCCCTAGTGACGAGACGGGCGAGTGGGGCGGCAGTGACCCGGAGAGAAGAGGAGGAGCAGGTGTGGAGATATGGAGGAGGTCAGTCAGGTATGGAGGGGTGAGCTTCAACTAAATACAAAACTAAATACAAAAATACTATATACTTTATGAAAACAAGTCCCTTTTCTGATGATGATCGGGATTTCCTATGATTTTAATCAGCTTTGTGGTTAAAAATGCCCAAATATTTGATCAGTTGTGGATATCGTGTAAAGAAGGTGGAGCTGAGGGGAGCCTCTGGTGTCTCCACCTCAGCTCACTCAGCACTCTCTCTCCCCTTAGGTGCTTTTTTGGTTTTCTATCATCTGGGATAAAGAATCTGGCACAAGAACAACACGTTTAACCTGTTTATTTCACTTAAACCCGTGTTTTGAAAGAGCCGAGGTGATAGCCTGCACTGTACATTCCGATTAAGGTCGTAACATGAAATACAATGTTATAAATACTAGGAGACCTGAATTACCCTCTATTCCATGTAAGAAGTACATTTTCAAGAGACAATTGTGATTAATTGCTTTTCCATTTTACAGCAACATGTTTCCGCTCCAATAACAGGGTTTTGCAAGTACTGACTAACTTTACATGATGCCGGTAATGATTATTTGTTGTCCTGTTGTGCTCCCGCTCATTCTAAAGTATCCATTATAAGATTCTGTTCCATTTACTAGGATTTGCCTGTTTTGAATAATATAGTCTTCATATTGGCTTTACTTGCTTTTCTCTTTATCCAGTACATGGTTTTAGTAACTGTCACTAACCTCCCCAGTGTCCTCTACTGCCCCCATGTAATGGGAACTTGACCGTCACGTAACTGTCATATGACACATGATAAAAAATTAAAGTGTTTTACACCGTTTTGCTTTATTACATTTATATCTTGTACTAAATTTGTAAAACTTCATTAATGGGAATAACAAATAAACCATAAAGGGAACAGGGATATTCCAGTAACCATTACTAAGGATAATAGTACAGGTTAAGGCCATATTTAAGTAACAAAAGTAATCAGTACTAGGAATTCAGTTGTCAGTACTAACATGTCTAGTAATCAGAACTTATATCATAAGTAATGAATACTGTGAAATCCCTCTTAATCATACTAGCGTTACTAGTAATCATGGCTTAACATTGGGCTTGATAATTATGCATTGGGTTTACAACTTATTCCAAGTAAGCGCAATGAGTTGGAATTTACAGTGTGGCGAGACCAGACTGAACCCCTCTGCATTATTTATACAGATCGGGATCAGTCTGGGACACATGCCCTCGGTTACTCACTGATGAAATGAAGTTGATGAAAATGTTTTTAAAAATGGTTTCAGTTATTGTTCCAAACTGATCTGGAATAGTGTATTGTCATATTTACCTGAGTGTGACGATGATGGCCGAGGGCTGAGCACAGGCCGTGATCAGGGTGACGATGAAGAGGAAGATGAGGAAAGGGATGAGCGTTCCACAGGTGCGCTCACACTTCCCCGACAGCGCGTAGCCGTTCTCATTCAGGTAAGTCTTCACAATGACCAGCTGCAGCTGTGGGCCCCCCTGCCCCCCCGAGGAAGGGGTGATCACCTGCCGGCTCTGCACACACGCACAGTCCGAGTAGTTCCGCACCTGTGCCCAGAGAGGGGGGAGAGGAAGGGGGGCAGACAGGGAGAGGGGGAGAGAAGGAGAGGGGAAAAGGAGAGAGACAGAGAGAGGGGAGAGAGAGGGGGAGGGGAGAGAAGAAGAGAGGAAGATGAGAGGGACGGAGAGAGGGGGGAGAGAAGGAAAGAGGGGAGAGAAGGAGAGAGAAGAGGGGAGAGAAGGACAGGGAGAGAGGGAAGATTAGAGGGAGAGAGAGGAGAGAAGGAGAGGGAGAGAGAGGAGAGGGACCGAGAGGGGAGACAAGGGGGCAGAAGAAGGGAGAGAGGGAGAGAAGGAGAGAGACAGAGAGAGGGGAGAGAGAGGGAGAGGGGAGAGAAGAAAAGAGGTAGATGAGAGGGACGGAGAGAGGGGGGAGAGAGAGGGGGAGAGAGGGAAAGAGGGGAGAGAAGGAGAGAGAAGAGGGGAGAGAGGGAAGATTAGAGGGAGAGAGAGGAGAGAAGGAGAGGGAGAGAGGGAAGATTAGAGGGAGAGAGAGGAGAGAAGGAGAGGGAGAGAGAGGAGAGGGACCGAGAGGGGAGACAAGGGGGCAGAAGAAGGGAGAGAAGGAGAGGAAGAGAGGGAAGAGGAGAGGGAGAGAGGGGAGAGAAGGAGAGGGACAGAAAGAGAGGGGGAGAGAGAAAATATTAATTTCAATCAATCATACACAGGTCCAAACAGTTGGACCCAGTTACAGTAAACAACAGCCTTGATGATTGGGCTGATGAGAAGGCGGGCCGCTGAACATCAGCAGGAGTGAGTGAGTGTTTCCAGGGAGCATACCCCGGTGGAGTCGTTGCCCACGCTGCTGCAGCCGGCCAGGCAGGGGTTAAAGTAGGTGATGCCGTCAGAGCCGCACACCGGGGCGTACTCATGGATCCTACAGCCACAGTTCACATTACAGCCCCCGGTCAGGTTCCTCTGGGTCATGGTCAGTGTGGGCCTGTGGAGACACAGAACAGTTATCAAGGATGGGTCTGGATCCTACACACATTCATACCCCTATTTATTCCTATTATTGAACTGAAGTCTGACTACTGAAAGTGTTCAAATTACGATGGGATTTTAAAGCCCCAGAACACATTTTTTCATGAGTAGATGGCCGTCGTGAAACCGGCCAGAGGGGGTTTAGAGGAGGGCAGCACTGCTGAGCTCCATAACAAGCACACAGTAATCAGAATATGGGCTGTAGACGTGAATGCGATGCCTTTAGGGGCACTGGAAAACTCCACTCCAAGCACGAGGACTGACACTACTGGCTCAGACTCAAGTGTCCGGCACAGATTGATTGGAGCACATGGCAGACGTCCAGAGGTTTCTGTCTGAGTTGGACAGTTTTACAGCAGTGCCCACTCAGCACTGCACACTGGTCAACATCGTGCAGAGAAACCAGCTGGTTCATCTTTTTTAAAGGGAGGGATTACACCTTTTTACCATATTATAGTGTTGCTACTCATCAAAAACATAATTGTGTTTAGAGCTAGTCACACATGTTATTGAGTAATCTCTGTAGCTGAAACTCTTTGAATTGCCTTCACGCCTGCCTACATAATGTGTGGCGCTTGTTCAATCACCAGGTTCACAGACCAATCCTGTATCGGGGAAAAAACGTGGTAATACAACAAACTTTTGTAATCATCTCAAGAGCCATGGTCCCTCTGATGTAAAGAAAGCCTGCAAAAACACGTCATCTTTGGAGAGACGGAAAAGAATCCACAAGGAGTCTATGTCTGACGAAGAACTCTCTGATCGAGCCCATGGAATCACACAATCCAAACAGGGAGTCAGGGACCAGCCAGCGAAGACAATCTGTTAAATCTAGGAATAAAATCTAAATAAATGTAAAAAAGCTACAAACTCACGCTAACTTCATCAGCGACTTTGAATGTGATTGTTTTTTTGGTGAGTGGATCGACATAGAGTGTGTAGTGTGCGTGCTGCATGCTTACCCGGTGGTGTAGGGGATGTTGATGCCCCCCAGGTTAATGCTCTCACAGCCCACGATGAAGAGTGTGGAGAAGCACAGCAGGGACACGCCGCTGCAGATCATGGCCAGCTTTGCCGATTCACGCGCGCCCAACTTCAGCTTCTTTATGATGTAGCCGCCCAGGACGATGCCCACGCCAGCACTGGGCACGATGATCACCCCTGAGACACAAAAGGACAGAGCTGACACTGGGGAATGGGTCCTTGATGAAAAACCTAATGCAGGTTTCAAAGTGCTCTGTGGCCATTCACCTTTTACACTTCAGAGACGCATCAATGGCAGTGATTAGACGCTACTAAACACCAGAGTTCTATTCATAATAAGAGCCATTTAGGGGCAGCAGAGGACATTAAAGTCCTTGCATTGAGACTACATGACATAGTCTAATGTTAATTAAGACCTGTCTGAATTATCAGTCAACCCAAAACATCCATCTGGGAAGACTCGTGTTGATATGTTTGGGCACAAATCTACTGGCGTTAGCCGTGAGTGGCCAATACTAATTACCAACACGGCGACAGAAAAACCGAAGGTTCGGCTACAAACTTCCAAAAGCAAATGGTGTCTACTGTTGTTTAGTTCATTTTGAAAGTAGGCCAGAAACTCAGGTCTGGGAGAAAATCAGTCGGCCGTGAAGAAATTCTGGCAAAACATCCGGAGCCTCAGGAGGAGGAAGCAGTTCTTCACCAACACTGTTCACAGTCCGAGTAGGGGGCTGCTGACCTCGACTGGGGGTGTGGTCGGCCGGTCGAAAGAGTACTTCGAGGATGTCCTCAATCCCACCGTCTCATCTACCGATGAGGAGGCAGAGACTGGGGACTTGGAGGGGGGCTCGCCCATCACCCAAGGTGAAGTCAGGGCTTCAGGGGTGGATGAGATTCTTCCTAAGTACCTTAAGTCCCTGGATGTTGTAGGGCTGTCTTGGCTGACACGTCTCTGCAACATCACAGGGCGGTGGGGGTCAGTGGTCCCCCTCTTGGACACACTGGACCAGCTATATACCCTCCATCGGGTGCTCGAGGGTTCATGAGAGTTCAGTTTGGGAACCTCAGGATCTCATCTCTGCTGTTTGCAGAGGATGTGGTTCTGTTGGCTTCATCAAATCAGGACCTTCAGCTGCTCTGGGGCAGTTTGCAGCTGAGTGTGATGAATACTGAGACTGACCAAAATAGAGATTGGGATTTTGATTAAATTTCGATGAATGGCCCAGCCCTAATTTATAGTGACAAAATAAATTTACAATAGAATAGAATAGAACTTCATTGTCTGTTCCAGAGAGCAGAAATTTGTCTTTCAGCACGGCTCATTGAAATAATAAACAATATTAAAAAAATAAAAAGTACATTGATCAGATTATCAGGTTCGTCCCATTGAGATTTACAAAGAGACCAAATCTTCATCAGATCATCAGAACAGTAAAGGAGTTTTGTGTGTCTCCCCTTAAATCTAACCGCTGCTATTTGACACCGGTGGCTCCCGTAGGGTGACCCGGTGCGGGTGACCCGGTGCGGGTGACCCGGTCACCGTACCTGTGTAGATGCTGGCGCTGGACGCCGGGATGCCGAACTGCGACTCGATGAATTTGGGGATGAAGGTGATGAAGGCGGTGACGATGGCGCACTCAGCCGTGTAGGACAGGCTGACGAACAGGAAGGTCACGTTACTCAAGATCTTCAGAGCGGCACGGGGAAGGTCTGCACAACACAGCACAAATTCAAATCATCATTACAGGTCGCCACATCAGTCTCATCTCCATTCATGTACATCCAAACATGGAAATCCTACAATGTCTGGGCTTTCTGGAGTTATTTGCATCATCAAACGTGCTCGATCCAGATTCTCTCCACAGAAAAATGAATGGAGTCAGTCCCAACTCCCTTTAGAAAAGTATGGCGCATTGATATTACGGCATTTACATAATGTATGCAGTTTCATCACCTATTTAAAGAGGAATAATAGCTGCATGTCCAGCCCCATGAAAAAGAGACTGATACAAAAGTTTGCTCAACCAAATTATTACTTAGGTAAAAGTACTGATGTAGAAAATATTTCAATCAAAAGTCAAAAGAACATATCAGTTTAAATAAGTATTATGAAAAAATATATATATATATTCCCAAATTCACCACTGTTACTTCCTCATTGTGAGTCAGTGGCACTGACAGCGCCACCTACTGTTCTGGAGTGTTATCATAAGGCCTGATTTCATTAGTCATATTTTTGCCTGTTTTTACCCTGCTTAAAACTATATATTTTTACTTCAAAATCAAACTTTTTGTTGCATTTTACAGCTGTAGTTACCAAAAAGGCTTTGAGAAACAAGGAACAACTTAAAATAAGCATGGTTTTAAATAGTGCGTCTGCTCAGCTGCGTAAAGTGGGCAGAGCAAGTAGTCTGTCCATAAAACTCAGAACAGGCGTCTGTTGATTTCGGATCCAGTTCATCAGCAGTGACTCCAAAAGTCCGTGCAGCAAAGAAAGCACCTCACACAAACGGCACCGCATCACATGGCAGCACAGAGGGCTCTCGCTGTGAGGTCAGACTGTGACGAGTGAGAGGAGGCGAGGGACAGAGGCAGGAGCCCTCGCTGTCGTTTCAGTCTGACTTTAACCTGCGCTGGACACCACTTCCTATGTGCTAATAAAACAAGTCAAATAGATTTAGCTGATCACAATCTGTCACTGTAGTTGCGGGAACGTTTTTGGAAACGCTGCAATGGCGTGCTGATTTTTGCGTTAATAGCTAATCCTCTAAATATACTTCGTACCTACCACCTGTGAATATAAGTCAGCAGGTACGTTCAGTAATTAGTAATTAGTAGTAGGCTACTGAATCCTGTGTATGTATGTGTGTTCCTGCCTCTCATGTCCTTGCCGAAGCCCATGGAGGAGGTGACGCTGTGGCCCTGGCTCTTGCTCTTCTCCCGCAGCATGTCGTCGTCACTGGAGTCGTCCAAACTCAGCTTTTTCCTGCGCTTTTTCTTCTTGTGGCGCGGCGGGAGCTTCTTGGGGAAGGCGAACATGGGGAAGATGACCAGCAGCATGGCCACAGCACAGAGCAGGAAACCACTCCACCTGCAGGGGGCGACAAGAACGAGTCAGTCTGTGAGGTCCAAGTTAGGACGTGGAAAAAAGGTGAGTTGTAGTACCTTTCATAATTAATCAAAAGCAGGTCCCGAAAAAGGGACAGCATTAACACTTGGTAAAAGAGCATCCTCCAAACATGAGCTTCACTAATGCAGGTGCAGGCCCCACTGGCACCACAGGCCCCACAGGCCCCACAGGCTCAGGTGGAGCTCAGTGTAAGTGCAGAGCAGGTCTTACCAGTTCCCTATGAAGCGTGGGTCGCTCTGATCGATGTGCACCTCTGTTCTGGGGTCCACATAGAAACCGATGAGGACTCCGCCCAGCAGGTATCCCGCCGCCGGCCCCAGGGCTCCCATCACGTACATGAGAGCTGCGGAGACCAGCACAAGGTGGGACACAATCGTTAGTTATTGTTTAAGGGCAGAGGGTTGGTGAGGGAGTGTCCCATGATGCTGCAGGGGATGCAATCGCTCACGCTCATGAATAATGATTGAATTCTAAAAAGATATTACCCACAAAGAAAATTGACTTATAATATTCTACCTGGATGTTTCAGAACGTAACAGCCTAAAATAATGCCGGCCTGTATGCTTTTTATTCTATCAAGTTCATTGTTAAACGTTAAACTGTGCCATGGGGAAACTGGTTATAATACAAGCACATGCAGACAGATACACACAGAAACATGCTTTACGCCTTGTGACCAAAAGAGCCACTTCGTCCCGTTTCATACCAAAAGAATCTGTAACAAGAAATATATTTTTTGTTGCTAGGATACAAATCCAAATTCAATGTAAAGTCCTCGTATCAGATAAAGAGAGATGCACACAGGCTAAAAACATGGACAATAGGACTAGGTTAGTGTACCTTGAAGAGATTGTGAATAATCACACTGACAGTTTGTGAAGGCTCTCATTCATCCAGGAAGTATCCATCATTGTGAACTGGACTCAACGATTTAAGCTTCACTACGATGAATCACAGAGACTTTTCTACAATAATGAATAAATAAAGAGCCTTGTGCTCATGTTGTGAGTGTGAGTCATTTGTCAGACTAAGGGTGAATGAATAAAGCAAAGAAAAGTGATTTCGAGAACTGATATTGAAGAACTAGAGCAAAAAAGTTTGAAATTCTTTTGTTCCAAACGTTCATGTTCCAGAGTGATTACCCGGGCAGTAGGTTTATGTAACAACCCTAATTCCTCCTGAGGAGCCTGCGGTCATTCGAGTGGTCAGATGACCTAGGCCCATGCGGCTCCTGGGCAGATTTTCTCTGATAATTAGAAGGATTTAACAGTGCAGCTCTGGCCCCGGTTGAAGGGGAATGTGGAACCTGAGGACCTGACTTCCACCGGACTGAAGCTGAGCTGAAGTTACCTAACACCATCAAGGCCACGCTGCTGCTCAGGAGGCCACGCATTTAGTTTGTTCTTAAAACTTTTGTCATTGCAAATAGTCTCACAGTGCAGAGGAAATGAATGCACAGATCTCATGCATTTACGAATGTGTTTGTACTTTAAATCTAAGGTTAGCAGCTTTTAGACAGAAGAGCTCATAGTGACATATTAGGATTGTTCAAATGGAGAACATGCAAACTCCACAGAAAGGCCCCGTCCAAGTTGGAATCGAACCGGGACCTTCTAGTTGTGAAGCACGAGTGCTAACCGCCCTTTCTCACCCCATCCTTTGCCGTCTGCCACAATATGGTTGTGAGAAACTGTACTAAGCACGGTTCCTCATACTTGAATCTTTTCTTACTCAATCAAAATGATTGTGTCATTTTTCTGGTCCCAACAAATGACGTGTTGGCTTCAGCGAACAATAAAAAACGTACACTCTCCATGAGGTCTTACTGAGCCTGTATTTTACTCTACAGACATGTTCTGAACTGCATCTGATTTTTGTGTGAGTTTATCTCAGCAGCGTAGATGTTTATGCTCCCGGATGACTCAAATGAATATAATTAATATAATGTGTGTGTTGTGTGTTGTATTATAACATGAATCAATTGCAAAAGGCAATAATGTCCAACGTCTCAGTATGTTTTGTGCTTTGTACAGCAAAGCTTCTGTAGAGAGTGCATCGAGCTGTGATCCACATCCATCTGTGGTGAGGCAGGGTCATATCTGAGAGCACTGTCTGCAAACATGACATGGGTCAAAGCAGAAATCAGTCTTTTCCTCTTCTTTACAAAGACATATCTGAGATCTGAGCTGCTTTCTTTGTCTGATTGACAAACGACAAACCAATCAGAGAACCAGAACCACAAAAACTTAAGAACAACTGTTTTAAACGAAGGAGAATTCAACAGGAATGATAACGGCTATTTCAATCCATGTACGTTTGGAACAGGACTAAAATACATTCGATATTTGACAACAAAAAGAAGATCCTCTTAGATTAAGCATCAACTTCTACGTAGAAATGTTCTGCTTAAGAAGGGCTGCAATATTTTGACAAAAAACCTAATATAAAAAGCTCCTGAGGTTTGGTTATCGCACTTGACAAAACCCCGATTGCGATTCAGTATCCATAACATTTTAAAGTGTTTTACAAATAAATTAGCTTAAAACTTTTCACTACAGATCGTGTGAAATATGGCTACATATAATAAAGTCCATGTAGTGAACACACACAAGCGAGGCGACACAAACAAACACACAAATGAAGGAAGGCAGGAGAGGTGCATGAAGCAAAGCACCAGCTCACAGCGATTAGGAGGAGGCCGAGTTTGATCACTTTATGTTATTAGAGGTAAGATAAACTATACCTACTCCACATACACAGCCTGGCAGTACAAGTGAGGACAGTCCAGTCAAACCAGCACTTTCTAAATGTACAACAGGTCAGTTTTGCCAAATTGTGGTTTATGCTTTCATCTTCTTTTGTTGATTTTAGTGATATTTAAGTGCTGATTATGATATTAAATGTAATTTTAAACAGGGATTCATCCATAGGGAATAGTGAGGGCCACTCCTGATGACAGGTCAGGTCACGCTCTCTGTAGGACAGAGTTCTATGTCCCTTCCTACATAGGCAGCAGTCTGTCTGAATGAACCTATTGTGCATGTTTTGGGTTGAAGCACTCACCCAGACACAGTTAGAACTCACAAAAACATCCTAAAAACAGGGTCCGGGTTCCAATACTCAAATACACTGCGTTCCAAATTATTATGCAAATGACATTTTTCTAAGATTTTTTAAATTCTCAACTCAAATGAGAGTCAGCATAATTTTTCATAATTTTTAATTTGTCTTTAACTGGTAGAGGATCATTTAAATGTGGTTGAAAACATCTCCCAGTGATCCCATAGTAAAAACCTCAAAATCTCCTGTTCCAAATTATTATGCAACTCATCGTTTCAAAACATTTTAAAGCTTGTAATTAACAGAAAATGGTCATTTGTTGAATTTGTAGCATTAGGAGGTCACATTTACTGAAATCAAAAGCTATTTCAATTCAAAAAATCTTAACAGGTCAGGTTATATTTTACCATAGGAGCCCTTGTGTGATAGCAGCTTCAAAATTCTTAAATCCATTAAACTTGTGAGTTTTGGACAGTTTCTGCTTGGATTTCTTTGCAGGATGTTAGAATAGCCTCAGAGCTGCTGTTTGGATGAAAACTGCCTCCCACCCTCATAGAAGTTTTTTTTATTGAGGCTCCAAAGGTTCTCAATAGGGTTGAAGTCAGGGGAGGAGGGGGTCCACATCATGAGTTTCTCTCCTTTTCTGCCCATAGCAGCCAGTGATGCAGAGGTATTCTTTACAGCAGGACATGGTGCGTTGTCATGTATGAAGATGATTTTGTTCGGGAAAACACGGCTCTTCTTTTTGTAGCATAGAAGAAAGTGGTCAGTCAGAAACTCCACATATTTTTCAAAGGTCATTTTCACACCTTCAGGGATCCTAAAAGGGCCTAAAGGGGCCGACCAGCTCTCTCCCCATGATTCTGGCCCAAAACATGACTCCGCCCCCTCCTTACTGACGTCACAGCCTTGTTGGGACATTGTGGCCATTCACCAACTATCCACTACTCCATTGATTTGACCATCCAGGGTCACACATCAGTGAACAAGACTGTTTGAAAATGAGTCTTCATGTATTTCTGAGCCACTGCAGCCGTTTCTGCTTCAGCTTCAATGAACAGTTTAGGGGAGGCCGGATAGAAGGTTTTTGCACAACTGCAGCCTCTGGAGGGTCCTACACCTTGATGTTCGGGAGACGCCATAGGCACCAGCAGCTTCAAATACCTGTCTGCTGCTTAATCTGATGTGTTTGTCTGGCAGAAACCGTCCATATTGTGCCATTATCTGCACAAACACGAGTGTGTCTGAATCATCCACAAATCTCTTATCTGTATGATGATTACGCTTAATCTTTCATGAAATATCGAAGGTTTTCATACCTAGACCAAGGCATTCAACTATTTCACACTTTTCATCAGCAGAGAGATCCTTTTTCTTTCCCATATTGCTCGAAAATGATGATCTGCTTAATAAAGTGGAACATCCTTTTTCAGTAGTTTTTCTCTTAACTGGGCTTAACCTGAAAACTAATCATCCCAGGTCTCTGAGATTCATGTCAGTGATTCATAGAGCCCCGAGACACAATACCATCCATGAGTTTCATTATTATTTTTAGTTTTTTACCTTTTTTGACACAAAAATACAATTTGCATAATAATTTGGAACACAGTTTGTAGCTGTATACTCAGTTTGTCTTCTATAAATTACATTCTACACAACGATCTTTTTGGTTTAATGATGGTTTGGATTTAGACGATGAAATGGTATAAAATAGATGTATTAGGACGAATGAGTCAATAGAATGTTGATGTAAAGGTGAGTATAGCGGTTGGTCCCTAAAATAAAATCATTCCACAACATATTTCCCCCAAGTGTTCCGCTCCAGAGTCAGCCTGAATAAGAGGATGACACGAACATGCCTGGCTCCTGCCGGTCATTGTGCTGCATGTCTGACCGTTGTCTCAGGGTCCACCCAAAGCCCAGTGCACTTCCACAGAGCGGCTATTGTCCCTCCACAAAGCCACGCTGTGCTGCGTATTCCTCCAGGCTCACAAATGTAGGCTAATGCTGCACGCCAGGCGCCTCACTGCTGAGGATTATCATCAGCACAGGCCGGAGCGCACTGATCCACGAGCGCCAGCCTAAACGGACACCATGATGGAATAATCAGATATGCAATAACTGTCTTTTGCTCGGACAGTTCAACACCGTATGTTCCGGTCAGTTCACGCAGAAGCAGGAAGCAGCGTGGGTTTCATTAAAACAAAAAAGACAATAGACATATAGTATAATAATAATAATACTGATTCAGGACAGAAACGAGGTGGACTGAGGACTTGAGTAATATTAAACTGAGTTCACTCATTTGAAACTTTCAAATCTTTAAAACTAGAAATTGTTAAAATTGTTAAACATTGTTAAAACAACGAATAACAAACTGGATATGATAAATGATGCTTGATGATAATCAGCATCAACATTTCCAGCTGTATGGGCAACATGGTGGCACAGCAGTTAGCGCTCGTGCTTCACAGCTCCAAGGTCCCGGGTTCAATTCCCACCTGGACGGGGCCATTCTGTGGAGTTTGCATGTTCTCCCCGTGTCTGTGTAGGTTTCCTCCAGGTACTCCGGTTTCCCCTACCACTAAAAACATGTACAATAGGTCCCCATCTGGGGCTAGGACTCCCCTGAAAAAGAGATTCAGTATCTCAGTGGGACTTTCCAGGTGAAATAAAGCCTGGCTCCACATCTGCTTCTGCAGGTCGCCCCAGCAGCTTTGAAGGATGGATCAAATGCAGAGAACAAGGACCAAGAAGTTTTACCTTACTCTAACCTTATTAATATTATTACAGGCACTGGTCAGTGGGTTCTAGTTGACGTGTTGAATTGAATAGGCTGTTGAATCCAACACAAATGAACTCAACCTGTTAAAAGCACACAAAGGTTGGGCACATTCATTGTCTGATGAAGGGCTATTTTTGGTGAGCAATTAATTTCTTCTGGGAGCTGTTTGGCTTTGTTATGTTATGCCCTCGTTGGCACAGCCACAGAATTCTTAGGATAGCGTGTCCAGAGTGGTGAGTATGAACAATTGTCATTCTATCACTGCTCTTCTGCACATGGCTGCTCCTGTCTTTAAGACTCTGATGGGGGTAAGTGCTGAGATGCCCCAGCGGAGCGTCCTGGATGTTATTATCTGCTGTAATGATAGCAGCAGCGGCTGAGGCTGTAGTCTGTAATGCTTTTGTCTTAAAGTGGTTTTCTCTGAGCTATGGTAGGATTGATCTCAATACTTTGGCATAACAGGCTCTTTCTGTGCAGCACAAGGAACATGCCAGTCAGTTGGGACCTACAGATGGTCAGAAGGAATGCACTAAGCCCCTCCTCAGTGGGAGCTTTCATAACCTGCCCCTTTGTTGGCTCATGAGCTTCGACTTAATGGAGGCCACTGGGTTGATTTGGCTGGAGTTCTGTGGAGGTGGCTGCACATGATGGCCACGAGGCCACGAGGCCACGAGGCCGAAGACCTCCAGCCTGGAATTCAGGAGCAACCAGTGAAGCTCCACAAAGGCTCTCCACATTTGGACTGAAGCCTGAGTCCACTCTGAAGGTTTAGTAGCCAGCTCATGAGTCAAATCAGGTTTCTTTATAAAGTGATTTTTCATAAAGCACTGAAGAACTAGTACAGTGGGAGGATAAAGTATGTGAACGCTTTGTAATTTCACATTTCTGCCTAAATTGATCTGATCTTCATCAATGTGATCTAATCTTCATCAGAATAATAAGAATGAATAAACAGTGTCTGCTTAAACTAATACCACCCAAACATTAATATTTGATCATATTTTTAATGGCCATAACATGTAAACATTCACAATATAGCTTAGAAAAAGGAAGTGAACCCCAGAAATCTTGCTGAACTGCAGCAGTTTTGTGAAGAGGAATGATCCAAGCAGTCATTGCTGCAAAAGAAGGATCGGCTATTTAACACAAGAGATTCCACGCTGTTGTGAATGTCTCAGGTTTTTCTGCAAAATATCGTCATAAACTTGTGAACATTTTTCTATTGCATGGTTGTCCAGGCCCAGAGGCAACAAAACAGCCCCACACCATGATGCTCCTGCTCCAGACTTCACAGTGGGGAGAGGGTTTTGATGCTGGTGTGCTGTTCCATTTCCTCCACACATGGCGTTGTGTGTCCCTCTCAAACTATTCAACTTTGGTTTGCGAAAGAGCTCTTGGATGCTCCACAGCACTAAGGGACAAAAATTCAATGGACTGTTGGACCCAAAGTGCATTCTGTTTTTGATGCCTCAGCATGTCCATATCTTCTCATCACTATACAGTCATTAAAACAACTTAACTAGTCTAGAGACTACAAGAGAAAGCATCTACACTGTAAATTACATCTGATTCTAAATGGCCTTCACTAGCATTGAATAACAATTTCATAAATTAACATTATCTTTCAGCTGTAAGAGTTGTAGATAATGAATAATCTAGTGCAGAAAAAAACAGTATCTGATATCATAAACTAAGTACTGTTAAAGTACAGGTAACAGCCAGGGCTTGACTTTAACATCTGCCAACTCGCCAAATGCAGGTAGATTTAACTGTAGATTTAACAAGAAATAGCGTACGGCGTGGGGGCGTGTCATCGTGTGTGTGTGGCTGCTAACGCTGGAATACTACTGCAGGCTAACTTTTATAGCGCGACTGATGATGGCCTGGCTGTAAACATGCACAGCGCCCCCTGCTGACCATTACGTTTCCCGAGCCAGCTCCTTCCCCTCAGAGTGTGATTTAAGACAGAAGGATGTAGCGCGGATTTCAATAACTCTCATTGAAAAGAACTGAGCGAGGAAACTGGATTTTAACTCAATCGTGAACGATTTTGCTGAGCAGAAGGCACACAAAGGTTACTTCAGACGGGTGAGTGAAAGTTTGTTTTTTTTGCTTGTGGCCGCTGTGCCATGGTTTGCTTTTTGATGAGGCCATTGTTGTGCTGTAAGTTAACATGGTGGGTTCCGTTGACTGGATTTGTTTTTGGTCGTACGCTGTGTGTACAGGTTACAGATAATATCGTAGTCATTGTCCATGGCACTAGTGACCGTGTGTGCGTTCTTTCCCTCTGGTCAAATGGTGTGTGTGTGTTGGGATAATGTTGCTAGTTGTCATTGTGTTGCTAGTTGCTGTAGAGGTAGACTCTATGGGAAGTGAATTTGAGCAAGAGATATTTATTTATATATTACCTGCTTGCAAACCTTTTTTTTTTTTCTTTGATGGCACATTTTACTTGCTTTTTGCCTTTTCTCCCCCCTGGTCTTTACAGCTTTACGGGGGGAGCAGGTCACAGCAGATCACTGGAAAGCTTGGAGACTACACTTTCTGAATCTAGTCCAACTCAAAATGCCCCAAAACCGAGTTGTGACCCTGGATTCTACGACTGGGCACATGTTTATACTGTACTCGGCTAAAACCTACAATATAAACTATTTACACGCTGGATTTGGCCCATGACCTTCAAGCTAAACACTGTCTGTGTCACCGTCATCAACAGTAACAATGTTTAAAATTAACCTTTAAAATGCTTCTTAATATATTCATGAGTCAAGTACAAATATAAAACACGTAACTATACATGTTTTGTGAAACATGGCACTGACTGTGTGGGTGGAGCAGTGGGGCAGGGGCCGTTCTGTGCTAAACATGCACCGGAGGAAAAGATAGAAAGTATTGATAACTTCTCAAATTAATGTTTAGCCTCGATATCACTTTTAGTATTGATTTAGTATCGGGGAATCTTAACGACGACCTTACGAGTGACCTTGTGCAACTTTTGTGTCTTAGAGGCCACTGGGTGGTTAGCGAAGGTGCTAAGCTAACCATCCAAGCAGCCCCTATGGCGAGGTCAAATGTGCACTGATATAAACGTTTTGTTTTACTTAAAAAGTTGCATGGCGCACCTTGAACTTACCATTTGATGTTACCTGTAATACAGCATTATGGCCCCTAAACTAATATGTGGCCAAGACAATGCTGTGTAAGTGTGACTTGTGACATATCCACTTTTACACTTTAAACATGCTACTTGCTGTGCACATTAGCAAACACTTGGTAAATGGCTTTTTCTTTCTTATTAATGTTGTACAATATGAACAGGGATGGGACTGCGGATGGAAATTAGCCTTGAGCTAAATCCGGCATTTTTACAGCACTAGTTGTCATTAAAGGAATAGGCCACCGTTTTTACATACTGAGATATGCTCTTACCTCACTTTAGTCGAGTTAATATATCCCCATCTGGTCTTTGTCCGTGCGCTCTGCCAGGCAAACGGAGCACATACGCAGCCTCTCCCACATGTCATATAGCTCCAAAAAAGCTCACGATAGAAGCTACCAAGCTCTTCCACGTGTTCCCTATTTAAATAAAGTTACGTGAAGTGTTTTCATGCGAAGTATATTTACACAGAAATGTAACGTGTCGATTTTATAAGCAAATAAAAAGGGGGACTATATTGTGAGGCGTAATGATACGAGGAGCAAAACGTCCGCGCAGTAACTCCTAAAGACTTCCCCCGCTCACTTCCGTCAATAACCTTTAGGAGTTACTGCGCGGACGTTTTACTCCTCGTATCATTACGCCTCACAATATAGTCCCCCTTTTTATCTGCTTATAAAATCGACACGTTACATTTCTGTGTAAATATACTTCGCATGAAAACACTTCACGTAACTTTATTTAAATAGGGAACACGTGGAAGAGCTTGGTAGCTTCTATCGTGAGCTTTTTTGGAGCTATATGACATGTGGGAGAGGCTGCGTATGTGCTCCGTTTGCGTGACAGAGCGCACGGACAAAGACCAGACGGGGATATATTAACTCGGCTAAAGTGAGGTAAGAGCATATCTCAGTATGTAAAAACGGTGGCCTATTCCTTTAATATGCACTGTCCCATTCAAATAAATGAATAAATGAAAATGAAAGAGAACATGGTGAAGGTGTTACCCAGGTAGAGCGACGCGTTCTCCTTCTTCACGTTGTCATCCAGGTAGGTGGGTCCCAGCGTGTAGATGGGGGTGGAGCCCATGCCCACCAGGATCTGCGCCAAGATGAACAGCGCTACGTAGAGGTCGTGCTCGTTCCCCTCCTGCTCGCGTGGACAGGAAGTGACGTCCACGCGCTCCCGCCCACTGCCGTTACCGTTCAAACACAGGCCCTCATTGCCCGAGGACGAATTCACTTCCTGTATCTGGTAGGGTGGTGAGATGAAATGAGGGAGTGAAAAAAGGGCAGCGCCGACAGCAATAAATACTCCGCCCACCGCCAGCCAGCGCGGCCTCTGGCCCCGCCCGCCGAAGTAGCTGATGAAGACCACCACCATGAGGCTGCCGATGTCGAAGCAGCTGACCAGGAGTCCGGACTCGGAGCTGCGCAGGCTGTAGCGCTTCTCAATGGTGGTGATGACGGAGCTGAGGTAGCCCGACACCATGAGCGACTGGATGAAGGTCAGATAGCACATACAGAAGAGGAAGCAGCGCGAGTCCTGCAGAACCACACTCAGGCGCTTCTTACAGGGCAGTCCCAACTTAGCAAAGCGGGAGCGGAGGAAGCCAGCCGGTCGCCTCGTCACTGCCGGCGCCTGGGAGCCGTCCGTGTAGGAGCTGGGCCGGTTCAGCGCGGACTTCCCAGCTTTGGCCGCATATTGTGAGGTTGTGGTTTTCGGGGCGATCTGGAGAAACTTGGCGCACTCCTCAAACTGCTGTGATGCTGATGCAGTCAGCAGGCTCTCCTGGAGGCGAGTCCTCCCGCTCAGCAAGCTCTCCTCGTGGGCTGCTTTCTCCGTCAACAGGCTCTTCTCATTTGGAGCTCTTTCACTCAGCAGGCTCTCCTGGAAAGGAGTTCTCCTGTTTACTGGGCTATCCTCGGAGGGCACTCTCTCAGACAGGAGACTCTCTTCATCAGGTACTCTCTCCGTCAGCAGGCTCTCCTCCTGAGGTGCTCTCCCACACAGCAGGCTCTGCTCTTGGGGTGGTCCTGCAGTGAGGACGGGTAGACTCTTGGATTTGAAGTTGGCCTCCTCGGGCTCACTGGAGAAGTCGGATAGCTCAGCCATTGTTTGCAGTATTCTGAGGGGGAAAATGGCACGGGTCAAAAACGGAGATTTACACAGTACAAAGCATTCAAGCTAGAGTATACAGGAGTTTTTGTGTATGTTTCAAAAATATTACCAGTCTGTGTTCAAAGAACTGAGGTAAACATGTCAGCTTTCAAATGAGCTAAAGTTCATGACCTTTAAAGAGGACTCCTCCCTTTGACCCGTTTTCTTCTCGGGGTGTGGGAGTTTCAGCATGCATCAGGACATCTTTAAGCGTCCATTTTAGACATATCAAATCATCTTCCAATACATGGACATCGTACATTTTACATAAGAATAAATATACAATGAGAAAACAGCAAGGATCAGTCTGATCGTACTGATGCAGCCAATGAAAACATATTTATCTGCACCATTATTCGAAATTCAATTACAATTAAAGCCCTAATTGAACTACTGTAAGATAACATCCTTGATAAAAAAATATATATATATAAAGTTTAAATGAATTATGGAAGTTTATATGAATTATGGAAAGTGCGCAAGAATTATTTAAACAAAATTAGGCACCCTGGTCATTTTATTGATTTCAATATCTTTAGCACTAAATACTAGAACTCAAAATTGGTTTGGTAACCTCAGTGACCCTTGATCTCCATACACAGGTGAATCCAATCACGAGAAAGGGTATTTAAGGAGGCCAATTGTAAATGTTTCTCCTCTTTACATCTTCTCTGAAGAGTGGCAACATGAGAGCCTCAAAACAACTCTCAGATGACCTGAAAACAAAGATTGTTCAACATCATGGTTTAGGGGAAGGATACAGAAAGCTGTGTCAGAGCTTAAGCTCTCAGTTTCAACTGTGAGGAACATTGTGAGGAACTGGAAGACCAGAGGCACAGTTCTAGTTAAGGCCCGAAGTGGCAGACCAAGAAAACTTTCAGATAAGCAGAGGCGCAGGATGGTGAGAACAGTCAGTCAACCCACAGACCAGTTCCAAAGACCTACAACATCCTCTCATAGTTAACCACAGACCAGTTCCAAAGACCTACAACATCATCTCACAGTCAACCACAGACCAGCTCTAAAGACCTACATCATCTCACAGTCAACCACAGACCAGCTCCAAAGACCTACAACACCATCTCACAGTCAACCACAGACCAGCTCCAAAGACCTACAACATCATCTCACAGTCAACCATAGACCAGCTCTAAAGACCTACAACATCATCTCACAGTCAACCACAGACCAGCTCCAAAGACCTACAACATCATCTCACAGTCAACCACAGACCAGCTCCAAAGACCTACAACATCCTCACAGTCAACCACAGACCAGCTCTAAAGACCTACAACATCATCTCATAGTTAACAACAGACCAGCTCCAAAGACCTACAACATCATCTCACAGTCAACCACAGACCAGCTCCAAAGACCTACAACATCATCTCACAGTCAACCACAGACCAGCTCTAAAGACCTACAACATCATCTCATAGTTAACAACAGACCAGCTCCAAAGACCTACAACACCATCTCACAGTCAACCACAGACCAGCTCCAAAGACCTACAACACCATCTCACAGTCAACCACAGACCAGCTCCAAAGACCTACAACACCATCTCACAGTCAACCACAGACCAGCTCCAAAGACCTACAACATCATCTCACAGTCAACCACAGACCAGCTCCTAAGACCTACAACATCAACTCACAGTCAACCACAGACCAGCTCCAAAGACCTACAACATCATCTCACAGTCAACAACAGACCAGCTCCAAAGACCTACAACAACATCTCACAGTCGACCCACAGACCAGCTCCAAAGACCTACAACATCATCTCACAGTCAACCACAGACCAGCTCCTAAGACCTACAACATCAACTCACAGTCAACCACAGACCAGCTCCAAAGACCTACAACACCATCTCACAGTCAACCACAGACCAGCTCCAAAGACCTACAACATCATCTCACAGTCAACCACAGACCAGTTCCAAAGACCTACAACATCATCTCACAGTCAACAACAGACCAGCTCCAAAGACCTACAACATCATCTCACAGTCAACCACAGACCAGTTCCAAAGACCTACAACATCATCTCACAGTCAACAACAGACCAGCTCCAAAGACCTACAACATCATCTCACAGTCAACCACAGACCAGCTCCAAAGACCTACAACATCATCTCACAGTCAACCACAGACCAGCTCCAAAGACCTACAACATCATCTCACAGTCAACCACAGACCAGCTCCAAAGACCTACAACATCATCTCACAGTCAACCACAGACCAGCTCCAAAGACCTACAACATCATCTCACAGTCAACCACAGACCAGTTCCAAAGACCTACAACATCATCTCACAGTCAACAACAGACCAGCTCCTAAGACCTACAACATCATCTCACAGTCAACCACAGACCAGCTCCAAAGACCTACAACACAATCTCACAGTCAACCACAGACCAGCTCTAAAGACCTACAACATCATCTCACAGTCAACAACAGACCAGCTCCTAAGACCTACAACATCATCTCACAGTCAACAACAGACCAGTTCCAAAGACCTACAACATCATCTCACAGTCAACCACAGACCAGCTCTAAAGACCTACGACATCATCTCATAGTCAACCACAGACCAGCTCCAAAGACCTACAACACAATCTCACAGTCAACCACAGACCAGCTCCAAATACCCACACCATCATCTCACAGTCAACCACAGACCAGCTCCAAAGACCTACAACACCATCTCACAGTCAACCACAGACCAGCTCCAAAGACCTACAACACAATCTCACAGTCAACCACAGACCAGCTCCAAAGACCTACAACATCATCTCACAGTCAACAACAGACCAGCTCCAAAGACCTACAACATCATCTCACAGTCAACCACAGACCAGCTCCAAAGACCTACAACACCATCTCACAGTCAACCACAGACCAGCTCCAAAACCTACAACACCATCTCACAGTCAACCACAGACCAGCTCCAAAGACCTACAACATCATCTCACAGTCAACAACAGACCAGCTCCAAAGACCGACAACATCATCTCACAGTCAACCACAGACCAGCTCCAAAGACCTACAACACCATCTCACAGTCAACCACAGACCAGCTCCAAAGACCTACAACACCATCTCACAGTCAACCACAGACCAGCTCCAAAGACCTACAACATCATCTCACAGTCAACCACAGACCAGCTCCAAAGACCTACAACAGTGCAGGGACTGGGAATCTTGTTAAAGTTGAGGGTCGCATGGATTCCACTCAATATCAGCAGATTCTGGAGAACAATGTCCAGGAATCAGTGACAAAGCTGAAACTGCACCGGAGCTGGATCTTTCAACAAGACAACGACCCTAAATACTGCTAAAAGTCTACTAAGGCTCAAAATATAATAAGGCTCATGCAGAGGAACAAGTACAACATTCTGGAACGGCCATTTCAGTCAACAGACCTGAATATTATGGAACATTTGTGGTGTGATTTAAAGCGGGCTGTCCATGCTCAGAAACCCTGACTGAACTGGAGATGTTTTGTAAAGAAGAATGATCCAAAATACCTTCTGCCAGAATCCAGACTCTAAGTGGAGGCTATAGAAAGTGTTTAGAGGCTGTTATTTCTGCAAAAGGAAGATGCACAAAATATTGAGTTCATTTTTCTTTTGCGGTGCCTTCATGTATGCACATGCCTAATTTGATTTAAATAATTCTTGCACACGTTCCATAAATCATCACTGTGTTTGTCTCTTTCTTTTCCAATGATTTCTAAAGGAAGATCACGATCATTTACAGGCTGCCCAGACTTATCACTGTATCGAAACCCTTCCACAGCCCACCTTCATGACGACTGTTTTTGTGACGCCTTTGTTGCTCCGTCTGAGTCTTTGAACCAGAACAATTCACTGATTAATGAAGGTTCTTGAGTCCTCGTCTGGACTCTGTCACTGAAGTGTCGAACGTTTCGCCTCTCATCCAAAAGGCTTCGTCAGTGCACTAAAGTTCAGTTCAGCTCACAGTCCATGAACTGAACTTCAGTGTGCTGCTAAAGCAGGACTAAAGCAGGACTAAACCAGGGCTAAAGCAGGACTAAAGCAGGACTAAACCAGGGCTAAAGCAGGACTAAACCAGGACTAAACCAGGGCTAAACCAGGGCTAAACCAGGACTAAACCAGGACTAAAGCAGGACTAAAGCATGGCTAAACCAGGACTAAACCAGGACTAAAGCAGGGCTAAACCAGGACTAAACCAGGACTAAAGCAGGGCTAAAGCAGGACTAAACCAGGACTAAAGCAGGGCTAAACCAGGACTAAACCAGGACTAAAGCAGGGCTAAACCAGGACTAAACCAGGACTAAAGCAGGGCTAAAGCAGGACTAAACCAGGACTAAAGCAGGACTAAAGCAGGGCTAAACCAGGACTAAACCAGGACTAAAGCAGGGCTAAACCAGGACTAAAGCAGGGCTAAACCAGGACTAAACCAGGACTAAAGCAGGGCTAAACCAGGACTAAACCAGGACTAAAGCAGGGCTAAACCAGGACTAAACCAGGACTAAAGCAGGGCTAAAGCAGGATTAAACCAGGACTAAAGCAGGGCTAAACCAGGACTAAACCAGGACTAAAGCAGGGCTAAACCAGGACTAAACCAGGACTAAAGCAGGGCTAAACCAGGACTAAACCAGGACTAAACCAGGACTAAAGCAGGACTAAACCAGGACTAAAGCAGGACTAAACCAGGACTAAACCAGGACTAAAGCAGGACTAAAGCAGGACTAAACCAGGACTAAACCAGGACTAAAGCAGGGCTAAATCAGGGCTAAAGCAGGATTAAACCAGGGCTAAATCAGAGGTAAACCAGGACTAAACCAGGACTAAAGCAGGGCTAAATCAGGGCTAAAGCAGGACTAAACCAGGACTAAACCAGGACTAAAGCAGGACTAAAGCAGGACTAAACCAGGACTAAAGCAGGACTAAAGCAGGACTAAACCAGGACTAAACCAGGACTAAAGCAGGGCTAAATCAGGGCTAAAGCAGGATTAAACCAGGGCTAAATCAGAGGTAAACCAGGACTAAACCAGGACTTAACTAAGACTAAAGCAGGGCTAAACCAGAACTAAAGCAGGGCTAAACCAGGACGAAACCAGGACTAAACCAGGACTAAAGCAGGGCTAAACCAGGACTAAACCAGGACTAAAGCAGGGCTAAACCAGGACTAAACCAGGACTAAAGCAGGGCTAAAGCAGGACTAAACCAGGACTAAAGCAGGGCTAAACCAGGACTAAACCAGGACTAAAGCAGGGCTAAACCAGGACTAAACCAGGACTAAAGCAGGGCTAAACCAGGACTAAACCAGGACTAAACCAGGACTAAAGCAGGACTAAAGCAGGACTAAAGCAGGGCTAAACCAGGACTAAACCAGGACTAAAGCAGGGCTAAACCAGGACTAAACCAGGACTAAACCAGGACTAAACCAGGACTAAAGCAGGGCTAAATCAGGGCTAAAGCAGGATTAAACCAGGGCTAAATCAGAGGTAAACCAGGACTAAACCAGGACTTAACTAAGACTAAAGCAGGGCTAAACCAGGACGAAACCAGGACTAAATCAGGGCTAAACCAGGACTAAAGCAGGACTAAAGCAGGGCTAAAGCAGGACTAAACCAGGACTAAAGCAGGACTAAACCAGGACTAAACCAGGACTAAACCAGGACTAAAGCAGGACTAAAGCAGGACTAAACCAGGACTAAACCAGGACTAAAGCAGGGCTAAACCAGGACTAAAGCAGGACTAAACCAGGACTAAAGCAGGACTAAGCCAGGACTAAACCAGGACTAAACCAGGACTAAACCAGGACTAAAGCAGGACTAAACCAGGACTAAAGCAGGGCTAAACCAGGACTAAACCAGGACTAAACCAGGACTAAAGCAGGACTAAAGCAGGACTAAACCAGGACTAAACCAGGACTAAACCAGGACTAAAGCAGGACTAAAGCAGGACTAAAGCAGGGCTAAATCAGAGGTAAACCAGAACTAAATCAGGGCTAAACCAGGACTAAATCTGGACTAAACCAGGACTAAAAAAAATACTAAACCAGGATAAAACCCAGGCTAAATCAGGACAAAATCAGGGCTAAACCAGGACTAAACCGGGGCTAAACCAGGACTATAAAAGACTAAACCAGAAAATAAATACGGACAAATTGTGTATGAATCCGGGCCAGGAATAATCCGAAATTAAACAGGGATTACATCACACTCGGAATATTGGCACGAAACCAGGTCCAAATTTACCAACACTGCCGGACTAAAGCGAGGCGAGCGGGACGAACCCAGGGTCAAGTCCAGTGAAGGACACGGCGCGGGGGCTGTGACAAAGCCTCTCCAAACAGGACAGACACGGGGCAATACCTTTGTCTGAACCCAGACAAAACCCCGACTAAGACTAAGGCAGGACTAAAAACAGACGGCAGGGACTCACCTCTCCTCTGGTCCAGGATCAGTCCGGGGGATTTGTTTATCTGCGCGGTCCAGGGGAGGCCTGTCTGCCGCAGCGCATCACTCTGCTCCTGGGCTCACGGGGCTCCGCGCTGCCTCCCTGCCGCCGTTCGCCAAACGCATCCCAGGCGCCCCAACGTCACCGCCTGCCCGCCTCCGCCCGTTCCTGCCGCCGCCGCTGCGCTGCACCGTGTCCGTCCATCGACTGGTCCTCCTCTACCACAGCCTCCTCCGCGCCAAGGACATGCCCTCCTCCTGCGGGACGCGCGCGCCCCGTCACTGCGCGTTGTCCAGGGCCGGTCCAACACAGGCCGACGAAGGGAAGGACGGCTGGGGGGCGGTGAAGGAGCAGCCAGGGCCGGGGGAGAGAGGAGAGAGGACGGCTGCCGCAGTGCTTTGACGCTCTGCCGCGCTTTAACAACAACACGTCAAGCTTCAGCAGACGCAGGAAGCCCCAGCCCACGTTTCACATTAAAGCGACGCTCATTCATGTGAACCTTGGGGAGTTTAACCTTCTGCTGTAGGTCTACATTAGTGACATAAATGTAGGCTCGGTCAACATTATGTATTTTCATGTAGAAAAAAAAAAAAAAAATCTACCAAAATCCAAAAGGCCAATATTTTGAGTAACCAAATAATTAACAAGAGAGAGGGGGGAGAGAGAAAAGTGAAACCAATTTAAAAATATAAAATGTAGCTGCAGGCCTGTACCGACTCGGTTTACAACCTTTGCCCTTTCAAAATAATAGCCGGCCGTGACAAAAAGGGATAAGGAGGCCCTCTAGTGGTAAATGTCAGGTACTGCAATTGAAAAGCCCATCAGTGACTTGCCTGGCTGGCTCTGCCATACTATTCCCTGTCCATTCCACGCAGGGAACTTAGTCTGGTCACGGAGCAGTTTGAACGGGCGGGCCTAACGTGTAGGAGGCCTACAGATTGTCAGTGAAATAAACCAATCAGCAATTAGGCTAGTGGACGTCACGACAGCTGTAGTCCAATTCACAAAATATGAATTGAATATAAACTGACCAGAGGCGGAGGCAAAATCCTAATAACGCATCTTACTGTTGATAGAAATACAACAGTGAGTGACATGACCTTGTCAATTCCCTGTGACGGTCGTCATTGGTTGGGCCTCGATCAGCAACTTGTTTTGTGTCCAGACCCACCTTCTTAGGTGGGTGTGGTTTACCAGGCTAATGAGGGACGCCTGTGTCCTCACTGCAGTCCTCAGTCTCCTCGTCCTTCTGAGGAGACTGAGGCCCTTCTGAGGAGACTGAGGCCCTTCTGGAGAGACTGAGGTCAATCTGGGGAGACTGAGGGCCTTCTGAGGAGACTGAGGGCCTTCTGAGACTGAGGTTTCAAGTTTCAAGTTTAATGGTTTTGTATAGCCCAATATCACAACAGAAGTCACCTCACAGCTGCACCAAACATTAAGGCAAAAAAACAGAGCAATAAATATGACAATTAAAAGTTCAGGTAAATATAATGGCAAATATAATGTCCAATAGGAGGTAGCGACGAGCGGCGTGGGCGTCCCCCGTCCTTAGACTCTCCAGTACGGCAAGGAAAAACTCAAAAACCCGGCAGGAGAAAAGAGAAACCTTGGGGAAAACCACAGAAGGAGAGATCCACTCCCATGGACGGACAGGCTATAGAGACCCAGGGCCGAAGGATCCCTCAGCAGACGGGCCAAGATCACAGACCGTCCAGTCCTCAGATTCCAGAATGCCAGTTCCTCCGTTCACCCAGGTTCCTCCGTTCGATCTAGACAGGCACTCCCGAGGGGGAGTGGGACAGGAGACACCATGTGAATAGTGATGAACGGACTACAGATAAAGAAGAAGAGGATAGCGCTCAGTGGACCGTACTTCCCACAGCAGTGTTCCTCCTGAGGCAGCTTTACTTCGGGCTGTGGGTTAGTGCTTTACCAAACTGACCTGATTATAAGCTAATTCGAAGAGGTACGTTTTGAGCCTAGTCTTAAATTTCGGGACTGTGTCTGTTTTTTTAACGTGGGCTGGGAGTTTATTCCACAAAACCGGAGCTTGGTAGCTAAAGGCTCTGCCTCCTACAGTAATTTTGGAGACTCGAGGAATTACTAGTTGCCCTGAGTTTTGAGAGCGGAGAGCTCTGGTTGGCTGATATGAAATGACAGCGCCTTGGAGATAAAGCGGAGCTAAACCCTTTATGGATTTAAATGTGAGGAGCAGGATTTTAAATTTTATTCTAAACTCAACAGGAAGCCAATGGAGAGACTTTAGCACAGGTGTAACGTGTTCTCTTCTCTCTGTCCGCGTTAACAATCTAGCAGCTGCATTTTGAACTAATTGAAGACTTTTTCAGGGAGCTTTTAGGGCACGCTGCCAGCAGGCTGTTGCAGTAATCCAGCCTTGAAGAGACAAATGCGTGAATACGTTTTTCTGCATCGCTCTTAGTAAGGATATTTCGTATTTTAGCAATGTTGCGCAGGTGAAAGAATGCTATTTTACAAGCCTGGTTTATATGTGTTTTAAAAGAGAGGTCTTGGTCAAACAGAACTCCGAGGTTTTTTACTGTTGTGCTCGTTGATATGCTAATATTATCCAGGGAGATGATCTGTTGAGATAAAGACTCTCTCAGGTCTTTCTCTCAGGTCTTTCTGGGGAGACTGAGGTCCTTCTGAGGAGACTGAGGTCCTTCTGAGTGTGCAGGCCTCTGTTCAGGAACTTTTATGTTTTTATGTTTTTCCAAAACATTCAAGATGGCGGTGTGGTGATTGATACGCTGTTCTCTTCTGCTCTTCTGACTGTTTGAAATAATTTGGAAAATATAAAATCCCATATGACACAAGTCGGACAAGACCTCGTGGAAGGCCCAGGGCACACTGGTGGAGGACAGTTTCTGCCAGACAAATATATCAGATTAAGAGAACAGCTGCTACAAAGCCGCAGACAAGTATTTGAAGCTGCTGGTGCCTCTGGAGTCTCCCGAATATCAAGGTGTAGGACCCTCCAGAGGCTGCAGTTGTGCATAAACCTTCTATCCGGCCTCCCCTGAACTGTTCATTGAAGCTCATGAACAGAACGGCTGCAGTGGTAGAAAGACTCATCAACAGTCTTGTTCACTGATGAGGCCGTGTAACCCTGGATGGTCAGATGGATGGAGTAGTGGATGGTTGGTGAATGGCCACCGTGTCCCAACAAGGCTGAGACATTACCAGGGAGGGAGTGGAGTCTTGTTTTGGGCCAGAATCATGGGGAGAGAGCTGGTCGGCTCCTTTAGGATCCCTGAAGGTCTGAAAAACATGTGGAGTTTCTGACTGACCACTGTCTTCTTTGGTACAAAAAGAAGAGCCGCGCTTTCCCGAACAAAATCATCTTCATGCGTCATGTCCTGCTGTAAAGAATACCTCTGCATCATTGGCTGCTATGGGCATAAAAGGAGAGAAACTCATGATGTGGACCCCCTCCTCCATATAGTCGGTTCTAATTTTTATTGTTCCTCTTTGCCCCTTTTTAAAGTATTTTTAATTCAAATTAAGATAACTTTATTACTGCTTGTTTGCACATTATCCTGTTCTTTGATTGCACATTTTTCTGACTACTTGAATCCCCTGAGTGTTCTTGAGAGCTCTATAAAGTCCCATCTTATCTCTATCTTAAATCAGTCCTAGAAGCATTACAGTCACTTCAGCTTCATTCCCAGATGAACTTAACACCTTCTACTCTCGCCATTGGGCGTGTAGTGGACTCATCTCAAATGGAGCCCTTTCCAACTGAAGACTGGGGTATGCACTGTGGGTCAGGACTTCAAATCACAGAGACTGATGTGTGTAAAGTTTTTAAATCTGTTAAGACAGGGAAAGCTGCGGGCCCAGATGGCATTACACCACGGGTCCTAAAATGCTGCTTTAGCCGGCTAGCAAAATGTTATCACAGATATTAACTTGTCACTATTGCTCTGTGTTGTTCCCACTTGTTTCAAATGATGTATAATAGTGCCTGTGCCCAAGAAGCCCTCTGCTGCTCACATGAATGACTATAGGCCTGTCGCACTAACCTCAGTGATAATGAAGTGTTTTGAACAGCCTTTGAAAAGGTACATAAGTAACAAAAGATGTGCCAGGGTTGATCCACTACAATTTGCTTATAAATCTAACGGAGCTGTAGATGATGCTGTCTCATTGGCCCTACACACAGTCTTACAACACTTGGATTGTCCAAATGTTGTCGATTATAGCAGTGCTTTTAATATAATTATTCCATCAATCCGTATAACCAAGCTAAAAGCCCTTGGCCTTGGCTATTCAATCTGTAAGTGGATACAAGACTTCCTGACAGGACGGCCACAGACTGTGAGGGTTTATTTATTTGACAGGGACATTGCACAACAAATGTGTTGCACAGACCATAGATAGCTACAAGCTCATTTTCCTGTAGTCCCTCGGCAGAGACAAAGTGACAGCAGGTTTATAAAGTGGCCAATGAGTCATTCACAATATACAATACAGATAAAGCACTGGCAAAAGGATCACATCAACAAACATTCAGATGCAATAGTTACAGTATTTCCATTTGCAATTACAATTATATGTCATTTGCGTATGTGGAATAGCGCGTCAACATCTTGCCGTCCCTCCTCGTTCTGTGACTGGTCCCAAGAGATAGTGCTCCTGTGATAACGCTGGGCTAGGCGCAATTACAGGGACCAGGGCTGGACTTTGATTGACAGGTCGTTAGCATTAGAGCTAATGGCACGGGCGCAGCTATGACCGAACTACACGTCACGCGAGGGCCGAGTCTTTATTAGGAACATGCTAAGTCAGAGCAGGGTAGGAGGAGTCTGTGAACCTGCCATGATTTCCCCCTTGAACGTGGATATTATGGCAAATATAATGTCTATGGGTTTTCCACGTCGAATGCTCTTTTCAGGCACCCACCACCTCCCCTTTAAGTGTGGGCAACGCTTACTCATCTTCATGGTTTTAAACATCGGGGCACCACAAGGATGCTGTCTTAGTCCCTCATTGTATAGTCTGTATACTTATGACATCCCACAAAAAACATTTGAATTTGCTGACAATACTACGGGCATAGCTTTGATGTGTGACAAAAATGAGCTGTCATTAGGGAAGAGGTGAGTTCCCTGATCACATGGTGCAAACAAAACAATCTGGCCCTGAATGTAGAAACAACTAAGGAACTCATTATAAACTTCAGGAAACAGAAATCACATCACACTCCTGTTCAAGTTGAGGATTTGACGTTTTTATAGCTGGAATGCTTTGGTGTGTTGTGTTGATGCTTTTATATATAGATTAGTTTCTTGTTCAGCGGAGAGAGCGCCAAGGCAAAACTCTTTTCATTGCTTTGGTAACTATACGTGACTCACATGACAAACTAAAACTTGAACTTGAATTCATACACTGAACAAAAATCTAAATGCACAAAAACGCTTTTGTTTTTGCTTCCATTTTCCAAGACATAAAACATTTTCAGTAATGAATGGTTCTAAATCCGTCCCTTCACAGATGTGGATATTAAGATGCTGTGGATAATAAAATGATTTGACACAGTCACGTCCATAGTGATCACTAAATAACAGAATAATATATGTCTGTTTTACCTTGTTTTTTGGCTCCTCAAAAGCATGCTGGACTTTGTTGCCCTCACACTGGCCAAGGGGAGAGCAATGAATCAAAAAATGTAATTAAACAAAAGGTACATATACCTACTATATGGACAACAAATACTACAAGTAGTATTTTAGTATTTTTACAGCGCACTGAAGCCCCTCTCTGAGTCAGGCTTATTTAAACTCCTTTAGTTGGCCTGACTTAAAGGTACACTGCGTAACATTTTGGACTATACTGTTGCCATCAGTACAAAACATGCTCCTAATGAGCAGCTCGACACAGTACATGCTATTACTGCAGTGAGAAATTAATGAATGGATTTGGATGGGAACCTAACCTGTTTAAATCTCAAATTCTGCTTCCTTTAGTCACATCTCCATGGAAACGAGCTGGAGATGTACCCACTCCCGGTAAAGTTATGTCATGTCTTAGGAGAGCTGAGCCGCTCACAGCGAAATCACATGTTTGTTTAAGGTATTTTTCAATGCTGAAAATATCTGTCATAAAATAAAAGCTTGTATTTCAACTTTATTTTGGGGGTAAAATTCTACACGGTGTGACTTTAAGGGTTGTAGAGATGACTGTAGCCAAAGTGCATGGATCGGTGAGGTCCTGTACTGGTTGGTGCAGGACGGCTGTTGTAGCCCCTCCTCTCTGTCAGAGCTTAGTCCAGCAGCCGCTCCACTCAGGGACACAAGGATTGTCCTCCTTCTACAAGGCCAAACGGAGAGCACGGTCTGCAGCGTTGACATGGACCCACTGGAGCCAGGGCTGAAGTGGACCAAGAGGAGGCACAGGCCGAGTCGAGCCCGAGGTCAGTGCCACTCAATACTTTGTCATTACTTACTTATTACTTTATCCTATCACCAAATCCAAGACTAAACTACAGCCCGTCACACCATGTCATCGTCAGACTAGGTTTGAGGATAGAATGTTATAAGTTAAAAGTTACAAAATAAATCCCCGGGAAATCTAACAAAGCTTGTCCCAGGACAAACATTAGAACAATGTACAACGGAGAGAAAAGAGCTGTGAGCTGCCGATCACTGCACTGACTGCAGAGTCCAAATGCTTTATGTGAACCATCACTGCGGGACCAAATCTACACCAACAACACGGACAATACAGTGCAAAGGAAAAAGTACTCTACTGGGTAATTGTTCGAGTGTTAACGTCTTATTGATGATGTAAAGACAGACACAACATAAAACCATATGGTTTTAAAACAGAAACATAAAACCATATGATTTTATGTTACGAACAATTTTCCATAAAATTAGTTAAAAGTAAAAAAAACTTTGATTCATAGCTATTATGAGGCAGACGCTTTTGCCACTTCTTTACTTTGGAAAGAAGAAATGACATCTATGATTGGATACATTATTTGTAAATATACCATGGTCTGGGTGAATCCTCGATTCTGATTCTGGAGGGTGTCCGTTAAAAAGTGATAATGTACACCGAGTCCGGCAACAGTTAAATAACAGTTAAATCATGTTCCACATCACTACACTGCAGCTGTTTCCATAGTAATAATAAACAATAGAGCTGGAACAACTTTCAGGTAAAACCGATTAAAAAGTGAAAGAACTTAAAAAAAAAAAACATGTGGGACCGAGGTATAAGCGGGAAAATGCACTACATATAAACAATTCTATAATATATTCTATAATCTATAAACTACTCAAGTAGAGGTACATGTACTTCCAAATCAATGTAGCAGCAGTAGTAGTACAAATATTTAATAGTATAGTATTATATTGTAGATGCAGCAATCAAAGGTCACTGTTAGTTTTTGAATAATAGCATGTTTTAATTGGTCCCCTGATTCACTTCACTGGTCACCAGTGGAACCATGGGTCCAGTGGAACCATGGGTCCAGTGGAACCATGGGTCCAGTTGAACCATGGCCGGTGTGAGCGGAGACGGACATGTGTGACAGATCGGACGGACTTTGACAGAGCAGCCACTTTAAACAACAGCCGGAATGAGCGCAGTAATCACGCTTTTATCTGGATTAAACAATGCACTGTAATCCTCAAAGGACAGCCATTACCCTGCAGCCGGCGGATGAGCAGTCCAACATGTCCACAGCCTGTCCCACTGTGTCCAACATGTCCAACATGTCCACAGCCTGTCCCACTGTGTCCAACATGTCCACAGCCTGTCCCACTGTGTCCAACATGTCCACAGCCTGTCCCACTGTGTCCAACATGTCCACAGCCTGTGTCCAACATGTCCACAGCCTGTGTCCAACATGTCCACAGCCTGTGTCCAACATGTCCACAGCCTGTGTCCAACATGTTTTGACTCATAGTTAAATGCTCAAATTCAACATTTGAATTGGGCCTCGGCTTTAGGGGAAATGTAAAAGGCGATTCCTACATCAGCAGCAGGGTTTAGTCTGGAGGGAGGTCCTAAACTTATACCTGGTCAGACCGGTTTGGCCTGGTATTGGCCCTGAGTCCACAAGTTCAAGAAGGAAAATGCAAATGTCTTTTTATAAAGTGTATGCAAACATCTGGGTCCCACTGTATGTCCCCAGTGTATATCCACAGTATGTCCTTTCTATGTCCAGCCTGTGTGTCCTCACAGTGTTTCTAATGTGTCCCTGTGTCCAGTCATGTTGACACGTCACTGCTTTAACTCCAAATCTCACAAAGAGGCTTTAGGGAAGATTGTTTGGTTCTTAAGAAAGAAGACAGTTCATTGAGTTTAATCCCATGAGTCTGAGGGATATTTTCAATATTTTGTAGGATTGAGAGCTTACTCATTCACAACATTGCTGTTGTGCATTTCCAATGATCACAGTCTTATCCAATTTTAACACTGTTTTTTGATTGTTTCCAGCCAGGAGTGGTCTCAAAGTGACCGACTTTCTCCATTCACACCCTGGGGTGGTGCCTCAGCCTGGTCCGCGGTACCACTTCCTGCCTGACACCAGTGTGATGGGCCATTGGGGCCAAAGCAGAGCTCCTCCAATGAAACGGCCCCGAAAGAAGGCGGAACAGCCGGCTTTAAACTGCTCCTTTCAGTCCCCAAACATGCTCCACAGTTCAGTGGACACTCCAGACCCAGACGAGGCCCCCAGGGAGAAGGTCATCGGGCGTGTGGAGCGCGTCAGTCCGGTGGTGCTCCTGAGCCAGCTGCATCCCAGGCTGAGGTTTAGCTGTGTGTGTGAGCGGCCACGAGGGGGCGCTGTCAGGAGCTTCGTTGTGTTGCTGTGGCTGGAGGGGCGAGTGTTCGAGGGCTGTGGGCGGAGTAAGGGCGTGGCCAAGGCTCGAGCGGCGGCCTGTGCCCTGAACGCGCTCCACCGGCTGCACCCTGAGGCCGGGCTGAGGGGAGGAAGCCCCGTGCAACAGACGCATCAGGTAGACTGTTCCTGAAGCTAAAGACACACAGGCTGTGGAGGGAGAGACAGGGAGGTGTTCATGTTTTAGTCTCATAGTTTATAAAGTATTGTATAAAGCCACGGTTCAAACCACAAACGCCCTGTCTAAGCTAGGCGTAAACCAAACAGTCCTAAATACATTACTAATGTAGCCGAGGGGCCCTTTTATTTGAACAACAGGTGAGTCTGGCTGAACAATCACAATCTAAATCCCATTTAGGCAAAAGTACCAGTTCATATCAAAGCACTATTGGTTCATGGACCAAGTTGCTGGTTTAAAGTGATAAGATGATTCTTGGAAACAAGCCTAAAGTTCTTCCAAAATAGCAGCTATAGTCGAAGTACACTCTCGCTGTCAGGAACGAGAACTGGCAGACCCAAAAATGCAAAAAGCAAAGCAAAAGTGTTTAATACAACAAGACAGGTAAGTGGAAGGGGGCTGGGGGGCAGATCCTGGACGGCAGTGGAGAAGAGGGAGGACCTTGGTGGGTAATCCAGATGGAGACGCAGACAGAGGACGGATGGCAATGAAGCAGGAACTGGCTCCAAAACTGAACAGGACACACGGAAAAAGGCAGGTTTGTCTCAAAAATCAAAAAAGTACAATAAAATCATTCAAAAAAAGCCTGATAGATGATCGCAGCTTGAGTGACAGAACAATCTGGCAATGGAGGGGAGGTCTGGTGGCATTTTCTGCAGAGTGCATTGCATGATGAGATCCAGTTGTGGAACTGACAAATAAGGTAAACACACAAGGGGAGGGGCAGCTACACTCACATTCAAACCCGACCTGTGCCACTAACGCCTCACAAAAACAGGCCACATGTTACCCATACAGCAAAACAATTAAGATCGTTTCAACATTGCGCCACAGACAGGGCTGGAGGTCTCATCCATCCAAGGGGAACAGGCGATCAACACACTTGGAACACCTTTAGTACAAATTATTTAGGCAATCAGACAGTGCTTATGCCTTAAAATATACATTACTTTAAATACCGTAAATTCTCTAATACTGGCCTGTATTCCATTAGCGGCCGGGTCTCTGACAGAAGCCGGGTTCGCGGCTGGCGGAGGCAAATTAAAGCCGGTCTCTAAAACAGGCCGGGGCTTTTATTAGAAACTATAGCTGTCGAAATATTCCCCATTTTAGGAATTTGTCTCATACTGGTGTAAATGAAAACTCAGGTGCAGGAAGTAAACAAACGGGAACCCGGGCCGAGGGGGGACGCTGCGGAGGAGCTGATCCGAGCGTAACTTTGACACAGATTTAGCCACTTTTCAAACCTCCAGTGACTATTTGTGGAAACAGGGGGAGAGTTGTGTGACCCTCCAGGGTTTTAATAAAGTCACCATTGCGTCTTCAAAGCACGTCCAGCTGCTCCGTGTGCAGGTCAGTCCCACGCCTCAAAATAACTCCTCCCATCAGCGCGAGCGTCTCGTCTTCTCTCGGGTCAGTCTCATGATCGATCACAAACACAAACGCTCCGTCTAAACTCGCCTTTTACACAAGATAACAACAAATAATCTGGTCCGGTAAAAACGAAACAGAAACCTGCAGTGACATTGATGTCAATGTTCCGCTAACAGCAACGAAACACTTCCTGTTGTCCCGACAAAATAAAAGGCGTCAATGTTCCAGCCGCTGGGAGAGGGTTTGAAATGTTCATTAATAAATTAACCTAATATTTTAGGTGCAAATGGACACAAATCTCGTTTTTCTTCATTTTCCTGGTCGTCCGTTTTGCTAAAAAAAAAAGGCCTGTCTCTAATTGTGGCCTGGTTTCAGTAAAGGCCTGGTCCTAGATGCCCTTGAGTAAATAAAGGCCCCGGCCTATATTAGAGCATTTACGATATACATTACTTGTGCTAAAACGATCAAAATACTTACAACAAACAGCAAGGACAGCAGCTCAGGGAGTCAACAGCGCTGCAGCCTGTAAACTTTTAACTCGTCCCCATAATCAACAAGAGGTGTCTATGCTGCAGTAGGAGATCCCAGTACTGTCGCCCAAATGACCAAATACAAACCACCCGGGTACACTAAAGTGACTAAAGTCTGAAGGCCTAGTTCTTTAAAGGGAGTGTGTGACCCAATAACTGTCAGGTTAAACCTTGTAGATTAGTCCTTTCAACCCCAAGTGCTTGTTCAGCTCTTTGCAGAGTCCATCTGTGCACTGGTGACAGAGAAGTCCAGAGAGCTGAGCCTGTCCTCTTCATCTGCTCCTCCTCTTCACAAAGGCCTGGCTGGGATCGTCCTGATCACAGGTGACTCCCACGTGGACACACGGGACACACACATGTAATGCTATCTTATATAATGACTTAATGTATTACCCAGAACTCTGAACACGTCCCTCGTTCACCAACAATGACGTTCTGAACATAACTCACACATGTTACTATTTACACCAGCGCTCTGAGCGCATTAGTCGTATCTTTCAGAACTGCTTTTACCTTATGAACCTTCACGGCCCCGTTGCTCCTCCGGCAGGGGTCCCCTAGTTATTCCTAAAGTCAACAAAAAGACTCATGGTGAGGCGTCTTTCCAATATTACGGCCCTCGCCTCTGGAACCACCTGAGGAGGAGCTCAGGGCTGCAGAGAACGAGAATGTTTTTAAGAGCAGGCCGAAGACCCACCTTTTTAGCTTAGCTTTTAGCTTTTTATTTTTGCTAGGCCTATTTATTTATCTCAGCACCTTTTAATTCATTTAATTGATATTTAATTGTCATTAATATTTATTTTGTATGTATTTTACCTCTGGGTCTTATTTTAATGATCCTATTATTCGATTTTACTTTTTATTTATTTCAACAATTTTTATGTTTGTCCAGTTTCCTCTAGAGGAGCCCTCTGCCTCGGGAGCGGTGATTGGCTGTGGGTGCTGGGGGGCTGTCCTGTGGGTGTCTGGATGGAGGTGTGGTGTTGTCTGGGCACCCTGTGTTGGCGCCCTGTGGCTGCAGCCGAGGAGCCGCTCCCGCTGCAGACGCTCCTTGGATGGTGTTTCCTTACCTGGTTTATCTGTACCCAGCCTTATCTCAGCCTGATCTCAGCCTGATCTCAGCCTTACCTCAGCCTTATCTCAGCCTTACCTCATGCCTTATCTCAGCCTTATCTCAGCCTTATCTCAGCCTTGCCCCAGCCTTACCTCAGCCTTACCTCAGCCTTATCTCAGCCTTACCTCAGCCTTACCTCAGCCTTACCTCAGCCTTACCTCAGCCTTACCTCAGCCTGATCTCAGCCTTATCTCAGCCTTACCTCAGCCTTACCTCAGCCTTACCTCAGCCTTATCTCAGCCTTACCTCATGCCTTATCTCAGCCTTATGTCAGCCTTATCTCAGCCTTATCTCAGCCTTACCTCATGCCTTATCTCAGCCTTATGTCAGCCTTACCTCAGCCTTATCTCAGCCTTACCTCATGCCTTATCTCAGCCTTACCTCAGCCTTATCTCAGCCTTATCTCAGCCTTACCTCAGCCTTATCTCAGCCTTACCTCAGCCTTACCTCAGCCTTACCTCAGCCTTATCTCAGCCTTATCTCAGCCTTACCTCAGCCTTATCTCAGCCTTACCTCAGCCTTACCTCAGCCTTACCTCAGCCTTACCTCAGCCTTATCTCAGCCTTATCTCAGCCTTACCTCAGCCTTATCTCAGCCTTACCTCATGCCTTACCTCAGCCTTACCTCAGCCTTACCTCAGCCTTACCTCAGCCTTACCTCAGCCTTATCTCAGCCTTATCTCAGCCTTACCTCAGCCTTACCTCAGCCTTACCTCAGCCTTACCTCAGCCTTACCTCAGCCTTATCTCAGCCTTATCTCAGCCTTATCTCAGCCTTACCTCAGCCTTACCTCAGCCTTACCTCAGCCTTACCTCAGCCTTATCTCAGCCTTATCTCAGCCTTATCTCAGCCTTATCTCAGCCTTATCTCAGCCTTACCTCAGCCTTACCTCAGCCTTATCTCAGCCTTATCTCAGCCTTATCTCAGCCTTACCTCAGCCTTATCTCAGCCTTATCTCATGCCTTATCTCAGCCTTATCTCAGCCTTATCTCAGCCTTACCTCAGCCTTACCTCATGCCTTATCTCAGCCTTACCTCATGCCTTATCTCAGCCTTATCTCATGCCTTATCTCAGCCTTATCTCAGCCTTATCTCAGCCTTACCTCATGCCTTATCTCAGCCTTACCTCATGCCTTATCTCAGCCTTATCTCAGCCTTATCTCAGCCTGATCTCAGCCTTATCTCAGCCTTATCTCATGCCTTATCTCAGCCTTATCTCAGCCTTATCTCAGCCTTATCTCAGCCTTATCTCAGCCTTATCTCAGCCTGATCTCAGCCTTACCTCATGTCTTATCTCAGCCTTACCTCAGCCTTACCTCAGCCTTATCTCAGCCTTACCTCAGCCTTATCTCAGCCTTACCTCATGCCTTACCTCAGCCTTACCTCAGCCTTACCTCAGCCTTACCTCAGCCTTACCTCAGCCTTATCTCAGCCTTATCTCAGCCTTACCTCAGCCTTACCTCAGCCTTACCTCAGCCTTACCTCAGCCTTACCTCAGCCTTATCTCAGCCTTATCTCAGCCTTATCTCAGCCTTACCTCAGCCTTACCTCAGCCTTACCTCAGCCTTACCTCAGCCTTATCTCAGCCTTATCTCAGCCTTATCTCAGCCTTATCTCAGCCTTATCTCAGCCTTACCTCAGCCTTACCTCAGCCTTATCTCAGCCTTATCTCAGCCTTATCTCAGCCTTACCTCAGCCTTATCTCAGCCTTATCTCATGCCTTATCTCAGCCTTATCTCAGCCTTATCTCAGCCTTACCTCAGCCTTACCTCATGCCTTATCTCAGCCTTACCTCATGCCTTATCTCAGCCTTATCTCAGCCTTACCTCAGCCTTACCTCAGCCTTATCTCAGCCTTATCTCAGCCTTACCTCAGCCTTATCTCAGCCTTACCTCATGCCTTACCTCAGCCTTACCTCAGCCTTACCTCAGCCTTACCTCAGCCTTATCTCAGCCTTATCTCAGCCTTACCTCAGCCTTACCTCAGCCTTACCTCAGCCTTACCTCAGCCTTACCTCAGCCTTATCTCAGCCTTATCTCAGCCTTATCTCAGCCTTACCTCAGCCTTACCTCAGCCTTACCTCAGCCTTACCTCAGCCTTATCTCAGCCTTATCTCAGCCTTATCTCAGCCTTATCTCAGCCTTACCTCAGCCTTACCTCAGCCTTATCTCAGCCTTATCTCAGCCTTATCTCAGCCTTACCTCAGCCTTATCTCAGCCTTATCTCATGCCTGATCTCAGCCTTATCTCAGCCTTATCTCAGCCTTACCTCAGCCTTACCTCAGCCTTATCTCAGCCTGATCTCAGCCTTACCTCAGCCTTACCTCAGCCTTATCTCAGCCTTATCTCAGCCTTACCTCAGCCTGATCTCAGCCTTATCTCAGCCTTACCTCAGCCTTATCTCAGCCTTACCTCAGCCTTACCTCAGCCTTACCTCAGCCTTACCTCAGCCTTATCTCAGCCTTATCTCAGCCTTACCTCAGCCTTATCTCAGCCTTACCTCAGCCTTACCTCATGCCTTACCTCAGCCTTACCTCAGCCTTACCTCAGCCTTACCTCAGCCTTACCTCAGCCTTATCTCAGCCTTATCTCAGCCTTACCTCAGCCTTACCTCAGCCTTACCTCAGCCTTACCTCAGCCTTACCTCAGCCTTACCTCAGCCTTATCTCAGCCTTATCTCAGCCTTATCTCAGCCTTACCTCAGCCTTACCTCAGCCTTACCTCAGCCTTACCTCAGCCTTATCTCAGCCTTATCTCAGCCTTATCTCAGCCTTATCTCAGCCTTACCTCAGCCTTACCTCAGCCTTATCTCAGCCTTATCTCAGCCTTATCTCAGCCTTACCTCAGCCTTATCTCAGCCTTATCTCAGCCTTATCTCAGCCTTATCTCAGCCTTATCTCAGCCTTACCTCAGCCTTACCTCATGCCTTATCTCAGCCTTACCTCATGCCTTATCTCAGCCTTATCTCATGCCTTATCTCAGCCTTATCTCAGCCTTATCTCAGCCTTACCTCATGCCTTATCTCAGCCTTACCTCATGCCTTATCTCAGCCTTATCTCAGCCTTATCTCAGCCTGATCTCAGCCTTATCTCAGCCTTATCTCATGCCTTATCTCAGCCTTATCTCAGCCTTATCTCAGCCTTATCTCAGCCTTATCTCAGCCTTATCTCAGCCTGATCTCAGCCTTACCTCATGCCTTATCTCAGCCTTACCTCAGCCTTACCTCAGCCTTATCTCAGCCTTACCTCAGCCTTATCTCAGCCTTAACTCATGCCTTAACTCATGCCTGATCTCAGCCTTATCTCAGCCTTATCTCAGCCTTACCTCAGCCTTACCTCAGCCTTATCTCAGCCTGATCTCAGCCTTACCTCAGCCTTATCTCAGCCTTATCTCAGCCTTATCTCAGCCTTACCTCAGCCTTACCTCAGCCTTATCTCAGCCTTATGTCCATTGTTTTACCTTGAGTGTGTGTGGTGCTTGTGTGGTGTGTCTCTGGGGAGGTGGTGGGGAGAGTGTGAATGCGACAGTATGTTTGTATTTGTGGGAGAGTGTGGGTGTGAGAGAACGTTTTTAAATCTGTAAAGCACTTTGTGTTACATGACATGTATGAAAGCACTTTATAAATAAAGATTGATTGATTGATCAGTCGCTGCATTTGGACACGAGATTGTGGGACTGCATCGACCCAGGACAATCTCTCATTTCAACTAGCCACAGTGTTAGACCATACATCACACCAACTCAAGCTAAGGGAGGGCTGACCTCCCTATTAGAGGTGAATGAACGTTGTTTCTGATTTCAGTTTCATAGTTATTATTTGAACATTTGTGTAACTTTATTCATGTTTCAACAGTAGTTAAACTGTAAACTACTGTAGACACAGACCCATGAGAGAAATGAGGTTTGTGGCTCAGAGTTAACCAGCCTAACCTTACTTACCCATGTGGATGAGCTTTAAAGGGTTTGGCCTGTGGCAGAAATTGTGTTGAACAGATGAAGGCTCGGGTCACAGGTCCTCAATATAAAAACAATTTGGAACAGATGATGACACTGAAGCATTTGCAAACACATTGTTGGGGCCGTGGCATCGTCCCAATACAAAGTTTATTAAATGAACACAGGTGTTCATTTTAAAGGCCTGTCAGAACAGACAATGTAATAACAATAACAACGCATCTCCACTTCTCAATTCCCAGGCCTGGACCTCAGATCGGCACAGGTGGTTGCCATGGCGACAGGGACTAAATACTTTAGCTCGGACAGCGCTGTGGACGACAGCCTAACGGTCCGGGACTGTCACGCCGAGGCGCTGTGTCGGAGAGCGCTGTTGTTCTTCCTCTACGATCAGCTGGAGCTTCTGTTGAGGTGACGGAGCTTTAACCAGGGTAAAACACAGAGCAGACACCAGTAATCTATTTTAAAGGTAGTCTGAAGGTTCTTCAGTAGCACTGCTCACGAATGATGTCAAATTTGCTCATTAATGTTCATAAGCTCCGGTGACAGCGTGAGATGCCCGAATCTTCGGACAACTCACAATGGCGACACCTGCTGCAAGACGTCTCATTTTGTAAGAGAACACCGTCCCGGGAGCTTCATTTCAATATAGTTCAATTGAGAAACACAGTGTAGAACAGCCTATGTGTTGGTTGACAGAGGCCTCAAAGTGAGTGGAAAGAAAGCTGTATTAGCTAAGCTTTATTAAGCTAGCACTCGCTCGGTAATCGGTGGCGTATGCTGTGCAGCGTGTGGTGCTGCAAAGTGTTGACGAATATAAACACATTGAAATCACACATTTTATTTGTAGACATGAATTATACGTCTGGCCTGTTAGTTTCTATCTATCATGAACTCAGTGGTGTCCAAAATGGTTTATTTTACAGCTAATACAAAGGGAAATCATTTCCTACCTTCCATTTTCCTCTGCTTTTTCCGGGGCCGGGTCGCGGGGGCAGCAGTCCCATCAGAGATGCCCAGTGTGGGGAAGCTGGCCAATGTGGTTAAGCAGGAGGCAGAATTAAAACTTCCATTGTAGCCCATTTATTGCACCGTGGGGGAAAAAATCTAACTTTACATATTTACAAAAAAAGAACTGTCAAAAAACTTAACAAAAAACAAACAGAACTTAACTGAACTCAGGAAAGACTCCCCATGCACACAGCTACATGGTTTTCTCTTGACTGATCGCACAACCCTTTTATAGCAGGAAGCCCCTCCCCTGGTAAGTACATTCTACCTGGAGGTAAGTATACGTTTTACATTTACAGGTTAGGTTTCTTTTACTGAAATATTCTCACGGGTTACTTTCATCCCAAATATGTGTTTAGGCTTTGCCAACACACAAACACAAATAACTTAACAAAAGCAAACAAATGTTCAATAAACACAAAACTAGTCCCCCCCTGCACATGGACTTGTCCCTGGGATGCCCCAAGATTTTAAAATGGCTGACAAACGAGGACGCACCTCCTCTTTGTGACCAGGTGGTAAGTATTACCCATTTGTGATGAGTTCAATGCTTTACAAACTGAACATTTTGCACAAAATAAAGATTTTAAACTAAATAGTCTGTGTGATGCTTTAACTGAGATGTCAACCAAACAAATAAACAAAACAGTTTAGTTGGATATTGCAAAAAAAAGGACAAATATGAAAACAATGAATACCTGAATATAACTAAATAACGTGACAAAAACAAACTAAGGGAACAAAGTAACCTCAGCCTACTTTGTCACCCAGACTTCCCGATCCACGCACAGCTCCTCCAGCTGTTCTGGGCGACACCAGGCCAGCTCGGAGACATAGTCCCACCAGCGTGTCCTGGGTCTTCCATGAGGCCTTGACTCAAAAGGACATGCCTGGAACACCTACTGCAGGAGACGACCTGAGCCACCTCAGCTGCTCCTTTTGAAGTGAAGGAGCAGCGACTCTAATCCGAGCTCCTCCGGGGTAACTGAGCTCCTCACCCGATCTCGAAGGGTGCGCCCAGCCACCCTGCGAAGGACTCGCAGGGTGCTGAACTAATTTCTGAACTCATTTCAGCAGCTTGTATTCACGATCTTGTCCTTTCGGTCATTACCCAAATCTCATGACCATATGAGGGTGGGAATGTAGATCGATCGGTAAATCGAGAGCCCCCGACTCAGCTCCCTCTTCACCACGACAGACCGATACAGCGACCGCATCACTGCTGACGCCGCACCGATCCGTCTGTCGATCTCACGCTCCATCCGTCCCTCACTGAGAACAAGACCCCGAGATACTTGAACTCCTCCACTTGAGGTAAGGACTCCCCACCGACCTGAAGTGGGGAAGCACCTTTTTCCGGTGGAGAACCATGGCCTCAGATTTGGAGGTGCTGATCCTCATCCCGGCCGCTACACACTCGGCTGCAAACCGTCCCAGAGCAGCTGAAGGTCCTGGTTTGGTGAAGCCAACAGAACAACATCGTCCGCAAACAGCATAGATGAGATCCTGAGGCTCCCAAACCGGACACCCTCCGGCCCCTGTGTATAGTGTTGTGATAGTTCTCTTTAAGCACACTGGCTTTGTGCTAAATGCTTCTTGTGAGTGTAAGGCTTCTTCACTTGGACGCTGCAGTCATGTGGCTGCAGTTCTCTTTGCTATAAATATAAATATAAAATGACTGTAAGGAGGTAATGAATCATGTAAGCAAACCCTGCATGGACCTGGGATGTGTGCAGGCAAAACCCAAAGTGCACCACAAACGCTCACTACCCAAATAAAAGAAAATCCACCGTTGAATGTTTTTTTATAATGTGAATAATAGATTAGCACCCAACAGTGATTCCTTTGAGGCTAAAGAAATGGAATGAAAAAAACTCCCTTCACATGATCACGATCACCATACCGCGAGTCACTCCGGCAGACACCAAAGCAGCAGTGTTTTTGTCACGGCCTTAGTGGGATATATATATATATATATATATATATATATATATATATATATATATATATATGCATGTATTTAATCAAGCCGCCTCCCACTTTGCGGCGGGAACTGGCACTCCAATCAGTGCACCTGTGTTGCACGGACCAATGGACATAAAAGGGCGCGAACACAGAGCAGGGAGGAAACCCACGGCCCGAGGGTGAGGAACAGACGGAGATCGAAGGCGCCCTGAGCAGTAGGGCCCGGCCCGGCCCGGCTGTCAAAGCTATGATGGCGAGGAAGCGCATGGCGGCTGTAGCAGAGGCAGTAGCGTTGCAGAGCTGATAGAGACGTTCCTTGACCCGTGGAGGAGGCGCACGGTCCCGGCACAATGACGTAGGTGCGATGGTTTAGGCGCGGGGACGTGGCTCACTGGAGGAGGCGCGAGACCGAGATATGGAGGTCGCCAACCAGAGGACCAGGACGTGGACTGACCGCTCGACTGTTTTAGCTGGTTTTAATAGTCTTTTAATATTCCTCTAACATGGGCCCATTATTTATACTGGGTATTTAATAAATGTCCTATTTATAGCTTTGTATCTCAGTTTTTTTATTGGTTAAATGCCCCTCTCACCCAAGGCCGTGGGAATCCAGGGTGCTGAGGGCGCTACAGCACCCCCTGGTGGATCGTCTATGCATTACAGGCAATATTAAATAAATAGGAAATAAGCAAAGAAATAGCGTTTTGGGGGGCAATCTTGTCTCTCAGCTCCCCCTAGCCAAAATATCTTCCCACGGCCCTGCTCTCACCTGTGACATTTTGTTGTTACCATTTAGGATAAAATTGCAAGTCGCTTCACTCATTTAGTCTCTACAACACGCTTTATAGTTGTCCAATCGATTATGGCCACGCGTTTGCTTAGTGCGCAGTTCTAAAAACATTTTGGCGTAAACGTGATCAGTGCTATTCTGTGAGTGGAAGTTTATTCAAGATTTTTGTGGAACAAGCTCTGTAGGAGGAGGCTGAGCTGCATCATGGATTCTCTCTCCATGGAGTCGTTCATGTATATGGGGAGCAGTGAGCACTGGCAGTGTATCAATGAAGGGCAGGGTACATTACAACTCTATGGGAAAGTGTTGAAAATCTACTCATGTGTCTGATCATTGTTTGTGAGGGATGAACCTGCCATGTTAATGTTGAGGCTGCTGTACAGACTGATAAAAACACATGTTTGTGTTTCAGGGGTCCGTCAGATGCAGCGGTCCGCTCCACCTTCGTCCCGGTACCAGGAGAGGGTGCTGTTTTCCGCCTGCGTGATGATCTTCAGCTGCACATGTTCCTGAGCTGCCCTCCCTGTGGAGACGCTCGCCTGCACTGGCCCTACACCGGCAGCATGGCGCCGAACCGGGACAGTGAGTCCTTGGCAGAGCGTACACATAGGCTTCATACTCTGTCTTTGGGTCAAGCGTGATGTGTCAGTGATGATTGTGTTCTATCAGAGCAGACTCGGAGATGGAGCTGTGGTGCTCGAGTGAAGGTGAGCGGAGGAGAGGGGACAGTGCCCGTGTCTCAGCCCGGGACAGCACGCCTCAGCATGTCCTGCACTGACAAGATGGCCAAGTAAGTCACCTGAAAGGAACAGGCCACTGTTTTTAGATACTGAGATATGCTCTTACCTGAGCTTAGACGAGTTGATGCCGTACCTGTCTGGTCTTTGTGCCCATGGAAGAGCATGGTCGCTTCCAACTTCACCCCCGTTTGGAGCTATAGGAATAACAACATCTTTGGCCATTTTGCCTGATTGAGGACACGCATGAAGACCAGACAGGTACGCATCAACTCGTCTAAGCTCAGGTAAGAACATATTTCAGTGTGGAAAAATGGTGGCCTGTTCCTTTAACTCATCCAACATGTGACCTATGTCAGACTTTAGCCTGCAGTTCCCTTATGAAGAAACAAAGAAACAAAGAGTTTGGACCACAACTAACATTTTCATTTAGTGGCTTCCTTTGTCATTGTTTGTAATGGCTTAATTTAAATAAAAAATCATGTAATTAAGTGTAAAGGTCTGATTTATGTCAGTGCTGATATATTCTGAGGAACTAAACTTAAAATAATGTCAAATATTGAATAATGATTGAATGATGAATTCTAATATTAGAATAAAAGACTATCAAGTATTTTGGCGATGAGGAGAGCAGTGAAGTGGTGCCTCGTCTCAGTTCTGCGGTGCTGCTCCTCAGGTGGTGTGTGACAGGTGTGCAGGGGGCACTCCTGTCTCACCTGGTGGAGCCCATTTACCTGCACAGCGTTACCATAGCGACGCAGAGCCATCCCGGTCACGTGGGGCGGGTCCTGCGGCGCCGGCTGGCTCCAGTGAAGTGGCTGCAGTTTCCGTATCGACGACAGATGTTCCTGCTCGGCTGTGAGTCCCATGTGTTACACTAACGTTTCTCAAACTGTGGGTCATGGGCGGCAGCTTCGGGGGGGGGTCACAGCCACCTGTCCTCCTGTCTCTCTCTACCTCCACATGTTACCTCACTTCATGTTTCACACGAGTAAAGTACCTTCTGTATGAGGCCAAAGAACATCCCACACCAGCAGGTGGCGCCAGTGCCTAAAGTGTACAGTGTGGACAGGCCTTTTCAGTCATGTTTGTATTTTTTTTGTTATTAGATTAAGTGCATATTTACAAAGGAGTAAAGGAGACATGAAAAGGTAACTCAGTCCTGTACAGTACTGTACAGTACTGTACAGTACTATACAGTACTGTACTACACACACGAGGGAGGACAAAAGAACAGGAGATTATACGGGGAATACTGTAAATATTCATGATGATAAATCCTCATCCAGAGTAAAAAAGCTTGCACTACTACTACTAATACTGATACTACTACTGATACTGATACTACTACTGATACTACTACTGATACTACTACTGATACTGATACTACTACTAATACTGATACTACTACTGATACTGATCCTACTACTAATACTGATACTGATACTACTACTGATACTGATACTACTACTAATACTGATACTACTACTGATACTGATACTACTACTGATACTGATACTACTACTGATACTGATACTACTACTGATACTACTACTGATACTGATACTACTACTAATACTGATACTACTACTGATACTGATCCTACTACTAATACTGATACTGATACTACTACTGATACTGATACTACTACTAATACTGATACTACTACTGATACTGATACTACTACTGATACTGATGCTACTACTGATACTGATGCTACTACTGATACTGATACTACTACTGATACTGATACTACTACTGATACTGATACTACTACTGATACTACTACTGATACTGATGCTACTACTTATACTGATAATACTACTGACAGTGATACTGCTACTGACAGTGATACTACTACTGAGTGATACTACTACTGATGCTGATGCTACTACTGATACTGATACTACTACTGATACTGATACTATTGCTGATACTGATACTACTGCTGATACTACTGCTGATACTACTGCTGATACTACTACTGATACTACTACTGATACTACTACTGATACTGATGCTGATACTGATGCTGATGCTGATACTACTACTGATACTGATACTACTACTGATGCTGATACTACTACTGATGCTGATACTACTACTGATGCTGATACTACTACTGATGCTGATACTACTACTGATACTGATACTACTACTGATACTGATACTACTACTGATGCTGATACTACTACTGATGCTGCTACGACTACCTCTAAGAACCAGTCAGTTGATAGGTAATAGAGACGGATGAAGAAAGTAAACAACATATACAGAACAGAAAACAAAATCAATATACTGTATGGATTTAACTAATGAATTGGTTGTAACACTGGAAAAAAAAGCCCTAAAATCCGTGAAGATATAATAAGATCATAGTTCATGGATCTGTCAGATATCCGGACAGTATCCTGGCAAATCCGGGAAGATCTGAAATTTGCATACCTCAAAGATATGTCTTGCACATCTCCGGATATTCTCCGCATGTTTGACAAATGCAGACATACTGTGCTCAATTTTCCCAGATTGTAGGGCTTTTTGTCCATTGTAATCCCTGACCGATCAGTCATGTTGAAGAGGGCAATGTCAGAGCGTGACCCCCGAGCCAGACCCGGGCCAGCGTCCCGAGAAATAAAACATGAATGAATTCAATGAACTTTAAGCCACCTCCACAGCCTTTAGTCACAGATTTGGATCATTTGGAAGAACCTTTTTTCAGAGTCCATTGCTTTTGTCATATGGCTTAGTGTGCTCCATGAATGGTGCATGTGTTCAGGTGTGGGCTGCTGTCATCCCCTGAGCCGCAGGCAGGGGGCGCACATGAGCCTGAGCTGGACACAAGGGCAGGGGTGTGAGGTGATCCGGGTGAGCAGTGGACGACAGGCCCACGGAGAGGAGCCATCTCGACTTTGTCCAGGCGCAATGTTCCACCGCTGGACACACCTCTACAGAACGGTACAGAGAGACAAGCTGTCTCCATTCTGACCTCAATCTACTGTTACTCCTCTGTCCTCAATCTACTGTTACTCCTCTGTCCTCAATCTACTGTTACTCCTTTGTCCTCAATCTACTGTTACTCCTCTGTCCTCAATCTACTGTTACTCCTTTGTCCTCAATCTACTGTTACTCCTCTGTCCTCAATCTACTCTGTTACTCCTCTGTCCTTAAGCTGTTACTCCTCTGTCCTCAATCTACTGTTACTCCTTTGTCCTCAATCTACTGTTACTCCTCTGTCCTCAATCTACTGTTACTCCTCTCTGTCCTCAATCTACTCTGTTACTCCTCTGTCCTTAAGCTGTTACTCCTCTGTCCTCAATCTACTGTTACTCCTCTGTCCTCAATCTACTGTTACTCCTCTGTCCTCAATCTACTGTTACTCCTCTGTCCTCAATCTACTGTTACTCCTCTGTCCTCAATCTACTGTTACTCCTCTGTCCTCAATCTACTGTTACTCCTTTGTCCTCAATCTACTGTTACTCCTCTGTCCTCAATCTACTCTGTTACTCCTCTGTCCTTAAGCTGTTACTCCTCTGTCCTCAATCTACTGTTACTCCTCTGTCCTCAATCTACTGTTACTCCTCTGTCCTCAATCTACTGTTACTCCTCTGTCCTCAATCTACTGTTACTCCTCTGTCCTCAATCTACTGTTACTCCTCTGTCCTCAATCTACTGTTACTCCTCTGTCCTCAATCTACTCTGTTACTCCTCTCTGTCCTCAATCTACTGTTACTCCTCTGTCCTCAATCTACTCTGTTACTCCTCTGTCCTCAATCTACTGTTACTCCTCTGTCCTCAATCTACTGTTACTCCTCTGTCCTCAATCTACTCTGTTACTCCTCTCTGTCCTCAATCTACTCTGTTACTCCTCTGTCCTCAATCTACTCTGTTACTCCTCTCTGTCCTCAATCTACTGTTACTCCTCTGTCCTCAATCTACTCTGTTACTCCTCTGTCCTCAATCTACTGTTACTCCTCTGTCCTCAAGCTGTTACTCCTCTGTCCTCAATCTACTCTGTTACTCCTCTGTCCTCAATCTACTCTGTTACTCCTCTGTCCTCAATCTACGGTTACTCCTCTGTCCTCAATCTACTGTTACTCCTCTGTCCTCAATCTACTGTTACTCCTCTGTACTCAATCTACTGTTACTCCTCTCTGTCCTCAATCTACTCTGTTACTCCTCTGTCCTCAATCTACTGTTACTCCTCTCTGTCCTCAATCTACTCTGTTACTCCTCTGTCCTCGATCTACTGTTACTCCTCTGTCCTCAATCTACTGTTACTCCTCTGTCCTCAATCTACTCTGTTACTCCTCTGTCCTCAATCTACTGTTACACCTCTGTCCTCAATGTTACTCCTCTGTCCTCAATCTACTGTTACTCCTCTGTCCTCAATGTTACTCCTCTGTCCTCAATCTACTGTTACTCCTCTGTCCTCAATGTTACTCCTCTGTCCTCAATGTTACTCCTCTGTCCTCAATCTACTGTTACTCCTCTGTCCTCAATCTACTTTTACTCCTCTGTCCTCAATCTACTGTTACTCCTCTGTCCTCAATCTATTGTTACTCCTCTCTGTCCTCAATCTACTCTGTTACTCCTCTGTCCTCAATCTACTGTTACTCCTCTGTCCTCAATCTACTGTTACTCCTCTCTGTCCTCAATCTACTCTGTTACTCCTCTGTCCTCAATCTACTCTGTTACTCCTCTCTGTCCTCAATCTACTCTGTTACTCCTCTGTCCTCAATCTACTGTTACTCCTCTCTGTCCTCAATCTACTCTGTTACTCCTCTGTCCTCAATCTACTGTTACTCCTCTGTGTCCTCAATCTACTCTGTTACTCCTCTCTGTCCTCAATCTACTGTTACTCCTCTAAGGTCAAACTGTCTGGTTTAAGAAGATATGTTAAGGAGGCATCTCTGTCATATTTCCCTTTAGGTCAGGAATGATGTGGATTTGAGAACAATACAGAAGAAGCTTGTTTGAACGACAGAGGTCTGAGAGAAAAGGCTGTATTTCAAACTGCTAAAACTTTTTATTTAAAGCTACCTGGATCAAACCGAGAAAGTCTGAGGTAGTTGAATAAAATCTCATCAGCCCTGGGAGGAACATTTGAATGTGATTGAAAAAACCTCCAACAGTTAAAGACTTAAATGATGATGACTGTCCAAGATTTTCTTGATCAACTCAAATGACAGTCATCATTTGCATAATAATTTGGAACACAGTGTAGTGCCACAATCATCCAACATTTATCACAGCACCATTGATTTGGTAGCATGTCATAATGGTTGCTTAAATATTGTGTTTCCTATGGTTAATTCTCCTGCGAGCAGCAGAGGGCGCTCCAAGCAAGTTGCTTTAGGCAAGACACTGAAGGGGAATAAAAGGGACTTTTTTAATTGGCTACATTTTTCTACAACCAAAATATCAGTAATTGAGCCAGGTTTAAATATTTTACTTAAATTTAATTTAGATTTAATTTTGTGATATACAGTATATAGTTTTTAGTATATAATCTTTACATTTTGGCTTATTTCTTTGGTTTCACAGATCAATAAATCAGGCAGAAAAAGCTGTCGGAGCTTCGAAAGTGGAGATGCTGTTGCAAAACCATGTGCCTCACGGGGATCACAAATAAACATAAACATTGTTAAATGAATAGGCCACCGTTTTTACATACTGAGATATGTTCTTACCTCACTTTAGCCGGGTTAATATCTCCCCGTCTGGTCTTTGTCCGTGCGCTCTGCCAGGCAAACGGAGCACATACGCAGCCTCTCCCACATGTCACATAGCTCCAAAAAAGCTCACGATAGAAGCTACCAAGCTCTTCCACGTGTTCCCTATTTAAATAAAGTTACGTGATGTGTTTTCATGCGAAGTATATTTACACAGAAATGTAGCATGTCGATTTTATAAGCAGATAAAAAGTGACTTGTACAGAGCCTTTTACAACAATCAGAAAATATATTTTGGGAAAGTGCTGCGCATTCCTACCTCATGGTCGAGCTCCTGAGTCCTGTGTCGTCGTCCGGGGTGAGTTGGAAATCTGTGAAACATTACTACACTATATACTTTCTGCTTGTTATCACAGCCCGGCACGATGCACGTAAAAGGCATTGTTCACAAGTTATCAACGCTTCTTCAACTGTTCTCTGCTGCTCTACAAGTCACGCAGCTTATATTGACGGAAGTGAGCGGGGAAGTCTTTAGGAGTTACTACGCGGACGCTGTGCTCCTCGTATCATTACGTCTCACAATATAGTACCACTTTTTATCTGATTATAAAATCGACATGCTACATTTCTGTGTAAATATACTTCGCATGAAAACACTTCACGTAACTTTATTTAAATAGGGAACACGTGGAAGAGCTTGGTAGCTTCTATCGTGAGCTTTTTTGGAGCTATATGACATGTGGGAGAGGCTGCGTATGTGCTCCGTTTGCCTGACAGAGCGCACGGACAAAGACCAGACGGGGATATATTAACTCGGCTAAGGTTAGGTAAGAACATATCTCAGTATGTAAAAACGGTGGCCTATTCCTTTAAGGGAGAAACTAAAGAAACAACATCAAGTGCCTTTAATATGAATGTAATGCTTGACATGTCAAACACACAATAATCCAACGAGAGCTCGCTAACCATGATTTGCTCTTGTGTGTCAGATCACAGGGGAAGACGCCCCCTACAGGACATGCTCAGAGGCCAAGATGGCAGCGGCAGATTACCAACGGGCCCTGCGTCGCTTCAGGGCGGGGCTGAAGGAGGCGGGGTTTAAGGAGGCGGGGTTTACGGAGGCGGGGTTTAAGGAGGATAACAACCTATTTTGACTGTGATTGGTTATTGCTCTGTCTGACCGGTGCAGAGGTTCAGACTGGAGTCATTAACCTGAAACTAACGCTGTTATAAAGCCGCTGACCGGACACTCACACGCTTCACTTCATATAAACAGTTTGTGTAACTTACATTCACTCCAACATGATGTCTGTGCTGCAGGAGACACGTTACCTGCACCAACCCATTGAATATTTCTTTCTACGTTCTTAGAGATGAGAACGAGGAAAACAAAGTGGGGTTCGGGACTGCTCAGGTGGTTGCACAGTGTGGAGATTGTGAGATGATCAAGACACATTTTTTGAAGCTAATAACATTGGATTTGAAGTTTTTTTCTTTTTTAAATTGGAAACAGTGTACTGCGATAAAATGAACCCTTGTGTCATCCTGTGCACATTTTTCCTCAGAGCCCTTGGTCATGAGGGGAACGCAAGGATGAATCCTTGGCCCTTTGTTGTTTCCCTTGTAGGAGGTCACTAAATTGTTTACGCCTGAAAGCAGTGCTACCGGAATCAAACCGTGAAAGTTCAAATCTTCACTTTCACATTCTTTAACACACATCTATGTTTTATACTTGATTTTGTGCTTGTTCTTTTTCAACTGTTCCTGTCAATTAAACTGTATATGTGTGTACAGCACCTTGGCCAACTGACTGTACAGCTTAGAGAGAGCTTTATAAATAAAGTTGATATAGTATGGTGCATTTTGGATTTTTTAGATTGAATTCTCGACTCAAACCTGCTTTCACTCCGCCTCCACCAGGAACGAGAGGAAAATGAGACACTGGCCGTCTCTGTCCCTTTCAGATAAACAATAAACCAAAGGGACTTTGGGGAAGTGTGAGTTTGGTTTCTGATCTATGTCCAAAAGTGTAAGACAGAATCAGACAGTTGAAAACCGAACTATGAACTATAGCTAATTATTCTTTTCTACTTTAAAGGAATAGTTCAGTTTTTCCATGCTGAGATATGTTCTTACCTGAGCTTAGACGCGTTGATACGTACCTGTCTGGTCTTTGCGCATGCCCGTGGAAGAGCGTGGTTGCCTCTAACTTCACCCCGTTTGGAGCTATAGGAATATACTGGGAGAGGCCAATGCTAAAAACATCTTTGGTCTTTTTGCATGATTGACGGCACACAGTTCTTACATACCGAGATATGTTCTTACCTAAGGTGAGACGAGTTGATACGTACCTGTCTGGTCTTTGCGCATGCCCGTGGAAGAGCGTGGTTGCTTCTAACTTCACCCTGTTTGGAGCTATAGGAATACATTGGGAGAGGCCAAATGCTAACAACATCTTGTGTAGTTTTGCGCGACTGAGGCACGCACAAAGACCAGACAGGTACGCATCAACTCGTCTAAGCTCAGGCAAGAACATATCTCAGTATGGAAAACTGGTGAACTATTCCTTTAAGGAGGCTGCCTACACCTTTGTGTTAAGGCCAAGAAAAATACAGTAAAAAAGTAGAATCCACCCAACATTCACAACATATATTTTTTATTCTTTAACAATGAAAAATGGACAGACGCCAGAATAAACATTTTAATTGTGCTTTATTGTTTCATTTTGAGTGGATGGAGATTACAAATAAAATATACTTGTAAGTGTTCACATCGATTCACTCAAAGGTTTGCAACATTGGAGTGACTCCCATTGAAAAATCAAATAAGCAAAAAACTAGAGGTCAAATACACAAACCAATAACATTTTCATATCAAAGGCTAGTCGTCTGTGGGGAAAGTACAGCACAGCGGTGTAGCAGTTAGAACCACTGCCTCACAGCAAGACGGTGCCCAGTACCATTAGTTTTGAATGATAATGGTTAAAAAACATGAAAACGTTTTGTTTTAAGTTTGCATAAGCCTACTTTGAATAAAATAGCTTTACGTCATGAGTTAGCGTAAAAACTTTCCAGACGCAGCAGTCGTTACTGAGCTCACTCTCACTGTGGAAGTGTCCAAGCTCTACAAGAAGGATGTTTTCTTTACTACAACATTACTCAACATGTGCAGCACATGATACACGCTAACCACACGTCTCCAGTCAGTGGACTTAAGGGCAGTTTGAAAAGCTTTTATTGGAACACTTTATAATAAACACTATTAAGCATTTGTAAATACTTCATTTAATCATTACAACAGACATTTCTGAACACGAAAAGAGTGACCATGAATATGTTTTCGACAAACCTTCCTCCCATGTTACCATGTTGTTCCCGTAACAAAAACATACTGGAGTTGTGCTTTCAGTCCCTCTCGCATATTTGAGTGATCTTTGAATCATCTCTTAAAACAATGAACCCTTGTGATGACTAAAAACAGTATAAACCTGGAAAGTTGGGTTTAAAAGGCCAGAAAATACATCACATTGATCAAGATGTGTTTAAAGGGATCGCAAAAATGATGTGGAAACCTTTGTGGATGCTCAGGGGTATTTACCAAATGCTAAAAAGTGAGTGATTATTATGCAACAACTTGATTCTTCCTTTGGCTCACTGAATATTCTCCAGCTCTGAACCGACTTTCTGCACAAATCATGAACTAAAAGAACATTTTATACAAACAACTTTAAAGCAGTAACTGTGTTCAAATACAACTGCAGAGAGTCAAACCTTTGACCTCCTCGGACTGTGCTAACTGGACTCAGAACAGGAATACCTTTTTACCCCAGTGAGCTACTTTGATGACACACAGTTCCCACCAAACGTTTCTCTCCAGGTTTGTAGCTACACTGCTAATGGAGCGACACGCACAGCAGGCGTTGAGGAGGCCATGGGACTTTGCAGATACAAACGTTTGATGGGAGTTCAGTGTCACGGACTCGCACACTCATGTATCAGACCGTTCTGAATGCGCTCTTACACGGGCCTTTACGGTAGCGGTCATTTGTGCGAGTAGGAAGTTTACAACACTGGCACACGGTAAGAAACAGCTGCTTCTACAGCGCTAACACAGAGCCACTGGGAAAACACACGAACTGCTCACATGAAACACAGAGCCTCGACAAACTGTTAGCATTATGTAGCCGATAGCTCCTCCTCAGCAGCACATGTCGGCGGTGCTCCATGAAAACCCCATCAGGAGAACACGTGTGGGGCCTGTGAGTGTAGACACACAAGAGTTACAGACACCTCTAACTATGTAAGTAAGATTCTGCTCTGATCGCTGGTCCTGAAGCACTTCTACAGCAGAGCCCTCCTCTGGAAGTCCTTCTGCTCTGCTTTCTTACAGTAAAGTGCAGTTCTTACAAAGGGACGTTCACTTCTCTCCACGGCGCTGCGTTGGTGGCCCGCCTCGGCAGTGGGACACTTTAGCCCCGGGCCGCCGCTCCGAGCTCAGTCACTTGTCCTGCAGCAGCGCGGGGATGTTGATGCTCCAGCCGATGGCCTGCCGGTCGAAGCCGCACGTGAACAGGTTACAGGGGGCGCTGTCCTCGCACCACGCGGAGCAGCACACCATGCGCCGGTGCCCCTGCAAACAGACGGATGGAGAGGATCGCATGTTACAGCGAGCTGCTGGAGTCGCCCCGGGTCGTCATTGAAAAAACTGTAGTTAGACTTTTTAATACTTGTTAAGGGTCTTAATTTGACACATTTTTAAATGTATCTTTTGAAGACCCAGCAGACACCCTGTTCAGCACTCAGGCTGCGCTGTTTTGGGGATTTAGCTTTAGAGTGCCAACAATCCAGACCATTTTTCATGATGTTTGTAGCACCACAGCCTATTCTGTGTTATAGCTATGGACACATGCTACGGCTCGTTTTAAAGACGAGAATCTAAACTCTCTGTAGGTGAAAACAGTTCTTGAGAAATCCTAAGCTAAACAGAGGCTAGTTTGGATCAAAATGACATTTTTTTTCTAGATTCCGAGATAATTAGTGTTTTATCAAACACTCTCCTTTCTGATTAACTCCTCCCTCCTTCTCTCTCCTTCTCTCTGATGACATCATGCATATTGATGAGGCTGCACTGCTTTGACAGTCAATAGAGGCTAATAACAGTCGAGTCAGACCAGTAGAGGGCAGCACTACAATTTCAATGACTTGGACCAGACACTGTCACACAGATACACTACTTTGGATAATACTTTTTATAACATGAATAAGATTAATTTGTGGTTGATTTATTCCTTTTGAATAGGGCTGAACGATTTTGCCACAAATCAATATTGCGATTTTTTTCAGTCAATATTGCGATTTCGATTTTATTGCGATTTTCCACAAATAACTTTTTGTTGCAATACAATTAAATATTTGCAACTGATTTAATAAAGTATTACTCACTCTTAAGTCCTTCATAATCACATGGAATATAATTCCAAATAGTCCACATAGTCATTTAGCCACATCATTTCCAATAAGCTTATATTGATTTTTTTTTTTTTTGTAAATAGCCTAAATAATTTCTTGCTATTTGCTCTTGTGTATTAGTCAGTGGATGTGAGAAAAGTTCTTATCTTTATCCAAAACATTCCCAAACATAAGCCTCCAAACATGAGCTGCAAAGGACTCAGCCCAGGCTCAGCTTCATCTGTGTGGAGGCAGGGACGTGTGAATCCGGAGGAAAGTTTCTGTGATCAGTGTGTAGCGCTGCAGCTAACGCAATGCTAACGGAGGAAACGGCAATAGTCCTGAGCGGTGGCTGCTTTATATGCGCTGATATTTTCACAGTACACCCACGATCTACCGCGCACCTTAAGTAGACGGAGAAGTAAACAAAAGCGCGCGGTGGTGCACGCGGCGGAGCGCAGAGCGGACGTCGGTGGCGTCTCTCGTCGCTACATTCACTTTTATGGACCGCGGCCATCAGCTGCATCAGCAATAGTCCTTCGCGGTGGTTGCATTATACACGCTGATATTTTCACAGTACATGCACAATCTACGCGCACCTTACGTAGACGGAGAAGTAAACAAAAGCACGCGGTGGAGCGCAGAGCGGACGTCGATGGCGTCTCTCGCTGCTACAGTCACTTCTATGGGCAGCGGCCAATAGCTGCATGGGCCAAAATCGCGTGCCTCTGCGATTTCGAAATCGCGTTGTGTAATATCGCGATAAAATCGCAAATGCGATTAATCGTTCAGCCCTACTTTTGAACCAGGATGGTGGTTCGTATTTCAATGTAAATTATGCAATTGACAGATCATTTCAGTAAGTCAGGGATCATTTATTCTTATTCACTCATTATATGTTTTGCACGTGAAAACCATTGTAAATCCTGAATATGTCGTAGGTGGTATCAGTATCGGTATCGGCGTATCGTGAGATTATTGCTATCGTGAGCCAAATATCAATCGAATCGTGAGGTACCTTGAGCTTCCCAAACCTATTTTGAAGATGATATTTTACACACATCAGAGATCTAATGCCTAAAGTATGTTATAATGTGAGAAAGAAAATGCTGAACACCCAGGTCACATAATCAAGACTAGCATTTGTAGGAAGTGGTGCTTTACTTTGGGCTAACAATGCCCTGCTCAGCCAAAGAAACTGGCCAGCCCCTGGTGTTATTGGGACCACTAACAAAGATGGCTCAGGTGTAGTTTGTGTTGTACAGGCTTCTCTCTTCACAGCAGCACAGTTACCGGCCTCTGAAAACACTCTGTTGAACTGACCTGTCTGTTGGTGCGCGGGAGCCGAGCCAGCCGCACTCCGGACATGTCGAACAGCCGCACCTGCCGGTTATCGTGAGGGAGAGCGATGATCTTCTGGTTCATCGACACGCTGATCCTGGTCAATCAAAGTCAACAGGATTAGTCAAAGCCACTTTTGAAAAGTGCTGAAAGTATCAAGGGAGGACATATTGTTTCATTGTATGTGATTGGAACGACCACATAACAGATAGCTTCCCAACTCTTCAGGATTACAGCAAGAAACACAGCCTAAATATGAAGCGACTTTCCCTTTACAGGACAAGTGAATGTTCTAATGTGTCAATTGTGGTAAACTGTGAAATGTTAAATGACATGAAAATGACTTGCATACTGTTCCTGCTTAAAATGAGTAGTTGTTTCATTTTATTGTGGACACAAGCAAAAGCTTTCCCAATGTTAGCCTTATCCGCGCAAAGTCAAAATGACTCAGAGAATCAGCAGCATCTTGATTGCTCTCTTGCTTTTGTTTTACCCTCTTGCTTCTTTTTTTTTGGTCCGTACCTATTTGACCTTTTTCCTTTTCGGGCACCCATCGCGGAGACACGCCGTCTTTTGCGTACAAGTATACATATTATTTATGCCAGTAAATAATCTGTGATTGCAGGATAAATACATGATTGCTCAACAGAATCATGTGTCAAAGTCTCAAAGGAGGACGACTTATTCAGATCTGCTCCTCAATATGAAGGCTCATATGACAGAGAGTTTTGGGTTCATGTTGTAACCTCTGCTGGTCAGGCCCTAAACGTAGAGCTGTTTGGTTTCACTGAGTAGGTGCAGGTTTAGCTTTAGTGCTGACACTTGGATCTCTCTACAGCTGTGGCTGCTTCAAACCATCTCACTGTTAACACTCATTATTCTGATCCGTTTATGCTTTCTGACAGAATAGTCACAGGGGGACCGGATTAACCATACCCTGGTCACGTGACTCACACCGCGAGTCTGAGTTCCTCACCATCATCATCGCCCAAAAAAAAAAATGCCTTTAATTAAACGAAATGTAACCAGAAAAGGGAGTAATAACATACCAGAACAAGTGTCCAAAGTCTCCAAAAGATGAGCCACAGGTGAAAATACAGCTCTACGAGATACAGCTCCACATGCACATGAGCTGATGAGCAGTTTAGTCTGGGCCTATTCAACAGGCGTGAGGGCAAACCAGTTCATCTGACCCGCGTCTCATTTTTCATTCAAAATTATATTTTTTGCCATTATCCACACCACGGTGCTGTGTTTATGCGGCTCCGCTACCGTCACCTCAGAGCGGCTGAAATGTAAACATGGCTCTGTAAACCGGTGAGAAACGGCTAAACTAAGAAGACAAGAGGCTGATCGTTGGACAGACTGGCAGATTTGACCAAACCAAAGCACAAGGACACTCGTTTAGGACTTTTTCACAGATGATCATGGAGGAGCAGGACTCTTCACGGTCCTCGGCAGGTGGACAGCGTGTTTTCCTTCTTCACCAGTACAAAGGCCTGACCAGTAACGTTAAGGTAAGGACATCTTTATGGATGTGTTTACAAAGCGGGTGATGAAGCTGATCGCGTGAGTTTGGGGAAACTGCACCGGGCTGGCACGCGTGTTCAACCGGCCGACACGCGTGTTCAACCGGCCGACACGCGTGTTAAACCTGTTGTCTGGACTCTAACTTAGCCAAATACTATCAGAACAATTCATTTGACAAGTAAATGTTTGCTTCCTTTCTGAAGATACAAGCGCAGAGATGTTTGTTTGCGATGGTCGGAGTGAAGAGGCTGAAGCTGAATAAATGATCACGCGAACATGAGCTTGAAATGTGTCCCCCCCACCTTCGAAACGCTTCTGACGTCGATGAGCGGCAAATCGCGAATCTGCAGGAATTTGTTGATTACCGCCCGCTGTAAGGAAAAATCCAAACCGGCACAGCCCTAGTGACTGCTGCAGAGATGATGATGATGTTTGGGAAACACACGTTCCTTCATTCAGACCTGTTGACTGCAGAGTCCGTGCGGATGGTTGCCATGGGAGACCTCATGTTCTTTAGGTCCCACACTTTTACGGTTCGATCGTCGCTGCCGGAAACCACGTTGTCTCCCACCGTGAAGACCGCCGACGTCACTGTGCTGCGGAGGCACAGTGGACAAAGACTCTGCATTAGCTTCTTTCTTACATTATTAGTCGTTGTTATGTTAATGGATTTTATTACATTAAACAAAAATCATAGAAAACTCTCCTATAAAAGACTAAACAGGACCAGAACAGGGCTACAATAGAACTAGATAAAGGAGATGTGCTTTTGTTTTCAGCCGTGTCAGATGTTGTATGTATATGGACAGTGTGTGATGGAACACTGGGAGAACAATCATTTGGCGGCAGATTTAGAGTGCAGCCTGTTTCTCATCATCACATTGTGTCTCGTGACATACTCAGTGTGCCCCTGGAAGACGTTGACTGAGTGGATGGAGGGGTCTCTGAAGTCCCACAGCCTGAAGGTGGTGTCCCGGGACGAGGTGACCACCAGGCGCTGGGTGGGGTGGGTGCAGCAGTGGCTCAGCTCCTGGTCGTGGCCTTCCCGCGGGCGACACACAGGGACAAACCGTTACAATAGGGAATACAGAGGCCCAAAGCGCTTTACAGTGAGGAACCAGTCACCCACTCACTCTCTCATTCAGACACCAGTGTTCACAGACACTGGAGGCAAGGTGGGTGAAGTGTCTTGCCTAAGGACACAACAACAGCTCCATCGTTTACTACGGCCAGAGTATCGATGTATTTCAACACTTTAAGCATAATGAATAGGTAAAAAACACAGTTTTAAATCAAATGTTTAGCAGTCTCAGAGAGATTTTCCAGATTAAATAAAGGTCAAATAAAAAAATAAGTTAAATATTATTAGTATAGCTCCAGTCCTCAAGGCTGGTACTGAAGAAAAACATGTGTGGGTTATATATTACTCTAAACTGTCTAGAATCGTAAAACGGAAACAAAGCTGTCAATGACACCAAACGTGCTCTTCATGCTCTTTGTAAAAGATGAAACAAATCTTCATTGTCGATGCACCTGAAACAGAGCTGTGAGACCCCCGGGGCCGACTGCAGAAGGGCCTCGTGTATTTAAACCTCAGGCTCCAAAATCCACTCTGGGGTTTGAAGTAGTCATGGAGACGAGGGGGTGATGTAAGCTATTTAAGGTGTTTGTAAAACACCTGTGATGAAAGTGAGACTTTTCATTCTTTCTGGGGTGAAATGTGAAGCTGTAAAGATTATTTTGTAATCGATGAATGTATCGATTACAAAACAATGTATCACATTATAGCTTAAGTGGCGCTGTTTGAGGATGTGTGGATGGAGTAAACTAAAGGGAAATGTTTTTTGAAGGCTCTATTCATGAAATGTACAATGTACAAAACACTACAGACCCTAAATATAAAATCAAAGTTGGCTTTCATCAAAAATACTACATTTCACATGCTCCATTTTAGTCTGTGTGAACCAGAAAACGATTACTAAAATAGTTGTCGACTATTTCAATAATGGATTAGTCGTCAATTAATTGATGAATGGTTTCAGCCCTAGTAAAGATGCAGAATGATGTAGCATAGGGCTTTCTACTGACACAGATAACAGTTGTCCTACCAGTGAGGGAGTGCACGAGTTCGGAGGTCTCCACGTCGTACAGATTGGCTGCTCGGTCCCAGGACGCGGTCACGACCTGCCGCCCTCCCACCAGCCAGTCCGCCGCAATGACCACGCCCTGGTGACTGCGCAGCGTGGAGATGGGCACCCGCACACACGGGCAGTCGGTCGGCCCCTCCGCCTCGCCGTCCGCCTCGTCTTTGTCCGAGAAATCTGCGTCCTCCTCACAGGACGTCTGCTGGAGAGCACACAGGGCACCGGACACATGAACAACACATGAACAACACATGAACAACACATGAACAACACATGAACAACACACGAACAACACACGAACAACACACGAACAACACACGAACAACACACGAACAACACACGAACAACACACGAACAACACACGAACAACACACGAACAACACACGAACAACACACGAACAACACACGAACAACACATGAACAACACACGAACAACACATGAACAACACATGAACAACACACGAACAACACACGGGGCGCAACCTTGTGTTTCTAAACGCAGGCTGTAGACAGGACGGGGCGCAATCTTTCAGCTTCAGACCAGGCGCAGTTATTGGGCTGGACAGACACCCAGGGCGAGGGGTGGGTGGGTGTGAAGGGGAACATGTGCTTTTGTTTGGATCATGTTTCTGCGGCGTGGACACCCCCGCACTCCTTGATAGAAGTGCAGTGCGGGACCATTGCTATCATTTTCTTTCTCTCGGGACACGAACAGTTTCTAACTCGCAGCGAGATAAAAGAACTTTGTAGTTTGTCAGAAGTACATGAAGGAAAATATGCGGCTGCAAAGGGGAAGCAGCACTCTTAGTACTGGCGGAAACACATCGCGCCTCAGTCGATCTTTTTTTTGTAAGTGACGGCCCTGGTCACAGCACAATTATGTGGTGCAACTGTTGCACAAGATTGTGACTGGTGGTGCGTACAGTGGGAGGAAACAGCGAGAACACTGTTTGGACTTCTCACATTTCTGCCTAAACTGGTCATAAAATGTGGTCTGATCTTTATCAAATCACAAGAGCTATTAAACGGTGTCTGCCTGAACTAATGCCACCCAAACATTTACATTTGATCATATTTCTATTGGCCATAACATGTAAACCTTCACAGGACAGGGAGGAATAAGTAAGTACACCCCCTGAATCTCACTGAACTGCAGTTTTGTAAAGAGGAATGATCCAAGATTCATCCTCGTTGTGAGTGTCTGATCTGCAACTACAGAAAAGCAGTTATTGCTGCAAAAGAAGGATCAGCAGATATTAAATACAGGGGTTCACTTACTTAATCCATGTTGTGAATGTCTCAGGTTTTTCTGCTAAATATTTTTGCAGATTTGTACACAAGTCCCTTGATCTTTCTGAGGCCCCTGCTGCTGAGTGTGGATTCATCTCTTCTTCGCCTAGAAAAAGTGATGCCATCCCCAGCTCCTCTCACTCCGCTGCACTCCCCTAACTGCACTCCCCTCAGGTGTTCATGTGTAAAACACCAGTGTACCAAGGGGTTTGTGACGGTGCATATAGGAGAATATGAATGTTTAATGTATCTGTGAGTACCGGGAAACACCCCCAGGTGTTCATAAAAGGCGCCACTGTCAGCAGCATGTGCCTCTCCACATACTGTTATTCATTCTACATCATGAATGGGCCATTTATGACCTAATTATACATTTTTTATGGTGTATACTTCGGAAACAAGCGTTTTGCTCCTAAAACATAAATCAGACTCTTACACTCAAACAGTTACTCAGTTTTTGACTTTTACTTCAGTGATTATTTGGGTTAGTACTTGTTAACTCCACTAGAGTAAATATAATTGTCTGGCCCCAAACACACTCACTTTTATTTGAGTAACATGGCTCTGTGCTTTTTTGATTTGGTAAGTGAAGCCCTGGTTTGTAAGTGTCCTTCAGCAGGAGCACAGGGCTGAGTCTTACCGTGGTGTCGCTGAGTGGCTGGGGCGTCGGCAGCTGCACCATGAACCTCCAGATGTGAGCTGTCTGGTCTCCTGACGCTGAAACACAACAACAGCTGATGTCACCAAGCACATCCACACACGCACGTTCCATTGATGGGTGAGCACATTACCAGGCTCTAGCGTCAATCTGATTATTATTATCATCCACATTCTTACTTAGCTGCTTATTATTATTATCATCCACATTCTTACTTAGCTGCTTATTATTATTATCATCCACATTCTTGCTTAGCTGCTTATTATTATTATCATCCACATTCTTACTTAGCTGCTTATTATTATTATCATCCACAGTCTTACTTAGCTGCAGTAGCTCAGCCTCACTTTGCCAAAGAGACACTTTGATCCTCGTGCTGATTATCAGTTTGTTCAAACAGTATCTGAGTTGAAAGCGTTACCTGTGAGGGCAATCTGCTCAGTGGGGTGGAACTTGATGGAGTTGACTGTAGGGAGGCAGGAGAAGACAGTTACATTTGTGAAGCCGAGTTTAGAGCTGTAGGCAGAAGCAGCACAGACCTGACCCCTGGTGACCCAGGTACTTGAGCAGGCTCTTCCCAGTCTCGATGCTCCACAGCAGGGCAGTGTGGTCTGTGGACCAGACAAACATCTCACACATCACAGCTTCTATTATGTGTCATAGAAAGGGACTAATCTCCAGGAATCTACTTTTAACTCCTGTAGCCGATTTTTACCATTTTCAAATTAAAAAAGGGCAGAAGTTTAAAATATCAACAATCAAACTCAGGACCTTCTTGCTTTGAAGCACGAGTGCTAACCACTGCACCACTGTGCAGCCCAGTTAGTTAACTAATAGTAAACAGGCCAGTTGTGTTTAGCGTCAGTACTTCTTATGGGTTTACGAAAACAAGCTGCAGAGTGTGAAGCGTATTCATAGTGTTTGCCAGGACATTATTTCATCTCACTCTACTACAAATAAAAATTGTGTGCATGGCCTTGTGGTAAATGGTTTTACCAGCACATTCATTGAAGAATAGAAAAGAAAATATTTGATTAGCACACCCGTGTCAAACATCAGCCGTGAGTGCGTTACCAAAAAAAAAAGTAAGTCTCTGGCCCATTCCTGTGTAAAGTTATGGATTTTTAAAGAAATAACCAGAATGCTCACTTCAGCCACTAGGGGGCAACTTAAATTTTCCACACGTGTCCAGCAGAGGGCACTGACATCTATTATAGAAAACGCTATTTCAATGGCCGCCGCCTGGGCGCCGCCATGTTTATTTCCCATACCGACTTTGAAGCTAAGCAGGGAAGTGCCTGGTTAGGACTGGGATGGGAGACTGTTCCTCGGATGCTAAGCAGGGAAGGGCCTGGTTAGGACTGGGATGGGAGACCGTTTGGGAACACCAGGAAGCCTGGCGACAGTACTGAGTGTGTGCGTGGTTGGTGGTGCTGCTGTCCGAGGACAACCCGCTGTCACAACAACGCGAGTGCACGAGATCTGACTGCCGAGCGTGTGCGCGCATCCAAACAGGGCGATGCGCGTGTGTGTGTGTTCGTGCGTGTGTGTATGTATGTGTGTGCGCGCATCCAAACAGGGAGATGTGTGCGTGTGTGGGCGTGTGTGTATGTGTGTGCGTGCGTGCCCAAAACCTGCTCAAACACGAGCCTCTAATCAAACGCGCTGCTCCGACTGATTTATCCTCCGTGTGAGTAAAAGCGAAAATGAAACTACAACTTAACGAGCGCATGCACTGCGTAGTTTTTTTTCTTTTTTTTTTTCTTTGCTGCTGTACCATTTGTTTTCTATTTTGCTTTCACGTATTGTGAGCCCAGAGGTACATTTTATTCTAAAGCAGCTTTGAACGCATTGCCAATTTTATTGTAAGGTTATAAATACTGTCTAACAACAATCATTAGGCTATTTCAGTTCAAAACCTACTCATTATTTTTTTTATTGTACACTACCGTGATGGACCAAACCACAAGTCCTGCACCGTGAACCAAACCGTTAAAGCTGAACCCCTAATATTTATCCATAATTATTCCACTGTCTCTTGAATCCTGTTCCCCGAGTTTAGCACATTATTGTCGTACTTTATAAGAAAGGAGCACGGGTGCATCAAACACTCCAATTGCAGTTTGTTTGAAATTGTTTTTTGCCTTCATTCTTTTACTCATTTGTAGTGGCCATAGTTTTTGGAATGGGTTGGGAACCACTGGTCTACAGCTGAACTGTGTGACGGGTTGGACATTTCTTTGTAATCACTCACAATCTCAGAATATCAAATGTGGAGACTAGCGAGGCCCGGCCGAAGGCCGGGTCTCAGCTAGTAATAAGAGATCAGGATATACACAGCATATCATAGCCATGTGGTAAATAGTCAGTCTGCCCCAGGGCAGCTGTGGCTACAATAGTAACTTACTGCCATCAGGTGTGGAGTGAATGAATGATGACTGCAGCACTTTGACAATTTATAATATATGCGGCCCGCGTGGCCCACGACCTGTTTTTCCCACATTAAAGGTAAGAGCGACTAAACGGGCTTATAAATCAACAAGACTTCATAGTGAACCTCTAAACCGTCGACTGGACTGAGCTGATGACATTTTGCTTCTTTCCACAGACCAGTCTGTCAGTTCTTTACAGTATCACTCACTTTTTTTTCCCTTAAGAAAAATAAATAAAAATCTAAGAAGTTTATATTTAATGCCAGTTTGAATCTGCTTTACTGCTTTACAATTACAATCTAAACTGTGGTGCACAGGTTTGCTGATGTAACAAAGGATGATTCTGCTCATCACTGATGGATTTTCAGTTTTAGTCATCCTGAAAAGACATCCTACTGACAGTGGGTGTGCGTACCTGCGGAGGCGGTTCCCATGACAACGGGCTGTGTCTTTGTGATGCTGACGTCCCAGATGCCATCTCTGTGCCCCACAAACTCCCGCAGCAGCTGGCAGTCGGCGCGAGACGTGGTGGCCTTGAAACTGGACACAATCTGAGCCACAGCACAAGCACACAGTCAGAGTCAGAGGTTCTACTCCAGCCTTCGCTCCATGTGCATAAAAACAACAAAGGCAAACAGAAAGATGCTGATCCCATCGGTCAAGTGGTTTTGGTCCTCGGGGACACGCCGGACACCAGTATTGGTAACGATCAACCTGACTGGTGCTTACATGAGTACAAGTGTTCCATAGGAATGAGGTGGAGAAAAGGATTCAACAAGTGTGCACTGTCCCGAGTCAAACACAGAAACAGGAGCACACTGTCCCGAGTCAAACACAGAGACAGGAGCACACTGTCCCGAGTCAGACACAGAGACAGGAGCACACTGTCCCGAGTCTAACACAGAGACAGGAGCGCACTGTCCCGAGTTAAACACAGAGACAGGAGCACACTGTCCCGAGTCAAACACAGAGACAAGAGCACACTGTCCCGAGTCTAACACAGAGACAGGAGCACACTGTCCCGAGTCTAACACAGAGACAGGAGCGCACTGTCCCGAGTCTAACACAGAGACAGGAGCACACTGTCCCGGGTCTAACACAGAGACAGGAGCGCACTGTCCTGAGTCTAACACAGAGACAGGAGCACACTGTCCCGAGTCTAACACAGAGACAGGAGCACACTGTCCCGAGTCAAACACAGAGACAAGAGCGCACTGTCCCGAGTCTAACACAGAGACAGGAGCGCACTGTCCCGAGTCTAACACAGAGACAGGAGCACACTGTCCCGAGTCTAACACAGAGACAGGAGCACACTGTCCCGAGTCAAACACAGAGACAAGAGCGCACTGTCCCGAGTCTAACACAGAGACAGGAGCACACTGTCCCGAGTCTAACACAGAGACAGGAGCACACTGTCCCGAGTCTAACACAGAGACAGGAGCGCACTGTCCCGAGTCTAACACAGAGACAGGAGCACACTGTCCCGGGTCTAACACAGAGACAGGAGCGCACTGTCCTGAGTCAAACACAGAGACAGGAGCACACTGTCCCGAGTCTAACACAGAGACAAGAGCGCACTGTCCCGAGTCTAACACAGAGACAGGAGCGCACTGTCCCGAGTCAAACACAGAGACAGGAGCGCACTGTCCCGAGTCAAACACAGAGACAGGAGCACACTGTCCCGAGTCAAACACAGAGACAGGAGCACACTGTCCCGAGTCAAACACAGAGACAGGAGCGCACTGTCCCGAGTCAAACACAGAGACAGGAGCACACTGTACCGGGTCTAACACAGAGACAGGAGCACACTGTCCCGAGTCTAACACAGAGACAGGAGCACACTGTCCCGAGTCTAACACAGAGACAGGAGCACACTGTCCCGAGTCAAACACAGAGACAGGAGCACACTGTCCCGAGTCTAACACAGAGACAGGAGCACACTGTCCCGAGTCTAACACAGAGACAGGAGCACACTGTCCCGGGTCTAACACAGAGACAGGAGCACACTGTCCCGAGTCTAACACAGAGACAGGAGCACACTGTCCTGAGTCTAACACGGAGACAGGAGCGCACTGTCCCGAGTCAAACACAGAGACAGGAGCACACTGTCCCGAGTCAAACACAGAGACAGGAGCACACTGTCCCGAGTCTAACACAGAGACAGGAGCACACTGTCCCGAGTCTAACACAGAGACAGGAGCACACTGTCCCGGGTCTAACACAGAGACAGGAGCACACTGTCCCGGGTCTAACACAGAGACAGGAGCACACTGTCCCGAGTCTAACACAGAGACAGGAGCACACTGTCCCGAGTCAAACACAGAGACAGGAGCACACTGTCCCGAGTCAAACACAGAGACAGGAGCACACTGTCCCGAGTCAAACACAGAGACAGGAGCGCACTGTCCCGAGTCAGACACAGAGACAGGAGCGCACTGTCCCGAGTCTAACACAGAGACAGGAGCACACTGTCCCGGGTCTAACACAGAGACAGGAGCACACTGTCCCGGGTCTAACACAGAGACAGGAGCGCACTGTCCCGAGTCTAACACAGAGACAGGAGCACACTGTCCCGGGTCTAACACAGAGACAGGAGCGCACTGTCCCGAGTCTAACACAGAGACAGGAGCGCACTGTCCCGGGTCTAACACAGAGACAGGAGCGCACTGTCCTGAGTCTAACACAGAGACAGGAGCACACTGTCCCGAGTCAAACACAGAGACAGGAGCACACTGTCCCGAGTCAAACACAGAGACAGGAGCACACTGTCCCGAGTCAAACACAGAGACAGGAGCACACTGTCCCGAGTCTAACACAGAGACAGGAGCGCACTGTCCCGAGTCAGACACAGAGACAGGAGCACACTGTCCCGGGTCTAACACAGAGACAGGAGCACACTGTCCCGAGTCAGACACAGAGACAGGAGCACACTGTCCCGGGTCTAACACAGAGACAGGAGCGCACTGTCCCGAGTCAAACACAGAGACAGGAGCACACTGTCCCGGGTCTAACACAGAGACAGGAGCACACTGTCCCGAGTCAAACACAGAGACAGGAGCACACTGTCCCGAGTCTAACACAGAGACAGGAGCACACTGTCCCGGGTCTAACACAGAGACAGGAGCGCACTGTCCCGAGTCTAACACAGAGACAGGAGCGCACTGTCCCGGGTCTAACACAGAGACAGGAGCACACTGTCCCGGGTCTAACACAGAGAAAGGAGCACACTGTCCCGAGTCAAACACAGAGACAGGAGCACACTGTCCCGAGTCAAACACAGAGACAGGAGCACACTGTCCCGAGTCAAACACAGAGACAGGAGCACACTGTCCCGAGTCAAACACAGAGACAGGAGCACACTGTCCCGAGTCAAACACAGAGACAGGAGCACACTGTCCCGAGTCAAACACAAAGACAGGAGCACACTGTCCCGGGTCTAACACAGAGACAGGAGCGCACTGTCCCGGGTCTAACACAGAGACAGGAGCACACTGTCCCGGGTCTAACACAGAGACAGGAGCGCACTGTCCCGAGTCAAACACAGAGACAGGAGCACACTGTCCCGAGTCTAACACAGAGACAGGAGCACACTGTCCCGAGTCAAACACAGAGACAGGAGCGCACTGTCCCTAGTCAAACACAGAGACAGGAGCGCACTGTCCCGAGTCAAACACAGAGACAGGAGCGCACTGTCCCGAGTCAAACACAGAGACAGGAGCACACTGTCCCGAGTCTAACACAGAGACAAGAGCGCACTGTCCCGGGTCTAACACAGAGACAGGAGCGCACTGTCCCGAGTCTAACACAGAGACAGGAGCACACTGTCCCGAGTCAAACACAGAGACAGGAGCACACTGTCCCGAGTCTAACACAGAGACAGGAGCGCACTGTCCCGAGTCTAACACAGAGACAGGAGCACACTGTCCCAAGTCAAACACAGAGACAGGAGCGCACTGTCCCGGGTCTAACACAGAGACAGGAGCACACTGTCCCGAGTCAAACACAGAGACAGGAGCACACTGTCCCGAGTCAAACACAGAGACAGGAGCACACTGTCCCGAGTCAAACACAGAGACAGGAGCACACTGTCCCGAGTCTAACACAGAGACAGGAGCACACTGTCCCGAGTCAAAAAGGATGGGTCCTTTAGCACTGAGGGGAGGTGTAAAGCCAGTGTTAATATTGAGATCAGAATAAATTGGGATCAAATGTTTTCAGTTTTCTGTCAGTAATTATTAGTTATTACAAGGGGTTTCAAATATTTATTCACATTTGAATCAAGTAAAGATGATTTACGAAAACCACTACAGTGTTTTCTATTCTACACAGGGGAACTCTTTAGGTTGGGGCGGTCTGGACAGAGGGCTGCCCACTGCTCCTGACAGGGTGCCCCAGCAGAAGAATGGGTCAAATGCCATCTCATTCATTTATTTGTAAAGACACCAGTGTGAAAGTAGTCTAGTGAATTGGCAGATCCAAATGTGAATAAGTCCCACTGGTTGTTCCTGGAGCGTTTACGTTGTAGATGGGGACGATGCAGACGGGACTGATGCTGCTTCTTTTGGGAAAGAATCCACTAAACAAACTGCAGCTGAAACAAGCACAAACCACTGACTTATACTCCGGACAACAGAGACTCATCAGTCACACAATTCAAATGAAAGAAATCAGAGCTCAAAACTGGGCAGGATGGAAAAGCACTGCTCATTTGATATTGTAGATTTGTATTGTGTCTGTCAGAATAAACAACAAAGTAGATTATTTAGTGAACCATTCCAAAATTATGAAAAGAAATTAAATAAATACAAAAGCAAAGAAAAAGTCTGAGATAGTTCAGACATTTCTGTTTCCTTTTGCCCAAAGAGAAGAGTCTCTGAGGGAGGTTTATGTGTAAGTGCTGCTGATGTGCTGGTTACATGGACCAAAGCAGTACAGACTCAAAGTCCAGCAGAACTTCAGTCAGAGCAGAAGAAGCCCCGGCAGCCACTTGGGTTAAGGTCAAACTAAAGCAGCCAATAAGAAGCTCCAAGACCGAAGCTCAGGTCCGAAAAACAACAAGCTGGGACACTGTGTAAATAGAGTTTGTCTGAACATTTTGCAATTATGCAACTGTGACTTTCAACAGGTGGATCTGCGTTGAATGATTGCAGTGAAATGATTCCTCTTTCGTTTGATTATATATTTCTATTGTATGGACTGAAAATGTAATGGTTAAAATTATGAATGATGCCAATGACCTTTTCAGTCTTTGTGTTTTGGGAAACCAATACAAAACAGAACGTAAATGTTATTTTGAACACTGTTTTTTTTTTTATTTCTATTTACACAGAATCTCAACAGAAAACTCTAAACTAGGCCCGCAGTAACCAGTGAAGCCCTGGAAGCGCAACTGAAAAGGCTGTTAAAGATGACACTGCTGTTCAGACCAGGCATTAAAGGAGCTGTACCTACTTTTATGCGAATAGTAGAGTGACATGAGCAATTGCAATTGCACTGATGCTAAAACAATTAGTTTGGTGCCAATATTGTTACCATTGTCAGGTTACTCTGCTCCCTGAAAGCTGTGAAGGGTGAGGCTAAACTCATCCTCGTGAAGAAGGGGGGTGTCAGGAATGTGTTTAAAGAATAGAAGAAGAAGAATAGGGGTCATGTGTAATCATTCTTGAAAAGTGAAAAAAGCTAGGTTCAGGGACTTTAACACACGAAAACATATAATATGAAAGACTGGTCAGGGGCTGCTCGAGGGCTGAGTAACTTTACTTTTTTTGTGTACTTGGATTACGATACTCATTTGAGCAGGTATCCATATGTTACTTTTTCCTCAGACCCGCTCAGAGCAGCTTAGGCCTGAGTATTGTACTATTGCTAGTATGATACAGAAAAAGTTCAGTTCCTATGAGTATTTACAAAAAGATGCCCAAAAGTGGTTCGGAAAGGCTTTAACCTACAGCTGATGCTAGAACAGTGGCCTCGCTGATGGGTGACTTGACTGCCCGGTGTGAACAGAGCGGAGGAGGGGGGCTCTGAAGCGGGACAGGGGCAGCTCATACATGTGGATGAGGAGTTCTCTTGGGGAGGCAGCGGCGTCCTCCCCCGCGCTGTTCTGCTCATGCATAGTGGCACAAAGAGGGGACAAGTCAGTCAAGGTTTACCCAGGAGTCCGTGCCCCACAACTCCCAGCTGGTCACGCTGAAGTTGCGGGCTCCGGTGACGCGCGCCTGGCATGAGTTGGAGCGCGGCTGACAGCGTGGAGGAGCGGCGAGAAACATTCAGGTGAAACCACAATGGACAAGCACAAGGACAAACCAGACAGGCACAGGATACACACAGCACGGGCAAACAGAGAGCAGTGCAGGTACCTTGCTGGTGGAGGCTTTGTAAGTGGTCTTCAGCTTCTGGGAAAGCTGACTTGTGCTGTGACTTGCTGTAAAAGAAAGATTAACATCAGGATGAGTTAAAAAAAATAAAAAAAATAATAATAATATGTTGTGCTATTTGTTTGCAGCATTTTGAGACTTGGCTGTGATTGGATAAAACGAGGTGCACTTGTTTCAATCATAGGGCTTTTCCACCAGGGTTCTGGGTCAGAGCTGGGTCAGAGCTGGTGCCGGGTCGCTTGTGTACTAATTTGGTTTTCCACCAGAATGAGAGCTAGCATTAGCCTGGCTATCAAAATATCGCAAGTTATATTTAGTCTGAGGACCACCAATTCATTTTCTCATAGTCCATAGCCGCTTATTGGGCGCTACGAATGTCTATCATGATATCAATGATTCGAGGGCACACAACAGCATGGGTATTCCCAGGCTAAGCTAGCATAGTGCTACACCCCTATTCCCATAGCAATGCTTTGGGAAGTCCACTGTCATGTAAAACAGTGGTTCCCAACCTTTTTTCTCTTGAGTCGTTCAAAGTTCCTGCCAATATTTTTACAAAGCGATCAACTCAACTCAGATTATTCAAGATTTTGTGGAGTCTTGTGTTCAATATGAAGCTAAAATAGTCTCAAATTCAAACCTTTTCCTTAAAAACATAATTAAAATGAACTTTCCTTTGAAAGTAATATTGAAATGCTACTCAGTTTTTCACGTTTTCTAATCTGAGGTCATTCCAAGTACCCCTTACTAAGTGCTCAAGTACCCCCGTACCCCTGGTTGAGAAACACTGATGTAAAACATGGATAGTAACGTCTCACTACTGCCGCTTCTGGCTACACAAATACACAAAAAGAAGTATTTTTATTAATCATAATTTCTTTAAAGACAGGCTTAGTTTTAACTGCTCCCTCTAGTTTTAGCAGTAGCTAAAGAGCACAAAGCAAAAAGAAAAGCACCAGTTCTGAATCTGGAACTGGCCCAGAACCAGCAGCAGCACCGGCTCAGTGGAAAAAGTCCATTCTCTTCCTGAACGATTTCAACTGGAGCCGCTCCTGATTGATATTATTGTGCAAATGTACTTTTCCCTGTTATATCAATCTGCCTCATGTCCAGTTATCCCAAGTACCGAGTCCCAGCTAAAGTTACTTGCCACCACCAAATGTGTAAAGCACAAGTAAGTCAAGCCAGTATTCTTATTTTTCCGTGAGGCTTTCCGCTACAAAAATCACCTCGTGCAACAGCTCACCTTTAGTTTTGAGAGCTCCTTTGGCTAAATCAGAGCCTTCTATCGTTTGCCCGTCTGCCGCCAAACGGTCGTTCAGCGTCTCGATCTCCCTGCGCACTGAAGAGATGGACTAATGCATTAATACGTCTGGGAAGAGATACTGAGATACTACTAAGATTCTGATCATATACATTCAAGGTTCTCTATGTAGAGGCTCTCGAACTCCCTCTCGATTTGGCTGAACAGGTCCAGGAGGTTGGAGCGCATGGACACGGGCAGTTTAGAGTCCTGTTGGAACAAACATGTCAGGGGCTCACTCATAAGAACTACCTAAAGAAATGCACTTTCAGACTGAACTGCTGAACTATCTCATGGATCAGAACCTGTAGAGCAGTGGTTCTAACTGGTCTGGTGTCGGGAACTGAATTTGTTTTTCAAATCATTGTTGAACAAGAATTAAATAAGGCTATAAAATAAATACAGCTGAAAGTATGAAAACCCAGCCCATTGCAGTTACTTTAACAGACTCAGTAGTGACTTTTTACTTTTTCAATACACAAATATTAAAAACGGTTCTGCAACCCACACTAGGGCCCGACCCACTGGTTGAACCACTGCTTGCAGAGCTCTACACTACAGACCCATTTATTCAGTTTGCTGAGGACAGTCTTTGCGATTTGCTGATGGCGACCATAAACTGAATCAACTGGAACTGGAGCTCCGTCAGAGAAGCCTGTGTTTCTACAATAGTCCTTGGCCTCGCGCTCTGATGGAGCTGGAGGCCAAAGCACAGGCTGAATGTAGAGGTCGGGGTGACTGGGAGCATCAGAAAGAAGTCAGTGAGGCGTGCTCTCATTCAGACCGGCTCCATCAGCCACACAAAGGCCGCACCAAACGTCTTCAGCAAACTACCACCCCCCCCCCCGACGGAGAGACTAACGGGACTGAGCAGGCTCTGGACTGGGCCAGAGAAGAAGACACACTATTTATACCAATACATTTTGTTCAGTTTATTTTTATCTTAACCTCTTAAAGCAGTACTAAGTAACTCTTGTCCCTAGAGGCCATAAACGCAACTGCAGGTGTCGTAGCATGTTACGATTTTTTTAATTATTAATTGTCCGTGAGAGTAAATACTACGCTGACAGAAAAGGCAAGGGGAGAGAGGGATAGCCTGTAAGCTTCTTCTTATTGGTTGCTCCGGTCCGGTGGCAGTCAAGTTGCAATTGTGGTTTTCTGGCCAGAGACACCAGGGGGAGATGAACGGCCCGCCCAATCATCCCACATCCCACCCAATCAACACTTGTATCACCCCCAGAGGGACTATGGAAAGGATTTATTAAAGGAATAGGCCACCGTTTTTACATACTGAGATATGTTCTCACCTTAGCTTTGACGAGTTCTTTAGGACCTGTCTGATCTTCACCCGTGCCTTCAGTCACGTAAACACAGCGCAGACGGTGTTAGCATTTAGCCTCTCCCTCTTCACGTATCCATATTTAAATAGGGAAAACGTGGAAGAGCTTGGTAGCTTCTATCTTGACCTGTTTTGGAGCTATAGAGGAGAGAGGGAGAGGCTAAATGCTAACGCCGTCTGCGCTGTGTTTACGTGACTGAAGGCACGGGTGAAGATCAGACAGGTCCTAAAGAACTCGTCAAAGCTAAGGTAAGAACATATCTCAGTATGTAAAAACGGTGGCCTATTCCTTTAAGGTAAACAAGTTACTTAGTATTACTTTAACCACCACTTAAACCGAGCACATTTTCTCCAGTTTGGCTTTACCCAAATTTAAAGGCTTTCTGAATAAAGTGTCAAAACAGTGGCGAAGACAAGTATTACAATACAACCAAACAAAGACCGACAAAAATACAACTAAAAAGTGATTGAAGCACATTTTTTTTTATCACTTAAAAAGGTTAAAAACAGATAAATATAACTTTTAAGGATTATAGCATGTTTATGCTTACAGTAGAAAGTATCACAGTGAAAAGTCTGGGCACAGGACACAGGAGGCTCTGACACGACAATTAATAAGCCTGAAAATGCCCATTATTTAGATCAACCTTAGCTTAAAGGGACTGGATGCAAGCTGGTCATTTTTATACTCACTACTGCCACTTCAGGTCTTATGCGTAACTGCAGGTTCTATGTTAAGCTCGTGCATGACGGCACTTCAGACCCGAATGAACACCTTTCTGAGTGACAGCGCAGGATTTTAGAGGCAGTTGTGGTGAACAGGTCTGAGCTCATTCTACACATTAGGACATGGCTGGAACATGTAGGGGGAGGAAAATACTTAGTTTTAACATTTTTAAGCTCTGTATTCACCTTATTATTATGTCACAACTCGGGAAGACTCACCACGACTCAAAATTAGAGCAAAATTAGGTGGAAAACGGTGTAGCGTGAGCTCAGCTTTAGTAACAGATTTCAGTGACGCCTGACGACACAATAAAAGACTCTTGAATAAAGTGTGGCCCTCAGTTTTTGTGACACACTACATTTCATTCAATATTTAAAGCTCCTTGGAACATTACACCCTTGTAACCTTGATGAAAAAAATGAATTAGACAAAGGCGTTGCAGAAAAGCACAGAACTCTGCGGGACGTCTAATGTCCTAAAGGAGAAAACACTATTTACTTCACCAATCTACAAAAACAGAATTCAAATAAATCTACTGGAACAGAACATCTGCACAGTCTACAGACACTTACCTCCGTCCGTGCCAGGGACTCCAGATTATCAGATGACTAGCAACGCAAAGAGCCAGCGTTAACATCAACATAACCCTGCTGTGATCATTAGTGACTATGAATAAAGTGCAGTGTTGCTCCGATACCATTTTAGTCGATCTGATCCGATACCGAGCACCAGTGCGATACCACGGCCAGTGAAAACAATAGCTAAGCCTGTAAAGCCGACTAAGCCCGGAGCACATGGCTCATTATGCATCATAGGTCTGAGTAATGTGAGCTGCACTGCTCAATTGAGCCAATGTTCTGCCCCCGCTCTAAACATTAAAGCTGCCTTAATGATGTCTTTTGGAATTGTTTTTGGCAGAAGGTGGAGTAGTGAACCCTGCTGTGCTCCACCACCACCTCCCTCCCCTCACCTGGCTTTCCCCCGTCACCCACGCCCCTAACTCACCTCCACACTTTACAAGCTTCTCTGCTTGCATTCAATGAGATACGGAAATCTCATTAATCCTGTATGAAACACACATTCATCTGCATAAATACAGTACAAAGTCAACATTTTGAGATTTACAATTATTTGCTAAACTGCAACTTTCATGGAAGTCTCTCTTTTCAAGTTTACAGCGCAGAGCGGGCGGCACGGTAGCGCAGCGGTTAGCGCCTCTGCTTCACAGCTAGAAGGTCCCAGGTTCGATTCCCACCAATGACGGGGCCTGTCTGTGTGGAGTTTGCATGTTCTCCCCGTGCCTGCGTAGGTGTCCTCCGGGTACTCCCTGCCACTAAAAACATGTGCAATAGGTGAATCCTCCAGCCAGGTGATTCTGACCATCAGCCTGGCTCCACATCATGGGTCCTGGGCTGCCGTCGACCACTGCTCCTTACGGATTGCCCCAGCGGCATCGAAGGATGCGATCTCTTGTTCACGTGTTTGTGTTTACATGGTGGGGGTGAGCTGTGAGTTGAGGGAAGTGCAGCGCCGTTCTTCTTCTGCTGTTTGTGAGTGGTGGTGCACATGGTGGTGCACATGGTGGCGCATCTAGCACGGTTAAATAAAGGCCACAAAGATGGGATTATTGGAGTTTTTAGTGTCTGCAAACCCTTCACTATTTATTTACCCTAAGTGGGTTGTATTTCATTGTATTTCATAATAACAGTAGGATATTTTACGATGAAGTGGTTTTTAAATGAAGCTTTACTGTCATTTTTTAAGTTATAGAGTTCATCTCTGGTGTTAAAAGGTCTTCAATAATATCTCCTGGCACACGCTGGAGAGTTGACATTTGAACACAATCAAATAAAATTACTTTAGTTTCCCCGGAATAATTCATAATAAACCCCCAAATGTGGAAGAAGACACCGTGAAAAGCAGTAAAGTGAAAGATGAGGTGGCGTTCAGTACCTGTGCATCGATGAGCTCCCTGTGCAGCCCGGAGCGCTCCTGCTCCGTGCTGTTGGTCCTCCGGATGGACAGGCTGTGCGACTTCCTCTTCTGTTTGCTCTGCCGGGCGGCCGCACTGCTGCTGCTGCTGCTCTCCACTGGCATGGCTCCTGTCGGTCACTCCTGCCGGTCAGTCCCCGGCACACGGTCCACGGCCCAGCAATGGGAGCTTTGTGTTAGAGCAGAAAGCACGGCCTTGTTTGACTCATGGAACACATGGAGGAATAGTGGAAATACCTGACAGACTTGAATATGGCATTAACCTCTTACCACCCGCCGTAGAAGAACACACTAAAATTGAACAAAATGAGGAGTCCTGACTTGTAAATAGTAGGGCCAGGTGCATTATTACTTTGTGAATAGATGATATGATAGAGTCATGATAGAGTCATGATAGAGTTATGACTGAGTTATGACAGAGTTATGATATAGTAATGATAGAGTCATGATAGAGTTATGACAGAGTCATGATAGTCATGATAGTCATGATAGAGTTATGACTGAGTTATGACAGAGTTATGACAGAGTTATGATAGAGTTATGATAGAGTCATGATAGAGTTTTGACAGAGTTATGATAGAGTTATGATAGAGTTATGATAGAGTTATGACAGAGTCATGATAGAGTCATGATAGAGTTATGATAGAGCTATGATAGAGCTATGATAGAGTCATGATAGTGTTATGATAGAGTTATGATAAAGTTATGATAGAGTCATGATAGAGTCATGATAGAGTCATGATAGAGTCATGATAGAGTTATGATAGAGTTATGACAGAGTTATGATAGTCATGATAGAGTTATGATAGAGTCAGGATAGAGTTATGATATAGTTATGATAGTCATGATAGAGTTTTGATAGAGTTACGATAGAGTCATGATAGTTATGATAGAGTCATGATAGTGCTATGATAAAGTTATGATAGAGCTATGATAGAGTTATGATAGAGTCATGATAGAGTTATGATAGAGTTATGATAGTCATGATAGAGTTATGATAGAGCTATGATAGTTATGAGAGTGTCATGATAGAGTCATGATAGAGTTACGATAGAGTCATGATAGTTATGATAGAGTCATGATAGAGTCATGATAGTGCTATGATAAAGTTATGATAGAGTTTTGATAGAGTTATGATAGAGTTATGACAGTTATGACAGTTATGATAGAGTTATGATAGAGTTATGATAGAGTTATGATAGTCATGATAGAGTTGTGACAGAGTCATGATAGAGTTATTATACAGTCATGATAGTCATGATAGAGTCATGATAGTTATGATAGAGCCATGATAGAGTTATGAGAGTTACGATAGAGTTATGAGGGCGCACTACATATGTCACGACCAAACGTTAGCAAAAATCAGATCTAATGGTTTCACCCCTTCCACCTGTGAAGGTCCTCAGTATGAAACGCAAAACCAGGCTAGAAGTTACAGACGGCAACGCGTCATGAAAGGGGGCGTGGCCTCACTGTGGAGAAAACAGAATATTTTGGGAACACCATTTTTCAATCTTTTTAGCCAAAATATAATCTTTATCACCAACAAATAAAGTCAAGTCTAAATGACAGATTGTTCAGTAGAAGCGAAAACACAGCAGTCTTAGCTAGCGCTAGCTAGTATTAGCACGATGCTAACATGTAGCACAATATGTTAGCATTCTCTATTTTTATGTGTTTATGGGCTGTTGAACCACTTTGCTCCTCTCCATGTCTTTGTATCTTCATTTAGAGGAAAACCATAATATTCATAATTCAGCAATTGTTAAAGTAGTTTTTGAATAATTAGAGAAAGTTTGGATTTCAAATAGTTTTCCCCCTTAACTGTTTTCAAACCTGACCATATATGGGCCATTCCAGAGGTACCATATTGGCACCTGCTCCATCTGAAATAGAATTCTACAAGCGCACCCTTCTTTTTTTCCAAATTCCAATGCTTTCACTGTTAAAGTTGCGAGCCCACAGTGTAGGTTTGTAAAAAGTCTAAAAGTGTGTTGGAAGTGGAGAAACACTTGAGCAGTAGTAACACCTCCGCCTGTGGTGATGACAAGTCCGGTCATGCTGTCACTGTGCCCTTGAGATGCCAGTGCAACTCCCTGTTCGCACAAAAGCAGGCCACATCCTCTCAAACCATCTGCCCCTCATGGAGACACAATCATCATCACAATCTCTGAGTCTGAGACGATTCATCTGAAACATGTTGGTTTAGCGCGGTTCAAAGCAGCAGCAGACAGAGCCCAGACGCTCAGACTGAGGAGGAGGAGGAGGAGGAGGAAGAAAAGGGCGTTGGAGCACTGTTATTGAGCTGATAAAAGTCCAATAGTCCAATAAAGACGAGGGACGCCATATTTACATGTAAGACAGACAATACCGAGACTCTTCCTGGACAAGATGCGCGCGGGATTAGCTTTAACGTTATTATCGCTGTGATCGCCCGTTAGCCGCTAACAGTAGCTCGTGTTAAACAGAAACGCGCCAAACCTGCCTGATGGACTCACTTTACACGTCCTGTCTCGGGCTGCTGGTCCACTTCTGATCGGCTGTTGTCAGTCTGTGGATCATCGTCTTCAGCGCAGAGGATTTGTCCAAAATACTTTGACAGCTGGAGGACAGGAGCGGAACCGGAACGGCCCGGTCCCAGACTTCACAATAAAGGCGTGACAGTGACGACCAAGGATCTAATCTTATCCAACATTTACAGGCAAGTGTTTTGAACTGAGATGGTGCTCAGAGGTGGAGAGCAGCTCAATATTTACTCAAGTAATAGTAACGTTACTTTGGAATAATTGTGCTCAAGCACAAGTAAAAAGTACCCAAAGAGATACTCAAGTAAAAAATATAACTTGGAGAAAATGCAACTGTGAGTAACTGTGAATGAAAATAATACATGTAATACTGTACTAAAAAATAATGTCAGTGAGTAAGTTTTAAAATTTATTTTCAATAACGCCATAAACTGGGTGAAGCAAAACATTGAATAATATGGAAATTGTGATATTTACAAAGAAAAATCCAAGATGGCAGAAAATACAGAAAAACTAAATAATTGTAAGTTACATCTTTTATCGATCAAAATTAAGCATTTGTCCCCGAGGCGACACCAGGCCAGCTCAGAGACATAGTCGCCCCTCTCGCAAGAGGCGACCAGGAGGCATCCGGAACAGATGCCCTAGCCACCTGGCTCCTTTTGATGTGAAGGAGCAGCGACTCTACTCCGAGCTCCTCCCGGGTAACTGAGCTCCTCACCCGATCTCGAAGGGTGCGCCCAGCCACCCTGCGAAGGAAACTCAATTCGGCCGCTTGTATCCACGATCATTACCCAAATCTCATGACCATAGGTGAGGGTGGGAACGTAGATCGATCGGTAAATCCAGAGCTTTGGGCTGCGACTCAGCTCCCTCTTCAAGTCCAAGTTCAAGTGCCATATTTCAACTGGTCTTCAACTGTTTGTCAATTCTTCACAGGGACACTTTTATCGGCACATTTAACCACTTGCAGGGTCACTGTCGCAGAAATGCTAGAAAACAAGCTCGCAAGTTCATGTAATTGATGCAAATACTTTGTTTTTCCCACAAATGTCTGAGTTTACAATATATTAAAGTAGGACAAAACACACTTTGTTCCCTTACTGGAAAGAAAAAAAAAAACAGGTATGTGCCATCAATTGTGGAGATTTTGACTATTCAAATGTGGCGTGGCATGTCCACATAAAATGTTTTGTGAAGTTCTGGTTTATAGAACGTACTATTAACTAGTGTCAGTTGTTTCTGCAAAATCCTCACATAACTGTTCATACACTCATTTCTGCGAACAGTTAAAGTTTCATACAATCACTTTGTTCTTAATTACACAATGACACACACATTGTCTTGCATGAGACTAGTTAGTAAGTTAGTTCTAGAAAACTATACACAAATGACTGCATTCATTAGATTACAGACCTTCACCATATATATATGACACATATATATATATATGATACAATAAAGTATCATCTTATCTTATATACAAATCATTGGACACGTTACATCAGTGTTTCCCAACCAGGGGTACGGGGACCCCAGGGGTACGGCAGCACTTGGCAGGGGGTACAGGGGAAACATTTCAGATCTAAGATGAAGGTTAAACTCAGCAGTATTTCAATATTATTTTAATATAAAACTTCTTAGTTAGTTAGTTAGCTTCTTACTGCAGGTGAACAGAGGGAAAAATAAACGTAGAGATATCAATTTCAAACTTTTGCTGAACATTACGGATATCAATATGAGGAGAAAATGTATTGCAAGCTTTCTGTCATTTTCTGTTTTCAAATATAAATAAGGCCTTTTGTGCATCAAAATGGCCAAAATTGCCAATATTTTCAGCAACGAAATTTAAATAATGGATAGACCCAATGTATGGTTTTATTTTATTGTCATATTACTGATAAAGATGAGGGATTCAGAGGGATTTTGGATCTTGTTTAGTTTTAGAATAAGTGAAAAAGTCTTGTTAAAGAGGGGGTATTATGCTTTTTTCAGCCACATAGCACCAGTCTATAGCACACTACAATGATGACGAAACCTTCTGTTGGTCTGTCAATGCAGTAAATTAGAATAACTGCCTTGTATAAAATTGCTCTTTCAAAATGGAGGTAGCAAATGACTTGAAATAGGCCTCTGTCTCTTTAAGAACCTCTGACCCTTTCCGACACGCCCCCTCTACACGCTGTCAACACTGCGCTCGTTGTCTCGACAGTATTGAAACTACGATCGGTGCATTTTAATTTTTATTGTTGGAAAGGACCTACTGTTTATCACTTTGTGAACAATGGCCACACAGGATATTATTTGGAAACGAACCTTCCACACCGGACGCTTGGAAGGGGCTCTTGCCTGAAAAATAACTGCTGTTTGGAGGCTATCTCTTTGCATCTGCCATGCCCTATGGATCTCTAACTATACCCCCATGGACGACACCAGGATCTGCAGGAGCCCATACGATTCAAAGACGGACATTATCTGTGCAGGTGGACAATGGTTTTTCGAGGTTACCCGTTAGCTTGTTATAATCGACTACAGCTCATTGTTGATGAAAAGTCTGTAATAAACCACAAATGTGTAAAGCCAGGCTCATTGTGTGATCATCGTAAAGGATGCTTCGAGTAGTTGCCGGCTTTATTGACGTTATTTGTGCATAATATGCTGCCTGTTTTCAATGAATGTTGTGAAGGTGAAGGTTGTTAGCTTGTCGCGGCTAATAGTGCCTTAGCTCCGGGAGAAAACCACTCGGCTAAGACTCACTGTAGATGAAATGTGAGCAATAAACTACACAATCAACAAGCCAGGCTCCGTGTGTGATCATCATAAAGGCTGCTTCAAGCAGTTGCCTGTTTTAGTGACGTTTTCAATGCATAATAGGCTGCTTGTATTCAGTGAATTTTCCCGTTAGCTTGTCGCGGCTAGCTTGTTAGCTCCGGGAGAAAACCACTCGGCTATGACCCATTGTAGATGAAATGTGAGCAATAAACTTCCAAATCAACAAGCCTGGCTCCGTGTGTGATCATTGTTAAACGGTTCTTTATGTGTGTGGTGGTTTTATTGACTTTATTTGTGCATATTTCTCGTTTTCACGTGATGACTCGAGGTTTAGCTTAGCATTAGCTTTCTCCGGAGGCTCTGTGCATCATCAAGGCCCAGCGCAGAACCAGACACTGAAATAAGTGTTCCTGTCACCGGTTTTAATCCTGGGTGTTTCGGTAACAGAAACACTGATGTGTGTCTTTGTAAAAGTCTGCTGTGGCTCCGGTTCACAACACATGAAGCTAATCCTCCATGATGACTCTGTTTACATCTTAGGGCTAGACACTGCGGGGAGGGGGTTCTGCTGAGGAGCAGTGGTTGGTTACTCGGCTGGTGACGAAAGGTCGGAGGCGTATCCTGGAGGTCGAGGGCGTTTCCTGAAGGAATCAGGCGTTTTATCCCTAAAATGGCCACCATCAGAGTTTCTACAGATTACTCGAAAATACGTGAATGTGCCAAGGCAACACTTCAGGCATGGTTTTAATGAGGGAATGACTTAATAACATGATGTAAAGCTTGAAAAAGTCGATTTTGCATAATAGGCCCCCTTTAAGTCCAAGAGTCCGAAGGAGCTGCTATCACGGCGATCTCGTTGCCTTAAAGTTTTGTAACGTTTTCTCCGCTCTTCTGTACCGGGCGTCCTCGCAGAAGGAAAAATACCACATTTGGATTATAGCATCATCGCGGGCACCCTTCAGGACACGTGGATGTAAAATCTGTCAATATCTGTGCTTGAATGCGGGAGGGAAAGACGGCTTTGTGAAGCGACGTAGTAACTACTTCCTGTTCTCTCCGCCTCGCGACAAAATGTCATAAAATAAGCATCGTACAAGGTAAATTTGGTCATTTTTTAAATTTAATTAGTCATTTTGAAGACTGAGATATTAAGAAGGAAACTAGCCAAAAATCTCCATTTCAACGACTGTGAAAAATCCATACTTTCACCTGCTGTCTCGCCTTAAAGGAACAGGCCACCGTTTTTTCATACTGAGATATGTTCTTACCTGACCTTAGACGAGGTGATACCTACTTGTCTGGTCTTTGTGCGTGCGCTCAGTCACGCAAAAAGGCCAAAGATGTTGTTAGCATTTGGCTTCTCCCAATGTGTTCCTATAGCTCCAAACGGAGGTGAAGTGAAGTTGGAAGCTACCACGCTCCTCCACGGGCACACTCAAGCACCAGACAGGTACGTATCAACTCGTCTAAGCTCCCGTAAGAACATATGACAGTATGAAAGAACTGTGTGCCCTCAGTCACGCAAAAAGACCAAAGATGTTGTTAGCATTTGGCCTCTCACAGTATATTCCTATAGCTCCAAACGGGGTGCAGTTAGAAGCGACCAAGCTCCTCCACGGGCAGTCGGGCACGCACAAAAAACAGACAGGTACGTATCAACTCGTCTAAGCTCAGGTAAGCACATATCTCAGTGTGGAAAAACGGTGGCCTGTTCCTTTAAGTCAAATAGAATGAACCTTTTCTGGCCCCGGCGTTGACAGAGGGTCCACTCTGGTAGTTAATCAAGACACAGGCCACAGCATAAAGCTGGTTAATGCAGCCAGTTAGGGACAAGGGGATCTCGGTGCTGAACAGTTTGTGCTCCTTCACCCTTCTGATCACACGCTCCACGTGGACCTGGAGCCTCATGATGGACTGAGTCTTCCTGACCTCTTCTCTTGACAGCCGCCGTTTCTTCCTCAAGAAGGCAGGTATGTAGACCTTGCAGGGAACAAGATCCTCTACAAGGAAACCCTCATCCACCATTATAGCCATGGAGGGCTGAAGAAGAGGGACCAGACCTGAGCGCTTTAAAATCTCTCTGTCACTGATGCTGCCTTGGTACAGTGGGGAGACGAACATCACCGGCCCATGAGGAGCCATCCCGACGAGTCCCTTGAAGGTGCTGTGGGACTTGGAGTGGCAGTACGCCTCGCTCCGCAGCAGGAGGGAGTCCGGGGTCTGGCAGTGCAGCTCGGTGCAGCCCAGGATGACGTGTGTGTCGGAGTATTCAGAGAAGACCTCAGGCAGATTCTGGTCAATGGTGTCCTCATCCAGCCAAATGCCGATCGCTCCAAGCACCGTGTAGAGAAAGTTGGCCCAGGTGTTGATGATGCGGCTCACGCTGCATTGGTGGATCTTAAATCTGTGTGCCAGGTCTTTCAGCGCTGGGCCCAGAGACAAGTACGTCATGAAGAGAAAAAACTCATCGACTGGCTGAAGAGACTGCAAGAAAAAGACAAAATATAGGATGATTATTTTACTTTGCATTAGTTGGTTCTAAGATTATGGCAACAAATCCAACTATTAATAATTATCGGCACTCCAACATTTGATTCTAAATATTACCCTGATATAACAATAATTAAAAAAAAAAGAGAAAACCAGTGTTTACCGTTGGTAAAGCAGAGTGGACAGTCTGAGCTCTGGTCAGATGTACAATGTCACGTGTGGCTGGTTCGATCTGGCTCCAGAATGACATCAGGTGGGCATAACTTTCAAACCTGTTCATGGGGTAAATACCATTCTTAGTTAAAAACATTCAAAGTTTACTAAAGAATTTCAGAAAGCAGGGAAAAAACGAGGAATGGAGGGTATAGTGTGGTTCCAGTAGGTGGCACTATTGTATTATTTACATTTTAAATGTGTCTTTAATTGGCAGAGTGAGACATTTCCTTGATACGCAGTCACTACATAAAATGTACAGTTCTCTCATTCTTCCATACCTGACCTACAGTGTGGAAGTCTGGTTGCCGGGTTAACGCCATGCTGCTGTGAGCGCTCGAATCATTTGGAACTGCACAGCATATCACTTGTGATTTTAGTCTGGTGTTAGCCAGGCTAGAAGTCTGGGGCAACACTTGCAGAACTTTGATTCAAATAACAAAAGAAAGACTTAAAGGGACTAGTCTGGACTGTCATTTTCCTTACTTGCCACGGTCACCTCAGGTCTAACCTAGGCTCTAGGCTCTATGTTAAAGGAACAGGCCACAGTTTAACATACTGAGATATGTTCTTACCGGAGCTTAGATGAGTTGATGTGTACCCGTCTGGGAGTGCGTGCGCTCAGTCACACAAAAAGACCAAAGATGTTGTTAGCATTTAGCCTCTCCCAGCATATTCCTATGGAGCCTTTAGGTGTTATTACGCCACGTAACCATACCTACATAGGGAACACGCGAGCTTGTGCGCTTCTATAACTTCACTCCCGTTTGGGTCCATATAATATGCTGGGAGAGGTTAAATACTAACAACATCTTTGGTCTGACTGAGGGCACGCACAAAGACCAGACCGGTCTAAGCTCAGGTAAGAACATATCTAAGTCTGGAATAATGGTGGCCTGTTCCTTTAAGCTCGCGCCTGAGTGACAGGGCAGGATTTTAGCAGCAGCTGTGGTGAACAGGTCTGGACTACACATTAGGACCTTTCTGGAGCATGTAGGGGGTGGAAAATACATTTAACATTTTTAAATTTCGTCTAGTCCATTTAAGAATGATCCACAAAGCTGGATACAGGGAGTACAGATTCTTAAATTCAATGAATTGGTGCAATTAAAAACTACACTAACTGTTTTCAAAGCCAGAAACAGTTTACTTCCTAAAACAAAACCGAAAACAACACAAATTTCACACATTTCAGATCGTGAAAAGGAAAAAGAATTTAAAGAAAAAATATATCCCGCACAACATTAAAAAGTATGTTTGTTACACGGAGTGGAGCGAACATCTGTAGGACAGGATATACTGGAAAAGTAAGCAGAACTCTAGTAAAATAATAATTGATTGACTTGCAGAACTGTTCTGTGACGTATGTGGCATGTGCACCTTCCACCTTATGCAAGTGCACTCACAAAAATGTTATGACCAATTACAACACTATTACGGTCGTGTTAAGAGGAGCCATTTGTTGCATTCATTTTGCTACTAATGTCATTCCAAAGACTGGAATTAGGTTGTGCAGCACATGGGAAAGATGATTTCGGTGGCGCAGCTGGTAGAGCGGGTCGTCTCATGATCGTAAGGTCAAGGTTCGAATCCAACCTCCTGAAAGTGCACACTGTCGTTGTGTCCTTGGGCAAAGACACTTCACCCACATTGCCCCCAGCGTCTGCGTACATTGGTGTGTGAATGAGAGTATGAATGGGTGAGTGGATCGTTGCTGTAAAGCGCTTTGAGTGCCTAATGTAGGTGGAAAAGCGCTTTATAAGTTGAGACCATTTTACCATTTTTTTTACCCTTTTGTATTGAATTGAGGGTTAGGGCCTTCAAGGTTTCTATGAACATCCTTCTACTCCCTTTGAGCAGCACTAAGTTGACCTGCATGCATCTTTCAATGTTGCTCAAATAAACTAAACTAACTGTGTTTTCTGCTGTGAGACGTCAAAGTTGATAACACTAGTCAAAGAGTCACCTGTAGTATTTTGACAAAAACACACTATATCATTATAGACTATCAGACTGATCTGTAAGAACCATGAACATAGTCTACTTTCCTTTTTCTTTTCTCTCCAAATGTTTTCTTTTACCTGCACATTTATTGACAATGCTTTTCTGCTGTTGCCTTCCCGGCCAGCAGATGGCAGCAAAGGTCAGGCTCCTCACATGATATGGGTCCAAGGCATGCATCAACAGTGATTTCTTTTCATGGTTTTTGTTTTTTTTGGCGTTTTTGTTGCCTTTTCGTCAAACATTTTTGTCCCTTCGTCAATTTTGTGACACCTTTCCATCGCGTTTTGTTGCGTTTTCATTCTAGTTTTAATTTGTGTCACTATTTTGACTTTTTTTTTTCTCCAAGTAAAGTGGAGAAAATGCGCTCGGTTCCGGTGGGGGTTCAGAGGTCATGTCTTAATAGCGTTTCTTACCTTGTATAAAACCTAATGTCCTCATCTGAAGCAGCGAACCGTTCCAGGCCAAACTTGCTGCTGACGGCCATCTCCTCCATCCGCCTCCGGAGCGCAGCGTTCTCCGCCCGGAGCTCCTCGATGACACCGAGGGCCAAGTCCAGCGCCCCCGGCTCCGCAGAGGAGCAGTAGTCATGGTCAGGCCGTGGTGCTACATCCTTTTCCTCAGGGGGAGAGTCTGGTTCCTCTCTTGGCTCCTCAAGGTGAGAGTCTGGTTCCTGTCTTGGCTCCTCAGGGGGAGGGTCTGGTTCCCGTGTCGGCTCCTTAACCCCAGGACGAGGCGCAGGGAGGTAGTAATGGTTCCATTCAAAAAGAACCGGGACGGCTCCGCTTCTCAAACGCCGGCGCCCTCGTGGTGTTGACGGCTCCTTGATGTCCGCTGGCAGAAAATGACGACTACAGATCCGAGTGTGATTTGTGATCGGGAAATCGCCTCTCCGGATGTTAGTGACCCACTTTAGTCGCAGCTCATCCCCTTGTGGGAGTGTGAAAAAGCTCAGAGCAGAGTTACATCTGGCCGAAGCCGCACACTGAGGGACACAGCAGTGGTACCTGGTCGTGCTGTCCTGCCTGGTTTGGAAGGTGAACTTTCTTTTGGATATCATTGTGTGGACGAGCAGGAACGAAGACACGAACCTGTGGAAAACACGTGAAGAAGCGACCGCGAGCTAACCGGAAATACGGCGTCAATCTTATGTTGAACCGGAAATACGTATCACGTGTCACCGTGCGCTTTCCCAACTCTTAACCCCCACCTGAGCCGAGCACGTTTTCTCCAGTTTGGCTTTACCCAAATGTACAAGCTTGATGAATAACGCAAACACATTAAAACTGGGACCCAAAAAAATAAGCGACGCGAGAGCAACAAAAACGTCCGGGAAAAGCAAGAATAGCAAAATAAAAAGCAAAAATAACGGGACGAAAACAAGAAAATTCGACGAAAACATATTAGAAAAGCAACAAAAAGAGTGGCAGTTCCGTTCACAGTAACTATAGCAACTGGAAAAGTTTATTTGTCTTTGTTTAATACCTCAGTCATTACAGGGAGAATCTACATGAAACAAAAACTGTTTCAAAGTTCACTGTCTTCTCCGTCAGCACACATGAACTCATGTCCAAAGAAAGGCGTCCAAAAGTGGTGACAATATTAATACAGAAAAATAACAGGTTCGTGAATCCAATCGCTGTGAAAAATACTTACATTTGTTTAAAAGATTTCTTACAATAACTGTATTTCTCCCATAGAGTTGTGTTTGCCCCGCCTTCCACCTGACATTATGACATCATCACATTGTAAATCGTGAACAATATACAACGAAAAAGTGAGAAAAGATTGACAAGAGCAACAAAAACATGACAAATAAGCGATGAAAACCAGGCAAAACCACAGGGGAACCCCCCCGGCAAAAACGCTTCAAATATGTGACAAAAATGTTTGTAGGCCTTAGCTTTCAAATAAGACATTACACGGTTGCTCTGCAGTTAAGCTAAATTAGATTTGTGTAAAGCCGAACTGGAGACAATGAGCTCAGTTAAGGCGGGGAGTAAGAGTGAGGTACGGTAGGAATTTTTTTCTTGACTCTAGGGGAAAGCTGTGAGATTTTTGTATTTGATTAGCTATACTGAATCTATACTGAATGGAAAAAATAGCCCATACAGTGAGTACCATCAGTAACTGTTGAATTTGGATATTTTATAATGTCAAATTTTGTTCAACGACCCCAAGAAGAGTAGCTGGAGTAGAGAGCTCGTGCTCAATAAACATTTACATAGGCTGTATGTCAAGCTCAGGTCAGGGGTGTCCACAGGGCCACAGATCAGTGGTCAGTGTCACCAAACCTTCGCCGAGCAGAGGTTTAAATTGTGTCCCACACCTTTTACAAATATAAACCTTAATGCTAGCTCTGTCTCACAATAAAATGGTTGTTAGGTTAGAATTGTGTAGAATTATTAAACTTCAAATAAAAAGGCCCATCTCTGGTGATGTGTATCGATTCAGAAAGAAGGCTGAGGGCCACCAAAACATTGGACACCCCTGACTTAGGTGGACCATGAGACTTCCACATGATGGTCAGCTCCAATATATAAATAATATATTATTTACATATTAATTATTAATATTAATAATAGAGAGGAGTTAATCAGAAAGGAGAGTGTTTCATAAAACACTAATTATCTCCGAATCTAGAAAAAAAATCAGGGATTTTGATCCAAACTAGCCTCTATTGGTCCACAGATGCCGTAGTGGATGCCCAAAGTGGATGAGCCTGGATATGAATTGGCGACCTTTGGATTCATTGCTCTGACCACTAAGCCAGTGTGGCTCCATTCAGCAGAATATTTTTCAGCAAGTTAGACTCTTAGTCTTAGCTTATACCAAGAAAGTTAATATAGTTAAGACCATGTTCAAAATAAGTGTTCTGTATGGATCTCATGAACAAATCATCTGTCCCTTTTCTGCCACATTACACCACCGACGTCACGGGCGCCTAAAGAACAATCCCTGTTATTTAGGCATGAAATATAATCAAAATCAACCACACTACAACTTTCATACATGTTTATGTTCTATGTGAGGGAGGTCATTTGAATGACAATATAATATTTGGAGACATTTCATTGAGAGAGAGACATAACAGAAGGCATAAGTAATGTAAGCTTTGAACAGCTCGTGTACAAAGACAGTCCACATGTCGGGTTTATCTGTAGTCATTGGTGCCGGACTTCCTCTTGCCCGCCAACAGGTGTTTGGGTTTGAGATCGAAAACGTGGCGGTCAGCCTCGCCCTTCTTGCCTTGGCGGTTCATGTCCCTCTGAGAGCTCTTCATCATGGTCTTGGCCTTCTTCATCATCTGAGAGGAGAAACGGAATTACAATCATTGTTTAACCCAGTGGGACACCAAATGAAAAATAAAATGTGGCCTTGTTTTTCTGACTTAAAACCAAGCAAGGAAATAGATAACTAATCCTTCTGGACGTGCAGGTACAGACCGGAAAATGTCTGTAGGTCCTACAGTAAGACGTCACAGAGGGAAATGCTCAAATGTTACAAGTTTCCACAAATCTACAGAGGACACTGGAGTTCTCTACTGCATAGTCTCAACTTCGTTTGTATGCAAATAAAAAAAACATTCAGGAAAAAAAGGACAACAACACTCTTAAGCCTGTGGATAACAGCAGTGAGCGGTACCTTGGTGTCCCTGAGGCCGGACTTGTCCCGGGGGGGTCTGGATGCGCTCTGACTGCGGGTTCTGGAGGTGGGAGGAGCAGAGGCCTCACGTTTACGCTTCCTCACCAGACTGCGCGACCGCCGGGCCTGCAGCGCGTAGTGACTCTGGAAGACAAACACAAATGTTATGCTTTTATTACAGCCATTTTAAACTATCTCTCCCAGGCAGCCTTGACCTTTTTGCCCTGTTCTGATTGGATAAACCAACAACTTTTAAATCATAGAATGGTAAATGGTCTCAACTTTTATCGGGTTCTACAGTGTTACGTCACAAATGAAGCGGAGGTGAATACAACACTCAGCTTCATTGAAAACAAAATCAGATCGCTGCATTAGGTGGTTGTCGTTGGAATTGAGAGGATTTGTGAAGGTGAATGTGAATATTTGTACAAACGGCTAAGTAGCCAAGTACGCAATGCTAACACACCGTAACTTTGTGCGGAATGTCAAATAATCATGATCCAAGTAAAGGTAATGCAGACTAGAACATGTTTTAGAAGCTCTTAAGTGACGTTCTTTCTACTTTATTCGGCTTTAGATTTAGCTAAAGCATGATTTAGCTAACGCGTGTCATGACATTAAACATTTGATTAACAATTTATTTTATGTTTGAAGTCAAATAAATTTGGAGCCTGATGTGTCTGGCATGGTTACGTTAAACTTTAAAACATAATCCACACAACTGTTTAGATTTGCAGACGTAGATTCTAATCACTTACTCAGTTTACAAGATTGAAGCTGTAATTCTGACAAAATGGAACATCCAACCGCACAACAGCTTTTAGGCAGGATTTACTGAGAAAACTCAATTTATCGTACAGAATCTGTCATTCACTGGCAAAAACGTGTCTAATACCGCCATTGTTGTCACCTTTGCATCCGCGGTCACTGAAATGAACCGGATCTAGAAGAGCCCTGTAGTGCTTTTAGACCTTCAGGCATTTTCCACTATGAACTCACCAATTAAGTCACTTAAGTTCTCCAGTATTATATCTTAATACTTTATACTTTTTAACTGAACTTGGCGCCCACACACACATCTCACTAAGTAAATAGATTTTGATAAGCTATTCATGATATTTTATAAATATTAATTATTTATATAATATGATTATTTATATATTATTTATATATTAATTATTAATATTAATAATAGAGAGGAGTTAATCAGAAAGGGGAGTGTTTCATAAAACACTAATTATCTCCGAATCTAGGGAAAAAATCAGTGATTTTGATCCAAACTAGCCTCTATTTAGCTTTGGATATCTCAGGAACTAAGGCGCGTAGAATGAAACTACGGACAGCTTAGAGTCTCACTTTTCAAACGAGCCATAGCATGTGTCCATAGCTGTAACATAGAACACGCTGTGGTGCTACAAATATCATGAAAAATGGTCTGGATTGTTGGCACTACAGCAAAATCTCCAAAACAGCGCAGCCTCAATGTGTTAAAATCGCAATTAAAGGGACATATTTGAAATCCTTGATCATTTTTCTTCTTGGACGTGAATAGTGAGAATATTATTTGGTGAAATGAGAAAGTTACAGAACAAAGAAGCTGGAAATTGTACCACTTTTTGTGATAAACGGGTCCAGACTATGTCCTATTGTTTTAGTGGAGACTGATTTCACCAAAAGGAGCTGAAAATGAAAACTGAAATGCTCAGAACTTTGGAAGTACAAAAAACCTTGTCACCCCCTCGCTGACCTCTACTACCCTATGCCATCGTGAACAGTATCTACTGTATTTCAAATTCTTATCTGGCATTGCTAGTTTAATTACAGCAAGTACCTCATCCTTGTCGTCCATGTCCAAACCCAGAGCTCCCATCTCCTTCTCCAGCCGCTTCCTCTCCACCTGTAAGGACATAAAGGGGACATTAAAGGGACATGTCACACCTGGTGAGGGGACATTAAAGGGACATGTCACACCTGGTGAGAGGACATTAAAGGGACATGTCTCACCTGGTGAGGGGACATTAAAGGGACATGTCACACCTGGTGAAGGGACATTAAAGGGACATGTCACACCTGGTGAAAGGACATTAAAGGGACATGTCACACCTGGTGAAAGGACATTAAAGGGACATGTCTCACCTGGTGAGAGGACATTAAAGGGACATGTCTCACCTGGTGAGAGGACATTAAAGGGACATGTCACACCTGGTGAGGGGACATTAAAGGGACATGTCACACCTGGTGAGGGGACATTAAAGGGACATGTCACACCTGGTGAGAGGACATTAAAGGGACATGTCACACCTGGTGAGGGGACATTAAAGGGACATGTCACAACTGGTGAGAGGACATTAAAGGGACATGTCACACCTGGTGAGAGGACATTAAAGGGACATGTCACACCTGGTGAGGGGACATTAAAGGGACATGTCTCACCTTGGTGAGAGGACATTAAAGGGACATGTCACACCTGGTGAGAGGACATTAAAGGGACATGTCTCACCTTGGTGAGAGGACATTAAAGGGACATGTCACACCTGGTGAAAGGACATTAAAGGGACATGTCTCACCCTGGTGAGAGGACATTAAAGGGACATGTCTCACCCTGGTGAAAGGACATTAAAGGGACATGTCACACCCGGTGAAAGGACATTAAAGGGACATGTCTCACCTTGGTGAGAGGACATTAAAGGGACATGTCTCACCTTGGTGAAAGGACATTAAAGGGACATGTCTCACCTTGGTGAAAGGACATTAAAGGGACATGTCACACCTGGTGAGAGGACATTAAAGGGACATGTCTCACCTTGGTGAAAGGACATTAAAGGGACATGTCTCACCTGGTGAGAGGACATTAAAGGGACATGTCTCACCTTGGTGAGAGGACATTAAAGGGACATGTCTCACCCTGGTGAGAGGACATTAAAGGGACATGTTACACCTGGTGAGAGGACATTAAAGGGACATGTCTCACCTTGGTGAGAGGACATTAAAGGGACATGTCTCACCTGGTGAGAGGACATTAAAGGGACATGTCTCACCTTGGTGAGAGGAGATTAAAGGGACATGTCACACCTGGTGAGAGGACATTAAAGGGACATGTCTCACCTGGTGAGAGGACATTAAAGGGACATGTCTCACCTTGGTGAAAGGACATTAAAGGGACATGTCTCACCTTGGTGAGAGGACATTAAAGGGACATGTCTCACCTTGGTGAGAGGACATTAAAGGGACATGTCTCACCTTGGTGAAAGGACATTAAAGGGACATGTCTCACCTGGTGAGAGGACATTAAAGGGACATGTCTCACCTTGGTGAGAGGACATTAAAGGGACATGTCTCACCTTGGTGAGAGGACATTAAAGGGACATGTCTCACCTTGGTGAAAGGACATTAAAGGGACATGTCTCACCTTGGTGAAAGGACATTAAAGGGACATGTCTCACCTTGGTGAGAGGACATTAAAGGGACATGTCTCACCTTGGTGAGAGGACATTAAAGGGACATGTCTCACCCTGGTGAGAGGACATTAAAGGGACATGTCTCACCTTGGTGAGAGGACATTAAAGGGACATGTCTCACCTTGGTGAGAGGACATTAAAGGGACATGTCTCACCTTGGTGAAAGGACATTAAAGGGACATGTCTCACCTTGGTGAAAGGACATTAAAGGGACATGTCTCACCTTGGTGAGAGGACATTAAAGGGACATGTCTCACCTTGGTGAGAGGACATTAAAGGGACATGTCTCACCTTGGTGAGAGGACATTAAAGGGACATGTCTCACCTGGTGAGAGGACATTAAAGGGACATGTCACACCTGGTGAGAGGACATTAAAGGGACATGTCTCACCTTGGTGAGAGGACATTAAAGGGACATGTCTCACCTTGGTGAGAGGACATTAAAGGGACATGTCTCACCTTGGTGAGAGGACATTAAAGGGACATGTCTCACCTGGTGAGAGGACATTAAAGGGACATGTCACACCTGGTGAGAGGACATTAAAGGGACATGTCTCACCTTGGTGAGAGGACATTAAAGGGACATGTCTCACCTTGGTGAGAGGACATTAAAGGGACATGTCTCACCTTGGTGAGAGGACATTAAAGGGACATGTCTCACCTTGGTGAGAGGACATTAAAGGGACATGTCTCACCTGGTGAGAGGACATTAAAGGGACATGTCACACCTGGTGAGAGGACATTAAAGGGACATGTCTCACCTTGGTGAGAGGACATTAAAGGGACATGTCTCACCTTGGTGAGAGGACATTAAAGGGACATGTCTCACCTTGGTGAGAGGACATTAAAGGGACATGTCTCACCTGGTGAGAGGACATTAAAGGGACATGTCACACCTGGTGAGAGGACATTAAAGGGACATGTCTCACCTTGGTGAGAGGACATTAAAGGGACATGTCTCACCTTGGTGAGAGGACATTAAAGGGACATGTCTCACCTTGGTGAGAGGACATTAAAGGGACATGTCTCACCTGGTGAGAGGACATTAAAGGGACATGTCTCACCTTGGTGGCGGTGCGCGGCATGCGGGGCCCGTGCTTGTCCTTCTCTTTGGACTCCACAATGAGCATCTGTTTCTTGTCTTTGATCTGCTTGGCGAGGACACGGATCTCCTGCATCTCCTCGTCCTCACTGTCCTCGTCTGAGTCGTATTCTCCCGCTCGCTCACGCAGCTCCTCCTCACGCTCCAGCTCCTCCAGTTTCTACAGTTGACAAAAACGGCCATTCAGTTAGTGATGACAGAAATCAGAGACAGTCTGGGCTGTCCTCGCCTGCTGCTACAAACCCCCTTTCCTAGAATGGTCTCAGTTCTTTGTGTCCACCATTTATTTGTCCAATCAGAGAATCTGGTTGGAATGCTTCATTTGTTTCCAGTCCCCACACTGCCTCAGCTAAAAACATGTCATGTATGGAGTCATGTTACTTCTTGAAAAGTATGTCATTTATGTGGTTTCTCCACCATGAACAGATTAAAAGAGTTTCACTTGGGGCCACTAGCTTTTAGGGATGGGTACCGAAACCCGGTATCATAACGGCCACACAACTAAACCTAAGTTTTGAAGCTCAGAACCTGGAGAATTCAATCACTGCGTTACTTCTAACCTCCGCAAATGTCTTTGTAATCATGCAAAATGCTGCGGTTAGCAACAGCATGAAAACTAGAGATGCAATATCTAAAGTAGCCTGAGAGCGGCTCAGGACTAACACCTGACCACTACTGTGCGCTGGACAATGACAAACTACTTATTTGCCTAATTATATTTCTTAAACTCATCTTGGGGGCCAGAGGTACTATGCTGGAGGCCCGGATTTGGCCCCCGGGCAGAACGTTGCCAAAGTAGGTCCTTTTGTCCAGGGAGAAATAAACATACAGTACAAAAACAGAGTGATGTTGCCCTGTGATGGGGAAACGGCGGCGTGGTGCAGACTGACCGTCATGATGCTCGGGTCGATGTAGTCAGCGATGTTGTGTCCCTCCCACACCTCCGGGATCTTATCCTGCTTCTCCTCAGAGTTCATCAGGTCCCAGTATTCTGTAGCACAGTTAGGTCACTTCAGTCAGGGTCCTTCTCATACAAGGGCAATTCTAGCAATAACTGATAATCACCTGGAACATTGTGATGACGATATTAACCGAGATATTGAGATACTTTATCAAATCATATCAACACTGTAGGTGTCAATACACAGGGTGCGTACAGATTCTCTGGAGGTTTTTCATGACTTTTCCATGACCCTTAACAACATTTCCAGGGCCCCAATGCCATCATTTTATTAGCCACATTTATTATTCGGCGTACGCATTTCATCAGCACTACAGCTTCAGTTTGGGATTTTTAAGATCAGGCCTACTGAGCCAAGACCAGAACACTAGAGAAAGATCAATGATACTGAGACCATCATGACCAGGGCGCCTCCTGACTGGGTGACAAACTGGCATTTTGAAATAGGTGACAGTTTACCGGTGTGCACGCTCCTGTGCACGTGCCATAGAGGATCACTGAGCAAAAACAACTGGTGAATCACTGGGAGTTGATAACAGTGTCACACACTTTGCAGTCTGATATATTATTATGAATCAGTTTCTATAATGTGCTTCTCCAGAACTGTGTGTCTGACAGATGCATTAAAGTGGGGGTTAGTATAAGGTTTGGCTTTTTAGTGAACCGTTACATCCCTAGTGATAGTGATAATTCTGACACATATTGTGCTGCCCTAATGTTTATTTCTTTCCATTTTGCTGGCCCACATTCTTCCTATGAAAATCACCGACACCGTTTGATTTTCATCCCATTACCAGCCGTTACTGTGCTGTTAAGTGCAGTGCTGCCCACGTTTGTAAAGGTGACAATAGGAGGAGAAGATCTTACTCTGCAGGTCCAAGACGTAGTCGTCACCCATCTCCAGCTCGATGTCCCTCTCCTACGAAGGAACAAACATCACATTTCCCACAAAGACCTGCGACATTACAGCAATGTGTGTTCAAGGTGATGAGGTATTTCATACTGTTTTGCGCTTGGGTTGGTCCACCTCCATGGCCCTCTTCCTCTGGAGCGCCCCCTCCGGGATAAACGGAGGCCTTTCCTACAAAACAGCGAGTTAAACATATGTTACCTTCAGACAGGGTGTATGGGATTATTGCATCTCAGCAGAACAAGCTCTCTAAAAAAGCAGAAACCTCGGCATAACTGACTGTAGGATTTTGTATCGGAATACTTCACTTAAAAAGTATTATGTAGTGTATTCTACTACATTTCCACAGGATTGTATTCTAAATAATTGAAACACTTTAATATATTGACTTTATTTGCCCTTTATTCAACCTAGAAAGTCCCATTGAGATGAAGAATCTCTCTATTAAATTGTGTTTTACCCTTTACTACTGTATATGCAATAGTATGACAACATAGTAATATGGAAAGACTAGAGGATGGGTATGGGACAGTATAAAGTGTTTAAGGACTGGATCAGGACCTGGGTTTCCGTCGGCTGTAGCCAGATTTTGGCTGGTTTGAAAGCCAAATGACCGGTAAATCAAAAAAGGCCGACAAGAAAAGGTTTGTAAATAAGTAAATTGGCTATTTGTTTTCAACAGAACGGCGGTCTACAGGTACATTTACTTTCAAAAAAGTGTGTGATGAACTTCAGAGCAAATAAAAGTGCCTGTATTAGCTCATCCCGGGAGAGTGGCCATGTTTAGAGCTGCTTTGTCCCTTCATTATATATCAAGGGAGAGAAAATTAGTCACATTTATCGTATTTATCCGAGTGATCGTGCAGATGTACGTCCGAAAAGAACGGTCTCATCGCCACAGTTTAGACCCACTCGCTCATATCAAAGCGTAAATGTAGGAGCAGTGTTGTTGATAATATGACACAGTATTCATTCAACTGTTAATAGCCGAAATTTTGGAACCCAGCCAGCCAAAGTATCCGGCCAAAAAAGTCTAGTGGGACCTCTGACCCCTTTGGAAAGCACAGTGGACAGCGCCTCACCCGCTCGTCTCTCTTGTTGGGCATGGCCAGGTGCAGGCGGTTCAGAACGTCATGGACCTTCTTGCCCTTCATCTTGGTGTCTACTCGGTGAGCCAGGAGACGGTCACACGCCTGGCCGAGGGCAGGGAGCACGACAGCGTCAGTAACACAACATTATTGTGGACTACGGTGGTTTAAGTTCTTACCTCAGTCTTGACCTGCATGACGCCCTCCTCTGTCAGTGTGCTGCTCTCGATCACAGGGATCCCCTCCGATACAAGGTCCGAAAAGATTTTCTAAACAATAGAGTGAAGGATTGAGTTCAGCATTCCTGGGTGGAAAAATATCAATCACTGTCTCAAAGAACTACACGACTTTCTGCCTGTCGCTCATCACATGAACCTAAATTACAGTAAAAATGGATATAATTTAACAACAGTGACACAGAATTTGGGTCCAGTTCAAAGTTCTGACTCGCAGTGCATTGTGGGCAATATTGACCCATCTAGTTATCACTGATGTTTGTGGAAACCAGGCCCTGGACAGGAAACTGGATTTGGAGAGCACTTCTGGTCATTCAGACACCGGTATAACATCACGTGTCCACTACAAAGGGGAAACTGACCTGGTTCTCCTCCGTGAGCTCGCTGATCTTCTTCACATCACACTTGTTGGCTACGATGAGAAGAGGCTGGAAAATAAACACAGGTAGATTTGATCTATTTTTCAAATCTGAAATTGAAAGCACCAAAAAAATTGTGGTGGAAAAAAAAAAAAAACATGTTTGGAGGGTCGGATTGTACAAATTATGAAATATCCGATATCCCATTTTTGAATATCGTCCAGACAACAATTTGGATATTATCGTCTAAATTATATCTCTCCCACCTCTAGCGTACAGGTTGGCATGTCTGCATGTTGATTGCTGCCCATACACACACATGTTCATTACTATTGTATTGACCAGTCAAACTGCACACTCCTGGACAGTCGGGCTGAACGATTATGCCAAAAATCAATATTGCGATTTAGATTTTATTGCGTTTTTCCACTAATAACTTTTTGTTGCAATACAATTAAATATTTACAACTGATTTAATTAAGTATTACTTACTCTTAAATCCTTTATAATCACATGGAATATAATTCCAAATAGTCCACATAGTCATATAGCCTACATCATTTCCAATAAGCTTACACTGAATTATTTTTTTTTTGTAAATAGCCTAAATAAGTTCTTTTCTCTTGTGTATTAGTCAGTGGTTGTGAGATAAGTTCTTATCTTTATCCAAAACATTCCCAAACATAAGCCTCCAAAAGTGGAGGCAGAGATGTGTGAATCTGGAGGAAAGTTTCTGTGATCAGCGTATCAGAGCGTGTAGCGCTGCAGCTAACGCAATGCTAACGGAGGAAACAGCAATAGTCCTTCGCGGTGACTGCATTATACACACTGATATTTTCACAGTACATCCACGATCTACCACGCACCTGAAGTAGACGGAGAAGTAAACAAAAGCACGTGGTGGAGCGCGGAGCGACGTCGGTGCCGTCTCTCGCCGCTACATTCACTTCTGTGGGCCGCGGCGTCAGCTGCATGGGCCGAAATCACGTGCCTCTGTGATAATGTGTGTAATTTCGCGATATAATTGTAAATGCCATTAATCGTTCAGCCCTACATGAGATCCATGTGAGTCATGACTACTGAAAACATTAGCTAATAGTAATAATAGTAGTAGTAATAGTAATAGTATGATGATGATGATGTTTTTGATACCTTGTTGGCGAAGAGCGGTCGGATGCCGTTGAAGAGCTCCGCCTGCTGGCCCAGGGTGTGTCCGCACTGCTCAGACAGGTCCATCACATAGAGCACAGCTGATCGGAGGTGGGCCAGGGCGGTGATGGCCTGCATCTCGATAGTGTTCCTCTCCTCCAGAGGGTGGTCCAGGATCCCCGGGGTGTCCACCACCTAAGGACACCACATCACCCATCGTGGAGAGTCAGAACATTCACTTTAAGGCAGGGGGTGTTGAGGGTTCTTGTATAAAAAATGTCATATCTTTTTATTCATTTATATTTTATGTATTTGTTTATTTGGAAAGGTTTTAGCCGAGGCCCCACCTTCTCACATCACAACTATGAGCGTTCCTAGTTGAAATTTTTTCCTAATGGTTGAAATTGAAATTTTTATTGAAAATCCGTTGTTGCAATACCTGGCAGGAGACTGGTTCCACATTCACACTTCTAAAACAGAGCTGAGCGAGTATAGGAGACGTACCTGCCAGCGCAGATATCTGTAGTCCATGTGGCCCACAAACAGAGACTTGGTGGTGAAGGCATAGGGCTGCACATCTACATCAGCTCTGGTCACCTGCCACACACAAAGGGTCAATATCACATTTAACTGTAGGGATTTCACACAACATTCTACCCCAATACATCCTTATAGGCAGGTGATTCTGAAAGAGACTATCCACAGTGACCAGTCCAGTCCTGGCTTGATTCCAGCCATTGATTGGAAGGTTTACACACCTTGTTGATGAAGCTGGACTTGCCCACATTGGGGTATCCACAGAGGAGCAGGGTCCTGGTGCTGGGGTCGATGGAGGGCAGACGGGACAAATGCTGACGCACTGCAACGCACACACAGTAACTGTCAGTACCAGACCGCCCCACTTCTGCTGGGATTTACAGATTTACTGTTATTTTAGATTTCTGTATAACAACCCCAATGCATCTAAATCCAGGGGTTGCATTCACATGACTCTAAAGACATTGGAAAGAGCCTATACTCCAAAGTTAGAGCATGTCAGCCTGTATGTGTTAATGTGCCAAACCAGGAAGGCCACAGACTGGTGAAGATGGGAAAGCGCTTTCGCCCTTTCACAAAATGTACTTGTCATTTAGAGATAATCTGATCTCAACAGTCCATAAAGACTGTGAATCTTTAAATAACTTAAAATTCGAGCATATGTGTCTTTATCTATAGTAGCCAGGCTTCAACATTTCTCACATGGGCGATGTCTCTCAGCACTGAACACCTTGTACTTCTGGACACTTCAGGTCAGTTACAGCTGAAAATGATAGCATTGGTAGATACAGGATTCCTGGTGGATTTATGTTTGACTTTTTCTTCAGTCTTTGACAGTTACATTGTCATCTCACTTCTTACGACCCAGCTGAGTACAACAAAACATTTGAAGGTTCTGTGTCAATATCTTTTTTTAGAAATTTCAAGAGGGCTGCATCCCTCTGACCAGCTTTTAACAATTTTTCAGATCCCATTGTGTGCGAAGGAAAATAGCTACATAATAATGGTATAAATAGCAACTGTCTTTCAGTTTTACACAGCTTGGAGTTTGAAAATGTGACAGAAAAATAACAACAAGATCAAAAAACTAAAATGTGTGTTTTCTTGCACCATTCTTTGATTTGTGCAAGACATCGCTAGTCTTTATGAGGAAAACAGCAAAAAAGGAAGGACCACGACCGCTCTCGGAGTCACGGGTCACTCACTATTTCTATATTTTTGCATGTGGGGTCCAAGTATTATAACATATTTATAATATATTGTGCAGTCCTAGTAACACCGCAGCAAAAACATGCTGTGTTGTGCAAAATCTTTCTATGTACCTCCGCCCATCAGGGATGAAAAGCATCATAAAAACAACTGATTTTGGAGTCTGAATTGCCCAATAACCATCAGAATCCTTTGTAAGGGACATTTCAGTAGAGGCGTGTCCTACCCTGCTCCAGATACTCCAGGCTGGACTTCTGTCTCTTCAGGATGGTGCACATTCTGCCCAGAGCCGCTCTCTTCAGCTGTTTGCACCGGTACAGCGAGTCTCCGTACTTCATCAGACGCACATAGTCTTTGGCCACGCTGGACACACACAAGGAGTCACAAGGTTTAACACTCGCTGGAAGTTTCCCCAATTTGACCTTTCAGTGACCAAATAGCTGTACGAGTGGTCAGCATGGCGCCTTCATTTTCCATCACAGCGGCCTCTATGATGCTCCAGGATCAATTGTTTTTAGAGTTTCTGGTAGGTTTTCACTGACGAACACTAACACGTATTTCGGATATGAGGGATCAAGTTGCAGAGGACACCGTGATTGAAAGAAAAGGGACCATGCTGACCACTCAAACAGTCACTGGGTCACAAAAAGGTCGATGAAACACAGATATCAAGGGTCTTTTCTCCACGTAAGTTCCATAATGCACCTTTAAAGGCAACAACACTTCACTTTAGACGTGACTACTTTGACATGAAGTGCTCCTCACATGCAGCGCAGGAACCAGGTTAGAGTGCACTGGTGTTGCGGCCCCTCATGCACAACATGGGATTTTAATGTTGACAAATGTTTAACAGTGAAAAAGAAGCATACTTGTCGATGAGGTTCTTGGCGATGTTGATCTGTCCCAGGGCCAGTTTGTAGTGGTCTTTGTCGTACAGAACGTTCATCAGGTCAGCGTAGAACGGATGGATGTCCTACAACACACGGTCCGCTTTCATCAAACACATCTGAACTACTTTTACATCACAGAACTGTAAATACATTTGTTCTCAGGTGATAAGTCACTCATTTGATAGTGGTACATGGGATCATTCAAACAATGATTAAACAATGCAACTGAGTCTGTAGTAAGGCAACAAGTTATGCTATTTTTTGATTTAGTCAAATTTAGGTCTATTTAGTGCCTTTTTTAGAACTGGTTCAGACCTGATTTGGTCTTGAGCTTGATCTGGTAGGTCTAAGACGGACAAAGATTTTAGCAACAGCTTTGGCCTAGTGAAATGTAAGACTTTTTAAATACCTTTTTAATGCCTTCACGGTGAGATTTGATGCCACTAACGCGGGAGGAGTTTGTTCTCCTTCCAATAAATAAACAGTTTAATTTCTTTAAAAAATGTCAATGATAAGCTAATAAGGATGAAATTAGCTACTAGTCAAAATAATGAAGTTGTTATAAGCAGAAGGATATAGTTGGACAGTTTGACAAATGTATTTTATGCATTTTTAGACCAAGTTGGTTGGATAAAGTCATTTATGAAGGGCAGTATTTCGGTCAGTTTCAGACTAAACCCTGGTCTTGTAGACTAGAGCTAGGACTTCAAGTGTAACCATGTCCTGGACAGAACCAGGTCTAACCCAGGACTAAACGGGCTATGAACGATTATGTTTCTGCGCTCAGTCACCGGGAGCAGCCGTGTGCAGACAGGACTGTGGAGGAGCGCATCAGTCACACGACAAAGGGCCGTGGTTAAAGTCGTGCTGCTGGGCGATGCTGCAGTTGAAGGGACTCGCACACTGACTGGGCGGGTCCAGGGCAGGTGAACACCGCACATCAGAGATATAGTGTTTATGTAATGCTTTTAAGGCCTTAAATTTGGCGACCCTTTATGAGGTAATGTTGTTGTAATCAGAGCCGCTTTTAACTAGTAACAAAGTGCATCCCACACACACTGCACTGAGTTCAAATTTAATCTCATAACTGATCTGATCAAAAGTGCAGTTTTGCTGGCTGATCTGTTTGCGAGCCTTACGTCCAGTTTGGGGAAGTCGGTGAGGATCTGGCTGAGGCGGTCGTGGTAGCTCTGCTGCGTGAACTTGACCTTCCTCATGTAGAACTGCCGGATGCGGTGGATCTGGTAGTGTTTGTGCACCACAGTGGGCGTCTTCCGCTGGGTCTTCGATAAAGTGATGTCTATGAAGTCCTGGAACAACAATGCAGACAAACTGTTCAACCAATGGAACACATAAACCTGCAGTATATCAGCTGTAATGTCGTGTGAAAACAACAAATGACTGTCTCCATGTTTGGAAACGTACAGGACTCTTGTTTTACTACACACGTTCAAAACAGTCTTCTCTGTCACAAATGTCTGCTTTCATAAGTAACTGAATCCACTACGAGGAGCACACGGTATAGGACTTTGACAGTAAATTGTATCTAGCCATAACTAAAACACACTCAGAAAAATCGTGTTTCTCTGTGCTATGCTAGAAAGTCATCTGCATTTAACCTCTTGTAACATTTTTAGAGTGGGAAAGTACAACCCAGAGGACCCTCATGTACCCCGTCTGTGCAGCTTTAAAGGTGCATTGTTGTGCAACTTTTTATTTGGGGAAAAAAGTTGCCATTTGCACGTATTTGACCGTGTAGTGACCCAGTGGCTGTATGAGTGGTCAGCATGTCGCCTTTACTTTCCATCACAGTGGTCTCTAGGACACTCCAAGATCAATTGTTTGGAAGGTTTCCTCTACTGACGGTCCCTCTCGCCAGAAATCCTACAAAACAAGTGATCCTGGAGCGTTGTAGAGGACACTGTGATGGAAAGTAAAGGCGACATGATACGACAAGATAGCCTATATTGATCTCACAATGGTAATTTACTTTTACATTCAGCTCTTAGAGAAACTCAGGCCGTGCAAATGGGCAGAAAATGTGAGAAAAATAAAAAACAGTGCCATCATATGTACAATGACTGCCAAGAACTTTGTGGGGACAAAAGTATTAACAGTAAATAATTAAGTAAACAGACTATAACATCATGAGTGGACATGCTGACCACTCATACAGCCACTGGGTCACTACACGGTCAAATGCAAACAAATATCAAATATATACAAACTTTATTTTCTCTTAAGAGGTAATGTAAGATGACAAACAATTCTTAATACAAGAAAAAAAAAGACTACATCTATTCATATCATCAGGACGCGTTAATCTCTCTCAGGTTTACACACAGCATATTTGTTTGTGTATAGGGCTGCAACAAACGATTATTTTGTAATCGATTAATCTAACGACTATTTTTACGATTAATCGATTAGTCGCTTGGCTATGAATGGTGTAGGAAAATTTTATTTTTTCTATTTTTTTTATCACATAAAGCTAAAGTGGATCCGCTTGAGGACGTGTTGATGGAGTAAACGTAAAGTAAGTGGTACATGGGATCATTCAAACAATGATTAAATAATGCAACTGAGTCTGTAGTAAGGCAACAAGTTAAGCAATTTTTCGAGTTAGTCCAATTTAGGTCTATTTAGTGCCTTTTTAGAACTAGTTCAGACCTGATTTGGTCTTGAGCTTGATCTGGTAGGTCTAAGACGGACAAAGATTTTAGCAACAGCTTTGGCCTAGTGAAATGTAAGACTTTTTAAATACTTTTTAATGCCTTCACAGTGAGATTTGATGCCACTATCGCGGGAGGAGTTTGTTCTCCTTCCAATAAATCAATTGTTTAATTTCTTTAAAAAAAATGTAAATGATTAGCTAATAAGGATGAAATTAGCTGCTAGTCAAAATAATGAAGTTGTTATAAGCAGAAGGATATAGTTGGACAGTTTGACAAATGTCAATGGAGTAAACGTAAAGTAAATGTTTGTTGGAGGCTCTTGGTGCTAATTCTGCTTCTGATTGGACGAGACACAAACAGATATTCATGAAAATTACAATGTACAAAGTGTACAACACAAAACAAAACAAAGTAGGTTTTATCAAAAAATACTACATCTCCATGTCATTTTTGCTCTATTTAAGTCTGTGTGAACCAGAAAACGATTAATCGATGACTAAAATAGTTGTCGCCTATTTCAATAATCGATTAGTCGAAGATTAATCGATTAGTTGTTTCAGCCCTATTTGTGTATTATTTGTTAATTTATTTAGATCCCCTACTCAATTAAGCAGCTATTCTTCCTGGGGTCTGAACAATTTTAAACAAATATTAACATCAAGGCTGTGCAACAATGAAGACAAATACAAAAGTGCACATAACACACACACACTGAACACTGGGGCTGCAACTAACGATTACCTTGATAGTCGATTAATCTACCGGTTATTTTCAAGATTAGTACAAAAAGAAAGAGTACTGTAACTTCAACATAATGTGATTTTAATGTAAGTTCAAGTAAAAGCTACTGTGTGATAAAATAAAATAAAGTTACTCGAGTGGGCTACTTGAGTAAATGTGGCTGACTCGTGAACGGTTCTTCTCCTGACTTTATACACGTGCAGTCCCAGTGCTGTGGTGAGTCTATGGGTGAGCGCAGTGTCAGCTGATCGGCCTGTGTGACATCGACCCCTCCTAATGACCAAAACAATAAAAGCGACTCTTTCCAGCCCCGATCCCTCTCATACACACATGGACGCACATGAACACACGCACACAGCTGACCGTACACTCCTGTCCGAGCTCTCCTACAGAGTTTAGCCAAAGCTCCAGGCGCACACGTGTTTCCCCTCTGCGGGTCTGAGCCACACGAGCCGTGTTTTGGTCTCCCACAAGCCCCGCAGAGGCGCACACTCCCCCCCCGGACACACTCACCTTGGCGGTCGGAACCACCATGATCTTCTTGAAGTTGTACAGAGCCATGTTTGGGCCGTGACCGAGCGCTCAGCTCCACAGACAGATCCACAGACTGGTCCCGAGACACACGCACCGAGCCACGCAGCGAGCGAGCCACGCGGAGAGGACACGGGCACTTCCGCTCACACCGGAAACGCGCACCAGCCGAGCGCCCTCTGCAGGACAGGAGGGCCAGAGCAGCACATCATTGTACCATGGATCTGATTGTACCATGGACAGATCTACCGTGAAGCGAATCCACCGTGATAGTGCGCCCTCTGCTGGATAGGCCGATCAGCTTTTAGGAAGGTTCTTCTTCACGCACGTGCGGAGTCAATAGGCTGAATTATTTCTTATTTTTCATGAAAACACAACAAAACAAAAGTCTTATGAACACATTTGGAAAGTGTACCTAGATGCTTCTGTTGATTGATAAAGATAACATAACTTTGAACAGCAAACACATTGCTTGTTATTTTTGTTCCTAGACGACCCTAATCTTAAACTCACCCTAATCCCAACAACCCTAACTAATCCTAAACATAACAACCCTAACCTAACCTTAACCCTAATCTTAACGATTTTAAACCCTAACAATAATTTTAAAACAAATACCGCAGTGGATCTGCTCCTTGCCAGCAGAGGGCACACTATCACTCGGCTCCAGGTCTGCAGCAAACTATTATTGGAGCGTCCGCCATGGCAAGTTGCTTCCGAATTGGTCTGTCAGTTAGGAAGTAGTTAGGAAAAGGAGCCTTGATGCTAACTATCATGGCCACTTTAGCATAGTGACCTCTGGTGCTAACTAACCGGTGATTAGGAGCTATGGGCCTAGAGGCGGGGAGGGCCAAGATGGCGGTTTAAGCTCCCACGCGTGAAGACGCCGTGCACCAAAGTTTGGTAAAAAACTTTCAAAAGGACTCTACACAAACTTTCTTAAATGCACCTCACTACAGTGTCGCGCCGAGCCCAGAGACAGAGTTATGCTGCAAAAGCTGGTAGCAAACGGGACATTTTCACAGCACAACAATCCAGCTTCCACCAGGCCTTGGAGGCAGGTGGACACGATTACACCGGCTCAAGCTACAGTTACGAGGGAGAGCTTACAAGTCTCGAAGAGGACTTTCCAAGCCTACCAGTGACACCATCCAAATCCCCTGCTCTGAAGAAAAGGGCAGGTGTCACGATGGTGAGCATGGCGAGCACGGAAATGTACGCACAGTTCGCTGAACTCAAGGCTTTGATCAACAATAGATGTGACTCAATCGATGGCAAAATTATTGCCTTAGAAGAAAGATTTCAGCGTACCTCTGCAGATTTGAGAGTGGTATCTACTAAAGTTGCTCACTTGGAGCAGAGAGCGACTAATGAGGAAGAGCTTGTGCAACAATTGCAGAGAAAGATCGACGAGCTGGAGACTCACAGCAGAAGAGTTAATCTCAGACTGATGGGAGTACCTGAGACGGAACAGGAGAACGTCCGCAGCAAAGTGGTCACCATCTGTCAGGAGCTACTACTCGACCTGAGGGACAAGATGGATGGCTACATCGACGTCGCCCACCGACTGGGTGCCAGGAGGCGGACTCACTTATTTCCCAATATAGGATTAGGGTTAGGGTTAAGGAAAAGCAATGTCCAGCTCAAATCAATGAACAGTTCAAGTACTGATGGAAGTCACTGGTTACGTGTTAAAAACGTTACGTTGGATGTAAATACAAACATCTGTGTTCATTGAGGTAGACGACTTTTTACCAAGTCTTTGAGTATCAAAAAACACCACAAAAATGAAACAACGAAAAAGTGTGTATACAAAAGGCAGTTATTTTTTGAGCAGCTCGTTCACAATCGTGATACAGCATGAACATGAAGTATTCTGATAAAGTTTGTTTTGAAACTCTGGGACTGTAACTTGTTGAAGGGACGCAGCTTCACTCCAGGGGACAGAGCTCTACGTAGTCTCCCACCGAGTAGAGCCTGAAGCCCAGGCAGAGTGGCCCAGTGAAGTGGGCCCTGGTGGTGTGCAGCAGCTCCATGCGGGGGTGCACACTATAGAACATCAGCAGACCTTCAGCCTGGTCCAGGAGCAGCCCCAGCCGTGAACATGGGGGGCCGGGAACATCCCGGCAAAGCCCTCTGTGGTGGAGCTCGTACCCACTCTTCTCACAGTGCAGCGCCCAGGACCTTTCACTCTCTCCAAACCTGCACAAACAAAACTCAAGTTCAGAGCTGGGGTTTTGGCTTTTCATGCTCATTGGTGTATAAGCCTATGTGGCTCTAGGGCAGGGGTGGGCAATATATTACAAGGGGCCACATGAGTAACCTGAACTGAGTCAAAGAGATGCGTCAATTATAACTCGAACTTAATTCTACTCCATTGCAGAAAACAGAACTAATGTAAAAGACAAGTCAGATAAAATGGCTTGAAGGGCCGGATCTGGAAGAAGGGCCACACTTTGTCCACCTGTGTTCTACGGTGTTACGTCACACATCAAGCGGAGGTGAATACAACGCTCTGGGCTTCGTTTAAAACACTGGCAGACGCTGCAGTGGGCGGTTGTCATTGGATTTAAGAGTATTTATTAAGCTGAATAATTGTGGGATTGTGATGAAATGTCCATAGTCCTGTCCATACCTGCTCTCAGTTCCTGACCGCTGGACGCTCTCATAGGACAGGGCCATGTAGAAACCCCAGCCGGACCACTCCACCTCCAGGTAACACCTCCCCGACAGGCTCTCCTCGCTCAGGACCTGGGGGTACTCTGTGAACCGCTCTGGGAGGTCTCCGTACCCCTGGTTGTCCCGCGTCAGGGTGGCCCGCATGTGGCTTTGGGACAGGAGCACCCTGCTGTGGGCCGTGTTGGGGTCCAGACTCAGGCGGCGGGAGTATTTCAGCAGTTCCTCTCTGTTGTTCGGGAAAGGTTCCGTTGCTGGTTGCTGTACAGGTGTCCATTCCTGGACTATTAAAGGCAAGAGTTTGTCCTGGAATTCTGAAACAGCAGATAAGATGTTTGTGCAAAAGCTTGGAGAACATTTCCGGTTTCCACGGTGATGGCTGGAGCAGGCAGTGGGGGGGGTTCTGCTGGTGTGCCTCCCCCGGGTGTAGCTCAGGCTCTATCAGATGGAGGAGACGTTTGAGGAGCTGTTCGGTGTCTCTCAGAGATGTGAGAACTTCTGTCTGTCTGTCCTTTTGCTCACACCTGAAAAAGCCCAAACAGAATGAGAGTTTCAGTCATAACCCACTTATCAGACCCATTCAAAAGTACAAATCACATATTCATTCTTATGTTTATTGGACACATCAAGTTAAAAAGCAAAGAAATAACACGCTGTAACAGAACCTGGGTATACTTTTGTCTTGGCCAGAGGGTCATTTTACTGTAAAATTGTAGATTTTCTTTCTTTTAAGACATGACTATATTTGGCACCTTCTGCTACCCCACAACAAGAGTTCATACAGCATGCTAATCATACAGAGCTATTACAGCTTGTCCTGACTCTGATGGACATTTTTCTGACATGAGCATCACATTTTAGTTTGGAGTCCAAATAAAAGTCATCAGCCTCCTTCCACATAAGAGAACAGCATATAGCAGCAGTTTAATATAATTCAAAGTCAGACATTTGTCATGCAGCCACTGAAATATGCAGACTAGCTGCTTGTTTAAAACGTCTGAGGCCAGTTTATGGTTCTCTGCTCATATATAAATGAATGTGTCATCTGCATGCAGTTGAAAGCTGGTGTCTTTGCAGATTTCTGGTAAACCTTTTAATTATCGACAGAACTGTAGGGGGCTCAATATAGACCCTTGTGGTAGAGCCAATTAGCATTTGGGGATTTTGGATATGACACCGTTTATTTTCACACATAAGCTGTCGTTCCACATAGTGCGACCCGATCGCGAACACCACGATCTACGTGCACATATCGACACTACCCCGCACACACTTCTGTTTCCACCGCACGCACACGCTGTACTGATCTCATTAAAGGTTTTAAGAGCCATGATGAGAACAGATATGGACAAATGCTGCCCCCTGGTGGAGTTATGGAATCATTCAGAGGAGCCAAGCTGTATTAAAGGATCTGTATCATGCTATTTTAGCCATCCTAAAGTAAAGTATAGGCTTTTATATGATATACTAGCTGAGACCCGGCCTTCGGCCGGGCCTCGCTAGTCTCCACATTTGATATTCAGAGATTGTGAGTGACTACAAAGAAATGTCCAACCCGTCACACAGTTCAGCTGTAGACCAGTGGTTCCCAACCCATTCCAAAAACTATGGCCACAACAAATGAGTAAAAGAATGAAGGCAAAATTTTTTTTCAAAGAAACTGCAATTGGAGTGTTTGATGCACCCGTACTCCTTTCTTATAAAGTACGACAATATTTTGGCTAAACTTGGGGAACAGGATTCAAGAGACAGTGGAATAATTATGGATAAATATTAGGGGGTCAGCTCTAACGGTGTGGTTCACGGTGCAGGACCCGTGGTTTGGTGCATCACGGTCGTGTACAATAAAAAAAAAAATTGAGTAGGTTTTGAACTGAAATAGCCTAATGATCGTCGTTAGACAGTATTTATAACCTTACAATAAAATTGGCAATGCGTTCAAAGCTGCTTTAGAATGAAATGTACCTCTGGGCTCACAATACGTGAAAGCAAAATAGAAAACAAATGGTACAGCAGCAAAGGAAAAAAAAAAAAGGAAAAAAAACTACGCAGTGCAGGCCATGCGCTCGTTAAGTGGTTTCATTTTCGTTTTGACTCACACGGAGGAGAAATCAGTCGGAGCAGCGCGTGTGATTAGAGGCTCGTGTTTGAGCAGGTTTAGGGCACGCACGCACACGCACACACATACACACACACACGCACACAGCGCCCTGTTTGGATGCGCGCACACGCACGGCAGTCAGATCTCGTGCACTCGCGTTTGTGTGACAGCGGGTTGTCCTCGGACAGCAGCACCGCGGTCCATATGGACCCGTGGCCAATGCCCGCGGCCGGTGGGACCGTCACGTGGGGGCCGGCCGCGGATGTCCACGCACACACTCAGTACTGTCGCCAGGCTTCCTGGTGTTCCCAAACGGTCTCCCATCCCAGTTCTAACCAGGCACTTCCCTGCTTAGCTTCAAAGTCGGTATGGGAAATAAACATGGCGGCGCCCAGCCGGCGGCCATTGAGATAGCGTTTTCTATAATAGATACTATGGAGTACTATTTTATGTGAGAAATATACGTATTTTCTGGGGGTATTTTGCAAACCCAGAAGACAAGATTCAGTTAACTCCGCCCCCTCTCTCCGAGCAGATATGCCCATGCATTATTAGCAGTAAAATAAATATAAATATCACAGCAATAAGTGAAGTTACTTCACAATACAGTTATAAGGAGTTGACATCTGCAACACAGCTTCATAAATGGCTAACACACGCTAACACACAAGCTAACACACACGCTAACACACATGCTAACACACAAGCTAACACACACAAGCTAACACACAAGCTAACACACAAGCTAACACACATGCTAACACACAAGCTAACACACACAAGCTAACACACAAGCTAACACACACGCCAACACACACGCTAACACACAAGCTAACACACACAAGCTAACACACACATTAACACACAAGCTAACACACACAAGCTAACACACACGCTAACACACAAGCTAGCACACACAAGCTAACACACACGCTAACACACAAGCTAACACACAAGCTAACACACACGCTAGCACACAAGCTAACACACACGCTAACACACAAGCTAACACGCAAGCTAACACACATGTGTTAGCGTGTGCGCTAACATGTGTTTTGACTCACCACCGCTCTGTCCTGGCCTCTCCATCACATTGGGGACTCGCGTTGGTTATAAAAGTTAATCCACTTTGAGAAGATTCACAAAAACATCCATCAGAGACAGTCACAGAAAACACTATTTTGGTGAAAGTCGCTGAATCCCGGAAAGAAATTCCAACTTCTGGTGAGTGGCCTCTTCTTTAGGGAGGTTGAAAAAAGTCCTGCACCTCTCGTAGCCAAACCAAACGCGCTTTTCTCCGTGACATTAGCGTTAGGTAAGAAAAAAGAACAGGTGTGTCCAATAGTTGAGAAAGAGCTTCATCTTCACATCCTTCAGTGCAAACATGACATCTGTTCAGACGCTCAGGGGTGCGTTTGTTTTCAGCCCTGACTTGGAAGCGCTTACTTATATATATATATATATATATATATATATATATATATATATATGAGGCCGTCCTTCTGTGGACCCACCACCTGCAGGAGGAGCCATAAGGGGCTGGTGCAATGTGATTTGGGCAACTCGATCGGTTGCCCCCATGACCCGGCAACAGACAAGTGGAAGAAAAATGGATGGATGGACCTGTTTTTGAACGCACAATATATAAATGGACTGTAAAGAAAATCACTGTCACAAAAATCCAAGTGTCAAACTGTTGTTTCTGATTTCACAGTGGGATGTACAAATGTAAGAACTTCATTTTCACATTAGGCATTTTAACAACCATTCAAGTTTTAACAACCTTATCCCATAATAATAATATTGAGATTGAATAATTACTCACAATTATCGACTGAATGAAAGAAAACCACAGATTTAGTTTTTGTATTTAAAATGCTTTGTAATGCTTGAGCTGGTAAAACATTCACTGTTTCTAAAAAAAAAAGCAGCTTTTCCACTTGTTTGCAAAGAACAACACATAACACTGTCAACTTTACAACTCATTAATTATCATAATTATTTTAATGATATTATTATTAGGCCAGAATCTAGTCCCGGTTTGATGTTTTCTAAACTTGTTTGTCAGATGTTTTGATGAACAAAGTGAGAAACGTGTTTCTAAAGTAACAGGACTTTCTCTTTCCTTCTGTCCCTGAGCAGAGGAGCGTTAGCTTTGTGTTTCCCAACATTTGGACAAACTTTATTGTGAATGATGCCGTTCATGACCTTGAGTTGGATATTTACAGCGAAGGATTATCTCCACGTTGTTTCATATTGGACGTATCAGCGCATTTTGCTGCAACTTTCCACCGACGGCAGCATTACGGACGTCCATCAGACACAACAACACCATGGTCATGTTTTGGATTCCTAAACACGCTGATTTCAATCGTTTTTTTGGGCGGATAAAGCTCTGAAGGAGAGTCCTTCTGCCTCGCTCCACTATCGCTGAGTTTACGCGTTGTTTGTGGCGGCGGCCAGTGCGTCAGCGTCGCTTCGATGTTCGATCTTCGATGTTAATACCATTGATAGTTTCTCTTATATATACGGTTCTTTATTGTTTTGCTTATCAATTCATTAAAACATATGCTATAAATTATAGCCTAATATGTGCTTCTTTTTTATTTAAACAGAGAAGAAAGTAAATTAACCTATTTTGACAAAAACTTCCTCAAAGCATTTTTATAAAGGCTATGAAGTATAAGTGTGTATAAAGAGGACAGATTCAGACGGGCTCTTTACAACGTGTAGCGCGGATCCTAAAATAGCGCAGACGTTTGGGATGGTGCGAGTGGTGCGTGTATCTGCAGCGGCTCCGTGCCTGCAGGTTTATAGTATAAAGAGGCTGCGGCGCAAAGCAGCATCAATAAGAGGCGTCATTAATGAAGGAGTCACGCGGTTCTGATGGATTACTCATCAGAACCGGTTCTCCTTGTAGATATACTCGTTGCTGCTCCAGTGGGACAAAAGAGCCACTACAAGGAGGCTCCAGAGCCACGGGTTGCCGACCCCCGTGATAGGCCCTTGAATACGGTAAGCCCCTGGGCTCCAGCCCCTGCTAGCCCATTAGTTAAGGCGGCTCTGCACACAGGGGTCAGCGCTTTGGCCACAGCCAGAGGTCAGTCCTAAAACCTACACCTGGTCAGACCGGTTTGGCCCTGGCCTTTGTTATGGAAAAGCTTGACAAAGTGGGTGATAGGCGTCTGTAAGTGGCGTGACACCTATAGTTGTCTGAATGCAAGATACTGTCGAATTTAAAAGTTGTTTAGTAGTTGTTTTCTCTAGAGCACTAACTGGTTCACAGGATCAAGTCTTTCTGAAGTGGGGCTGCATCACACATCGCAAAAAACACATTGCAATATGAGATGATGCGAGAAGGAGCCACACTGGGACGTGGTGCTAACGTGATGGTCTCAGTAAAGTGTGGCGTGGCGTGTTGTACCTGGAGTGTCCTGTCTCAGCTGTGGAGCGCTGATGTCTTCCTCTGAGATCGGCCCCCGTGTCTGTGCTGTCCCCTCTGATGCGCCCCCCTGCCTCCTCCTGCTCTCTCACTCGCTCAGCCAGCTCAGCCAGGACCGTGTTCACAGCCAGCACGGGCCGGGGGGCGAACCTCTGCCTGCACTTAGGACACTGGGGGGCCCCATCCTGGCCCTCCCCCAGAGCTGTGTCCCAGTACCGCAGGACGCAGCGCAGGCAGTAGCTGTGCCCGCACGGGACCGTAACGGGCTGCTTCAGGACGTCCAGGCAGATGGGGCACGAGAGAGAGCTGAGGGACAGAGACATGCTGCAGGACACAATGAGGACAGGACATACCGGTGTGGGGTGTTAGCACCAAAGACACACCCTCCCTCCGTCCCAGCGTGAAGCCGGGACTGCAGCAGGCGGGGGAGGGACAGGTACTCAAGCAGACTTTTACAAATGATGACACTGAAAAAATACATCTAACCTCTTAACCCCCACCTGAACCCTGCACATTTTCTCAAGGTTGGCTTTACCCAAATCTAAAAGCTTAAAAATAGCATCAAAATAGCGACGGAATTGATGATGAAAACGCAATAAAAAATGTCAGTGTCAGCTTTATTTGTACAGCACGTTTACAACAACACTAGGCGCTTCACATACAGGTACACAATATACAATTACAGTGCAAAACAACAAGAGAAGCACACACAATAGAGTTATAGTGCAGTATAGTGAACTTGCAAAATGTACAAAAATATACATAGGATGACACAAGGGTTAAACACAAAGGCTGTTTACACAAGACGTTAACACCAGACTCAGCTTATAGGAAAAGGTCCCAGAAACACTTTCAGCCTCGATTAAAAACAGTCGACACTGAGACACTGAGATTCCGGAAAAACAAGTGGATCAACTTTTTCTGCTAGATTGCTTTACCATTCAGAGGCCTCCAGTCTTTATTAACCCAGTGTGCTACTTCAGACCAAAACAGACAGATGTCAATATGCAATACACGGGAAGATTTTAAAATTGAGGGCAGATTTTCCAAACCTGAGAAACATGGCCTAAAGGTCTAAAGGTGCGTACACACCAAACGTGCGTCCACGCCCCATTTGCCTCTCGTTGAACGCCAAACAACGCCGCTTCACATACTTCACACTCGCGACAAACGCCTGTTTGCTATGGCAAGCCAAAGCTATCATAAATCGCCTCTCTCGGCCGGCGTTCATGAAGATCCTCGCTTTACCTGCTTCACGGCCGCCTTCTACCCGGACAGGAGTGGCCCTCATGAAGTTAAGTAGACACTATTTGTCCAAGCCTGCTGCAGCATTTGAGCCGCATGGTGTTTGTGCTACATTTCAACTACTAGCAGGCCCTTCTGATAATATATAGAAGTATGTCGATTTAGAGGCCACGCGCTATGAGCTGGAAATGTATAAGTTCAACAAATGACACACACCAAGGTGAATGGATAGATCAGTTCAACCGTATAGCTTTTGCTGCATACATTGCTTTGATGCAATAGTAATATTTTATGTTTTCTGTGTGTTAAGGGACTGTTGTACACAAGTGAGCTAGCCTGGGAAGGAGGAGGATGATGATGAAACAAAGTCCAGCGATGGAGAATCTGTCAGTCACCATCAAGCTGCGCAGTGAGGTTGGACTAGGATGGATCAGTTAAGGGCATGTTCAGCAGTTGTTCCTGCCTCTGCGCTGAATGGTGAAGGTGGCCTTGACAATCATATGGACTCCACTGCCTCTCACAGAAGAGCTGCCTTAACCTGGTGAATTTTAGGATAGCTGACTGAATTATATGTGGAATACTTCATAGCCAAACGGAACTTTTTTGATGAAACAGGGCAATTATAGTAGTCAGGCTTACCTGCAGTTCTAGTTTTGGTTTAATTTATAAACCGTTTCATTTTTTTTTTTTTTGGCTCCGCTTTTTACGTCAACTCCTGTTTCATAAATATTCAGCCTGGTATAGTCTTTTTTGCAGACCTGTTATGCATGTGGTGGCACTCTGAATGGCAAATATTTCTTTAGACATTCCTGAAAGAGTTTGGAAATCTCAATATGGACATGATGCTGATTTAACATTACATCAGGATCAGATGTTCCTCGCAACCAGGCTTGAGGTGAACTAGGTAAAACTGAGCCTTCCTTAGCCCAAAATGCAATTAGCATTCCTTAACATTTACATGAAGGATGTATTGGGTCTATTTCTTTCCACTTTTTATTGAAGACTTTGCATTGATGCAGGAGATAAACCTTAATACAGGAAAAGAAAATGTAAATATGTGTAACCAAAAGCATAGATAAAGCACATTGTTACATGTATGATTTAGTTAATAGATTTAAATGAATACCTAAACAAGCCTTTTTGTTCACTTTTATCTTTATTTGACCAATGATTTTAGCATTAGCTCTCTCAATCACTTAAACAATGATTTTAGCAGTTTGACATTGACATAGGTCCCCCAGCGTGATTTACAAGTTACAGAAATACAGCTTACTTACGCTTCTGTTGTTTGTTTACATTCTTCTTTTTGTCATTCATGTATAAATGTCAGTGTTGTGTAATTATTGTGTAAAACACTTAAACTATTATCCATTTATATTCTTATTAGGCAGTCTTCAATATCAGGCACCGATTGATACACGTGGTGGCAGGGGACGACCCAATTATCTGATTCCGGAGGAACAACTCCATTTTTTAATGAAATGTGGCTTCAACGCTCGCCATGTAGCTGATATTTTGGGAGTCTCAAGACACACAGTGTATCGCAGACAGAGGTATTTTTTCTTTTATCTTTGACAGTATGATCAATTGGCTTACAGTCTTGTACTTCCAGAGAGTTCGGTCTTCGGCGAAGGTCGTCATACGCCATCCTTACCGATGAGGAGTTGGATGGACTTGCAAATATAGTTGGTCGCAACGACCTTGTGGGCCCTGAAGTGGTCAGAGCAGCCCTTTTTGCCCAAGGAATGCGAGTGCAACGAAGTAGAGTACGTGCTTCAATGATTAACGTTAATGCAAGAGCTGCTGCCATGCGGTCTTTATACCGTAGACCCAGAAGAAGGGCATACAGTGTCAGTGGTCCAAATTCTCTTTGGCACATCGATGGAAATCACAAGTTGATAAGGTATTTGTTTTATTTTTTTGGTTAAATATAAAATAAATGTGCAAGTGTAGCCTGGAAATGCAGACCAATGGGCAAAGATAAATAAATAAACAATAAGCTTTAAAATGCCTTATGTCATAGTTCATGCAAATAATGCACATGTGAGTCATGTGACCTGCTGAGATCTGTTCTATGAATTGTTTCAGTTTGTTTGAGTACGTTCAATGCTAATGTGATTCTTCTGTTTCAGGTGGAGAGTAGTTATTCATGGCGCGGTGGATGGTTTCAGTCGGTTGGTGGTTTTCATGCGTGCTTCAAACAACAACAGAAGCAGCACAGTGTTGGAATCTTTAGTGCATGCATTGTCTTGAGCAACAGGCCAGTCTTTCAGCTGCTCCTGATGAAGATCCTTGATATCTGAAGATGAGCTCCTGGATGCAGCGGTCACCTACTGGATCATCCAGGCTGGGGCTTGTTGATTACCATGGCAGATTTTGCTATGTAGCAGACAAAATCAAAAAATTAATAACTTATAGTCATTAAACTGAAATATGGAACATAATTAACCGGTTATAATGTGGTTATTCTTTGCCAAGTACTGTAATTGTTTTCCCCTTCATTATACCCCAAATATCTTCAATATTTTATTGTGAATGTGCAATGTTTTTTGCGTGTCAATGAGGGCTGACAGAGTAGTATTATTACACTTCCAAACAACCATAACACTGTAGCTCCGTTTACACAGAAGACTCGTGTATGTATGACCCTACAAACACATGAGTTGTCTGTCAACATCAGGCATAAGCATTTTTCTCCCATGCAATGTTTGTAGTCAAAAACCCAAGTGAGAAAAGTTTGCTAGCCTTAAGCTATTCTATCAAAACAAAGGCCCTTTGACAGGTCGGAGCTAGTGCTAATTGCTAACTAGCATTCCTATCGCACCACACTGACACCTTCCCCATTGCAAAAATAAACATTTAGTTCTTAGCTACAGTGGAAGAGACACTGCTTTTCTCTTTGTCAGTAGAAAACGACTTACCTGAGGCAGAAGTGTCCTCCTGGTTTCAGCCCAGAGACGATCGATAGTGCGCTGCTCTTGCCTTAGCAGGGAAGGGTTTGGCTTGTTCCCATTGGCTGCAAAACCATCCATTTTACTGGCTGTCCAAACTTCAGGGTGGAGATAATTAGCATTTCTATTAAAATATATGAATACGCCGATCGGCGATAGGCGTAAAAAGCGGCGTTTTATTTTGAAAAACTGCGTTTTGAACGCCGGCCGAGAGAGGCGATTTATGATAGCTTTGGCTTGCCATAGTTTGCTGGCGCGTGAAGTTTTGCAAGCGTCATACATAGGAGGCGTGTCTGGCCACCAATTGTTGACTCAGGCGCACTCACACATGACATCCGAACCTGCCACTCTGCTCGTTTGAGGAAAGGCCTGGATGCCCCGAACGGCCCGCGCTCACACTTACACAAACGAACCGAGCCGTGGCCGAACACGAGGAGTTGTTTACAAGTGCACGTGAGCAGCAGCAGCGCAACATAATACGGAAGAAAAAAAAATCCTTAAACAGCTGCATGAAATAATGTCTATGAGCCCTGTCAAATCTCTTCACTCCACTTTTCTTTGCATTTTACTACAGTTTAACAAAAAGGGCTATGGTGAATATAATAGTCGATTTTAATAAAGCAGAGAAATAGAGAAGTGCGCGTCCTTCTGTCCCGCTCAGCTGAGGCGGGGGGGGGAGCAGCACCTGCCGCTCTGAGCCTTTCTTTGGAGTCATATACAGCCTTCAAAAAAGGCTACGAGAACAGAAGATCTGACGCTCAGTTTATGTCATTCATTGCTGCTTCGGCCACTGGTTAAACAGCTTTATGTTGGTGAACTCCTGGAAGTCTACGCTTTACGTTACGACAAAGCACTTAACACGAACGCGCACCGAAATCACAAGCGATAAATGCACCCGCAGGTTTTATCTGTCCCACTAAAGCCTGCGGACAAACCAGGTACAGCAGCAGAGAAGCTCGGACACAGGGCGGGAGAAGCGCAGCCGCTCCCGTAAAGTCAGCCCGAGACGTGCGTGAAGCGTCCAGGGCGTCGGGAGTGAGCGGTCGTGGAGACGAGCGGTTTGTGGCCGGGGGTCCGGGGGAGCCGCCCGGGAGCGAAGCGGTCGGGGGCCGGGGAGACGAGAGCGAGGCAGCCGCTGCTCTGTTTGATAAGTACAGCCTTTTCTCACTGTTTTACGTGACAAATGCACCCGCCCATACAACCGCCGCTTGTATCCGTGCGTGTGCGCAAACACGAGAAACCGAGCCGCGCTCTGGCCCCCCTCCTCCAAGCGGGCCAAAGTCCGGAACCGAGTCCGACTCGGGCATGGTTTGATTGTACTCACACTGCACAAACGAACCGTGCAGAAGGGGCTTCCAGCGCTTGGGCGCGGTTCGGATGGACAAGTGTGAGTGCGCCCTTAAAGTCCCGGGCCCTGTTCCATGACCTGCTGTCACGCATTGGGACACAGGCGCTCCTGGCTCATGTTGGCCCCTTCTTGAAAGAAGGAGGAGGTGTCCCTCAAACTCTTCCACTTATTTTTGCACACCTCCGCTGAAAAAATCTATATATTTTTTACAATGTGTTCACTAATATTACAGTTACTGTATGTTTCCAACATGCAATGCAAATGAAGTGGTATTTGATGGTTACACATGGTTACACAGGGCAGGTTCATTAAAATTGACACACAAAAAAATGCTTTGGTAGTACAAGATATTACCTCACTCCAAGTTTCTGTCTATTCCTTTACCGCGACGATCAACTTGTCCTCCATGTTGCAGGTAACAGGTGACGCCTGAGCCCAGTCAGCATCCCTGATTGGTTAACAAGGCATAAATGAACGCACGTGTGGATTGGATTACTTGAGTGCATGAAGCAGTGGGCGTGGCCTCCCTGTTCACTCACCGCGCTGTTCTCCCTGGCTTTGACGCGCGTCTTTCCTCATCCGCTGGCGTTTGCTACGCTTAATACGCGCGGACAGCTTTGCTTGCATTTCGGAGCGCGTTGAAGCACCTCTACATAGGGTTAACATGGGAGTTGAAGGCGTGGACACTTTTGGTGTGTACGCACCTTAAAGGTGCGTACACAACAAACGCTTTTCGGGCGTCAAAAACGCGGCTAAAGCCCGTAGTTAGACGCTTGTGCTTACCTAAAGTCAGACGCTTGTCACACTCTGGCCGCACGTCAGCGTGTGTTCGTAGCGCTACAACAGTCATCGTCAGCCTCGAGGCCCAAACACATTCCTAGCGCAGATTCAGCCACTGAAATACGTTTTCTTGTCGCCGCTTTTAATCCTGGGTGTGTTGGTAAAGAAAGACTGAAGTGTGTCTTTGTAAAAGTCCCAGAGCTGCTGTAGCTCCGGTTCACAATGAAGCTAAACCTCCGTGACTTGTTTTCATTTTTTTTTTTTTTCTCGGCCGGCATATAATCTGCCACTCAGCTACAACGTACGTCACTTGGGGAAAGCTCCTGATTGGTCGACGCTCGCAAATTTCTCCAAAAAGTTCAACATTTCCCAACTCTAGCGTGGGCTGCGTCAAAAGCTCACCACGCGCGGAAAGCTTCAAAACGCGCCGCACAGGAGGCGAGTGGCTCGCTGCCTGAGGCGCGTCCTCCATGTATTTTCAATGTAAACCCGACGCTTTGCCGCGTTTGGTGTGAACGCACCTTAACAGTTTTGGTCGTACAGTGTGAAATGTAGATCGATCGGTAAATCAAGAGCTTTGCCCTGACTCAGCTCCCTCTTCACCAAGAGAGAGATTTCCAGACATCCCTCTCCACTTCCTCCAGCTCTTCTGAAGGGATCCTGAGGCTTCCCAGGCCACATAGAGACATAGTCGCTCTAGTGCAGGGGTCACCAACATGGTGCCCGCGGGCACCCAGGGGTCCTTTGGCGCATGTCCAGTAGCCCTTGGGACTTTTTCTTAAGTGTAAAACACTTAATTTTCTTGATTCTAATTCTTAAAATTACAGTTATTTCAGTTCTTGTGACTCAGTATGAGTTTAAAATAAAGCTATTTTAATATAATATGGGGTCAATATCCTATAAGTGAACAATGTACGTTTTTAACTGGTAGCCCTTGAACAACTTAATGCTCTTAAAGTAGCCCTCAGCTGAAATAAGGTTGGTGACCCCTGCTCTAGTGCACCCCCGAGCCACCTCAGATGGGAAGGAGCAGCGGCTCTACTCCAAGCTCCTCTTAAGTGACTGAGGAAACTCATTTCGGCCGCTTGTATTCGCGATTTTGTCCTTTCGGTCATTACCCAGACCTCATGACCATAGTGAGGGTGGGAACATAGATCGATCAGTAAATCAAGAGCTTTGCCCTGACTCAGCTCCCTCTTCACCACGACAGACCGATACAGCGACCGCATCACTGCTGACGCCGCACCGATCCGTCTGTCCATCTCACGCTCCATCCGCCCCTCACTCGTGAACAAAACAAACCCAAACCCCGAGATACTTGAACTCCTCCACTTGAGGTAAGGACTCCCCACCGACCTGTAGAGAGGAAGCACCTTTTTCCACGACCTCGGATTTGGAGGTGCTGATCCTCATCCCGGCCGCTTCACACTCGGCTGCAAACCGCCCCAGGGCAGCTGAAGGTCCTGATTTGTTGAAGCCAACAGAACAACATTGAGATGAAATCCTGAGGTTCCCAAACAGGGCACCCGAAAATGCAATCTGAAATTAAAATACATTTAACACTTTTTAAATTATTATTATGTCAATTAATGTGTCTTGTAATTGTGTAAACATTTACAGTATTTTAATCAATGGGAGAAGGAAAATATTTACAAAATATAAACAAAATATTTGAAGTATATATAATGAGCAGTGGACAAACCACCACAGTATGTCTAATACTCACTCACTTCAGCACGGGGACATCAGAGACTCATTTTCACTTATAAAAACAAAACAACTAAAACAACGAGTTATATTAATGTGGCGAAGTGACGATGCTTGACAAGTCTGGAGGCATTATCTTTGTATTTTAAAAAAATAAGTCCACAATTGGTAAGTTGTGGACTTTGCATGTTGATGTTTGCTCTGTTTTGCTCTTGTTTTCTTTGATTTGCATTTTCCCTTTATTTTTGCATTGTTTGCTGTGCTGTACTTTATTTTATAGTGAGTGCAAATTACCATTCACCCTAAACCGGAATTATATTTTAGTGTTGCCAAATGCCTGTGAAGGTCCCGTCATGGGAGGACAAGCCCCTACATGGCATGTACCACCAAAACATAACTGAGATGGCGGATATCAAGAAATCCTACCAATGGCTAGACAGAGCCGGACTAAAGGACAGCACAGAGGCTCATCATGGCTGCAAAGGAGCAGGCCTTGAGCACCAGAGCAATAGAGGCCCAGATCTACCACACCAGACAAGACTCCAGGTGTGCAAAGAGGCCAATGAGACAATCCAGCACATAACTGCAGGGTGTAAGATGCTCAATCAATCAATCAATCAAATTTTATTTGTATAGCGCCCAACAACAACCAGAAGGTGCCCAGAGCGCTTTCCAGGATAAAAACAAGAATCATAGTAGACAACAATAAATACAAAAACACATAAAAACAGCAGTCGAGTTGGTGGCTATGTATCGAAGGCTTTCCTGAAAACTGTGATTTAACACTCAGCTCTGTGATGTTTCGAAGCTGGACCGGAAGTGCGTTCCACAGCTTTGGGCCTTGTGCGGCAAATGACCGGCCTCCAAACTTTTTGTATTTGAACTTGGGAGTGACCAGGGAGGTGTGTTCAGAGGAGCGCAGAGTTCTGGCTGGTTCGTAGACCGTTACTAATTCGGCAAGGTAGGCCGGGGCCAGACCATTGATGGCCTTGAAAACAAACATCAGGACCTTAAAGTCCACCCTAAACGCCACCGGGAGCCAGTGGAGAGAGCGGAGGACTGGGGTGATGTGTGAGCGTCTGGAGGTGTTGGAGAGGAGACGAGCTGCTGCGTTTTGTACCAGTTGAAGCCGATTGAGGAGTGATTGGTTCAGTCCAGTGTAGAGGGCGTTACAGTAGTCTATCCTCGAGCTGATGAAGGCATGGATGGCCTTTTCCAGGTCAGCTCGGGACAAGAAAGACTTGATCTTACTCAGTAGCCTTAGCTGGTAAAAGCTCGCTTTCACAACTGCACCTATCTGTTTATCAAAGATCATGCCACTGTCAAAAATAACACCCAGGTTGCGGATGGCGGGGCAAACTGAGGTGTAGGAGGACCAAAACTGGGGGAACTGTGAGGTGAGTCCGGGGTGAACAGGATGTACTCAGTCCAATGCAGCACTGTTGCTCAGAGTCACAGGGAGGTAGATCTGGAGGTCGTCTGCATAGAAATTAAAGTGGACGTTGTGTTTAGAGATAAATTGACCAATTGGCAGCATGTACAGTGAAAACAGAATAGGGCCAAGAATGGATCCTTGGGGCACACCAGATGACAGAGGAGCAGCTGCGGAGGAACAGTCATTAGAGATTAGATCGGGCCCAAAAAATCAAGCCCGACCCGAGCCCGCGGTTATAAAGCCCGACCCGACCCGACCCGAGCAATTAGCGTGAATTGTCAGCCCGAACCCGAAACAAACCCGATGTAAATAATGATTTATTTAAGGCTCAGATCGGTGCATCTGCACAGCAGCACCATGTTTGCAAGGTACGCGGCTACGCGCACGGCATACGTGCACGCAGAAGTAGCGCACATACCTGAGTGGGCAGAGACGTACGCGACGCGGAGCAGCTCCATGTGTCTCGTCTCCTCTTTTCCGTCTCTCTCTCTCCTCTTCCTTCATGTTTCATAAACATGGCGCTCTACAAAAGCTACTTTTTACGCAGTAACAGGAACCAAACTGCTTATTTATCCACTGTTAATGAAACGCTGTCCTGAGAGAAAGAGTGAAGAGTGATGTTCTCTGTGTGGCGCCGGTGTCACAGCCTGACCTGCTGCTTAAACGTGACATCACAGCAGCACGTGCGCTCACCCCCCGCACCTGCACCACCTCCCTCCCGGACTCCTCTATTTTATATTGCGTATTGTCACATTTTGTATCCAATAGACTCCGCCTATTGCATAGATTTTTATTAGAGATTATAATGCCATTAATTAAAAAATAAAATAAAAATAAAAACTTGAGCCCGACCCGTCGGGTCGGGCTCGGGCCAGGCTCGGGCTCAGGCCAAAAATCTAACCTCTAACAGTCATTGAGCATTACGGAAAAAGTTCTGTTTGTGAGATATGATGAAAACCATCTGAGAGCCATGCCCTGCAGACCGACAGTGTGTTGAAGTCGGGAGATGAGGATGTTATGATCCACGGTGTCAAATGCAGCGGTCAGGTCCAGTAGCACCAAAACCACAGAGCTTTTACTGTCCAGGGCTCCCAGGATGTCATTGTGGACCCTCAGTAACGCTGATTCGGTGCTATGCCTAGACTTGAAGCCGGACTGGAACTTATCAGCTATTGCGTGCAGTTGGAGGTGAGACTGAAGCTGGGAGACAACAAGCTTCTCCATCAGCTTAGACAGGAACGGCAGATGAGATATTGGGCGGAAGTTGGACAGTGTGGAGGGATCAAGGTTGGGCTTCTTGAGCAGCGGTCTGACAATGGCATGTTTGAGAGCAGTGGGAACAGTGCCCAAACTGAGACAACTGTTTATAAAGGAGACAAGGCAGGGACCCACGATGTCAATAGCCTCCTTCATAATTTTGGTAGGAACAGTGTCTAGAGGGCATGTGGTGGCCTTCAACTCATGGACCGCTTTTTTGAGGTCCACAAGGGTAACTGCCTCAAAGTTCACCAGCATACATTGCACCGCTTGGGAGGGCATGATAACAGAGGGGGCTTGTGTGATGGATTGCCTAACAGACGAAACCTTGTCCAAAAAGTACTGTTTGAATGCGTTACATTTTTGTTCAGATACATCAGTCAAACCAACAGACACCGGATTTATCACAGAGTTAATAGTGCTGAACAGGATTCCAGGGCGATGGCTATTGCTATTGATGAGATTGGAAAGGTATTGTCCTTTAGCTTCCTTCACTGTTGTCTGATAGGTGGCAAGACTGTCTCTAAACATCTCCAGTGACACCTGCAGCCTATCCTTCTTCCATTTGCGCTCTGCCTGTCTACACCGACACCTAAGAGCCCGAGTTGTATCATTGAGCCAGGGGTCTGATGGGCCTTTGGTACCCATTGCCTTGTAGGGCGCAACAGAGTCCATAATCTGGGAGCAAATGGTGTGAAAGGAGAAGAGGAAAAGGTCAGGACATGGAGGCGATGCCAAATCAGCAGTAGAGCAAAGATCAGAGACAGTAAAGGCAGCAGTAAAGTCATTAACTGTTGATGAGGTAATGATGCGCCGACGTTGGGGGGCAGTGGATGTGGGTGCAGGTGGAACAGCACGGATGTCAAACCGTATGAGAGAGTGATCAGATACAGGGAAAATCCAGGACCTCACAAGTTGACACTGTCACCCCACGTGAGATGATGAGATCAAGAGTGTGACCTAACCTATGAGTTGGGCAGGATATGGACTGGGTCAGATCTAGTGAGTCTAAAAGTGCCTTGAAATCATTAGCAGATTTATCAGAGGGGCAACAAACATGGATGTTAAAGTCACCACAGATTAGGATGTTGTCAAACTTTGGCAGAAACTCTGACAGAAACTCTGAAAAATCATTTAAGAAGTCCTTATTTAATTTAGGCGGTCGGTAAATTATTGCACATAAAATAGGACATGGGAGTGAGAGTGCTTGTAACTCAAAGCTGGAATACACTTTGGTGGACAGCTGGCGGCACTTCAATGACTGTCTGTATGTGGTGGCTATCCCCCCGCCCCTACCCGTTTGCCGTGGGGCGTTGAGGTAACTATAGCCAGAGGGTAGGAGTTCCGAAAAGGCACTGACGTCACCTGGGGGGAGCCAGGTTTCCGTGAGGAAAAACAAATCCAGATTGTGAGAGGAGATGACATTATTGAGGAAAAAAGTTTTGTTATTGAGTGTTACAAAGAGCCATGCGGAACGTGTCACGCGAGGAATTGGACGGAGGTTTCCGTGGACGCAGCTCCGAGTGGATGTTTTTGCGCGGCGGGGGCACGGACACGGAGGGCCGGTGTCGGGGCTAACCAGCCTAAGCCACCCGTAACAATCCCGCGTTCTTCTAGCGCTGCCAAGGTCCGATCGATCTCCACTTCTCGACGACGGAGAATCCAGGTGAGTCCTCAGCCTGACATGCAACCCGCCCCTCCGACCGCGTCTTCTGCGGCGCTTACTGCCTGGTAGCAGAAACGGAGGAATTGATGTGAACAGTGGCGGTGGTGGTTTGAAAGACTGGACATTGAGGAGGCTTTTTGATGCAAAACGCAATTCCAGCAGCGTAGTCCGATCATAAACTATTGCCGGCGAAACGACAGCTAAAACAAACAACAGAAGACAGAGTAGCAAGTGACAGGCCAAACACAGCGGCGCCATCTTGCAACCCATACAGCTGCAAACCTTACTGCAGAAAGTAAGGTTTTTCAGGACTGTACTAAAGTCAAAGCACCTGCACAGGTTTTCCCAGGTGTCATTCACTTTGGTTCAACTGTCTCAGTTATGCTCAATATGATAAATGTGTTCCCCGAGAAGCACCAAAACCTGGTATGATGCCCATGCCATCACAACTCGCGGGACCTAAACCCCATTGAGAATCTATGGGGTTTTATCAAGAGGAAAATGAGGGACATCAGACTCAAAAACAAAGAAGAGCTGACGGCAAGCATCAAGAAAACTGAGCTTTCATACCATAACTTCCTGGCGATGCCACAGGCTGATGCCTCAATTGCCACGGCACATCGAGGCAGTGATTAAGACAAGGGGATTCCCTACAAATTATTGAAGACTGACGTATCATTTTGAAAGTTGTAATTTCTTTATTTTCTTCAAAAACTGAGAAGTAAATGGTGATTTCTTCACAGTATTCTGTTTTTCATGGGTTTTGTGAGCTGGAAGCCCATATTATGTAGAAATAAACAACTAAATACTTGAAATGGTTAAAGTTATGGGCCCTAAATCTATAATCTATAATCTATGGAAGTTTAACGTTTTGAATGGAATTATGGAAATAAATCAACTTTTCCATGATATTCTAATTTAAGGGATCTGTAGATGTTCATTAATTAAAGGATAACAATAAATCTCTATTCATCATAGTGAGTCAAGGCTATGACAGAGATAGTACGACTGTACAGCTTGACCCAGTTTGATACTGTACAGCTTGACCCAGTTTGATACTGTAAAGCTTGACCCAGTTTGATAAATAGCGATTTAATGTTTTCCTCTAACATGTTCATGTAATTAATCAACCCCATAAGTAATGAAGAATTTACCTTTAAGTCTATATCCCTTTGCAAGGGACAGACATAGATCAAGGCCTGGCCAATGTTGGCCGACTGGTCCAGGAACAGTGGTGTGTATCCATCACTTGGTATGTCGACCAAGTCCAATATTCTGGACCGTGTAGATCCTCTGCTGCGTAGTAGCTGGAAGCCTCCACAGTCTCGCAGGGCATTTGAATAATTTCTGTGAATTTTTCCGCAGTACAGAATTTATTTACATTTGGGGCAAAAAACATATGTACGTTATGATGGCAGACACTGGAGCAACATTAATTGTGGCAAGTTTAGCACCATGAAGGAAAAGTAAGTAATTTCTGGAAATGTTATTAATTTTTTTGGGGAAATATATGTGTTGATTGCACTGAAATGATTAACTATTGAAATAAAGCTATAAAAAACATTATAGTTAATAGTACAATTTAACAAGAATGATTATATATTATATAAATAATTAAGTATTAACTATCAAACTATATAACACAGGCCCGACACTTTAACTCAAAATATTTTTTGGTTGGGCTTTCTTGGTCACATGGCAAAAATGGGGTGCTCGAAGTGCCTCAAACAGTTCCTAAGGACAAGGGACAACAAAGTGGACTACTCTGGATTTGAACATGATCAATGGCTGCCACGCTCAAAAGAAAACCATCTATTCTACGCTCACAAAGCACAACGGGCCAAATCCAAGGCAGAAAAAGCCAGACTTGAAGGGATTTAAGGAGCCAGGTACAGCATGTTATTTGAACTCCCTTATTTTGATCCTGTCAGAATGCATGTCATAGACCCGATGCATAATATCTTGGAAGGAACAGCCAAACGAGTGATGCAAGTCTGGAAAGAAACTGGTATTTTACAAAGCCAGTCATTCAAAAATTGAGTCCGCATTTGAGGGTTTCACTGCATCACAATGGAAGCTTTGGGTGTGCACATATTCCTTATTTGCTCTTAAGGGTCTGTTAAGTGATCATGATTATAACATTTGGAAGTGCTTTGTCTCTGCTGCTAAAATCCTTTGTTCGAGAGTTATAACTCAAAGTGAATTGGATGATGCGGACAGATGCCTGAAAGTTTTCTGCATTGCATTTGAAAAGAAATATGGAAAACAGTGGTGCACAATGAATTTGCACTTGCATTTGCACCTCAAGTCATGCATCAAAGATTATGGTCCAGTTCACAGTTTTTGGTGCTTTTCCTTTGAGAGGGCCAATGGGACTTTAGGGGACTATCACACAAATGGCTTTTAGATTGGCAAATTTCACAAAAACACAAATGTGTGCCTCCCCATCTGGAAGAACATTTGCCTGTTTTCCATCTTTCAAAAAAGAAGCCTGCTTCATCCAGCTGCACATGAAATCCTGGCCAGTTAAATAAACTAAAGAGACTCTCAGAATGTGAAAGTGTTCAAGAAGATTTTACATTTGATGGCCAGCTAGAGACTTTCATCCCACCTCTGAAATGTGGCAGTCTGTCTTATGAAGACAACCAAGCATTACTTATGATTTATGATGATTAAAACATTATTTGGCAGTTGCATCCGAGTGTCCTTTTATTGTACACAGTTTAAACGGTATGTCTTAGGAGGTGAGTTAGTGTCATCAGAAGACTATGGATCAGATGGGAGCTCATGTGTTTACGCCAAGTGGATTGGACATGACAGTATAACAGGGGAACCTATTATTGATCTGCATGCTGAAGCTAACCCTGGACTCATTTTGAGAATGTTGAAGGTGTTTGTGTATTTGAAGAATGGTGGGAAAGTGATCAAAGCTGCATCTCCTTTTTCCATCACATCTCTGACGCTGAAACACGAGTTCATGCCTTTGTGTCCTCCAGGCTGGACTACTGCAATGCCCTCCTCGTCAGGATCCCGGCAAAAAGTCTTCAAAAACTTCCGTATATTCAGAACGCCGCGGCCAGGATCCTGACGACGACACCTAAGCACCAGCACATCACCCCAGCCCTCCGTGACCTCCACTGGCTCCCGATCGGTCAACGCATCAAATACAAAATCTGCCTGCTCACCTGTCGATGCATCCATGGACACGCCCCGGACGATCTCACTGAACTCCTCACCCCTCCGCCCATAACCAGAACACTCAGGTCCACAGACACCAACCTTCTCTCCGTCCCCAGAACAAAGCTCCGGACAATTGGTGACAGAGCATTCCAGGCGGCTGCTCCTAAACTGTGGAACGCCCTACCACTAGACCTGAGGGCCCCACAGTCTCTGGAGACTTTTAGAAGAGGACTCAAGACTTTTCTGTTCCCTTATTAACATTTTTAACTTCAACTTTTGTGTGCTTTTATTATTATCCACATTGTTTAATTGTGTGTAATTATACATTATTGTGTAGCACTTCACGTAACCATATTTAAATAGGGAAACGTGGAAGAGCTTGGTAGCTTCTATCTTCACCTGGTTTATAGCTATAGAGGAGAAAGGGAGAGGCTAAATGCTAACGCAGTCTGTGCTGTGTTTATGTGACTGAGGGCACGCGTAAAGACCAGACAGGAACAAATGAACTCGTCTAAGCTAAGAATATATCTCAGTATGTAAAAACGGTGGCCTGTTCCTTTAATAAGAGCATTGCCTCTCTGTGTTGTTATTGATGACTTTGAAAGAATGAACTTTTTGTCCCAGGGTTATCCTCCTTTACTTTGCTTTATTTGTTCATTTGAAGAGGACAGTGCACATTAATGAACACTCAGTACAGTAACTTTGTGTAAATGTGCCAGATTTAGCCATGGGTGACTTTCCATCCATAGTCCTCGTACATTTAAGACAACAAATGTTTAAAACAAACAAACATGGACATATAGTATTTACACTATTTACAACACATTATAAAAAGTTTCCCAGTCTGTAGTAGTAAATCACTGTTTAAGCTCTTTTTTAAACACTGTAAAGGTGGAGGACTCTTGAATAGTCATTGGAGACTATTCCAGCTCGTGCCTTTCACAGATATGGTGTTTAGTCGAGTAGCGGTTCGTCTGAATGGAACCTCACAGTCACCTCTAGTGCCTGATCTGGCTCTAAGATTCCTGTCTTTTCTTTTAATGAATTCCTCCAAAGGGGGAGGGGCCAAGCCTTGGAGGGATTTGTAGACAAGACAAGTGTGTTTAAAAGTTCTGAAACTCTAAGTGCGAGAAAATCATACAATGAAGATATGATTTTGCAGCAGTCGTGGAGATAAAAGGCCTGATTCGTTTAAAGGTATGGAGATTGAATTTTACAGCGTCTACAACCTCTTTAATATGTTTCTTGAAGGTGAAATTTGTGTCCAGTTTGACTCCAAGGTACTTAAACTGAGAGACCAGTTCAAGCACCTTTCCATCTACAGAGACTGAGAGATTGTTCTGCTTTGTTGGTCTTTTGGTGAATGTCATACACATTGTTTTTTTAGTATTGAGGACTAGACAGTTATCTTTGAGCCAGATCTGGGCCTTTGTTAAGGCATTTGTAAGCTTGGATGAAATATTATCAGTTGTTGGACCATGAGTAAAAACGACTGCGTCATCCGCACACATTTGAACATTAAGGTCAGGACATTGGCCCTCATTTATCAAACTTGCGTACGGTGAAATCAGAGCGTATGTGGGGTGTAGGAAAAATGACCGCCTGTTTTGGCATTTATCAATCTATCAAATCCTACACCGAGTCAGGAGGTGGTGTACATGATACACCAATCCTAACTAAACACTAAACAGCGCTGGAAAACAGTTTTTAACAGCATGAATTGCATTGCCACATATATAATCCACATTGATGATTTAAACATGAAACAAGGCTACAGCGTTAATGTTTATGGACAGACTTGATTCAATGTTGCGCTGCACTGACATGCTCCCCCACGCCACGGGCCGAGCGCAGAGGCTCAGCCCGACCAGAGACACTAGAACCTGGACTGCGGGCCATAGAGACACTCATGGTGATTTTTTTTTAACATATTTTCTTTTTTAACAAAAAACGCTGCTGCTGCGCAAACTTTGTGTGGATGGCTGTCCCGCCTCACACACGCTGCCGTCGGGACACCGGGACTCTGGGTCTTCATCGAGGCCCTGCTCCGTGTTCGGGCTGGTTTGAGCGTCAAGTCTGTGGACCGTATTCCGTGGCGCGTGTAGCCCTGGTGTCAAACAAATCCTTCAGCACCACAGCTTTCTTCGGTCCGGACGGTTCGTAAGGTCCGGGAGTGGCGCGCGCAGGGTCTGCTGACCGCGCGCTCTCCTCTCCTCAGGGGAATGATCGAAGCTCGTCCCGTCGTAGGGCTGTCTTCGGTCCGGACGGGTTCATTAGGTTACTTCCGGTTGGCTGTCAGCTCTCCGTGCACCTGTTCCCACCGGGAGGAAAGCTCTGAGAGACGCGGAGCTCGGCTCCAGCGCTGAGTCCGCGGAGCTGACACCTGCTTTTCGCTGGTTCAGTTCAGTTCACGCTTTCTTCTTTTTACTGCACACTATGTTTTTTATGTGGTTTAATTTTATACCCTTTTTTATATAGGCTATTTAGGCCTACAGCTTATTTAATAAACATTTTTTATCATTAACCTATTTCTTTTTAGTAAATGTGATCTTGGATTGGCTATAAGGTTACTGTGGGTTTCTAATCGATTCTTTAATTTTTCTCATGCGCAAAAATATCAGATTTGTTGTGTTAAAAACAACTCTGTATCATTTCCTGGTTGGAGAAATTTTCTTTTTGCCGTGTTTCGTGCATGCTGTAAAACCCGTGGGTGACGCCTCCTGATTATGAATATTTTGGGGCGTTTCATTCAAATGACGCTAGGATTTCTCCGTGGCATTTACCATCAGATCCTTTTGCGTACGGAAAGATCTGAGCGTGAAACACAGGTTCATAACTGTCACGCGCACTCTTGCGTATATCGCAAATACACCTACACCATTATTGTACACAATGTTGATAAATGAGGGCCAATATGTCTGGAAGGTTACTTATGTACAATGAAAATACTAAGGGCCCAAGGACTGATCCCTGAGGGACACCTACTGGATAGCTGAGGTAAGGCGACTTAACACCATCAATCATTACACATTGTGTTCTGTTTGATAGATATGACTTGAACCATTGGATAGTATCATCAGAGAAATTAAAATGTGACATTTTTTGAAGAAGGACTTGATGGCTGATGGTGTCAAATGCCTTACTAAAGTCCAGGAACACCGCTCCGACATATGAGTTCTTATCCAAAAGACACTTCACCCCCTTGCTGACTCCATTGAATGGTGTGCACGGAAACCTGCATTGGATGCAGTGGAGTGAAGCCTTTATCCAGGTGCTCCATCAACTGACTTCCAACCCACTTTTCAGCGATCTTTGATATGATTGGGAGGATGCTGATTGGCCTATAATCGGTTTCCAAAGTTCTAGAACCAGATTTAAAAACGGGAGTCACAGTAGCAAGTTTCCAGGCTAATGGAACAGATTTTTGTTGAATTGACAAGTTAACCATGTGAGTCATCGGTTGTATTAAAGCATTAGAGTGGGTTTTGACCAGACTTGAATCAATACCATAAGCATCTTCGGCTTTGGAACATTTGATGACTGTATGATCTTTGAAACTTCTTCTGCTGTTATTCTTTCCAACTGAAAATGTTTTTTTCATGGTTAATCATCACATTTTTATTATCTCAAGCACACTGTTTAAAAAATAATTGTTTAAGGCAACGGCTACCGTTAGAGGATCATTTTCCAATACATTGTTTATATTTAGCTCAAGCTTTTTATTCTCATTGTTTCTTTACCTAGTAGTTTATTTAGTGTTTGCCACGCTTTCTTTCCGTTACCCTTTGTTAACCTTTCTGCCGTTCATTTGTCCTTCACTGGATTGAGCGGCGAGTGACGGTAGTTGTTCTGCTGCTGTGGAAGAAAGACTTGGCATCGAGTCCTTTGAGCTTCTTTTTGTGGGTCTGGTTTCACTGCACAGACTGAGCTCACTCGGCGCCGTGAGAGCGTTCAGTCTTCTGTATTTAACACACATGCTGCGTGTTGTGCAGTTAACCAGTCTAAAAATGTGATCGTCCTTCATTTGACTTATGAAGCGATACGTTAATATAGTAATTATCATGACAGGCCATCCTATTGGCCATCCAACGGCGTAAAAAAGCAGAGACTTGACTGGCCACTTCTAGACAGGCTAATGGACTCTGAAAGATTTCCTGGATTAGCTGACTTGCTAACTGTCCGTATACGTGAGGATACGTTGGGCCGCTTCTTCTTTTTATAACGGGCTGCACAATGAATCGCAAACAAAATGACATGCAACTGGCCAAAATGAGCAAATGATGCAATTACTCATCAGATAAGCATCGGTCTACAGAGGGTATAGAGTTGATCAGGTCATATTTCAGTCTTCCCTCACACATGAATGCTCCTGGACTTGGTGTAACTCTGGTGGGTGCTTTCATAGCTGCGTGCTCTCGGACTGCCTCATGGCCTGGGAGCGTGTGTCTTGTTGCAGATGGACCATGTGAACAGAGTGGGTCCTGGACACAAAGGTGTTGGAGAGCTGCAGGTCTGAGCTCACAGCACAGTTCAGACTGAAGCTGCTCCATGTCCTCTTCAGCTCACTCTGGACCTGCCACAGAGACACAAACCATTCACTGCACAAGGTCAGTGTTCACACAAGCATTAAAGGGGACATTTCAGCTGTTAACCATGTTAGCATGCTGCCTGGAACGGACATGTGCTTCATTCACTCAGGATGGAGGATGTTTAGTTTTATACTGAAGGAGAACGTTGATTTTGATGTGAATTAGAGCCAGAAGTAAGGACAAATAATAAGAACGTCACGTTAATTGTGAGAGAAAATACTGCGATTTTACGATTATTCACAGTTATCCAGTTAGACATACTTATGAAGCTGTTAGACATACTTAAGAAGCTGTTAGGCATACAGTACATACAGCCCCGATTGCTAGCACCTGGCCAGAGGGCCACTTCATAAGCCTGGCGAGGCTTATTTGGCCAAGTCTGGCTTACTTTGTTGTCTTTTGAATTTCATAAACCAGGCTCACTCTGAGTCTGGCTCAGTTTCTATGGAAATATAGTCAGAGAACTTAGCCTGGTCCGGACCAGGAGACTGAGCACAAGGTGTCTTCTTCGTGGAATCCAACACTAATGGGCAATGTAAATGACACAAGCAGGGTATTAGCGCCATTATCTACCCAAAATGTATGTTGGCCTCAAAAATGTGAAATAGAAAACATGACATCACAATAAATTATAAATATACACCAAAATTGTCTTTGTCTCTCATCTGTGAAATACAGAGATATGTGACATATTAAAGGAACAGGACACCTTTTTTTCATACTGAGACATGTTCTTACCTGAGCTTAGAAGAGTTGATGCGTACCTGTCTGGTCTTTATGCGTGTCCTCAGTCACGCAAAACAACCAAAGATGTTGTTAGCATTTGGCCTCTCCCAACATATTCCTATAGCTCCAAACGTGGTGAAGTTAGAAGCGACCAAGCTCTTCCACGGGCACAAAGACCAGACAGGTACGTATCAACTCGTCTAAGCTCAGGTAAGAACATATCTCAGTATGGAAAAATGGTGGCCTGTTCCTTTAATGACTTTATGTGTCATCAAAAAGCTTGTCCAATAAAAGGAACCTTAGCCCACAGGACCCACCCTCATGACCTGTGCCTTGTGTCAACAGTGTTTTCTTTTTATCTATCATGTGTTTCAATTCCTGGGGAAAAAAGAAAAGTGTTTAAATTCATGGGCGCTGATTTAAGTTCTTCCCAGTTGATGCCCAGTCCCCCCCAAAAAAAGTCGAGGCTGGGATCGGGATAGAGAGATAGACAGAGAGAGAGAGATTTCTTTGAGCAGCCTTCATTGTTTGGCATGCAAATATGATCAAGAAGCTGCCATTTAATCTCTTAACATGCCGTTTGCTATAAATGATGGCTTGTGTTTTGTCATCAGGGTTAAGTTTTACTTCTGCCAGCGGAGGGTGCTTCAAACATCTTTCATCAATTCCCAAAGATTAAGATATGAAAGCTGAGGGGCCCAAGGGCGGGTTTAAAATCCACAGTTATGCATAATATATCCACTGTAAAGGTTTGGCTGGACTGACCTCGGAGTTGAGGAAGCAGTACAAGATGGCCACCACGAAACCCTGCAGAAAGAACCCAGTGAGAACAAATCCAGCCCTGACTGTCCCTCAGACTAAATAAATGAGTGGGTACCTGGAAAGAGCCCAGGGCCAGGTCAAAGAAGATCTTGGACTGCTCTGCCACGGACTCACTCAGAGACACAAAGACCATGTAATGGACGCCGAACAGAGGGATGAGCAGCAGGGTGGATTTGGTCAGTCTCCTGAACACAAAGTGTTGGATATTTAGTCTTTCATGTCCATGGCTGTTTGTTTAAGGTTAAGGATAGATTACATTTAGCAGAGATCTCAAACTCACGGTCCATGGTCCAAATGCGGGGTCATTTTTGGTCACCCCGAGGTGATCTTACTTGTACCATAACCGGGTCGACGATTAATTGCATTTGGAGCACATATTGTTAAATGGACATAAACTTCTCCATTGTGAGATCAATAAAGTTCTATCTTATCTTATCTGATGTGAAAGATCATTCATATGGCCACTGTAACATAAAGTGGGCCTCTATAGAAAAGGCCCCTTACCCCTTATTTGTATTTTTGGCCCCTGCTTGAGACCTGTGATTTAGCAGATTTATCCAGGCTGGAATCGTAATGCCGACTGTCTCACACTAAAATGTTACTGAGGTTTTAGTTGTGTATGAAGATGATATTGTTGTCTGTATGTAAATAGATTTGTGTGTGCGTTACCAGATTTGTGCGTGTGTAACTTTTTAGCATGCGTAAAATTATATTTGCATGTGTAATAGAACAATGCGTGTGTAAATAAAAAAAAATAAAAAAAATGGTCAATGGAATACGTCCAAGCTCTACACACAAGTCTCTCTTTCGTGCAGGGGTGTAGCATAACATTCTGGGCCCTGGGTACAAACTATCATACGAACCATGGGACGGGGAAGAGGACCGTAAAGATCCACGTGAACATGTTCAAAACGCCTCTCAGGGACTGGAAAAGGCCCTAATGGAGCTTTAAAGGAATAGGCCACCGTTTTTACATACTAAGATATGTTCTTACCTAGCCTTAGTCGAGTTAATATATCCCCGTCTGGTCTTTGTCCGTGCGCTCTGTCACGTAAACGGAGCACATACGCAGCCTCTCCCACATGTCATATAGCTCCAAAAAAGCTCACGATAGAAGCTACCAAGCTCTTCCACGTGTTCCCTATTTAAATAAAGTTACGTGAAGTGTTTTCATGCAAAGTATATTTACACAGAAATGTAGCATGTCGGTTTTATAAGCAGATAAAAAGGGGCACTATATTGTGAGGCGTAATGATACGAGGAGCACAGCGTCCGCGCAGTAACTCCTAAAGACTCCCCCGCTCACTTCCGTCAATAGAAGCTGCGTGACTTGTACAGAGCAGCAGAGAACAGTTGAAGAAGCGTGGATAACTTGTGAACAATGCCTTTTACGTGCATCATGCCGGTCTGTGATAACAAGCAGAAAGTATATAGTGTAGTAATGTTTCACAGATTTCCAACTCACCCCGGACGACGACACAGGACTCAGGACCTCGACCATGAGGTAGGAATGCGAGAGCACTTTCCCAAAATACATTTTCTGCTTGTTGTAAAAGGCTCTGTACAAGTCACGCAGCTTCTATTGACGGAAGTGAGCGGGGGAAGTCTTTAGGAGTTACGTTGTGCTCCTCATATGATTACGCCTCACAATATAGTATCCCTTTTTATCTGCTTCTAAAATCGACATGTTACATTTCTGTGTAAATATACTTTGCATGAAAACACTTCACGTAACTTATATATATATATATTAACTCGACTAAGGTTAGGTAAGAACTTATGTTAGTATGTAAAAACGGTGGCCTATTCCTTTAATATGACGCTGCACCTTAGCGCGCTGGCACGCCACAAAGGTAGTGGCCCAAGTCTGAACGTCCTTCCTAAGACTGGGCCACACGAACTTGGCACCCACCAACTTACGGAAGTTCAGAGGTCTTAGCCACGGCAAACGTTAGAGGTTTGAGGTTTGTATCGCGAAAGCGGTGAGGTCCTGGCCGTCTAAGAGGAACCTGAAATGGTGTGCGGCCACGAATTCTCTGTCAAACGTCTTAGAGGGTCACGCAACTTTCTACTGAAAAATGCCAGTGTCTGCCAATGTCCATCCAACCACTGTTAGTAAGGGCGCTGGGTGCAGCAGGTTTGGGATATTTGGGATGTGCCAAGAGTTCAACAAGAGTTGTTTTAGCGTTGGGTCCACCCAATGTCCTGGTTCCCCTTTTTCCCCTTTAATGCGTCGTATAAAGAGTGCATAATGTGGGCAACTCGAGGGATAAAACGATTGCACGGGGTGGGAAAAAAACGTCTCAACCTTAGCAGGGAGTGGCACAGCACCCTGCCGCGGTGTCCCAGGAGCTTGATCTGTGTGAGTCCAAACTGACACTTTGCAGGGGTCACGATAAGTCCGTGCTGACAGAGGTGCTTGAAAAGCTTGCGAAGATGTTACATAGGCTCCTCCACAGAAGTGCTCGCCACCAGTACATCGTCCAGATACACGAAGAGGAAAGGCATATCCTGCAACACAGAGACCATAAGGTGCTGAAACGTCTCTGCCGTGCCCTTCAGGCCAAGCACCATCCTCAAAAATTTGAACAGTTCAAAGGGAGTGATGACAGCAGTTTTGGGGACGGCCTGAGGATCGCAACAAGATGCACCAAAAAGTCCTGAATGTGAGGGGTCGGACAGCATTGTTGGTCGGACTTAGGGACCATGTGCAGGGGTGAAGCCCATGGGCTGCCGGAGCGGCGCACAATGTCCAATCACTCCATGTTGACCAACTCTTCCTTTGTGATGGCTGTTTTTGCAGATTCTAAACGGCGTGCCCGAGCAAAAACAGGAGGACTGACTGTAGTGATGTACTGCACAACCCCGTGCTTTACTACTGCGGAAGAAAAGCTGAGAACCGTAAGGGAAGGAAACTCAACAAGAAGACGTTGGTATGAGTCTCTGAGCCCTTCACTGTCTGCTCCTCACAGTTAGCTCTTTGCGGTCTGCTCTTCACGGTCTGCTCTTCACGGTCTGCTCCTCACGATCTGCTCTTCATGGTCTGCTCCTCAAGATCTGCTCTTCACGGTCTGCTCCTCACGGTCTGCTCTTCATGGTCTGCTCCTCACGGTCTGCTCCTCATGGTCTGCTCTTCATGGTCTGCTCCTCACGGCCTGCTCTTTACGGTCTGCTCTTCACGGCCTGCTCCTCACGGTCTGCTCCTCACGGTCTGCTCTTCATGGTCTGCTCCTCACGGTCTGCTCTTCACGGTCTGCTCCTCACGGCCTGCTCTTTACGGTCTGCTCTTCACGGCCTGCCGCTGACTCCCTGCCCTCCAACAACAGACTGCGAGTCCCTCCTGACATATCGCCGCGCACGCTTTAGCTTCGAAGGTAAATGTTTTTAGCCCAGAGCGCCCAAGGCCCCCCCTCTCACAGCAGCCCCAACCAGACTTGGTTGCCATCAGCCTGATTGGCTGATGGCACTGGCCTCACTGCTTCTTCCGAGAGGTGTCGGCTTGACGGAGAACTTTAACCCCTGGCGTAACAGTACCGATAAACTAGCCTCAGCCCAGGTTACGCTTGCGACTGTGACATGGCAGGACTGTGTAAAAGAGAGACTTGGACATTTTCAGTTGATCCTTTTTTACAACATTGTAATTTACACACACATTGGGACAGATCTTGTGGTGGTGCACGGGGCGGCGCAGGCTCGTGGCGAATTCTTTTCCGAGTGGCGAAGTTATATGCGGCATTCGCCTCCGCCACTCGTGAGGGGGCGTCACAAGAGGAGGTGACTGCACTGATGGAAACACCACTGACATTCACTTCCTCGTTTACATTGCGCTGGCTTGCGTTCTTTCTTAAGCCTTAGGCTCTCACAGGTCAAACTAAAAACGTTGTTTAGCTCACGATGGGGTAAATAGTGTTCACGTCTCGAGAGGAAGAGCTACAGCGTCCACTGTGGGGCGGATCGGCCCACGCTTGGCGTGAACGCAAAACAAAACAAATGCACATGTTCACCTCCGACTCCCCCCGCTCTCCAGCCTGCGGAGTCGATCTGGTTGGAGGAAAATGTGTGTCTCCACCCACTTAAATGTGCTAAGTCTGGAGTGGAAAGATCACAAAGTGTCACGCTATCGTCTGCGTTTTGAGACACCATTGTTCTATTACACATGTACATATCATTTTACGCATGGAAAAAATCTGGTTACGCACACACAATCTAGCTACAACATCAGGAGTAAACTATGTCTAAAAGGCTCTAAAAAAGACCGACATTGAAATGAAATGATCACCAAATACTTCCACATCATGATGTGGAATATCAGATATCTGTCGTCCTGTTGAGCCGAAGAGGTGTATGATGTTTTCTACCTGTACTGAGACTGCTCCTGTCCTCCCACGTCAGCACACCGCAGCTTCTGCACCAGGACACGGATGATACTGAGGAAGAAGAGGAAGTTCACCTGCATAGCAAGACAAGAATTATTATTCATCTCAATGTAAATGTACTCATTTACGGGCTCCAGAACATTATTTAGCCGCATCCTGTTGTAAATGGTGCGGTAGGATAAAGTTCGACAGTATAAAACACAAAATAGATGAAAAAACATAACATAACAAACTAGTTCACACATTGAGTTAAAGAGGGGGTATTATGCTTTTTTCAGCCACATAGCACCAGTCTATAGCACACTACAATGATGACGAAACCTTCTGTTGGTCTGTCAATGCAGTAAATTAGAAGAACTGCCTTGTATAAAATTGCTCTTTCAAAATGGCGTTAGCAAATGACTTGAAATAGGCCCCTGTCTCTTTAAGAACCTCTGACCCTTTCCGACACGCCCCCTACACGCTGTCTGTGGCATCACAACAACACTGCGCTCGTTGTCTCAACAGAAACTACGATCGGTGCATTTAATTTTTATTGTTGGAAAGGAGCTACTGTTTATCACTTTGTGAACAATGGCCACACAGGATATTATTTGGAGACGAACCTTCCACACCGGACGCTTGGAAGGGGCTCTGAAAAATAACTGCTGTTTGGAGGCTCTCTCTTTGCATCTGCCATGCCCTATGGATCTCTAACTATACCCCCATGGACGACACCAGGATCTGCAGGAGCCCATACGATTCAAAAGACGGACATTATCTGTGCAGGTGGACAATGTTTTTTCGAGGTTACCCGTTAGCTTGTTATAATCGACTACAGCTCATTGTTGATGAAAAGTCTGCAATAAACCACACATGTGTAAAGCCAGGCTCATTGTGTGATCATCGTAAAGGCTGCTTCGAGTAGTTGCTGCTTTATTGACGTTATGTGTGCATAATATGCTGCCTGTTTTCAATGAATGTTGTGAAGGTGAAGGTTGTTAGCTTGTCGCGGCTAATAGTGCCTTAGCTCCGGGAGAAAACCACTCGGCTACGACTCACTGTAGATGAAATGTGAGCAATAAACTACACAATCAACAAGCCAGGCTCCGTGTGTGATCATCATAAAGGCTGCTTCAAGCAGTTGCCTGTTTTAGTGACGTTTTCAATGCATAATATGCTGCTTGTATTCAGTGAATTTTCCCGTTAGCTTGTCGCGGCTAGCTTGTTAGCTCCGGGAGAAAACCACTCGGCTACGACCCATTGTAGATGAAATGTGAGCAATAAACTTCCAAATCAACAAGCCAGGCTCCGTGTGTGATCATTGTTAAACAGTTCTTTATGTGTGTGGTGATTTTATTGACTTTATGTGTGCATATTTCTCGTTTTCATGTGATGACTCGAGGTTTAGCTTAGCATTAGCTTCCTCCGGAGGCTCTGTGCATCATCAAGGCCCAGCGCAGAACCAGACACTGAAATAAGTGTTCTTGTCACCGGTTTTAATCCTGGGTGTTTCGGGAACAGAAACACTGATGTGTGTCTTTGTAAAAGTCTGCTGTAGCTCTGGTTCACAACACATGAAGCTAATCCTCCATGATGACTCTGTTTACATCTTAGGGCTAGACACTGCGGGGAGGGGGTTCTGCTGAGGAGCAGTGGTTGGTTACTCGGCTGGTGACGAAAGGTCGGAGGCGTATCCTGGAGGTCGAGGGCGTTTCCTGAAGGAATCAGGCGTTTTATCCCTAAAATGGCCGCCATCAGAGTTTCTACAGATTACTCGAAAATACGTGAATGTGCCAAGGCAACACTTCAGGCATGTTTTTAATGAGGGAATGACATCATAACATGATGTAAAGCTTGAAAAAGTCGATTTTGCATAATACCCCCCCTTTAAGTTTGGTTTTGAGTGAGATCTCTGTTGCTTTGAAGCATGGTTGTTCTCAGGCTGCAGAGAAATAGCTTCTTTCAATCAATGATCTTTGACGTCTTTTTTCAGTGCTGTCTTTGCTTTCATTTTGACCTTTTGACCTTCATCTTCTTCCCTACATGCACATTGTCAAAGCATTATGAGCCTGTGAAATGATAGATCTAGGTTGTAAGTCAGTGCATAAATTTAGCCGTTTGAGTTCAAATTCCTCTTTCAGTCTCTGTCTGACACAGGAGAAACCTTTCATCTTGATGTTTTACGGTCACTAATGTGTCCAACCAGAGCTTAGAGCGTCTGAATAATGGATAATATAGACCTTTACTGAAAGGGCTCACGCTGAGCTCTCTGCGGGGGCCACTCCTCTGACATTCTACACATACCTCAATGATAACCCTAATCCACGGAGAGAAAAAAAAAAGTACAGTTCTAAGAACCCTCAAGCATCCAGGCCGAGCTCGGAGGCACGTGAGAGAGACCATTCACCGACGGAAAAACGTTTGAATATACCTTTAACTATATATCAGTGGGACCCGGCTACCACCTCAAAGGATTTTGAGGTCTGGAAGTACTGCCAGTGCTCCATGATGACATGATATTTGATTTTTGTATTTTGACTCATATTCTTTTTAATAATTCTTTATAACACATAAGGATACAACTGGTGATGAGCTAAAACAGACAGGCAAAATTGCAGTACTATTGATGCTGCATGTGGCAAGAGAACATTAGTCCAAAGGTGCAAAGGATATCAAAAAATGCTCATTTCCATCCGCAGTCGCTAAAGGGAAGAGGTCATGCAGCAGCTGGCTGTAGCCGTTAGCTTTATGTTAGCTCTAACTGTGAGGACATTGGAGCAAACGAATGAAGGAACAAATATTGCTAAACTGTTTTCAGACGGCGTCCTTCCTGCCTCCTCCTCTCTTATGTGTGGAGCATGTGTGGGCTATACTCGTGCAGTAGCTACCGCCGCAAAATGCAGATATCAAAGGTTATTATGGTGGTCAAAACTGTGACTCCTGCGAACCACAAAGAGGACTAAACGGACCACAGTTGGAGAAGGATATCTAAAGGATATCTGCACTGTATGCAATTTCTGTTCCTGAGGGTCAGAATGGTGTTTCAGTCCTGTGCAGGGGTTTACTTTTTCACCAGGCCTGAAAGGCTTGACTTGAAAGGTTCTTCATTGTCAGACCAATACCTAAGGCACTCTATAAAGAATATTTTTTAGCCAAATTGTTATTATGTCTACTTCTGATGAATGGATAACAAAGGAAATATGAAACCTTGTTGGTCCCAATTCACAAATATCTCAGACATATAGTCTATTCTTTCATGTTACGCACCAGTATGGAAAGGCCAATGGGTCCGTTGATGACCCAGTGGGGGATGGGGTGGTCGTTGGTCTCCCAGCACCTGCACAGGAGCATTAGAAGCAAACGATCAATATTTCAGCAGGAGCCTCACAGGAGCAGCCGAGGAGACACACTGCTCCAGGATCAAACACTGGCATCTTCAGTAATGCCCTCATGAAGACTGTGCACTTCAGTCACTCTGAAGTAGCTTTGTAGTCGTGTCTGCCATACTCCGTGTTATCAGCGCGATGAGTGATCAGTAGCAAAACCACAGATGGACACAGACTTTATACTCACTCAGCACAGATCAAATAGCACATCAAAGTGTCAGCATATCCCTCTCAGTCACCCAGACATGTTCCAGACGAACAAAGGGTTTCTAAAGCTGTTTTTCACCGTGCTCTTTCACCAGCCTTTAAAGGGCAATGTGTTTATTTTCCCTAAAGATAAAGAACAGACAATGTGCTGATAAAACAATATTGATTTGCACAACAGTTTTCCCATTCATTCTTCCTAATTACCTAAATGACAGGAGAGAGGCCTCACATCTCGCTTTATGAATAATAAACCTACTCCGTCCTGTGTTTTCTTTTTTCTCAATGACTGTTATCCTGGCGCTTGAAAACCGCTCAAACTGCTCAAATGAAGACTTACCAGTACGGGTTTGGAAGAATCAGCTACATCCAAATAAAGTCAGCATGGCTTAATTGCCTATGGCCCAAAGATGATCAGGACGCACATCCGAAAGGTCTCTCCAGCGTGTCCTGGATCTTCCTCCCAATAGGCCATGCTCTCCAGGGAGAGAAGCCCGAGCCACCTCAGCTGGCTCCTCTTGAAGGAGCAGCGACTCTACTCCAAGCTCCTCCCGGGTGACTGAGCTCTTCACTCTTTCTCTGAGGGTGTGTGTTTGAAATCACTACCAATAACCTTTAAAAGTCTTAATACTTTTGCTTCAATCGGTTTCTCGGGGCAAACCTGACCCCCATGTCTTCAGGAGGTCGGACAAAACAGAACACTGAGATAGAAACTGAGACAGAGACCATGCAAACTCCTCACTCACCCCGTGTCCTCTAGATACAGCCTGGCCAGGGCCCACACAAACACCAGCACACAGGGGACCCCTATAGAACACAAGGACACCAGAATTATTCACCACAGCAGTATGTGTTGCAGATATTTGTATTCCACTTGTGATTTACAGTAGTTTCGTGATTGTCTCCAGTTGACAGTACACCGTTCAAGCACATCCATGAGCATTAAAGCATTGTCACACATTAGACACAATTTTTGCCAAAACATACATACATACTTACATTTATTTGCTAAACTGCAACTTTCATGAAAGTCTCTCTTTTATGGCATTTAGAACATACAGTGGGGGGAAAAGTATTTGGCTGAAATCCAATAGAAAGTCTATGGGGAACTGACCAAATACTTTCCCCCCCCACTGTAATAGTTCCATTTAGAACTAAGATTACAGTGAAGAAGTTTTTGTTTCCCACAACCCTTGAACGCCTGCGCTGCCTTGCATTTGAGGAGGAAAAAGAGCTAACAGCTCCTGTAGATATTGGGTGAATAAACATGAGGATTTCAGCTGCATCAGATCAGGTCACTCAGATGTTTATCAGCTCACACTCTTGTGAACTTCTGTCATAATGCTAAACTGTTAGCCGCTAACTGTTGCCGCGTCTGCTGCTTCAAACATTTGCGATGTCTTTACACGTGTTTGTGTTTACATGGTGCGGGGGGCATGTGGGGGTGAGGCGTGTGTTCGGGGGGGTGCTGCGAGCTGAGGGAGGTGCGGCACTGGGCTCCTGAGGCACAAAGTCCACTGCTGTAGGCGAGTGTGGCGCATCTGCGGATGTTTGATGGGAATGCAACGTTACCGGAGCCGGAGCTTTATATTTAGCTAAAAAATGTGCCCCGTTTTTGTTAGATTGACAGTTTTTGTGATATTTTTTGTTTCACTTCCTTTTTGGACACTGACAGGAAGTGACATACGTAGCGGTAAACATTTTTAAAGCGACCATGTAATATCACGTGACATAATAGAGCCTACAGTTTAAATGAAGCGGTGGGAAACTGAATATTCCATGGTGGTAACTGTATAACTGCAAATTGTTTTGGATTCGTTTTTGACCAATAACATCGATGTCATTGCTGGAAGAATCCACGTGAAAACTGTCTCAATGTTCACTGTCTAAGGTCACACAAACTTGTACCTTTGGCTCAGGACTCTACACACCCAAGAAATGTAGAAACGGTAAAAATCAGCCCCGTCCGTTGCTCATACAAAAAGGCACACATCAAAAGTTCATCTTTGAATAGATTTGTTCATCAGCCTAATTGATGCCGGGACAAAAGAGTTTTTAAATCTGTTGAGATTGCAGCGGGGGACCAAACCTAGAGTGGCCTGTTCATAGAGGCTCTGCAATGAGGGGTGCTCCTGTTCACCAATGATTGTCAAAGCAGTGTGGACTAGGCCCAGCAGCTTGTTCTTTCGCTGACTAGAAAGGCAGCCATACCAAGCTTTAATGCTGTACCTTGCTACACTCTCCAACAGTGAACGGTAGGAAATTATCATAACTTTTCTGTCTCCGCCATGAATTCTTAGGCTGTGCAGAAAATACAGCCATTGCTGCAGTCTACTCTACACGTGTGCTCCAGGTTAGCGTGTTATCAATAAAAACACCTAAGTACTTGTAAGAGGTCTCCTGAGCGATATCTTGATCATGTATGACCACTGGCCTGTGTTAAAATATTCAGATGTGCTGCCTTCCTTACAGAGCAAAGATAGGATCGCTGAATCATCAGAACATTTTAAAATATGATTACCTGGATGAAAACTCCTGCATCCATCTGTATTGTCTCCTGTACTTAAAAGTCTGCTGTTTGACAGTGTGCCATTCACACTAACCCATTGACCTCGATTTGTTAATAAAGACCTGTACCATCTTATAATACACTGAGTTCAGACAACTTCTTCATTAACAGATGTAGTTGTAGCGTATGATGAACTAAAGTCAATCCATAACAGACAGACATATGAGCTAGAGTCCTCCAAATGTTTATTAATGAGATGCGTCACAGACAGGAGAGCGCCCTCTGTGCTCCTGTTCCTTTTGTAGGCAAATTGCATGGGGCCTAAGACGCCCTCAATGACAATTCTTTCCAGCCACTTCATAACAATCGAGCTGAGTGCAATAGTTGTTATTCACCTGAGAGCTAGCCTTTTTGGGAAGTGGAATTATAGTGAAGCTCTTTGACATGGCAGGGACAGTGTGAGTGTCCAATTATTTCTGAAAGATGGGGCCCCAAGCCTCTACCATTTTACCGCTGCAAGCTTATAACAGACGCCCAGAAATCCCATCCGGTCCGCAGGCCTTTCGGGGACAAACCCGTGAGAAAAGCTTGTCCACAATTATACAATTCCCCAATCCTAGTGCAAGTAAGCAATCCAAAACTTCTCACTCTGTTAAAAAGTCTCTGGTCTCTTATTGACAGAAGAATTCATTTAACTCTGCAGCCTTTTCCCCTTGATTGAGCATGTTAATCCCCTTTTCAGTTGGAGCCATGTTTGTCATTGTTTTGATAGTCCCATGGTCCCCTCCAGTTTTTCTTTTGTTTTTTGTCTAGCTGCACTAACTTCCCTATTGAGGGATTTCTGAAAATTCTTGGCCCCCAATAGGTCCCCATTTTTTAACACCAGCCTTTTCTGTACTATGCACCTCTTTATGTCCTTGGAAACGTGTGGCTTGTTATTTGGATACATATTGATAGTTTTTTGAGTTAACACAGAATTGAATGTATTCTGTTATTATGTCTGTTGCCTCCTCTGGGGTCATGGAAGAGACTCCAATTGGTACAGAAGAAACATCAGATAAGGTAAGAGATAAGATGATACTTTATTGATCTCACAGATGGAGAAATTGCATTCGATGAGAGAGCATCCGGCAGCAGCACCCATTCAGTGCGCACCACTCTTTTTTTTTTTTTTTCTTTGGTGAAAGGTCGTTGTGTCGCGGCCGCCATCTTCACTGTTTTGGTCACAGGAGGAGCACTGGTTGATGGGAAATCCGTAGACGATGACCACGGCGGTGGAGCTCTTGCGCTCGGCCACGATGTTCTTGGCCACACAGGTGTAGTTGGCCGTGTGGGACAGACGCGCCTGCTTGATGATCAGGTTGTGTCCACGGTGATGTAGAAGTTCCTGTCCTCGGCCGGGTCGATGATCTCGTTGTCCTTCAGCCACTCCACCCGCATGACCTTGGAGGATGGAGAAACTGTAGCTGCCCTCTGTCTCCTCTGATCATCTGAAACGGTGCACCGCCTCCTGGGCTTGTCCCCGTCTCAGAGCGTGGTGTTCTGCACTGGTCAGCTCCACCTCGTCCTTCCTCTTCCTCCTGCACAGCTCCCTCCACAGTCTATCACCATCTCCTCGTTGGTCCTCTCAAGGTTTCAATACCCTCATTGTTCCAGATAGAAACTCTGCCGCGTATTCCTCTCTTCCACGGTCTCTTGCACCTACACCCAAGGTTCAAAGCAGAGAAGTAGGAGGTTGCAACTTTCCCTTACGGCCCTGGGACACACTGACAAAAGCGTTTTCCTGGTGGAACTCGCCATTGGGACCACAAAATACCCAAATGTTCTCAAACTGAACGACATACCTATTTTGAATGTTCACAGGTAATAAATAGTGATATGCTTTGAACAAGAACTGTGCATTATATAATTTTACAAGATCCTCCCTTTTTAACGACATTGATTTGAGAAAGAGAGGGTTTGTGTCTTTACGATAGGCAGCCCCTATAATTCGTACAGCCCTTTTCTGTAGCATAAAGAGTGACTGTATTACATTTTTGTAATTATTACCCCATTCCTCTACACAGTAGGTTAGATGTGGCTTAATTAAAGAGCAATACAAGGAATGGAGTGTATTATGATCAAGTATATTTTTAACTCTACTAATTAAAGCAAGGCTTTTGGAGACTTTTTGTTCCACCCCGTGGGGCACTACCTCATTTTTTTATATTTAACATCAGAAATATGTAGAGATTCCTTAGGAAAAAGTTCTCCACACACAACCTTGCAGTTTTTTGAGAAAAATTATGCTAAAGGTGCCCATTTTGAGGGGGGAAAGGGAAAACGTAGGAAACTTTGTTTAAAGTACAAAATAAACCAGTTTGAAATGTGTGATCTACCTTAAGTTGTTATCTAGGCACAGTAAACGTGATCAGATTATTAAGAAAACCTTTAAAACTTTAGCATTAGCATCCCAATTACTTCTAACATGGTAATATTACCAACATACAAAGGTAATATTGAGGCAAAATCTGAATAACCAATAGAATTAAGCCATAATGTAATGTATAAAAAGAACACTTTTCAAAATAACACATTTAATGGTGAATTGTCAATTTGCATACACAAGCAGTAACTGCACTGTACATATTCACAGGAATGATTCGATTTAATTTTGATTTATTTATATCAAATATATATGTCCTATATTAAATGTATTATCATATACACATCACTAAATATCAAGATCACGGTCCTCACTGTCAGATTCAAATGAAACACTGTCCTCAGTTGATCTCACATTGTCACATTGAACACATGCAGGCCAGGTCAGCCTTGTGACATGAGCACCTTCCACCTCAACTGTAGACCTCATGTGTTGTGTAAGGTGCAGTGTCACGAGAGGGTTCACCGATATCTTCTGCACTGTCACTATCTCTTTCAGTTTCAGCACTTGTGGTCGACATCTCGCTGAGATTCCGTCGCACAGGTTTATGGAAGCGCTGTTAATAATAATCTCGCTGTAGGAAACGCTTCAGCAGATCGGACCTGTAAAATAGAGATACCTAGTTAGTGACTTAATTGTGGGTGTATAAAATATTTAGCAATTTCAGATTTAATCAGGAGCATGAGACATTTGTCATAGAAGAAAACAATACAATTCATAATTTCACAGAAACAAATCAGTGCAGACAGAAAGTCTTAATGAGACAACTATTCTCTGATAGGCAAATGAAAACAATATGTCAGATGAATGAGTGTGTGTTTTAGGGCGTTTTCACACAGGCACTAGTTAGGTCGACCTAAAGGGACTTTCAGCCCGAGAGCGGCACTTTTGGGTCAGTGTTAATCCAACCGCAGCACTTTAAACTGGTGTAAACAGCCGCTCTGAGTGCGGCTGAAACAGGTGGCCTCGGAGTGGCGCACCTCGCTGAGAATAAATTATAAACCGAGTTGGCAATATACAGGTGCTCTACCTATAATTAGAATATCATGAAAAAGTGTATTTATTTCTGTAATTACTTGCAAAGTGACATATGTCAAGTCTTTATTTGTTATCATTTTGATGATTATGGTTTACAGTCCGTTTTCAAAGTATTCAAATTGTATTTAATGTGGGTTTTTTACAAGCTGAGTCATAATAATTCAAATTAAAACAAATAAAGGCTATACATATCTCACTTTGCATGTAATCAGTCTATCATGTATTAGTTTCACAGTTTAAGTTGAATAGCAGAAGTGAATGCACTCAATCATGATATTCTAATTATAGGACGAGCTCCTGTATTAGCTTGAATTATACAATTCACGTGAGTAAACATACCTGCATTTTCTGTCTTGATGGCTTTGAAGTTGTTGTTGTTGTTGTTGTTGTTGTTGTTGTTGTTGTTGTTGTTGTTGTTGTTGTTGTAGGGGTAAGTTTCATCAAGCTGTACTTGGAATGCAGCCTCTTTGGCGAAACAGTTAGAGCTTTCAACCGGGGCTACAAGTCTTTTCAACCGTTCTTTCTTATCCTGACGCTTTAGTGCACAAGTCAAGTGTTTTATGTCTATAAAACACCGATAGCAAGCCGGGTGAAAGCCGTAGTTTGTTGGGACATCTGAGACTGGTTTGTTCAGGAGGGCAACGTGTTGTTTATTAGCAATAGCTAGCTCCGTGTCCGACGTTTTCAGTGATTCCTTTGCAAATTGCTTTAATTTTTTTTTTTTATTATCCCATCGGACTTCGGTAAATGACTGCAGACCTTTCCCACCAACTTTCCGACACAAAGAATACATTTTACGGGTGTTAATCGAGCTTGATCTTCAGATGAAGGTGCGCTGAGTACGTCCTCCTCCATGTTTACATGTGCAGAGTGATATGAGCGTAATTTTGGCTCTGACCTACTGAAATTCTCGATGCTGATTGGTTGAAAATCGAGCTCAACCGTTTTACATGTCTCAATATGCAGTCAATATAGTGTGCCAATAAATGACACTTTTCTCATTAACTGCAGGATAATGCGTGGAGAACTTTTTGCTCGGATTCCTTTTATTAACATTGAACATATTGAGCAAAAGAAAAAGTAGTGCCCTGTTTGTCGGAACGAAACTGAACGATACAGTTCACGTACAGCGGCCTAAGAGGGCAGCCACTGGAGCAGCTCATGGTGAGGATGGTGAACGTCTGCCATGATCCGCTGTGCCCTCTTCACACAGTTCTTCCGATACAGCTCTTCAGGATGGAGCAAAGAAGTCCTTGTGATGTGCTCGGCACAGCGCACCACTCTCGTCACGTCCAAATACAATTTTATGAACCAAACACTCAACGCCTTGTGAACACGCAGCCTGACAGGAAGCAGGAGAATATTCCACAACAAAAATATTCGCCAACTGGAAAGCTTTAAATTTGATGTCAAACTTCAGGACAATGTCAAATATATAAAACTGTCCAGTTGACTGACAGGTCATTGTTGTAGAATATTTCTAAACCTGGAAATAGAGATGAACCTACAAACATTTTGGGACTTTTCCAAACACAGAAATTAACAGTAATTTTCCCTCTATCTATGTAATTATCTTAATAAAAATAACTTTTCTTCCAAACTTTTCCACATTAAATGGCTGATTCACTGAAATAAAGCTATGATTATAACTAAAATGCTAGATATAATTTTAAATTCTTTCTATGTCTATGGGGAAAATAAATGATCAATTTACTCCCATGTGTCACTGTACACGTTCCAATGGACAGGAAGGACTGACCCCAGCCCACGAACAGGTAGACCCTGAAGTGTCGGCTCTCAGAGAACATCAGGACGAGCAGCAGCGTGTGCAGGTACAGCCCCTCCACCAGCAGCCACGAGAAATTAGCCAGGATGAAATACTGGAGGAGCACCAGGCTGGCCTTACAGCTGACCTGCAGACACACAGGCAAGACATAACCAAGATTTACAACCCACCTGCAAACACACAGGCAAGACACAACCAAGATTTACAGCCCACCTGCAAACACACGAGTAAGACATAACAGAGACTTACAACCCACCTGCAAACACACAGACAAGACACAACCAAGACTTACAACCCACCTGCAAACACACGAGTAAGACACAACAGAGACTTACAACCCACCTGCAAACACACAGGCAAGACACAACAGAGACTTACAACCCACCTGCAAACACACAGGCAAGACACAACAGAGACTTACAACCCACCTGCAAACACACGAGTAAGACACAACAGAGACTTACAGCCCACCTGCAAACACACAGGCAAGACACAACAGAGACTTACAGCCCACCTGCAAACACACAGGCAAGACACAACAGAGACTTACAACCCACCTGCAAACACACAGGCAAGACACAACAGAGACTTACAACCCACCTGCAAACACACAGACAAGACACAACAGAGACTTACAACCCACCTGCAAACACACAGGCAAGACACAACAGAGACTTACAACCCACCTGCAGACACACGGGCAAGACACAACAGAGACTTACAACCCACCTGCAAACACACAGGCAAGACACAACAGAGACTTACAACCCACCTGCAGACACACGGACAAGACACAACAGAGACTTACAACCCACCTGCAAACACACAGGCAAGACACAACAGAGACTTACAACCCACCTGCAGACACACGGACAAGACACAACAGAGACTTACAACCCACCTGCAGACACACAGGCAAGACACAACAGAGACTTACAACCCACCTGCAGACACACAGACAAGACACAACAGAGACTTACAACCCACCAATCAAGGGAACCTACAGATGGTGACCACATTTACTTTTATATATTACATATCACAGAGGGAACATTTGGAGAAATTTACAGTATTTTTGGTATTTTGGTGTTACTATATTTCTCAGAATCATCTTGGGGATCAGAAGACTTATGCTTGTGGGGAAAAATTTGGCCAAAGACGTTGCCTGTCCATGCCCTAGAAAGACCTCTGTGTTGGACAAATCATTATATAGTAGTTGCGATTGTGAACTAGTTAAGTTGTGCATAAATGAATACATGACTGGACTGTGGCATTTCCTCTGTGTCTCACCAGAGAGCTGTGAGGAGAACACTGGGAGCCCCAGCTGAAGAGGACCTGGTCTTTGAGAAGAACAGCCACCGCTCTGAAGATGAAGCTCAGGAACAGGTTCAGGTGGATGTAGTTCCTGGTGCAGTGCAGTCTCCTGAATCAGCAAAGAATCAGAATCAGAATCAGTTTTATTGCCATTGTCAGTGAACAGGTTCACAACTAGGAATTTTCTTTGGTGCATTCGTGCAGCATGAGCGCACGAAAGCACCAAGGCCACTGCATGGCATGACAGTTGCTTCTTCTACAGTAAGTCACAAACTGGACTGATCCACCTTTGGTTTCTCAAATATGCATATGCATATCCATTCAGAGTTCCAGATCACAAACAGGCAGGTAAATGGGGATTAAGACAAACGGGTCGTAAGAGTGTATTCAATTTTATACGCAAGTAAAATAATATCTTACACAGCAGCAAACCGAGTGGGAATACTGCACATTCAGCTTGCTGCCGTTGGCGTGGTGGAGCTGCCACTGAATTGTCTGGGCTAGAACAAGGTAGTCTTAAAATACAGGTATGAGATCTCTATAATAATGTTGTAATTAAAGACATTCCAAGAATTTTGACCATTCGAATTGCACTTTCACATTTCCATTTCTCTTAGCTAACATTAAGATAAGATAAGATAAGATAAGATAAACCTTTATTAATCTCACAAAGGAGAAATTCACTTGTTACAGTCGGCGTTACTTCACATTATTTCGTAAGATATTGTTTTTGTAAATGAACCTAGCCATTCTTTAATGTTTGGCATCTCAGTGTTTCTCCAGTTTATTAAGATGAATCGATACAATACAATACAATACCTTTTGAATTTTACCTTGTTTAGCCCATTGACCAATTGTTCATCACACAATAAAGCTAGCCTTGGGGATCTTGGCAGAATAGTTTTGAGACCCTTCTCCAGGCAACGTAGAGCACCATCCCACAGGAGGTAGAGAACCAGGCAGTCCCACAGTGCATGGAGAAGAGTACCCCAAAAAGTCCCACATCTCCAACACTTGTCATCTTTACTTAACCCCATGCGATGTAGTTTCGATGGAGTGTAATATATCCTGTTCAATACCTTACAATCACTTATAACACCAGACTAACCATATAAATGGCTGTGTCGATAATATTTGGATTATAACTGACCTTGCATCACATAAATGATTGCATTTTGAGGGACTATTTTCTAGCAGATCACTCCGCCGCTGCGTAGCTTATACAAACACGAAGCCGATGCTGCTCAAATATAAGGTATTTTAAATGCAAAATGGTTAAAATTACTCTATGGACACAGACATTTATATGGTTAGTCTGGTGTTATAAGTGATTTGCCTCAGGTGCTCTGTGGAGGAGGTCAGGCTAACTGACATTGTAGAAATGCGCTAGCCTTGCATTAGCCTAGCGCTACGAAACTCTTCAAATATAAGAACTGCATGAATTACAAAAAAAATATCTCCAGGTACCAGCAACACTCTGGATAACTAGGAAATGAGGCCCTATGTCAAAAATCCTGAAATATCCCTTTAAGCCACAAACATTTTTTGTTAAAGAGTAAAAATGTAATCAAAACAGACAAACTGATCTTTTCAGTTTTATATGTATCAATCTGGAGTTTAATAACATTAGCCAAAGAGCTTGACAAGGCATATGCTGCTATGGAAAGGGAGCTGAAGAAAACAATGGAAGCCCAGGAGAATGTATCAACATCAGCTGAGGCAGACCTGTAGAGGCAGAGGATGGCACTGCCCAGGGTCAGAGCGATGAGCGACAGGCTGTGACCCACAGTGTACAGGGCCTGCACCAGCACATAGAACAGCATCTGTGGAAGAAAACAATGTTTAGATGTTGTGATACATGGGCATAGTAATAATAAAACTAATCACTACACACATTCAAGCAGTCATGTATTGTTAAATACTTCCTTCATTATTTATAAGACATTTACAGTTTACTAACCACCATCAACATGAATAAGCATATTTAGGAAAGGTTTGGGCATATTGTATATTAAAGTCTAAACTTATACACTGACTGAACAATCATCTAATCACTATTTAGCTGCCTATTCACCTTATTCCGCCCCGCCCACTTTTGCCACTTTTTGCGTTGTCTCGGCACTTCCGGTCTAGCGCGAAGCCCGTTCATTTAAACGGAGAAGGAGGGAAAATAAATCTGATGTTTGGTCGATTGATTTGTGTAAAATGGCCAATGTTCATTTGCACCAACATGTCAACACTGCAGAGTTTCTCAACGCGGACGAAAAACGGCTTTGTTTTTGTGTAGTGACTGATTTTGTCTGGACTTCTCCAGTCCCATGTTAACAGATAGGAGAAAAGGGGCGGCGCCCACGTGAGCCTCATTTATTCAGCCATAAGGTGAATAAATGAGTAACAAATGATGAGAAAACCTTTGAAGATGTTTAACACGTTGAGTGCCAAAAACAGAAAATCGCTTTTGCGTTTTTTTTTTTTATTATTGCAAAACTAGTCACTCGAATACACCTTATGTGTGATTTTGGCAGTTCTGTGATGAACAGAACTGAAATAAAGTCAGGATCTGGACATTTTATATATATTACTAGCTGAGACCCGGCCTTCGGCCGGGCCTCGCTAGTCTCCACATTTGATATTCTGAGATTATGAGTGATTACAAAGAAATGTCCAACCCGTCACACAGTTCAGCTGTAGACCAGTGGTTCCCAACCCATTCCAAAAACTATGGCCACTACAAATGTGTAAAATAAGGAATGCTAAAAATAATTTCAAACAAACTGCAATTGGAGTGTTTGATGCACCCGTGCTCCTTTCTTTTATACCATGGTCTGGGTGAATACTCGATTCTGATTGGCTGGTGGGTGCTAACAAGCGTGCATTATTTTCGTATAACCGCACACGTAGTCCGGTAGTTAAATCACTGGGATATCACTCCGCTGTGGGCATCGCCATAGCAACGCATGACACAGCTGAATCAGATAAACACGTAATTAGTGACTGACAGGAATGTATGAGATGGATTTTGTTTAATTTCAACGTTTTTGGCCAAAACAAAATGTTTGATAAATGTTTGTAGAGGAGAGTGAGCAGCTAGGTTAGCTACTGTTAATAAAATATGAGCTTTCCATTTCTATTGAAAACGGTTAAGGCTATTCATCATTTTCAGGCGTACATAAAATGATCCTGCATTTAAACATATTTGTCTGGATTAGTAAAGTCAAACATAAAAGTTTCAGTTCGTGGGGCCCAGGTGTGAGCGACTCCACCGCAAACAGCGTAAAAGTGAACTAACTCCTGCCCACGAGTGCCGCATATCGGTGTTTACTTCCACGGAAAAGTGTTTCCGGGTTAGTCCTGTTGTGTTGTGATTCTGGCGATGCAGCGTGTGCTTATGTTGTTTCGTTGTGTCTGACTGAGATCCTCGTAATAGCTGCGGAGAATGACTTGCTCTGAGACGAGCCTTCAGACAGTGATCGTCTAATAACCCACAGAAAATAGTCCCGGTGGTCTGGCATATTTAGTGAGTTTAGTAAATGAAACAAATACTTATTATAAATGTTACGTTTGTGGGACCATGGTATAAGCGGATTAAACAACTCGGAGCCATGCATCAGACGGTTATAATGCACTTCGTGGAGTAACACCACTCCGCTGGCTCCTCGTTGTTTAATCCTTACATATTCTACAACCACAATATGTTCGCTAAACTCAGGGAATAGAATTCAAGAGACAGTGGAATATAGTATGGATAAATATTAGGGGTTCAGCTCTAACGGTTCGGTTCACGGTGCGGGACCCGTGGTTTGGTGCATCATGGTAGTGTGCAATCAAAAAAATAATAAGTTGGTTTTGAAATGAAATAGCCTAATGATCGTTGTTCGACAGTATTTATAACCTTACAATAAAATTGGCAATGCTTTCAAAGCTGCTTTAGAATAAAATGTACCTCTGTGCAGGCCATGCGCTCGTTAAGTGGTAGTTTCATTTTCGCTTTTACTCACACGGAGGATAAATCAGTCGGAGCAGCGCGTTTGATTACACTGCGTTCCAAATTATTATGCAAATTGGATTTTTGTGTCAAAAAGGTAAAAAAAAAGCAATAATAATGAAACTCATGGATGGTATCGTGTCTCGGGGCTCTGTGAATCACTGACATTAATCTCAGAGACCTGGGATGATTAGTTATCGGGTTAAGCCCAGTAAAGGGAAAAACTACCGAAAAAGGGTGTTCCACTTTATTATGCAGATCATGATTTTCAAGCAATATGGTAAAGAAAAAGGGACTTTCTGCTGATGAAAAGCGTGAAATAGTTGAATGCCTTGGTCTAGGTGTGAAAACCTTCGATATTTCATGAAAGATTAAGTGTAATCATCATACTGATAAGAGAATTTGTGGATGATTCAGAGCACACTCCGTTTTGTGCCGATAAAGGCACGATATGGACGGTTTCTGCCAGACAAACACATCAGATTAGGAGAACAGATGCTACAAAGCAGCAGACAGGTATTTGAAGCTGCTGGTGCCTCTGGAGTCCCCCAAACATCAAGGTGTAGGACCCTCCAGAGGCTGCAGTTGTGCATAAACCTTCTATCCGGGCCTCCCCTAAACGGTTAATTGAAGCTGATGAACAGAAACGGCTGCAGTGGCTCAGAAATACATGAGGACCTCATTTTCAAACAGTCTTGTTCACTGATGAGCGCCGTGTAACCCTGGATGGTCAACTCAATGGAGTAGTGAACGGTTGGTGAATGACCACAATGTCCCAACAAGGCTGCGACGTCAGTAAAGAGGTGGCGGAGTAATTTTTTGGGCCAGAATCATGGTGAAAGAGCTGGTCGGCCCCATTAGGCCCTTTTAGGCTCCCTGAAGGTGTGAAAATGACCTTTGAAAAATATGTGGAGTTTCTGACTGACAACTGTCTTCTATGCTACAAAAAGAAGAGCCGTGCTTTCCTGAACAAAATCCTCTTCATGCATGACAACGCACCATGTCATACTGTAAAGAATACCTCTGCATCACTGGCTGCTATGGGCAGAAAAGGAGAGAAACTCATGATGTGGACCCCCTCCTCCCCTGACCTCAACCCTGTTGAGAACATTTGGAGCCTCAACAAAAAAAAACTTCTATGAGGGTGGGAGGCAGTTTTCATCCAAACGGCAGCTCTGGGAGGCTATTCTAACATCCTGCAAAGAAATCCAAGCAGAAATTGTCCAAAAACTTACAATTTTAATGGATTTAAGAACGTTGAAGCTGCTTCACACAAGGGCTCCTATGTTAAAATATAACTTGACCTGTTAATATTTTTTTGATTGAAATAGCTTTTGATTTCAGTAAATAATGCTAATGCTACAAATACAACAAATGACCATTTTCAGTTAATTACAAGCTTTAAAATGTATTGAAACGATGAGTTGCATAATAATTTGGAACAGTGGATTTTGAGGGTTTTACTATATTTATTTTTGAAAAAAATACTGTTATCACTAGGAAATTTTTTCCACCACATTTAAATGATCCTCTACCAGTTAAAGACTTAAAAATTATGCTGACTCTCATTTGAGTTGACAATTTAGAAAATCTTAGAAAAATGTCATTTGCATAATAATTTGGAACGCAGTGTAGAGGCTCGTGTTTGAGCAGGTTTTGGGCAAAGTTTTGCGTGTCCTTTTTTTCGGAGACAAAGCTTTGGAGACAGAATAAGGCCAGGATTGGATCTTACGCATTTGTCTGCGCCTCTGACATTACGCAGCACTGGATCTATAATGAACCACATTCTTGGTCACTGCAGGAGAGACTTAAACACAGACACGCAGATGTCTTTTGGAGGATGTAACTGTACCGGTGCGGAGCGTCTGCAGGTTAGCAGTGAGTGACGATGACACATCGCCCTGTGTGGATGCGCGCGCGCACACACACACATACACGCGCACACACGCGCGCACGCACACACACGCGTGCACGCGGCCAGCCCCCACGTGACGGTCCCACCGCCCGCGGATGTAATAATAATAATAAGAGTAATAATGCATTAGTCTTATTTAGCGCTTTTCCAGACACGCAAAGTCAGTGTACAATTTGATGCATTATTCATTCACCCCATATTCGGTGATGATAAGCGAGGCAACCAGTCTGCGCACATCAGCCCCCACCACCAACCACGCACACAGTCAGTACTGTCTCCAGGCTTCCTGGTGTTCCCAAACGGTCTCCCATCCCCGTCCTAACCAGGCCCTTCCCTGCTTAGCTTCCGAGGAACAGTCTCCCATCCCAGTCCTAACCAGGCCCGTCCCTGCTTAACTTCAAAGTCGGTATGGGAAATAAACATGGCGGCGCCCAGGCGGCGGCCATTGAGATTACGGTTTCTATTATAGATTGCGTTTCTTTTTTTTGTTAGTCCGACACTTCTCTCTCATTCTCTGGAGCGCGTTTGACAACACAGAGCAGCTTCCCATGGAAGGATCGAAACAGTTGAGATTTCAACATTTCTCTGAGTCTTTAAATGGTTAAAATCGGCCCATGGACGACTGAGAAACATCCTGTTAAAATCTTCAATCTGAGAATCAGGCAGTTTAAATGCACACGCCATAAAAAGGGATCGATAACACACAGTGTTTCAAAACATGTCAATGTTGTCGTTGAAAATTGACTTGAAAATATTGAGGTATTTTCCTCTTTCCATAACGTTAGTGTCCGTCCAGAGAGGAGGAGAGAGGAAGAGGGGGGAGGGTTAATCAGAAAAGAGAGTGTTTCATTAAACACTAATTATCTCAGAATCTAGAAAACAATCTGTGATATTGATCAAAATGAGTTTAACTTAGATTTCTCAGGAACATAGAAACAGTTTTCACCAACAGAGAGCTTAGAGTCTCAGCTTTCAAACGAGCCACAGCATGTGTCCATAGCTATAACATAGAATACACTGTGGTGCTACAAATATCTTGAAAAATTGTCTAGATTGTTGGCACTCCACCGCTTAATCCCCAAAACAGCGCAGCCTCAATGTGTTAAGAAATGATCAGATAATAAATGTACAAATGCTGTAATAGTGCACAGTCATCATAGTGTTACCACACATTTTATTGCATTAATTGGTCAAACTGAAAACTGTTTCAGTTTGTGCATAACAGTTCATGAGGGACTATGTGACCTTGTAACAACTAAAACCTTAAGTAAACTTCGAGATTTGCATTTAAAAAAATCTCATGATCTTATAATGAGCTGTGACAGTAATACTGACATAATAATATGCATAGGAAGTGAAAAACTATATATACACTTGTGTGTTGGTTTAATGTTTGTTGCATTTCATGTACATGTAATTCAATACTACAATAATACACCAAGGACTAAAGTAAGCAACCACATATAAAAGGATGAATAGGAGTGGGAGTAAATATGAGTGTCTTCTTTCGACTCCTTTTTTCGACTCTTATATATATACATTTTTTTTTTTTTTATGACGCTATGTAAAATATTAAATTCAATTTAAAAAAAGTGGGCTTGGTTTGGGCCTCTCTTTCTGCTCTAGGACCTCGGGCCTCATGTATGAAGCTTGCTAGCAGAAAATAAAGCCTCCTCACCCTGACAGACTCTCCCACCCCCATCTCCATCGTGGACTCCTTCCATTTCCAGGGCACCACCATCACCCAGGACCTCACATGGGAGTCAACCATCAGTTCCCTCATACAGAAGGTCCAGCAGAGGATGCTCTTCCTGCGGCAGCTGAGGAAACTGCTGGTGCAGTTCTACACAGCCATCATCGAGTCCATCCTCACCTCCTCCATCACATATTTTTATGCATGCGGCGGGCGCATTGAGTTGCCTTGTGTACGAAATGCGCGGTATAAATAAAGTTGCCTTGCCTTTAGTTTTAAAGTTTTTATAGTTTACTATTATCTACAAAGTTTCATGTTGCACGTTTGCACCAAAAAAGAATAAATAAATAATTTCCTTGTTTGTGAACCTGGTGGGAATCGAACCCGGGACCATCTTACTGATAATAGTATCAGAATAAAACCTATTCTATATAAATAAACCTTGACCTTGACCTATTGCTCTCCCAGTCCCCAGACCAGAATCCTGCTGAAAACATGAGGTGACCAGAGATGATCCAGAGCCGTAATCGTGGCCAAAGAAGGTGACACTGTGTGCTGGTCAAAGGTCCAGTCATTGTTGTTTTGTTGTTGTTTTGTTGGGATGGAGTGCTGTGTTTTTATTTCAGCCATTTGCTCATTGTGACAGTTGAAGTCGCTGGTCACACTGAAGGCTCCGCTCTGGACACAAACACTTGCTGTCACAGGAGTCTGAGTGATTGCATTTGATGGAGCTACTCGGTGAGTTGGACATGGACAAAGGCCTGACCTCAGCTCACCCTCTGCTCTGACAGACAATTACTGGGAAACAACGTCCAACAGAGGACACCGTCACCACAGTGTTCCTATTACACTGCGCCCAACGCTGTCCTAAAGGCCAAAGGCTCATTTATGCTCTAAATACTTCTCCTGATCATCTTCACCAAGCACTTTGAATCATCACCGCGGACCGAGCAATCAATCAATCAATCAATCAATCAATCAATCAGTCAGTCAGTCAGTCAGTCAGTCAGTCAGTCAGTCAGTCAGTCAGTCAGTCAGTCAGTCAGTCAGTCAGTCAGTCAGTCAGTCAGTCAGTCAGTCAGTCAGTCAGTCAGTCAGTCAGTCAGTCAGTCAGTCAGTCAGTCAGTCAGTTGTTTTACCTAGCCCAACATCACAACAGGAGATAGTAGCTATAAGCTAATATAGGCATATTTGTAGCCTGGACAGTCAGCCACGGCTACTGTCTCTTCTCTCACTTAGAATGAACAGAGTTCAGTTGTTCGTCTGCTGATTGGGCAGAAGATGGCGCTGTTTCTCAGTCTTCTGTGTGACTTGTTATTTTTCATATTTTCCTACTCCGTTAAACTAACGTGTTGAAACACCAGGTCCGAGGCACACGTCTGTAAAGGAGAGGAGAGGCGTGTAGTTTGGCTGGCTACATGCAGACTGTAAAATGACAGTATTTATCCTTCTGACTGGCTTTATTCATTTCATTGATTTGATTTGCTCTTCACCACATTTGTGAAAGTTTTCCAAATTTTGTCAGACCACATATTGCCTTTTGACATTCTGAACATCTGAACAAATTGAGCCAATAAGAGGGTGGCACACTTTTTTTTTAACAATTTGCAAAGTACTAGGTCTATACCTAACACTGCGTAACTTTGGCAGGAAACCGACATTTCAACGATACAAAGATACAGTAAGTAGGTCATTAATAATCATGTGTGAGTATATTAGAACAGTTACAACATATGTAGGATGACTTTGTTCTCTCTGATGCTTGACCTCTGTGTCCAAGCACAACAATGCCAATTTTCAGGGCAATGCCTCTCTCTCTGCTGTTGTTGATGACCTTCAAGGTTTTTCTTGTCTCAGATTCACATCTGTGAGACGAACCTCACATCCTCAAGGTTATCCTTCTGCCGTTCATTTGTCCTTCAGTAAAACCATCAAAGAAGTGGATTGAGCGGCGAGTGACGAGGCAAGAGATGGTAGTTGCTCTTCTCTTGTGGAAGAAAGACTAAAGTCTTTTGTGCTTTTTCCCTGGGCATCTTACAAGATTTTTCAGCCTTGTCTCTTGTTGTGTGGCGATGTTTTTGTGAGTCTGGTTTCACACACAGGGAGACGACACAGACTGGCAGATGGATGATCAGCTCGCTCGTTCATTCTTCTGTATTTAAGCATGCAAGCAGTGTCATGCATTTATCGAGTGTTAAGTCAGTAATTATCACGACAGGCCTGTCGTTAACAATGTCAGCATTGTGAGAAAGTGTGAAGCGTTAAAGAGGGGGTATTATGTTTTTTTCAATCACATACCAGTCAGCACACTACAACGATGATGCAACCTTCTGTTGGTCTGTAAATGCAGTAAATTAAAATAACTGCCATGAATAAATTTGCTCTCGCAAAATGGCTGTAGCGAGCGTCTTGAAATAGGCCCCTGTCTTTTTAAGAAAGCCTAACCGTTTCCGACACGCCCCCTCCACACGCTGTCTGTGGCATCATCACAACACTACTATCTGCATTCTCTCGACAGTCAATTTTCGATGCATTTTAATTTTACTGTTGGAAAGGAGCTACGCTTTATCACACAGGATATGATTTGATCCTGTGTCTGACGGAAAGTGACTTTAGAGATGAACCTCTGAGAGTTCAGGAGTTCTGTGTCTACACCGAAGAGAGTGAGATCTAGCCTGAAAAAAAAAACCTGCTGTTTGGAGGCTATCTATAACTATGCCCCATGGTCTACACCAGGATCTCCCCAGGGACATTATCTGTGCAGGTGGACAATGGATATTCGAGGTTACCCCCGTTAGCATGTTACAGTCGGCTACAGCTCATTGTTAAAGTCTGCAATAAAACACAAATGTGCAAAGCCAGGCTCAGTGTGTGATCATTGTTAAACGGTTCTTTATGTAAACAGTGTTCCAAATTATTATGCAAATTGCAAATTGTTTTATGAAACTCATGGATGGTATCGTGTCTCGGGGCTCTATGAATCACTGACATGAATCTCAGAGACCTGGGATGATTAGTTGTCAGGTTAAGCCCAGTTAAGGGAAAAACTACTGAAAAAGGACCTTCCACATTATTAAGCAGATCATCATTTTCAAGCAATATGGGAAAGAAAAAGGGTCTGTCTGCTGATGAAAAGCGTGAAATAGTTGAATGCCTTGGTCTAGGTATGAAAACCTTCGATATTTCATGAAAGATTAAGCGTAATCATCGTACTGATAAGAGATTTGTGGAGGATTCAGACACACTCGTGTTTGTGCAGATAAAGGCACAATGAGGACGGTTTCTGCCAGACAAAGACATCAGATTAAGAGAACAGATGCTACAAAGCAGCAGACAGGTATTTGAAGCTGCTGGTGCCTCTGGAGTCTCCCGAACATGAAGGTGTAGGACCCTCCAGAGGCTGCAGTTGTGCATAAACCTTCTATCCGGGCCTCCCCTAAACTGTTCATTGAAGCTGAAACAGAAACGGCTGCAGTGGCTCAGAAATACATGAAGACTCATTTTCAAAAGTCTTGTTCACTGATGAGGCCGTGTAACCCTGGATGGTCAGCTGGATGGAGTAGTGGATGGTTGGTGAATGGCCACAATGTCCCAACAAGGCTGTGACGTCAGTAAGGAGGGGGCGGAGTCATGTTTTGGGCCAGAATCATGGGGAGAGAGCTGGTCGGCCCCTTTAGGCCCTTTAGGCTCCCTGAAGGTGTGAAAATGACCTTTGAAAAATATGTGGAGTTTCTGACTGACCACTGTCTTCTATCCTACAAAAAGAAGAGCCGTGTTTTCCCGAACAAAATCATCTTCATCATGACAACACACCATGTCATACTGTAAAGAGTACCTCTGCATCACTGGCTGCCATGAGCATAAAAGGAGAGACGCTTATGATGTGGACCCCCTCCTCCCCTGACCTCAACCCTATTCAAAATGTCAAAATGTGAGGTTTATTACGCATGGGGAGAAATACAGCACCGAGAAGTCCCTGGGTAATTCTTGTTGAAGATGAAAGAGCATGGCATTTTGGTGTATTTATGCAGATGAGTAGCAGACAACAACAATCAGGAGATGGTTTTAGAGGAAGGGCCTATATCAAGAGAAGCGCGTTTGGCTACGAGGACTTTATTCAACCTTCCTAAAGAAGAGGCCACTCGTCAGAGGTTGTTTTTTCTCTCCAGGATTCCACGACTATCACCAAAATAGAATTTTCTGTGACTGTCTCTGATGGATGTTTGGTGAACCTTCACCAGAACCAAAGTGGATTCACTTTATAACCAACGCGAATCCCATAATGTGAGTCAAGCAGAACGCGCGTTAGCGTGTGTTAGTGTGTTTGTTAGCGTGTATGTCAGCTTGTGTGTTAGCCATTTATGAAGCTGTGTTGCAGATGTCAACTGTTTTTAGGGAATGACATAAAAAAGTCGATTTTACATAATACCCTTACCCTTTAAGTTAATTCATGTGCACCGCCCCAATGTGTATGTAATGTGTAAACACAAGCCCCACTGACAAACATGGTTTCCAGGTTCTTAGGTCCGATGGGTAATCCTTATAGTCTGTCTCCTTCTTAAAAGCTCAGAACACTCTGTTCCACCTGCTGATGTCATGAGGTGCTTGTTTTGTCAGACTAATGCAACCGTGTATGGTCTGACTCTGCAGTAATTGGCTCTGTGGTCAGTCCGCTGTGGGACTCTGACATTTACAGACTCACACTGCTCTGCTAATGAGACTACCAGCAGGGGGCAGTCACACTCCCATCGCGCTGTGGCCCCAATGCACTGTCCCAACAGTGCTGCCCCCTGCTGGTACGAGCTCAGTTAGGAATGGGCACTGGAGCTGTCATCGTGAGGCTCATTCTTATTGGGGTGGAGTTTGTATTTACCTTGTCCTCACTAGTGTCCGCCCCACAGACGCTGGAGATGTTTGGGAAGACTTCAGACCATCCGTATGAGGTGCACGTCCGGCTAATGTTTCCTGAAAATGAACGTAGTCTGAGAACTTCAAGGTTCCACTCTCCTGCGCCGCGCTATCACACCAGAGTCAATGCATTTTTAAAAACATTGAGAGATGACTGAAATATGAACTGCTGATGAATGTTTGTAGAGTTCTAAACTACAGAGTTAGCAGGTTTTAAACAGTGGTTAAAATGATTAGACCGAACACCATAGAAGATTATGTTCAAATATCAGTAATTGGGTTTGTCCCATGACAATCTCTACTTCGATGGAACCTAAACACATTTTTGGACAAACTTTTTTCTTTGGAAATTTAAGGTGGGAAACACATTTAATACAGTATAATTACCAGATATTCGTAACAACCTAAGAATTGACTGGTTGCCTAGTGATTTCTTGCCCTGTGATGATGGCTGTGAGTCAATCCACGCAAAGAGAAACCAGAGCAGGAAGACAGCGCACCCCACTGCACTAGGACAATGAAGAATGGTAAATGGTCTCAACTTATATAGCACTTTTCTACCTTCATTACGCCCTAAGTGCTTTACAGCAAGGAACCACTCACCCTCTCACAGACAATGGAGGCAGAGTGGCTGAAGTGTTCCAAGAAGCCCACTGGGGTGGCATGATAAAGGTGCGTTGACCTATATCGTGCCAGACTTGCCCTCTTGCTCTTACTGGACATGTGCCTCACGCTTGGGTTCAATTACAGTGAGAGTCATGCTAATGACTTTTATTTTCCTTTCCAAAACTTTGATTTCCTTAAACTGAGACATTTAAAGATAATGAATAATTAAAGATGTTATACATTTATATGTGAGATGCCATAGAATAGCAATAGCAAAATGCCGTTTTGCAGATACCACCATTTTGATGTGGACGCATAACATTATGCATTATTTTTGCAGTATTCAACACAGTTATCAAACGTTTTAATATTTCCTGAAAGAGAAGTGTCCCGTACCTTCTCGTCCGAAGATGGTCCTGAGCGCCCTGGGACAGGGTTGAACAACAGTCTGTCCCACTGCTGCTCTGTCCCAGCAGGTCACGCTGTCCCACACACCTCTACACACAGCTCCTAACACATACACAGCAAACATTCAGCGTTGTTATTACAGCTGCCTTCTCTGTTTCAGGCCTGTATCTGACTTTTGTCATGTGAAATGAACTCAGCGGTAGTTGAACTTCTGTATATACTGAAAAAAGACCTGCGTGTGTGTCTAATTCGATAAACCTTTATCGAATTGAAATTGAGGTTTTAGCTACTGTGATAACCTAACTTTAAAGGCCTGAGCTTTTTCTGTGTTTGTTTGTTTGTTTGTTTGTTTGTTTGTTTTTTAGTTTCCCTGCCTTGCACCTCTGCCATTTGAGTGATTTTCTCCAATCAGAATTATCAGGCCTCATTGCCTTTGGCTGCTGCCAACAGGAGAATCATGTTTGTCTGCTTTGTAGTCGCTGTACTCAAACTCCACATGTCTGGTGCAGCGCAAACTACTACTAACAAACAGCGACTGTTTATCGACTCGCAGCTCAGGTTGTGTCCCAGAGTTCTCATTTCATCATGGAGCGAGTTGAGGAGGTCAACAAAAGCTGACCGCCTCCACTCATTGCCATACTCTTGTATCATGTGAAGGAATTGTATCATGTAATGAGGAACTGTATCATGTAATGAGGAACTGTATCATGTAATGAGGAACTGTATCATGTAATGAGGAACTGTGTCATGTAATGAGGAACTGTGTCATGTAATGAGGAACTGTATCATGTAATGAGGAACTGTATCATGTAATGAGGAACTGTGTCATGTAATGAGGAACTGTGTCATGTAATGAGGAACTGTGTCATGTAATGAGGAACTGTGTCATGTAATGAGGAACTGTATCATGTAATGAGGAACTGTGTCATGTAATGAGGAACTGTGTCATGTAATGAGGAACTGTATCATGTAATGAGGAACTGTATCATGTAATGAGGAACTGTATCATGTAATGAGGAACTGTGTCATGTAATGAGGAACTGCGTCATGTAATGAGGAACTGTATCATGTAATGAGGAACTGTATCATGTAATGAGGAACTGTGTCATGTAATGAGGAACTGTGTCATGTAATGAGGAACTGTGTCATGTAATGAGGAACTGTGTCATGTAATGAGGAACTGTGTCATGTAATGAGGAACTGTATCATGTAATGAGGAACTGTATCATGTAATGAGGAACTGTATCATGTAATGAGGAACTGTATCATGTAATGAGGAACTGCGTCATGTAATGAGGAACTGTATCATGTAATGAGGAACTGTATCATGTAATGAGGAACTGTGTCATGTAATGAGGAACTGTGTCATGTAATGAGGAACTGTGTCATGTAATGAGGAACTGTGTCATGTAATGAGGAACTGTATCATGTAATGAGGAACTGTGTCATGTAATGAGGAACTGTATCATGTAATGAGGAACTGTATCATGTAATGAGGAACTGTATCATGTAATGAGGAACTGTATCATGTAATGAGGAACTGCGTCATGTAATGAGGAACTGTATCATGTAATGAGGAACTGTGTCATGTAATGAGGAACTGTGTCATGGAATGAGGAACTGTATCATGTAATGAGGAACTGTATCATGTAATGACGAACTGTATCATGTAATGAGGAACTGTATCATGTAATGAGGAACTGCGTCATGTAATGAGGAACTGTATCATGTAATGAGGAACTGCGTCATGTAATGAGGAACTGTATCATGTAATGAGGAACTGTGTCATGTAATGAGGAACTGTGTCATGTAATGAGGAACTGTATCATGTAATGAGGAACTGTGTCATGTAATGAGGAACTGTATTATGTAATGAGGAACTGTGTCATGTAATGAAGAACTGTGTCATGTAATGAGGAACTGTATAATGTAATGAGGAACTGGATCATGTAATGAGGAACTGTATCATGTAATGAGGAACTGTGTCATGTAATGAGGAACTGTGTCATGTAATGAGGAACTGTATCATGTAATGAGGAACTGTATCATGTAATGAGGAACTGTGTCATGTAATGAGGAACTGTGTCATGTAATGAGGAACTGTGTCATGTAATGAGGAACTGTGTCATGTAATGAGGAACTGTATCATGTAATGAGGAACTGTATCATGTAATGACGAACTGTATCATGTAATGAGGAACTGTATCATGTAATGAGGAACTGTATCATGTAATGAGGAACTGTATCATGTAATGAGGAACTGTGTCATGTAATGAGGAACTGTGTCATGTAATGAGGAACTGTGTCATGTAATGAGGAACTGTATCATGTAATGAGGAACTGTATCATGTAATGAGGAACTGTGTCATGTAATGAGGAACTGTATCATGTAATGAGGAACTGTGTCATGTAATGAGGAACTGTGTCATGTAATGAGGAACTGTATCATGTAATGAGGAACTGTGTCATGTAATGAGGAACTGTGTCATGTAATGAGGAACTGCGTCATGTAATGAGGAACTGTGTCATGTAATGAGGAACTGCGTCATGTAATGAGGAACTGTATCATGTAATGAGGAACTGTATCATGTAATGAGGAACTGTGTCATGTAATGAGGAACTGTATCATGTAATGAGGAACTGTGTCATGTAATGAGGAACTGTGTCATGTAATGAGGAACTGTATAATGTAATGAGGAACTGGATCATGTAATGAGGAACTGTATAATGTAATGAGGAACTGTGTCATGTAATGAGGAACTGTATCATGTAATAAGGAACTGTGTCATGTAATGAGGAACTGTATTATGTAATGAGGAATTGCAACATTTTGACAGACAGATTTTGATAATAAAACAAGCAGCAGGAATAGTGTGAGAGCACTACATTTTTTAGCAATGACTCAAACTAAGCATGTTTTTCTGACATCTCCATAAAACGCCTCCTTCCCTCTTGTAGATTTCTATCTTGTTGCTGAATGATGCTGAAATGTAGTGAGGGGCGAGTGAAGCCTTATGACACTCGGGGCTTTCCTGGCAAATAAAAGACTTGTAAGGTTCGAAGTCTTAGAGCTGTTTCGTTGTGACCTCTTGTGGACAAACTTTATTATTGTGACTTCTCATAAACACGACTGAAGCACCACCATGGTAATGTCTGCAGGAGAAGTTTCAACAGACGTGTGGCACTTATATTATTACAGCTGATATTGATTTTTGAATGATCAAATCAATCATAGGCCGATAAATAAGAGTCTTTTTCTTTGTAACGTGGATCTGTGGACATCAATGCACAATGTTTTTTTTTCATTCAGTCAGAGCTCATTTTGCCATTATGCTGTAGATGGCGCTCCTTACATTTCCCTCGTCTGGTCAGCTATCCACTTTGTAAAGAATAGGAACATTTTTATAAATAATTATTTGCTGCTCTGTTTTTGAGGGGCTGATTGCTAAATAAAAACTGATCTGAAGCACGAGGAGCTGAGTTCATTGATGCGTGCTTAGGAAGGCCCTCTCTGCTGCCTGCTGTTGGGGCAGTGATACAATGAACTAACCAGGGGCATGTTCATTTCGCATTGGATTTATTATAGGGTAAAATAAAAGGTTACTGGTAAGTAAAAGCAATGGAGAGGGCCAAGTTAAGGCTCTGCCTAAACAAAATCAAATCAAAAGTTCAGATTGAAGAGGAGGTCTGGTGCCTGCTCACCCGAGCCAGTTGTCCCGCCCTGCTCCTTCAGTCGGCTCATACAGTCGCTCTGGTCTCGCTCCAGCTGTTGGAGGAAATGACATGTGGGATGCCAGCCCTCCACCTGCACAAAAACAGACCTCTGCTACTCCACAGGTAGATAGACATAGCCTGACCATCGCCAGACAAAATATCACAAGTTATATTTAGTGTGGGGACCACCAATTCATTTTCTCGTAGGAGAGGTGTATGGTATGGGGTTCCATTTGTGCCAAAAATAAGTTGCTGAAATATGTGTCAATATAGTTGGTCTATGTCATTGCTATGTGTCTTTGGTCTATGTTTACGGTGTACATGTTGTTTGACATGTGTATGTAGCTTATGTGTATGTTTCATTTGTGTTTGTCGCATATGTGTTTGTTGTATATGTGTTTGTTGTATATGTAGTTGTTGCATATGTGTGTGTTATATATAATGTAGTCTGCACATGACTTCACTGGCTGGGAGTGTTCAATGCAGTTGCTCCTTGTGGGTTCATGTTGTTGTTAGATGTTGCTGCCCCCTGTGGTTAATTCGAGTACTTGTCACTGTCACTGCCGTGTTTCTCTGCTGTTGGTTCATGTTGTTGGTATATGTCATTGCTTGGTAGCTGTTGCTATTGCCTGCACCCATTGCCATTAACCAGTCACAATTAAAGTATATCTGTATGGGGGACCAAAACTGCCAAAATAATAAAGAAATTGGCGAATAATTATTAAATTATCACTGCAACTAAAAATCTATATACACTGCTCACAAAAACTTAGGGCACACTCAAAAAACACAATGTAACTCCAAGTCAGTCACATTTCTGGGATATCAGACTGTCCAGTTAGGAAGCCACGCTTATTGTGAATCAATTTCACTTGGTGTTGTGGAAATTAAACAGACACAGGTGGAAATGAGAGGCAATTAGCAAGATCACTCCAAAAGAGGAATGGTTTTGCAGGTATGACCACAGACCATTTCCCTGTCTTCATCCTTTGTACCGTATTTTTGGAACACTTTTGCATTTGTCCAGTGTTCTCACCACTAGAGGTATCATGAGGAGCATCTACAACCCACAGAAGCTGCTCAGGGAGTGATGCTCATCCAAAATGGCAGGTCCATTCATGCTGTGGCAAGAAGGTTTGCTGTGTCTCCCAGCGCAGTGTCCAGAGCCTGGAGGAGATACCAGGAGACAGGCCAGTACACCAGGAGACCTGGGGGGGCCCGACCGAGGTCAACAACCCAGCAGCAGGACCACTATCTGCTCATTTGTGCACGGAGAAACAGGAGAAGCACTGCCCGAGCCCTACAAAATGACCTCCAGAGGGCCACAAATGTGCATGTTGGTCCTCAAACGGTCAGAAACCGACTCCATGAGGGGGGTTTGAGGGCCTGACGTCCACAAGTTGGGCCGGTGCTTACTGCCCAACACCGTGCAGCCCGATTGGCATTTGCCCGAGAACACAGCGATTGGCAGATTGGCCAATGGTGCCCTGTGCTCTTCACGGATGAGAGCAGGTTCACCCTGAGCACATGTGACAGACGTGACAGAGTCTGGAGACGCCCTGGAGAACGTTCTGCTACTGCAACATCATCCAGCATGACCGGTATGGTGGTGGGTCAATGATGGTCTGGGGAGGCATTTCATTGGAGGGCCGCACAGCCCTCCATGTGCGAGCCAGAGGTTCCCTGACTGGCATTGGGGACCGGGATGAGATCCTCAGACCTATTGTAAGACCATATGCTGGTGCTGTGGGCCCTGGGTTCCTTCTGATGCCTGATAATACCAGGCCACATGTGGCAAGAGTGTGTCAGCAGGTCCTGCATGATGAAGGTATTGATGTTATGGACTGGCCTGCCCGTTCCCCAGACTTAAATCCAATAGAGCACATCTGGGACATCATGTCTTGGTCCATCCATCAACGCCACGTGGCACCACAGACTGTCCAGGAGCTACTGATGCTCTAATCCAGGTCTGGGAGGAGATCCCTCAGGAGGACATCCGTGGTCTCATCAGGAGCATGCCCAGGCGTTGTAGGGAGTGCATTCAGGCACGTGGAGGCCACACACACTACTGAGGATGATACAGACTCGTTTGGAGGCATTTCTACAGAATTTGGATTTGTCACTTTGATTTTGACTATAATTTTGGATCCAGACCTCCAGGGGCTGAGAATTTGATTTCCATTTATCATTCTTATGTTATTTTGTTCTCAACACATTGCCCTACACTATGAATAAAGATTTTCATCCGAAAAATCGAATTGATTGACATTTAGGATGTGTTTTTTGAGTGTGCCCTAAGTTTTTGTGAGCAGTGTATATTTAAAAAAAAAAAAAAAAAATCAACACTCTTTTTTATGGAAGCCCGTTTCCGCCATGTTAAAAAATAAAAGCCCAACGGGAAGTCGAAATTACGTGATTTAAAGTCATAATTTTGTGTTTTTAAATCTCGAAATTGCGACTTTTAAACTCGTACTACGAGTTTAAATCTCGTAATTTGGAATGAATGCAGTGAATGCAGTTGAAATTAGGACGGCCTCGGGTCGACCGATAAGGCGCTCCAGCATGTGTGAAAACACCCTTAGGACTAAGTTTTGCATTGCTTCACCTTTGAGTCTTCTCACACATGATGATCCTGAGGCCATATTGTAAAGCATACGCCCAGTTTGGTGTCATATAAGCTCTGTGAGTATAAGAGTGTGCAGTGTGTGGGCGGTGAGCAGAACACACATGGGAAGTGATCATGACTGACAAAGCACTGATCTGTGCCCCCATGGCCCACGCTTTTGAATACATTATGCACTGAACAATACACTGTATTAGCACCCATGTTTTCATGTGAAAGGCATAATGCAACACGTGCTCACAAGATGATCTACATCTCCACAGCAGGAGCACACCACCCTCTGATCATCAGAGGAACATCAGAGTCATTTTGACTGAAGCCATTCAAGTGGCTGCCATTGTAACTGCAGAAACAGAACTAATGCCATTGTTATTTTGAGATACGCATCCTGTCAATCACCACTCATTACATCGCTGAAGATGTCACAGCTGGGATTTGAACTATCTTTGGATTTGAAGTATCTTACTATGTTAAAATGTCTTATTGATCTAAAACTAAAACTGCAGTAGTTTTATTTTCAAGCTACTCCAAATAAGACCCCCCCCATCTCCCTCCTCTTGCTCCCCTTACTGTGCAGCTGTTTCAATAAAGAGAATAAAAGAAGAAGAAAGAATCTGTGTGGCTCTGTGGCTGTAGTCAAGCAATAGTCCGTGTTTTCACTTTGTGGTGAGAGGATCAAGCCTCGCTAGAGATGGAGAGGTGAGGAAGGCATTTCTTATATGTATAGGGCTTCAGGGGGCGCTTATGGGCGCTGTCGCCGCAATGCTAAGAGTATACTGAAGAAGATCCGAAGATTACTGAAAGATGCTGTAGTGGCTCGAATCACAACTGCATACAATACATACACATGCACATACACTTGTGTCCTCCACAGCTCATCAACACAACATCCATTTTGGTGGTTTTAAAAATGAAAATAAAAGGAAAAATAGGTTTAAATAATAAACACTAAATGCCTGATGTGTTTCACTATTTGGTTGTTTTTGTATAAATTCTGCAAAATCCTCTGTAATGAGCTTAAAAATGCAGGAAATCACCCAATGCAGTAAAGTATCAACAAATGCTGATGATAAAATGAACATGATCATAAAAACACATTTCCTCCACGATTTTAACTCTAGTGACAACCAGACATGCAGACCTGAGCCTGAAATCTCAATTATCTTCAGTTCAAACTCAAAGCTTTGATCTAAAGCTTTTGACCAGCTTTAAAATAAACACATTATTTGGAAAATTGGCCAAACCCTAAAAAAGACAAATTTCCCAATTTCAGTTTTTTTGAGTGAATCGAGGCTTATTACAGCTGGACAATCAGGAGGTTAAACTTGACGTTCAATAACAATATCAAGGCACAGCGCCCCCTAGTGCGGCTATAAAAGAAAAGTGACAACCAACCCATACTAATAGCCTACTCATTGTACATGTATGCACATATATGTGCAGGGGACATGCACGAGTGGAGGTCTACACAGTACACACCCTACACCTTTCCCACAGTTTATGTTACAGCCTCATTCCAACATGTTTCTTTTTTTCTCATCAGTCTACCCACGAGAATCGTTTTCCCACTAATTGTCCTTGAGATGCTTCAACAACTCTCCTGGAGGTAAATGAAATGGTTTTGGCCTTGACCTCCATAAGGTCCCACAGCTGACAGAGGAGGTCAGAGCAGAAACTAAGCCCTGAACTTAAAGGAAGTGTCTGTAAACTCAGACAGGTTTGTATGGAGGCACAGATCTGGGGCAGGTACAGGAGAATTGTTGCAGCATTGAAGGTCCCAAAGAGCACAGTGACCTCCATTATATGCAAATGGAGACGTTCAGAACCACCAGGACTCTTCCCAAACGGATCAATCAGGGAGAAGGGCCTTGGTCAGGGAGGAGACCGAGAACCCATTGGTCACTCTGACAGAGCTCCAGTTATTCTGAGGAAATAGGAGAACCTACAGACGGACAAACATCTCTATCATAATGTCTGATTAGTGGAGTGCTGCAGTTTTATTTGTAATAACGTTCATCACTACAAATCTAATGCATTTTGGAATGAGGCTGTAACATGACAACACACATTACTTACACACTGTATATGTCAGAGCAACCTCCTTCAGCCTTGGTGGGACAAATAATATCTTTACTTCAAGGATCCTTTTCATACACCAAAGGTCACAAAATAAACACTTTAATATTTGTCCATTTAAATATCGTATTGGCATATTCTTTTTTGCTGCAAAGTTTTTAAATAGCATTATTTTAAATCCAATAAAAAGTACAACAGCATCCTTCATTCTTGGCCATTAGAGTAAGCAGTAAAAGTAAACTAACAAGTTTGAAACATCTTACCGTGACTGGAGAGAAACTCACAAACAGAAGCACCAAACTCCTCATCTTCACATCTCCGTGTGGACCGGACTGGAGCAGTGGACCTGCCCGCCCCTCTGTGTTCTCCTCTTTGCTCTCCTCTGCTGTGCCATGGGGATGTGGGATAAAGTCAGAGGAGCTGAAGGCTGTGCGCTCTGCTGAGCCACACAGGGACCACAGACTGGGACCGAGCACAGGCTGATGAGTAAAGCAACCACTGACAGACCTGAGCACGCTTCTGCACGGACAGGCTTTCAAAATAAAACTAGGGAAGAGCTTTACACAAGATAAAGATGAACTCGGATATGAGGCAAGGGTTTGAATCTATTTTTATTTCTTAGCTACTTATTTATATATGAAATACGAACGCAGCTTCACGCAGAGTCAGACGCCTCATGTCGACATGTGAGAGGAGTTGTTTGCATATAATTGTATCTATTCACCTTATTCCGCCCCCCCCACTTTTGCCACTTATTGCTTTGTCTCGGCACTTCCGTTGTCCAGACACTTCCGGTCGAGCGCGAAGCCCGTTCATTTTAACGGAGAACGAGGGAAAATATTCTCCGCTCAAATCTGATGTTTAGTCGATTGATTTGTGTAAAATGTTCATTTGCACCGACATGTCGACACTGCAGCGTTTCTCTGCGTGGCCTGAAAACGGCGTTGTTTTCGTGTAGTGACTGATTTTGTGTGGACTTCTCCAGTCCCATGTTAACAGATAGGAGAAAAGGGGCGGGCACAATTCATGGCGGCGCCCACGCGAGCCCCCGGAATAAGGTGAATATTCCACCAGAAAAAGGTGGCGTCCCCTCTACAGGTCGGTGGGGAGTCCTTACCTCAAGTGGAGGAGGCGCACCCTTCGAGATCGCGTGAGGAGCTCAGTTACCCGGGAGGAGCTCGGATTAGAGTCGCTGCTCCTTCACGTCGAAAGGAGCAGCTGAGGTGGCTCGGGCATCTGTTTCGGATGCCTCTTGGTTGCCTCCCGTGGGAGGTGTTCCAGGCATGTCCTAGTGGGACAAGGCCTCGTGGAAGACCCAGGACACGGTGGTGGGACTATGTCTCCGAGCTGGCCTGGTGTCGCCTCGGGGTCCCCCCAGAACAGCTGGAGGAGGTGTGTGTGGATCGGGAAGTTTGGGCATCTCTGCTGAGACTGCTGCCCCCGCGACCCGGCCCCGGATAAAGCAGAAGAAAATGGATGGATGGATGAATGTATCTATATTGTTAATATTGTTGGTCTGTGTTTCATGTCGCACTCTTTCACCAAACCAAGCAGTCTGTGAACCCTTTCACTGAAAATGGCCATTCTGCTCCTGATTGACTGTCCTGACTCTGAGGTTAGCTCTGTTGTTTTACATGACTGTGTGGGCCGTCCCTTCCTGGAACCGCCACCTTAACGTAGAGGAGGGGTTTGAGCGCTCGACTGATCCTGGAGCTCTGTTGTCGGGGGCTTCGTGCCCCTGGTAGGGTCTCCCAGGGCAAACAGGTCCTGGGTGACGGGTCAGACAAAGAGCGGTTCAGAAGCCTCTTATGAGAGACCAAAAGGCCTGGGTTGGAACCATGTGGCCGTCCCTCCGTGGACCCACCACCTGCAGGGGAGCCATAAGGGCCTGGTGCAGTGTAATTTGGGCAGCTCCAACAGCTGCCCCCATGACCCGGCAACGTAAAAGTGGGAGAAAATGGATGGATGGGTGGATGGTGTGGGCCGTCAGGTAAAAACATCATTTGATTTCTCCCTGCTGTCATTTCTCAGCTGTCAGCGTGATATCAATTATTTCTGCCCTCACTGTCCTCCTGCTGTTACCACGGTTACACAAGGCCAGGCCAACCCATTCAGGAGGTTCCTGAAACATAATGTAAACCACATCTGCAGAAGTCAAATAGAAGAGACTTTATTCTATATGCAGGGAGTGTTTTTTCACATCTCTCTCAGACCAGAGCCTGAGCTAGCGGGGATTGTGTGCTCCCAAAGTCCTTGAAGGGGCTACACTGTGGAAATCTCTCCACTGGACTAAAACTGCAGACTGACTTGAACATCTTTAGCAGTGAGCTCAAACAGTGGCTAAAATCGTAGCGTTCCTCATGTGTAAAATGTGTCTGGTCTTGTATAATAATGTCTTTTATCTATTGCACCCTTCTCTAACACTTTGTTATTGCTGTGTCCATATAGAGCTGGAACAAAATATGGGATCGGATCATAATACCAAGTACCACTTTGTAAAACAACACTTTCAATACTTTTATATGTATATGCACTTTTCCAGTATCAGTTACACAGCACTTTGGTACATTTGGTGTTAATGCACTTTTCAATCTTAACATTGCAATAAATGTCAGATGGCGTTTGGTTTGTAAAGTTTGGACACATTTTAAGGTAGACATATGTATTCCTATCATACAGTATCGCAATACATATCGGATCGGCCCCTGAGTATCGTGATAGGTTTCGGATCGTGACAAAAGTGTATCATCCCAGCCCTATTGTCCTTATTAAATAAATGTGCTAAGAATAAAATGACACTCTTTCCCTGACTCGGTTGCTATGCTGTTGCCGTTATGTGATTCAATCTAAATCATTCATAGCGTGAGCATCACACCACTGCTGCGGTGGCCATGTGACCTGTGCCAGACACAGAACGAAGCAAACATGAATCAATGAAGATCCAACTGTGTGAGACAAGCCCTTTATTGCGACAGACAAACAAATCATTTGATGAAGTATATGGAGTTTTGTGGACGCGTGGCACGCTCTTGTGGCTCGCGCTGGTACTGCTCTGCGGTGATTATTTTGTCTTGTACAGTTCGTTACACGTTCGATACTTCATGAAGTGAGCGTTGGCACTAGTTGAGCTTGGAGTGCAGTTTTCAAAATACAAAGGGGGGGTGGGGGGGTGGATAAATAAGCTGCCAGGAGAGGTCCCTGTGCCGTTCAAAAGCACATTCCATTAAGCCCTTGATTGTGGAGGACATATTAACCAACCACTGACAATAATGTGCTTGTTAGCCATGCAGATGAATATTATTGTACCAGTCTGAGCTCGAAAAAAAAAACAGTGTGCACCCCCTATAATACTTTTAAGCTGCATCATTTTAGCACAAAATCAATATATCAATGTATCAAAAATAAAAAAACATAAAATACAAAAGTGAGATAAGGAGGTAAAAAAGACACAGTGAGACCCTCCGAGCGTGTCCTCTGCGCAAGCGTCAGTGCCATGGCTTGGGTTTTCCCAGAATCCTGTGCAGCTCTGGAGACATGAAGTATGGCCTCTCCGGGCTGCCGTCATTCCTCTCCAGATCATCACCTGATCAGATCAAAAGACGTGAAAGAGCAAACTCCCTTTCCTGTTCACCTGCCTCTGAAACTCTGCTGTGAATCCACCGGCCGCCCTTTCCCAAACTGCTTCCTCCCTCCTTCTCTGACCCACTTCCTCTGATTCCTCTGTGAAGGCTCCTTCAGAGGTTCCTAAAGTAGACACTTGGGCTGCTTCTGAATTCCTCAAATAATATCCTGATCCGAGCTCCTATCCCCTTGCCCCACGATAAGGTCAAGAAGTCAGATCCCTCTGCAGTTTGGAACTAGAGCTTCAGCTGCGTTTGCACAGGCAGACCGGGAACAACAGGGGAAGTGACATCACCAGCTGCTGCTTCATAAAAACTACATCACCCATATAGTATTGGACTCCAAAAAAACACTCCTACTGCTGCCACTGACTTTACTGTCTGTGTAGGCTCTCAGTCGTACAGGTGTTGTCCATCTTCAATGAAGGTTCTGGAGTCATCTTCTGTACTCGGTAGGTGAAGTGTGGAACGTTTCACCTCTCATCCAAAAGGCTTCGTCAGCGCACTGAGGTTTAGCTCAGCTGGCAGCCGGATATCCACCACAGCGAGGAGTTTGATCTTGGCTTACTGAGAGCTGCAGGTAAACATCTCTGTAGTGATGAGTCTTTGTAATGCTGTAATGCCTAACGACCTAACTCACTCCTAAATCTCAGCGTGAACGACCCTAATCTCAGCTGATCCTGCTCATTACCTGCCTGTTGTTCTGTCCTGGGCTCAGTTTCAGCCTCTGTAACATGACAAAGCCCCCGAGATACGGCCTTATGTGCACTGGAGAAAGATGAAATCAAAGTCCTCCATTCCTGTTCACGGACGGGTTCTCCTTCTTTGACTCCTCGTTCAAACCAAGTTGACCTCTCCATCCTCAAAGGAGTGGCTTTGAGGTGGAGGTGAACAGCAGACTGAGGGCCGTTCAAGAAAAACGTTGGTTGAACGAGGAGTCAAAGAAGCAGTTTTTGTAAAGAAGGAGAGCTCCTCCCTGTGGTTTATATCTGGATGTGAGCTGGTCTAAACCTTAGTGCGCTGACGAAGCCTTTTGGATGAGAGGTGAAACGTTCCACACTTCACACTAATATATTTTAATTATGCAGAAAAGACGGGTTCTCCTGAAATCACTCTTCCCTTTGTTCATTTTGTTCATTTAATGATACATTGAGTATATTCTTTGTTATATTTACAAGTTCTGTACAAATGTAATATCCCTGGGTGATATCTTTTGATTACTCATCATAAGCCTGTCTTTATTTAACGTGCATTTGATTTGATGTGGAAAGTGCAGAAATCTTTGTTAAAATGATACTTTTGAATGTGAGCCCTAACATGTTGATCAAACTGAAGTAATTGCTTTTCCACAGCCAATAACGGCAGGTTCAGATCTCATTTTACTGACGTGAAAGATTTGACATGATGTGAAAGTTGTTTCTATGCACATTTTTTGTTATATTAAGTTCTTGAGTTGATTATCCAATCAGAAAGCAGTGACTTGTAGGGTTGCCAGATCCAGTTTGGAAATGAGCATAAAGGGATTGAATATGCAGTATTACTCAGATGAGACCAAACACAACTACAGGCCAGCTCAAACTAACGATATGGTCAGAAGTTCAAAACGCTCCAATAAGAATGTGTGTAAAAAGGCCCAGCACACATGAGACTGGACATTGATTGGTGTTGGCGGTCACTCACAGAAGCAGAGGAACAGCGTGTCCACACACATGGTGTAGACGCTGAAGAAGCCATGAGCGATCAGGTATGAGCCCAGCGCCACCGTCTGGTCACACATGAGAAAAAAGTTAGGAAGCTTCAGTCACGTACGGCCAGTGAGAAGGACAAACGTGGTGCACAGACTGACCAGCAGGGGGACCCAGACGTAGTTGAGCTGCGGCGCCTCTTCTTGGAGCAAGGGCAGCTTTTTGGTGAAGAAGAGGAACGCTACTGCACCTGGAATCACAGCAAAAAACAACTGATAACAAAATAATTGCACCACTTTCAGAAAAAAAACAAAAACATTAGTTCACCAATTTCTCACAAACCATCTTACAGAGCTTGTTTCGTTTGAGTCTGCACAACAGCTGGTTAGAGTGAGTTTACAAAGGACTTGGACTAGAAACACTGGAACTCCTCAGGGCTGTGTACTTTCCCCCTGGCTCTTCTCCCTGTTGACGGCACAGACTTTTGGCTGCATTTTGAAACTCTGGTCTCTGTCATCTAGTGACCACCACATCTGTACTGTTACCCTGTTACCCTGTTACCCTGTTACCCGGTTACCCTGTTACCCTGTTACCCTGTTACCCTGTTACCCTGTTACCCGGTTACCCTGTTACCCTGTTACCCTGTTACCCTGTTACCCGGTTATCCTGTTACCCGGTTACCCTGTTACCCTGTTACCCGGTTACCCTGTTACCCTGTTACCCGGTTACCCTGTTACCCGGTTACCCGGTTACCCTGTTACCCGGTTATCCTGTTACCCGGTTACCCTGTTACCCGGTTATCCTGTTACCCGGTTACCCTGTTACCCGGTTATCCTGTTACCCGGTTACCCTGTTACCCGGTTACCCTGTTACCCTGTTACCCTGTTACCCGGTTACCCTGTTACCCTGTTACCCTGTTACCCTGTTACCCGGTTACCCTGTTACCCTGTTACCCTGTTACCCGGTTACCCTGTTACCCTGTTACCCTGTTACCCGGTTATCCTGTTACCCGGTTACCCTGTTACCCGGTTACCCTGTTACCCTGTTACCCTGTTACCCTGTTACCCGGTTATCCTCTTACCTACTGCTGCAGCGATCAGCACTTTGCCCAGGAACAGCAGGACATCTGTGAGGCGGTCCACCACTGCCACCCTGCAGTACACACACATACACACGCATGCACACACACACACACACACACACACACACACACACACACACACACACACACACACACACACACACACACACACACACACACACGCACACGCACACGCACACACACACACACACACGCACGCACATGGTCACTCACGACATCTGAACAAAAATGATCATCAATGATCTCCAGTTCAGCTTTACCCAAATCCATAAGATCACTGCCTTTAGGCCAGTATAACGCCTCATTTGAAAGCTAAGACCTACAAAACTGATCTAAATGAAGCTTTTCCTCACGTTGTTGTCACTTTTTTGTTGCTCTTTTGTTGCATTTTTGTGACATTTTTGTCACATTTTCGTCACATTTTTGTCACGTTTCCGTTGCTCCTTTTTGACTTTTTTGTTGCGTTTTCATCACTTTTTCGCCTCGTTTGTGTCGCTTCTTTTTCAAGCAGCTTTTAGATTTGGGTAAAGCCAAACTGGAGAAAATGTGCTCCGTTCAGGTGGGGGTTAAGAGGTTAAATCACTGTTACCTGACCACGTTCCTCATCAGGAGGAAGAAGGCCTCTCTCGCTGAAGTACAGAAGTTCCTCCCATACAGCGCCACCTGGGGGAGTTGAGTACAACTGCATTAAACATACATCTTCATTTACAGGCCTTATCCCCTCATAAATGCAGGTATATTTAGGTGGGACATGTCAGGCTCTGAGTGGTAATACTTGTGAGTGGCCAGTGCATCAGTTCACAGAAAGACATTTTTCAAAAATCACCAACTTGAAGCAAACCCCAACTTTGAGTCTACAACACTACAGAAACCGAAAACACGACCAAAACCACGCAGAGTCAGATTATTTCTGGAATAGGGCTGGGTTCCTTTAAACCAGTGGTTCTCAACTGGTGGGTCGGGACCCCGCCTCAGACTCTGCTGAGGCGTTTAACCTCTCCCTGGAGGTTAAACTTTGGTGCTGGTCTTTAACAGCACATACGGAGTAACTAATGATTATAGGAATTGTATAGCTGTTATAGAGGCTCCACATCACAAGCTTTAGGCAAGTTTTTCATTTTGGAAAATCCGTCTCATATACACAGACTTATACCAGCTGATAAACAGATGTGTTTGTGCTGTACTTCAGGTGAATGAGTCACTATAAGCATCACATCCACTGTAAAACATGAGGAGTCCTGACAGAGGTTTCAGACTCTAGCTGAGTGCAGCCTGTGTCACAGCCCTGTGTCAGTGAGGGGTCAAAGGGCCAGAGCACAGGCTGCAGAGGACCAGGGGCGGGGCCTCCACTGAGAACCACCAACACTGATATGTGTCTAACACAGACTGAAGAGCATATGACAGGTTCTTATTCCTGTTATTCCTGATTATTGATTTGATCATATGATATTTGTAGAGAGAAGCTCATACAGCTCTAACTCACTCATGACACTTCTGCACAAAAGGAAAGTAAAAATGAATAGTTATAACTGTCATATGCTCTTGAAATACAATTATGCCACAATCTGATTAGCATCTTATAAATTGTTTTAACAAATAATGTCTCATTTTGATTATATTTATTTTTACAATTATGTTGCATTTTAGTTCATATAAAATTCAATCAATTCATATCAAATTCCAGGGAACTACATATGTTTGGTTATACATTTTCTGAGCGAGAACCCCCTCCCCGAACCCTCAGGTGCTAAACACCCCTAAAGTTGAAACTCTTAAATCGCCCAGTCATGATTTCAGATTTATAAGAGTTAAATGCTTATTCAACAATCGTTTGCAGGAAATAATATTATATTTTACATCATATATAGTTTAATAATAATAATTTGTATTTGGGTCACAGGTTGATGTCTTAGGTTGGAGGTGGAGTCGAGAACCACTGCATTCAATCATACAAACAGAAATAGGTTTAAGTACTACTGGTATCTTAAAAGTAAAAGCATCACAAGCAGGTACCGAAACAAATACTACACAGTATCTTTAGAGACAAAGTTTGGATGCTGTTGGTCCAGAGACAGCACTAAAGGAGGTGACTTGGTTCTTTCAGCTCAAATAAATAAAACACCATAAACAAAAAAGATCTTTTATGGAATAAATGAACATTATTGTTCTGTTTTATGGTTTTAAATGTTTTTGTATACACTAACATTTAAAAGTTTGTGGTCACTTAAAATGTCCTTATTTTTTGAAAGAAAAGCGCTGCTTTTTCAATGAGGATAACATTACATTAATCAGAAATAGTCTAGACTTTGTTAATGCTGAATGCCTGTTGTTGTTGAAACGGGTGATTTTGAATGGAATACCTACACAGGTGTGAGCGGTTCTAATGGTACATTGTGTTAGCTAATGGTGTCAGAGGTCATTGATGACTAGATAACTCTCACTGCTGAAAACTGTTGAGCTGATTAGAGCAACTATAGACCTGTGTGAGCCCAAACTTTGGAGCGGTAATGTAGGTATGCCCAGCACTAGTCTGGAAAGTGTGACTTCATATTCTCATGATATAAACGCTCCACAGTGAGAGCAACTGAACGGAGCCTGAGTTCATGGCTCACATGGAGATGACCTCGTGCCTCACCATGATGTACGCATTGTTGCTCATGTAGCGGAGGAACCTGTCCAGACACCAGAAGCAGCACCTCAGACAGCACAGGATGAAGCGGGACACCGGGTTGTCCAGCCCTGAGGACAGTAAGCACACAGTCACTACTGCCGACTTTAGGATGACTTTCAGCTCTGGAGTGAGAAGGTCACCTGTGAGCTTGGCCTGAAGATACTCCAGGATGATCCGCAGCAGCTGGACGACTGAGAGGAGCAGTGAGCCGAACGCCAGGGAGCCAGTGTGGTACCTGCAAACAGCAGCATGGTCCTCAGTGTTTTGTCCTGTCGTAAATGCTTAGTATGTGAGCGTCCACACCTGAGCGTCCTGGTGAAGGAGGAGTAGAGCGGGCACGGCGGGATGTCCTGGGGCTTCCTCCGGGCCCAGTAGTAGCTGCTGAAGGCCCCGGCTAAGGTGCACCGCTGCAGGGCCAGGCTGAAGTTGAGCAGCCAGAGCAGCACCAGCAGGTTGAACAGCTGCAGCCGGGGCAGGTGTTTGTGGAGCAGTGTCTCTCCTCCGTAAAAGGCAAACAGGCACTGGGAGCCCGCACAGGAGGGGGCGCTGTGGACCACTGAACGGCCGAACGTCTGGGGAAAACATGAGCAAGTCAGAGAGGGTAAGGGTGTTTCATAATGTATCGTCATCCAATCGGATATTTTGCCCTTAGCTGCTGGGGGTGGAGAGCTCAAGCGTAGGCCTCCAGACTCACTTTTTTATCCTGGAATGGCTGTGTGGTGTAATCAATAGATCTTTGCCCCTAACTTTAAACTGGACTTTGTTTGGAATGACCTGAGCCCAGACTTCAGCCCAACCAAGTGCCTCATCCACACGAACACCGGCCCGTCTCTGAGACATGCGGCTTTGAAAAGTGAAGGGCTTCATTTTGAAGACACAGCGTTGGAATATGGACTGAGGAGATTCTAAAGATGAAGGAAGCTTGCAGGAGTCGCATTACAGTAAGTAAGCCACAGTGTATCAGTGTATGAGTGCAGGGCACGGCCCGTCACGGGACAAATGCAGGTTAGAGGTGGGACCATTCTTATGAAGAGAGAAAGGGGGATTGGCTGACCTGGGGAGTGGTGTCAGGGGCGGGGGGTGGGTGCTGACCTGTGGGGTGCAGGTGCTGTTGGCGTGAGGACAGCTCTGGTCTGGTGACATGACTCTGTACACGGCCTCTCCTGATGAGGTCAGGTGTCTGTTAGTGAGCTCAGGAAAAAATCACATGTGACCGATGCACACAGTGTAAAATGAGTACTTGGGTTTGTTGTACCATACATCTGACTTTGTAAAATCTTTTGTAGGGAAACATTATTTTTGCCCGATAAAAGTATGTTGTAAGAAAAGTAATTTGTGGGAAAAAAGCCTGATGTGTGAAGTTTGCTTTATATTATGATTTGTTGATGTGTATGCCCAACCCAAGTACTATAAGTACTATAAACCCAAGTACTATAAGTACTATAAACCCAAGTACTATAAGTACTATAAACCCAAGTACTATAAGGACTATAAACCCAAGTACTATAAGTACTATAAACCCTATGTACTATAAGTACTATAAACCCTATGTACTATAAGGACTATAAACCCAAGTACTATAAGTACTATAAACCCTATGTACTATAAGTACTATAAACCCTATGTACTATAAGGACTATAAACCCAAGTACTATAAGGACTATAAACCCAAGTACTATAAGTACTATAAATCCTATGTACTATAAGTACTATAAACCCAAGTACTATAAGTACTATAAACCCTATGTACTATAAGTACTATAAACCCAAGTACTATAAGTACTATAAACCCAAGTACTATAAGGACTATAAACCCAAGTACTATAAGGACTATAAACCCAAGTACTATAAGGACTATAAGGTGCCACGTTTTCCCACTCTTTGAACCTTTCAGCCGTAAATAAATGCATTTAACTCTCTCACCGCTGAAATATATAGGATAATAATAATAATAATATAATAATATTATTATATAATATATATCCAGCTAAGTGCGAGTATCAAGAGCCAGCCTGGAGCGGTCACCATGGACCCTCCTCAGAGCTGCTTCAAACACCGGGAAACTCCCGAGGCTGTGTGTGCTAACATCCCGAGGAGGGCGACTCTAAACACGGCCACACTCCCGAGGAGGAGTCGCTGTGCGGGCAACGCTTTGACTTGACAGAACTCACGGACGTTTAAAGAATAATACAATAAAGTCCTTAAAGGAACAGGCCACCATTTTCCATTCTGAGATATGTTCTTACCTGAGCTTAGACGAGTTGATACGAACCTGTCTGGTCTTTGTGTCCGTGGAGGAGCGTGGTAGCTCGCAACTTCACCCCCGTTTGGGGTTATAGGAATATATTGGGAGAGGCCAAATGCTAACAACATCTTTGGTCGTTTTGCGTGACTGAGGGCACACACAAAGACCAGACAGGTACACATCAACTCATCTAAGCTCAGGTAAAAACACATCTCAGTATGGAAAAATGGTGGCCTGTTCCTTTAACACACTTTAATAGAAGTAAATGTACCTGTACCATTGCCGCACACGAAGGGCCCGATCTTGTGCATCAAAACGCAGACGATAGTGTGACATTTTGTAGGAGCACTTTGTGATCTTGCCACTCCAGACTTAGCGCATTTAAGTGGGTGGAGACACACACATTTTCCTCCAACCAGATCGACTCCGCGTCCAGGAGAGTGGTTGTGTGGGAGTGTGGGGTGAACATGTGCTTTTGTTTTGCTTCACGTTCACGCCGAGCGCGGTACAGGCCAGATCTGGCCCGAAGAGTTAAAAAAATAGTCCAATATTTCAAGTGCTGATGGCGCTTCAAATGCCCTTAGAACAGCATGGACAGCTGCAGCTTATAGACCAGTGCGGCCTATAGAAGTCAAAAACTAAATAAAAATGTTTATACATTTTGTTGGCGTGGTTTAAACTGAGGTGCACAACAACACACAACAACCACAACCACAACCACAACAACCACAACCACAACAACCACCACCACAACAACCACCACCACGACTACTACTACTACTACTACTACTACAACTACTCCTACTACAACTGAGGTTTCTCTTCCCCCCTGAGGCAGACTGAAGGATACAGAGAGGTGATGGCCCAGTAGGAGATACAGACGGTCAGCAGGATGAAGGTGACCACAGGGTAGAAGAGAGAGGACGTGATCTGGCCAACGGCTCTGAAACAGAAGGAACACAGTACTTTATTTACCTGTATTGAAAAATGTCTCCACAATCACAACTCAGCCAGTGTTGCCCTAAACTGCAAAATGAGGACACGATTTGAACACACATGTAAACCTAGCCTATATGTGAACATTCTAGTCCTCGTTTGAGCTCATAATTCAGGATTGTGGAGGTGAGAGATGGTCCTTAATGTTTACTCCAAACTGGTTTGAGCCCCAGAGTCTGCCAACAGGGTGAGGCGGTTAAATATACAGCAGGTTTGCAAAAGTATCCGCCCAGCTCAGGTGGGGGAAACTGTACTGTCAAAAAAATAATAATAATTAAATATATTTATGTTTATGGTCCATAGCAGGAGAATACTATTGAGAAACATTTTTCAATAAAATAATATTAATAATGAGCTGTGATTGAGACCATTTACTACGTGCTGTGCTTAATTTGTAAGTTAGTAGCTTCAGGAACACTTCTGGTCTGATGTGATGGATTCGGGGAACAGGCTGATCAAATCCTCCTAAATTATTCACAGATCCTTTACCTGAAAAACTGAAAGGCGGGGATCAGATTAAGCACTGACTACATGGCTATAATGTGTCGTTTATATCCAGATCTCTTACTATGTCTGTGCCCTCTGCTGGACACATGCGGAATTCTTTCCTTTATTTTATATCGACTGCCCCCTAGTGGCTGGACTGAGCACAGAGATTAGGAACTTGACTGAATCATCAAACACAGGGCCTTGTGTTTGCATGGGGATGTCATTTTGATATGCATAGCTTAAAGTTTAGTGTTTTTGTCATTTTTTCCCTATTATACGTTATTTTTGGTCCAAATATGATCATTTTGGGTTGTCTGTAATAATAATTTATATAACAATAATTTGCCTCTGGGAATCTGACAACACAGTCCTCCCTCAATCCATATTTCAAACCACCACAGGCTTCATCTACATCCAGCTTATGAGCTCCTTGGACGGGGAGCGTATCTTGAAATGTAAGTGCAGCTGTTTTCATTAGATAATATGAGATGAATGAATCATCTGTATTTCTGATACATTTGTACTTACTTGCTGGCCTCTCTCAGCAGAGCGATGGCCACGCACATTCTCCTCCTCATGACGACCAGGAGCAGGAGAACAGCGGCCTCCATGACCCCCACACCCACCACTGCAGACAGGGCACATCACACATCACTACAGCATGTCTTTCAATACAAATGTTTGAATTTGAGAGTATTTCAGCTTTATTTTGGAAGCAAAAGCTAATCAGCTAATTTTACAGAAGGGGGTCCAGAGTTGTTGGTTGAGTGATTTTGGGGGTCGCAGCCTGAAAAGTTTGGGAACCCCTTTTCTAAACCATCATTTTGGCATTTTCGATGAACAGTAAAAAATGTTGAGCAATGCCATCATTTTCCAAGGAAATTAGATTTAATGCCAGTTTGAAACTAATTGAATGCTTTTTAATGACATTTAAGTCCTTGATTTTGGCACAATCGATTTAATGACTTAAAGCTTTTTAATGCTCCATGTAAATCCTGTTTACTACATGGCAGCTTGCACAAGGGCAAGAAATGTTTGGAACAGCCCGAGCAGAAAATGACCAGAGGATTGAGGTCGAGTGTAGAGCGGCCTCTTGAGAAACGTTGCGTGATTGGCTTGGGTGAGAGCAGATGCTTTGGGAAAGGAAGTCCATGGTGGCTCAAACACCGGACCATCTCGCTGTGAGGTGAGAGTATTAACCACTCAGCCACAAAGCCTGCTGCATGACTCACGGTGCTAGACTCAAGAAACCAGATTCATGAAAAGGATCCTTGACGCTTGTAGGTCATTCCCAAAGTGTGGAGTGTCACGGCTTCTATCGATCCCAAGGTTCCATGAGGATCCTCAACATTAATACTTTTTCATGTTTTACAGATTTAAATGACATGTACAAAAACAAACAGAAATGGCTGTTTTAAAGTAATCCATTTGAACAAATACATGCATTTCCTTTCAGAATCATTTCTGTTCACTGTGGATTACTAAAGTATTGATTTGAGATGAATTAAGAAAGCCTGTCTTTGACCAACAATGGAGACACTTCCTTGTTCAAAACTATAAGCACAAATATGAAAGTCGTCAACACTATAAGCATCCGTATCTAAAAAAGCACTGTATTACAGAAGTACTGTGGAGTACACTGGAGTAAATGTCCCAGCAACAGTGTGAGTGTGTGACTCACAGAGGATGGTCCAGGTCTGCTGTAGCTGGAGGTACAGCTGCAGGTCCGTGTGGAAGCCCACCTCTGAGATGGTGACCTCGGAGCCAGGCGTGTCCTTCAGACGGGAGAGCTCAGCCGCACACAGCCACATGCCTGGACACAAACACACTGGACTTATCACGTCTGCTCATCATGATCACACAGCCACATGCCTGGACACAAACACACTGGACTCATCACTCATCACACAGCCACATGCCTGGACACAAACACACTGGACTCATCACGTCTGCGGATTCAAGACATCTTTTCTATTTCAGAAAGCATTTGCTTCAAATCTCCCATCAGGAACTAAAGCTTTAGCCCCAACTGAGCCAGATTTACCTAATAATATGGCACGGTGGCGAAGCGATTAGCGCTCGTGTCTCACAGCTAGAAGGTCCCTGGTTCAATTCCCACCTGGACGATTCTGTGTGGAGTTTACATGTTCTCCCCATGTCTGCATAAATTTCCTCCAGGTACTCCAGTTTCCGCCACCCCTAAAACATGTACAATAGGTTGCCCCTGGGACCAGGACTCCCCTGAAAAAAGATTCTTAATCTCAGTGGGACTTTCCTGGTTAAATATAGGCCAAATCAAAAGAATAAAATAATGTTTCTTGCAAGTGGTAATTTGTCATGTTGTGATTGTGAGAGCAGTTATGATGCGCATAAGGTCCTTGCTCTACAGTCCTCTTGACTCTACTGCTCCAAACGAGATGTGCTTAGTGCATGTCTATGCTTTATTCAGGTATTCAGTGATCATTTCAAACAAACAGTGTCAGTGGTTTGTGAGAGTGTTAGAAAAACGAGGAAGGAACAAGCCACAGCGCTTGAAATAATGTGAATGACTCCAAACACAACGTTTGTGTTTGGAGTCATATTTCGTGCACTGTTTGCATGATATAAGATATTTACTTTACATAAATGATGAAAGTGTTCGGTTTTGCTCAAAGAAATAGTATTTTGTGGCATTCATAAGCATTATTATTCTGTTTCGTGGTTCTAGATAATTATTATTGCAGCATGTAGCCTACTAACAATAATGTAGTTCAGGTACCAGTATTGTGAACAAAGTACCATCATTTCTTACAAGGAGACCACAGGCTGTATGTGTCGGCGACACTCCAGAGTACGGCTCCTTCCGAAACCATCCAATTGCTAAGAGCTCTTTACGCCAAACCGGATGTGCGTCAGCGTCCGCCATGGCAAGTTGCTTCCGAATTGGTAAGTCAGTTAGGAAGTAGTTAGGAAAAGGAGCCTTGATGCTAACTATCATAGCCACTTTAGCATAGGGACCTCTGATGCTAACTAACCGGTGATTAGGAGCTATGTGCCATCCCACAAGCCACTGCGCCAACACCTCCCACCCCCCTCGCCCCCACCCTCGAGTGATTCATGCGCAACCACTGTTGATTGACAGGAGCACATTTAATAATAAAAATAATAATAATTAAAAATTAAGATTCTGCACAAGCCAAACTTTATAAAGTGATAAATCCATGTTGTCGTCCCCACAGCTCAGTCACATGTCAGTGTTAAAGAGGAAACTCAGGAAACGGATTAAATGCTTTTGTTTTCATTTAGTAGAAACTTAAGCCACATGGATCATTTGCTGCTGTAGCTTTATGAAACAGCTGCTGAAATAAAATAACACTACAGGGAAATGTTTGGATCATTTGGATTTATTTTTCTCCTTAAATGTCTTGTTTGGCCTGCACTCCACCAATAACTTTAAAGAAGAAGAGAAACAGCTGTTGGTGATGTCACTTCCCTTTCCCCTGTTTAAGGATGGACGGATTGTGCAAATGCTGCTGAAGCTCTAGTTCACTGACTGCACAGATCTAACAGTCGACCCCATGAAAGGTTAAGGAGTTAGTTGCTAGTGTTAGTTCCTAGATTCAGACGCAGCCTACGACTCAAACCTCTTCATCAAGTTTGCAGACGACACAACCGTGGTGGGCTTCATCAGCAACAGAGACGAGTCAAACTGCAGGAGTGAGTGAGCAGTCTGGCCATGTGGTGCACACAGAACAATCTCTCTCTAAATGTGGAGAAGACAAAGAGATTGTGGTGGACTTTCGAAGAGCGCGGGTCCAGCTCCTCTAACAATCAACAGTGCTGTTGTGGAGAGGGTGACCGGCACTAAGTTCCTGGCTGTGCACATCACAGAGAAGCTCTCCTGGACCATGCACACTACATCACTGGTCAAGAAAAGTAATCAATGTCTCGACTAATTCCGCCAGTTGAGAAGAGCCAGAGTCCCAGCCTCCGTTATGTACAACTTCTACAGATAGAGAGGATCCTGACCAGCTCCACCCCACCCACTGCTCCACAACATGGATGAGAGAATGAACTATTTCGATTTATTGTGAAATGAATTGACAAATATAATCTTTGAATCCTGAAATTCAATCCTAATACTGGCACCAGAAAGGAAATTAAAGATGCTCATCCCTGAAATGATCTGAAATCGACCGTAGAGAAATATGACACATTCAATGGATGAACCCAGTGGGCACTGACCGTATGCCAGCAGCAGTACGAAGGACACCACAATCAGCCAGAGCATCAGGCCGGCCGTGAACCTCAGCACGAGGATGAAGAGCAGGCTGAGCAGCAGAGCCAGCAGGAGCCCCCTATGGGAGAGGAGAGGTAAGACAGCTCCACAGCTCCACTGTACTCTGCCGTGTAAACTCACATCAAGATCCAGAACCAAGACTTGGCGTAGTCCTCCATGACCTTCAGCCCCATCTCCCTGGTGTCCAGCAGGCCGGTGATACCTCTGCAGAGCACAGTGGTTTACAGGGACTTTCCTCTGAGTCTGACACATACTGGTTTTACAGTGGGGCTGTAGGGAGTGTTGTGTGTGTTGATTTAGGAGGGTCATACCTGGCGGCGTCATGTAGTTCCTTGACACTTCGAGGGTTTTCCAAAGCGTCCACAAACTGGGTTCTGTTGGCCACAGTGGTGGTGCCGTTGTGACTGGAGAGGTCCGGCAGACACCTCTGAAACACTGAAGGGCCAGGAGGTAAAGAGAAGAATGGACATGAGCAGTGTCTCAGGGACTGGGCCATGACGCAAGAGAACAGGGGTCTCCATTAAATATGCAGTATGGACACTATATCTGCAAATGTGTCTGTGTAGGCTCTCAGTCATGCAGGAGTTGTCCATCTTCAGTGATGATTCTTGAGTCATCTTCCGTACTCTGTAGTTGAAGTGTAGGATGTTTTGCGTCTCATCCGAAAGACTAAAGCTTCCAGCTCAGTTCACAGACTAGATAGACAATTTGGGGGCGTTTACCTTGGCAAAGTCCCTCCCTTTTATTGAAGGCCACTCTTGCCTGTGTGTAGTTCTAGGTCTTTGTAGTTCTAAGTCTTTGTAGTTTTAAGTCTTTGTAGTTCTGTCTTTGTAGTTTTAAGTCTGAACCAATGGCCTACGACACCGGGCGCCGCCATGGCTGCAATATCTCTAGCAGCTGCAGAACAAGCTAGTTTCACACTAGAAAGCATTGCTTTTTTCACACATTACTATAATGCCTGGTTTCTAATTTTGTTAAACTTTCTACATAAAGATAGATATTCCTCCTGTGATAACGCTGGGCTACGTACAATGAAACAAACCAGGCTAGTTTTTGTAAGGTACATTTTACAAATCCTGTATATTAATGAGGGCCTGACTTTGATTGACAGGCCGTTAGCACTAGAGCTAACAGCGCGGTTATGACTGAAAAACAAAAGCACATGTTCACCCTCCCTCCCCCACAACCACGCAAAATGTTACGCTCAGGTCTGCGTTTTGAAACACAAGACCGGGCCCACAGTGTCAGCTACTAACTGGGCCGAGCTTGTTACTTGACAATCTGCAAAGGGTTAGAAGCTCTCAGACATTTTGGTTTGGTAAAAGTAGCTCAAGTAGGTAATAACACTTGGAGACCCCAGGCTTGGAGGCTCTGGGAGGAGAGACCTCACCTGGACGACTGGGGACGAGCATGGAGGGGCAGTCCTCATCCCGCAGCACCTGGGACACCGGCTGAAAACACACAACGGAGGGTCACACACATCACTGGATGGATAGAAAGATAGAATGGAACCGAAAGTGACACTAGCTTAAAAATAAGCCCTCCCCCCAACATCGAGTTGAAATTCAGTCACGAGTGTGTACATATTTTCTATTACTCCGGAATGTAAAGAGATAGAGACTGACATATATTTGTTTTGGAATGTACAAATGTGTGTCTGCCTAACAAATAATAAATAATCCACCTGGGTCTCCAGGCTCGATCACAACTTTGTGGGTATAGTTTGAACTTTGGAACTCATAGAGACTTACTGTCTTCTGTTTCGGTGGCTGTGCAACAACAAATTGAATAGTCCTACAAATGATTGTCCAGGCAGGTACAGTGACATGAACGCTTGGATTTTCACGTTTTTCCCTTTATTTTGCAGAAAATGTTATTTCCCCCTGATTTTTGTCTTTTTTTCCTGCTTCTATCATGTTTATATTAGTCACATAACACTACTACAACATAAATATGATGACTATGTCAACTGTCTGGAAACAAAGATGTATAGTACTTGATGGTGCATTATAAGGGGATGTTTATGTTTTATAAGCAATAAACAAAAAAATAAACCAGGCCACAAAAAATGGTTCAAAAATACCCTTAGACCCACAAGAGCTTTAATGGTGATATGTTTCTAGTAGTTTTTTATCTAGTAATCAATACATGTAGGACCCCCCAAGTAACTTTTTGCTTGAAGCCCCAAGACACCCACTCCCCTCCATCATGAGCTGGGGCTCTCTTAGCACGGATAAAGTTGGCTAAAGTATGCCCACTGCAGTACCTTGCTGTAGTTGCTGAATCCCGGTCTGCAGAAGTGCCTGTACTCCTCCCAGGAGCCCCGGCCCAGGCCCAGTCGCTGCTGCAGCTGCATCTCTGAGTATGTGACGAACCTGTTGGGGCATCTGGACACGCACATCTGCACAGAGGAGTCCACAGACAGCTACCATCAATGGTTACCCATACCCTCAAGCTTCTAACACAGGCATTGACTCGACAGTGAGGCGTCCATGCCAGGCTACAGGATACAAAGCAATGATGGAACATGTACCTGGGTGGTGGGGCACTGCAGGTTGATGAGGACGGCAGGGTTGGCACATTTCAGCAGGTTAAAATAAAACAGCAGCGGCCTGTCCCTGGAAGTTACCACACAAGCATTTTACTGGCATTTACGAAGGACAGTTACAGATGCATTACCAAGTGTTCATCGAGTGCTTACTGGTTGACGGTGCCCGGCTGCCCACACAACTGGCCCCGGCTGTCCGTAGGGAGGAGCACCTTCCTGGGGTCTCCATGGAGCCAGGCTGCAGCACAAGCATGACAGCAAAACAGGACTCAGTCTTCTCACTGTACATTTGATCAGCTGAACATGCACATTCACAATGTTCTTAGATTTAATCTCATAATCTCAGATGGCGGGGGCATAATTTACCAACACTTTGCTCAGGATAGGGCAGGGTGCCGTTACATTTTTTTAGATACCACTACTGAAACGATACTTGGTTTATGATACTGAAAACAGAACAATACTTTTTTTAGATACCTACTGTATACTAACATGTTTGTCTTTTACTTTTAAATTTGTACAATTTATTGTAGCTGAAACACCCAAATTACTTTCTTCAATCCTGTCCCTGTCTCAAAAGTTGGTCTCTACATAACATTTTCTTCAGTACCTGCTTTCGATACTAAAAAATAAATAAAAATCCGATAGCAGTAGTACCTAAACTTACTGGTTCCCAACCCTACTCATGAGCAAAACAAGTAGTATGTGCAAAAGTGGATAAACTGCAGGGTTATTGAAGATTTATATTTATCACACGCAGCATTCTCTCATTTACGTTGTTAAATTGTTAAAATCGTTACAGTCCAAATTGCTCTTCTTCAGCAGGGGCCTCACCACCGCCCCTTTAATGGCAGCAGGGAAGACTCCCGTCTGAAGAGAGCAATTCATCATGTTTAAAAGCTCGTCACTAAAAGATCCATAGAATGTTTTAAAAACGGCGTTGGGACCGGGTCTAAAAGACATGTGGTGGGCCTCACTGAGGAGAAAACTTTATCAAGTGTCTCAGCATTAACCAGGACAAAACTGTCCAGTGTTTCCTCTGGTAGAGATAGACACTGAGAAGCACTATAAACAATAATATTCTGAGGGGATTAAAAGTTGCATCTAACAGAGTCTATCTTTCCCCTGAAGTGATCTGCAAACTCCGACTATCAGCCAAAATAGTGTTTTTCTGTGACCGTCACTGATGCCTTGTGAACCTTGGCCAGAACCAAAGTGGATCAACTTTTATAACCAATGCAAGTCCCACAACGTTAACACCCGATGGAGCGGCCGGGACAGAGCTGTGAGTCAATCAAAACGTGTGATAGCGTGTGTGTTTGCGTGTGTGTTGTGTGTGTGTTAGCGTGTGTGTTAGCGTGTGTGTTGTGTGTGTGTTGGTGTGTGTGTTAGCTTGTGTGTTAGCATGTGTGTTGGTGTGTGTGTTAGCTTGTGTGTTAGCGTGTGTGTTAGCGTGTGTTGGTGTGTGTGTTAGCGTGTGTGTTGGCGTGTGTGTTAGCGTGTGTGTTGTTGTGTGTGTTAGCTTGTGTGTGTTAGCGTGTGTGTTGGTGTGTGTGTTAGCGTGTGTGTTAGCGTGTGTGTTAGCGTGTGTGTTGGTGTGTGTGTTAGCGGGTGTGTTAGCTTGTGTGTTAGCGTGTGTGTTAGCGTGTGTGTTGGTGTGTGTGTTAGCGTGTGTGTTAGCGGGTGTGTTAGCTTGTGTGTTAGCGTGTGTTAGTGTGTGTGTTGGTGTGTGTGTTAGCTTGTGTGTTAGCGTGTGTTAGTGTGTGTGTTGGTGTGTGTGTTAGCTTGTGTGTTAGCGTGTGTGTTAGCGTGTGTGTTAGCGTGTGTTGGTGTGTGTGTTAGCGTGTGTGTTAGCGTGTGTGTTAGCGTGTGTTGGTGTGTGTGTTAGCGTGTGTGTTAGCGTGTGTGTTAGCATGTGTGTTAGCGTGTGTGTTGGTGTGTGTGTTAGCGTGTGTGTTAGCGTGTGTGTTGGTGTGTGTGTTAGTGTGTGTGATAGCGTGTGTGTTAGCGTGTGTGTTGGTGTGTGTGTTAGCTTGTGTGTTACGTGTGTGTTAGCATGTGTGTTGGTGTGTTTGTTAGCGTGTGTGTTGTTGTGTGTCTTAGCTTGTGTGTTACGTGTGTGTTAGCATGTGTGTTGGTGTGTTTGTTAGCGTGTGTGTTACGTGTGTGTTAGCGTGTGTGTTGGTGTGTTTGTTAGCGTGTGTGTTGTTGTGTGTGTTAGTGTGTGTGTTGGTGTGTGTGTTAGCTTGTGTGTTACGTGTGTGTTAGCATGTGTGTTGGTGTGTTTGTTAGCGTGTGTGTTGTTGTGTGTGTTAGCTTGTGTGTTACGTGTGTGTTAGCATGTGTGTTGGTGTGTTTGTTAGCGTGTGTGTTACGTGTGTGTTAGCGTGTGTGTTGGTGTGTTTGTTAGCGTGTGTGTTGTTGTGTGTGTTAGTGTGTGTGTTAGCCATTTATGAAGCTGTGTTGCAGATGTCAACTCCTTATAACTGCATCATGAAGTAACTTCACTTATTGCTGTGATATTTATATTTCCTGCAGCTAATAATACATGGGCGGATTAGCTCGGAAAGAGGGGGCGGAGTTAACTGAATCGAAGCGTTGTGTCTTCCAGGTTTGCAAAAAAACAAACAGAAAATACTTATATTTCTCACAAAAAAATGTACTCCATAGTGGTAGATACAATATATCATATAAATGCCTATAGTTTACTTTGGAATGGCTAAAATAGCAGGATGCAGATCCTTTACGTGTTACCAAATATTTGAGTTGACAAAATGAACAGTGGTGTCATGTAAAAGTCAAACTTGTGTTTTAGGAGATCAGCGTCTGTACACGACTTTATCACGTGAATTTCATTAACAGTGTGTTCTTGAGTGTTTTTAATGTTTTAAGGAAGTAAGTGGAGGATGATTTTGTCTGAGGCCACTCCCTGGTTCAACGTGATTCTGTGCTGTTTGAAACAAAGACTTCCTTTACACCTCTCGGACACAGTCTTTCCCTTTTTGAATTTGAACCTCGCTCTCATGACTCCGATGGACGATTTCCTGGACGACTGAGAGCCTACACAACCATTCCTTACACTGTGAGGCACATCACAACGTAAAGCAGTGAAGACAGGACTCGTGCGGTGACAGAACAGATTCCTCTGAGCAAACACGGAGCCGCAGCGGGAGGACGGCGCTCACGTGTTCATTTCATTCTATTTTTTTCACAGCACACGGGGTGATGTCATCCTGCATGATGTCACCCGACGAGCGCTGCAGAGTGGAGTGGGGTACTGGAGGAGTAGAGTGGAGTAGTGGAGTAGTGGAGGAGGAGAATGAAAAACCCCATTAACGCACGAACAGTGAACAGTGAGTATTTTTGGTAAACAGGAAAGTGTTGCTGATACATTAGAAATTTGGAAGAGACAGCTGGACGGACTGATGGCGTGTGGGATTTTCTGTCTGTGTGATGTTTGCCTCATTGTTCCTGTACGTGTTGACGTGCTAAAGTCTCCTGTTTCTTCTCCAACACATTCATGACAAGACTTTTACAGTTTGGATTCTGGACATCGAGTTTAGTTGGAGATGCCCCCGCAGACTTTCGCTTAGTTTTCCACAAATGACCATATTTGGGTTGCGTAGCGCTGAGTAGGAGGGTGAGAGCTTTACAAAAACACTGGACGTGTTTTTGTGAATTGAGAAGGCACAGTAGATTGCGGAATGTGGCAGACTTTCGGTGATTTCAGGACAAAGATGAAGGCGCAAGTCAACAAAATGTCATAGAAGGTAAATAATGTGGGATTTTTGGGTCTCGTTTTCACGTTGACGTTAAAGCTCCACCGCTCATGGAGGTACACAAGCTATAAATCAACAAACTGACCATAGCGTGAACGAGGTGAGGAACAAATGGCTCAGAGCTACCAAGGACATCTATCTAACAAAACAGTTTGGAATTTGCCGAGTCACAAAACAATCTAGGAAGAGCTCACACACCAACTGAATAAATGTGAATGAAAAAACCCCAAACTCAAACAATCGGGATCTCTAAAAATTCTTTGGTGTGTGTAATATTTTGCTGCTGTTTTGGTCTCAGGAGCTGCAGCCTGAGTCTCTACAGAGGATGAAGTCATCGCCCCGTCCACCGGTGAGCTCAGACTACTCCATCAGCATGTCTTTGAAACCTGCTACATTCGTTCAAGGGAAATGTGCCTTGATTCGAGAAACAGAAGCACCCAGACAAACCAGGACAGCGAGGCCATGTGCTATCCACGTCTCCAGTAGAGGCACCAGGAGTGGACGAGTTTGGGTGTGGCCTGGGTGCTTTGTTGGTACTCTGAGTATTTGTGAAACCAACGTTTGCGAAAAGGAAATTCCCTTTGGAGTAAGAGATCAGAGCCACATGCCCGAGGACAGTGGAGGAGTACTTAGTCCCACTGTGGTAGTCCCCACTGGAGTACTTAGTCCCACTGTGGTAGTCCCCACTGGAGTACCTAGTCCCACTGTGGTAGTCCCCACTGGAGTACTTAGTCCCACTGTGGTAGTCCCCACTGGAGTACTTAGTCCCACTGTGGTAGTCCCCACTGGAATACCTAGTCCCACTGTGGTAGTCCCCACTGGAGTACTTAGTCACACTGTGGTAGTCCCCACTGGAGTACTTAGTCCCACTGTGGTAGTCCCCACTGGAGTACCTAGTCCCACTGTGGTAGTCCCCACTGGAGTACTTAGTCCCACTGTGGTAGTCCCCACTGGAGTACTTAGTCCCACTGTGGTAGTCCCCACTGGAGTTCTTAGTCCCACTGTGGTAGTCCCCACTGAAGTACTTAGTCACACTGTGGTAGTCCCCACTGGAGTACCTAGTCCCACTGTGGTAGTCCCCACTGGAGTACCTAGTCCCACTGGATGTCCTCAGGATTATTGTGGGGGAATATATTGTGATTTGTTTTGTATTTACAATGCTGTTTCTAATAATAAAAAAGGCTTTAAAATGAAAGAATTACATTGAATAATACAGAACAATATCAACTTTACTTTATAATTATCATTATTTTAATAATATTTTTATTATATATTATTAGTCCACAACGCAGCTGTGGTTTTATGTTCTCAATGTTTCTCATTTGTCAGATGTTTTGATGAACAGACGGAGGTGTTTCTAAAGTGCAGTACGGCGACTCTCTGATGATCACGTGTGTGTTTGTACTTTTACTTTCCTTCCTGTTTATTTCACTGAGGGCGTGAGGACTCACCCAGGACGCCCAGAGCTCCGTAGGACAGGAGGACGAACAGGAAGAGCAGGCAGCACAGGACGTCCGTGCAGCTCCTGGACACACACACACTTGTTACCATCTCAAAGTCCAAGTATCTATGTGTCATGGTTTATACCTGACAATAATGTGTGGAAAACAAGTAAAGAGACTTCAGCTGTAGACAGGATGTAGTGACGCAGTTTAAATGAAGCTCAAAACAATAGCTGTCGGCTGCATGACTGGAATTCACTTCATCATAAATGTGCAGTTCAGTACACACTGTTGGAGACGTGGGTCGTACTTAAATGTACTTTTGCTTTTTTTTCATAGAGTGCCTTTTACTTCTACTTGAGTAAAGTTCAAATGAAATATCTGGATTTTCACGTGGGTAAAAAATGTTTAATTTGTGCCTCTGAGTCAATCTAAACGACAAGTCTTCATTTTGACGCCTTAAATAGATTTTTAAGATAAGATGTTTTAAGATAAGATAAGAGATTAGAGATAAGATTTTGTGTTTTGTTTCTTTCATGAAAAGGCTTTTTCTGGCTTTTTAACACGAGTTGAGCTGAACATCTATGACTTCTATGACTTTCATACTTTTGTGCTCTTGTCTTGTTTACTGTGTTTTTCTAAGTGTGTGATTGAAAGAAAGTTGACATTGACCATATACAAATGTTACATTGTTTTGTTCTGTTTCTCATCATTTATGACTGAAACATGAATCAAACAGTTACTCAGCAACTCAAAGTACTCAAGTAACATTTTCTCCAAGTACTTTTTCTCTTACTTGAGTAAATAATGATTGGGGCCACTACTTTTTATGTCCACTTGAGTAGAATTCTTTTCAAGTAAAGATACTCTTACTTGAGTCAATATTTTGGCAACTCCACTCTCCTGTAATGTAGTACTTTTTACTTCTATTTCAGTGATTCTATAATGAAGTATCTGTTTCTTCCTTGAGTAGAAACAAGAGTTTCTGGTTCCAGAGTGAGAAATGTTTCAGTGCGACGCTTTAATAAGATGGAGTTCATGTTTCATGGACTTTCTTCTTCTTGTTTTTTATTGTTCCAACATTTCCTTTTAATGTCTCGCTAGTTATGTCAACAGTTACTCAGTTACTCGCAGTACTCAAGTAGCCTTTTCCTTAGGTACATTCTGACTCTTACCTGAGTCATTATTTTATTTGTAAATTGATTTCTAAATAAAATGATCCTACACATGGCACCGCTCTAGAAAAACTTTCATCCAAATTCACTAGAAACATCTGACTGAATGTGTCGTGACTGTAACTGATCAGAATAAGACTGAAGGCTGTGATGTCACGGGGCCATGTTGTGTTTTGACTGAAAGGACCAGACATGGTTTGATGTGGAGGGAGGAAAGTGGACAGACCTGGAGCGGACGGGTCCTCTGAAGGACGGGTCAAACGCATGAGGAGCTCCTGGAACAGACAGCACAACATCTCACCAAATACTGTCATCCGTAAAGTTAGTGCACATCCATTCATCTATCAATTCTAAAAACGAGGAAACTTTAGATTAAAGTGATAGTCTGTAAGTTAGCAAAGTCTTTAACCATAGCCACAGTTTGCAAAATGAGGAGAGCAGGAACAGCATTACCAAAAGTAAACAATCAAGGACCTAACAGGCCGGTCCACTCATCTCATCTCATCCAATTATGACCCGTGGTCAGCCTGGCCCAAATTAGCGTAAATGTGACACTTCCACAAATACATATGTGAACCTCTTACCACAGAGCCTTAACCAAGAGCATTTTCTCCAGTTCGGCTTTGCCCAAATCTAAAAGCTTCTTGACTCGAGAGCAACACTGTAACGCCTCATTTGAAAGCTAAAATCTAGAAAAGTGATGGTTACTTTTTGCCACGTTGTCGCTGCATTTTTGTCATGTTCTTGTTGCATTTTCATTACTTTTTTGTCACTTTTTTGTCACTTTTTCGTTGTGTTTTCGTCTCTTGTTTTTCGGGGTTTGTTTCATGTTATTGTTGTTTTTTCATCGCTTTTTTCATTGCTTTGTCGTCACGTTTTCGTCACATTTTGTTGTGTTTTTGTCACTTTTTTGTCACCTTTTTGTTGCTTTTCCAGCACATGTTTGTTTTTGGAGGCTTTTCTTTTAACCCCTTAACTCCCACCTGAACCGAGCACTTTTTCTCCAGTTTGGCTTTACCCCAATCCAAAAGCTTCTGGAAAAAAGCTGTGAAAATAGTGACAAAACTGAAACGAAAACAATGACGGAAATGTGACGAAAAAGTGACGAAAAATTGATGAAAAAGTGGCAAAAATATCACAAAAATGACAAAAAAGTGACAAAAATTTGATACAAATCTGACACAAAAAAAAAAGACAAAAAAATGAGTTACAAAAATGAGTTGAATACCCAACAAAAAAATGATGGAAAAAAAATCTGATGACGAGAGGAAAAAGATCCTCTCGGTTCAGGCGGGAGTTAAGAGGTTAAGCTTTTAGATTTGTGTAAAGCTCGGTTACGCCCGGGGGTAAGGGTAAGGTAAAGTGAGAGGCCAGACCGGTGGCCCTAGAGCCAGTGGCCCTTCTGTGCTCTTCCAGAATGGACATATGGCCAGTCCGCCCCTGGACTGGAGTCACATTTGGATACAAAACAAAAAAGCCAAAAATAATTGTGTCAAACGGACCAAATAAATATTGAAAATGTCATCAAAACATGCTCCTGTACGTGCTTTGGGTGATCCATAAAAGTAGATTTAACTTGCTGTTCAGGGACATATAAGGCCTTCACTTTGGCACAATTCCTTTCATTCCTTTCATGACTTGTGCGTAAATGTGACTTTATTGAAACAGTGGGACATCACCTAAACGGGTGTGGCGGGGGACGACGGTCTGAATGGCTGTGTAGTGTGACCATAAGCGGGACAGCTGGTCACACCGCTATAGTCCGAGAGCTGAGTAACGGCATTAGTGCGCTGTAATACGCGCTAATCCTCCGCGCTCTCGGACGCGCGGCACCGTCAGCGCTTTGTCCCGTTATTAGCAGCGAAGAACTTAATTTTTTTTTTACATAGGTCTGTAGAGAATGACTTAATACCCGCGCTCCTCGCATACATGTACACAATAAGTGCTGTGTGTCTCTGCCATATAAGTTTGTGTGCGCGAAAAGCAGACGGCAGTCATTGTTTGCGTCATTGTTCCACTTTGACGACTTCGAAGTGGCACGTAAAGCGGAGCCCGGAGCGCACTCACCGTAGTAGGAGCTGGATGTCCCGCCGCTCTCGCTCCGGACCGCGGCGGCAGAGGTGAGGGCGTAGCGGTGAGGAGCCATGGAGCCCCCCGCGTCTCTCTCCTCTCCTCTCCCCCCTGTGCGCGCGGACTGAGCAGGAGGAGAGACCGTCACGGATGTTCACGCGCTCCTCCGGTCCCGAAGAAGCTAGACACAAAGGCGCACGCGGCAGCCTCCCTCACTCCCTCACTCACTCACTCACTCACTCACTCACTCACTCACTCACTCCCTCACTCACTCACTCACTCACTCCCTCACTCACTCACTCCCAAACAAACAAACAAACAGGAGAGGATTACGCGCAGGTGAGGTCACGTTAGCGCGCGGCCGTGCCAAATGCGCACATGACGGTCAGAGGCAGCCGGCACCCGGAGCTACAGCGACGAGACATAATCTGATTGAACATTAACATCTGACGGTCCAGTTTGAGTTCCAGTTGTCTCAGCTCTCAGCGGCACATCCAATCACAGATGGGCCAAAGCCTGACATCTGTAAACACTGAAGAAAGAAAGCATTGAGGCTCATTCATAAAGAGCATCATGAGGTCATTTGGGACAACAGAAGCAAATGGCCAATAACTTTTGTTTGTCAACAGCCTTAAATGTCTCTGGGGTCTGTTATGAGGATGAATAGGCCTACATTTTGCCTTGTGACATGAAGTGTGAGGCGTGGCCAGCATCAAAATGGGAGTTTACCCCAAAAGACATTGGGTCTGAGAAATGCTCTGCCTGATTTAACTGATTAAAACAGTGTAAATCTAACCTGTTTACGATCGTGCACTATGCTATGGAGCAACGCATTATAAGATAGTTATTTCAAAATTATTTTTCTTGAAATAGTGGGTATGGTTGTAACATGGGGAGAGTTGTAATGGCACCAATTCCACCACTCAGGGATACGACAGAAGTCAAATGAACATTTCAGTGTTTACCCACTTCCACATGGTGGTTTGTCAAGGTTATAAACAGGTTCATGTAGATTCTATAGAGAAATTGTTTAATTTTGAAGTAGGAAAGTAAATATTTTGACCAAGACTATATTTTGTTTAATGCTTACCGTAAATGCTCTAATATAGGCCGGGGCCTTTATTTAGTCAAGGGCATCTAGGACCAGGCCTTTATTGGAACCAGGCCACAATTAGAGACAGGCCTTTAATTCTGAGCAAAGCGGACGACCAGGAAAAGAAGAAAAACGAGATTTGTGTCCATTTGCACCTAAAATATTAGGTTAATTTATTAATTAACATTTCAAACCCTCTCCCAGCGGCTGAAACATTGACGCCTTATTTTTTTGTCGGGACAACAGGAAGTGTTTCGTTGCTGTTAGCGGAGCTTTGACATCAATGTCACTGCAGGTTTCTGTTTCGTTTTTACCGCGGACCGGATTATTTGTTGTTTTCTTGTGTAAAAGGCGAGTTTAGACGGAGCGTTTGTGTTTGTGATCGATCATGAGACTGACCCGAGAGAAGACGAGACGCTCGCGCTGATGGGAGGAGTTATTTTGAGGCGTGGGACTGACCTGCACACGGAGCAGCTGGACGTGCTTTGAAGACGCGATGGAGACTTTATTAAACCCTGGAGGGTCACACAACATTTGTTGCCCTGTTTCCAAATATTGTCACTGGAGGTTTGAAAAGTGGCTAAATCTGTGTCAAAGTTACGCTGGGATCAGCTCCTCCGCAGCGTCCCCCTCGGCCCAGGTTCCCGTTTGTTACTTCCTGCACGTGAGTTATCATTTACACCAGTATGAGACAAATTCCTAACATGGGGAATATTTCTACCACTAGTTTCTATTAATAGCCCCGGCCTGTTTTAGAGACCGGCTTTAATTTGCCTCCGCCAGCTGCGAACCCGGCCACTGTTGGAGACCCGGCCGCTAATGGAATACTGGCCAGTATTAGAGAATTTACGGTATACTATTGCACATAAAACCATTTGACTTCGACTCGATTCAATTGTAGTTTCTCAGGCAAAATGTGATGCACATTTCCACTGCTAAATCCAAGCCATTATGCTGATACAACTAAACAATGGCTGTTTAAAACATATCACATGACGTGGCCTCCGTATTTGCTACTTTTGTCTAACTGTTACAACTTACCCCAGCATGTGTTACAGCCTACCCCGGTACTGGGTTTGGCTGTAACAAAGGACCACCATGTGTTTGACATCAACTCATGAGGTCTGTGATTTTTTTGCAGAGGTTTGAATTGGTGCCATTTGTAGTTAACAAATAGAAGTACTTTGTATAAAAGTTTGAGACCTCGAGCTTAGCTACTCAGTGAGTTACAGGTGCTGAAGCAAAAAGTGTTACAACCATACCCGGTCTCCCCTACTCTTTAATCCTGTCTAAAATTGAGCTCCGTTATCAGGTGGGAGGGGTAAACTCCTTTGAAACCATTGGATCTGATTTTCACTAATGTTTGCTTGTAGGCTATGTAATGCACCCAAGTGAGTAAAGCAGCTATCATAACTCTATCATAAGACTATCATAACTCTATCATAAGACTATCATAACTCTATCATAACTCTATCAAAACTCTAACATGACTCTATCATAGCTCTATCATGACTCTATCATGACTCTATCATAACTCTATCATAACTCTATCATAACTCTATCATAACTCTATCATAACTCTATCATAACTCTATCATAACTCTATCATAGCTCTATCATAGCTCTATCATAGCTCTATCATAACTCTTGAGGATATTCCTTGCACATTCCAAGGCTTCACTTTTAATTTCTGGATATTTGGAAGGAAAACATAATAAAAATAGATAAATGAATTAAGCACATGAGCTGTTCTGTCTATGATGGACAGTGTAATAAAATGATGCTGAATGAAAAATAAAATGGCATCTGTTCAATTCTGAAATAACTTCTTTTAAAAGTGTTGCCTACTTTACTTAAGGAAATGTAAATGATTAAATTAACTAATTTACCAACCAATCCGAGGACTCGGAGGTGGGCTCGCCCATCACCGGGGCTGAAGTCACCGAGGTGGTGAGAAAGCTCCTCGGTGGCTCCGGGGGTGGATGAGATTCGTACCTTAAGTCTCTGGATGTTGTAGGACTGTCTTGGCTGACACGTCTCTGCAACATCGCGTGGCGGTCGGGGACAGCGCCTCTGGATTGGCAGACCGGGGTGGTGGTCCCTCTCTTTAAAAAGGGGGATCGGAAGGTGTGTTCCAATTACAGAGGGATCACCCTCCTCAGCCTCCCCGGTAAGGCCTACTCCAGGGTGCTGGAGAGGAGGATCCGGCCGATGGTCGAACCTCGGATCCAGGAGGAACAATGCGGTTTTCGTCCTGGTCGTGGCACACTGGACCAGCTCTATACCCTCCGTCGGGTGCTTGAGGGTTCGTGGGAGTTCGCCCAACCAGTCCACATGTGTTTTGTGGATCTGGAGAAAGCGCTCGACCGCGTCCCTCGTGGTGCCCTGTGGGAGGTGCTCCGGGAGTATGGGGTCCGGGGCCCTCTGTTAAGGGCTGTCCGTTCCCTGTATGACCGCAGCAGGAGCTTGGTTCGCATTGCCGGCAGTAAGTCAGACCTGTTCCCGGTGCATGTTGGTCTCCGCCAGGGCTGCCCTTTGTCACCGGTTCTGTTCATTACTTTTATGGACAGAATTTCTAGGCACAGCCAGGGGCCGGAGGGTGTCCGGTTTGGGGGCCTCAGGATCTCATCTCTGCTGTTTGCGGATGATGTTGTTCTGTTGGCTTCAACAAACCAGGACCTTCAGCTGCACTGGGGAGGTTTGCAGCCGAGTGTGAAGCGGCCGGGATGAGAATCAGCACCTCCAAATCTGAGGCCATGGTTCTCCACCAGAAAAAGGTGGCTTCCCCTCTTCAGGTCGGTGGGGAGTCCTTACCTCAAGTGGAGTTCAAGTATCTCAGGTCTTGTTCTCAGTGAGGGACGGATGGAGCGTGAGATCGATAGACGGATCGGTGCGGCGTCAGCAGTGATGCGGTCGCTGTATCGGTCTGTCGTGGTGAAGAGGGAGCTGAGTCGGGGCAAAGCTCTCGATTTACCGATCGATCTACGTTCCCACCCTCATATGGTCATGAGATTTGGGTCATGACCGAAAGGACAAGATCGTGAATACAAGCGGCCGAAATGAGTTTCCTTCGCAGGGTGGCTGGGCGCACCCTCCGAGATCGAGTGAGGAGCTCAGTTACCCGGGAGGAGCTCGGAGTAGAGTCGCTGTTCCTTCACGTCGAAAGGAGCCAGCTGAGGTGGCTAGGGCATCTGTTCCGGATGCCTCCTGGTCGCCTCCCGCGGGAGGTGTTCCAGGCATGTCCTAGTGGGACAAGGCCTCGTGGAAGACCCAGGACACGGTGGTGGGACTATCGGCAAGTACGTACTCGCATTGGTTTTAGAAAAAGTGGTATCGGTGCATCCCTAATTATATTATCCAATTTAGCATTGTACTAAATTTGGAAGGTAAAATGTATCAAAGCCTAATATAAAGTGTTACCAGAGAATGTGTTGCCTACAGTTCATAAAATGACATTTAAAAGGCATTTTATGAACTGTAACCAATCATACAACTAAAGTAAAAACACAGAGCGCAGGTACAGCAGTATATGTGCCTGAGGTGCTTTTTAAAAACACTTTTGGACTCCTCAGTATCTGTTTTATAATGTAAAAAACATGTTGTGAATAAACATAGAGTAGTTAAAGGTTGTGTTCAAGTCACATCACAACATGATAAAGAGTTTAGCATTCAGGTGGCGGGCAGCTGAAATCCCATAATGGTAACTATGGTAACCATGATAATGCAGGTGTTTTTTGTTTTGTTTTTTAGTCTTGATTTACGGCTAATATTATGAGGACAGTCCACATGTAATAGAAAATGTAGCAAAGTTCAACATCTTCTCAGTCATATGAGCTAAGCTGAAATGATTTTAAGTGTCCAAAAGACAGACCAGACAGAAATACTATAAGCCAATCCACCGTGATAGTGCGCCCTCTCCTGGTAAAGACGGATATACCACGGTATTAGCTCTTGGGAGGATTGATTTGGATCATCTAGACTTTAACCGAGCTATTTCATTTTTTCATTTCTTATGAACCAATTTTTGAAATGGTAGATGCGTAGTTGTAAATGAGTAAAAACAATATAAAAATCTGAATTACATGCTACCCAAAAAATGCCATTGCAGGCTGTAAAGTCAATATATAGTTTATTCATGATGATGTCACTTTCTGTGGCAAATTATTGCATATTTTAATTTTAAAGAATCTTGGCCAGGACACTCTTGAGATTTTTAAATAAATAAAGGACAAATGTAATTTAAAAAAAAGGTTATGGCATCATTATTAATGGCACATTGTTGCATGTATGTGTCATTCCAGACTAGTTTTGACCATATTATTTGTATTATCAGTATTAGAACTACAACATTTGATTTTTACACATTATTGACATCAGTGTTGATCTTTTGTTTTGCTGCTGAATTTAGGAAACAGGGAAGACCCTGAAGGTACAAATTGGGTTTTTTACTTTGTTATTGCATCTGCAAGTTAACATTATTAACCCAGTGATTTCTCTCCTTTCTTTACTGATTACAGCAATGGCCTGTTATCACAATAAACATTTTATTTTTTCCCAAAATATTGTCTCTGTCCCTTATTGAACAAATGAAGACACTGTCCTACAAAATACAATGAAATACTGGAGTAAAACATACAGTCTTGATTTCATAAAATAACCCAATAGTACATGTAAACTAAGTTACATGTCAACACTAAATTCTTCTTCGTGTGGGCTAAGCCCACCTACGGGCTTCGCTATGGGTGATCTCTTCTGGCGTAGCCAGGGCACTGAGACAGATAAAAGAATTTACCCGCGCCAATCCAGCCTAGGGCATGGCACATGCCCGCGAAACCTATGGCCTATAAAAGGCCCATGGCCCCAACACTCTCCCTTCTTCTCTCTCAGCACTGAGATAGTAAACTACTCACCGCTTTTCAAGATTTTCGATCTACAAGAAGATGGATTTAGCCCGAGAACAGTCGCCTTCCGGCGTCGGGCTCTACCCTTGCCGTTCCTGTCGGACCCCGCTGCTCCCGGAGGATAAGCACGACCGCTGCTTTATCTGTCTGGGCTGGCAGCATCAGGTCCAGCGGGCATCTTGCCCGGCCTGCGCCGCTCTCCCCAGAGAGGAGTCCGAGCGCCGTGCCGCCTTCATTGGTCCCGTGTCCCCTGTCCCAGCGGACACCGATGCGGGGCCTTCTGAAGTCAACCTGCCCCCCGCTCAGGCCCATCTGGACTGGGCTGAAGCAGGGGAGGACACCGATAGCCGCAGTGGTTCCTGGAGCTCCGCGGAGAAGGGCACTCGCGATGGAGACTCCGTGTCGACTGGATCGGGACGGAGAAGCTCCCGCCGTGAACCTGTGGATCTTCTCGCCCATCTGTTCGCTGTTGCAGCGGTCCGGACTGAGCTGCCGCTCCCTCCGCAGCCGGCTCCAGCTCCACGGGATTTCGTCCTGGGCTTGGCGTCGCAGTCCCGGTCTCGAGTCCGCTCAGCGACGCTTTGCCCACCGGTCCCCTCCTTCGTCAGGCTTGTCCAGCGTGACTGGGATACACCTCTTACCGCGAAGGGTCCGGCTAGAGGTTATCTGGAGTATTCCAGCGTGGAGGGCTGGCCCGCCGTCACCGGTGCCCCGACCATCGAGGACTCGTTGAGGCTCTGCCTGCTTCCAACCTCCACCCCCTGGCCCGGGGGTAAGCCGGTTCTCCCGTCTGACAGAGACAGGAGGATGGCGGCTTTCCTCGACCGTTGTTACGCTAACGCTAACCAGGTGTTTGCTTTAGCTAACAACATGGCTCTCCTGCTTGGCTCCGTGGACAAGCTCTGCCACAAGAGATCTGAGCTTTCCCCGGAGGATATAGCTGAGATCCAGGACTCTGCAGAAGTCCTCATGAAAATGTGTCAGGCCATTGCCATTAATGGCGGCCGCACAATGTGCAACGCACAGCTCGGAATGCGGCATCTGTGGCTCGGCCTTTCTTCTCTCGCGGAGCGGGACCAGAAAGGCGTGCTTGGGCTCCCTTTGTCCACGTCTTCTCTTTTCGGTCCTGATATTCAGGTCATCATCAATCGCCTGGAGGCGGCGTCGAGGGGCTCACAACAACTCGCTCCTCATCTCCAGCCTCGCCGGGATCAGCGGAGCTCTCGCCGCTGGCGCCCGGAGCGAAGACGACCCGCCCCCTGGGGATCCAGAGAGGCGGATTCGGCTCGCGGATCTGCAGATCGTCAAACCCCATCCACTTCCCAGGGCTCTGGCTTCGTGAGACGGGATGATCAGCGTCAGCAGAGGAGGGCTGCTCCGAGCCGCACCGCTGGCACGTCTGCTGCTAATGTGAAATTTGTCAATAAAGGCCACAAGGCCCGTTACATCTTCCCAAAAGAGCATGCTTCTTCGCACTCCATAATACACACACGCCCCGCGCTCACACCGCGGAGGCGCATTCAGCTCGACTGCGGCGGCTTTTCAGCTTCCCCGGTCGTAGTGCGGGACATTACCGCGTCAGTGGCGTCTAAAAGACGCGGATCTGACAGCGGGGCTGGATAAAACAGAGGTCCGCCTTTTGTCGTTTAAGACTGCCCTCCTCTTGGCATTGTCCTCCACCAAGAGGGTGGGGGACCTCTGCGCACTTTCAGTTCACCCCTCCTGTATGTCGTTCAGTCAGGATGGGGGACTGGTTCATCTTTGGCCCAATCCAGCCTTCCATCCTAAAGTGATTACCTCGGATTTTCGTTCCAGAGTGATTCGGATTAGGGCCCTTCCCACCTCGGCCGACGCGCCCGAGGAGGACGCGCGGCTGCCACTTCTGTGCCCCGTCAGGGCCTTGCGCTGCTACATTGACCGCACAGCAGGGTTTCGCAAGACGGACCAGCTGTTTGTCAGTTTTGGGGCCAGAGGACAAGGAAACCCATTGTCGTCCCAACGACTTGCCCACTGGATTCGGGGCGGCATTGTTGCGGCTTATGAGGCACGTGGCTGCCCTCCACCTGCTGTGGTTCGGGCCCACTCTACGCGTGGGATCTCCACGTCAGTGGCGTTGTGTCGAGGAGTCACTGTGAGTGACATCTGTCAGGCCGCTTCTTGGTCCTCAGCATCCACTTTCGTGCGCTCATATCTTATGGATATGTGCACTGACTCAGTGGCCGTCTCAGTGTTAGGCAGGGACAGGGGTCCCGTCGCCTAAACCAGGGGACAATGGGATTTTTAGGCCTTCTTTTCATATCGGCTGACCCAGCCTGCTGCGGGTCAGGGTGTGGATCTGCTTCCAACGCCTTTGTGAGGTCGTTTGAGCACCATGAGTGGGGGCTTGTGGCTTGTGCCTGGAGTACGTGCTGCTTTGCTCCTCTTTTCCCGCGCCAATCTTGCGAGCCTGTCCAGCTGGGAGTACATTTATCCCTACGGCCCTCGCCTCGGTTTTCACCCATAGCGAAGCCCATAGGTGGGCTTAGCCCACACGAAGAAGAAATTATAGTTACTTAACGTAACTGCAGTTCTTCGAGTGTGGGCGTGCCCACCTACCAGCAGGCCCAGCTGGACCGCCTCCCTCTGTTGAGCTGGTTCGAAGAAGGGAGAGTGTTGGGGCCATGGGCCTTTTATAGGCCATAGGTTTCGCGGGCATGTGCCATGCCCTAGGCTGGATTGGCGCGGGTAAATTCTTTTATCTGTCTCAGTGCCCTGGCTACGCCAGAAGAGATCACCCATAGCGAAGCCCGTAGGTGGGCACGCCCACACTCGAAGAACTGCAGTTACGTTAAGTAACTATAATTTACACAAAATAATCCCAACAATACAACTGTAAAACCAGCAGGGGGCGCACCATCACAGTGGATTCGCTTTTCACGGTATTTCGGGTCTGCAGCTTTCCATTATTGAAAGTGGTGACACGTCAGGTCATAAAAATATTTTGTCAGGTTTATGAATCCAATCAATGCAAAATAATGATCAGATTTCTCTCTCCTAGAGGAGTTTGGGCCCCTGCTCCATCTGAGATCATGACATCATTCTTGAAGTAAATGCAAACCTATGAACGTGAGTGTGCTCCGTTACTATGGTTACTGTGTAGCGCGCTGCACTGACAGGACATGTCCAGGAGATGGCGTGGGTGTAGAACCTCTCGATGACCCTTCCTTCAGGTCTTCTGTGCGTACTGCACGTGCGTGTGGGCTCTCAGTCAATCAGGAAGTTGCAGGGGAAAAGACAAACTATACGAGATATCAATTTGAAACTACTGCTGTAGATTACTGACATACATTTTAGAGGAAAAAAATTACGTTTTTTTTAATGTGTTCATATGTGAAAAAACTGTCTTTATTTCAGATTTATTTTCCAATGGAGAAGGAAAGTCGCTCTTGTCCCATTGGCAGTTGGTGATGATCGGAGGAGTACAGAGACAAGAAAAGTAAAGGAGAGGAGGAGAGGGGGTAAGAGGAGGAGGAGGAGGAGAGAGGAGGAGGAGGAGAGAGGAGGAGGAGGAGGAGGAGGAGGAGGAGAGAGGAGAAAGAGGAGGAGCAGGAGGAGAGAGGAGGAGGAGGAGGAGGAGAGAGGAGAAAGAGGAGGAGAGAGTAAGAGCAGGAGGAGAGAGGAGGAGGAGGAGGAGGAGAGAGGAGAAAGAGGAGGAGCAGGAGGAGAGAGGAGGAGGAGGAGGAGGAGAGAGGAGAAAGAGGAGGAGCAGGAGGAGAGAGGAGGAGGAGGAGGAGGAGAGAGGAGAAAGAGGAGGAGAGAGTAAGAGCAGGAGGAGCGAGGAGGAGGAGGAGGAGGAGAGAGGAGAAAGAGGAGGAGCAGGAGGAGAGAGTAAGAGCAGGAGGAGAGAGGAGTAAGAGGAGGAGGATAGAGGAGTTAAGATTTTTTATTTGTCAAACCATGTGAATGGTTTGATATTATATTTCTCTCATCCTTGATTGGAGCAGGGGGAATGGGGGAAGAGAATAAAATGCGTGCACACTGTCGACGAGGACGACATGGAGCGAGCAAGTCTGTTTGTCAGGAAACCAAACACAAGTCATGGGTGAATGCAACTGGATGGTCAGATACAAAAAGAAGCCATACACTCCGCAATTCATTGTGGTGAAACCAGATGCAATGCCACTACTGGGACATGGGTGTCATCAAAAGAGTTCACGCACTGGATAAAAGTACCAAAATGGACATTTTCAAAGAATATGCTGATGTATTTGAGGGCTTAGGTTGGTAGGTACACCCACCGAGAAAAATACCTGTGACCTGTGAGAAAAACTGAAGACAGAACTGGAAAGAATGGAAACACTGGAGGTCATAACAAAGGTTGAGGAGCCTACCAAGTGGGTCAACCCTATTGTTATTGTAGAGAATTAAGGCAAATTAAGATAATGCCAGATCCACGAGACCTCAATACAGCAGTCATGAGAGAACATTATCATTCCAACTGTTCCAAGGAAATAACTTGCAGATTATCAACAGCCAAGTACTGCCAGCTCTCTCCTTTGTACTTTCAACACTCCTTTTGGCCGTTACCGCTTCCTTCAGGATAAACTCTGCTCCAGAGGTGGTTCACAGGACGGTGAAACAAATGTTTGAAGGCATTGAAGGTGGTGAAACATACATGGGCGACATATTGATTTGGGAGGAGACAATCGAGCAAAATGAGAACAGACTGAGACAGGAGCTGTATAGCCAGAACAAAGAACTTTAAGCTGAACAAGGCAAAGTGTAAAGTTGGGCCACATCTTCTCAAAAGACAGTTTGAAACCAGATTAGAGTACGATTGAAGCTGTAGTCAAGATGCCAACTCCAGAACGCAAAAAAAGATGTAGAGCGATTTTTAAAGTTTATCCTAAATATGTCAGAACACACTGAACCTCTACACATTCTCACCAGAGAGGATGTTGCATGGCACTGGAATGAAGAGCATCAGAGTACGTTCACTAAGCTGAAAAACATACTGACTGAAGCGCCATTACTCAGGTACTATGATGTGAAACTCCCAGTAACGCTGTCGGTAGATGCGTCCAAAAGTGGACTTGGTGCAGTTTTACTACAATAGAATAAGCCAGCAGCCCACGCTTCACGTGCATTGGCTGAAACGGAACAGTGCTACGTGCAAATAGAAAAAGAAATGTTGGCAATAGTATTCGGAGCTGAGCGCTTTCACCAGTACATACACTGCGTTCCAAATTATTATGCAAATTGGATTTTTGAGTCAAAAAGGTAAAAAAAAAAACCAATAATAATGAAACTCATGGATGGTATCGTGTCTTGGGGCTCTATGAATCACTGACATTAATCTCAGAGACCTGGGATGATTAGTTTTCAGGTTAAGCCCAGTTAAGGGAAAAACTGCTGAAAAGGGTGTTCCACTTTATTATGCAGATCATCATTTTCAAGCAATATGGTAAAGAAAAAGGGACTTTCTGCTGATGAAAAGCGTTAAATAGTTGAATGCCTTGGTCTAGGTATGAAAACCTTCAATATTTCATGAAAGATTAAGTGTAATCATCATACTGATAAGATATTTGTGGATGACTCAGAGCACACTCCGGTTTGTGCAGATAAAGGCACAATATGGACAGTTTCTGCCAGACAAACACATCAGATTAAGAGAACAGATGCTACAAAGCAGCACACAGGTATTTGAAGCTGCTGGTGCCTCTGGAGTCCCCCAAACATCAAGGTGTAGGACCCTCCAGAGGCTGCAGTTGTGCATAAACCTTCTATCCGGCCTCCCCTAAACTGTTCATTGAAGCTGATGAACAGAAACGGCTGCAGTGGCTCAGAAATACACGAGGACTCATTTTCAAACAGTCTTGTTCACTGATGAGGCCGTGTAACCCTGGATGGTCAAATCAATGGAGTAGTGGATGGTTGGTGAATGACCACAATGTCCCAACAAGGCTGTGACGTCTGTAAGGAAGGGGCGGAGTCATGTTTTGGGCCAGAATCATGGTGAGAGAGCTGGTCGGCCCCTTTAGGCCCTTTTAGGATCCCTGAAGGTGTGAAAATGACCTTTGAAATATATGTGGAGTTTCTGACTGACCACTGTCTTCTATGCTACAAAAAGAAGAGCCGTGCTTTCCCGAACAAAATCCTCTTCATGCATGACAACGTACCATGTCATACTGCAAAGAATACCTCTGCATCACTGGCTGCTATGGGCAAAAAAGGAGAGAAACTCATGATGTGGACCCCCTCCTCCCCTGACCTCAGCCCTATTGAGAACCTTTGGAGCCTCAACAAAAAACACTTCTGAGGGTAGGAGGCAGTTTTCATCCAAACGGCAGCTCTGGGAGGCTAATCTGACATCCTGCAAAGAAATCCAAGCAGAAACTGTCCAAAAACTCACAATTTTAATGGATTTAAGAATTATTAAACTGCTATCACACAAGGGCTCCTTTGGTAAAATATAATTTGACCTGTTAATATTTTTTTGATTGAAATAGCTTTTGATTTCAGTAAATATAACCTCCTAATGCTGCAAATACAACAAATGACCATTTTCAGTTAATTACAAGCTTTAAAATGTATTGAAACGATGAGTTGCATAATAATTTGGAACAGTGGATTTTGAGGTTTTTACTATATTTATTTTTGAAAAAAATACTGTTATCACTAGGAAATTTTTTCCACCACATTTAAATGATCCTCTACCAGGTAAAGACTTGAAAATTATGCTGACTCTCATTTGAGTTGACAATTTAGAAAATCAGAGAAAAATGTCATTTGCATAATAATTTGGAATGCAGTGTATATGGGAGAGAAGTGGACCTTCAATCTGACCACAAACCGCTGAGAGCTATAATGAAAAAGCAGCGCACCAGCCAGAATACAAAGACTATTACTGAGACTTCAAAAGTACCAAGTGAATGTGCAGTATAAGCCGGGAAAAGAGATGTATATTGCAGATGCATTATCGAGAGCTTATCTGCCAGTGACAAACTCATCTTACAAAGACATTGAAGCGCAAGTGCACATGGTAATGTCCAACTTACCTGTGTCAAACGAAAAGCTGCAACTGTTCAAAATAGAAACAGCAAAATATGCATCCTTAACCAAACTTTTGGAAACACTACTACAAGGTTGGCCAGTGACAAAAAGACTGATAGTTCCGGTATCTTTAAGAGAGGACATGCTAGAAGTTATTCACGAGGGTCACTTGGGTATTGACAGCTGCAGGCGCAGAGCGAGAGAAGTCCTCTTTTGGCCCGGCATGCCTCAAAGTACTACAGTCAGTTGTAGTGTGTGCAGTAGGTATCAGAGCCACTACATCCACACAGTGTTCCGGAAAGGCCTTGGCAAAAGATAGGCGTCGACCTATTCACATTTGACCAGCAGGAATACTTAATCTTAGAGGACTACTACTCAAAGTGTGGTTAGAATCAGACACATGAAGTGCAACTGTCATCACACATCTGAAATCCCAATTCGCTAGATATGGTATTCCTGAAATTGTAAATTCAGATAAGGGACCACAGTTTAGCTCAAGGGAATTCCAGACATTTGCACAAGAGTGGGACTTTATTCACAAAACATCGAGCCCCCATCATGCACAGTCTAACTGGTGTAAAATTAAAATGGGCCTGTTTAGTTGAGCGACTTAGTGTTCGTTTTTGTGGAAAAAAAATCAATAAATAAACTGGGCCCGCGGTGCACGATGTTGGCCGCCCCACACATGGCTGGATCAATCAATCAATCAATCAATCAAATCAGAACAACTTTATTCATCCCAATGGGCAATTCTGTTCACTGCTCTCTGGTCATAAAAAAACAGTAAATGGAGACACATACAACCATATTTGATACACACGTCATGAACTGTAAGTGCATCAGGACACAAGCAGGAGGAGGCATTAGTGCATCACGGCTTTTACGCACCAAGCTCAGCAAGACCCTGAGCGAGACATCGACTCACTGATCCAGACCACCCGGATATACAGTGCAGACATTGGGATGTCATTCGGACTAGAGAAGTGTGGCCGGATGGTGACTAAGAAAGGGAAGGTAGTCCACACTGAAGGGGTCTCACTCCCAGAAGGAACAATAGCAGACATTGAGGACAGTTACAAGTACCTCGGAATCCCACAAGCAAATGGCAACCTCGAAGAGGTGACAAGGAAAGCGGCTACGGCCAAATACCTCCAACGAGTAAGGCAGGTCCTAAGAAGCAGCTCAATGGCAAGAACAAGTCCCGTGCAATAAACAGCTACGCCCTGCCAGTAATCAGATACCCTGCAGGAATAATAAGCTGGCCAAAGGATGAGATACAGACCACAGATGTTAAGACACGAAAGCTCCTAACCATGCACGGAGGGTTCCACCCCAAATCCAGCACCCTGAGACTGTACGCTAGCCGTAAGGAAGGAGGCCGAGGACTAGTGAGTGTGAGAGCCACTGTCCAGGATGAAACATCCAAGATCCATAAGTACATCAAGGACAAGGCTCCGACAGATGACGTGCTCAGTGAATGTCTCAGACAATGGGGAACAGAAGATGAGGTGCTGGAGGTCCCGTCATGGGAGGACAAGCCCCTACAAGGGATGTACCACCGAAACATAACTGAAGTGGCGGATATACAGAAATCCTACCAATGGCTAGACAGAGCCGGACTAAAGGACAGCACAGAGGCTCATCATGGCTGCACAGGAGCAGGCCTTGAGCACCAGAGCAATAGAGGCCCAGATCTACCACACCAGACAAGACCCCAGGTGTAGACTATGCAAAGAGGCCAATGAGACAATCCAGCACATAACTGCAGTGTGTAAGATGCTGCAGGGAAAGCTTACATGGAGCGCCATAACCAAGTGGCTGGTATAGTGTACAGGAACATCTGTGCAGAATATGGGCTGGAAACCCCAAGGTCAAAGCGGGAAACACCTCCAAAGGTGGTAGAGAATGACCGAGCCAAGATCCTGTGGGACTTCCAGATACAGACGGACAGAATGGTAATGAACTAACTGGACATTGTGGTGGTGATAAAGAGCAGAGGAAAACCGTTGTGGTCGCCATAGCAATACCAAGCGACTTCAACATCAGGAAAAAAGAACATGAGAAACTAGAGAAATACCAGGGGCTCAGAGAAGAGCTGGAGAAAACCTGGAGGGTGAAGGCATCAGTGGGTAGTGACCCCCGAACTGGAGGAGTGGCTCCAGCAGATCCCAGGAAATAAACTAGCCCAATAATTAATTGAAGTTATTACACAATAGGTGTGTGTGTGTGTGTGTGTGTGTGTGTGTGTGTGTGTGTGTGTGTGTGTGTGTGTGTGTGTGTGTGTGTGTGTGTGTGTGTGTGTGTGTGTGTGTGTGTGTGTGGGGAGCACACACTCACTGTAAACAGGTGCTTTGTCTGATGCTTTGTAATAACCCTAATGTCTTATGTGATGATGTGCCTCACATGAAAAGAGCTGTTTTGACACTATTTCAGGAACATTGAAAGGATGATGCACAAAGTCCTCCTTATTTAATAATTCATATAAACTGTAGCAGCTTAAGACAGGTCAAGGGCCGGATTATATTCTCTTTTGGTTCATTTTTGGCTACTTTAGCCCAGGCTGGTGGGCTAAATTGTACTATTTTGACAATTAGTAAACATTTTGACTACTAGTAAACATTTAGTAAACATTTTTTGACTATTAGTAAACATTTAGTAAACATCTTTTGACTATTAGTAAACATTCAGTAAACATTTTGACTATTGGTAAACATTTAGTAAACATTTTGACTATTGGTAAACATTTAGTAAACATTTTGACTATTAGTTAACATTTAGTAAACATTTTGACTATTAGTTAACATTTAGTAAACATTTTGACTATTGGTAAACATTTAGTAAACATTTTGACTATTAGTTAACATTTAGTAAACATTTTGACTATTAGTAAACTTTTAGTAAACATTTTGACTAAAGACCCTTTGACCTCTGACATCATCAGTGACATCAGCTGGAGGCAGGAAGTGATCAAGAGAAAAAAGGTTAAATTAAAACTAGCGATTATAAGTGTAAAAGTACAACTACAGAATGTGTTCCTGTTGTGGCCAGAACAAGAGGAATGACATTTAAGACGATAAAATAAGGTTTATCTGATATTTCCAACAACAGTTAGACATTTGTTTATCGTTGCTTTGACAGCAGCTACAATGGAAATTAAAGCAGCGCGCGGCAATTAAGGCCTTCGCCCCTGGCGCACTCCCCCCTTGCTCGCTCTTGACCCTTGCAAGCCCCCCGTGCGCTGCCCCTTGTGACCGTCCCCGCTCTCTCTCGCCCAAGCCTGCTCTCGCCTCTGCCTCACACCCAACCTGGCCTCACGCATTCTAAAAGTGTCAAAGTCCTCAAACTCCTATAATGCCTACTAGGCAGGTCAAGTATCTTGGCCTTTGGCTTGACTCTGATCTTTCCTTTAGCACTCATGTACGTGACATAACTAATAAACTCAACTGCTCACAAAGAATCTTATATCAATCAATTAACTGTTTTAATTTTTCCTGTCAGAAAAAGAATTGTTTCTCAACTTTTTTTTTTTCCAACAAAATTTATTGAACATTTTTGTATTTTACATTTTACAAAATGTCATTTCTGAACTGTTGGATCACAGGAACACCCACTAACCCACCCCCCACAATCCCCAAGCTGAGCACAATTGTGTTGTTCTTACAGGCTTATGATTGTACCAATACATCACTTAAAAATAAGAAAGAAAAGTGAATTCAATGACAAAGCACATCCGTACAAGCTTGCTTTTCAGTCAACAGAAAAAGAGGTCATTTCCTTAAAATACTGAAGTAAGGGGTTCCAGTTTTGATAAAAGGTGTCTGTACTGCCCCTCAACGAGAATTTGATTTTTTCTAACTTTAAGAAGGACATTGTGTCCTGTAACCAGGATGTTGCAGAGGGCGGTACCCAGTTCTGTCTCCCAGTCGGTTTTAAACTTGGCCAAGGCGGGTGGTGAGTCTGGGGTAAGTAAGTTGTACAAAAAGGAGATATGACGTTTGGATATTTTGACAAGAGGACGGAGAAGATCAATACCAGATTGGGGAGGTACAACCGGGAATGAGGGAGTATTAGATTTAAGGAGATTACGGATTTGAAAATATCTGAATAGGTCAGCTGCCTGAAGGTTAAATTTAGAACGAAGATCTTCAAAACTGGAAAAGGTTCCATCTTTGTAAAAATCTCCAATTGTTCGCAAACCTTGCCTTACCCAGACAGAAAATCGAGTGTCCATCTGAGCGGGTTTAAATAAGGTGTTCCGAACAGGAGTACTGAGTGGCAATGTTTGCCAATTAATTAATTTGCTGCCAAATTTTAATGTAACTGATACAATTGGATTGTCTGTATACAGTTTGAGTTTTGATTTTCCAGGATGACAAAATGGCACCATACTGTTTCAGGATAAAAAGCCCAATATAAAATGTTATGCATATTGCATGCCCAGTAATACTGTTGCAAATCCGGCAATCCTAGACCACCATCCACTCTAGCCCTTTGTAATAATGTTTTTTGAAGCCTAGGAGGTTAGTTGTTCCATATGTATGATGAAATCAGGCCATAGTGGTAAAAAAAAGATTTGGATAGATATAGAGGAAGGCACTGAAACAAATTTAGGAAACGGGGGACAATGTTCATCTTTATGCTTTGTGCCCTTCCAGCCAAAGTAAGTTGGAGTTTGTCCCACTTCAGAAGGTCTTCCTTTACTTTGCTAAGGAGAACAGCAAAGTTGTTATCAAAAAGACTCTTCATAGTTTGTGAAATGTTAATGCCCAGGTATTTAAATTTGGCTGTGGAAAAGGTAAATGGTATGCTAGAAGGAGAAATATTTTTCGCTGATTGATTGATGGGGAAAAAGTCGCTTTTTTCTATATTAAGTTTGTATCCTGAGAAGCTTCCTGTTTCTCAACTTTTGTTGCCAATTTTGGATTATGCCGACATTGTTTAGCAAAATACCACAGCCTCCTGCCTTCAGTCTCTCAACACTGCCTACAATAGCCTGTGTAGGTTTATCCTCCGCTGCCCCTACAGAACACACTATTGTGAAATGGACCATCAGCTGTCCTGACTGACCCTCCCAGATAGAAGGTGTTTTCATTGGTTACAATTAATTTTTAAATGTATTTATATGTAATAGTAATAACAACTTTCAAATTTTCTTGTTAGTTTACAGCTAAAACAACATTAGAAATAACACCTCGCAACAATTGTTGGTTTAAAGTCATACATTGTAACTAATAAATGTATTTTTCCTTTTAAAACATTTTTTTTTCAATGCATTTGTTTAGTTGACAAGCTTTCGGGGCTGACCCTGTAGTGCTTCTGAGGGCCCCAGGGGGCCCGGACCCCACTTTGGGAACCACTGGGTTACATCATCTCTATATTATGATTATTGAAGTATTAAAATACACACTTTCACGTAGAAACACAGAAATATTCTGATTATTGAGCATTAACCCAAAAAACAAGTCAAATCTTTACATGTTATTCCAAGTATAAAACAACAACAGCAGATCTCATAGGGCCGTATGTCAACATAACAATCCATGACCTGGCTACACCTATCATAAACATATAAACTATGTCATTTATGGAATCTACAGCTAATGTTTGAAATTGGAATCTTTACATGTAAATTACTTCCTGCATTGCTTTGCCTTAAAAGGAAAAGAATCTGGTTGTCATGGTGATAACATATGTCTACACATTGGACAGAATGTGTCACACAGCGTTGTTCTGTGGTCCACACTGTGTCAGGCTGGGCTCACATTGTTTTAGTCTCTGTATTTAGTTTATTTGGACTTGTATGTTACAAGCCCTTTTCGTTTGTTGGCCAGAAGAAGTGACATTTTGTTGCTTTTACTGTTTTGGCCACTGTCAATTTGTTTTAGTTCACGTTTGAGAGATTTGCTGGATACAGTTCGAACGTCGAACACGTTTTTGTTGTTTTCGCGTTATCCAGAAAGAAATCTTCATCATGGGTCACAAATCCTGGCCGTCTGTTCGCCGGGCAAAGAGGACGACTCGAGGTATGAAGGTTTTGCTTATGATTGTGTTAGCATTGAGCTGTTGAACATATTGTCTTGTATTTAAGAGCAAAAGCCACACAAAACTGACTTTTTACAGACCTTTGAAGAAATATGTACTCATTTATTTTTCCAAACACACATTTCTTCATGTGAGATTACCTACAAAACCAACTAGACATGTTAACCTTTCATGCAAAGTTGAGATTGCAGCTAGCTAACTTGCTAGCTCCTTGCAAACGCTAGGTCAGTTGGCTAACTCGAGACAGTTACAGAAATTAGACTAAAACTAAAAAGTGTGTCAGAAATATACATTTTCCGTCCACAATAGAGGTGAAACCTACATTTCTTTTGTGCTGGCAACTTAACTGAATAAAGTGTGAAGCTAATTTGAGCTAACCGTTAGCATACTCTGATTTATCATTTCATTTGGACATTTCAAAACAGTTGGCTGCCAAAATGTCTTGTTTCTTGGTGTAATACACTATGATAATGTTAATTTGACCCTATATTGTGCATCTCTACAATAAGCAATGTTGTTTAGCCCTGGCTTGTGCATAAGTCATTACAACATACTGATAATATTTGTCTTTTAGGATGGAGTTCTTGTCCAGCGTTGAAATTGACGGCCTATGTGAAACTGTCGACGATCAAAGAGATAAAAGCCACACCAAAGTGCTTCAGACCTGCATCCAGTCCCCTTCCCGGGCCGAGTGGACTCAACTTTGTCAACAATAAGAGCATCACGACCAGCTGCGCCAGCCAGGACAGTCCCTCTCCAGCTCGCAGTGTACAAAGCAACAAAAGAAAGTCCGAAGACAAGATGGAGGACAGTCCGCAGAAAAAAGCCAAGTCTGATGACCGTCCAAGGAAGGCAAAATTCAAGACCAAAAGACACTCTCACAAATCAGGTAAGTAACTGTTTGGTTTTGCAAAGATGAAAAATGTAGTCAATTACTCTATTTTCTGTGTTAAGTTAAATTGAGTTTTAAACGTCCTTCGCATTAAACCATTCTTGCCATTTCTAGTGTTAGTCTAGTCTAATGTAATTGAGAAGAAATGATTGTTAACCCTACCTTTGCGATGTGCAATAATGATAAAAGTTAATACAAATAATGGTTTGAAAAAATTTGATATCAATTAAGGCCAAAATAAAAAAAAATCTGTACAAGGACTTTCTATTACATGTGTTTTGTTTGTTTTTGTTTTCTCCCCAGAACAAAGTGATAACTCGTTTCACATGGTCAGTGAGGAGGTCGACGGGCCTGTCGAAGAAGACAGGGAAAACCTCTCAAAGGATTCAACGCCTTCTTATTTCTCTGGTGAAACAAAACCCTTCGATTCAGCTACAGATCTCTGCGCCAACAAGGGGCCTCTAAAACAGAAGAGAGGCCAGAAACAGCGAGAAGACAGAACGACAACTAATAATCACAAGGATGGTAAGTATCAAAAGGCAGATTCTTATGCCTGGATGATTCATCTAGTTTAAAGTAAAAAATACATAAATAAAAATCTAACAATTACTTTTGTGTCTTCTACAGAGCTTCACCAGAAGTACACATGGTTCAACATGATTCAGGAAGGAGGCTTCGGGAGAGTATTTGCCGGAATTCGCAAAGAGGACAAAAAGCCAGTAAGTACCATTGCCTTTTTGTTTTCTCATAAAATTACACAACACCTGAATCCTTATGGAATAATTGTAAATTGTTAAGAGAAAAAAAGGTAACTAATCTGTGTGTGTGTTCAAACCAATATGTCCAGTAACAACATCTGATTTTTCTCTACAGGTGGTTCTAAAGAGTGTTCTGAAGACCTACGTCAAGTATATGGATGTGGTACGTATCAATATTTCCTCAAAGTACATTCTATTGTCATACCTTTGTTTGAACATGGCTAACTTTTCCTCTGTGTGCTCTGCAGGAGATAGATGGAGACATGCGCAGAGTTCCAGATGAGGTCTTTTACCTCATGAAGGTGGGGGCGGGCCCCGACGCCTCAGACTGCAGGGTGTGTCCGCAGCTACTGGACTGGTATGACCTGGGTGAGCAGATCGGGCTAGTGCTGGAGAGACCTGAGCCCTGCATTGACCTCCACGCGTACCAGCACAGACACAGAGACAACGGAATCAGCATCGATACGGCCAAAGTAAGGACGCGTTCACATTTGTTGGTCAGCCGAGTGTTTACCAATGCTTTACACATGAATGTTGTCTTGTTTCAGACTATCTTCCGTCAGGTGGTGGACAGCGCGATTGAAATTGAGTCTCAAGGCATCTTCCACCGTGACCTCAAGCCAGAAAACGTGCTGGTGGAGACAGAGACCGACACTCCAAGAGCCTGGATCATCGACTTTGGCTACGCCACTTTGTTCCAACCCGGAGAGACGTTTCAGGAGCCGCAAGGTAAAATACTCATTGTGATTTAAATTTCCTGAGCTAGTCTTCAGTTGTGTGACAGTAGTAATGACTACATAAACTATTCATGGGAAATTAGCTCATGCTACAGTATGATGTGTTTACCTCCTCCTGACAGTGAGCGTAACTTGACATGTTGTTGTGTTTTCAGGCACTCCGGCGTACGCTTCTCCAGAATGGTTTCGGCAGAAGATGTACACTGCAGGACCCACTACGGTGTGGCAGCTGGGGTTGACGCTGTATATCATGCTCTTCCAGAAAAGGCCCCAGGCCAAACAGAAGATCATTGCTTCAATGAGGCCTGTTCCTATTCCACACACCATTCCACCAGGTATGTTACTAACTAGCTTGCCACACTTATGGCTTTTTTAACTTGTAATAAATTATCAAATATTGCAAGCTTATTCTCATATTGCTCTAATATGAATTAATCTGAATGTTTTGTGTGTGCAGATTGCAGAGACCTGCTTCAGGGCTGTCTGGACAAGAACCCGGATGATCGCCTGACCCTGCAGGACATCAAGAACCACCCCTGGTTAAGGTCTTGAATGCGCTCACGACCAGCTGAGCAGAGAGAAGAGAGAAAGGCTACGGGAAGCACCTGACAGTGGGGCTTCTGAGGGACTGCTCATGTCCAGCTGCACACGCAAGGCTCCACGCGGCTCTGGTCATCTGTTCGGCTCTGTTTGAAGCTCCGGTTAGATGCCTCGTACTGACGGCGAAACGAGAAGGGTAGACGAGGACGTCATCATTCACAGTCAATCTATGAGTGAGGACGCTTTGGGAAACTCTTTTTCTCTGACGTCGAAAGAGAGAGGGCAGACTGGGACGTCATCATCCACAGTGAGTCTATGAGTGAGGACGCTTTGGGAAACTCTTTTTCTCTGAGGTCAAAAGAGAGAGAGGGCAGACTGGGACGTCATCATCCACAGTGAGTCTGTGAGTGAGGACGCTTTGGGAAACTCTTTTTCTCTGAGGTCGAAAGAGAGAGAGCAGACTGGGACGTCATCATCCACAGTGAGTCTGTGAGTGAGGACGCTTTGGGAAACTCTTTTTCTCTGACGTCGAAAGAGAGAGAGGGCAGACTGGGACGTCATCATCCACAGTGAGTCTATGAGTGAGGACGCTTTGGGAAACTCTTTTTCTCTGAGGTCGAAAGAGAGAGGGCAGACTGGGACGTCATCATTCACAGTCAATCTATGAGTGAGGACTCTTTGGCATTTTCTTTTTCACAGTAGCGTTCGTGCGAGGCATCTATCGGTCATTTTAAAATAGACTCGAACAGAACAAGACTCAGAGCCGCGTGCTTCAAGAAGTCCGTGGATGCAGCACAAGAGATCAAGTTCCCCCCACCCCTCCACAGCAGCTACATAGCATCCAGTAGCTGCTGTGTTTTTGATACTCTGGTTGTTTTTCTACGTTTCTCTTTGAACAAGCTCAAGAAAAAGCAGTAGTAGCAAAGTAGTTAGAACCAGCGAGGGCAGTGAGCGGATAATGCTTGAATTAATTCAGGGGTGTGGATCTTTGGTTGTGTCTGGTGTGCACAAGTACTCTTCACTGTGCTGTCTGCCGTGCTGATGTCCACTGGTACTGTAGTCAGTATGGTAAGAGTGCTGTAAAACCAAGGATACACACTCTAAATTCATAGCGCGCCTCAAAAACCTGATCTCTCATTTACATCCAATGAGTTACTTCTCTGCCCGACACTCGCTGAGCTCTATCTTCTGGGTACTATTGCACGTTCTGTCTTCACCTGCAGTTGGTTCTTTGTCCCACTCCCCTCTGGGAAGTGTTTCTGTTTCAGATCCCTGCGCGATGCCGCAGTTAATGACTGACCTCAGCTGACCCCATCTGTGACCTGTGACCCTCGGAGCCTCCTGCTTGGATGAGTCCCTCTCCTTCCTGTCCTGTTGTCGCAGCGAGGGCAGCCTTGTCTTATGGGCGACACGGTGGTGCAGTGATTAGCACTCGTGCCTCACAGCCTTTCTGTGTGGAGTTTGCATGTTCTCCCCGTGTCTGCGTAGGTTTCCTCCGGGTACTCCGGTTTCCCCTACCACAAAAAACATGTTTCCCTTTGGGACCAGGACTGGTTAAATGATGGTCAAATATAAAATTAGAAACATTTTAAACAATTTGTACAAACTAGTGGTACAATGGCTGAGTGGTTAGCACTCCCACCTAACCGAAAGAGTTCTGGGTTCAATTCTAATCTGTGTGAGGCCTAAACATAATTGGCTTTTGCTCACAGAAAGTCCCACTGGACTTTCAGACTGAGGCTGGTCGTCTGCTTCCGTTACTTTCCAAAGAGGGATTAGCAGATTCTCCCACAAAAAAACAAATATTTCAGCACTAATATATTATAGTAGTGGTGGACAGCGGTGGCAGCGCTTCAAAAACATTATGTTGGATGTTAAAACTTGTCTGGAGAACACCTCTATGTTCATTAAGGTAGGACTTTTTAATTCAGAGCTAATTCTAATAATTAGAGCTAAAAATAAATAAATAAAATAAAATTAATTAAATAAAAATTAAATAGTAACGAAAAAAACAAACAACTTTATGCAGGAAGTGGCACGTTTCAATTTCAAAACTATTTCATTTTTTTGTTTTATGCTTTTCTGTTTTCTGCTCCCAACACAGCAGTATCACCTAAAAGTATTTACACCCAACACAATGTTTTCATCAGTGACCTGCTGTCTGCCACAGTTTTTAAATATGCATTTATTTGTGCGAGGCACGTCAAGTTCCTTATAGCCAGTGATGTACCTGAACGCGTTCATTGAAGGAAAGTTCATGAACGCGTTCATATTTTGGGCGAACGTGAACTGAACGCACTGGATTACTGCCTGATGAACGAAACCATGAACGCGTTCATTCTGGTGTCTGTGAACGGCATTTCCCGTTCTTTTTACGTTCGTTCAATATGGTGCCAGATTACTTTTGCGTTCCAGGCGAAAACTTGGCTGAACTCACCGTTAAGAGCCCTTAATATTTAGCGTCAAAACAAGGATATATTTAGCGTAAAAACAGTCAACTTGGCAACAACCACAACAGTCAACCTGGCAACAACCACTAGCGTCTCCTCGCACGCGCGGCATCAAAACAAAAAAGCAGCATGGAGGCGGAGGCGACGGACACTGTAGTAGGTAGGAAGGACTCGCCATATGAACATTTAAAAGAGTTCTATGACAAGGTGGACGAGGAAGGGAATAACATCACATTCATCTGTAAACTTTGCCCGCCGGCTTTCAAAAAGAAAATCCGCACCTCAGTCACGTCAACAGCCAACTTAAAAAGACACGTTGAACTCAAGCACCCGGCTAGCCTCGCAAAGTATATGAAAGCACGTACCAGTACGAGTACGAAATCAAAAGACAGTCAAACTCAAAGATCCTCTACCCAAATCCCATTGACTGCATACACTGGCCGCTCAATTCTATCTCAACCGCAGGTGGACAACTTCGTGCTGCAGTATATTGTTGGAGACCTGCAGCCTTTGAGTAAAGTGGAAAGTCCAGCTTTCATGAATTTAATTAAGGGATTGCAGTCATCTAAAAACGTACCATCAAGAAAAAAAGTACAGGCATTGTTAAATAAGGAGTTTAAAGAGAGCATATGTGACCTCAAAACTAAACTGTCTGAGGTGGATGTCATATGCACCACAGCAGATTGCTGGTCAGCAGTAAATAAAGCATTTATGGGCATCACTGTTCACTGGCTCAATAAGACAGATGTGTCAAAGAGATGTTCTGCAGTACTGGCATGTCGGCGTATTAAAGGAGCACATACACATGATGTTTTGGCAAAATTGTTGTCAGATGTACTTAAAGAATTCAAAATCCACAACAAGGTCGTGTGTACAGTAACAGACAATGCTGCAAATTTTGTGAAGGCATTCAAATGTTTTGGGACAGATGTTGCTATTGATGTTGAAGTTGAAGTGCCAGAGACAGTGGCCAACATTGATGAAAGTGAAGATGACAATGAACCAGCCTTTGCTGCTGCCAGTGAAAGCTCAGATGAAGATGACCACATGGAGCCTGAGCCTCTATCAGGTCTGGATCATCCCTCACTCCCCCCTCACAGAAGGTGCATGGCTCACACCTTAAATCTAGTGGCCAAAGATACAGGAAAAATAACTGAAAAACACTACAAAACTATGTCAAGGGCTGTTTTTGCGAAAGCATCTGCTCTGTGGAACCTCGTCAAGCGAAGTACAAAGGCCTCTGATGTTGTGGAGGAAAAGCTTGGCCTTGGCTTTGTTGTGCCAAATGACACAAGGTGGAACTCAGTATTCCTTGCAATGGAGCGACTGTCTCGCATAGCAACATTAATTACTAAGAAAGAAATTAATGTGGCTGAGGTGACCCCAGCAAATTATGCCAGTCCCCCACATGACAAGCTAATTTTGCACACTGTGAGTGATGAGTTTGGCCATCATCGTTTCTCTCCACAAGAAGTTGACTTCATTCACACGTTTGTTGATGTAATGAGGCCTTTAGCCCTTGCATTAAACATCCTCCAAGCAGAGAAGAGCGTCTTTCTTGGTTATCTCGCTCCAACCATTGTGCAACTGCAATGTCATATGAATGAGTTGTTTAATGAAAGCATGAAGCCTGCTGCAACACAGGGTCTCATTACATGCCACCCCTCATAAAGAGTATCTTGGAGTCACTGGACACAAGGCTGGCAGGTCTTCTGGAGAAGAGGGACCACATACTCTCCGCTATGCTGATACCAAGATTCAAGCTTGACTGGGTCCAAGATGAGGAGAAGTGTGTGCTGTACAGATTGATTTCACACCCTCGACTCTGATGATGCCACAGCTAGAGACTCAGGTCAAGCCCTGTCCACTGGTGAAAGTGGCAAGAATGATCCTGCAGCGTCATTCTTCAGATTTAACAAAAATCCTCAAGTTCATCAAAAATCTGAAGTGGACATCTATTTGGATGCCCCGACCACAGAGGATTTTGATGAATACATGCAGTTGTCAAAGCTCAGAAGGCTGTTCATAAAACACAACACTGCCCTTGCCTCAAGTGCTCCAGTAGAGAGATTGTTCAGCATCGGTGGTCTAATATTCAGGTAGGAATAAAATATTAATCTAATCAATATGTTACAATTTTACCATTACAATCATGCAATTAAAATTTCTTGTTATCTCATTCAGGCCCAGGAGAAACCGGCTAGGAGATGCCAACTTTGAGAAGCAGCTGATCTTGAACGCCAACAAAAAGATATATAAAAAGGTATATTCAATAATTTTGTTTTCATTGTTGTGATGAAAATGAAAGTAAAAAAAACTAAATATAGAAAAATTCACTAAAAAACTATATTGTGGAGAGGTGAGCTGCATAAAAATAACTAGGCATATTTTGTTTTTACAGGATGCAAAAGCAGCAGATCCAGCAGGGAGGACCGGTGACAGAGGATCTTCATTGAGATAAGGGATTTTCAGGCTGGGCGGAAAAACACTGTTCATGCACACTTTTGAGTTTTAGTTTTCATTAATTAGTATTATTATTTCAGTTATTTATGTGGACTATTAGCAGTGAATTCAGTTAAAGCATTTTCACTTTCTGGACAGAAAGTAGAAGCACAGTGTATGACTTTGGACTCTGACTGACTATTTTAAGTTGTTTTTTTGTTACTTATTCATTGGGCAAACATTGAGCCATTGAGGTTTTGAAATTAAGGTTATTATGGCTAATATAATATAATAATGCACTTTATTGCACTTTCAAGCTCAACCTTATTTCCTCCTGCCTAGTTCATACCTCCTTTTGTGTCAGTAGAATGTTCTGTTGGCTATGCTGCTGTCCTGTTTTTCTTTATTAATTAAAAAAGACCATTTTACTAGCAAGTTTTCCCTCATGTTTTTTTTTAAACTGTAGGGAAACACTGCAGCTGCTACTAGTGTGGATTAAACAGACAGTAACAATGGCGGAAATGCGGTTCCCTAAATGCTAATGTGAACCCAGGGTGTATAAGGTATAGTATAGTTTCATTGTTAAAACTGACTGACAAAAATATTGGCTCTCTATGGTTCTATATGGGATATGGCAATGATATAAAAAAAAATAAGCAAAAAATAAGCAACACAAAAAAAAAGAACTATGAACTAGTTCATTTTTGGAAGTATGAACGAACTATTGACTATAAACAATTATGAACTATGAACGAACTAGTTCATTTTGAAATCTGTGAACTGAACTTTGAACTAGTTCATGTAGAAAATGAAATTTTCCCAACACTGCTTATAGCAGTGGTTCTCAACTGGTGGGTCGGGACCCAAAAGTGGGTCACAGAAAAATTTTCAGTGGGTCGCAAGCCTTTTCTAGAGTGCATTTCTTTCATTATTCATCTCCTTTATAAGTATGGAAACATCTGTTTATGTAAACATAACTGTTGTTTTGATCATATCTTTAGCTCTATATGTTTATTGAATGTCTATTCAAAATCAATAAATATTTTACAAAATATATAAGAACATTTAATTCTCCATTTGGGTCACAGCTTGCCATTCTAGGACTGTGGTGGGTCCTGACAGCGTCCCAGTTAGGAATATAGGGTGCAGAGGTCAGGTTTTGGTCTGAAAGTCTAAAGTGCACAGTATAAGACCTAAATTACTGCAACCTTTGAGATTGGACAAACAAATCTGCAGTGCTGGAAGCTATAAAAAAGTTGAACATTTTCAGTTGTGCAGATATTTTGTCAAATCTCAAAGACTACAATCATTTAGTCTTTTCATTGCACTTATTTTTGATCGAGCACATTAGTTTAGCCCCTTCTCGAACCAACACCAGGCCATCAACAATTTGCCTGATGAAAGTTTTAGGACCTTAAGCAACTGATGTGCAAAGTTTGTCTCATAATTCATTTAGACAATTCAAACTCGTGATTCAAATACAAGCCTTAAGGCCTATTCATACTCCACAAGACGCGAGAACTTTGTTCTCGCACCCAGAGCTGCGAGAACAAAATGACGTCATTTTGTTCTCGCAGCTCCTGTTCGGCAGGTCTGGCTGACGCATCAGCTCAGCAGAACTTTGTTCGGCGAGAACTCTGGCTGTGATTGGCTGGATTTTTAGTGGGCGGGGTTATTTTAGCGGAAGCGGGAAGCGAGAATCCAATGTTTACGTCCTAACACCGGTGCGGAAAACGGAGACAACATGGATAGTTTTGCGGCACCGCTCGCGGCAGTAAAATACTTCGTTGAAGGATTACAAGGACACGCACATGTAAAGAAGTCCTGGGGAGAAACACGCGGACGTTTTGGGCGAGGACGAAGAGGAAACAGAAGAGCCTGGCGCTGCCTGCGTAAAAGAGGCGAGTGATAAAGAAAAAAAAAAAGTGGTTCAGGTTCGTGCACGGAGGGAGACCAGGCTTGTAGCCTACATCATAGACCCTTTCATCAAACACCGGGAAACATCACCAACATGTTCAGTGAAGGTTCTTGGATGGACAAAACCTGTACTGAGCTACACAGACGTGAAACTATTAGATATTATATGACTTGTTCTTCTCCTCTGCTCCGTTTCATTCAGACCGTGTTGGCTTGGCGGTTTTATTTATTGTGATTGCACAACATCACTTTTGAATGAAATAAATAAAATGAAATGAAATGAAACAACATGGTTTTACCGAGTGACACGGAGGTAAGCTTTTAACGTGAACGTTTTTTAACGTAATAAACCAGCGGGAGACGTGGCTAAACATGAAGTCAATCTTCAACATGTTTTCAATATCGTGACTGATACATTTTATAATAGTTTGAAGTCAAATGGCTCGTTTTATTTCGGTCATTCCTTGTTTGTTTTGGATGCGGAAAAAGGGGGCGTGGCAGTTCGGCAGAAACACGTCTTGTGGAGTATGAAATGTCAGAGCTCAGACGAACTTTGTTCTCGTTCTTTTTGCCTCAAGAACAAGAACAAAGTTCTCGCGTCTTGTGGAGTATGCAGAGGCCTTTAGAGTCAGAATGTCCTGATAGCTTTGGCCTGTGGTCTGTTCATTTGTTTTTTGTTGCAGGTTCATGGATGTCTCCAGAGATTGTTCTCAGTGGGACTCTCCTGGTTAAATAAACGTCTTGTCAAACAAAATATTGATTTATTGCTTTGTAACGGTATTATTGGGATATTTTAACACAGATCATTCCATTATATTTAAAGAAAAATTTGAGCTTTAAGTTCCATCCATCCATCCATTTTCTTCCGCTTTATCCGGGGCCGGGTCGCGGGGGCAGCAGTCTCAGCAGAGATGCCCAAACTTCCCGGTCCACGCACACCTCCTCCAGCTGTTCTGGGGGGACCCCGAGGCGACACCAGGCCAGCTCGGAGACATAGTCCCACCACCGTGTCCTGGGCCTTCCACGAGGCCTTGTCCCACTAGGACATGCCTGGAACACCTCCCGCGGGAGGCGACCAGGAGGCATCCGGAACAGATGCCCGAGCCACCTCAGCTGCTCCTTTCGACGTGAAGGAGCAGCAACTCTACTCCGAGCTCCTCCCGGGTAACTGAGCTCCTCACCCGATCTCGCAGGGTGCGCCCAGACACCCTGCGAAGGAAACTCATTTCGGCCGCTTGTATTCGCGATCTTGTCCTTTCGGTCATGACCCAAATCTCATGACCATAGGTGAGGGTGGGAACGTAGATCGATCAGTAAATCGAGAGCTTTGCCCCGACTCAGCTCCCTCTTCACCACGACAGACCGATACAGCGACCGCATCACTGCTGACGCCGCACCGATCCGTCTGTCCATCTCACGCTCCATCCGTCCCTCACTCGTGAACAAGACCCCGAGATACTTGAACTCCTCCACTTGAGGTAAGGACTCCCCACCGACCCGTAGAGGGGAAGCCACCTTTTTCTGGTGGAGAACCATGGCCTCAGATTTGGAGGTGCTGATCCTCATCCCGGCCGCTACACACTCGGCTGCAAACCTCCCCAGAGCAGCTGAAGGTCCTGGTTTGTTGAAGCCAACAGAACAACATCATCCGCAAACAGCAGAGATGAGACTCTGAGGCTCCCAAACCGGACACCCTCCGGCCCCTGGCTGCGCCTAGAAATTCTGTCCATAAAAGTAATGAACAGAACCGGTGACAAAGGGCAGCCCTGACCAACACGAACCGGGAACAGGTCTTACTTACTGCCGGCAATGCGAACCAAGCTCCTGCTGCGGTCATACAGGGAACGGACAGCCCTTAGCAGAGGGCCCCGGACCCCATACTCCCGGAGCACCCCCCACAGGGCACCACGAGGGACGCGATCGAACGCTTTCTCCAAATCCACAAAACACATGTGGACTGGTTGGGCGAACTCCCACGAACCCTCAAGCACCCGACGGAGGGTATAGAGCTGGTCCAGTGTGCCACGACCAGGACGAAAACCGCATTGTTCCTCCTGGATCCAAGGTTCAACCATCGGCCGGATCCTCCTCTCCAGCACTCTGGAGTAGACCTTACCGGGGAGGCTGAGGAGGGTGATCCCTCTGTAATTGGAACACACCCTCCGGTCCCCCTTCTTAAAGAGAGGGACCACCACCCCGGTCTGCCAATCCAGAGGCGCTGTCCCCGACCGCCACGCGATGTTGCAGAGACGTGTCAGCCAAGACAGTCCTACAACATCCAGAGACTTAAGGTACGAATCTCATCCACCCCCGGAGCCACCGAGGAGCTTTCTCACCACCTCGGTGACTTCAGCCCCGGTGATGGGCGAGCCCACCTCCGAGTCCCCAGCCTCTGCTTCCTCATTGGAAGACGTGATGGTGGGATTGAGGAGGTCCTCGAAGTACTCCTTCAAACCGCCCGACGACATCCCCAGTCGAGGTCAGCAGCCCCCCACCCGCACTGTAAACAATGTTGGTGGAGCACTGCTTCCGTCTCCTGAGGCGCCGGACGGTTTGCCTCAGGACGGTTTGCCTCGGTCGAGGCCGATAGTCTTCCTCCATGGCTTCTCCGAACTCCTCCCAGACCCGAGTTTTTGCCTCTGTGACCGCACGAGCTGCAGCACGCTTAGCCTGCCGGTACCTCTCAGCTGCCTCCGGAGTCCCACAAGCCAACAAGGCCAGGTAGGACTCCTTCTTCAGCTTGCGGACCAGGTCGCCAAGGCACCCGGCCTCGACTTCCACCCAGTCCTCTCTGCACCCGACCCCTATGGATCCCTCTGCGGTTGGTGAGTCCACTGGAGGGCGGGCCCACGTCGTCCCTTCGGGCTGTCCCCGGCCGGGCCCCGTGGGCAGAGGCCCGGCCACCAGACGCTCGCGTTCGGGCCCCAACCCCACGTCTGGCTCCAGGGTGGGGCCCCGGCTGCACCATGCCGGGCGACGTCACGGTCCTTGTGTAGTGTACGTCCATAAGAGTCTTCTGAGCTGCTCTTCGTCTGACCCGTCACCTCGGACCTGTTTGCCATGGGAGACCATAGAGAGCCATATTTGAACTGGCAACCTCCTACACCCAAGACCACACACTATCCCTGAGCCGTAACTCCATAATAATGTGGGCCTGATGTGGGCTACTCTTCTTTAAATTACCGGTTAGACATTCGTTCCCAGGACACCACTGGGGGAGAGTGGTCAGTTCAGGTCATGTGTCCCCCCATACAATTTTTTCAATTGTTTTCAACAATGTCCCCAGTGTTGCCTCAATTTCTTTGTCTTTAGTTGGCATATTCTGGAAGCGTTCTTTCCACGTTTTTCAAGAGGGTGGGAACATAGGCGTTGATTCATCTTATATCCATTTGGTGCCGAGTCCAAAAAAAACAAAAAAGAGACAAGGTGAGAATTGATCCAGCAATCTCACAGTTGGGAAACCAACACTCTAGCTATGACTCTACAGAGGGACAGTAAATGGCAGCTGAAATGCCCCGCGCTCATGTGTTTTAAACTTGGACAAGTGTGCAGCGGCCCATGTAAAAGGACAAAGCATTACAAAAGTGTCAAGGCTGAGACGACCACACTATCACTGAGCTATAAATCCATACAAACATGGGCCTGATGAGGGCGAGGATTCTCTAAATTCACGGGCCGAAAGTAGGTCCCAGCACCCCACTGGAGGTGGGCCTTTAATGCCTAAAAAGGCCAAAAATTCCCTATATTCCCCGACAAAATCTGAATATTGGATTGAACCAGGTTTGAATTTATGGTTTTATTTTGTTGACATATTTGTTACAAAGACCTTTTCAGTCTTGTTTGTTTGTTGATCTGTACATTTTTTATTTCGCCTTGTTTTTAGAAATTCAAAACTCAATAAATTACAGAATTATTAGAATTACAGTGGGAAGAAAAAGTAAGTACACCGTCTGGAATTTCTTACATTTCTGGCAAAATTGGTCATAAAATGTGGAATAAAAAATCACAGGAATAAGTAAACAGTGTCTGAACTAACACCACCCACACATTTACATTTGATCATATTATTGGCCATAACATGTAAACATTCACAGGAGAGCATGAAATAAGTAAGTACACCCCCTGAATCTGACTGAACTGCAGCAGTTTTGTAAAGAGGAATGATCCAAGATTCATCCTGATCGTCTGATCTGCAACTACAGAAAAGCAGTTACTGCTGCAAAAGAAATAAAGATGCAGAGACACGGAGAGCAGCAAAGTGATTCAACAGCCCATTAATAATGCTAATCAAGAACAGATCCTAATGTTCGCAAAGGGATGCTAACGAGTGCAAACAATTTACAGTGAAAAAACATCCACATGATTTTGGGTTGACTGTAGCAGTGCGTGATGAATGTGTTTATAGTCTTGTGGTCTTTTGTAGTCTGTATTGTCACTATACTATAGTGCATTGCCACCTGTATAAATGTCACTATTATAAATTTAGAAGGTTTTAGAAAATGGGAATTTAAAATCCAGAATCACAGTCTTTGTGTTGAAATATCTAAAAGACTGAACTCTGCCTAAGGCCCATAGTAAGTCAAGTATCTGCTAAGGTGAAGTAGCGCTCGGCCACAGCATCCAACTCAATCCCGTCTGTTCTGTGTTCCTCCACAGCTATTAAAGATCATCTCTGTCTGAAGACGTGCAGCTCGTGGCAGAACCTCAGACTGGCCCAGGGAGCTCCTTTCCTTCCTTGTTTTGGACGTGCTGTGTTTCACTCTACTTTATTTGACTTTTTTTGTCGCTTTATGTTTTCATATGATTAGAAATTGTGAAAATTGCCAATATTTTTCAGCAACAAAATCTAAGTAATGGACAGAGCCAGGTTTAAATGTTTAGTTTTATTTTGTGGCATATAATCTACAAAGATTTGCTTGGATTTAGTGTTTAAGCCGTTGCATAGAATTTTGCTTTATTTTTTCAAATTCAAAACTCAAATAAATCAGGCGGTAATTAGAAAATTATAAAAAAAAAACCTCGGGAAAAGAACATTAATGTGTTATGAGGAAATGGCCTTGAAATAATAACTTCCCAAATATGTCTGTGAGAAACATTGATTCCGTACCATCATTTAAACATTAGGGATTTCTTTGTTTCCAGGTGACAGCTGAGAGACAAAATAATAACATTGCTTTGCCTGCAGTGTCTCCCTTTAACACCCAACCTTTAACAGCCTATAGGCCAGACTAATGCCTCATTTGAAAGCTAAGACCTGCAAAACTCATCTAAAATTCCTCCTAGTTTTCTGGCACATTTCTGTCACGTTCTGGTTGCTTTTTTGTTGCAGTTCCTCCCACATTAGTGTCACATTTTAGTGTCACTATTTTTGTCACTTTTTAGTCACGTATTTGTCATATTTTCACTGCTTTTTTGTAGCGTTTTGGCCGCATTTCATTTTTTGTGTGTAACATAGCCTAACCGTGATCAAGCCACAAAAGTGTGACCAAAACATGTCAGAAAAGCAACAACAACATGATGAAAACACACGAAACTGTGACAGTCACAACGAGGAAGAAGCTTAGATTAGTTTTGTAGGTCTTAGCTTTCAAATGAGTTGCTCAACTGCAGAAAATGCTCTTGGTTAAGGTGGGGATTAAGCGGTTAAATAATCAGTTTGTCTTGTGGGTGAGAGTCCTGTGTCTCCCCCTGCTGGCCGTCTCTGGGGTTACAAAGAAATGAATCAAACGTCTCTGGCCAAACTCCTTTGTTCCCCACACAGATATGGGGAATGTAGAAAAAAGTCTGGACCAAAGCAAGCATGCAGGAGCAGATTTAGATTTGAGAACAGGAATGTAGTGAATCACGGCATAGTGTCAAAGATGAGAGTTGTTTTTTCTTATGGAGTTCTAACATGGATGGGAGAATGACATTAGGAAACAGTGGAACGAGCTCTTAGCATTTTCAACCAATAAAGAATGCTTAATGTTGAGTTTTATATGAAAGGAAGCGTCTTGCACCTTTTACGTAGCTTTAAAGTCCACATTGTACACTTAATATTCACTAAATGTGTGATTAGAAATAAGTTTGGATTTTTATAAAAGTAACTCATATCTGCATCTTACTGTTTATGTTATACTGGAATACAAACATGTGTGCCTATGATGTCTTGCCTTGTACTCACTGTACTGTTTTGTTTTGTTCTTTGCAAATAGCCTTGAAAATGTACTCTGTGCTGTGATGATACTGAGAAAAGAGCTGCCTGTGCATCAAAATATAGATCTGAAAAGTCATTATGATTTCGGGAGGTTTAAACGGGCTAGATTTTGGCACTCTTCAGATGGATTGGGACTTACAGGACGTTTGCACCTAAACCTGCTCAGTATCCTCATATTCCCTCTGCATCCCCGGTGTCCAGGCAGCTGCTTAAGGACCCCGGGGTGCAGCACAGTCTTATAAAAATGTGCTATAGTTTCCTTTCCTTTGTTTTCACTTTGACCATTGCAACATGGCTGCAGCATCTCCAGTGTCTTGGCGGCTGCTTACTGTAAAAAAGATTGTTGCAATGTCTTATGTGGCTGCGCTGTTCCTGCTCTTTATCTGACAATAAAAATAAATAAAAGGGATAGTCATCCCACCAAAGACACTATTGTCTCTACTCTGATTGACTCTGGGTTTGGAACATGAGGCTGAAAAATGACAGGAGAGTTTCCAGGTAGTCTCAGGGAACGTTCGATTTCAGTATTGTTTATCGGCTCGATACCACAGGCTTGTACCCATTAATGTACCCACTTGACATGCGGCTCCTGTGGGGCGCACCTGTCAGCTGAGGAGAGAGTGTAAATACAATATTCCACATAGAGCTGACTTTATTACAGACGACTCCCCTTAAATCAGAGTCTGTGCTGGATTTAACCAGTGTTATGTGGTGCATATATATGCATATAATAGATCCATGGGTGCAGCGCTGGGTCTGCACAAGATGGCAGGCTAATGTGAGCCAACCAGCTTGTCACTTTATGCTCAGGGACTTACTGCATCTGTAAAACTAACCCAGCGAAAAAGCAAAATAAAGAGATACAGCATGCCCACATTGAGTGAAATTTAGCTGCAGCGTAAACAATGAAAATGCAGTACTGCTTGTTAAGTTGCTATAAACACACGGGAAAGTCCACACAGAGTTTTCTAATGCCAAAAGAGGCGCATCTTTGATGTGATAGAAGTAATAATAAGTAGCCTTATTAGCATATGTTCAATCCAATCCGCTGTGCAAAAGTCTGTCTCTAAACCCTCTATACTTGAACAAATGTGTTTGTACTTGTATTGGTATTCGGTATCAGCAAGTATTCAAATCAAAGGGCCGTGGTCTCTGGTGATCTCTCAGCACCTGCGGAGAAGGCATCACAGCTTGTATGTATGACCAGACCGGGAAAGCACACAGACACACTGATCACCACGAGGAGGATGACGGAGCATCTGCGTAATGGGCTGAAATGGCCTGTTAACTGTGGCTAATGAAGTGTTTGCAATGAGAAGTGATGGGGCAGCGTGGTGGACGGTACACACGCGTCCGCCTTCACACGGACCCTGCTTGTTACAAACATACGTCCGAATAAACATGATCTGACCCAAACAAAACATTTTCCTGGGAACATTTTGCCGGCTTATTCACAGTTACTTCTTGTTGCCTCTAAAGGTCATATACAGTACTCTAAAGCTCCCTCCGTCAAGAAGTACAGGACTGGAGTACAGGACTTTTTGTGTGCGAGGACGACAGATCTGACAACTCATTCATTTCCACCTCTGTGAAACTTACCTGTGTAAGTAACAATAGCAACATCTTCATCCTCCACAATAGAGATGGTTTAAGGCTGTAATTCTTCCGCTAATGCTCTCTGGCACATCTTTATATCCCTCCGTTGGCTGCGTTCTTGAGTTATGGTTCTCTGTATTCTCTCATAATGAGCGGGGGATACAGACCTATCGTTAGTCCTGGCTCAACAGCAGCACATTTGTCAATAAAGCCTCAGTGAAACCAGAGAACCTTAGACGTCTATTCAGAGAAACTCACTCTCTCCAGTGCACACTTAGCGTGTTAGCTTGTTAGCCTGTTGTTTTCAGTGAAAGGATGTTCTGTGGTTTTGGGACTTCTGTTCTCATTGACTCAGTTCATGAACTACAGTGTGATACTTTGTTTGGGTTTGTGACTTTTATTTGAGGCTTGGAACCACGGTCACGAGAGGAACCTCCTTAACAGCGAGCACATTTATAGATTGTTTGGTTGCTTCCCAACATTTTGAATAATTTGTGCGATATCACAGTGTAAACGAAACAGAACTCAAGTGTTTGATGTTTCTACTATATTATTTATATAAGTAATAGCCCATACTCAATACAATATCTAATTTAAATGAATCTTTTTTCTTTGTTTGCAGAAGGAGGGTAGGAGAAGGTTAAAGGCTCGGATCCCCCGAAATGTCCAGGGCTGATTGTGTAGATCAGGTGTTTGGTTAGTCCTGAGCCGCTGCGACTGAACGCACCGCCGTTGACAGCCAACCTGAGCAGCATGCTTTACGAGGTCGGAGAAACTGCCTTCAGTTATCCTCTGATCCTCTGACACGGTGCAGCGCCTCCTGAGTTTTTCCATGTTTCAGAGCCCGAGGCGTAGGGGCCTTTGGAGTGCAAATTAACAGTGCAGGAAACCATGCTCTAAAACAGGGAAAAACTCAGGAGATGCCAGAGGATCAGAGGATTACTGAAGTCAGTATCTGGTTTCCTCATGCGGCCACTGTTCTATCAGGGTCAATGGTTCGCAGAAAAAATGGCCTTCGTCCTTCTCTGCCTCAGAGTCCTCCGCACTCTTCAAAACATAATCTGAAACAAAATCTACAACGCCTTTCATCCGTCGCACACATCACATGGCATCGGTCACAAATCATTTCATAATTACAGCTCGTCATACTCATTTTAACACGATCGCCTCCGGTGGACGACCTAACCCGACCTAATCCCCTCATCGCTGTAACCGTACTGGGAAACAGCCAGGTACTGCATTACAGCCGGACTTCTCGAGGTTTCACCAGCACTCTAAAGGTAAAGGCGCTGGCAACATAATTATCGCTTTCACAGGCGGCCCCTTCTACCCTTTTCGTGCCATGATGAAACTAGCTCTAAAACGTTTTGAGCAGGGCCCGCCCTGTCAAGCTTCGTTCCTAACCCCAGAAGGTCTTCCAATGACTGCATCCTGGTTTCATATACCTTTGATCATCGCTCCTCCTCTGTCATCTATCCTCGCACTGTCATTCAGCCCACTCATTCAGAAGAGGGGCCGTTACTACCACAGCTGCCCGAGGCCTTCCCTCAGCCACGCTCCAACAGCTGGCCCTACACGTCTTAAACCCAACCTGATCTGAGTAACATTCTTTCAGCTCAATGGCCCTTTCTCTCATTAATACGCTCTCCGCTGCCACGTTGGGGGCCCCTCTGTCTCTGGCCCTGTCTTTCCTCTACTTCCTCTTCATTCCAGGCTCCTCAGATTCTCCTCCCGCTGCCACTGTTCACTCAATTTCAAGCTCAGGCTGGGCCGTTACCTTGCACCTTCGCCCCGTGGTAAGTGCAGTATCGTTTCATCAGCTGTTTCAGAAATCATTCCCCATCTCGCTATCACATCTCCCCTCCCGGCCCCCGGCTACCTTTAGGGGGACGACTCTGTCTGTCGTTCATCATCGACCTGTATTTCATGTCTTCAGTGCGATCTTCTGCCGGGGTCTGAGCCTCATTGGTCTCTGTGAGTCTTTTCAGGTTGTTTTTAATTTCTGTGTAATTACCTGGGCCAATTCACACAAAACAAAAACTGTCACAAAGCACATATAGATGGAGCAATGTCTACAGTGCCTCTCGAAAGTATTCATACACCTTGAACTTTTGCACATTTTGTCATGTTTACAACCCTAAACATAAAGATTTTATTTTAATTTTTTTACTGAACGTTCACACACAAGCAACAGACAACTGTGAAGTGAAAGCGAAATGATACATGATTCTGTTATTTTTCAAAAAATAGAAAAGTGAAAAGTGGGGCGTGCATAAGTATTCCTACAGCATGCATGAATACTTTGTGGAACCCCCTTTTGCTGTAATAACAACACAAATCTTTTGGGTTTGACTCTACAAGGTTTGCACATGTAGAGACTGACATTTTAGCTCATTCATCTTTAAAAAACAACTCCAGCTCTGTCACATTAGAAGGAGAGCGTTTGTGAACAGCAGTTTTCAGACCTTTCCACAGATTTTCATTAGGATTAAGGTCAGGACTTTGACTGGGCCATTCTAACACATTAATATGTTTGTCTTTAAACCATTCCATTGTAGATTTATCTTTGTGTTTAGGGTCATTGTCCTGCTGGAAGGTGAATCTCCGCCTCAGCCTCAGTTCTCTTGTGACTCTAGCAGGTTTTCCTCCAAAATATCCCTGTATTTGGCTCCATCCATCTTCCCAACTATTCTCACAATCTCCTCAGTCCCCGCTGAGGAAAAGCAGCCCCACAGCATGATGTTCCCCCCCGTATATTTGACACTGGGGATGGTGCACTCAGGACGATGAGCAGTGTTAGGTTTGCTCCATACATAACGTTTTGCATTTGGGCCAAAAAGTTACATTTTTCTCTCATCTGACCAAACCACATGGAGCTGTGTCCTCCATATGACTTCTAGCAAACTTCAAACAGGATTTCTTATGGCCTCCTTTCAATAATGGCTTTCTTCTTCCACTCGTCCATGAAGGCCAGATTTGTGTAGATACGACTTATAGTTGTCCCATGTACAGATTCCCCCAGCTCAGCAGCAGGAGTTCACAGCTCCTCCAGAGTTATCATGGGGCACTTGGTTGCCTTTCTGACCAGTGTTCTCCTTGTTCGCTCTGATATTTTAGATGGGTGACCGTGTCTTGGTAAGTCTGCAGTGGTGCTTTACTCTTTCTATTTCTGAATGATGGATTGAACAGTTGCTCCGGGAGATGTTCAAATCTTGGGAAATCTTTGTATAACTTAATGCTGCTTTAAACGTCTCCACAGCTTTATCCCTGACCTCTCTGGTGCTCCTTGACCTTCATTATGCTGTTCAGTGACCAATACACTCCGACCACAGCTCTGAGGGCCTAAAAGAACAGCTGAAATTATACTGAGAGTAGATTACACACATGTGGCCTCTATTTAACCGTTAGGCCAAGGTGTGAACATTCTGGAGTCATTAGGAATGTTCTAAAGGCAATTTAATGCACTCAGAAAATGCTGTATGAATACTTATGCACGCCCCACTTTTCACTTTTCTATTTTTTGAAGATAACAGAATCATGTATCATTTTGCTTTCACTTCACAGTTGTCTGTTACTTGTGTGTGAACGTTCAGTAAAAAAATAAAAATAAAATCTTCATGTTTAGGGTTGTAAACATGACAAAATGTGCAAAAGTTCAAGGTGTATGAATACTAACGAGAGGCACTGTACGTCACATCAGTGGTGCCAAAAGGAACGTTTGTCCAATGAAATAAATGAGGAAAAATTCTTTGAGAACATCAAATTTACATATGAATAAACTTAGTTTATTATATAGTTTAAAAATCCAGAGAATCATGTATTAGTCCTAGCGCTGAGCACGTTTAATAAGTCTGAATATTTACTGATTAAAGACGTCACAAAGGGCATTATACACGGCCACAATGTGGAGCTGTTTCCCCAATAAGGAGCCTTGACAGATTTCAGCGATAAACTCGCTCATATCATTTTCCACAAAAAATAAAAATCTTCCAATCGTCTTCTGACAATGAGTTGATTTGTCCATTATCAAGTACAGCCCTTTTCCTGAGGTCCTGATCACTGGTTTAGAATATTGTATCCTCAGAGAGAAATGACCCCTGTTCCCACAAGTATTTCTTCATAAAGGCGTCCAAAAGTGGTGCCAACATTCAAAAACATGTGCATGATGCCGGTTAGTAGAATAAGATTCACACCCCACATCCCCATCCCCACCCCCCAAACGAGGGGCATGTTCATTTTGGATTTAATTTATTCATATAAGCTACTAAGGCTTATTGAGGGAAAACCAATGATATGGAGGGAAAAGGGCACTGCCGGGGCATGGAGAATCAGGGCCCCCGTCATGCCTGGAGCATGAGGACTCTGGCCAGTTGTTGAACATCCAGAGGAGGTGACTGTGTGGTGATTCTCTGTGTACAACTGTGAACACCTCCCTGTTCCCAAACTGAGGAATAATGTGATGTAAAACGGCATTGCTGCAGTGTCAGTAACAGGCTGGAATATGGATGACACTGGGCCCGCCGCCCCAGCCGCTCGGGCCACTCCAGCCACTCCAGCCGCTCCAGCCGCCCCAGCCGCCCCAGCCGCCCCAGCCGCCCCAGCCGCCCCAGCCGCCCCAGCCGCCCCAGCCGCAGCTCTGTTTGGTTAATGGCACGTGACAAATGGATCATGTTTTTTTTTAACTTCCTGTTCCCGTTTAAATACGTGCTGAGGGTCAAGTCGAGGAGGCAGCGGCGGCTCGCGGTGTCTGCTGGTTAACATGCAGAGGCATTAGTGTTGGCCATTGGCTTCCAGTTTCCAGTATTGATCAGGTAAGATGGATGGCCTTGACTTTAAGTGTCTTTCAATGTTTTTTGTTTTTTTTCAGTGGTAGGGTCTTGGAACAGGGCTCATATTCTGCTAAACTGACTTTTGTACCATGGATGTTAAGAGTGATTAGTCATGAACAGTCCTGGAGTCCTGCTTGGTTTCAGTCGTGAATAGGGCTGAGCACCGTAAAGCGATACCACTGTGGTCTCGGAAAAAAAAGGTTTATGTACTATATTCTCTCTTCAGATCCCAGTTTTCATGCTGTTGGTCCAGGAAGTGCATTAAAGGAGGTGACTTGGTTGTTTTAGCTAAAAAAAAAAAAAAAGGCCTTTTTTTTTTGCCATTTTCCTGCATTTTTCCCCAAATGATCCATTTTCCCCACATTTCTTGACATTGGAGATGAGCCTGATATGTAAAAGTACAGACCTTCCTCACTTTATTGTTGTGTTTTTATGCTTCTATAATAAATATTTATGTACTGGTATCGAACAAAAAATGAACTGTACTCGCCCTGTTCATGCATGTGAGTAATCTCGCGTTATCGGTCTGTCCCATTAAGAATGAAGGGGGAAGTTCTGCTGGAGGCCAAGATATGTACAACATTCAAAAAGCTATGTACAACTTTCAAAAATCATGTAAAAAAACTTCGAAATTCTTTAAAATTTAACTTGTCCAACTTTAGATACATACGGGGGTCTCTTACCACAGAGGCGTCCCATTTGTACCTGAACTCGATGATCCTGTCACATTTTATGTATTGTATATCGAGTTGGTCACAGGGCTGTAAAACGGTTCTGGGGCCTCTTGAGTCATTGTATAAATATGCACTCAAGATCCATGATAAGAAACCCAGGTGTTATCACCATTGTCAAATACTAAATAAGTATGGAATTCTGAATTTTACAAACCTAATATTCTACTCTAATGTTTGCTTGCTTTTTAAAATTATCCATGGAGTCACTGCACCCCCTCTGAGAAAATGTATAACTTTATGCACTGATAAAATGACTCGAGCTACTCAATCCACTTCTAGGAGAATGCAGCGTCCCAAAATGTAAAACTGCCTTCGCTAAATCTGCTTCTCTGTGATCGGGTCAGTGGAACTCACTGCCAACAGAGATTATTGCAAGTACGACAATCAAAAGTTTTGCGCACTTGACTAAGAAATGGCTACTAGAAAAACAAACTTGCACTCATAATCTGTAACGCCATGTGGGAGCGACCGTTTCACCTAGAAAAAGGACCGGTTGAAAATGCTCTAATGTTTCAATCTTGTTTAAATTAAATGTATGTTTTTAATGATGTCAAAATGTATAAATCCATGGTCAAGTATTCATCTACATTTGAAATCAGTTTTTGTGCTGTAACATCAACCTGCCCAGGGACTACAGGTGGAATTTAGCATCTTTGCTATAACCTGGCACAATGCATCTTTCCTTTTGGTCAATGTTAAATTGTGCACTGTCCCTGTTTAAATAAAAACCATACCATACCATACCATACATCATCCATCCTGTTTCTTATCTGGGGCCGGGTCACGGGGACAGCGATCTAAACACTTTTCCCTCATCCTAAACACCTCGGGTCGCCCCAAATGTTGACTCAAGTTACTGTACATTTAGATAGTTCAAGTAAAAGGAAAGAAAAAGACTTGAGTAACTGAGGAACTGCGTAAAAGTGAATGCTCAAATTCCCTCCACTACATTCACTTTTCTCCACTGCTGTGGCCGTGCACACACACTTTACCCCAATGCCATGTGTGACTGTGATGACTGCAGAAGGAGCTTACGCCAGGAGTATGGGGACTGGATGAATAATGTAGATTGTGGGGATCTTGAAAGATGCTGTATGAGGCAACATTAAAGAGGCCAGAGATTAGTACTGAGGTCTGCATGTTATGGAAAATCAACAAAACACATCTTCAAACCTTCCAAAACACATCTGGGGTTAAATGTTTGCGTGATCTCTGAATCTCCTGCAGCTCCTAACTGAAGTCAGGCCCCTTTAGATCAATAAAGTGCATACCGTGTTGACCAGAACACGTCAGCCGAAGCGCCATCAGCTTCATCCTCCGCTTTGCAAACATATATCTGTTTCAGAGCGTGGTGTCCTGCACTGGTCAGCTCCTCCCTCTTCCTCCTGCGCAGCACCTTCCGCTCCACAACAGTCTTTCACCATCTCCTCATTTGTCCCTTTTTTGTTCACTGTTGCTCCTCTTGTGACGCCTCCACTGCACCGCCTCATATAATATTTGACCTCCCAAGTGCCACAAGGTGAGGATGAGCCTGATCCTTCACAGACGCTAGGTCTGGTGGTCGGCCTTATCTCGGTGACTTCTGAAAGGCGTGATTGACGGATCAGAGAAACACATAGTCCGTCCAACAGAACGGCTTAGCAACAGCAGAAATATCTCACAGGAAATGACCGTCTGCTGCTAAATCAGCAACAGAACTACTGAACTACAGGGGAGAGAAGTGTAACGGGTTAATGATGCCTGTTTGAGAGTCTTCAGTCTGTTCTGCATCACAAATGAAACCATAAAGGAGAATGATTGGCTGCCAGCAGACCCCAGACTCTCTGCTTTTGAGGCCACATGACCACAGTAAACAGGTGTAACATTGACTGAAATTTGACTAAATGTCGTCTAAACCGGTTAGAACCAATGTCTGAATCAGAAAAGCCCACCAAACGCAGAGTCATTATTAAAGGATCAATGGGGCAGCACAGGCAGTGGAACAGCACCGGAATTAGTGCTGGTTGATGAAGTTTGACCGTGTGGCTCCAGGAAGTCTGGCTCCTATTGATGCACATTCGAAAGCGCAGTGATTCAGGAAATAGATGGGGGGACATACAGTTCCCCAATTCACATTCAACAGCCTTCTTTAAACATTTACAGCTAAGATATTTCTGTCATAACTGCGTCTGTTCCCAGATCTTAATGTCTCACCTGTAAATGAAGCTTGTTTATTACACAGGGATATTATTCATGCTCATTGACATTATATGTCCAATAGCTGGTCATTTTCGTTTGCTGAAGGCCTGAATTTTGATCAGTTGACATTACAGAGGTCAGAATCTCTAGTGTGCTTCAAAAGGGACACTTATTCATTCTCTCCAACTCACTATGCGGTGTGCAGGTAAACTTTGTAGCCACAGCTGCCCTGGGGTAGACTGACAGACACCTGCTGCACACACCTGTGCCAAAGGACCCCCGCCAACCAACCACTCCAGGCTAAAATCGTTTGGGTAGAGGATGAACTTTTGCTGTTTGGTGAGGTCGCGTTCCCGTGACATCACCACATTCTAAAGAGCTGATCGTTTCAAATCTGTCAGCGTGTGTGAACTAAGTGGAGCAGAGTGGGGCATTGAGGGTCTGATAAATGACATCTAATTAAAATTAAAGCCAGACAACGCCGCCTAACTTTAACTTAGGACCAAAAGCTCACAGGGTCGTTGATTGAGGCAGAAATGATATTTAAGTTAACAGTATTTATTTTGTTGATCATGATTTAGCTTAGTTTGTTTGATTCACCATTGTTTCATGATTTTCACAATTAAAACTTAAAACATAACATTATGTCCATCATAGTCCATCGTTTGAAGTCCATTTAACCACAATGTTGCTTTGGAAAAATAATAAACCGTTCCAGACAAGGCAATACAGGGCAAGACAAGACAGCAGGATGCAGACTGACCAAGAGATCCGTTTTCAAAGTACGCCGCCGTGCTCCACCAGCGGCCCTCAACACCGGCCATCACACCACTGACAGGGACGCACGCCATGGACGCACGCCATACGCTGCTCGGCGGGAGCTCACAACAGTACGGGCATCGCAGAGGATGGGGCGCCACGGCACAAACGCCACAACACCATAGGCAGAAGTCAGAGGACGTGCAAGGGGAAGTTACGGAGATGTTATGTGCTTGTACGCTGGCGCCGCCTTGTGGTGCAAAGTGCTCCCTGTTACATAAGGTTCCATTATGTTCTCATAAATGCGTCCAAAAGTGATGACAACATTCAAAAACATTTGCATGATGTTGCTCAGATAAAGGGACGTTCAGCCATGCGAATAATGTGGCAGGTTTGTGAATAATGATCCATGTCTGTCTCCCACAGAGCTGTATTGGCCCCTGCCCTGTCTCTGAGATTATGACATCACATTCTGGAACGTGAACTGAACCTTTTGCACCACATTTTAGCCAATCACAGCCACAACAAACTGGCTGCCTGAAATATTTGTTTTGTTGTGTTTGCAAGTCTGTAGCAGCCCCTCCAGTTCTCCTGTCCAATCAAAGAGCTAGCTCAGTGGCAAATGTTATATTCTACCTCTGGGTACAACCACTAAAACATGCACAATAGGCCAGAATAAGTGGGAGTGTGTTTGAAAGTGTGAGTGGGGGACGACGGGTGGCTACAATGCAGCGTGGCTTGTTTACATGCATGTGTCCCATGTCTGTTCATCAACACACACTGTCCCGACCAAATAAACAAGCACAAGATGGATTCTCTTGTGTCTGCGAGAATTCAGCTTTCAGGCAAGATTACCGACCCAGCCCGACCTGCGTCAGCTTCACAGATTTGAGTCTAGCGGCAAAATACATAAATACAAAGCAGCCTCAGAAATCACAAACTGTGGTTTTAATGTTAATGTTTCTCTGACTGTAAGAATATCAAACCAGAATGATTTACATTCACTTCCACTGGATTCTTTAGAACCCACAATGTAAATGTTCTCTCACTTATTAAAGGGGGGTATTATGCTAAATAGACTTTTTCAAGCTTTCCATCATGTTATTATGTCACTCCCTCATTAAAAACATGGCTGAAGTGTTGCCTTGGCACATTCACATATTTTTGAGTAATCTGTAAAAACTCTGATGGCGGCCATTTTAGGGATAGGTTTGCCTGAGTCCTCCTAGGAATGCCCCCACCTCCTGGAGACGCCTCCGAGCTTTCGTCACCAGCCGAGTAACCAACCACTGCCCCTCAGCAGAACCCCCTCCCCACTGATGCCACAGACTGTGTGTCGGAAAGGCTCAGAGGTTCTTAAAGAGACAGAGGCCTATTTCAAGACATTCACTACAGCCATTTTATACAAGGCAGTTATTCTAATTTACTGCATTTACAGACCAACAGAAGGTTTGTCATCATTGTAGTGTGATATAGACTGGTGCTATGGGACTGAAAAAAGCAGAACACCCCCTCTTTAAGGGATTTGTTTGAGATACACAGTTCATGTTGAGCGAAGAGCTTACTTAATGGCGGCACGGTAGCACAGTGGTTAGTACTTGTGCTTCACAGCTAGAAGGTCCGGGTTCGATTCCCACCAAGGACGGGGCCTTTCTGTGTGGAGTTTGCATGTTCTCCCCGTGTCTGCATAGGTTTCCTCCGGGTACTCCGGTTTCCCCTACCACTAAAAACATGTACAATAGGCCAGGATGTTTGAGAGTGTGTTTGAGAGTGCGCATGGGGGACGACGGATGAAAATTAGCCTAAGGCTACAATCCGGTGTGGTTTGTTCATTAACTTGCACTGTCCCTACCAAATAAACCCTAAATAAATAAAATAAATCACATGTTCCTACCTATATTCACATAAACAGTAATTGGAGTCAAATAAGAGCAAAAAGTAATGATATGTGGAGAGAGAAGGTCACTTTTTCACTTTTTGGTTTTAAGGTTTTTTGCTTATTCAAAGAAACCCCCCATGGTAAATGCTGTTCTTTGGAGCATCACGCTCATCATGACTCAGATCACCAGCGGAGGCAGCGGATCATGCAGCAGTGTGTCACTTGGAGCTCTGTTGTGTTGTTTGGCAGTGGCCCGGCTGCAGCTGTGGCTGGTGCCGCGGTGATGAAGAGAGGAAGACGACATGAATAAAACATGTGTGCAGTGGCCATCAGATAACGCGCCTGTAACGCTTTCAATAATTCACACACCGAGGCACCGCAAACAGGCCTGGCCTCGGCCACACTCCTGACCACTCTTTTTTATTTAAATGTAATATAGAAAAAACACAGAACCCCCAAACATCCTTCTGCAGCAGATTCCACAGTCATTCATTCATTTACACACGGGGAGGCCTCAATCACAAGTGCCCATCCATGAAAAATCAACCCTCTGTCTATTTAGATTTGATACTTTTATAGTTATATTTGTCCTCAATGTTTGTGCTGTTTACAGAAAGTATGGAGCCGTGCAAAAATGTGTCATTCTAAGAATATGACGTCTGAACAGCGTTACGGACACGACACGTTGACGAAATAATCGTGCTCATGGTTTGTCTGTTTTTGATAATGCACCACACAATCCTCATTTTTTGTTGTTAAACGCTGCCATTGTGCAATGATAGGAAAAAAACATAACTCAGCAGTATGTGTCGTGTGCCAGTGCTATGGCCTACAACACTTTCACTCAACTTTCAATGACTGGCCATTGGAAAAACACACTGTTATCAACTTGGTTTGAATTTTTGAACACATGGCCTGTTTTGTTTTCACTACTGCTCCCATAATAGACTGAACTACCTTCAAAACACCAGCACCAGACCCTGAGTCTCTCTGCTCCGCCCCTGCAGCTGCAGTAGCCTGGCTAACACCAGAATTTTCGGATGGATTTGGGACCAGTCACAGAACGAGGAGGGACGGCAAGACAATGACGAGCTATTCGATATGCGGAAGCTTGTAGTTTGTCTACCGATAAATAAAAAAAGTTTATGTACAGATCCAACATGATGCTTCAGACTGTGTTTAACAGTTCAGCTCGAAGGTTTATAGCGGGTATGTCAGCTGATACGCTGATACGACAGTGCACTTCAGCTCAGACGGGCCTTCCCTCTGTGCTTCCCCTCTTTCCTTCCTCACGAGCCGCTGTGAGCACCAGCTCTCCAGAACACCACATCACATTAAAGTGTGTCAGGATCTGAAAACTAAGACTCAAACTAAGATTACTAAAACAGATTTACTGTTTGTCTGAGCAATCCGCGCGTGAAGTTTCTTAGCGATTCCTCTGTGCGTTGTAACATCATTTTTATGTCCGCTGTGGTCATTGAATGAAAACCACAACTTTATTAAATGGTTTGAATATATTTCCATAATTGTTCCATGTTTCAACATAATCAGACTCACTATGATCTAAACTACTTTTGGACATAAGTTCGATATTGCACATTGATGAACACTCAGTACAATTACTTTGTGTAAACGTGCCAGATCTTTGCCATTTTACCATAAGGTGCTCGTCATATCATGAGAATATCATGAAAAGTGCATTTACTTCTGTAATTCAACTTACAATGTGACACTAATATATGATTTAGACCCATGACATGCAAGGTGACATATGTCAAGCCTTTATTTGTTATAATGATTGATGATTATGGCTTACAGTCCATTTTCAAATATTCTAATTTTATGAGATTTTTTATTTTATGTTTTTACAAGCAGAGCCATAATAATCAACATGAAAACAAATAAAGGCCACATATCTCATATATTGGTTTTACAGTTTAAGTTGAATCACAGAAATGAACACACTTTTTCATGATATTCTCTCTCTAGTAACTAAGTTAGATTACAAGCTACTTAGTTACATTCTGCTCTGCCAACAACATCTCCACCGTCTCAACACACACATGACAAACCCTTTTACCAACACTCAGTTTATGTGAAGTACATTTTAACAGTAACATCAACATCAGACTCAGAAAAGTCTCTCCTCTACCAGTGTGAGCGTCTCAGGCTGGAAACGTGACTTGCCACATTATGTTACATCACTCATCGAGAGGAAAATGACAAAATTGTAACTCACAGTGATTTGGAAAAGTAACTTTAATCTGATTATGGAAATAGTAACGCGTTACATTACTGAAAAAGTTCACAGTAACTGGTTTCTGGCATCACTGGTAATAATCCATCATTATGAATAAATAATGATAATGTTTTAAGCCTTATTTAAGCAGGATAGGTTCACTTTAAAAGTGGAGAAACACCTGATGACATCAGCGATTGGAAGTGTGGTGGGAGTGTTTTGAGCATGTCATAGGAGAACTCAGTGTTCAGTTATGACCCTATATATTGTTTATGGGTTCTTAATCGGCAGCAATCCGCTGCATGACGGTAAGGACCTGTTTGTATTGTCAGAGTGAGCTGTGGGATCGACTGCTGATCCATAAACAGTAAATCTGTGCGTATGCATGGGGTGGGGGCAGAGCGTGGAGAGTGCACCAGTGGTGTTCTCCATCACCTCATCATCGGCTCATCATCTCTCTGAGACACACTCACACCTTTTTCATTCAAATGACACTTTGCTTTCTTTCCTCCTTTTCAGATTATGGGACAGTTTGTTCTCTTGCGTTGTTGAATTCAGTCAAATCGTATCATTTTAAGATACAGTGGGCAGGAACATGTGTGAATATCATTTATAATCTTTCTTATGAACCACCATGTTTATATGGACGACATTGCTATATGTGAGCTGTGTATATGTTGTACACATTTCAATAGCTCTAAGGAAGGCTTTATGGCGAAACACATCAGTGGTGTGCTGGGTAATATAGTGGAGATGTTTCCCGGTGGGCCGTGGCAGTTTTGGGCCAGCCGAAGAAATATGAATTAATAACTGACTCTTGCAGTTGTGCTATTATAGGCCTAAAGGCTTTTATTGGGCTGTAGCAGGAGCCTGGGCTGCTCTTTGAGACATGAGCGGATACACACATGTTGTTCGTCATGTAAGATCTATCAAAAGATAATCAAGTTATTGAAACCAGAAGAAAATTATGTGTAAAAAGTAGATACATATGACCTGTTTAAGTGTACAGTAAGAGAGCTGGTCTAAATGAGAAAAGTCGATGATAATGTGGTGAACCCAAATATGTGCAATCACATTTGACATTATTGTTTAGATTGGAGGGATGCCACATTATTTAAAAGACAGATAGAGAAATAATTACCACAAGAAGGCTCTGCCCAAAAGAGAAACAATAACTTTGACATCTGTTCATGAGTGTGCATTTTATCTGTATTTACCCAGGAAAGTGCCACAGAGAGTGAGAAAGCATTTCCCTCCTGCCAACCAATCTCAACGCTGGCATGCCCTAAAGCCGACTTATGAGCCAGAATTATGCAGGAACAAATCAATCTCTTTTTCAGATTTCCATCTCTCGACATGAGTAAAAATGGGACCTGCCCTAAAGGGACGGGTAGCATTTAGCCCCGGTGAGCGCCCCGTGGTGCTGAGGGGCGTTGTTGGTGTGAGTGTGGTAAACAGCTGTCCGCTCATGACCTGATTCTCCCACACTGCAGCGGTTCAGCTCAGGTAATGCTCCGCACAGCCACCGCTCAGAGCTGCACTCACCACACCAGACAGGCCATTGTTTACACTCACTTTTCAGCCTGTGCAGAGGCCAGATCTGACTGTTTTCAGATTCCAACATAGACCAGCACTCGATCGACAGTCAGGGGGGACTGTGAAGTACAGTTTCGGAGGCACACGTTTTCTCAAAATTCCATTAAGGCTTGTTCTAGTTGAAACACTCTACCTGTGACTGTAGAGAAAGCAGCACCGACGTCTCATTTCAGAGACAACTGAAAGAATGGCTTCTTTGCCAACAAAGGTGTAACCATTAAGAGGCATTAGACCGGAACATATGTTTATTTATTTGCAGGTACAGGTGTGTGAGCGTGAGCGAGGGGACTGGTGTATGGAAGAAATGCACTTTGTGTATTGTGTAGTTGTTGTCCTTGCCTGTTTTGTCTGTAAAATACTGCTGTGTGTTTTCATCCATCCATCCATCCATCCATCATTTTGGTCAGAAGACGACCCGTTTTAACCATCATAGGAAAACGGAAGAAAAAGTGAGTACACCTTTGGAATTTCTCACATTTCTGCTTAAATTGGTCCCTAAATGTGGTCTGATCTTTATCAAAATCACAGGAATGATTAAACAGCGTCTGCTTAAACCAACACCACCCAAACATTTACATTTGATTGTTATTTTTATTGGCCACAACATGTAAACATTCACAGGAGAGTGTGGAATAAGTAAGTACACCCCCTGAATCTCACTGAACTGCAGCAGTTTTGTAAAGGAATGATCCAAGATTCATCCTGATCGTTGTGAGCGTCTGAAAAGAAAAGCAGTTACTGCTGCAAAAGAAGGATCAGCAGATATTTAATACAGGGGTTCACTTACTTATTCACATGCTGTTGTGAATGTCTCTGGTCTTTCTGCAGAATATCTGTTTGTGAATACGTTGATGATATCACGTTGTCCAGGCCCTGAGGAAACAAAACAGCCACACCATGATGGTTCTGATGTTGATGTGCTTTTCCATTTTTCCTCCACACATGCTGTTGTGTGTTCCTTCCAAAAAATTAACCTTTGGGTTAATCAGTCCACTGCATATTTGTCCATTAGTGCTGTGGAGCATCCAAGAGCTCTTTCGCAAACCAAAGTTTATAGTTTGGGATTAACACACAACGTCACGTTTAGTTTATTTTTCTATTTGAGCAGTTAAAATTCTGCTCAAAAGGAGTGGACCGAAGCAAAAGCTAACGAGCGCCCAGCCCCGAAATCATTACAATATAAAATTATCATTTCACAATAGTACAAAGAAACATATTACAAAGTACAAAGTACAAGAGCCTGTGATTTAACTTTGCTGTAATTATAAAGACATTGTCAATCATACATTTAGTAACATACATTATTGGCTGCATTTGTTACATTTGTGAATGATTTGCATCTCGTCAGGCAAATAATGTAAAAACCAGCCAATGACATGATAACTTTTTACATCAGTGGCAAATCATTATTACGTTATCAGCCGCTAGTACATTATCTGCCATGTTATCACCTGTTATTATTATCCGTTATTACGCTATCGGCCGTTATAATTATTGTATTGTCAGCCGTTACTACACTATTGGCTGTTATTACATTATTGGCTGTTATTACATTATTGGCTGTTATTACATTATTTGCCATTATTACATTATTGCTATTGTGTTATGAATAATTATTGCGTTGTCAGCCAACGTTATTGGCCGTTATGTTATCGGCCATCATTATGGCATCATTTTGACATTATTTGCCGTTATCACATTATCGTTATTATGTTATTGCCTGTTATTATCTTATGTTATTATTATGTTATGTTATTATTACATAATTGTTATTGTGTTATGATACATACGTTATTTCATTAGCATTATAATGTTATCGCTCTGATATTATTTTCTGTTATTACATTAGCATTATTACATCATCAGCCGTTCTTACGTTATCGGCCGTTATTTCCTTAATGGCTATTACGTTATCAGGCATTATTACATTATCATGATTGTGCTTTAAGATGTTATTACGTTACCGTCCATTATTACATTTTTGGGTCACATACATGTGTGCGTGGTGGGAGAGTGGGCAAACTCCACTGGAAAGCTCCGCATGGTCTTCTTGCTGTGGGGTCAGAGCTCTAACCACTGGCCCTGTGCTGATAATGCAATCATTGAAGAGTCTGCACTTTCCTTGTGTTAACTTCATTTTCCTGCCAAAGAGAAACATGGCGCCGAGGCCTCTCTCTCCCAAAGTGAAACATGACTGTCTGAGCTTTTTTTGTGAATTGGCTGTTTTGTATATTTTTTTAGGATGTTTTTTGTGGTGTTTTAGTGCATCCATGTGTTCATGATTGTGTTTCTGGAGTAAAAGTACAGATACAACTCAATACAAGTCAAAGTCGCGCAGTCAAATTATTACGTTAAAGTGCTGACGTACAGTCCTGATCAAAACTTGAAGCCCACTTGAAAAATTGTAAAAAATTCAATTTTGCATGGTTGGACCTTATCAAGATTCCAAGTACAGTACGTTCCAAATTATTATGCAAATTGTATTTCAGTGTATTTCAATTTTCAATTAAATTAAATTTCAATTAAACTTATAGATAGTATTGTGTCTCAGAGCTCTTTGGATTTGAAATCAGTCTCAGATCATTCGTTTTCAGGTTAAGCCCAGTTAAGGGAAAAACTACTGAAGAAGGACGTTCACCATTATTAAGCAGATCATCATAGTTCAACGCCAGGCTTAATCTGTCAATATTTCATGAAAGATTAAGCCTAATCATCGTACTGTTAAGAAATTTGTGGATGATTCAGAGCACACACAGGTTTGTGCAGATAAAGGCACAATGAGGACGGTTTCTGCCAGACAAATACATCAGATTAAGAGAACAGCTGCTACAAAGCAGCAGACAGGTATTTGAAGCTGCAGCTGGAGTCTCCCGAACATCACGGTGTAGGCCCCTCCAGAGGCTGCAGTTGTGCATAAACCTTCTATCCAGGCCTCCCCTAAACTGTTCATTGAAGCTGATGAATAGAAACGGCTGCAGTGGCTCAGAAAAACATGAAGACTCATTTTCAAACAGTCTTGTTCACTGATGAGGCCGTGTAACCCTGGATGATCAGATGGATGGAGTAGTGGATAGTTGGTGAATGGCCACCATGTCCCAACAAGGCTGTGGCATCAGTGAGGAGGGGGCGGAGACGCCCCCTCCTCACTGAAACGCTGTTTTGCGTAATTATTTGGAATAGTACATTTTAAGTTGTTTGTTATAATTATTTTTGTTATAATTTACCCCGAAAGCTTCAATCACATTCAAAAGACTTGAACATTTTGCTGACTGTGATTTGAATTGACAATTTAGAAAATCTGAGAAAAAAATATTTGCATAATAATTTGAAATGTACTGTAATAGTCTTATTTGTTCTGTCGAATCTTATGACGTGGAATCAGTGTAGTTTTTGAACGAGCTCGAATTGTTGAGTATGACGCGGTAAGACAGTCATTTTGAATGTCTTAAAGATCCTGAAGGTTATGGAACAAAAAAGTAAGACCCAAACTAATATCCCCAGCACTTAGTGGAAGGATCCGATTGGCTGTCTTTCAAAACACTGGCACAAATGAAGGCCATTATTATTTTATATCATTATTAGGCACGATGGCGCAGCGGATAGTGCTCGTGCCTCACAGCTCGAAGGTCCCGGGTTCGATTCCCACCTGGACGGGGCCTTTCTGGAGTTTACATGTTCTCCCGTGTGTGCATAGGTCAGTGGTAGGTTATAAAAAACATGTGCAATAGGTGAATCCTCCAGCCAGGTGTTTCTGACCACCAGCCTGGCTCCACATCATGGAGATGGGTCCCCGAGCGCCGGCCCATGCTGGCAGCTCACTGCTCCTACAGGTCGCCCCTTGTGACACTGAGGATGGGTCAAATGCAGAGAACTAATATCTCTACAGAGATTTCAACAGTATAACTCATTATTCTTCTTCTTCTTATTATTATTATTTAAACCTATAATGGCGCATTCATTTTCACAAAACATTAAGGCGAATAGGGAAAAAATGTATATTTACAGATATCACTGGCATAAATGTGAGAAAAATATACATGGCAAGTTTTCTGTCATTTTATCTTTTCATATAAGAACAAGGTGTTTTATGTCTAAAAATGCCCCAAATTTCCCATCTTTTCGGCGACAAAATCTGAATAATGGACAGAGCTACATTCAAATTTATGGTTTCATTTTATTGATGAATGAGTTACCAAGACTTTTTCAGAGGGGATTTAGGATTTCTTGTTTAGTTTTAAAACAAGCTGTTTTTTAGTGGAAAAATTTGTAAAAATGTAATTTTCGTCTTATTTTTTGACATTCAAAACTCAATAAATGGGGCTTAAGGGACTAAATAATAAAAATCCCTCTGAAAAAATCTTCCAAATATTGTTCAGTCCAAGGCTGGAAAATGTGAAGTCTTTAGGTCCGACTGACGTGGACATAGTGTCGCTACAATGACAGAAAAATGTGTTTTGAGAAAAAGGCCCTTGAAATTGCATTGTCCCATATAAGTCTATGGGGGAACATTGAATCAGAGCAATATTTAAACATGTTATTGTGAAGATTAGTCATATTTTCTGTTTCCGGGTGAAAGCTTATATGTTCAGAGACCAATTTGGCCCAAAATCTGAAAACTGAAAAAATTGAGTTTTGCCTGTAGTGTCTCCCCTTAAATGAAAGAAAATGTGCAATGCATTTGGTTCTAATATTTATGCGACTCACCTCTGCAGGTGACTCACATAAATGAAGTCTGATGTGGGTTGTCAATATGTTTTTGTTTTTTTACATCTATGCAAAGTCATGGATTAAGTCAGGATGAAGCTTTAACACCTTAATGTGAAGATTATTTTATTTATCTTCAACTTTAAATTAAACAGGCCCAAAACCTGAAAAGAAAGAAAATAGTTTATCCAGCAGTGTGTCCCAATAAATGAATAGTGCCCTAAATTAGTTATAAAGAAGACGTAGAGAAAAATGATAATCAGGTCCATGTCTGTTTAAGACCTCAGTTTGAGAGTTTTGCTTCATATATGCTTGTAATTAACTCTATATTGGCGCTTAGAAAAGTCGACTATACCTTGTTCTCATCTATTTGGCCTCTCCCGAACTGTAAGATGTAAAAATAAGCTCGTTTTAAGCCCCGCTGCGCCCGTGACCAGCGCAGAGTGATTACCGCCGCGATGATGAACTCTCCCGCACTCGTCTCCTCCAACGCGCGCGAACGCATGACAGTGCATATTGAAGCCTGGGGTTGCTCACACGCACACGCACCCCTCCCCTCCCCTAAACACACACACACACACACACGCACGCACGCAACCTGTCTGTGCACGCGCGCCGTGGACCCCTATACGTCGCCCGCGCGTCTCCGCTTCCTCACTATTCTCGCCTCACTCTCATCCACCGCTCGTCCTCCTCTTCGTCTTAGCGCAGGCGAGTCTTCCCCTCCGCCCCTGCGCGTGTCCTCGCATCCCCCGTTTCCTCCGGTTCCTCCGAGCGCAGGGCGTGGATGGCTGCCGTCGGGAGCCCAGGAGATGCGCACGATGCCCGGGAGACGAGGACGCTGCTGGTAAGGTGGTGGCGGCGCTCCGCTTCGCTCGCATCCTTTGTCTGGTCTCTGCACTTTTACGCGCCTGGGGGAACGCGGGCGGGCTGGGGCGACGTGATTTCAGCTCGGGCAGGATTTCTGAGGTGGCGCTTGGATAGGTGTTTTCTTTGGATGCTGAAATACGATCACGATTCTGGCTCGTAAAGCGCAGAAAGGGCTGGGACCACACCACACTGCGTAATGACACTCTCCGCCTGTGTGCAGTGTTCAAGCTGTTCACCCGAAAGTCGTGCTTTGAGTTCGGGTTTGGGGGGAGTTGGTAGGTGGTCTGGTTCTGAACGAAGTAGTGAAATACCGGGTTTATTCCCAGTAAACTCCTGTTTTAGTCGTAATCCTGGGAAGACCTGATTCAGTCTTTATCCAGGGTTTTTCCAGGGGGCTTTAATAAAAACAAACACTGGAAGTATTTGAACGAATTATGCAAAAAACAAGGCCTTAAATCTGTAGGCTACATCAATTTTCCACAAAGGTGGACTGGCATGGTTAAAAGTCTACATCCTGATGTTTTAGTCCTGGTGTAGACCTGGTTCAGTCCTGAGTTGGTCTTTTTTGAACCGGGTTTGTCTGGTTTTGTTACGGAAATATCAAGGTCTATGTTACTCATATGTCCTGGTTCTGTTTGAGTCTTACCACGGTTTAGACCAGATCGGGCTAAAGCTGACTAAAGTGGACTCTTCTATGGTTCACAAGGCAGAGCCCTTAGTTTATTCGAGGCTTGCTCCGGTCTGGTTCAGTCCTGCTTTAATCCTGGGTTTAGACCTGGTTTAGTCAGGGTTTTGATTTAGTCCTGTGACGTCCAGTTTTAGTCGTGGTTTTAGTCGCGTTTTGACCTAGTTTGGCCCTGGCTTAGTTCCGTTTTAGTTCTGCTTGTTTTTTAGTCCTGGTTGTTTTTTAGTCCTGGTATAGTCCCAGCCACAGCTGTCCCAGATGTTATAGTTCTGTGTGGATCTGTTTTAGACTGAATATTTGGTTTTGTCCTGGTCTAGACTTTTGATACGGTCTGGTTTAGTCCTAGTTTAGCCCTGTTTAGTTCTGGATGAGACCATAGTTAGTCCTGCTTTTAGCCCAGGTTATAGCCCCGGTGGACCTTTTCCATGGTGTAAGTCTATTTGTTCCCGGTTTAGCCCTGGTTTAGTCCTTGTTTAGTTTTGTGTTAGCCCTAGTTTAGTCCTGGTTTAGCCCTAGCATAGTCCTGGTTTAGTAGTTTAGTCCTGATTTAGTCCTGGTTTGGTCCCGGTTTTGTCCTGGTTTAGCCCTAGATTAGTCCTGGTTTAGACCTAGTTTAGTAATTTAGTCCTGGTTTGGTCCCGATTTAGTACTGGCTTAGTCCCGGTTCAGACCTGTTTCAGTCCTGGTTTAACCTTGGTTTTAGTCCTAGTTTAGTTCTGGTTTAGTCCTGATTTAATCCTGGTTTAGCCCTTGTTGAGTCCAGGTTTAGACCTGTTTCAGTCCTGGTTTAGCCTAGGTTTAGTCCTTGTTTAGTCCTGGTTTAGTCCTGCTTTAGACTTGTTTCAGTCCTGGTTTAACCTTGGTTTTAGTCCTAGTTTAGCCCTGGTTTAACCCTTGTTTAGTCCTTGTTTAGCCCTTGTATAGTCCTAGTTTAGTCCAGGTTTAGGCGTAGTTTAGCCCTAGTATAATCCTTGTATTGCCTTAGTTTAGTCATGGTTTAACCCCAGTTTAGTCCAGGTATAGTCCTGATTTAGGCCTAGTTTAGTCCAGGTTTATCCCTAGTTTAGTCCTGGTTTAGCTCCAGTTTAGTCCAAGTTTATCCCTAGTTTAGTCCTGATTTAATCCTGGTTTTGCCCTTGTTGAGTCCAGGTTTAGACCTGTTTCAGTCCTGGTTTAGCCTTGGTTTAGTCCTAGTTTAGCATTTGTTTAGTCCTGGTTTAGCCCTGGTTTAGTCCTGCTTTAGACTTGTTTCAGTCCTGGTTTAACCTTGGTTTTAGTCCTAGTTTAGCCCTGGTTTAACCCTTGTTTAGTCCATGTTTAGCCCTTGTTTAGTCCTAGTTTAGTCCTGGTTTAGGCGTAGTTTAGCCCTAGTGTAGTCCTTGTATAGCCTTAGTTTAGTCATGGTTTAACCCCAGTTTAGTCCCGATTCAGTTTTGGTTTAGGCCAAGTTTAGTCCTGGTTTAGCCCTGGTTTAGTCCAGGTTCATCCCTTGTTTAGTCCAGGTTTAGTCCTGGTTTAGTCCTGGTTTAGTCCTGGTTTAGTCCAGGCCAGTAGGCACTTGTGGTCACATGTTGCCTCTGTGCTGAGGTAGTTGTAAATAGCCGTCCGGGGGAGGATGGATGGCTCCATTTAGACCTTGGTATCTCTCACTTTACAAAGATTATTAGTTTTTTTTTTTAATGATTATGACATATTAAACAGGAAACACATCAAGGACTAAAGTGACTTCAGTTTGACCTTTGACCCTGTTCTAATGTTCCCTGGTCAGAAACAGACCAGGCAAGGCTGTTTCTTCTTCTGCAGTGTCAGCGCTTTGTTCTGGACTTCCTGGATACAAAGCCTCAGTGTTAAAACCCACCACTTAAAGCCCGTAATCCAACATTATCTCGAGAGCAGTAACTGTGAACTCAAAGTTACTTTTTTACTCAGTAATTCCTACAGCGGTCAGCAGGGGGAGCTCCAGGCAGCCTCCCCTGGCTATAGCGCCTTATTTCATTGTTTCATTCTAATTGACCAAAAATAATGAATTCAAGCCTGTTTTTCATTCCCACATGTAGGGTTTGTCTACTTTAAAATGTCAAACATTTCCCACCAAGCACCACCTCACAAAACATGTACACTAAGCGCCACAAAGCCTCGATCAAGATCAAATCAGTGCCAAACTGGGTCAAAATGATCCTAAATTGGGATAAGGTCTGTCTGAACTGGGTGGGATCCACGTCTAAACCAGGACTAACAGATCCCCCCACCATGGTTTAGTAGAATATCACAGTAACATTCAAGGCATTAAAGTATAGTACTGCCACTGTACTGGCAGCCCGGTGGACAGCAGTACACCGTGGACTGAAGTACACCGTGGACGGCAGTACACATTGGACTGAAGTACACGGTGGACGGCAGTACACGGTGGACGGCAGTGCACGGTAAACGGCAGTACACATTGGACTGAAGTACACATTGGACTGAAGTACACATTGGACTGAAGTACACATTGGACTGAAGTACACATTGGACTGAAGTACACCGTGGACGGCAGTGCACCGTGGACGGCAGTGCCCATTGGACTGAAGTACACGGTGGACGGCAGTGCACGATGGACGGCAGTGCACATTGGACTGAAGTACACATTGGACTGAAGTACACATTGGACTGAAGTACACGGTGGACGGCAGCGCACGGTGGACGGCAGCGCACGGTGGACGGCAGTACACATTGGACTGAAGTACACGGTGGACGGCAGTGCACGGTGGACGGCAGTACACATTGGACTGAAGTACACATTGGACTGAAGTACACGGTGGACGGCAGTGCACGGTGGACGGCAGTACACATTGGACTGAAGTACACATTGGACTGAAGTACACATTGGACTGAAGTACACATTGGACTGAAGTACACATTGGACTGAAGTACACATTGGACTGAAGTACACGGTGGACGGCAGTGCACGGTGGACGGCAGTACACATTGGACTGAAGTGCACATTGGACTGAAGTGCACATTGGACTGAAGTGCACATTGGACTGAAGTGCACATTGGACGGCAGTGCACGGTGGACGGCAGTGCACGGTGGACGGCAGTGCACATTGGACTGAAGTACACATTGGACTGAAGTACACATTGGACTGAAGTACACATTGGACTGAAGTACACATTGGACTGAAGTACACCGTGGATGGCAGTACACGGTGGAAAGGGCTGTGTCCACAGTTGAGTGGCTCTGCTGTGATGGCTCAGTCTGGTCGGGTCTGGTTTGGGTCACGTTCCCCAGAGGAGGCTCGTGTTTCCACTGCAGAGAGGGCTCTGGGCATCTACCTACACTGATGACTTATTCATCATCCATCATGTCCCGGGACACACACTCACGGGGAACACACCACACGGCGAAGGAATCCAGGACAGATCAGGGCTGCTCCTTTTTGGATCGATATGCAACGGCCATTTCTCTGACAAGTTTTTCTTTTTCTTTTTAAGATGTTTTATGATGGAATTCACAATCCAGTTGAAGGAGCACATCTGAAACCGTTTCAGGAGCACTAACACCTGATGCATGTTTGTAGAGCTCTAAACTACAGGGTTAGAAGGCGTAGTGAAGGTGTTGACTGGGCTGGGTTGAGATGAGGACGTTTCACTTCTGTTCATAGAAGCTTCTCCTTCGCTCTTGTGGTCAGAATGTGATGGGTCAGAATGTCCAGCGGCAGAGGGAGAGTCTGATAAGATAAGATAAGATAAGATAAGATGGTACTTTATTGATCTCACACATGGAGAAATTGCATATGATGGAAGGTTTTCACTCATAACGACGAGTCACGAATGCAACAATCCACATGTGTGACCGAGGATCACCACTGTGGATTTAAGTGCGGCAGAAACTGTTACCATGTGTTAGGATTAACGGCACAGATGATTATGCACGGCCAAGATGTGAAAGATGGAGAGTTAAAACCATTAAAGGATTTACAAACACAGTTTCATTTAGGCCAGTGGTGTATATTAAAATATTTGCAATTAAAATCATTTTCATCTAGTCGTTCGTTCGATGGTTTGGATGAACCTCTTGATTCTCCATTGAAAAGAATAATTAATAGCAGGAAGACAGTATCGAAAGTCAACATATAATGCCATCTATCTGTAGGCCTGTATCTAGACTAATGGGAAAGAGACGACAGATCAATGGGGCTCTCAAAAAATATTAAATTATGTTTCAAAATGTGTAAGGTATAAAATTATACAGTTTAAAATTTTACATAGATTTTATTTCACACCATATCGACTTAAAAAAATGAATTCTGAATTTTCAGACCTGTGTTGGCACGGGTGTGGGACATCTATTGTGTGGTTAGAGAATTGTAGATGTTTGTTGAGGAATAGAAGAAGTGAAATCTGCACTTTCTGATGAATCTTTCAGTGAAACATGATTTAAAGCAGTGGAAAGTGAACTGCTTCCTCAGACGACTGGGTTAAGGAGTGTATAATATATATGGACCTGAGAGCAAAGGAACAGCTGCTTCAAGATACACATTATAAATGTAAAGATATCACGGACTTGGTCAGAACAGCATTTTCCAAATAATGTTATTTTCTTTTTTATGTGTTTTGGTTGATTGTACAAGAGAACATCAGAGCCAACATCATCTGAATGATTTGGATTGTGATATTTAAAGATCTCATTTCCATTCATTCAAAGGTCATGTGATTTCACTACCACTGGGACGAAAGCCTGGTTTACACTCACACAATAACTATAACAAATACTGTTGTTGCAATAACTATAACAAATACTGTTGTTGCAATAACTATAATAAATACCATTGTTACAATAACTATAATACATACTATTGTTACAATAACTATAATAAATACTATTGTTACAATAACTATAATAAATACTATTGTTACAATAACTATAACAAATACTATTGTTACAATAACTATAATAAATACTATTGTTACAATAACTATAACAAATACTATTGTTACAATAACTATAATAAATACCATTGTTACAATAACTATAATAAATACTATTGTTACAATAACTATAATAAATACTATTGTTACAATAACTATAATAAATACTATTGTTACAATAACTATAATAAATACTATTGTTACAATAACTATAACAAATACTATTGTTACAATAACTATAATAAATACCATTGTTACAATAACTATAACAAATACTATTGTTACAATAACTATAATAAATACTATTGTTACAATAACTATAACAAATACTATTGTTGCAATAACTATAATAAATACTATTGTTACAATAACTATAACAAATACTATTGTTACAATAACTATAATAAATACAATTGTTACAGTAACTATAATAAATACTATTGTTACAATAACTACAATAAATACTATTGTTGCAATAACTATAATAAATACTATTGTTTCAATAACTATACTAAATACTATTGTTACAATAACTATAACAAATACTATTGTTGCAATAACTATAATAAATACTATTGTTACAATAACTATAATAAATACTATTGTTACAATAACTATAATAAATACTATTGTTACAATAACTATAACAAATACTATTGTTACAATAACTATCATAGATACTATTGTTACAATAACTACAATAAATACTATTGTTGCAATAACTATAATAAATACTATTGTTGCAATAACTATAATAAATACTATTGTTACAATAACTATAATAAATACTATTGTTACAATAACTATAATAAATACTATTGTTACAATAACTATAATAAATACTGTTGTTACAATAACTATAACAAATACTATTGTTACAATAACTATAACAAATACTATTGTTGCAATAACTATAATAAATAATATTGTTACAATAACTATAATAAATACTATTGTTACAATAACTATAACAAATACTATTGTTACAATAACTATAACAAATACCATTGTTACAATAACTATAACAAATACTATTGTTACAATAACTATAATAAATACTATTGTTACAATAACTATAACAAATACTATTGTTGCAATAACTATAATAAATACTATTGTTACAATAACTATAACAAATACTATTGTTACAATAACTATAATAAATACAATTGTTACAGTAACTATAATAAACACTATTGTTACAATAACTACAATAAATACTATTGTTGCAATAACTATAATAAATACTATTGTTTCAATAACTATACTAAATACTATTGTTACAATAACTATAACAAATACTATTGTTGCAATAACTATAATAAATACTATTGTTACAATAACTATAATAAATACTATTGTTACAATAACTATAATAAATACTATTGTTACAATAACTATAACAAATACTATTGTTACAATAACTACAATAAATACTATTGTTGCAATAACTATAATAAATACTATTGTTGCAATAACTATAATAAATACTATTGTTACAATAACTATAATAAATACTATTGTTACAATAACTATAATAAATACTACTGTTACAATAACTATAACAAATACTATTGTTGCAATAACTATAATAAATAATATTGTTACAATAACTATAATAAATACTATTGTTACAATAACTATAATAAATACTATTGTTACAATAACTATAACAAATACTATTGTTACAATAACTATAATAAATACTATTGTTACAATAACTATAACAAATACTATTGTTGCAATAACTATAATAAATACTATTGTTACAATAACTATAATAAATACTATTGTTACAATAACTATAACAAATACTATTGTTACAATAACTATAACAAATACTATTGTTGCAATAACTATAATAAATACTATTGTTACAATAACTATAATAAATACTATTGTTGCAATAACTATAACAAATACTATTGTTGCAATAACTATAATAAATACTATTGTTACAATAACTATAATAAATACTATTGTTACAATAACTATAATAAATACTATTGTTACAATAACTATAACAAATACTATTGTTGCAATAACTATAATAAATACTATTGTTACAATAACTATCATAGATACTATTGTTACAATAACTACAATAAATACTATTGTTGCAATAACTATAATAAATACTATTGTTGCAATAACTATAATAAATACTATTGTTACAATAACTATAACAAATACTATTGTTACAATAACTATCATAGATACTATTGTTGCAATAACTAAAATAAATACTATTGCACATGCCGTACTGCGCCTCACATGCTGTACTGCGCCTCACACGGCGTACTTCACCTCACATGCTGTACTGCGCCTCACATGCTGTACTGCGCCTCACATGCTGTACTGCGGCTCACATGCTGTACTGCGCCTCACTGCGCCTCACACACGCCATACCGCGTCTCACACACGCCATACTGCGCCTCACACACGCCATACTGCGCCTCACACATGCCATACTGCACCACACACATGCCATACTGCACCTCACACACGCTATACTGCACCTCACACACGCTATACTGCGCCTCACACATGCCATACTGCGCCTCACACATGCCATACTGCACCTCACACATGCCATACTGCACCTCACACACGCTATACTGCACCTCACACACGCTATTCTGCGCCTCACAAATGCCATACTGCACCTCACACACGCTATACTGCGCCTCACACACGCCGTACTGCGCCTCACACGCCGTACTGCGCCTCACACGCCGTACTGCGCCTCACACGCCGTCCTGCGCCTCACACGCCGTACTGAGCCTCACACACCTTACTGCGCCTCACACATCGCACTGCGCCTCACACACGCTATACTGCACCTCACACACGCTATACTGCGCCTCACATATGCCATACTGCACCTCACACACGCTATACTGCGCCTCACATATGCCATACTGCACCTCACACACGCTATACTGCGCCTCACATATGCCATACTGCACCTCACACACGCTATACTGCGCCTCACATATGCCATACTGCACCTCACACACGCTGTACTGCGCCTCACATATGCCATACTGCACCTCACACACGCTATACTGCGCCTCACATATGCCATACTGCACCTCACACACGCTATACTGCGCCTCACATATGCCATACTGCACCTCACACACGCTGTACTACGCCTCACATATGCCATACTGCACCTCACACACGCTGTACTGCGCCTCACATATGCCATACTGCACCTCACACACGCTATACTGCGCCTCACATATGCCATACTGCACCTCACACATGCTGTACTGCGCCTCACATATGCCATACTGCACCTCACACACGCTGTACTGCGCCTCACATATGCCATACTGCACCTCACACACGCTGTACTGCGCCTCACATATGCCATACTGCACCTCACACACGCTATACTGCGCCTCACATATGCCATACTGCACCTCACACACGCTGTACTGCGCCTCACACACGCCGTACTGCGCCTCACATGCCGTACTGCGCCTCACACGCCGCCCTGCGCCTCACACGCCGTACTGAGCCTCACACACCTTACTGCGCCTCACACATCGCACTGCGCCTCACACACGCTATACTGCGCCTCACATATGCCATACTGCACCTTACACACGCTATACTGCGCCTCACATATGCCATACTGCACCTCACACACGCTATACTGCGCCTCACATATGCCATACTGCACCTCACACACGCTATACTGCGCCTCACATATGCCATACTGCACCTCACACACGCTGTACTACGCCTCACATATGCCATACTGCACCTCACACACGCTGTACTGCGCCTCACATATGCCATACTGCACCTCACACACGCTATACTGCGCCTCACATATGCCATACTGCACCTCACACATGCTGTACTGCGCCTCACATATGCCATACTGCACCTCACACACGCTGTACTGCGCCTCACATATGCCATACTGCACCTCACACACGCTGTACTGCGCCTCACATATGCCATACTGCACCTCACACACGCTATACTGCGCCTCACATATGCCATACTGCACCTCACACACGCTGTACTGCGCCTCACACACGCCGTACTGCGCCTCACATGCCGTACTGAGCCTCACACACCTTACTGCGCCTCACACATCGCACTGCGCCTCACACACGCTATACTGCGCCTCACATATGCCATACTGCACCTTACACACGCTATACTGCGCCTCACATATGCCATACTGCACCTCACACACGCTATACTGCGCCTCACATATGCCATACTGCACCTCACACACGCTATACTGCGCCTCACATATGCCATACTGCACCTCACACACGCTATACTGCGCCTCACACACGCCGTACTGCGCCTCACACGCCGTACTGCGCCTCACACGCCGTCCTGCGCCTCACACGCCGTACTGCGCCTCACATGCCGTACTGAGCCTCACACACCGTACTGAGCCTCACACACCGTACTGAGCCTCACACACGCCGTACTGCGCCTCACACGCCGTACTGCGCCTCACACGCCGTCCTGCGCCTCACACGCCGTACTGCGCCTCACATGCCGTACTGCGCCTCACATGCCGTACTGAGCCTCACACGCCGTACTGCGCCTCACATGCCGTACTGAGCCTCACACACCTTACTGCGCCTCACATGCCGTACTGGGCCTCACATGCCGTACTGCGCCTCACACATTATACTGAGCCTCACACATGCCACACAGCGCCTCACACGGCGTACTGCGCCTCATACATCGCACTGCGCCTCATGCATCGAACTGCGCCTCATGCATCGAACTGCGCCTCATGCATCGAACTGCGCCTCATACATCGCACTGCGCCTCATGCATCGCACTGCGCCTCACACTGCGCCTCATGCATCGCACTGCGCCTCATGCATCGCACTGCGCCTAACACTGCGCCTCATGCATCCTACTGCATCTCACACTGCGCCTCATACATCGCACTGCGCCTCACACTGCATCTCACACTGCGCCTCATACATCGCACTGCGCCTCGCACTGCGCCTCATGCATGGTACTGCGCCTCATGCATTGTACTGCGCCTCACACTGCGCCTCATGCATGGTACTGCGCCTCATGCATCGCACTGCGCCTCACACTGCGCCTCATGCATCGAACTGCGCCTCACACTGCGCCTCATGCATCGCACTGCGCCTCACACTGCACCTCACATCATTCTGCGCTCCTCCTGCGCCTGTTGGCACAGGGATTGTATCAGTTTTGAGCGTGAGAGAAAGCAGTGATTCCTACACTACAGATGCTGTCAGAATCCCGTCACGCTGAATCGAACACTAATCCTCCTCAAAGGGCTGCTCTGTTGTGACCTCCACGAGTTTCAGGTGAAGGAGGCTGAGTCGTGACATTTGTGAAATATTTCGGTATTCAAAAACATCCTCCACAAACATCACGAATGTCACAAACCGATGCGCGCAGTAAAGAACCCTCACAAATAGGAATAAAGCGGCATTCATAAACCAGCAGAAGAAGAAGAAGAGCTGAGATGGTCCTTTAATAAAGTGCAGACGGCTCAAGAGACAAGACAGACGGGAAACCAAGTCTAGAAGAAAAGGAGTGGCTGGAGTAGGAGAGAAACTGCTTGTGTTTCCAAATGCAGACTATTGTGTAACATTTTGCGTTTTCTCGATGCGCACTTTGAGATCTTACAGCTTCTAGAAAGTACGTGGGCTGGAGAAACACACATGGCCAATGTGTTATGTACAACTGCCTTTTTCGTCCAACCAGACTCCACGGCCGGGAAGGGGAGAGGGTGGTGGGGGGAGTGGGGGTGAACATGTGCTTTTGTTTTGGTCACTATTACGGCTGAGCGAGTGCCGATCCGCGCCACAGTGGTACCGGCAAAGGTTCTCTGTCTCTGGAGACACGGACATTGTTTAGCTCACATGGAGTTAATCCAGTTTTCAGCTCGACCTGTGAGAGCCGATAATGCAGCACAATCAGCGGGATGTAAAGCATGTACTCACACTCACGAAAACGCTTCACATGATGTAAAGGCTGCTGTCTTTATGTTTTCACTTTTTTCGTTCTTGAGATGTAATCAGAACGCAGAGGCAGCTCTACACTTAGGGCTGCCGGGTCCTAAAGGTTAAAACCAGTTTAGAAATGAACATAAAGCGATGCTCTCCTACTTCCACAATCCCAGCTCCCCTGTCCTTGTTCAGCCTCCAGCAGATAAAGGTCATTCATTTTGGTTTAAAAAGGCACAGATACAACCACCTGCTCCATATGAGGATTTAGTCACATTTATTATAGGGATAATTGTCAAAATAAAGGAAGAAAATTAGAGGTCGACCAATATGAGACCAATATCAATAATCCCAACAACACCAATTTGATTTGATTACTTTAGGTGATATCTGTCCAGCCTTGATTAGCTGCCGTTAGCATTAGCATACTGTTTCAAAATGACATGCAACATCCACAAGGTTTAGCTGGTATGTTTAAAAAAGTTGTAGCTAACTTATTTTCATTGTGATGTTTCTCTGTTCCTCTGAGGACTAGCAAGTCTAGCAAATCATTTATGGTCCAGGAGATATCAGCTTTTATGTAGGTATAAAAAAAAGTATCCTTCAGGTATCAGTATTGTAAACCAAGTATTGTTAAAGTATTGTGAAAGTAAGTTGAAAAAAAAAATTTAACCAGCCCTACCTTTGGTCATTTCCCAACTTGATTAAAACCCCTTCTTTAAAGCGGTTTTGGTGTTGCCCCGTGTTCACGGTTGTGTCTCCTCTGCAGGTGTGCTGCTGCTGACCTCCAGAGGTGCTCCGCAGCTCTGCGCTGACAGGGGACATGGGCTGGAGCTGTCAGGGGGGCTGCATCTTTCATGATGGGGCTGCGCTCCAGGACTAATGCTGGAGGGGACCAGCGGTCTCAGCAGACGCCCTCTGCAGGTGGAGCAGTGTCAGAGCCGGTGCAGGAGCGCGATGGGGCACTGCTGCTGGCCCCCGGACGGGACGACCCCAAGCGGCCCGTGGGCTTCGGGCTCCTGGCCAAGACCCCTCTCAACTACGACCGGCCCCACAAAAGGAACAACATCCGGAGGAGGAAAATCCAGAACCTGGTCTATGACGCGCTGGAGCGGCCCCGCGGGTGGGCCCTGCTCTACCACGCCTTTGTGTGAGTACCTCTGAGGAACACCTGCTTGGAATTGTTATTTCATTCACCACTAAGGGTAGAGGGAAAGTGTGGGTAAGCTATTGCCCCCCCACACGGCCTGTGGGGGCCCTGCTGCTGTCTCACAAGCTGCAGAACTTTACCAACTTTGTTTTGTTTCTGCTAATGAGCCATGTGACTCATTTAGCTCCTCACATCAAATAGCTCGACTTCTTTAGAGGAGGAGATGGAGAGGCTGAGGAGGCAGTGGTTCTGGGACAGAGGATTCATGTTTGTCCTGACAGGTTGTGTGTGAGTTCAGAGACAGTGACTTCATTCTCTGCATTTCCTCCAGGTGTAAATGGTTGAGCGAGGACGTCGTCAGGGATTCTTGGAGATTTGCTAATAGTTGCTGATTAGCATACTAAACATGAGTTTCACTGTAAAACTGTTAACGTTTGTGTTTGTGGTTTAAATTAGGACATGTGGCGCTGTTGGGGTTTGTGCTTGTCATAACAGAAAGTCTAGTGACACAAAAGCGATTCAGAAACAAAAGAAATATGTAAACAAAGGGATTAGAAATAGGTTTAAGTTAGATGTGTTATTAGTGCACTGTATTAAGGATGGAGGTAACCTTTGACTGAAAAGCATTTTACAGCCGTTTACCAACGCGGCTCTGGGGGAAAAAAGCTTAAAATGGGAGTAGTTTTGAAATAATTGTGTCACCTGTAAAACTGCGCCGTGCACATCCCCCCGTCCTCAGCTCGGCCGCAGACAGTGGGCGGAACAGACAGCCACCTTTTTGTTCTTATTCATGTCAGTCATCTTCAGCAGATTACTGCCTGGAGTGTGAGGGCACGAGGAAACCAGAGCCTGTGCAGATTGGGGAGTGACAGGCAGAATGAGCAGATGCAGTGGTTCCCATACACGTGTGATCATGTACTGTATGTAGCAGGCATATGCCTTGTGTTTACATGAGTGTTGTGACGGCGTGATCTCACACTCCCCACTGTGACATGATGCCATGGTGGTGCTGGGGCTCTCCAGCTGGCTCTGCCACAGACGACACGTGATGTTCCATCACATGTCACATGGCTCACACTGGGCCAACTGTGTGACTGTAACAAATGAATGAAGTCAAAGTACACATCGAATGCAATTTTTAAAAACTGTACAAATTGCATTCTGTCTCAGATGTACCTAATACTACAGACCGCCTTAGCAGCCTTAACCTTAACCACCTTAACCTTAACCACCTTAACCCTAACCACCTTAACCCTAACCACCTTAACCTTAACCACCTTAACCCTAACCACCTTAACCTTAACCACCTTAACCTTAACCATAACCACCTTAACCTTAACCACCTTAACCTTAACCACCTTAACCCTAACCACCTTAACCTTAACCACCTTAACCTTAACCACCTTAACCCTAACCACCTTAACCTTAACCACCTTAACCTTAACCACCTTAACCTTAACCACCTTAACCCTAACCACCTTAACCCTAACCACCTTAACCTTAACCACCTTAACCTTAACCACCTTAACCTTAACCACCTTAACCTTAACCACCTTAACTCTAACCACCTTAACCTTAAAGGAATAGGCCACCGTTTTTACATACTGAGATATGTTCTTACCTTAGCTTTGACGAGTTCTTTAGGACCTGTCTGATCTTCCCCCGTGCCTTCAGTCGCGTAGACACAGCACAGACGGCGTTAGCATTTAGCCTCTCCCCCTCTCCTCTATAGCTCCAAAACAGGTCAAGATAGAAGCTACCAAGCTCTTCCACGTTTTCCCTATTTAAATATGGTTACGTGAAGTGTTCCACTACAAAGTATATTACACAAAATTAAACAATGTGGATTTTCTAAGCGGATAAAAGGGGGACTATATTGTAAGGCGTAATAATACTAGGAGTAATTTGGCATCCGCGCAGTAAAGTGAAGATTACTGCGCAGTAAAGTGAAGATTACTGCGCAGTAAAGTGAAGATTACTGCACGGATTTCGAACTACTCCTGGTATTATTACGCCTTACAATATAGTTCCCCACTATATAGTTAGTGTAACCCTAACCCAGGATCCACAATGTCCCTGGGCCATTCTGGATCCTGGCCTGTGATTGGCCGGCTCCGTACCTTGTTTTGGATCCTGGCCTGTGATTGGCCGGTTCCGTACCTCGTTTTGGATCCTGGCCTGTGATTGGCCGGTTCCGTACCTCGTTTTGGATCCTGGCATGTGATTGGCCGGTTCCGTACCTCGTTTTGGATCCCAGCTTATAATTGGCCGGTTCCGTACCTTGTTTTGGATCCTGGCCTGTGATTGGCCGGTTCCGTACCTCGTTTTGGATCCTGGCATGTGATTGGCCGGTTCCGTACCTCGTTTTGGATCCCAGCTTATAATTGGCCGGTTCCGTACCTTGTTTTGGATCCTGGCCTGTAATTGGCCGGTTCCGTACCTTGTTTTGGATCCTGGCCTGTGATTGGCCGGTTCCGTACCTTGTTTTGGATCCTGGCCTGTGATTGGCCGGTTCCGTACCTCGTTTTGGATCCTGGCCTGTGACTGGCAGGTGTGCGGTCAGTCTCCATCTGCTGTCCTGTCTGTTGTGGACACCTAATAGTCCCGCTGTTGCTGTGCTTGGACGCTTGTGCAGAAGCTCGGATGTTCACACTTGTCTGCGCTGCCAGAGTGAAAAAAACAACAAAAGAAAACAAAGAAGCGCTCGTCTTTCTAACAACAACACCAGCGCTGACCTTTTCCAGAGGAGCGGGAAAACCTCACAGGGAACAGAGTTGGCTGGGACTCGACAATGTGTCATTATTTGCTCACTGATCCAAAGTCCAATCTAACAAAGACGGTGACGGCAAACAGATCGGCTATTGTTCTCTAAACTACAGGTCAGCAGCTTTAAACTGTGCAGACAATTACTACTTTACCTGATTTCCTGACCATTCACATTGTGATTTTTTTGTATATTGATTCCTGCCGGTTTTGAGGCTTCTTGCTTTGAACTAAGTAGAGTCTACATTTGCTCGCAGCCTCTCTTTGTAGGTCCAGTGGGTTGTGAAAGTTTAGTCACTCCAATTTCTAACCATGTGAATAATGTGCCTTCTTCTCTAAACTGACCTTTGCTCATTCAGGCCAAAATGTTTTACAGTGGACTGCAAAACTTTAGAAAACAGAAAACAGAGGCTTTTTAGTCGAAATGAGCAAAGGTCAGTTTGGAGAGGAAGGTGCCCAGAATTTCATGAAAAAAAAAAAGAAAACTGTTAAAGAAAGAAAAGAAACTGTGCTTAACATTGAGATCGAATGAAAACAGTTTCCTGATTCTTTGCTTGTGCTTTGGTGACGGGGGAATAGCTTTACCAGCCTACATTTCTCTGACCCCTGAGGCAAGTCTCGCCTCTTTCCTCTCTCCTGTCTCTCCCGGAAAATATTTCAACATATGTGGGTTCGGAGAGTGCAGTACCGGACTGTCCAGTGGTCATGTCCTGATAAAGTCCCCTGTTGTTTGTAATCCAGTGCATTCTTTATTGCGCTCAAGTGCATGTTTTCCTCTGATCCGAATGCCTGGGCTCGGGAAAGGCATTTCGAACCACAGCTGCTGCTTGTCATGAAGATTTCCTATTCCCTCTTATCTGCGTTTCACTTGTGTCTTTATGATGTAGTAGAGGAGGACATGTTGCTCCAAATTCAGATGATCTATACATTTTTCTTGAATGTGTGTGTTTGGCCTCCTGCCTCCACACGCTGCATTCACACCACCTTTCGTACATGTGCACATGTCACATGTGACAATACAGGGGAATCCACTGACGCTCTGAGAGGGGATTTATCCCTCTTCTGTGGAAGCACAGACAGACTTGAATGGTAGGACGAGGGCAATGTCTCGAGTTCATGTCTCCAGGTCCCGCACCCATGGTAAATAAACTTCTCCTGTATAAGACATCCAGACTGCTGCATATTCTTCATCTATCTTCTCCAACACCATTGTTAATGCTCTAGCAGAAGACAGGGCTAAACTCCCTCAAACTAGAGCTGAAAGACAATCAGCTCCTAGAAAAGTCTTTAAAGGATCTGTATCCTGCTATTTTAGCCATCCCAAAGTAAAGTATAGGCATTTATATGATATACTAGCTGAGACCCGGCCTTCGGCCGGGCCTCCCTAGTCTCCACATTTGATATTCTGAGATTAGGAGTGATTACAAAGAAATGTCCAACCCGTCACACAGTTCAGCTGTAGACCAGTGGTTCCCAACCCATTCCAAAAACTATGGCCACTACAAATGTGTAAAAGAATGAATGCAAAAAAAAATTCAAACAAACTGCAATTGGAGTGTTTGATGCACCCGTACTCCTTTCTTATAAACAACAACGACAATATTTTCGCTAAACTCGGGGAACAGGATTCAAGAGACAGTGGAATAATTATGGATAAATATTAGGGGTTCATTTCTAACGCTTTGGGTCACGGTGCAGGACCCGTGGTTTGGTGCATCAAGGTAGTGTACAATCCAAAAAATAATGAGTAGGTTTTGAAATGAAATAGCCTAATTATCGTTGTTAGACAGTATTTATAACCTTACAATAAAATTGGCAATGCTTTCCAAGCTGCTTTAGAATAAAATGTACCTCTGGGCTCAATACGTGAAAGCAAAATAGAAAACAAATGGTACAGCAGCAAAGTAAAAAAAAAGATAAAAAGAACAAAAACTACGCAGTGCGGGCCATGCGCTCGTTAAGTGGTAGTTTCATTTTCGCTTTTACTCACACGGAGGATAAATCAGTCGGAGCAGCGCGTTTGATTAGAGGCTCGTGTTTGAGCAGGTTTTGGGCACGCACGCACACGCACACACATACACACACGCACACACATACACACACGCACACACACGCACACATTGCCCTGTTTGGATGCGCACGCGCACACATACATACACACACACACGCACGAACACACGCGCACACATACACACGAACGCACACATCGCCCTGTTTGGATGCGCACGCGCACACATACATACACACACGCACGAACACACACACACGCGCGCACACACACATCGCCCTGTTTGGATGCGCGCACACGCACGGCAGTCAGATCTCATGCACTCGCGTTTTTGTGACAGCGGGTTGTCCTCGGACAGCAGCACCGCGGTCCATATGGACCCGTGGCCAATGCACGCGGCCGGTGGGACTCGTCACGTGGGGGCCGGCCGCGGATGTAATAACACCAACCACGCACACACTCAGTACTGTCGCCAGGCTTCCTGGTGTTCCCAAACGGTCTCCCATCCCAGTCCTAACCAGGCCCTTCCCTGCTTAGCTTCCGAGGAACAGTCTCCCATCCCAGTTCTAACCAGGCACTTTCCTGCTTAGCTTCAAAGTCGGTATGGGAAATAAACATGGCGGCGCCCAGGCGGCGGCCATTGAGATAGCGTTTTCTATAATAGATTGTACCTCTACCACTATGGAGCACTCATTTTTGTGATAAATCTAAGTATTTTCTGATATATTTTTCAAACCCGGAAGACACAGTGCTTCGATTCAGTTAACTCCGCCCCCTCTCTCCGCACATACAACTTTACCATAGTAGAAAATACACAGCTGCAGTTACGATGCAGTTATTAGGAGTTGACATCTGCAACACAGCTTCATAAATGGCTGAAACACAAGCTAAAACACACGCTAACACACACGCTAACACACACGCTAACACACACGCTAACACACATGCTAACACACACGCTAACAAACACGGTAACACACAAGCTAACACACACGCTAACACACATGCTAACACACACGCTAACAAACACGGTAACACACACGCTAACACACATGCTAACACACACGCTAACAAACACGGTAACACACAAGCTAACACACACGCTAACACACATGCTAACACACACGCTAACAAACACGGTAACACACTGTTAGAGAAATAACAATGGTGTTCGAGAGGATAGATGAATGACAGGCAGCAGTCTGGATGTCTTATGCAGGAGAAGTTTATTTACCATCGGTGCGGGACCCGGAGACATGAACTCGAGACATTGCGCTAGTCCTACCATTCAAGTCTGTCTATGCTTCCACAGAAGAGGGATAAATACCCTCTCAGAGCGTCATACTGATACGCAAGCATTCAGTGGCAGAGAGTGGTCGCCTGAGCACCACAGTCAAGGCTATGACAGAGATAGTACGACTGTACAGCCTGACCCAGTATGATAAATAGCGATTTAATGTTATCCTCTAACACACACAAGCTAACACACACGCCAACATACACGCTAACACACACGCTAACACACACGCTAACGCACACGCTAACACACACGCTAACACACATGCTAACACACACGCTAACAAACACGCTAACACACAGGCTAACACACATGCTAACACACACGCTAACACACACGCTAACGCGCGTTTTGATTGACTCACCTCTCTGGTCCATCGCTGTTTACGTGAGGGGACTTGTGTTGTAAAAGTGAATCCACTTTGATTCTGGTGAAGGTTCACCAAACATCCATCAGAAACAGTCACAGAAAAACACTATTTTGGTGAGTCGCCGAATCCCGGAGAGAAATTCCAACTTCTGGCGAGTGGCCTCTTCTTTCGGAAGAGTCCCGTCCGCTCGGTGACATTATCGTTAGGTAAGAAAAAAGAACAGGCGTGTCCAGAGTAGGTTAGAACGAGCTCCTTCTTCACAGCTTCCAGTGCAAACATGACATCTGTTCAGACGCTCAGAGGGTGTGTTTGTTTTCTGTCTTTATTTCTTTCTTACAACAGAGAAAGCTGTTTTACAAATTAAAATCAGGCCGTAAGCATAGAATTAAGACATTGCATTACAGACGGCGAGCACTTCTGTTCCGCTCTGACGACACAACTGAGCAGGTCAGTCGTTCACCAGGAGAGGGCGGCGCAGCTGCTCAGAGAGCAGGATTCAGGACGATTACTGATAAGGAAATAGCATAACAACATGGCTTAAAGCTCCAAAAAGTCGATTTTGCATAATATAGGCCCTTTAAAGCAGTGACACTTGTCATATTTGGAGGCTTTTGGAGTTTCATTAAACATTTTCTTCGAAATTTTGATCCAGGGCGTGAAACTTTCGCAACCTCCTGTAAATAAGGGTATCGGGGCAGACGAGTCGAGAACCACTGCTTTGTAGTAGCTTAAATAAAGTACTATGTGAACGTAACTGAAGAAATCTAGAGGTAATACAGCTATCATTTTGTGTCACACAAAACCCCAGAGTTTCCAAATGGAGGCATATGGACTGAAATAACCCCAGGACCTCAGTCAATTTTGGGGGCATTCGCTCGGGATCAGCAATTTTGAAGAATCCTTTTATTCATTTGTGTTTCGACCGCTGACTGTCAGGTTTGTTTATGAGCTTTACTTTCGCGGGAAAAGCCTTCCAAATCACCGACAGGGCAGATCCGCACAGGCATAGAAACTTAGTTACCTGAGGTCCCTGGGCCATTCTGGATCCCGTCCTCATAGGGCTGAACACACCCTTTTTCCCACTGGGTCTTCACCACAGTTTCATGAGCTTTTGCAGTTTTTGCAGTCAGGCTTTTTAACCTTTCGAAATGCCATTACACCACAGCAGTGAACGCGCCGCTGCACGTGAACACACCATGTCAGTGAACGCACCGCAATCTGGCCCCTCCATATGGGCCGGTGTCAGCGCGGGAGCATGTGCGGTACAGCAGCTGCACGACAGGGCTCCACAATTCCAATTATCTCCCCAAAAGACTGCAGTTCGACCATGTCTCCTGCAAACAACGCTGCGTCCCCGGGTCCTGCTACGTAAAGAGAACTTAACCCTGTATTTGTTTTTGATATTTCGTAATAATACAGGAAATTTACGGGATAAAACTAATGCGGGAAGACGGTGGTGATGTCTCAGGTGCTGTGGTTGTTTGTCTCAGAGGTCTCGGGGTCACACAGGGGTCACACTAAGGGTCACGTTGGTCACTAAGGTCAGTGGACCCTTCTGTGAGCACGCCGCACTTAGCATGCCACACGAACTGCTGCTTTGTTCATCAGCCCGTCTGAGCTCTGACGGGGGGGACTCACACATGCTCTGGACCCAAACGCCATCTGAAAGGTCGCAACTAGCAAAGCTGTCATTATAGAGTAGAATACAAAAACTCTATTGTACATTTGGCCAGCAAATAAAACAAAACACATGATTAGTATAATTAGTATATAGTATAATTCAAAGTGCTTCACAGTTGCATCAAATTACAAGAAAACAGACATCAACACAAAAAGTAATTAATCACAGTAAAAAGCATTAGTACATATAAAATACCTGTCTCACATCCTCGTGAAGACTGTTCCAGATTTTAGCTGCAGGAAACTGAAACGCAGCATCACCGTGTTTATTATTGACCACCAGGAGACCCCTCCCTGAAGTTCTCACTGTGTTTAGTCCTGACTCTGGGAACCACCAGGAGACCCCTCCCTGAAGTTCTCACTGTGTTTAGTCCTGACTCTGGGAACCACCAGGAGACCCCTCCCTGAAGCTCTCACTGTGTTTAGTCCTGACTCTGGGAACCACCAGGAGACCCCTCCCTGAATCTCTCACTGTGTTTAGTCCTGACTCTGGGAACCACCAGGAGACCCCTCCCTGAAGCTCTCACTGTGTTTAGTCCTGACTCTGGGAACCACCAGGAGACCCCTCCCTGAAGTTCTCACTGTGTTTAGTCCTGACTCTGGGAACCACCAGGAGACCCCTCCCTGAAGCTCTCACTGTGTTTAGTCCTGACTCTGGGAACCACCAGGAGACCCCTCCCTGGAGCTCTCACTGTGTTTAGTCCTGACTCTGGGAACCACCAGGAGACCCCTCCCTGGAGCTCTCACTGTGTTTAGTCCTGACTCTGGGAACCACCAGGAGACCCCTCCCTGGAGCTCTCACTGTGTTTAGTCCTGACTCTGGGAACCACCAGGAGACCCCTCCCTGAAGCTCTCACTGTGTTTAGTCCTGACTCTGGGAACCACCAGGAGACCCCTCCCTGGAGCTCTCAGGGGCAGAGATGGTTCAGACATGTCAAAGATGTGCTTTGGTGCTTCCCCGAGCGACACTGGACTAATATGGTCGTATGTCCTGGTTCTGGATGTGCAGCTGTTACAGTTGTCTAACCGACTGGAGTCAAATGCATTAGTAAGACTCTCGAAGTCTGGTTTCAACACTATATCTCTGATCTGTTTTTCAGATGGTAAAAAGCCTGACTTGTGGGTTTTAGAGAGAGAGCCTCGAGGTGACTGATGACACGTTCTCTTTGTGTCTGTGGCCAAAAACAATGATCTCACTTTGGTCTGAGTCCGTTTTCACACATGTTGGAGCCTTGTGGATCGAGCTGAGACTGCCCGAGTTTCAACTGTATTTACTTAAAGTTCATTCAGTCCGTGTTCACACGAGGCTGCACCATCATGTCACCATCAGAGCGCGTACGTGCACTTCCCCCGATGTTACTCAGGGAAGTCTCCCTCGTGGTCACAGTGAGGCTGACGTACGCAAGAGAGGAGAAATGCTCTTTAATCCACTCATGAAGAGGAACGTTTTACTGCAGCTGGAAGGGAAAGACGGGAAACAGAGACGAGGGGAGACTCGAGTCACATAACTTGAATCGAGTCAGACTCGAGTCGCAATTTTCAGGACTTGAGACTTACTTGACCAAAGCTCCAAAAAGACTTGACTTGACTTGGGACTTGCTGTTTGTGACTTGAGACTTAATTTGGGCTTGAGGCCAATGACTCTCAATGACTCGCTGTGACTTTATAGTTATTATTTATCTGAGTGAAACTGTTGAAAGATCAGGATTTATTGCGTAAAAGCGGCGCATCTATGTTTACATATGGTAATTAGCCACATGCTTTTTCAGCTTCGTCTAATCAATACTGCACGAACAGGCAGGTGGAAATGTGTTTTTCTTTGGATGAATTTAAAGTTTTCTACAGTGATGGTGAAGATTCATAGACATTTGTTAAGGACAGGAAAGCGTTTGAAACAATGACTGAAGACAGGAGCCTCCAGAACCACAATGTAAGAAGCCGTATGGTTTCTCCACAGGCAGGCGCTGTCCATGGTGCTGATGCTGAAACAAAGGAATGATTTTCTTATTGTCCAGAGAGTGAGAAACACCTGCACAGATGAAGAAGTGATTTCAGTCCCGTTTCCAGAGGCCATAGGGGGCCTTCTCTCGATCTAGCGCTCGGATCATGGTCAGGAGTACCTAGCTGAAGGATTATGCTATGACGCACTGTCACTGTTAGGGTGGGGCAGGGCGATTTATAGTCTGCTCAGGTTTCCTCTCATCTGCTCCGTCTCACCTGCTCAGATAAACATCTACACTGAAGTGACCTGAACCCCAGACCAAGCCCGACAGCTGCATAGCCCGTGTGCGCACTATGCAGCTGTTTATTTCTGTTTAAGTCACAAAGAAGTTTGTACTTTTATTCGGTTGATAAAGCTGATAAAACATATGGCAAGAATAGCGCACGGGAGCCAAATTTAGTGTGTCCAATAACTCAAAAACGCAGTAGAAAAGCTCTCCTTCAGTGTCCAGGTGATTTGCTGCCAGCTGCTCCTAGTGCGGCGACAGAGAGACGGCGATTCAACAGACGCAGTCACTGACCTCCAAAGACTGACATTCCTGACGTCGGCCAAAACCTGCTCCACCAGGAGCTTCCGACTGGAGATTATCGTGTTAGTGTGAAAGGGTCTTAACAGTAGGGCTGGGTACCGTTAAATGGAACCTATTGGTACCGACCGAAAAGCTCCGGTAGGGGGCGGTATAGAAAAACTTTTATTTTTCGGTGCTAATTTTCGGTACTTTTTCTCTCCAAACGTCACTAAATGATCCACAGTGAGTCTAAAAAAGCCTGAACTCATGAGCAGCTTCAGCGCAAAAGCAGAAGCAAAGCTGTAACTTACTCACACTTCAGTCATTATCAGAGATGGCAGAGCCGCGGTCTGAGCCAGGACTAAACCAGGACTTACAGTAAACTGGTTAAAAACCAGGACTGAATAAGAGACTAGAGCTCTTAGACAAAGAGAAAAGCAGTGACAACACGGCCGTGACAACGGGAAACACATGGGCTTTAGCTTTAGCTTTAGCTTTAGCCGCAGAGCCTGAAGTTACTGCTGTTGTTTAAGCTCCAGCTGCACTGGAGCGTTTGGGATCAAAGATTGTTTCTGGAAAAGGTGAGGCTCACTCTGCATTAGCCATGTTTGGAACAGTTATGGTGCTTTGTCAGTGACAGAGTGAGCGCTCTCACTATGTAACAGATCTGTGACATGTGAGGAGCTTTCACTGTCGAACAGCGCAGTGAGTTTAGAAAAGTTTATCTTCAGTAAACGGTCCTGATGTGGATCTGGTCTGTTCCTGCAGCTCAGGAGGTAATAATGTCCGTTCTCTCTTTTTATCACGGCTTTAGTGGGAATTCTGCCCCAAACATGAAGTTCCAGGTGACGCTGCTGCTCCTGTTTTCTGATGTGCCGTGTTTGTGCCGCTGTGCTGTTTGTTTTCCTGACAATACTTTTTATACACATTATTTTAACTCAATTAAAATATCATAGGTATCAAAAAAAGTACTGTTAAGGCACCGGTGCCAAAAAGCAGGTATCGTTAAAGTAGTGGTATTGAAAAAAAACAAACGGTACCCAGCCCTACTTAACAGTTGTCCTCAGAAATCTGTTTTTCTGAGTTCCGACCTGCACATCTCAACACCCTTTCAACTTGGAAAGTCAGATGGAATTTCGAACAAAAGTGACAATGGAGGGGCCGCATAAGAAGTAAATAAACAAACCTGTCGCTGCTCCTTCAGTCGAGCCTAGCACTGTGCTGCTAATGATGCTAACCTCCATCTGGGTTCCTTTGAGTGGGAGCCCTTGGCGGCCCAGAAGGGCTCCAAATCACGACTCCATGCATATTTGTAATGAGAGAACAACACAGTATGGACATTTCCGGACTCTTTCTGGACTATAAGCCGCGAGACAGACAGGTGGAAGAGATAACGCGCCGAGGAAGACACTAGATTGTGTTTTGATCAGTAATTGTGAGCGTCACACACACACCCCTATCATGGAAAACTCACAAAGAAATGCTTATGATGACAGTGTGCAGGAGGAAGATGACTTTTCTGGTTTTATTTCTTAACCTATTTTGGTTCCGTGGTGATTTACTGATGGCTGTGCTCAGATGGTTCGTGGTCAGGCTGTGGTCCAGTGTTGGTGTGGCTTTAATGCCGTCCCTCTGGTGAAACAGTCAAACGGATGAATGTTATTCCACTAAATGAGCGTGACCACAGAGTCCATTAGCCGCTAACGTGGCTAACTCACTGCCCGGCCTTTCAGCGGCTTCACAAACAAACACAGGCTCCCAGGGGGCCGCCATTAAGACTATTCATCAGCGCATTAGCAGTAATGGGGACAACAGCAGCGGACGTGTGGGCGGATAAATGACAGCCGCTGTGAGAAGGAACTTACCATTTCACCAGTGTCATGATTATTGAAATCCTTTATACACGCGCTTGTCTGTGAGGCACTTTCACACCTGACTGTCTGAGCCAAGACAGTCCCTGAAGCTGCAGCACCGTCACAGGGCTAGCACTGGGAGCCATGGCTAGGACGCCTGTTTGCTTTCTCAATAGACATACCTCATCCTAACAACAAGCCGCTCTAATTAAATATTGTCCAATTTACTGGACAACATGGTCTGACTAAAACTGAGAAGGGGCGAGAGGAGTAGAGATGGATATCATTTAGGATTAAGTTTATCGATTCTACTACTCTTATGGATACTCCTTTAACGGTACACTAATCATGCTTTAAAGGAAAAATACACTTTGTACTGCTTTGAACCGGATTTATTTCAAAGTAGGTTTAGCACATATAAATATAATAATATAATATATTGCCATAATAATATGGCATCTAAAATACAAATATATGAACCAAATGTGTAATAAACATTAGAAATAACTTTCAGATTGGAAGGATAACGTTTCATATTTGTATGTTATTCGTTGGGGCTGTTCCTGTGAGGACTGAGCCTAAATGAAAACTTGGTGCTGTAAAACTATATAACTATAGAACTATAGAACTATAGAACTATATAACTATAGAACTATAGAACTATATAACTATAGAACTATAGAACTATAGAACTATAGAGCCACAACCTGTTTTCACCTGCATTGTATCCAGAGGTTCGAGCCGTGACCGCCGTGTGGGCCGTTTCGTGAGACTTGCCCTGAAAATCTTTTAGTTTAGTTTTGGGCACTGGTAATATGAATGAAGACAAAATCACATGGAGTCTTTCTTTATAAGACGAGGAAGGAGGGCGTAGTTTCCCGTGCGCTTCTGAGACATGTTTACGGCGGAAGCAGAGGGAGAGAAACACAGCGCAAAGATCAGACATCGTGCGCTCTATGTGCGGGCTGTGGGGGTAAAAACCCGGCGCTCCGGAGCTTGTATCGCTGTTCCTGAAACAGATGCTTCGAAACACTGCGTCAGAGCCTCTTTCAGTAACGCCTGGCACGTGACTATCTCCAAAACTGCTTCATTCTGTGCGTCGTGTATCGTGTCATCGGCTCAGAGCGTCTCACTGAGCTGCCTTTAGCAGCGAGGCGATAAACAGCGGAGGTTTCCTCGTCCATATAGTGATGTAAATCATTAGTCATAGATACATAAACGTGCTATGTGTTTTCCCCATTTGTGGAGAAAGTGGCTGTGAGCCAGAACACATTTTATATGTTATGCTTTTGAGCAGCAGAGCCGCAGGTGACTGAGGCCCCGCCCACTGGAGCTCCGTGAAGCACAGACCACGTTACAAAGACAATGACTGTTATTTATCGGCCTATGATTGATTTGATCATTCAAACATCAATATCAGGCTGCAAATAATAAAACTGCCACACGACTGTTTGAAACTTCTCTTCCACATGATGGTGTTGGTGCTTCAGTCGCGTTTATGAGAAGTCGCGGTAATAATGTTTTTCCACAAGAGGTCAGTGTTCAAACAGAATGAAACAGCTCAGAGACTTCGAAGCTACAACACTTTTTTGCCAGGAAAGCTTCAAAGTGTTACCCATCCCGAGAGAAGGGGGCGGAGGGAGCTGCGCAGGAGGAAGAGGAAGGAGGAGGTGGAGGAGCTGACCAGTGCAGGACACCATGCTCTGAAACAGAGACAACCCAGTAGGGGCTGCACCGTTTCAGAGGATCACTGAAGGCAGCCCGCCGGGTTTCCTCGACCTCCAGAAACATGATCTGCAACACCTGATCTGCGTAACTTCATGTGATGACAAATATAGCACTTACTGCCTAAAACCTTTTTGCCTTTGAAAAGTAGACTAAAGTAGAATAAATAATCATTAATAATAATCATTTAGAAATGACAAAAATGTGACTAACACTCAACTCATCCAAAAGAAGACGCTTAAACTTGTTTTGTCAAAAACATCCCTGAAACAAGGTGGGCTTCAGGTCGCAGTTAGTCACAGTTAGATTCCACTTCAGATCCGCACACACAGGCCGTGTTTATGGACGTACTTTTACCTTAAATCCTGCCTAACACTATCATGCAGCGTGATTTCAGCACCGACTCATCAACTGGTCAAAATAACCATTGGAAGGGCCCAGCATTATTATTTTCTGTCTCCTCTCTCATCCTCTTTAATGGGTGAAATGTTCCGCAGTGTGGCTTTAATCTTCTGATGACGCTTTTGGCTCCTCCACAACAGCGTTCCCCCGTGGAGTAACTTTAAACCCGCGTGAGAAGATTTTCATACCTGGCTGTAATTGACTTTGTGTTGGAGCGAGGCCAGAACAGCGGGTCACGAACCGCATTTCCCAGCATGCCTCAGCGCCGTTAATGACTGCGGTAATCAGAGCAGCTGCCTCGTCGTAAAAAAAACACCGTTAAAAACTGGGATAATACTGGACCTACAGCCGGCGCCGTAAAACACCGGGCCGCTCCGCACTTTTCCTCACGACAGCTTCAGCACCCGAACATAAAGACACGCAGCGGGAGGGCACAGGGGCAAAAGATGCATTATGGGAAATCGACTTCTCATGGCTTTTTATCATGTTTACAATGCAGTTCCCTCGTCGTGCGATAGTGATCAAGAATGTTTTACCAAATGTATCTGCAAAAGGCATAACCCTCGCTCTTTGAAGCAGACACATTATACAGCATTGATCCAGGCCCTCTTGAGCTTTAAGGCGAGACGCTGCAGGTGAAAACATTGATTTTTCAGGCAGTGGTCAATGTGGAGATTTGGAGGCTTTCTCCCTTAACATCTTAGTTTTAATGTCAGAGGATGAAAAAAAGACAAAACTGTACGATGCTTGTGTAGGACGATTTGTCTGCGAGGGAGATGGAGTAACTTATCTTAGCTTTATTCATTCACAAACACTGACCCTGGCCCTCATCCTGCTCACATTTATATAACGAATATGTCAGTTTGAGATGTTAATGATGTTTTCTTGCTCAGATCACCCTGCCTGTTCTGAAGCTACAGCTAAGAATGGTATCAACTGGATTCGTTTTTCAAATATTACTATCTTTAAAGCCTTGAGGCGTCCACGCATGTGCTCCTCGGAGGCGTGTGCTTATGTCAGCACACACTACATGCAAAAAAGAATCGTCAATATCTCAAAAACCGCAACACCACAAACAATGAATATGTTGTTTTATATACATTTGTGTCTAAAGGGGGGCCGGCTTCACTCAGGTCTGCAGTTGATGCTATAAGACAACAATGGCATTTTCTCCACACTGGACTCACTGGACTTCACTGGGATTTTTTAAATCTAATTCCCAATCTGATTTATTCTGATTTTGTTTTGAACCCCATAAAGCAAGGCAACATTTGATTTTGATACAGATTTATTTACTCATAAATGGCTTATTCAAAAACTAATCCAGGTCCATAAGACTCTTTGTTTCTACTACATCCCAAAATCAAATCAGAACTCTAAATCTGGGTCTTAACATTATGCATTATGCACTTGTATTTCCCTAATGTTCAGCAGATGTTTCATATTGATATCTCTACATTTCATTTTCATTTTACGTAATAAAAACGGTGACCCTGGTTAGACTTGACATCTGATCTGGGTGTAGTCACCATGACCCCCCTGGCCTGTCCGTGCAGGGGACACGGTGGTTCTATCTGTGGTACGTCCTGTCCTCACACATACGAGATCCAGGGATACAACAGGATGGCTCCTCCCTCCGACTCACACACACTACACTTCCCAAAATGCCGAGCGGTGACTCAGGGCTGCGTGGGGCGGCGCACATTTAGCTGCACTCGTGGTCCGCCTTCCTGGACACTGAAGTGCAAGCTCTCGGGAGATTCGGATGGAGTGTTGAAAAGTAGTAGCTGCCTCATCTTTTCACTGACTCCTGTTTCTGCCATATTTCTGTCAGTCTGCCCCAGGGCGTCTGTGTCTGCAACAGGTTAAAGTACTCCGATTACTATTACTATTAGCCGAGTAGCGATTGTTGAGCGTGTCCAAGTTAGTTTGTTTGGATCATCTGAGTGTGGGCGACAGTGGCTCAGATGCTTGAGAGGAGTCTCATGACTGGCCCCTGGTCATAGTGTCCATGGGCAAGACACTTCACTCACCTTGCCTGTGTGGATTGAATGAATGAAAAAAAAAAAGTATTGACCATAAAACCAGATAGAGAAAGTAGCAGCTGCACAATGGTTGACCAGTCAGCCAATCAGAACACAGTCCCTGGATAGGAGTCAGGTTTTAGGAGTGGTATTTGAAGGTCTTAAAACGGCTTTGGAAGTGGTCAGCCAGGGTAAATCCTCACTTTAAACATCAAAATAGGCATCCCGCAGGGCTCCGTACTGGGCTCTGTACTCTTTTGTCTCTTTATAAATGACTTAGCTTTTACCTGCTCCGGTGCCAGTTCCCAACATCTTACGGATGATAGTTGTTTATGTCACCACCGAGCAGTTGTGGAGAACAGAAAATTGTACTTTTACTCAAGTATAAGTACAATTACAGGTTAAAATTTTACTCAAATACAAGTACACTCCAAAAAGTAAATATCAAGCATTGGCTTAAATGACTTGAATTGAGGAAATGTTTCTTGTTTTGAGCGGTTTTCACTCATTTAGACACTTTTCCTAATCGGACCAAGTTTCCTTTGCTTGTTTGAGGACATTTCAGACCAGTTACAGGGTAAATCTCGCTTGAAATAAGAAAGTAAAATTGCCAATGAGATAAGACCAATTTTCTCACCCCATGGGCAAAGAAAATGACCTGAAATAAGGACGAAATGTATCGAAACGAGTCAGAAACATCTCAGAACAAGTGAAATAATCTAGGACAAATGCCCAAGAACTTCTTAACTAGTCAAAACAACTAAAATATGGATTATTATGCTCAAATTGAGATGTTTATACTGATCTAGTTAAATATTTTTTGCAGTGTACAACCTTATGTGACAAAAAATGTCATTAAGTAGTTACTTTTCAAGGCGATTTTTGTCACATCTTCGATCAGTCTTTTACACAAACAAAAGAATAACATTGCTTGAATCCAGTTATATCCTTATAATAGCCTGATCGGTGACTTCACTCTTCACAGTGAACTGGTCTGAATCTTTTATGTCTAACAAGAATTATCTTTGCACAAAAAAAAAAATACATCATCAAATATCATCCAGTAAAAGTGAGCCCTGGGGCACTGTGTGAATGATAGACCTATGTCTATTATCTACTTCTCAACCACAAAGTCAAAAAAGTGTTAGCAGAGGCCCTTGTCCACACTGTTTTAAATGTTCTTTTTAGGAAGATGTGGACAGTCGGCACTGAATCAGTTAAAACGCTCTTCCTTTGTGAAGATAATGACAACAAAGGCTCTCCTTCTGAAGCAGATCTACACTGAGCTGGAGGCAAGTGTCCACTGTCGTCCTTCTGTCTTTGTCTTTCCAGGACCTGCTGAAATGTATCTGTATGAATGAGGTGAAAGCGTTTTGTTGTAAGCTTTATTCAGATGCTAATGTTTGGTCTGTATCTCTGTGGTAAAAACAAACATGAGCGCAGCCAAAGAGCGAGTAGAGGAGGCGGGACATGCGGCTGAGGAGCCAATGTCAGCCTCGCTCAGCTTGTTCTACTTCCTTGGCCAGCCCGCCGTGTGCAGGAGCTCGTGGAGGCGGGGTTTGAGACACAGCACAGGTGTCTGTCAGATCTTGTTCTGTGGTTGGTGGTCGCCTCCGGAAATGGCTCTGTATTTGCAAAGCATCGGATTGATTTCAACGCTACGCAAATGCCGTCGCCGCTCCGGCCGCCCGATCACGCTGCTCTACTGTGTGTTTCCGGTGGCTTCTTTCTGGTCGCCAGGCAGCGTAGGGTCACTTGGTGTGAGTGTGTGACAGTGGGGACAGTGGAGGAGAGAGACAAGTAACGTAATTCATTTCTTTCTTCCACTGTCACCAAGTCACCGGAGCAGCAGTGGAGATTCAGTCTGCATGTGAGGCTGAGACAGTCAGGTGGAGCTAAATCTAACTTAAATAGTGCTTTTCTATCCATCCATCCGTCCATCCGTCCATCCATCCATCCATCCATCCATCTATCCATCCATCCATTTTCTTCCACTTTTCCATTTCCGGGTCTTTGGGGAAGCAGTTGGAGCTGCCCAGATCACATTGCACCAGCCCCTATGGCTCCTCCTGCAGGCGGCCTCATGGTTCTAGCCGGGCCTGTTGGTGTCTCATAGGGGGTTTCTGAACCGCTCTTTGTCACCAGAGCTCCAGGATCATTCGGATGCTCAAACCCAAATCCAAATCCATTTGCAAAATAAAGAATTTAAATACCTTGGATTTAAATCTTGCGAAACAACTAATAAAAAGAGGCTGTAACTGTCTGACAAATCATCTTTAGTTAAAGCCACGCCGCGTAGAATTTTACCCAATAAATAACATTGAAATTCACACATTTATTTCATGACAGACATTTTCATAATTAAAATATATAATATAACAAACACGTGTTTTTGCTGTGAGCGACTTACCTCTCCAAAGACATGACTGTAACTTTCCTAGCAGTGGGTACGTCTCCAGCTCGTTGCCATGGAGATGTTGGCTAAAGTCAGCAGAATTGAAGATTTAGAGCGGCTAGGTCCTCATCCAGATCCATTCTTTGATTACCCACTGCAGTAATAGCATTTTGTGTGTTGAGCTGGTCATAGGAGTATGTTTTATACTGATGGCAACAGTATAGTCCAAAATGTTACGCAGTGTCCCTTAAAGCTTTGACTTCAGAGCAAAAAGCTTCACTGTGCGACCTGCTCCGTTGTTGATTCTCGTGTTTGTTTCGGGGGAGATCTGGGTAAAATTGACTGAAAAAAATATCCAGCTCTTTTCACAATTGAGATCCGGTTGGAATGTTCACCTTGTAGAGCCGTTCTAAAGAGCCGGTCGGTCATGAACGTCACATCACTATTGATTAGATGCTGCAGACCGCCTTCCTGCACATGCACGCTGTGGTATTCTCGTACATAGCATCAGTACATGAGCCACACAATGTACTGGGTCATTGTACTATCAGGGAATAAAGATTATGGACAAAAAGCCGATACCATCACTGCATTATTCTTAACTGCTAAGCTTTGAAACTTTGAAGTTGTGCCTTCTCAAACTAATATTCAAATGTGTCGCTAATGTAGCACCTGAGCCCTTCAGTTCATTACATGTATGCAGAGACAAAACAACCACAGAGTCACCAGAGGCTCCATCACTACTGTCCCATCCCACTCTGCAGGACTTCCTTTGGTCAGTGCCTTTACGCTGTGGACGTCTGTGTCTGTGTGAAAGAATATGTTGGTGACTGTGTTGTGCTTTTTATAACATTTGTATTCATTTATTGTATTGTAAATTGTGTAGAAAGGCCCATCCAGTGAGGGTGTTCCTGTGTTGGGAGTGTGTTATTACAAACTTCATCAGTGCATCTTCTGTCGACAAACTGCCTTCATGTGTCATCCTAAAGCTTCTTGTCCGGGTTTCTGTTGTCCGGAGCTCAGAGCGTGTTGGTGTCGCTCATTAAAAGCTGCAGTTGTAAATTTGATCATAAATACATAAATAATGCTCCGCTGAGACACCTGATCCTGCTTTGATTCAGCCCGTTTACTGGCATCAGGGTTGGCTTGTAAAACCGGGGTCACCTTGGATCTGTCATGAAAAACTGCCGACGTCCACGATAAAGGAGTATATGTCTGAGTGAGCTCACAGTCGCACACGAGGTCTCCACTGTAGACAAAGGTTCTCAAATCGTCAGCAGGACTGGGCTGTTGTGTTGAATATATTTCTATCTTTAAATGTATGTATAAACTAAAACATAGAGAGGCGCTGATCCAGCTTTTTGGCTTCCCATTTGAAACTGGGGGTTGGAGAATCTGCAGATATCTGATTTGAACCAATACCAGTGGACTTTCTCTGAGAGGAAAAGTGAATGGTCTCATTTCCCCTTTTTGAGATCAATACAACGGTATCTTTTCTTGTAAACACATCAGTTATCATTTATAGGCTGTAGCTTCATAAACTAATGGACTTTTCTACGCATTAGCTTGCATTAGCTTGCATTAACATGTTGTGGAAGTTGGAACTAACTCAGCTGTTGGATTCTCCAGGTTCTGAGCTTCAGAATGAAGCACAGCGTATTCAGTTGTGTTTTTAAAACACAGAGCCAAAAGTTGCTCTTAACTATATTTGTTTTTCAAACTGCCGTCTTGGGATCCATGTTTATTTAATGTTTACATGATCTGGTTCACAGGACGTTGATCCATCATAAACAGAATGGGCCCTGATTCTACAGCTAAAACCAGTCTGTAATGAGCATAAACGAACTCACTCGTTTCCTAATTGACTCGCACTTTAGCCTTGTTTTGGTCCTGATCACACTTTTTGCTGGAAACAAACTTGCTCACAGCTTTAAATAAATAATGGGATGCACTGGTTTGAGATGTTTAGTCAAATATTGCATTATTTTCACATGTTCTTACAGCGTGGTGGTGGTGGTGGTGGTGGTGGTGGTGTGTGTGGGGGGGGGTGTTGGAAGCGTCAGATTGCGGCTGACGGTGCACTAGCCCGGTCTCCTCCTCATCATTTATTCATGCTTATACTCTGGACCTCAGCTCAGCTCGTAACAGAGCCACCAAAACACTTCCTGCACCCTCCCGACCAGCGCAGCAACACACACACTCAGCCAGTCCAGACTCGGACCGCAGGAGGCGGGGCACTGATGAGGGTCCGGCTGGGGGCATGTGCTGGCTTTGTGGAAGTAGGAGAGAGACCCTTTGTGTTGATTTCCAAGATCCATTTACAGTGAATAAAAGAAATTTATATTTGTCCCCTGCAAACAACTAAATGTTCCAGCGAGTCGGCCGGGTTGTGTCTTGTGTAGGGTTGCCAAGAAATCAATTATTCAATGCTAAGTTGATGCTAAAAGTAGTATCGAGGCTAAATATTCATTTGAGCAGGTACGGAGGATTTCTGTCTTTGTAGCACAGAGCAGTCGCTCCCAGGGCACAGTGTCCCAAAACTTTGACTCAATACTAACTAACGTAATGTAAACTTATCAAAATGAATGATCTGATTCCTGCTGCCGGGGCATGTTGAGAGGAACAGGCGTTGGTTATGCGTAGCTTAGCATAGCTGCTTCAGTTAGCACTGGCTATGAAGTCATGTTTCTCAAAACACAACATGCACAGTAACATGTTCTCTGCTTGTACTTAACTCATGGATATATTTGGATACATTTCCTAGTTATCCAGAGTGTTGCTGATTTCTGGAGATTTTTTTTTTGTAATTCAAGCTGTTCTTATGTTTGAAGAGTTTCATGGCGCTAGGCTAATGCAAGGCTAGCGCATTTCTACGATATCAGCTAGCCTGCATTAAAAACAGTCCACAGAGCACCTGAGGCAAATCACTTATAACACCAGACTAACCATATAAATGTGTCGATAGTCAGTTTAACCATTTTGTATTTAAAAGAACTTATATTTGAGCAGCATCAGCTTGGTGGTTGTGCACTTCAGACCCAAAGTAACACCTTTTTGAGTGACAGTGCAGGATTTTAGAGGCAGTTGTGGTGAATAGTGTTGCCAAAAGTAACTAAGTGAATTACAAGTTACTTTATTTGTTGCATTCAAGTGCGGCCCACAACATCTCCACCACCTCGACACACTTTTACCAACACTCAGTTTACTGGAAGTGCATTCTAACAGTAACATGAACAGAGCTGACGCAGACTCAGTAAAGTGATTGTTTCAGTCTCTCTCCGACCAGTGTGAGCGTCTCAGGCTGGAAACATGACACGTCACATTATGTTACGTCACTCGTCCAGACACAAAAGGAAATGTCATTTTTTCCCAAAGGATAATGACAAAATAGTAACTCACAGCGTTTTGGAAAAGTAACTTTAATCTGATTACTTGTTTGGAAATAGTAACGCGTTAGATTACTGAAAAAAAGTAGTCCAATTACAGTAATCCATTACTAAGTACTTAGTTTCTGGCATCACTGGTGGTGAACAGGTCTGAGCTCATTCTACACATTAGGACATGGCTGGAACATGTGAGGGGAGGAAAATATTCACTTTTAACATTTGTAAACTCCGTACAGTCCCTTTAAATTTTTTAGTTAATACACTGTTTTGCTCCTAAACTAAAACAAAACAGACGGAGTTGAACCTGAAGGTCATGGGCCAAATCCAGTCTGTAAATAGTTTATATTGTATGTTATAGCCGAGTACAGTTCACGCTTATGTTGTATTGAAAGGATCCACACTACGCAGCCAAACCGTCTCTGTTTGATTATGAATGTTGCTCCTGAAAATGCAAAAATTTAATCAGAGAGCACAAATTAAACCTTTTATTACAACCGTTTTTCAAGAACATGATAAAACCAAGTAAATATATAGTGTTTACTACATTGTACATAATACAGAGCAGACGACAAAAGAGACAAGCAAATATATAGTTAATAATCATTTACCTTTTACCTTTTACATTCTATTTTTTATTTTTTATGCGTTTTGCCCCTTTAAGCTTTTTTACCCATTGTGCATAAGACACCTCTATTTACTATTTGATTGTTTGCACATTTCCTGTGTTTCTGCACACCCTGAGTGTTTCTGAGAGCTTTCTCCATTGTACTGATCCTGTTCCGACCTCTAACACCGGTTCAGTTCTTAAACCCTGAAAGTCGGAGGCACTGGAGTCAAGTCTGTGTTTCCAGCTCTCGCAGGCCTTGATAGTCCAGCTCGGATAACGTGGTCACGGTAAATCCGTGTGGAAAGGCTCCGGTGTAGATTGTTTGGGAAGAGAACAGACTTGTGTTGGGATACTGGCTGCTGATTGGATCACGCAAATCTTCTTTTAGCCAATCACAGCCAAGTCTCCGAACAAAGCCAAACAACAAAGCACTGAAGCAATTATTAAACATTCAGTTTTAAACAGATCATGTGTTTCTAAGTCAGTTTCTGTAGGTCAGTGTGTTGTTATAAAAATGTGTGTTTCAGCAGATTTAAGTCCTGCACATTTTGGAAACCGTAGAAAATAAAAAGCCACTGTGCCCAGATGGGTTCAGCTGCAATAGGGTGGATAGTTGTTCCAAAGCCTTGTCCCTTGTTGTGACCGCTGCAGTGTAATGAGCTCCTCATCCAGCTGCAGGGGAGGGGGGGGGGGCTCAGAGCTAAATCTCGGACATCGATGAGGGTCCACGGCCTGTTTTTGAAGGACACAGCGGGAGACGGGCAGCTCTCACACACGCACTCCTCAACCCTCCAAACCAGACCAGAGCAGCTGCACGGGCTGGACAGGGAGTTCACCGTGGTGCTGTCCCGGGTTCATTTTGCAGTGTACCTTTAAAACGTGGAGCAGCCTGGAGGCGAGGCACAGCAGGTGAAGTGGGAACATACACAACCATTTGAAACTTTTGATGTACAATGCACGTTTTCTGTCATTTTACGTTTTCATATAGAATGAAGCATTCTATTTGTAAAAATGGCTAAATGACCTGTATTAGCAATAAAATCTGAATAATGGATAGAGCCAGGTCTAAACTTATAGTTACGAAGTTTTGTTCCAAGGGGATTGTAGATAATGAAAAAATGTACCTTGTTCAATTAATGATTCTCGACAATATTAAATAAATATGAAAGAAATACAAACCTCAATAATAAGGACAAGCACAATTAGGGCGTTCTGCTCTCCCAAAATTTCATCCGATGGGCGGGGGAGCGACTGAATAATGCGGTGCATTATGGGTAACAATAGTCTTTGCAAGTCTTCTGCTTGCTTCATCTTCTGCTAAGAGAGGAATACAATTCTTTGGCTGATATTTTATGATGCAGACTTCGACTGTTCCGACTCCCTACATTTGGGGCTTGTACCTCCCGCCCCCCCTCCTGCCTTCAGCGGACACTTTTAGCCACGCACTGCCCCGCTGTACGGTCTCCCGGCTCGGAGCCTCGAAGGCCGGGCAGGATAGCTAAGCGTTGCCCCTGGGGTCTGTGAGCTGTCCCTGGGAGACCATAGTAAAAAGCACTGACAGCCTCTGATTATCTCTCTGCCCAAAACAACTTTATTGTGTCTGTGTTTTCACCGGGAGAACATCAGCCATGTCAAAAAAATAAGTCTGTAGCCGAGCTGCTAACCGCTCGCCCGGAGCTAACTAGCTCCTTAACGTCAATACAGCCGGTAACTATATAAAGCAGCCTTTGAGACGATCACACACTGAGCTGGGCTTGATGCATTTGTGGTTTATTGTGGACTTTTCATCAACAATGAGCTGTAGGCGATTGTAACAAGCTAACGGGGCTAACCTGGAATAACCATCGTCCACTGGCACAAATAATAGTCCTTTATTCGGACGTATGGGCTGGATATGAACTTAAATACTAGGGAGATCCTTGTGCAGATCGTGTGTATAGCTATAGTTGAAGATCCATAGGACATGGCAGTAACAAAGAGGGACAAGTTAGAACCAAAACAGCAGTTTTTTTTCAGTCCAGAGCTCCTTCCTACACTTCAGAACACATTCAAACTCACTCGCCCCTGACGTCTAAATCAATCAGTGGTTTTGTTTAGCCCAATATCACAACAGGAGTTTCCTCACAGGGCTGCACAAACCATTAAGGTAATAAAACAGAACAGAAAAGTCTCCATCACCTTCAGTCTGAATGCAGTATAATAGCAACAGGAAGTGCGCTCGGACATGAACGGTGTCATTTTTTATCACAGCGCCGCTCAGTGGATGAAATTTTGGGAGAGCAGAACGCCCGAATTGAGTGTCTGCAGATGATAAGGTGGAGTTGTTGTTGCAGAACTAAAGCTTTGTAATGTGTATTGATGCGTTCCAGTTGTACTCAGAAACCTCGGACCTCCCAGTGGAAAATTAGGAGTTAAACTGGAACACCCCACGATGCCGGATTTCCTTTTGGATAGTCAGACCGTCCTCACAAACACAGAGTTGCGGAAAACAACATGGCGACGCACAGTGTTAGCAGTAAATAAAAACACCCAGCTACAGTATTTTTACTTTTCTTGTGTTCTTAAAGGAATCGTTCCCCGTTTATCCATACTGATATGTTCTTACCTGAGCTTAGACGAGTTGATGTTTACCTGTCTGGTCTTTGTGCTGGGGGAGGCCAAATGCTAACAACATCTGTGGTCTTTTTGCGTGACTGAGCGCACGCTCAAAGACCAGACACATCAACTCGTCTATGGTCAGGTAAGAAGATATCTCAGTATGGAAAAACGGTGAACTATTCCTTTAACTCCTTCGTTGTCCTCTACTGCCCCCTGCTGTCTGTCCCTCAGCTCCTGCACTGGACATCAAGCACTTTCTGTGCTCTCGAAATGATTTGTAACATTAGGTCAGGGTGGATTACTCGTCAGGTAGGGGTGGTTGTTTATTGTGATTAAATATCAATATCAATATTAAAACTATAACTTTATGTCTGACCCTTTTATTTTAATTAATTGTACTAGAATTGTTGGTTTTAAATAAACTGTTCTGCTCTGGCTGGCACAGCATTTGATTTATTTATAAGAGGCTTGAATTTTTGCCAGAACTTCTTAAAGTTTATGGGAAATATGTACCAATTCTTATGCAAAGAGCCGCATTATATTAAACATACCCAATCATGCAATACCTGATGCAGTAGTGATTACCGAACAGGTTTGTGGAGCTCTAAGCCACGGTGTGGGAAGCTTTTCCGAGCCCACAGATGCAGTACTGTGGTGTGATAATCGCAGCTTGTGTGATTTGCTAAGCACCTTTAAAGAAATATGTGCGCTCTTGCTAGAATGTTTGTTTCTGGAGCACTTCCTCCACCACAGTCCCCTCCATGCCAGAGCGGATCCCTCTGAGCAGCAGGCCTCAGTGCGCTCCCAGCCTGCCGAGGGTGGAGTTTCCAGTGACCTGTGAACTGCCCCACACTGTCAGCTGTCTCCTCCCGGTGCCCACTCAAGCCCACACGTCACTGACGGCTCCAAAGTATGTTTCAAAGTATTAAGTAAATGATGTCAGTGTCATAATGGTAATGTTCAACAATGAAACTCAGGGATGGTGTTGTGTCTCAGTGCTCTTTGAATCACTGACATCAATCTCAGACAATAATTAGTTGTCAGTCACCAGAGGATGATGCCCTGATAGTATTCCCTCCGGAGAAAGCTAATGCTACAAGCTAAATCCCTGGTCATCACATGAAAACGACTAAAGTCAATAAAACCACCATCTACATAAAGAACCGTTTAACAATGATCACACACTGAGCCGGGCTTATTGATTTTAAACTTTATTGCTCACATTTTATCTACAATGGATCGTAGCCGAGTGGTTTTCTCCCGGAGAACAAGCTAGCTGCGAGGAGCTAACAGCTAACTTGGAACGATTCTGAGAAAACAAGCAGCATATTATGCACTAATAACGTCAATAAAGCAAACACCTACATGAAGCAGCCTTTATGATGAACACACTGAGCCCGGCTTTACACGTTTGTGGTTTATGTTTCATCAACAATGAGCTGTAGTCGATTATAACAAGCTAACGGTGGTAACCTTGTCCACCTGCACAGGTAATGTCCCTGGGGAGATCCTGGTGTCGTCCATGGGGGTATAGTTACCGTGCGAGACGGTAGCGCAGCGGTTAGCGCCTCCGCTTCACAGCTAGAAGTTCCCGGGTTCGATTCCCACCAGGACGGGGCCTTTCTGTGTGGAGTTTGCATGTTCTCCCCGTGTCTGCGTAGGTTTCCTCCGGGTACTCCGGTTTCCCCTACCACTAAAGACATGTACAATAGGTGACTCCTCCAGCCAGGTGATTCTGACCATCAGCCAGGCTTCACATCATGGAGATGGGTCCCCGGGCGTGGCACTGCCGTCGACCACTGCTCCTTACGGGTTGCCCCATCGAAGGATGGGTTACATGCAGAGGAAAAAGTTCCGTACGGGAACAATAAAGTATAAAAAGATCCATAGGGCATGGCAGTAGCAAAGAGGGACTAGACAAGAGCCTCCAAACAGCAGTTATTTTTCAGGCAAGAGCCTCCTCAGTGTGGACACAGAGCCCCTGAACTCTCAAAGGTTCATCTCCAAAGTCACTTTCCGGGTCAGACACTGGAACAGATCATATCCTGTGTGGCCATTGTTCACAAAGTGATAACGTGATAACGTAGCTCCTTTCCAACAATAAAATTAAAATGCACCGAAAATCAAACTTTGTTTCAATACGTGTGGAGAAGATGATAGGAGATGCGAAGGTGCAGTAGTGTTGTGATGCCACAGACAGCGTGTGGAGGCGTGTCAGAGAGGGTCGGGGCTTCTTAAAGAGACAGAGGCCTATTTCAAGACGTTCGCTACAGCCTCTTTGCGAGAGCAAATTTATTCAAGGCAGTTATTGTAATTTACTGCATCATTATTGTAGTGTGCTATAGACTGGTGCTATGTGATTAAAAATACCCCCTGTTTAAGGCTTTAAAAATCGAGTAGTCTTTCCCAGCTCTTACGATTTTCTGGGCCATTGCGGACAGAGGGGTGATACCAATCATCAGTGCGCGACTGCGTGTTGACGTGGGGTACGGCAAATAATTTGGTTATACCTTTATAGTCTACAGTGTCATGTGCCCCAAACTTCAACGGACTAAAGCAGTGGCTGCAATGACCGTGAGACGTGTTCAAACGGCACAAAGCAGTAGTAGAACAGAGTAGAAACCATGTCCTCCAAACCATGAACTCTCCCGTCATGAAGTGGGTGCTCCTCTCTCTTTGGTCTCCGTGGGGTCACATCAGTCACACCCCTGGTCGTCCGGTCCTGGCTTAATTTTCTCCATGTCCGTTGCAACGCGCTCACTCCAGTGGCCCAGCTGTCCTGTCCAGCACCCAGTGTCCACCTTCACCTTCCATCCGCCACACCCGGGGCAGTGGCCTGTGTCTCTGGGCCGACTCTGGGTCCAAGTGCCTTCTTTTGTCCTTCCAGTGCACACCATAGCGTACACAACAAAAGTGGGGAAGGTAAATGGGGGAATGGCACAGCGCCCCAGTGCGGGCCACACAGTGGCCACTGGCTCAACCTGCTGATGGAGATGTGGTCACAGAGCAAGTGACAAGGGGACAACGGGGAAATAGTGCTTCTGAGTAAAAGCGACACGGACACAGACCTTTGTGCATAAAATGAACTATTCATCACCACTCGCAGAATTATAGACAAAATGTCTGCATCTACAAAGCACACGAGAGCAGCGCTGCACATTCAAGTCCAGGAACGTGGAGAATATCTTTACGTAGCTACAGCTGTTTAAAACAGTGTGTTTCAAGATGGGAACATTACACTGAGTACAGCCAGCTTCTGGGTGCCCCCAGTCAAATAAAACATTAAAACTAAACTAAACCGGGCTGAGACGGTGATTTAAAATGTCATTATCTGATTTAAGCATCATGTAGAAAACTTAAAATCGATAAAACAAAGTATACATGAACACTTTCATTCTGAAACGTGGAAATGAAGAATGAAGAATTATACTTGGTACATGGACCATTTTTACCTTTTCAAACAGACATTTTTTTCAACAAAAAGTGGGGGAAATGTGGATGGAAGCATCTTCCGGTAAATCACTTTGTTGGAAATCATTTTGATAAGCATTGGACGACTAAGAGCCCACACACTCGTGTCCGCCTCAGGTCGGTGGTGCTCTGGTTTCAGCCGTAGACTCTGGCTGAGTGAAGGCGTGGCGAGGTATTCCTCTCTTAGACGGACGGCAGCAGCAGATAATCAGGTTCACATTGATCCGTTAAAGCGGCAGACCATCCATCAGAGACAGAGAAAACCACTAAGGCAACAGCAGCACGGGGGAGAAAAGGAAAACTAATGCTATTCTTGTGACAATATCTGAAGAAAACGAGGTGGAGCGAGAATGCTAGGGGATGGGATCTCAATGAGCAGATCTGAGCGATAGCAAAGTGGCACCATTTGACCAGAGCACAATGGCAGGCACAGACTGTCGTTGCTACTGCCATTAGAATGTTAGATCATTTAATAACATTTAAATAAAGCAGTACTAAGTAACTAACTCATGCTACTAGAGGCCGTGAGAACCTCTCGGAGGCTCATGAGGCGCTCAGGGGGAGATGAAAGACCCCCAATCATCCCATTAACACTTGTATTACTCCCAGAGGGACTACGAAAAGGATTTATTAAGGTAAACAAGTTACTTAGTTCTGCGTTAAATAAAAGGGAACATTAGAGCCTTCATAATGATATAAAAGTACATGGAGAATTCAAATAAACCACTGTGGAGATGATAAAAGATTAGCGTTCAACAACCACACCTATGTGTCAAATCTTTTTAAGATTTATTCATTTTATGGCTGTGGTCTCAAAATCAGTGTGAAGGAGGGTTGGCTGTAGTATCGAAATGGCCTTTCGATTTTACTTTTGTGTTAGCAATAGCTTTAAGAAGCAAGAGTCAGTTTTTGGACCATAACCTTTTTGTGGGACAGTAACAGCATACAGGGCTACCTTAACCAATGGGCTGACAGGAGCTGAAAAGTCCATGGGCCTATACGTGAGAGGACCTCCCACTAAGCACCTGTGTTCAGTGCAGTTTTCTTCCATTGCCGTGTCCCCTGCTCCGAGCCATCAGTGTGAAGAGGTGGTTATATTGTTTATAAGCCAATACCTGATTTTATTATGATGATGACATCGAATTCTGAACTGAGAGGGAACTCATACGGTGTCTGGTTTGGTTTGGCTTTGTCTTGGTTTTAGCACCCACACCAGGGGTAAGCAGGTTTGCTTACTGGTGGTCAGTTTCCTTCATTGTCAAAAGACCCAGGGCCTTAAAAATAAAGCATCACTTTCTACAAATGCGAGTGTGATCCATCATATATGGCCTAAATTGGTGTTCTGCTGAGACGTTTGAAAGGAATTGACAGTATTTTTCACATTTCTCGAGTACTTTAATGGATATTTGATCTCTGATTTGTATAATAATATTCCAGAGCCAGAGGTTCTATGATGGAGGGCTGTTTTTGGCCATCGGAAGTGATACCTACATCAATGTTTAGTCTTGAAGATAGTGTTTTTTATTAGAGCTGTTGCCTAATAATATCCTTTCAATAATATCTAATCAATACAATTAACATGTGTGTCACAGGCCTCTTTTTCTATAAAAACCGAGGGACCTATGACAGCTCTCAGCCCTTATGTGTCAGTCGTCTGTAGAAGGTGCCGCTGTGGTGGAGAGTGAGAAAAGCTTCACTCAGACCTCATTCATAACAAATGAACGCACTGTTTCCTTCTCGCTCCGTCTGCTCTAACACAGAAGGACATCCATAGTGTATCGATGACGTACAGGTCAGGTGAGACTGAAGTCAAGTTGGATGTGGAGCAGATGTCGGAGCTCATATGAAAGTGGCCATGTGGAGAGAAACACATGGAAAAATATCCGATCCTGAATGTAGCCATTCTGTCATTCAGGGCAACACCAGCGAGTGTAGAGTGAATGAAAAATGCATGAAGTAACTTCGAGTGTCTAGAAAGGCATTGTACACACTAATGCATTATTGTTATGAAAACCCTTTTCACTCAATCCATTTGACTGGAATTTCCTGCTCTTATAACAGGCATTCTTAGCCCTGATAAATAAGAAACATGATGAAACATTCAAGTAACTCAAAATTACTGGATAAAAAAGTGAGTCACTTTTTTCAGCCTAAATGTACTCGATACTCCCAAAACCTTGTAAATGGATCAAAGCCTGTAGGAATCACTTGTTATCCCAAGTAATGTATACAATTAGATTTTACAGTGTTTTGAGAGTTACTTTTTTACAGTCAGTCCAGGTATACTTAAATGATGACTCATATTTATCATAATGATTATAGTCATGAAATGGTCACTAATAATTACTACATAAAATACAAACAGCAGCACCAAGAAAAACAGACAATAAAACAGAACTGTTTGTTCAGCAGAGTCATTTACAAATTTATGACTGACGCAGCATTCTCTCATTTACAATTTGGGCTCTAATAATGTAATGCAGGCGATTTCAACTGGTAAATGACTGCAACATGCAACATCCTGATGAATGGCTCTCCATTTCGTTTCTTTCACCATGTCCCTTCAGGAGCACTGTACTTTTACCCCCAGTCAGCTTTGTCACAGTTTGTGCTCTTATTAAATGAGTAGTTCAGGGCTGAGGGAGGGTGACCTTCATCCTGCTGTTACTGTTCTTCAGAATGTTGGAATGATGGCAGAGAAGCACTTGTCCTGGTCTGGTGTAGGTCTGATCCTGGTCCAGGCCAGGCCTCGGGGGCAGGCCTCACTTAGAGGTGAAGTGGATCGACCTTGTGTTAATGATGGAGCTCATGGACACGGCGCTTTGTGCTGATCCAGAGGGAAAGTTTTATATGAGGAGATTCTGACACTCTGCTGCAAAAGATCAAAACACCCCTGCATCTGCTCAGATCTGCCTATACAGCAGAAATACACAGAAAATACTTAATGAGTGTGCAACATCACAGCCACGGCACATGGCAACATCACAGCCACGGCACATGGCAACATCACAGCCACTGCACATGGCAACACCACAGCCACGGCACATGGCGACACCACAGCCACAGCACATGGCAACATCACAGCCACTGCACATGGCAACACCACAGCCACTGCACATGGCAACATCACAGCCACGGCACATGGCAACACCACAGCCACGGCACATGGCAACACCACAGCCACTGCACATGGCAACATCACAGCCACGGCACATGGCAACACCACAGCCACGGCACATGGCGACACCACAGCCACAGCACATGGCAACATGGCAACACCACAGCCACGGCACATGGCAACATCACAGCCACTGCACATGGCAACATCACAGCCACTGCACATGGCAACATCACAGCCACGGCACATGGCAACACCACAGCCACTGCACATGGCAACATCACAGCCACTGCACATGGCAACACCACAGCCACGGCACATGGCAACACCACAGCCACTGCACATGGCAACACCACAGCCGCGGCACATGGCAACATCACAGCCACTGCACATGGCAACACCACAGCCACGGCACATGGCAACACCACAGCCACTGCACATGGCAACACCACAGCCACGGCACATGGCAACACCACAGCCACGGCACATGGCAACATCACAGCCACTGCACATGGCAACACCAGAGCTAATGCACATGGCAACACCACAGCCACTGCACATGGCAACACCACAGCTAATGCACATGGCAACACCACAGCCACGGCACATGGCAACATCACAGCCACGGCACATGGCAACACCACAGCCACTGCACATGGCAACACCACAGCCACTGCACATGGCAACACCACAGCCGCGGCACATGGCAACACCACAGCCACGGCACATGGCAACACCACAGCCACTGCACATGGCAACATCACAGCCACTGCACATGGCAACACCACAGCCACGGCACATGGCAACACCACAGCCACGGCACATGGCAACATCACAGCACATGGCAACATCACAGCAACGGCACATGGCAACATCACAGCCACGGCACATGGCAACATCACAGCACATGGCAACATCACAGCAACGGCACATGGCAACACCACGGCACATGGCAACACCACAGCCACGGCACATGGCAACATCACAGCCACGGCACATGGCAACATCACAGCCACGGCACATGGCAACATCACAGCACATGGCAACACCACAGCCACGGCACATGGCAACATCACAGCCACGGCACATGGCAACATCACAGCCACGGCACATGGCAACATCACAGCCACGGCACATGGCAACACCACAGCCACTGCACATGGCAACACCACAGCCACTGCACATGGCAACATCACAGCCACGGCACATGGCAACACCACAGCCACGGCACATGGCAACACCACAGCCACGGCACATGGCAACATCACAGCCACGGCACATGGCAACACCACAGCCACGGCACATGGCAACATCACAGCCACGGCACATGGCAACACCACAGCCACGGCACATGGCAACATCACAGCCACGGCACATGGCAACATCACAACCACGGTACATGGCAACACCACAGCCACGGCACATGGCAACATCACAGCACATGGCAACATCACAGCAACGGCACATGGCAACATCACAGCCACGGCACATGGCAACATCACAGCCACTGCACATGGCAACATCACAGCCACGGCACATGGCAACACCACAGCCACGGCACATGGCAACATCACAGCCACGGCACATGGCAACATCACAGCAACGGCACATGGCAACATCACAGCCACGGCACATGGCAACATCACAGCCACTGCACATGGCAACATCACAGCCACGGCACATGGCAACACCACAGCCACGGCACATGGCAACACCACAGCCACGGCACATGGCAACATCACAGCCACGGCACATGGCAACACCACAGCCACGGCACATGGCAACATCACAGCCACGGCACATGGCAACACCACAGCCACGGCACATGGCAACATCACAGCCACGGCACATGGCAACATCACAGCCACGGCACATGGCAACATCACAACCACGGTACATGGCAACACCACAGCCACGGCACATGGCAACATCACAGCACATGGCAACATCACAGCAACGGCACATGGCAACATCACAACCACGGTACATGGCAACACCGGGCTATTTATCAGGGCTAAGAATGCCTATTATAAGAGCAGGAAATTCCAGTCAAATGGATTGAGTGAAAAGGGTTTTCATAAAGTAACGCCGACTGTAACAAGTGAATTTCTCCTTTGTGAGATTAATAAAGGTTTATCTTATCTTATCTTATCTTAACAATAATGCATTAGTGTGTACAATGCCTTTCTAGACACTCGAAGTTACTTCATGCATTTTTCATTCACTCTACACTCGCTGGTGTTGCCCTGAATGACAGATTGGCTACATTCAGGATTGGATATTTTTCCATGTGTTTCTCTCCACATGGCCACTTTCATATGAGCTCTGACATCTGCTCCACATCCAACTTGACTTCAGTCTCACCTGACCTGTACGTCATCGATATGGCAACACCACAGCCACTGCACATGGCAACACCACAGCCACTGCACATGGCAACATCACAGCCACTGCACATGGCAACACCACAGCTACTGCACATGGCAACATCATAACCAAGGCACATGGCAACATCACAGCCAATGCACAAGGCAACACCACAGCAACGACACATGGCAACATGACAACGAGGGCACATAGCTAAATCACATAAAATAATTTAATTGCAACAGAAAAATTAGAGATATTAAAACAATAAAATGAACAAAAACAAAAAGTTTTGAAGTTCGAAAAGCGGGCAGGACTGTTGAAGTCCATCATGATCCACTTCAGGCTAATGACAATACCTAAGGACACAACACACATTGGAACTGATAAATTTCTATTCTATACTCAGAATTCCGCATGTAGCACAGAGGGAAGTGTCTGGGGTAAGGGCAGTCTGCTGTACTGTTTATGACCTGCCCTGAACTGACCCAAGCGCACAGTCAGCTTCTGTTTTCCTCTCTGCTCTCCACAAGTGCTCACTCTGCAGTTGATTAAGTGCAGCAGTGGGCTACTCCCAAAGTCACAGCATATTGACAAAATTTCATTCACAAATCCCTGTTCCCTTGAACCCCACTCCTCCGGCGCATCTGCGATCACTACACAATCCAATCCAAACGTAAAGTGTCAGCAACTCTTCTTAACCGTAAATCTATGGGCCAGAGCACCCGCTGTGCTAAAGAGTTACACCCAGACATCTATCTGATGGTGTGACGGTGCTGACTGGACACAACGTGTGGAATGCCCCTGGGAAATCACATAAGCCATAAATCGATGCAAATATGTGATATGAAGCAATGGACGAGTATTAGAGATTGTAATTTGAGGGACAAGAGCACATTGAAGAAAATATTTAATCATGTGTTTCCCACATGAAATACATTACGGACTCTGCTGCAGATCCAACATCTACGGACATCAACAAAAAATACAGAAGTGCGCAATGTAAAATTATCAAGCGTGAAAGTAGAATTTCAGCTGATATCACATTTTATCAAGATCCTTATCAGCTTATATCAAGATACTGTCATGTCCATGCAAGATATTTTGCTGATCAAACCTGGTGCCGTCTTGCTACGACACTACAGCATCCAACATCACACTGGCCACGAAGCCCTGAAAAACCAATTCAGGAGAATTGATCTCAAATGTGGATTGTACTCTTTGGTATTGTCTACATCAGCTCTTTGGAAAGGGCAACGCTTTAAACTTCAAACATGGTCAGGATGAAAGCTAAATACCATGTGTGTTCTGGCATTTTGGTTTCTGTGGCAATACGCCAATGATAATCCTGGCAAACAGAGCCCAGAGCTGATAACCATACCAGTGTGATACTGTGATGACCCAACAAGGACACAACATATTCAAATACACATCATTTAGGACATGGATAAAGGGTAAAGATTCAAACATGAATCTATTGGTTTCTTCTTTGTTGTTTTTTGATATTTTGTTTAATTTGATTTTAGTTTTTATTTATAGAAAGAGAAAGTTCAACCCACACCACCATGTGCTCAAAAGAATAGTGAAAACAGGACAGCCGGTCTCACCTGGCCAAAGGTGAAAACAGAAACTACATGCTGGCCTGCAGCAACATCTGGCTCTGGAGCACAGCGAGAGGAGGGGAGCTTGTTTGAAAACCAGACAATTAGTTGCATAATAGTGCTTTTATTGTGAAAATCCCCATTTAGTTGTATTACACTGCTTTTATTGTGAAAATGCCCATTTAGTTGTATTATACAGCTTTTATTGTGAAAATCCACATTTAGCGGTATTATGCTGCTTGTATTGTGAAAATCCCCATTTAGTGGTATTACACTGCTTTATTGTGAATGTTTTGGCCCAAGTTGAATTGGGTGCAGATAAAGACAGAGCAGGACGGCCCATCCACAGCCACGGTCCGCGTTCCTCTCTCTGAGGTGAGGGGGCTAACCACTCTGCGGGATGTGATGAGTTGTGATGAGGATGTGATGAAGCGGCCGGCCTTGGCTCGTCCCTGACTCAGCGGATGGGGCAGTGGGGCAGGATTTACAGCCGCAGTTTGACCTCTCAACCATCTCGCGTAGGTCTGACAGGTGACAGCGCCGTTCCAATCAGCCACGCCATCACTCACACACGCCAAATATTCACCACACACACACGGATGAGACATATTTCACCGCACTCAGAAACGGGACATTCATCACCTGTGGCTAAATGTTTGCTCGAGGTGGAGCTCCCGGGCATCTCGGTTTTCCATCTTCCCAAATGTTCGGAACACATCTGGAGCAGCTTGTTTAGCATTAAGCACATCTTGTCTCTCTTCCAAGAGGCTTCTTCAGCTCATGTGGCTCCACTGAGTACACAGCCTTTTGAAAGTCGCTCCCCTTCCTCTACAAATGCTCGATAAATCACATTTTATTCCTGTCTTGTCATATGTATCCAGTTACATGAACTTAACTATCCTCAGAGTAAATCTATGCTGCTTTGTGTCGAAACACGGGAGGGGGAACTGTGAGCATTCAGCAGTTCATGGGTTTATTTCTGTATTTGTTTAGTCAGAACGGTTGATGAGTTTTGGGGGAGCCAGAGCAGCCTTAGGAAACCTACTTTCTCCCCAAAGCTGGAAAGTCCAGACACTTCATCACGGTAAAGAATTGTCTGGATTTAGTGCTCATTGTTTACTTTTCATGTAGTTTTGGTGTCATTTTCCCTCCAAAAATACTCTTGTCTTGATATAAGACATGATGAAGTATAGTTCACAGTTTGATTGCTAATGTCTCCAGTACATCATGTTTACCCCTGAGAGTCAGTTCTGCCAGCTCTTTCATTCTTCCCTCTGCAGGAGACACTGTGTGTCCACCTGATCCTCTGTGTGCTCGCTTTAATAAGCAGCATCAGACTGGATCTGAGCAGCTTTTTTTCTGCTGACTCAGCTGTATGGACGCAGGAGATGATGATTCATCACATTTTTCCATCACTGAGTGACGTGCAAAGTCATGGAGTGGCGAGCACCTGTTCACAGTCAGAGCCTTTTCTCTTACCCATAATGCCACTCACCATATCAGTCCGTCAGGAAAGTCAATGTGTAGAAGAAGAAGATCTTTATTTGTATAGTGCCTTTCACAGACATGGTCACAAAGCGCTTTACATGAGACAGTTGTACATTCTCTCCATACTCAGTGGTGGTAACTACGTTTGTAGCTTCAGTTTCCCCTGGGGGCGACTGCACACATCTGCACCAACAGTCCCTCTGACACCACCATGCATTCACTCACACACATCATTCATCCTGGCCTCTTGTACATGTTTTTAGTGGTAGGGGAAACCGGAGTACCCGGAGGAAACCTACACAGACAAGGGGAGAACATGTAGTAGTTTGTCTTCTCAGATGGAGGAACAGAACGATTAGAAAAGGTCAGGTCTGCTATAGCACTGGTCAATCCTGTGGAATGACAAGTTCAATGTTGAAATGTCAAAATGATTACAAATATAGGTTTGGCATACGTCACTTGGCGTGTAATGATTACCGATAATTTAGGTTTAGACCTGGTTTAGACCTGGTTTAGTCCATGACTGGTCTACAGCTCTCTGACAAAAGGACATGCTTGCGCAGTGTAATTGCACATTAGCATGTGCATTAGTGCTGTTGTGTTAGTAAGGCATTAATCTCTCCTCCTGAGCACTCTCATGTCTCACACGCCTCACTCTCTGGCTCAGCTCCAGTTGGATCACCTCCAGCTCCAGGGCCGTGGGAGCTGGTCAGTCGTACATGGTTTTCCACTTGTGACTGGACTTCAGTGCATGTGTCAGTGTGTGCACTAAAGGAGGCCACGTGGCAGAAGGAGAACGTCTCTTTAACCAGACTACAGCTCAGGTGATCACATGGCTCATCATCACCACAGCGGGACATGCAGTGATGCAGCGGTGTTTGGGAATCCAGCCTCCAGAAGCTCAGCCAGCAGTGTCTGTGTATGTACAGTGGTATGCAAAAGTTTGGGCACCACATTAACTTTTAGACATTATGCCATAATATGGACCATAAACATAAATATATTTTATTGAAATTTTATGTGAAAGACAAACACTAAGTGACAGAGTGGCATTTTTAACAGAAAACATAAGAAATCCCGTTTTCTGTTTGCCACAAGTCACCTCACCGTGTGGCCTCCATGTGGCTTCTGGAAAACAGAAAACAGGACTTCTTATGGTTTTCTTTTAAAAATGGTTCTTGTTCAAGCCACTCTTCCATAAAGGCCAGATTTGTGCAGTGTACAACTAGTAGTTGTTCCGTGGACAGTTTCCCCCACCTCAGCTGTAGCTCTCTGCAGTTCATCCAGGGTCATCATAGGCTTCTTGGTAACAGCTGTGGTCAGTGCTGTCCTTGTTCGGTCAGTAAGTTTAGGAGGACGGCCAGGTCTTGGTAGGTTTGCAGTGATGTCAGACTCTTTCCATTCCTGGATGGTTTATTAACTGTACTTTGAGAGATGTTCAAAGCTTTGGAAATCTTTTTATAACCTAAACCAGCTTTATCCTTCTCAGTAACTTTATCCTGGACCTGTCTGGTGTGTTCTTGGACTTCATGATGCTTCTGCTCCACAATAGTCTCTAACAGACCTGAGACCATCACAGAGCAGCTGTATTTGAACTCACATTAGATCACACACAGGTAGACTCTGTTAAGTCATTGGGTCAACATGTGATCCTTCTGAAATTATCAGGAAACGTCTGAAGGCAATGGTTTCACTTAAAGGAAAAGGTGCCTATACTTACTTACTACACATGCCACTTTTCAGTTTTTTATTTATAAAAAAAAAAATCTAAAACGTGTATACATTTCATTTCACGTCACGATTGTGTGTCACTTAGTGTGTGTCTTTCACATAGCATTTCAATTAAATATATTTATGTTTATGGTCCATGTATATATGTAGCAAAATGTCGAAAAGTTAAAGGGGGGCCCAAACCTGTGCATACCACTGTATATTTTCATAACTTCCAGATGGCTTCACAGACAGATGAGTGTTGCTATAGCCACAGTTACCATATACCTACCAGGGCATGAGCCTTTGGGGAAAGGGAGCTGTCAGGAAAGTTGACAGTGACGGGACATGGATTTGTATCGTTTGGTTTTGATTAAAGGGGCAGATATCATTCAGACTGTATTGACTTGACAGTTTTGTTGTTGTTTTTTGTCTTCTTTGAATGAAATAAATAAAATGAAAAACATCACTGAGCTTGGAAGTTTTGTGTTTGATGGATAATTGTAAGATGGACATTTACACTAGTATTTGGGTGGTGGAACATTTTAAGTTTAAAGTAAAACACTTTGATTAAGGCCAAAGTAGGGATGTCACGGTTCCCGGTGTACCGGTAAACCCTGGTAAAAATGTTGACAATAATAATTGCCGTCTTGTTTTTGAAAAAATACATTATCTTGGTGGATTACGGCGCCCGTGGTGTTGGCAAAGTGAGCCTCATGAGCCGCCGTCTCATCTGCTGAAGTTGCCGCGCAGGCGCACTCTGTAACTACAACCAAAGCTAGAAGCTGGAATCATGTCTGAGAAGACAGCGCTCAGGATCTATCAGCCTTCAAAGAGGACCAAGCCTGAAGTCTGGACATATTTTGTGTATTTTAAGAAAGCTGAAGGACAGTTGATAGAAGATAGTTTTCCTGTTTGCGGAGCGTGCAGGAAAAAGTGTCTCTAAAGCAGCAACACTTCGAACCTCTGACTCACCTGCGTGACCGTCTCCCACAACTCTATAGCAAGTAAGCTAACGTTAGAGTTTGAGCTGAAATGCTGATGTGGGAGAATGTAACGAGTCACCCCATAGTGCGGCTGCAGCGCCACCGCCAGCATAAGCCGTGTCCGGATACCTCCGCACAATGGCCCAGTGCATTACGGGGCTCCCGGTGGCAGATTGCAATAGATTCACTCCCGCCACAGTGTTATGAATTTAACAATGATCACTGTCTGATGGCAATTTCCCAAATCTGCAAATGGAAAGCTCACTGGAGAACTGAGAACAATATTCCTGATATAGACGGTCTATTATCGTTTCTGGCGCTATAAATAGTACATGTAATACCCTCGAAACATCAACAACACAACGTTATAGTTCCTTTACTTTGTGAAAAGTTGCACTTTTGATAAGGCTTTGTCTGAATTGTTTTTATATAATAAGCACTGTTAAACTTTTTTGAAACGATTTCAGTTTGTGTAGGACTATCAGTGCTTTCTGAACACATTAACACACATTAAAAAAATACCGCGATAATACCGAAAACCGGGATAATTTTGTCACAATAACCGTGAGGTAACATTTTCATACTGTGACAGCCCTAGGCCAATCTTCCAATTGAACTGGATCTTGATTGTGAAAAGTTTTCTTTCAAATTTGACACAGATTAACACTGAACTAACTCAAGAATCAGCAGCAGCAGTGAAAGTTTACTGCACTAAACATGACTTTGTAAAATGTCCCATCATAACTTTTGATCATTTTAATAGAAGCATGAGCCTGTCAGTGATAATAGCAGCTGTCTGGTTAGTGTCATAGAAGGATCGATGTCAAAATGAGCCAGTCTTTTGAACGGCTCTTTGAAATGAACAGATGCACAGACTCGGGGGGTCAAACCTGGGCCTGGGTGATGGGAGTGTGTGAGTGGTGGTTGGTGCTTTGCCAACAGTTTTTAAAGGCGACGTACAGTATTATGGAAAAGTGTGATCTTTTAACCAAAACATAAAAGAGAATTGCTGAGGTGTTTCCCGGGTCTGTTGTTGACTGGATGGGATTATGGACTGGTTATTTATAGGAACATGTAAAGCTTCAGTTTGAGTTTTTCAAGCCTGGGTAAGATCTTTGCTGACTCGGCCTGAAAACTGCTCTGCGAGGGGGTTTTCTCCGACACCTGTCTGTAGAAGATGTGCTGAAGGCTGTGCATCGCCCTCTCTTCTCCCCAGCTACCTTCTCTCTCCTTCCCTCCCTCCTCTTCGTCTCTATGTTTAGCTGTGTCCTCTCCCTTTTGCTTTATTCTCTCATTCCCTCTGTTCTCTATCTCTGTATACTCTCCCTTTCTGCATCTCGTCCTCTCCCCCTTTACCTCCCTCTCTCTGACTCTTTCTCTCTCTATGGCTCCGTTAGCCAGGTCTGCATGGAGTCATCGTGTATGTAACTCATCCATCCGTCCACTTTCTTTCGCTTTGTCTTGGTGCTGGGTCTGAGCAGAGATGCCTCGAGGTCGGTATGCACACACGCCTCCTCCAGCTGTTCTGGGGCGATCCCGAGGTGACGCCAGCTCAGAGACCTGGTCCCTCTAGCGTGTCCTGGGTCTTCCCCGAGGCGACGAGAATCTGAAACAGATGCCCAAGCCACCTCGGATGGCTCCTCTCGATCTAAAGGAGCAGCGGCTCTACTCCGAGCTCCTCCCGGGTTACTGAGCTCCCCAGCCCCAGCCACCCTGCGAATGAAACTCCTTTGGGCCACCTGTATCCGCAACCTTGTCCTTTCAGTCATTACCCGGATGTCCCCAGGAACCCTTCGCACCCATCACAGTCTCTTCAAGGTTATGCCTTCGCGGAGGAGACTGCGGAATCTACGGGTCAGTTCCAGTCGACTGAGGAACAGTTTCGTACACGGGGCCATCGGGAAGCTGAAGTCCCAACCCTCTTCCCCCTCCCCCCGCTCCACAATCAAGGATGAGAGAGACATAATTTCAAACCATGGTTAGACAAATAAAATATCTTGAATCTTGAATGACCACAGGTGAGGGTAGGAACGTAGATTGACCAACTGCACTGATCCGTCTGTCGATCTCACGCTCCATTCGTCCCTCACTCATGAACAAGACCCCACGATACTTGAACTCCGGCCAGAAGAGGGCGCCACCTTTGTCCATTGGGAAACCATAGCTGTTGGAGAATCTGATCTTCATCCCAGCTGCTTCACTCTGGGGTGCAGACCGTGCCAGTCCAGCAGAAAGTCCTGATTTGATGAAGCCAAGAACATCTGCAAACAGCAGAGATGAGATCCTGAGGTTTAACCACTGAAACTTGTGTTTTTGTTTATTTGAATCTGATCGTGCTCAGAGCGCACTCAGACCTAAAGCCAAAAGTTTGCTTTCCTTCCCACGGCTCAGCCTGCTCTAGTTTGTGGAGGTGGGGTTTGAGACACAGGCGAAGTCTGAGAGCCAATTACGCAGAGATGTCTGCAAAAGTTTGTTCTGTTTGGGTTTTGTTAGAGTTGAATTCATTTCAGTCGTAGACACCGCTCTGTATGGTGCCACTCTCCGCTTATTCTCACTTGTCACCTTCCGGTCGTCGGCTCCTGCTGCTGGTGCCAGCGCACTGTCAAGATAAGCTCCTGATTGGCTGTTGATTGGTCTCAGAGTCTGGGTAACCCTCCCAGATACAGCTCTGTCTGTGCTCTCCCTTCACTGTGACTCTCCCACTCTGTTCAGACACTGCTTTGCTTTGTGAGCGCCTCCCAGTGTCTCACTCTCTCCTCCTCCATCCCGACTCCTCTCCTCCTTCAGCATCTCTCTCTCTCCTCCTTCCTCCCGACTCCTCCTCCTTCAGTGTCTCTCCCTCTCCTCCTCCATCCCGACTCCTCTCCTCCTTCAGCATCTCTCTCCCTCCTCCTTCCTCCTGACTCCTCCTCCTTCAGTGTCTCTCTCTTCAGTGTCTCTCTTTCCTCTCTCCATCCCGACTCCTCTCCTCCTTCAGCAACTCTCTCTCCTCCTCCTCCATCCTGACTCCTCTCCTCCTTCAGTGTCTCTCCCTCTCCTCCTCCATCCCGACTCCTCTCCTCCTTCAGCAACTCTCTCTCTCCTCCTCCATCCTGACTCCTCTCCTCCTTCAGTGTCTCTCCCTCTCCTCCTGACTCCTCCTTCAGTGTCTCTCTCTTCAGTTTCTCTCTCTCCTCCTCCATCCTGACTCCTCTCCTCCTTCAGTGTCTCTCTCTCTCCTCCTGACTCCTCCTTCAGTGTCTCTCTCTTCAGTGTCTCCCTCTCCTCCTCCATCCCGACTCCTCTCCTCCTTCAGCATCTCTCTCTCTCCTCCTTCCTCCTGACTCCTCCTCCTTCAGTGTCTCTCTCTTCAGTGTCTCTCTCTCCTCTCTCCATCCCGACTCCTCTCCTCCTTCAGCATCTCTCTCTCCTCCTTCCTTCCGACTCCTCCTCCTTCAGTGTCTCTCTCTTCAGTTTCACTCTCTCCTCCTCCATCCCGACTCCTCTCCTCCTTCAGCATCTCTCTCTCCTCCTTCCTCCTGACTCCTCCTCCTTCAGTGTCTCTCTCTTCAGTTTCTCTCTCTCCTCCTCCATCCTGACTCCTCTCCTCCTTCAGCATCTCTCTCTCTCTCCTCCTTCGTCCTGACTCCTCCTCCTTCAGTGTCTCTCTCTTCAGTGTCTCTCTCTCCTCTCTCCATCCCGCCTCCTCTCCTCCTTCAGTCTCTCTCCCCTCTCACTCTTGTGAACATGGCTTGTGCATTACCAATCCCCAGCCGCCTCCACAGATCCCTCTCCTCTTTGCAGGAGCGGAGCTGTCGAGTGGGGTAGAGCTCGACAGGGAGTGGCACTCTTACATAACTTTGACAAAACTCACTTCTGCTTCACCGGACACTGGTGCAGTCACAGACGGCTCAGTAACCACTTTATTATAAAGAAAAGTAAATACTTGGGGTGTCCTATACAGTGTAGTCAGAATGAACATTGTAAATGACCTATAATGGCCTAGTCATTAAAGGAGGTGCACATCTATGGCTTGCTTCAATGTCCTCTTCAATCTCATATTGATTCCAGTATTTGAATACCTGATCCCGCCAGTTCTTGGACGTCGAAGCAGGGCAGGGCGTGGTTAGCACCTACAGATGTGGTCACTTCTGTCAGTCGCCTCAGGGGAAACTGTGACACTGACGTGCACTGAGGTTTGTAGCTGGTGAGGCACATGTTGTATAGACTTACAATGTATTCTCACTATATTGCAAAATGCAATTTAAAAGACAACACGACATGCACTGCCAGGCCTCGAACCTATGCATGACTGTGGACATCTGTCTGTGGCATTTCATCCTTTAAAAGCTGGTCTAGTCCATAAAGTTTTCACTTTTAATCACCCATTTACATTAAAAATGCCTCTCCTAAACCGTGCAGAGGGATATCACAGACTGGTTTTAGACACAGCGCTCCCTTCGCTTCAGAAGGCGGTTTAAAGACACATTAACAGGTTAAATGTGTCGTGCATGAGCCTGATTCTTTATCGGGCTGAAGGAAAACCATGGCTTTCAACAACAACAAAAACATTTGCAAGTGTATTTTATTTATGGGGCACAGACTGGGAGAGAGTCCTGAATGAGCTCAGCTCCGCCCTCTTCATGCAATATCGATGTCTTTACCATCTTAACCACACAACTGATGCAAATCATGGGAAATCATCACCATCAGAAAAAGATTCTGTTTTTACTCAGTGTGTATTCAGATTGTTTTCTACAGTACGGCGAGACAGGGCAGGGGAAAACATGGATTTTTCACGCAGTGGTCAATGTTTTTTGCTACTCTTCTCCTTTAACATCATCAGTTTGCACAATGCTTTTTTTTCTATGACGCTTTGTCGTTAGCGAGGGAGGCGGAGATATCCCAGAAGTAGTATTTTTATGCATGAAATGAAATTTTATACGGAAACATAAAATTACAGAAAACTTGCTATACATTTTTTCCCTCATATTTATTTGAGTAATGTTCAGCAACTGTTTCAAATTGATATCACATATACATTTTTTTGGCAGTTTTCCTGCAGCGTCTCACCTTCATTGTTTTTTTCCTCCCCTGACATGCACCGCTCTACACCACTGGCTCACTCCTCTTGTGTGAAGCCCTTTGGCAGACCTGTCATGTGTAAGCGCTATACAAATAAGAGTCCATAACTTTGTGCAGCGCCATACTGAGATATGTTCTTACCTGAGCTTAGACGAGTTGATCCGTACCTGTCTGGTCTTTGTGCCCGTGGAAGAGCTTGGCAGCTTCCAACTTCACCCCCGTTTGGAGCTATAGGAATACACCGGGAGAGGCCAAATGCTAACAACATCTTTGGTTGTGTGTGAGTGAGGGGACGCACAACGACCAGACACATCAACTCGTCTAAGCTCAGGTAAGAAGAACATATCTCAGTATGTAAAAACGGTGGCCTGTTCCTTTAAATAAGACCTGCGTGTGATCATACTATTGTGACCAAAGTGACTAATGAAAGTCAGAGCAGAGATCGAGGCCGGTTTGCTGGTGTGAACCTTGTTTTCTGGGCTCTGCCTTGTACAGTATTTGACAGAAAGTATTGAACAGACCCCGGCGCCCTGTGACAGTGTGAGCCCCTGTTCAGTGAAGGACGACTGAGAGAGACAATCCATCATCTGCCAGTTAGTAATATCACAGTGCACGGAGTGTCAAAGGCGAACTATACGGGAGTGACAAACCAGGGGGATTTTCATGGACAAAACTCAGATACACTCACTAAAGGAGTGCACAGGGAACAAAACATAAACTAACCCATACATGCATTTTAGCACATTGAGGGCCAAAGAATACTAAAAACTTGCTTTTGCTTTTTTTTTTTTTTTTTTGAAACTTGAAACTCTAATACACCTTATGTGTGATTTTGGCAACTCTGTGATGAACAGAAGTGAAATAAATGATCAAAAACTTGTGAAGTGTCACGATCTGGATATTTTCTATATAGATATTATGGTTTCTTTTTTTTTTTTATTCAGAGGGGGCGTGGTGTTGTGTCGTGAACAGCGGTAATCCGACACTTCTCTCTCACTCTCTGGAGCGTGTTTGACAAAGCAGAGCGGCTTCACATGGACAGATTGAAACAATTGAGATTCTAACGTTTCTCTGAGTTTTTAAATGGTCAAAATTGATCCATGGAGGCTGAGAAACATCCTGTTAAAGTCTTCAATCTGAGAACCAGGCAGTTTAAAGGTCCTATATCCTGCAAAATCGACTTTTTAGAACTCTTAGCCATGTTGTTTTGCTATTTCCTTATCAAAAACACCCCCAGAGTGGTTTGTCATTCACGCAGCTCTCAGTAATCCTCCTGAATCCTGCTCTCTGAGCAGCTGCACCGCCCTCTGCTGGTGAACGACTGAGTGTTCAGTTGTGTCGTCACAGCGGAACGGAAGTGCTCAACGTCTGTAATGCAATGTCTTACAGCCTGATTTTAATTTGTAAAACAGCTTTTGCTTTATTTCTGTCGTAAGAGAGAAGCAAAGAGAAAAAAGGGGGAAAAAAATAAATAAATAAAAATAAAAAAGGATGTGCCCGAGGTGCTTTCAGGTCAGCTGAGGCCAAAACAAACATCCCTGAGCGTCTGAACAGATCAGTCATGTTTGCGCTGCAGCTGAAGATGGAGCTCGTTATAACCTACTCTGGACACACATGTTCTTTATTTTACCTAACGATAATGTCACGGAGAAAAAGAAGCGCGTTTGGCTACGAGGACGGGATTTTATTCAACCTTTTTCAAGGAGAGGCCACTCGTCTGTTTTTTTTCTCCGGGATTCAGCGACTATCACCAAAATATTGTTTTTCTGTGACTGTCTTTGATGGATGTTTGGTGAACCTTCGCCAGAATCAAAGTGGATTAACTTTTATAACCAACGAGAGTCCCATAATGTAAACAGCGATGGACCAGAGGGTGAGTCAATCCAAACGCGTGCTAGCTTGTGTGTTAGCATATTAGCATGTGTGTTAGCCATTTATGAAGCTGTTTTGCAGATGTCAACTCCGTATAACTGCATCGTGAAGTGACTTCACTTATTGCTGTTTATTTATATTACGGTAAAGTATTGCGGAGAGAGGGGGCGGAGTTAACTGAATCGAAGCGTTGTGTCTTCCGGGTTTGAAAAATACCTCCAGAAAACACTTATATTTATCACTAAAATGAGTGCTCCATAGTGGTAGAGGTACAATATATCATATAAATGCCTATACTTAACTTTGGAATGGCTAAAATAGCATGATATAGATCCTTTAAATGCACACGCCAAAAAAATAGATCGATAACACACAGTGTTTCAAAACATGTCAACAATGTTGTGAAAATTGACTTGAAACAGAGATATTTAGGCATTTGTCTCTTCCCATAACGCTAGTGTCTGTCTAGAGAGGAGGGAGCAGGATAGAAGAGGAGAGAGGAGGAGAGCGGAGGAGAGAGGAGGAGAGAGGAGGAGGGAGGAGGAGGGAGGAGGACACAGGAGGAGGGAGGTGGAGAGAGGAGGAGGGAGGAGGAGACAGGAGGAGGGAGGTGGAGAGAGGAGACAGGAGGAGTTAATCAGAAAGGAGAGTGTTTCATAAAACACGCATTATCTCCGAATCTAGAAAAAAAGGGGTTTTGATTAAACTAGCCTCTGTTTAGCTTAGATTTTACAGGAACCGAGGCACGTAGAATTAAACCGTTTTCATCTACGGACAGCTTAGAGTCTCACCTTTCAAACGAGCCGTAGCATGTGTCCATAGCTGTAACACAGAATATGCTGTGGTGTTACAAACATCATGAAAAATGGTCTGGATTGGTGGCACTATACAGCTAAATCCCAAAAACAGAGCGGCCTCAATGTGTTTAGAGGAAAAACAGTGATGGCTTCAGTGGGTGGAATGGATTGTGAAGAAGGTCAGGTGCTCTTCAGGATCAAAAAGAAAACGTGTAGGTAGAAAAAAGGTACAAATGAAAAGTCCTTTATTGAATGTCCATTCAATAAAGAGCCAGTATTTCCTCTGTATCAGCTCATTATAAAAGCAACAAAAGCAGAAGAACAGGAGCCTGGATCAAGTCTTTAGTTGTTGAGTGACAGCTCACAGCAGAGGGACCAGGGGGCCCCACAGGGAAACACTAACACAGGATGTAATTGTAAATTTTGAAAAAAATAATAATAATTAATTAGCAATAAAAGAGTGTGCGCTGCTGTGATAAATGGCTCCACCACTTCCTAAAGCCGTCTTTAACATCTGAAGACAACAAACAATAACACAGACCACCATAATCCTCTGTTTCATTTCTTTCTTGATTATAGTTGTTGTTTTGTGAAGGGAGAGTAGAATGGCCCCTTTTGACAAGTCATGATTCAAAATGTCTCCTAAAATTAGCCTCAAATTGAAACTGCATAGGTAAAAAAAGAAGAGACGTTTGAGGAAGAAGAGGCATCCCTAATGTGCTCTAAAAGACCAGAGGGCGTAGCACACACGTGAACACTGACTCCGCCCACTTCTCGTCACAGAACTGTTACACGTGCACACATGTTTTTTTGTATGTGACTCGCACAGGCAGCACGCCTTCCCCTTTGTTTACCCTCGCCGGTGCTCCGGTCCTTGGCAGAACCTCAGAGTGTTATTGATATGAATGTTCCTCATCACACACAGACGGCTCATCCATCCCGCCGCGATGGAGGTCAGACAGGGGTTTCCCGCCCCCCACAGCAGGGCCTTGGCTCAGGATCGTAAATCAGGATGAACCTGCCCCGTCCCTCCTGAGGTTTGGATGTGCAGAGTGTGCGGACATGGGACAGGGACAAACAGGCCAGGCCAATGCAGTACCGGGACGTACCACATGGAGGAACCCGCGGGGACCTCTTTGAACCATGTTTCAGTGCATCGTCTGTACCGGGCTGTTAGAGGATGAGGATGTTTCAGTGCATCGTCTGTACTGGGCTGTTAGAGGATGTTTCAGTGCATCGTCTGTACCGGGCTGTTTGAGGATGTTTCAGTGCATCGTCTGTACCGGGCTGTTAGAGGATGTTTCAGTGCATCGTCTGTACCGGGCTGTTTGAGGATGAGGATGTTTCAGTACATCCAGTCTTTCGAGGCTGAAAATGCACTTTGTAATTGGTTCTAAAAAGCGACCCTCAACTTGCTCAATATCGACATATGTTGTAGTTCTAAAAGACATTTTAATCAGGGCCGGATGTCTATTTAATGTCTAAAAGACATTTTAATCAGGGCCGGATCTAGAAAAAGAAATTTCTGGGGTGGCAACACATTTTACAATGTGGAATGTTTATAGTGGGGTACGCAAGTTTTGCTAAATCGTAAGGCAGTCTTTCTGTTTAGATGCAGATGCAAATTATATACAAATAGTAACATTCACCATAACAAAGTAGGGGGTTTCTAACTCATTCAAAGTTTGTTAAAAAAATAAAATAATCATCATTATCATCATGATCATCATCGTCGTCTCGGAGCCCTTTGGCTCCTTGTTTAGCTGTAAAGTTGTTATAATTCTTTGTCCTGTCAAAAAAGCACTTACTGAGAGTGAGCCTCTGTAGCTTCTGGAGCAGATGTGGGACATCACATGACATCAATGGGGTGGCTGTTTGTTGAATAAGTCAACAAACACTTGACTTATTCCTGCCTCTTTTCAAACTACATTTGATTCCTGACCTGGTGTATTTTAAGATGGGGCGTATACCTGCTGCTGGTGCGAGCAGCAGAAGTACTTCGATCTGTATTAGATAGTATAAGTAGGAGAAACGTATTGTCCCTGTGGGGAAATTCATTTGCAGTGAGTAAAAAAATACACAGACAACAATGACCACAACAACCAGATCCAAACACTGACAACATGTAAAGAACAGGCCTGAGCTCAGACCACGCCCATCCACCTCAAAGTTTGAATTATGTTAGTTATACTTCATCATCTTTACATCATCCTTCTTTGTTTAACGTAAAATGACTTGTGGCACCAGTGACTGCCTGGTCCTGTTTTCAGACAGGGCGGGGCACCTGAGGGGGGCTGTACTATATACTGCTATAACTGTACTATATACTGCTATAACTGTACTATATACTGCTATAACTGTACTATATACTGAGCTGTACTATATACTGCTATAACTGTACTATATACTGCTATAACTGTACTATATACTGCTATAACTCTCCAAACAGAGGATGTTTTGAATCCAATAATATTTGACCTGCTTTATCTAGAGCTCGGGCAAAATAAATGTCCTGCAGATCCTTCATGTATAACACAACACACTACACACGGCACACTACACATTACACACTACAGATTACACACGACACACAACACACGATACACGACACACTACACATGACACATGACATACTACACACTACACATTACACATTACACATTACACATTACACACAACACACAACACACAACACACGATACACGACACACTACACATGACATGAGACACATGACACACTACACACTACACATTACACAATACACACGACGCACGTCACATTTCACACTACACACGACACACTACACATTACACACGACACATGACACACTACACATTACACAATACACATGGCACATTTCACACTACACACGACACACAACACACGATACACGACACACTACACATGACACATGACACACTACACACGACACACTACACACGACACACAACACACGATACACGACACACTACACATGACACACGACACACTACACATTACACATTACACACGACACATTTCACACTACACACGACACACGACACACTACACACAACACACGATACACGACACACTACACATGACACATGACACACGACACATGACACACGACGCACGTCACATTTCACACTACACACGACACACTACACACGACACACTACACACGACACACAACACACGATACACGACACACTACACATGACACACGACACACTACACATTACACACTACACACTACACACTACACATTACACGCGACACACTACACATTACACACTACACATTACACACTACACATTACACACTACACATTACACGCGACACACTACACATTATACATTACACATTACACACTACACATTACACACCACACACCACACACCACACCCAACACATGATACACGACACACTACACATGACACATGACACACTACACACGACACACTACACACGACACACAACACACGATACACGACACACTACACATGACACACGACACACTACACATTACACATTACATTAGTCTTTCGAGGCTGAAAATGCACTTTGTAATTGGTTCTAAAAAGCGACCCTCAACTTGCTCAATATCGACATATGTTGTAGTTCTAAAAGACATTTTAATCAGGGCCGGATGTCTATTTAATGTCTAAAAGACATTTTAATCAGGGCCGGATCTAGAAAAAGAAATTTCTGGGGTGGCAACACATTTTACAATGTGGAATGTTTATAGTGGGGTACGCAAGTTTTGCTAAATCGTAAGGCAGTCTTTCTGTTTAGATGCAGATGCAAATTATATACAAATAGTAACATTCACCATAACAAAGTAGGGGGTTTCTAACTCATTCAAAGTTTGTTAAAAAAATAAAATAATCATCATTATCATCATGATCATCATCGTCGTCTCGGAGCCCTTTGGCTCCTTGTTTAGCTGTAAAGTTGTTATAATTCTTTGTCCTGTCAAAAAAGCACTTACTGAGAGTGAGCCTCTGTAGCTTCTGGAGCAGATGTGGGACATCACATGACATCAATGGGGTGGCTGTTTGTTGAATAAGTCAACAAACACTTGACTTATTCCTGCCTCTTTTCAAACTACATTTGATTCCTGACCTGGTGTATTTTAAGATGGGGCGTATACCTGCTGCTGGTGCGAGCAGCAGAAGTACTTCGATCTGTATTAGATAGTATAAGTAGGAGAAACGTATTGTCCCTGTGGGGAAATTCATTTGCAGTGAGTAAAAAAATACACAGACAACAATGACCACAACAACCAGATCCAAACACTGACAACATGTAAAGAACAGGCCTGAGCTCAGACCACGCCCATCCACCTCAAAGTTTGAATTATGTTAGTTATACTTCATCATCTTTACATCATCCTTCTTTGTTTAACGTAAAATGACTTGTGGCACCAGTGACTGCCTGGTCCTGTTTTCAGACAGGGCGGGGCACCTGAGGGGGGCTGTACTATATACTGCTATAACTGTACTATATACTGCTATAACTGTACTATATACTGCTATAACTGTACTATATACTGAGCTGTACTATATACTGCTATAACTGTACTATATACTGCTATAACTGTACTATATACTGCTATAACTCTCCAAACAGAGGATGTTTTGAATCCAATAATATTTGACCTGCTTTATCTAGAGCTCGGGCAAAATAAATGTCCTGCAGATCCTTCATGTATAACACAACACACTACACACGGCACACTACACATTACACACTACAGATTACACACGACACACAACACACGATACACGACACACTACACATGACACATGACATACTACACACTACACATTACACATTACACATTACACATTACACACAACACACAACACACAACACACGATACACGACACACTACACATGACATGAGACACATGACACACTACACACTACACATTACACAATACACACGACGCACGTCACATTTCACACTACACACGACACACTACACATTACACACGACACATGACACACTACACATTACACAATACACATGGCACATTTCACACTACACACGACACACAACACACGATACACGACACACTACACATGACACATGACACACTACACACGACACACTACACACGACACACAACACACGATACACGACACACTACACATGACACACGACACACTACACATTACACATTACACACGACACATTTCACACTACACACGACACACGACACACTACACACAACACACGATACACGACACACTACACATGACACATGACACACGACACATGACACACGACGCACGTCACATTTCACACTACACACGACACACTACACACGACACACTACACACGACACACAACACACGATACACGACACACTACACATGACTCACGACACACTACACATTACACACTACACACTACACACTACACATTACACGCGACACACTACACATTACACACTACACATTACACACTACACATTACACACTACACATTACACGCGACACACTACACATTATACATTACACATTACACACTACACATTACACACCACACACCACACACCACACCCAACACATGATACACGACACACTACACATGACACATGACACACTACACACGACACACTACACACGACACACAACACACGATACACGACACACTACACATGACACACGACACACTACACATTACACATTACACACGACACATTTCACACTACACACGACACACGACACACTACACACAACACACGATACACGACACACTACACATGACACATGACACACGACACATGACACACGACGCACGTCACATTTCACACTACACACGACACACTACACACGACACACAACACACGATACACGACACACTACACATGACACACGACACACTACACATTACACACTACACACTACACACTACACATTACACGCGACACACTACACATTACACACTACACATTACACACTACACATTACACACTACACATTACACGCGACACACTACACATTATACATTACACATTACACACTACACATTACACACCACACACCACACACCACACCCAACACATGATACACGACACACTACACATGACACATGACATACTACACACTACACACTACACATTACACATTACACATTACACACAACACTCAACACACGATACACGACACACTACACATGACACACGACACACTACACACTACACACTACACATTACACACTACACATTACACACTACACATTACACATTACACACTACACATTACACACTACACACTACACATTACACGCGACACACAACAAACTACACACTACACATTATACATTACACACTACACATTGCACCTTACACCTTACACACGACACATCACACACAACACATTGCACATCTCGAAGCACCTACAGACACTACTTTTCCAGTCTTGTAATTCATAATACTTTGAAGTTTAGCATCAACTAATCAAGGCTGGGACAGACATCCTGACTGCTTCACCTACAGCAATAACAAATATGATATAACTGATATAATTATTGATCGCACACATTAAGAAACATCACTTGTTACAAAAGAGGACCATTCACTTGTTCACACACAGCTGCTGCTTTTGAACCTGGCTCTGTGGACCACTGCGGTTCCATTGCTGCAGCACCTGGCTCAGTAAATGAGGCCCCAGATGTCTCATGGTCATATGAAAAGTTGAAGTGAGTCGTCTGTTTGTACGTGTTGTGGATGATGGATGCAGAGGAGAAGCAGATCAGGCTCGGGTCACGTGAGCAGAGCTGCTGCATCATCCTCCTCGTGTTTGTTTCCCACACGAGCCATGTCTGACATGCTTTGTGCGTCGCCATGGAAACTGCTGCTCACTCTGCCGTCTGGCCGTCACCATGGCGACCGGTGCCCGCCTGGTGCTGCCGGGATGCATGTGTTTCCGTGGCAACAGGGGTGAGCCGGTCCGTTGTTTAGGAGCGCAGGGATTGGACGGTTTTGGGAATAATGTGCTGCTATTTCAAACAAAATGCAACACGCACTGATTAAAGCCCCACTGCGGAGCTTTTCACCCCAAACAAAGAATAAAATACAAGGGAAACATTCATTATTTATATGGTCAATATTTTTTTCAGTCAATATGACCCAGAACTCCTCTGAAAGAACTACTACAGAATCAGCCCGACAACCGAGCAGGCCTCACAAGTGAAAGCTCTCCAAAGCTAAATGCACTAAAATGATTTGTCACAGCTGCAGCCTCTTTTTGTTAGTTGTGACGCAGGATTTTATTCACAAGCACGTTATTCAAAGCGTAAAAAAGTGGCTTTTAACAATGGCATCTTAGATAATGTGACTTATCTGGCTGGTGTTATTAAGCTTTTATATTCAAAAGTCTTGTGAATGGCTCTTTTAAAGGAACGGATCCCAAAGACTATGAGTTAAAAATCGCAAACGCTTCTCGATGTTTGTGTCTCCTCCTCGGGGCGGCAACTGTTCGATCTGTAGAAATGCAGGGATGAAACATCGCGTCCCAATTAATGTAAGTGGATACCAACGGGCGAGCCCTTGTCCCGCCCTATTGCGCTTTTCTGTTTGTTTCAGTTTACAGGTGGTTTTCCCAACAGAAGCTGGTCCGTATACCATGTATGTATGTCCACAAAATAAACAAGAACATTCTCCTCAGTTTTATTTTGTGTGACTAATATGTCAACAGAATGAAACCATACATTTAAACCTGGGTCGATTGATTGTTTTAGAGTTTTTATTTACCAACTCATTAGTTGTTACCAATGAGTCAGACTGCAGGCTGACACGACCCATCCATCCATTTTCTTTGGCTTTATCCGGGGCCGGGTCGCGGGGGCAGCCGTCTCAGCAGAGATGCCCAGACTTTCTCATCCGCGCGCCGCACACCCAGCGTGTCCTGGGCCTTCCACGAGGCCTCCTCTCAATAGGATATGCCTGGAACATAGACGTGAGCAGAAGGGAAGACAACATGCACTTGTATTAAGTTAGCATGAGTAACACAGCTCACCTCCCTCTCCATGGCTGAAGCCCACAGCACCATGTTTGTCGTGAAAGACATCGCTGTATTTGTTCCACAAAAGTCCATAGTCCAAAAAGTGTCTCTCTTCCTTTCAGTTATTGATGTGTTGTCTCCGTTAGCTTCCCACTACGTTAACATTGTCAGCGCTGTGCCCTCAACTGTGCAATACAATCAGGCCACATCCCGTTCAGACGGAGATCACATGCAGGTCGCATTTAAGAGTAATATGAACGACTTTGCAAAAAAAATATCGAAATTGAGATATGTTGGTGTATGTTTGGAATTTTATGACAACAGTTGCTCTTGTGACATAAATAATGACCTGGGAATGATCCACAATGTGCCTTTAAATGTTCACTCAGGTCCTAGAGGTTGATGTGGAGTCCATAGGCCTGATCATTATTTGTTTGGGATTGGTTCACTAATGTGCCGTCTGTGTAGGCTCTCAGTCATACACGAGTTCTTGAGTCATCTAATGTACTCTGAAGTGCATCACATTTCCCATCCAAAAGGCTTTGGTAATGCCCCTGCAGGCCATAAGCGTCACTGCATATTGTTTTTTTTAATTTCCTCATTAATTGTCCGTGAGAGTAAATACTACGCTGACAGAAAAGACAAAAGGAGAGAATGATAATGTACATTGTGCCGTTACTCAATTACACAATGGAGATACTTTTTGGCTGTAATTACTGCTAAGGTTGCGCTACCCCACAGCTAGCTATGCCCGTTAGCCTGTTAGCTTCTTCTTCGTGATTCCATTAGTGTGTATTGCACCTCCGGCCCAGTGCAGGGATAATTGCACCACCACCGAGTATGGTGCGACTGAATAATGAGAACAGTGAGAATCTCAGTAAGACAGGCTTGTGAAGTGTAAGGCTTTTTTATTATAATATTATTACAACGTTACCGACTAAACTGAGGGTGTTTTCACACATGTCAGAGCGTCTTATGGCTCGACCTGAGCCTGCCCTAGTCCCATCTGCATTTACTTCAGAGTAGTTCAGTCCGTCTTCACACCGCACCTGCAACGCCCCAGACTGCGCCCCAGACTACGTCCCAGACTGCACCCCAGACTGCACCCCAGACTACTCCCCAGACTGCGCCCCAGACTGTACCCCAGACTACATCCCAGACTGCACCCCAGACTACGCCCCAGACTGCACCCCAGACTGCACCCCAGACTACTCCCCAGACTGCGTCCCAGACTGCACCCAAGACTACGCCCCAGACTACGTCCCAGACTGCGCCCCAGACTGCGCCCCAGACTACGTCCCAGACTGCGTCCCAGACTGCGCCCCAGACTACGTCCCAGACTGCGCCCCAGACTGCGCCCCAGACTGCGCCCCAGACTACGCACCAGACTATGCCCCACACTGCGCCCCAGACTATGCCCCAGACTACGCACCAGACTATGCCCCAGACTACGTACCAGACTACGTCCAAGACTGAGCCCCAAAAGTGCCGCTCTCAGGCCCCTATAGGTCAACCTAACTAGAGCCTGTGTGAAAACTTTAATAGTCATCTCTTAAAATCATTTCAGAAAATCATTTAAAAACATTTTACTGAAATACATTGAAATTCTACTCGTATTTGACTGACAGATGCTTCCGTGTCAATTTCGGTGCATGCGTTTCCTCTCAAGCCCCTTTGTCAAGTGGGGTACCACAAGGATCAATACTTGGCCCTTTATTGTTTTCCTTGTACATGCTCCCACTTGGCTCCATTCTGAGAAAACATGGCATAACTTTTCACTGTTATGCCGATGACAGTCAAGAAGGGTGATCCACATGCTGTTAGGCCCCTTTTCGACTGCATCAGCGATATCAAAGCATGGATGGCCCTTCACTTTTTATGCCTAAATCAGGACAAAACTGAAGTCATGGTTTTTGACCCTCCTGACCTTGGCTTTTTGTTGGATTTTATCAAGCCGGTTGTTTCCAATGTGGGTGTAAGAGTCGATCCTGAACTCAAATTTGAGAAACAAATCAACGCAGTCGTTAAGTCCAGTTTTTTCCACTTAAGAAAACTGTTGATATTGAAGTCCATTTTATCAAGGCAGCATTTTGAGACTGTAATACATGCCTTTGTAACGACCAGGTTGGATTACTGTAACAGCCTTTATGCTGGTGTGAGCCAGGGGGCGCTCTCTCTCGACTGCAGCTCGTTCAGAACGCTGCAGCTCGGCTTTTAACAGGGACTCGGAAACATGACCATATCTCTTTCAAAATTCTTCTCTTTACTTTTAAAAGTCTGAATGGCCTCGTCCCCTCCTATCTGTTTGATCTGATTCAGCCTTACGCCCCCTCTCGTGCTCTCAGGTCAGCGGATCAGCTGCAACTGTGTCCCAAAAACCAAGCGCAAACTTTCGGGGAGATGGGGCCTTCTCTGTTGCTGGCCCGCGGCTGTGGAACCAGCTCCATTAGAGATCAGACAGGCCCAGTCCCTGTTTTTAAATCTCTACTACAAACGCACCTTTTTTCTCTGGCGTTTAACGCAAATTGATGTTGCTGCTGTTGTTGTTGTACTTTTTTCCTCATATTTTACTGTAAATATTTGTATCTGTTTCTGTGTGCGGCACTTTGGCCAACTGTACAGTTCTTAAAGTGCTTTATAAATAAAGTTGGTATGGTATGGTATGGTATGGTATGGTGTGGTATGGTACTCAGTTTCACTTTCTCCTTTAATCTGAAATAATTCCAAGTAGCCCCTGCTAAGTGCTCAGTACCCCTGGTTGGGAAACACTGTGTTATAGGATGTGTAACAGAAGAGCCTTTGAAGCATTTCCCAGATTTTCATGTAGGATTATTGCAAACTCCTAACCTGTAATCGTTTTCCGTACAGCTCTGCTTTGTACTCGCGATTTGTGGTATTGGAATGTGCTGAAAATCAATAGTTGCTCACGGGGGCACATTTCCTCTGGATCTATGACATTACTATGGCGACGCTCCTCCTGAGTCCACACTCAGGCCCGCTTCAGTCCGACTTCAGTCCTGGATGTGCGCCGCACACCCGTGTCCTTGTGCCGTCCTTAGATGCAGTAGATGGTGCAGTGTTAGCAGTCTGAGAGTTGGCTCCGGGACGGGGGTGTTATTGGCCTCCTGGGGGCCGAGCAGCAGGGGGGGCCCAGGACCCTGCTGGGGCCTAAGGGAGATTTCAGTGGATTTACGGGCAATGTTATCCATCAAAGAGAAGGTGGGGAGGAGGAGGCTCTGAAGGTCTTTGTGCTGGCATTGTCTAGTATGGGTTTGTCTTGACTTTGCAGCCCAATCAGAACCAGAATGTGCGAAATAAACAACTTTATAAACGGCACTGTTCACTTATAACTGACTCTGAAAGTTTCAAACATGCTGCTCAAGCTCAGGCACAGAAATAACAAATATTCAACCAAATCCCAACCTTTAGTTCAGACCGCTGCTCGGGTGGTTTTGCAAATGTGGCTTCAGTCATGTCCTCCTAAAATGTATCAAAAGTGCGTCATGTTGCGGTAAGTTCAGATTTCCTATATACGACTCTCAGATGCTGCTGTGGCTCTAGCGCTGCATTACCTGCTTCATTCTGTTGTACAGGACATCGCTCATAGCTTTATTGACTGCAATGTCATGTAGCAAGACTGTCAATCATCTCACACTGGTGTGGGCACCCTCGGGTGGCAGTGCGTGGGATTAGCTCCTATGAGGTACATCAGCTCCTTTCCTCACCCCCTCCTAACTGCACTGACACAGATGCTCCTGGTCACGGCTGACGATGACGCACGTCCAGGTCAGCGATGAGGAGACGGAGCTTCCTCAGCTTATCTACTCTTTTTACATGCAGCCTTGGTCTCGCGTTGCCACAACAGCCCCAGGTCGTGGTCCCTGGGAAGACTCGCCAGGGTCACGGCAACGGCTCATGGGGATATGAGTAAACAAACAAACAGAAAAATAAAGGCATTTGAGCTTTATCAGGGAGTGCTTTGTTTCTCTATGTTCTGTAACATCGTAGTTTGTTTTCTTTTCTTTTCAAATGGATAAACAGCAGCCTTTGAGTCGGACTAATGCTTTAATACAAATATAAATCTACAGTGAAATAGACTCGATCAGACTCTATTACTCAACTTACCTGAGGGCCTAAAGGTCAAAATGAGGGGAGGGGGGGCCCTCGTAAAATCTTGGGATGGGTGGGGGGGGGGCCACGATGCTCTGCACTTCGGAAGTAGCTGCTGTAAGTGGTTCTGAACAAATGCTGCCTTCATGTGCTCTGGTAATTATGGTCATTACCACTTGCCGAGTGGAAAATTGCATGTTCCACCGGGATACTGGGAAATCGTTTTGATGCCCAAGCTCCTGAGACGAGATAACCTTTGACCCCTGAGCATGATGGAGAACAGCGACAATATATTTTTTTTACGCCTTTTAACAGATTGTTTTGAAGCCTAAAGTTAATATCATCTCGTTTTCAACTTAACAAGTGTGTGTGTGTGTGTGTGTGTGTGTGTGTGTGTGTGTGTGTGTGTGTGTGTGTGTGTGTGTGTGTTCTACATCATGTGAAACAGGGTTTTTCCCACAGATTCCTGTTGAATTGATCATTAAATAATCAATGAAGCTGGAATCATGGTCACTGAATTGACCATCACAGACTCAGGTTTTCTTTCTTTTTCACTTGATAAATATGGAAAGAAATGTTCCCCCGTTGAGAACCAGAGTTTTCGATATATTTCATTCTTGATTGAAGTTAATATTCAGTGTTCTGAGAGTAGCTGAGAGTCTGCAGCGGTGTAAACATTGAAAGTGGATCTGGTGCTCCCTCTAGTGATCAGATATAGACATTGCATTGATTTAGAGTTTATAGTTGAGGATCCGCACTGGGAAAACATGGCATCTTGTCTAAGATCCAAATGTCTTAAAAGTGGCTGAAATGTTTGGATTTGTGCAGATGTTGAGTCGGTTTGTGCTGTCTTACTGCCAATGGAACAATGATTTCATGTATTATGTGCCTTATGTTAATGTACAAGTTAATTTATCTTATTATGTCCGAAATAACACTTGCTTTGTTGATGATCTTATTTCAAGAACCATCTGAAAATCAGCGTAACATGTCTTCATTCAAACAACCTCATAACTAACATGTTAGGGCAGGGGTCTTCAGACTTTTTTCTCTGGGGGCCACATTGTTGTTCCTGACTGTGATGGGGGGCCGGACCGGGTTGGCTATTACATAGAATTGTATGACCCAGAGCAAAATGCCTCTTTGTGAAGTAGAGATGACTCGCCTGCACAGTCGTCCCCACTACTATATCCACAAGAGCAACACTTGATTCAGGCTCATGTTTGTTTCAGTGGTTTGCAAAAATAGTAATCAAGTCTTCACACTATTTTAATTTCCATTTATTTATAGTTTCAAATAAAAAATCATTATGTAATGTGACCAAAGTAATAACTTCTCACACTTGTATTGTGCTTTACAAGCCTGTGTCACAAGTTTCTCAAAGTGCTGTTGTCATTATTAATTCTCTCCACACTCAGTGGTGGTAATCTTTATTTACCACGGGGCTATAATGTGTTTATATTCTGATCTCTTATGTAAGTGCCCTCTGCTGGGCACCTGTGGAACTATTTTTTATTTATTCAAATTGCCCCCTAGTGGCTGGAATGAGTAAACTGGTTATTTAGTTTAACTCCGCACAGGAATGGGCTAGAGACTTACTTTTTTTTTTGACATACTCAGGGATTTGTGCTCTACAAGTCGGGGGCCGGATTAAATCATCTCGCGGGCCGGATTTGGCCCGCGGGCCGTAGTTTGAGGACCCCTGTGTTAGGGCATATGAACGGGCACAATCAGCAAATCACTACATATATTTGGGCCTGTTCTAAATTTAGAGAGACATTTGGGGACATTTGGAGAGGTAAATGTCAGGCGTCTCCATGGGGTCGAGGGCCCAGGCTTTTACCAATGTGGCTCATGTTGAAGTCTTTTCTCAAATGTTACTGCTCCTGGACCGGCACTTTGAACTGAACATTCTGTTTTAAAAGCATCGGATCTGTAACGATCTGCCCGATCTGTCCCACAGATTCCTGATTGTCCTGGGCTGCCTCATCCTGGCCGTCCTCACCACCTTTAAAGAACATGAGAGGACGTCTGCGCACATGCTCGTGGTCGTGGTGAGATTACAGCACACACTCAGGCACAGAGAAACACCATGGAAACGTTTACAATCAGCTTTTACAGACGTGCCATGAAAGGAGTTTCTATCTTTTAACCAAAGTAAAGCCTTAAATCGCACCAAAGCCTTTCCCTGTCAGTCCCCAAGCGCCTTCCGTCGGTCCTGTAGGGGCTGGTGATGGAATGAATGTGGCCAGTTTCTAAATGTGATAAGCCGATAACGTAATAACACTGTTGTGCCAATAATGTAATAATTGTCATGGTTGGAGTGGTGGAACGAGGAAAATAAACCCAAAATGCAGGACCGCAACAAAAACTGGTGATGTTTAATAACTGAAGGAATCCAAAATAACAAAATCCAGAGACAAAATGGTGAAACAAAACTCCAAGGAAACGAGGCTGACACTGACAATGAACTGACAGAGGACAAGGGAAACACAGGAGTCTAAATACACAAGGAAACACATCACAACACAAGTACAGCAAGGACAGAACACGTCAAAATAAAACACAGGATAAGGCCAGAGACAAGGAAACACACCAAAACAGAAAACAGATCATGACAATAAGGATTTACCGGCCCATGTTATTACATTTTTCACACATGTAATAAACTCAGTCAGTAATGTATGTGCTGTAATGTGCTGGTTCTTCATCAGCTTTTGTATTTTACTGCTTTTATCACCATCTTTTTTTCACTGATAATAACTTAAAGTAAAGGTTGCCGGTTCCAATCCATGCTCCCACATGTCCATGAGGTCGCTGTGTCCTTGGGCAAGGCACTTCACCCCTCGCCTCTGTATGAATGTGGTGCGTGTGAGAGTGAGCGGCCGATGGGACTAACAGTAAGTTCCTGCTTCTGAGTCTGAGTCTTTTTCCACCGCCGACTAAAACACAGTTTGGTTCAATAATAAGAGGATAATGATCGAAACTATATGATGATGCCTTTCTGCTACAGCCACAGCTGCCCTTGGTAGGCTGCTAAACTGTGCCATTGGTCTGCTTTACACTCTGGGCCATGTCGTAGGAAAAGGCATGTGAGACGCGACAAGTTAGCAAGGAAGGGGCTACCTGGGGATTTATTTAGGCCAATAAATAGACCAGGTGAAAGCATTATTTATGATATAATCTGGATTATACACATGTTCCTGGGTGAGGCATCGAAACCAGGTCTCTAAAGATCTATATTTTTTTCGGTACCTGCTTTCGATACTTTTATTTTAGTACCTGAACTTTTTTCTGATACCATACTGGTATTGTTACTGGTATAGATCCAGACGGCATCTGGTCATAGGAGGGGGCGTGGCCTCGCCGAGGGAGTTCACTCTTTTTAGCCATTTTCTGGCGAAATATAAACATAGACATGAAAACAAGTCTAAATGGGCTCCATATGGATGTTTATTCACAGCAGAGAAAAACGTCAGTCATAGCTAGCGCTAGATAGTGTTAGCATTAGCACGATGTAGAGTTCGGGAATGTGATGTCATATCACTAAGCATTATGGGATTAGCAGCAATTGTAAACTAATGGGGATTTTAAAAGTGAAAACACTGGAGTTGTTGTTCACATTAAACACGTGGACACCACAGGTGCAGATGTTTCTACCAGCAGTGACTCCGCAGACAACTGTTGTTCCAGGGAAGGAAGGGCCTGGTCAGTGCTTGGATGAGACCGTGAGGAAAGCCTGGGGAATAGTGAGTGAGTGGTTGGTGGTTGTCAGAGGGGCCAATGACGCAGACTGGTTGCCTCGCTTTCGCCAATCTACCCTAGGGCAGCTCTGGCTACAATAGTAGTTCACAACCACCAAATATGGAGTGAATGAATAATGCAATGTAAAGCGTCTTTTGAGCGTCCAAAAAAACACTGTATAAAACATTATCATGACCATGTGTCAGTTCATAAATGAATGTCTTCAGTGAGGATCTACAGTGTAAGTCTTGAAATGAAGGAAAAACCAGTACATAAAAAGTGTAGTTTTTATTCCATTTTACCGTTTACCTGGCCTTGTGAACAAGCAAATTGCATATTTTCTTTCAAATGTTGGCCTGGTGTCTGGAGATGCCAGACCAGCTGTGTGTGATTTACTCTGCCTCCTCCCCGAGGGCAGTAGTTCGTACTCACAGTGGCCTGTGCGTAGATCGATGCTCCTGCTGCTCACCTCAAGGTTTCTGTTTTTCCTCATGTTCCAGGAAACGTTTGCCATCTTCATTTTCGGGGCGGAGTTTGCGCTGAGGATCTGGGCCGCGGGCTGCTGCTGCCGCTACAAAGGATGGAGAGGAAGACTCAAGTTCGCCAGGAAACCACTCTGCATACTGGGTAACTCTGGGACTAGACTGGGACTAAAGCAGGATTAAATCAGGACTGAACCAGACTACAGGACTAACCTTCTGCACTGTGGTTTGATCCATGGTGGAAAGACCGGAAACTAAAGCAAGACTGCAGACTAAGGACTATAAGTGTTAAGTTGTGTGGTCCAGGACTGAGCCAGGACTCACCCGCTGTCCCCTCACTCCCTCAGACATCTTCGTGCTGATTGCGTCCGTGCCGGTGGTGGCGGTCCGGAACCAGGGCAATGTCCTGGCCACGTCCCTCCGGAGCCTACGGTTCCTCCAGATCCTGCGCATGCTCCGAATGGACCGGCGGGGAGGGACCTGGAAACTGCTGGGCTCGGCCATCTACGCTCACAGCAAGGTGACCAAACATGCACAATGGGTTACTCCTCCAGCCAAGCTAAAAAGCTAAAAAACAAGCATAATAATTCAAAGGGAACGTTCATCTTAATTATGTTTCTCGGTAAAATCTTTGAAGTTGGGAGAATTTCAGCTTCATGAGGAGTTTCTTTTCTCCTCATTGAGCTCAACACAGAATATTGATCATTCATCACTTGTTTCATGGGGATATGAACATGAGGTCACACACGGGGCACATTCTCTGTTAAATGACCTGGAGAAGAGGACGTGTGTCGGAGTGAGTGCTGTCGGGAGGATGGGTCTAGTCACCTTTTAAAGTGACAGCTTTTAATCCTTTTGTAGTCATGACCAAGTTAGAAGAATAACTTCTGTTGTAGTGAATAATCATAGTTGTATTTCAGTGAAGCAGCATTGTAACGAAGAAAAGTTGTGAAGAACAGTTATTTTTTTCCATTTTTAAGTTAATGTCATAGATAGATATCAGTTCCATAACATTTTGACTCACTTCTTTTTTATTTTTTCATTTTTGCTGAATAAGCACATTCAAGTACATTAACCAGAAATATACCTCAAACAAATACAATCAAAGGAGCAATAAGACATAAAGGATCAAATCAATAACAAAGGTGTAAGGGTGTTTATATTCATAAAGATACAAAATCATAACAATTCATGTCATTTCAGCTAAAATTGATTTTTATTTACAATGGTTTAAACAAAAAAAGATTGAATGTGTAACCGGTTCAGAGTGTAAAGATAATCTAATTGATAGATTCACAAACATAATGGTTCTATTGGATAAATCCCAGTGTGGCTGGTGATGTAAACCTTAGGTGTGGCTAAAAAAACAACAACTATCCGATGTACTTAAACCTTTTAAACATTTACTGTATAAATGGCAAACAGCTACTGTACACAACATCATTTAAACAGCAGACTGTTACTTAATAATACATTTACCCTCAGCACAATATGAGAGCATAAAGGTTTATGTAGAGTTAACAACGATGTGAACCGTGGTGTGGACATGGACTCACCGGTAGCATTGAGGACCCTCACGTCCTGATGTGTATTTAGCCTCATTAAAACTCCATAAACACACGGCAGCTTCCTCAGCTTCCTTGTGTCTCCAGCGAAAAGTCGTCAGAAAACAAGAATACCCGTATAATCCACTGGTATTTGCTGGTTTCCCATAGTGTTTACAGAGACCGCGTGCAAGTGAAAGTGACCAAAGAAGAGTAAAAAACACAAAAACGCCTGACACTCATTTCTCATTAGCAAAATCTTTAACATAAATATGTGCATAGAGCCCATTTTGTACATGTATGTGAGCTTTACCAATCTCCACCTGACGTGACCTCCGGCGTGTGGACAGGAGCTGATCACGGCCTGGTACATCGGCTTCCTGTCCCTGATCCTGGCCTCCTTCCTGGTTTACCTAGTGGAGAAGGACGACGTCTCCATGGAGATGTCCGACGATGACACGCCCACAGTGCAGCCCCGCCCACAGGACTTCGACACCTACGCCGACGCCCTCTGGTGGGGGCTGGTAAGAGCACACTCCCAACATTTCTACATAAATATGGCTGATTTCAGTGCACCTTATTCAAGGAACTAGTGGAGTTTCCTTTGTTTTTCCTCTGGAATAGTAACCCATTATATTACTGTGCTGCTTTAGTATGACAGTTAAAGGAACAGGCCACCGTTTTTACATACTGAGATATGTTCTTACCTTAGCTTTGACGAGTTCTTTAGGACCTGTCTGATCTTCACCCGTGCCTTCAGTCACGTAAACACAGCGCAGGCGGCGTTAGCATTTAGCCTCTCCCTCTCTCCACTATAGCTCCAAAACAGGTCAAGATAGAAGCTACCAAGCTCTTCCACGTTTTCCCTATTTAAATATGGTTACGTGAAAAATGTGGAAGATGAAAAGTACAGGATAATCTAAAGCTGCAGATACCATAAGCTAAATCACGTAAACAACGTGGATAGCGGAAAAAAGGACCCCGAAAGTATTGATATTGTATTGATTTAAAGTGGCTCATCACTATCAGTCAATAGACAAAACACAAAATGTGTTTAAAGAGTAACTAAACACCAAATCCACTTTTTTTTGCTGATAAATTGTCTGAATGGTTGTTGAATAGAGTTAGCTACATGTCCCAGTCAATATTTTGACATTTGGTGCAAACTTGTTCCAAATCTCACTTTTGTGTCTAAAACCGCAGGGTTAGCGCCCCTACTGGTTTCACGCAGCAACTACATTTGATATTTTGTGGTTGGAGGAGAGTGTGTCCACGGCGTCCACAAAACGTCATCAGTTCTGCCCGTGGTTCTGCCTCTGTGCCTCTGTGGCCCCGCCCACTCAAGCCTCCGCCTCCGTCACGTAGCAACCAGGACACGCGTCGCGCACACACCGCCTGAGCTCATGAGTCAAACCAGTAGATGGCGCCCCTGCGATGCTCACACTTCGGCTGAGGTGGTGTAGAGGAATAAATCCCTTAGAAAAGCTACTGTGCGATGCTCTCTCTCTGTTCGCAGTCACTGACAGCGAGCGAGTCGTCTACCAGCGGCCATCTTTTCTTTTTTTTTCGTAGGATAGTTGCTACTAGTGATGCGCGGGTTGCGGGTTCCACCGTCGTCTTTACAGCAGGTTTTTGGCGTAAATATACGTCGGATTTTCATAAAACAAGCAGCGTTTTGCAGCTTGTGATCCAGAGAACGCTTTTGTGGAGCTCATGTCTCCTGTTTTCCACCGTATGTGCGACTGTGTGACTTCGCGTTAGGCTGACCTGTGCTCTCTCCCTCTCTCCCTCTTGCCCAGCGCTCTTCGGAGGGAGAGAGAGAGAGAGAGCGATGACACGCCGGTGCTGTTCAAACGGATCATATTTGTAACGCGTAATATTTAATGGTTGCGGGTGCTCCAAATGCGGGACCCGCGGGTTGAAAAAAACCCTGACCCGCGCATCACTAGTTGCTACATCAAACAATCACAAGTCATGAGAGTGCACCAACTCTCCTACGAAAAAATCAACCTTGCGCACAGTGGTGACAGCGGTAACAGCCGTCTGTCAGTCCTGTCAGATCGAGGGGCTTGGTCTGAGACTGTCAACAGAGCAGACCCCGCCTACACACTCGCCCCCCTCGTCTCCCCCAAAGCCTCCGAGACCACCCCTTTCTCAGCAATTTTTGACTTCCGTTTGTGGGTGGGGAAAGGCTCTGCCACGCCCGTTTAGTTGCACTTTAAGCACGTGTTAAAGGGCGGGTAGTAAGCATTGTTGACTTTTTAGAGCTTTTTACCACTTTGCAATCCTGTTCCCTCATCAGAGACATTCCTATAGTTGTGTTTTGAGCCATTCGCACATGTTTGAGCAATCTTTGAATATTCCGCTGCGACTTGTTCTTTGTGCTCATACAATGTTCCTCTTTTAATACCAAAATCTATAACGTATAACATAAGTCCGTCTTTGTAGCACAGCATATTTATTGAGATAAGTGTTGCATTTTCTTATATATGTGCGATAGTGGCCAAGATGTGTTTGAGAATAATATCAAATATCTGAAAAAAAAGACCTCACATGTGTCTTGTGACTCAGTACTGCTGCTTTGTGCCTCAGATCACACTGACCACCATCGGGTACGGAGATAAGACCCCGAAGACGTGGGCTGGGAGGCTGCTGGCCGGTACCTTTGCACTCATCGGAGTCTCCTTCTTCGCTCTGCCCGCGGTGAGTTCACCGATGATGGGTTCACACGCCCGCCCTTAAAGTTCGGGTCCTGCCATAGAACCCGCGCAATGGGCTGTATGGCTATATGCACAGTGACCCCACATGGTTTCCGCCTGGACAGTAGCATCGGCACGGTTCTCCCTGTCCCGTATCTTTTACATTCAAAATGAGCATTGTCCCACACAAAGGAAGAGACAGCTCAAGATTTGGTAAAGGACAGCGAGTAAAAGTTAAGGTTAAAAAACATTACGTGAGACGTGACGACTTCACTGGAGGAAAACCCCCGTGTTCATAACGGTGGGTGTTTTTGTCTTGAGGCTAAAATTAAAAATGTTATTGAATTTACATTTTATATTATCATTATCATTAAAACTAGCCTTTAGCTCCAAAATCAAAGCTCCGCCCTGACTAGCACTGGAGTTTCCTTTGGGGCAGGATTCACAGTGAACGTGATGTTTTTAACACGCTGCAGTGACTGTCCATCATGTCGCTTCATTTGTTTGGGACCCTGTTCATTTTGAATGTTAAAGATACAGGACAGGGAGTACAGCACAGATTGTATTGACCAGGAAGAGCTCACGTGGGGACATGTAGCCCATATCAAACATTGACTTTTTTAACACTTGAGGCCACACTGCCTTCTTTTAAAACTTTTTTTTATTTTTTATAAAGGATTTTCTTTTGCATACATAAAAACACCGACTGCAGAGTTGATGGGCCGCGTCCCGTGTTTCCAGTTCAAGGCCGTCTATCTCCTGCTCAGTCCTCAGCGACCTGTCCCCCCCCCCAGAGGCTGGCTCAGAAGCTATTTGAGAAGACATAAGCAGAGAGACAGACAAATCCAAACAGTAGCCTACATATCATTCAATACATGTTGTGACTGTCTGTGGTGTCATACTTTTAGGGCTTGTTTTTGTCATTTTTGTAAGTTATTATGAACTGGTGTCTCCCTTTCGGCTCCTTTTACCTCTCGCCAAAGGAGCCGAAACGTTTTTTTTAGTGTGATTTTTTTAAAATTGTTAATTAAAAACCCATCAAGCACTCAAAAGGTTCATGATGCGCTTACAATTTTCTCTTTATGTTTCCAAAGAATGTCATCAATGATACGTTCACTTTAACTCTGCGGTGGAGGTGCTGTGTGTTTGTCTGTGTTTGTTACGCAGACAAAGGACAATTGACTTTGAGCCATCTGTTGTGATAAAGTCAGACCTAAAAGCACAGAGCCATGTGCTGATGTGCTGATGTGTTTGTGTGCAGGGCATCCTGGGCTCCGGCCTGGCTCTGAAGGTGCAGGAGCAGCACAGACAGAAGCACTTTGAGAAGCGCAGACACCCGGCCGCTGGACTCATTCAGGTCAGCATGTCGTCAGGATGTTGGGGGACAAACACACCCATCTTCCTGGAAAACTCACCTGTGCAAACATGCAACATTAAATGTAAAACTTGTGCTAGAGAAACTATGCAAACTTTAAGACTATGAAAGTATAAGGGCATGCATAAAAATAGACTAAGATAAAATATGATAGAAAAGGCAATTTAACAGAGAAAAGCGTGAATGTATTTATGTACAGGCACATTCAGTGTCAGCTGAGTGTGGACATACCACAGAGCACAACAACAGTGCGAATGGCTAGAACAGGTTTTTACGTTCATGAGTTATTGGGTGCTTTCTGTCATGAGTCTGATGGCAGGATGGGTCTGATGGGGGCGGGAGGTGTAACCAGAGCTACATGTTGTTAGCGCTGCAGCGTGGAGTCTGCAGTGTTTACAACATACAGGCTAATGTTGCTAATGATGCTTATGCTGCTAACTAGCCGCTAACTTGTGGCTAACAGTTCTGGCGATTCTTACGTCGTTTTATGTCCAGTGGCTTTTCATTTGAAAAACTAGCCCAGCGACTAAAAAGTCGTCAGAAAATCCAAAATAAAGAGATACAGCATGTTTATATTGAGCCAAAATGAGCTGCAGCAAAACAATCAAAACGCTGAAGCTACTGGATAAGTTTCTATAAACACACGAGAAAAAACACACAGAGCTGAAGTAAAGGAGAAAAGAGAGCATTTATCTGCAGTAATAAGTAACATCTCAATACTATTGTTAAATAAAAATACATAAATGAATAAAGCACAAGCATTGAGGGGCTTTAGGACATGAGCTGTTCTGTCTGTGATGGACAGAGCAAGTTTAAATAACATTGAATGAAAAATAAATAAAATGGCATCTGTTCAATTCTGATACAACTTCTCTTAAAAGTGTCGCCTACTTTACTTAAGGAATGTAAATGAGTTAATGAACTAATTACTACCCAATCTGCTGTGAAACCGTCTATTCACTTCAAAAAGTCTGTTGAAGAAAATGCCTTGTACTTGTATTGGTATTCGGTATCGGCAAGTACTTAAATCAAAGTACTCGTATCGGTTTTAGAAAAAGTGGTATTGGTGCATCCCTACTTTGAATGCTTTGTAAAGCCCCACAGAAACCCTGGCTCTTCTTTGACAAACTACTGCTGCTGCTGCTACAGTTGGACAGACATAAACGGGGATGACGTGCTGTGATGATGAGTACGGAGAGATGAAGTCATGTTTTTAGGGTCAGGTTTGATTTCCATGGAGTTGGGTCAGAAAAAAACACACAGTAACCTGTACCCTGTGTAACATGTCCTGTCCCTCTGCAGTCTGCCTGGAGATACTACTCCACCAATCCAATCAGGGAGGACCTCATCGCCACGTGGAGGTTCTACGAAACCATCATCTCACTCCCGTGTTTCAGGTCAGCCCCACAGTCCTACGCTTTCATCAACCATGAAACAACTGACCTCTGAACCCAGGCCACAGGAGCAGCTACGAGCTTTAAGTCCAACTATGTCCTCTGCTCTGTCCACAGGAAGGATCAACTGGAGGCCATGGCCAGGTACGTCCCGTCTCCCTGTCCCCTGGTCCTGTGGGACATAAATCTCTGCACTAATGTGCAAAGTAAATATGCCTCGCTGATGAAGAAGTCACTTTTAATTGCACTGATTCCCGCAGCAGATCTTAGAGGTATTTTTAGAAGCACTTAGCGCCGGCATTAGTTCTGTGTCGCTGCTGTCGGACACTTAGTGACCGGACACAGAGCCACAGAGGGCCCTTCAGACCACAGTCCATGACGTCAGAAACCAAACTAAAGTGAGCATTAGGGCCTCACTGCGGATCGTTGGAATTGTAAAGATTAAAGGGGCTAGATGCAAGTTAGTCATTTTATACTCACTACTGCCACCTCTGGTCTTATGCGTAACTGCGGTCTCTATATTAACCGACCCGAATTAACACCTTTCTGAGTGACAGTGCAGGATTTTAGAGGCAGTTGTGGTGAACAGGTCTGAGCTCATTCTACACATTAGGACATGGCTGGAACATGTACGGGGAGGAAAATACTTTGTTTTACTCTGTATAGTCCCTTTAAAATATACATTCAGAAAAGCCACCATTATGCAGGATATGTCCACTTTGACAGAAAATATATAAATGTGGGGGAAAGCAATGAACTTGTCATTATGTCTTAAGTCATTATTTTAATTGCCAGATCTATTTTCCTTCTCCTCCTTCTTTGCAAGTCCATCAACACAGTAGATACAAAGACAGATACAAACTAGTTATTACTGGGAAAAGTGAAAGAATTAGAATTAGAATTACTTTTATTGTTTCTACTGGATTAAATCGACGCTGTCTCCAGAGTATGAGAAAAATGTATGGGGAAAAAATGGCCTTTTAAGTTGCAAGTTTTGTTCAGGCTCACATGGTAACTGGTTGCCTGCAGTGTGCCACCATGGCTCGCACATGCAGTGCCCATGAGGCGCTCTGACCTCAGCCCGGGCCTCGCTCCGACGCCTCCTCACCGTGTTCCTCAGGATACACTCTCCTCTGCCACGGTCCAGCGAGGCGCAGCAACAGGCTCTCAGATCAGGTGTCCCGCTCCAGCACTCACCCAAAGCCTTTACATCCAGCGCACTTTGAAGATCAGTCAAACTCCTGACAGATTAACATTATCTAGTGTCGGAGTGAGAGGCGGAGTGGAGCCGTCTCCTCTTCCTCACGCTCTGTATTTGCTTCATCATACATACTAGTGCATGTTTAGTTTACTTTATTTTGAACTATTTTACAGTCATTTTATCTTCCAAAATGCATACAGTGCGGATGCTCAAAAATAGAGTAGGCTGAAGCAGTAAGGTTATAAGTGCCTACCCCATTATACATTTACATAACATAATAGATTACAGGGTCTAGATTACATTGACTTTTGATACAAGCAGGTCCTTCCTGAGCTGAACAGATACACATTTTTAACAAATCATCAGTTTTAAGCTTCAGACTGAGCAAAATTTGCCATGAAGAGCTTTTAAATCCTTAATACGGCAGCTTGTTGTGGTATTGGTACATTTGTAGAATTAACCAAAAGACACAGAACACTTGATAGGACAAAATATACAAGTAATTACAGGTTTACACTGTAGTTCTTTCTGGCTCCAATACCAATCTAATGTTGTTTCTAATTATTAAATTCTATATAATTGACATCTGTGATGTCTCCCACCCTCATCTATGAGGGTGGGAGGCAGTTTTCATCCAAACAGCAGCTCTGGGAGGCTATTCTGACATCCTGCAAAGAAATCCAAGCAGAAACTGTCCAAAAACTTACAAGTTTAATGGATTTAAGAATTTTGAAGCTGCTCAAAGAAGGTCCTATGGTAAAATATAACTTCACCTGTTAAGATTTTTTGATTGAAATAGTTTTTGATTTCAGTAAATATGACCTCCTAATGCTGCAAATTCAACAAATGACACTTTCAGTTAATTACAAGCTTTAAAATGTGTTGAGTGTTGCATACGTTGCATAATAATTTGGAACAGTAGATTTTGAGTCTTTTTACTATATTTGTTTTTGAAAAAAATAAATATAAAGACTTGAAAATGATGCTGACTCTCATTTGAGTTGACAGTTTAGGAAATCAGAGAAAATGTCATTTGCATAATAATTTGGAACGCTGTGTACACATTTTTCTGTGTATAATGTCCAAAATTAAGAGCAGAGTTCTCAGTATTGTCAAGAAACTTTTTTTTTTTTTCTGACTAAAACTTTGTTAGATACCGAGAGTTCACGTTAGCGCAAAAATCCTAAAACTAAGACCCTAGGGGAAAAAAACTTAAAAAACAAACAAACATAAAGGCAGTAGCAACACTGTCATTTTAGATGGAGGGAGACAAAAGGGGGCGCAGCGCCCCCTGGCTTTGGGGAGGGTGGTCGGTGAGGGCCGATAATCGCCGCTTTGTGGCTATATTTTGTTCTTGCGTGTTAGACTGGGTGCTGCTGCCACAATGTGCAAACTGGCTACATTTGTACAATCACACGTTGTTGCCGTTTCCTGACTTTTGTGGCCCTAATTGTCTAGTTTGAGTTAGTGTTTTATTGTTAGCTGCTGCGCTTCACTCTCATTTACATTTCTCCTGTGGCAGATATTTGCATAATTGCCCATCAGGCAGCGAGTCCAAGGCCTTAGCGCTTTTTATATATTATTTAGGAAGAAAAGGATAGAATAATGATGCATATTCATGAACATTAAACCAAATTTAAATACAGCAAATATCAGTCTGGACTCATTTCCATCCGCAGACCCCCTGCAGCATATTAGAAAAAGAAAATACATCCACTGGAGCAGAATAAAGTCAAACTCCTTAGTCCTTGGATACTTGTATGACCTTATGATAAAATGGCAGACAATTAACTATTGTAATTTTGGTCATTTTGAACATGTTACATAACCGATTGCATCATTTGTCGAGGCTGAGTACCTGAATGATGACCATTCTGAAGACAGTCGTTACATAATCCTGACAGTCCAGACTGCCCATGGGTGGGAGATAAGCGCATCATCTTTTTGAGTCTGCGCTTTGTTGCGTCCCTCGCAGCAGTGGGATAATCCTGTGTCATTTTGCCGGTGATTGTGCGACACAGGAGTCTCAGGGCGTCTTTCAGCAGGGCCCCGGGCCGCACAGACAGGCTCATATTGTGTCAGTGTGGGAGAAAAGTGGCTGAGAACGCAGTCTGTCTCAGCGGCTCCGGTTTCTCCCTTCAAGACCAACAGTCTTATTTTACTGACTGGGCCACAGGTACAGAGGCTCACAGGGCGCAACCAAGCTCTGCAAGTGTGCTCTGAAAACCTCCAAACAGACTCATGATCATCCAAAACACTTTTCAATTAAAACTGAAATCCATTTCCCCATATAGAGACTGGTGCGTGGCATCTGCTGTGTGTTATGCAACACGTTTCGTGCCTGGGCAAGGCCTTATGAAAGCAAACTGGCCAAAAAGGATCACTTTTGAACAAATAAATGCAGCCGAAACTGCAACTGAATATGTTTCAGTCCAGTGGCATCGAGGGACGGGTCAAATGCAGGATTTTGTGCTCTCTGTATAAGACTCTCTGCACTCTCTGTATAAGTCCTGTTTTTACCCTATTTTATCTAACAATTGCTTTAATATTTTTAGTAAAGTATTGGCTACTCTCATCTGGCTTAGACAAGTAATAATTGCAGATGGATTGCTTGTGCTTGTGCTTGCGCTTGTGCTGATACTGAAGGGATTCCTTTATCCTGTGGTCCTGTCCTGCTTGAGTGGACAGGCCTCAGGCCTGTGTTTCTAAATATCTGTGTATAATCACACGGAAAATGGCTAAAAATAAGAACAAGTCTTCTGGACTAGCCATCAGGCATGAGGGAGATTTAACTACTCATCCTGACAAGATAGATGAAGTCATTGACTTTGTTTCCCTCAATGTAGTTAAAGATATGATAAAAGAGGCATTATGTCAACGAAAAGCCTACTACAATGAGATGATGGACAAACAATCAGATCATTTCACCAAGATTGTCAAGATGTTTATGGAGTCTACTAATGAGCGTTTGGACAGTTTGAACAGACATACTCAGGAACTAAAGGACAGTATCCAATACACCCAACGAGAGGTGGATGAAATTAGATCCAATACCTCAAAGACCTCTGCTGATCTTAGCTCCTTGGAGACTGGGATGCGAACAATCTGTGATGGCCTCGTCTCTCTGGAATCTAAAGCTGAGGATCTGGAGAATCAGTCAAGAAGAAACAATCTCATTTTTGATGGGATTTGTGAAACTACTCCTGAGAAATGGGAGGACACAGAGATTCAAATCAAAAAACATATATCAGACAAACTAAAACTGGATGCTGGATCTATCAACATTGAACGCGCTCGTCGTTTGAAAAGATGAATGATGGGGAAGGCAGGAGTCCCATCATTCCTCATCAAGTTCTCTAAATACAAGGATAGAGAGCTGGTTTGGAGAAATCGAAAGGAGCTCAGAAAAACTGCACCTGGAGTGTTTATTCAGGAGGATTCGGCAAAAAAGGAGGGAGTTGTGGCCTAAACTGAAACTATATGAAAACCAAACTGAGTGACTCTGCCGCTGAATGTAACCTAAAGCAGGGAGTTAATGTTCCAACAAGAGTCCGAGTGAACCCTGATGGATCTGTCACATCTACATGTACTGACCACCTTTATACCAATTGTGTTGAGAAATGCACTCAAGTGGTTTCTGTTCCGGTGGGATTCAGTGACCACAATATTACTGCAGTGGCCTTGAAAAGAAATAATCCCAAACAAGGGGAAACAATCATATTAAAAAGGATGTATCAATCATTTTGTGAAAATAACTTTACATTAGACTTGGGTAATATAAACTGGAGAGACATTTTTAAAGAAGCTCATATGGAGAAAGCTTTGGACACTTTTATGAATCTGTTTACTTCTGTATGTGACAAGCATGCTCCTGTTCGTAAGATCTCTGTGAGAGCTTCAAAAGCTCCTTGGATAGACAAGGAACTTTGAAATCACATGAAGCAGAGGGATGAGCTGAAAAAAACTGCCATTGTTTCGGGGAACCCAAGAGATTGGCAAGCCTACAAGTCATTAAGAAATATAGTGACCACATTTAAAGGACAAAAGAAAAAGCGGTATTATCACACCAATAGTATGATCATGTATAAATCGTATCAATAGGACAGCAAAAGATTGAGGAGAACTATTAATGAAGTTCTGGGTTAGAAAAGTTTCAGCTCCTGCATTCATCGAAGTAGATGGAAAATTCTTGACTAAGCCCCAGAACATTGCTAATCATTTTAACAATTTTTACATTGAAAAAAATAGAGAATATAAGAAAACAAATGCCTTTAACTAAGATTGATCTATCTATTTTCATCATCAAGAACTGCTGGTTTGAGTTTAAGCCTATAACAGTGAAGGAAATGGAGGAGCTCCTCCTCCTGTTAAATATGACGCCTCTGTTGGATTAGATGGATTAGATTTGGACTCAAGGCTTCTCCTACTTTCAAGCGAAGTGTTTTGCAAGGCCTTTATGTCATATATTCAATCTGTGGAAAATCAGACTTTTCCAAATATGCGCTAAAGTAGTGCCACTGGTAAAAAAAAAAAACTCCAAGGATCCACTTAGCAGCCTAAACAGTAGGCCCATCAGCATCCTGCCTTTTTTAAGCAAATTGATAGAGAAGATCATGTTCAAGCAAGTACGGGACTATTTCACCAGCAACGGCCTTAACTCGGATCTCCAACATGCTTACAAGCCTGGGTGTTCCACTGTTACTGCACTAACATCTCTCTCTGATGAGTGGCTCCAACAGATGGAAAAAAAAGTCTAGTTTTGTGGTATTTATTGATTCTAGTGCTGCTTTTGATGTGATTGACAAGCTATTGCTCAGTAAATTGAGTGCTTATGGCTTTGGAGTAACTTTAATGAAGAGTTATTTAACCGGGAGGCAACAATGTGTGCACTTTGATGGCTCTCTTTCTGATGTGAAACTGCTGCCATGTGGCATTCCTCAAGGAAGTTGCCTTGAGCCCCTTATTTATAGTATATTTGTAAATGAAATTTCTTATGCGCTAGAAAAAGCACAGTTCATTTCCTATGCTGATGACGTAACTCTCTATGTATCTGCTAATACAAGGAGTCAGTTAAATTGTCTTCTTCAGCAAGAAATTAATTTAATTTCAAACTGGGCTTCTGAAAATAGGTTAAAAATCAAGCTTTAAAAACTAAATGTATGGTGATAGGCTCAATGAGATCGATCAGACAAGTGCACAACTTACTGTAAGTCTGTCCATGGCAGGTCACTGAAGCCCAATTATTGGGAGTCGCTATTGATTCAACCTTATCTTGGTCTCCACATATTAAAAACACTGTTGTAAAAATGAGTAAAGCCATCTCTAATATAAGAAGATGCTATGGTAACTTGGTAACTATTCCAGTTACCAAGTTGGTTCTTCAGTTCTACTGCTCCATTATCTGGTCTAGTGCTTCTAAAAATGACCTTGTAAAATTACAATGACTCCAGAACAGAGCAGTTCGTGTAGCTCTGCGATGCCCATTCAGGACCAGTGTCAGTGCCCTGCACGACAGGCTATCCTGGTTTAAAGTAGAGGAAAGAGTGGCCTGCAGTCTTGTATTGTTCTGCAAAATGTTTACACTCTTCAAAAACCCTTAGGTCTGTTCTCCCAACTACGGCCGACCAGTGAAAGGCACATTTTAAATACTCGTCAGGCTTCACGGTGTCATTTTACACCTCCACAGACAGTGAAGAGAACAGTTCTGTGCAGAGCGATGGTTCTGTGGAACAAGCTCCCTCATTCTTTAACAGCCTTAGTGTTCAAAAGCTGTTTTAAAAGAATGCTAAAAAAACACGTCCTAAATCATGGGATATAAGGTAGAGAACAATAATCTCCCAGATCAGGTGTATTGCAATATTGTATTAGCATGTTCTTGTGGTGTTCAGGAACGGGATTTTTAATGATGTATTTGTACATGTAATGATGTTTTGTAATATTTTAAATGTAGCATTTTCATGGACCCTAGGAAGAATGGTCTTTACTATTGTATGGTAAAGACTAATGGGATCCATTAATAAACAATTAACAAATGCAGAGGACACATTTTGTTGGGCAGTTGATTTATAATAAAGCACCTTTACCGTTACCTTAAAACCATCATTTTAGTATTTTTTATAAACTTACAGTAAAAAAAAAACTGTTGAGCAATGTAAATTATAATAATAATGATAATTGTCCATGAAATTTAGATTAAAGGCCAGTTTTAATCCAATTTCATGCTTTTTAATGACATTTAAGGCCTTGGCACAGTTTATTTAGAGAATGCGAAAACCCTGTTATTATTGACTCAGAGAACCACCAGGAGACCCCTTGCTGAAGTTCCTGAGATGGTTTACTTTAATTCTATTCTCTGATCGAATGAAGCCAATGCAGAGACCGGAGCACTGGACTAATATGGTCGTATTTCCTGGTTCTGGATGTACTGCAGCTGTCTAACTGTGAGCAGCCGCTACAGTAGTCCAAATGCATTGATAAGTCTCTCTAAGTCTGGCTTTGACCTTTTGACCCGATCTTAGCAATGTTTTTCATATGGTTAGAAGCTGATGATGTCATTGCTTTGATGTGGCTTAAGTGGCTGAAAGGAACAGGTCACCGTTTTTCCACACTGAGATATGTTCTTACCTGAGCTTAGACGAGTTGATCCGTACCTGTCTAGTCTTTGTGCCCGTGGAAGAGCGTTCCCGTTTGGAGCCATAGGAATATGCTGGGAGAGGCTAAATGCTAACAACATGTTTGGTCGTTTTGCGTGACTGAGGGCACGCACAAAGACCAGACAGGTACGCATCAACTCGTCTAAACTCAGGTAAGAACATATCTCAGTATAGAAAAACGATGGCCTGTTCCTTTAAGGTTCAGGTCCATGGTTACTCCAAGATTTCTGGGTTAGAGTCAGGGTTAAAACCAATTCTTTGGTTTTAAAGAAAGAGACTGGAAGTAACTGATAACACTTGATTAAATTATTTCAGTTTTGTCTGAGTTAGTTTGTAAAGTAGGAAAGTTACCAATGTGTGTTGACCACAATGACCAAGTTAAATTTAGCTGACTCCCTGTGCCAAGGAATTCAGGAACGGTCCCTTTAAGCAGACATTTTATGAAGTTGTTTTTTTCCTTTTTTGTCAGTAGTTTCCTCACATGACTGTGCCAAACCTCAAGCTTCTCTCAAACCTGCTCGCTCTCCCACAGTCAGAAGCTGAGTCTGCTGGAGCGAGTGCGTCTGCCAAACACTCGTCCGGTGGGGCCAAGCAGGAGGACGGGGACAGAGGACACGGTGGACAGTCCCTCCAAAGAGCCCAGAGGCTTCAGTAACAGGGAGAGGTTCCGCACAGCCTTCCGAATGAAGGCCTACACGCTGCGACAGAGCTCGGATGGTCAGATCTCGGTTCAACAATCATGTGTGGGATAATGAGAAGTGTATGTTGTTTTATTACATGACGTTCCTCTGTGCTGTTTCAGATACAGGGGCACTGCCAGAGCCCAACCTGGAGGAGAGGGGCTTTCCTCCAGACATCCTGCTGGAAGAGATGATCCCTGCACTGAAGCTGGTCATCAGAGCCGTCAGGTCAGGCTCGCTATCGGCATCTGTAACTCCCACAAACTGTCACATTTCAAATCTGTATGAGATCAAACAATCTTCTCATTTCGACGGATGAGAGTGTCTCTGTTGCCCAAAGCTCAACAAAATGACAGACAGCTGTTCTACCATTTATGTTTTATTTGAGTGTACTTAAAATAGTTATATTCCACCCTGCGTGCAAAAGACCTCCACAACCCTATTATACTCACTGTGGCTACAGACCTGCATGCAAGGTTTAACATCTTCTTCACAGGTCATCTAACATGACCACAGTGTAGGTTACAGATGGTTTTCACACAGCGGTCAGGCCCTGTGTGCTGACACAGGCAGAACTGCCATCAGTTTGTTTTGCAGAAGTTGAAGGCAGACACAGGATTTCACCGTTTGAAAATACACAATGTGTACAATGTGGTGGTGTAACTCAGTGTGAGCCCTCAGGACATGACTAAGCCTGCCTATAGTCTCTCTCTGGAGTAGGACGATTCATCAGCCTTTTCACCTGAGTGCGGACCACAGCCGGAAGAAAGAAGTTCAACTCTTTTGCAGATTGGTCTGTGTATGAGAACATGTGCTTTCACCTGATAATGTCCATAAGACCCAGTGACAGAGACTGTAGTGGGCGTTATACACAGTGACGGCAATGAGAGAGTGTAGACAGGCTTTGTAAATGGTAAATGGTAAATGGACTCTTATATAGCGTTTTACTACCTTTATCAGGCCCAAAGCGCTTTACAGTAAGGAACCAGTCAGCCATTCACTCTCTCATTCATGCACCAGTGTACGCAGACACTGGAGGCAAGGAGGGTGATGTGTCTTGCCCAAGGACACAACGACAGTGTGCATTTTGCAGGAGCTTTGATTTTATTGTGGAAGATATTCCACAATCGCCGGACTTCCTGTCTGGCCTGTTTTCATTCATTCAGTCTTGTTTCTTCATACACATACACACAATCTAGAGCATATTTAAAAAGTGTATTTATAAAGCAGAATTTGTGTTTTCTTTTTCAGGATCATGCAGTTTCTTCTGAATAAGAAGCGTTTTAAAGAAACGCTGCGGCCTTATGATGTCAAAGACGTGATCGAGCAGTACTCGGCAGGACACCTGGACATGCTGTGCAGGATCAAGTACCTTCAGACCAGGTCAGACCTGTTGAAGAAAGTTGTTAGCTTAGAATAGTAAGGAACGTATTATAGTTTCCTGGACAAGATTACACAGGCCAACGGGTTTTGACAACTCCGACCTGTGTCTTCATCAGGGCCATTATGTAAATAGTATAAAGCTATATTATAAAAATACAATTAAACTATATTATTGAAGACCCCATAGAACCTAACTCTAAAGCTTAAACATGACTGCAAAGCTTTGTTTTAAAAGTATGTCATCTTAAAATATCCCACTAAAACATGAGAGACAATGAAATACTCCCTTTATTGAATGAACAGTAAGAGTAATAATCGTGACCCCGGGGCCCCCCCGTGCTCTGAGCCCTGAGGGCCAGCTCCAACTTGAGGTTCTTAAGACAAACTGTAAAACCAGAGCTGTTGAACGCTCTGCCCCTCCATACACGAACAGCCCCCACCGTGGAGTGTTTTAAATCTCGGCTTCAGACCCACTTTTATTCTCTGGCATTTAACACCAAGTAAGTTGTGTGGTCTCCGTGTCTTTTTATTTATTTTATTGTTCTCATTTTATTTTATTGTTTTTTAAATCAGTGTGCAGCACTTTGGAAACGTTTTGTTGTTTGAATGTAAAGACAGCCCTTCACACCAACTGCATTCAACACTGGAGTTTGAAAAATAAGAGCAATGGAAAGAGTGAGAAATATCAGAACCTGCGGTTTCCAGCCCGGGAGGGAACCAAGATATGACTGAGAATGGCAGAAAACACTCCAATTTCATTTGAAATAAATGCTAATTGCCAAATAATTGTATGTTTTACTACATTTGTCGGGGCCGCGGTATAGGACTGGGGGGCTCGACCTGTCTGTTTAAGGTTTCGGGGTGGCTTCAAGGAAAAAAAGTTGGGAACCATTGATTTAGAACATCGTGGAGACCAAAACTGCTGAACAGAACATATACACTCAGCTATTCGTTTGGCAAAATAATAACGATACAATTCAGCTTGGCTCACAGGTTTAATATTTAATTCTGGCTGTAGCTTTGTGCAGATATTATTTGCAGTGACAAATGAGGTCTTAAACTTGCTGTGTGTTCCATGTAGGATCGACATGATTCTGGCTCCTGGACCCCCCTCCACCCCTAAGAGCAAGAAACCCCAGAAAACGCCTTTCACATACCCAGCCAACCAGTCCCCCAGGTAATGTCCTCATACCCATCCAACCAGTCCCCCAGGTAATGTCCTCATACCCATCCAACCAGTCCCCCAGGTAATGTCCTCATACCCATCCAACCAGTCCCCCAGGTAATGTCCTCATGCCCATCCAACCAGTCCCCCAGGTAATGTCCTCACACCCATCCAACCAGTTCCTCAGGTAATGTCCTCATACCCATCCAACCAGCCCCCAGGTAATGTCCTCATACCCATCCAACCAGTCCCCCAGGTAATGTCCTCATACCATCCAACCAGTTCCTCAGGTAATGTCCTCATACCCATCCAACCAACCCCCAGGTAATGTCCTCATACCCATCCAACCAGTCCCCCAGGTAATGTCCTCATGCCCATCCAACCAGTCCCCCAGGTAATGTCCTCATACCCATCCAACCAGTCCCCCAGGTAATGTCCTCATACCCATCCAACCAGCCCCCAGGTAATGTCATACCCATCCAACCAGCCCCCAGGTAATGTCCTCATGCCCATCCAACCAGCCCCCAGGTAATGTCCTCATACCATCCAACCAGTCCCCCAGGTAATGTCCTCATACCCATCCAACCAGCCCCCAGGTAATGTCCTCATGCCCATCCAACCAGCCCCCAGGTAATGTCCTCATACCATCCAACCAGTCCCTCAGGTAATGTCCTCATACCCATCCAACCAGCCCCCAGGTAATGTCCTCATACCATCCAACCAGTCCCCCAGGTAATGTCCTCATACCCATCCAACCAGCCCCCAGGTAATGTCCTCATACCATCCAACCAGTCCCCCAGGTAATGTCCTCATGCCCATCCAACCAGCCCCCAGGTAATGTCCTCATACCATCCAACCAGTCCCTCAGGTAATGTCCTCATACCCATCCAACCAGCCCCCAGGTAATGTCCTCATACCATCCAACCAGTCCCCCAGGTAATGTCCTCATACCCATCCAACCAGTCCCCCAGGTAATGTCCTCATACCCATCCAACCAGCCCCCAGGTAATGTCCTCATACCTATCCAACCAGTCCCTCAGGTAATGTCCTCATACCCATCCAACCAGTCCCCAGGTAATGTCCTCATGCCCATCCAACCAGACCCCCAGGTAATGTCCTCATACCCATCCAACCAGCCCCCAGGTAATGTCCTCATACCATCCAACCAGTCCCCCAGGTAATGTCCTCATACCCATCCAACCAGCCCCCAGGTAATGTCCTCATGCCATCCAACCAGTCCTCCAGGTAATGTCCTCATACCCATCCAACCAGTCCCCCAGGTAATGTCCTCATGCCCATCCAACCAGTCCCCCAGGTAATGTCCTCATACCCATCCAACCAGTCCCCCAGGTAATGTCCTCATACCCATCCAACCAGTCTCCCGGGTAATGTCCTCATACCCATCCAACCAGTCCCCCAGGTAAGGTCATACCCATCCAATCAGGTAATCGATGGACCAAAAGGACAAGATTTCAAACACCGGTGGTCTAAATGACTTCCCTCTGTAGGGTTGCTGCGGGTATGCCCTTATAGGGTGACTCAAGCATCTTTTATCCATCCTTTATTTTATCATTTAAGGACAGATTCTTACTCACAATGTCGGCCTGTTTCAGATGCCTTCCTGGGTAAGTGTTTCGAACATGTCACACTGGGAGGAGGCCTAAGGGAAGACCTAAGACATGTTTGAGAGATCATGCCTCTTGGCTGGTCAAGTTAGTTAGTTAGTTATTTAGTTAGGTAGTTGATTTGGAGGAAGTTTGCGTGTAGGGGAAGTCTGGGCAGGGTTTTGCTCCGAAAAGTGTAAAAATAAAGCGTGAAAAAGAGCTCCAAAGTTCGAAGAACAAGTGTCAGTGTATTAAATGCTATTCGTGAAATGTCAGTAATGGTCATGTTTTGGTGACATGTCATATTTGTCGACGTGTTTTAGGCATGAGTCATACCTTGCTAAAGCTGCCTCCATGCCGGATTCTGAAGACCAAAGCATGATGGGAAGATTTGTCAGAGTGGAGAGACAGGTGAGGTCATGTGGTTGATAGAAAGCATGTATGAACAGTGTTTGAACGGTGTCTGTGCTGTGATCTTTCAGGTGGAGGACATGGAGAAGAAGCTGGACTTCCTGGTGGACATGCACATCCAGCACTCGGAGCAGCTCCAGGTGGACTCTGCTGGTACTGCCCACATGACACTGGAGGGAGGCGGGGATATCCAGCGCCTCTTTTTTAACTACTCAGAGTCTTACCCGCACTTGGCCTATCAGGAACCGCTCAGCAAGGTCGGCCACGGCTGCAGCAAAGACCGCAAGCGGAGCCGGGATCATGGCGGCCCGGCCTCGCGCCAGCTGCTGGCTCCTATCCCCACCTACACGGAGCGGCCCACGGTGCTGCCTATTAGTTCACTTCAGGATGTGTCAGCGCTACCAGGGAGGACCTCAGGGGAGCAGCAGGGGAATGACTCTCCTCTGTCGTTGCTTTCGGTGAACCATGATGAGTTGGAGCGATCACCGAGTGGGTTTAGCATTTCGGCCGAGCGGGAGAGCGGGGAGGAGCGGGCCGGGGAGGTGCCTGCGGAGCCGGGCCTGAGTTGGACCAGACCTAGACCGAGTTATATAGCAGAAGGTGAAACAGATACTGACACTGACCCGTTCACTCCGAGCGGTGGGCCTTTACCGATGTCATCCACCGGAGAGGGCTTTGGCGAGGCCGTTTGGAGCACGCCACCCTGAAATGAGCCTATAGCCGACTACGGAATACCCTGCCTCTAAACCCACGTGTCACAGTGGGTCCACAGCCACACCAGGGCACAGCGTTAGTGGGTGCAGGCTGAGCAGTGATGCCTTCCTCCCCCAGACCTAAGGTGTGGAGTTCAGCCCTGAACAAGGGAGTCTGTTTGTAAAGTTGAACTTTGTACAGCGCATTTTTCTCCAGGACACTACAAGCGCTTTCTCCCACATGGTACTGCGGAAACTCAACACCACTGCACAGTCCTTTAGAGAGGAGAGTACATTTATGAGCAAAGATTAGTTCAATCAGTGCTTCTGGACCAAAAATACCAATGAAATATAAGTCTTCTTTTTTCTATTTGTACCCTGTTAGAAAAGCTTGTGTCCTTCCCCAGTAGAATGATCACAGTGATGTGTGTTGGCAGAAGATTTTTACAGCTGTGGGCATTTTTAGACCTAATGCCAATTTGATTAGAAAGGATTTTTTTTTTTATGTGAAGCAGAATGAGAACCAGCTGCAATTGTTTGACTGACAGGGCACCTACAGCTTTTAAAAGGTTGGATTTTGTGGCAATCGTTACCTGTTTTGACAACATGGATCCCCTAAAACATTTTAATATCACCCTAAAAATATTTTTTGTAGCCTTGCCCTGCTGCACTGTTTGGTTTGAGCTGATCATGAGGAATGTCTGTGGCGATTATCTCTCTATCTATCATGATGGCCTCAGTGCGTCTGCCCAGTTGTCTTTTTTCACGCACCAAAGCGCACAACTGTCGGAATCAATAGACAGCCATCTTGGGTTTCCTGCAGAGGAAATGTGGAAGACCACCGCATATGAAGCCCAACATCTGCCAGACCACTACTGCTCTGAGGGGGGATGCAGCTTTAAATGACACGTGACTGGTCTGTTAACAAGAAAGTAAAGTGTAAAAAGCCAAATTAACCTTTTTGTTACAGCCCCACTGTAGCAGGCCTTTGTGAAATGTGTCTCAAAATGACTTCCAGTTCCAGAGGCACCTGGACGCTTTTCAAACGGACCTTCTGGGCTGTCCTGGGTGGTTGAGTTTGACCATTACTATGTGGGAGAAAACGTGCTTATTCACATAACTATATTCACCTTAAAGCTTTATTGCTGCAAAGCCAACGCACTGCATGTGACGCATGCGATTTTTAGTGTAGACACTGCAAAGTTCAGGATTCAGGAACAAAAGAGAGACTCGACAGACACACACTTAAACCTGCTATGCCATTTTGTAACTCTTAATTTTCTTTTTATATAAATCGACTTCCATCGTTTTCTTTGCATGGTCTGCATGACGCGCGCCGCTGTAGGAGCTCACAGAGGAGCCGAGGGGCGCACTGGAACCAAAAGTCTACTGTTTGTCTCTGCGTGTCGTCCTATCATGTCCCCATCTGTATGTCCACGTGTCCATGTGTCTTTATCTGCCTGTTATCCGTGTTTTGGGGGGCGGGACTACAAATCAAAGCGGCCACTGTTTACGGTTTCTATCCAACGAGATCTCACAGACACCATGGACTTACAAAGTTGACTATTTGCATTTACAAACCCCCAAACCTTGGTTTAAACGTGCTCTGGGACGTATGTACTTTCACAGTTAGTTTGTCGTTGCGTTGCCGTGGCTACACCGAGATGTTTTCGCAGATTCTTCCCTTGAGACCTGGCCTCTGTCTTGCACTTTTCGCCAACCATGAACTGCAGCTGGATTTACAGCCTAAAGTGTGTCCTGGGCCACATGAATTCAGGGATAAATGTTTTAGTTTGGCAAAAGTTAGCTTCAAGTATTTTTTATGATTAATATTACTACCTGTAACCACTATTTATGTACGTACTGTAGGCGTTATATTTCTACGTAGACTCAGCACACCGCACTATCTCCGGTTATTTAAAGCCACGCTGCGGAACACTCCAGGTCATCGTTTGTTGTGACGTCACAGGAGCAGCTAAACTTTCGTAAAACTGTCGAACAATTCCAAACCTGATCCTGAAACAAAGAAATTACAGTGTTTCGACGAGGACCTAATGTATTTAAACCGAACTTGTTGGGGGAAATGTTCCGCAGTGTGGCTTTAAGGCCCCCCTGTCAGGTCCAAAGGGGGTCATGCACAACACCGAGCTTCTCTGCCGCGGCTTTAGTTACACCTGACCTATTTGATATATGATCTTATTTATATTCAAGCATGAGCGCCGCAGGAGCCTCGCCGGCTTTAGGACGAGCTGCTGAAATCACCCACTGTTCAAGGAACCGCCCAAACACTGCTGCCCTGTGACCAAACTCCATTGTGCCACAGAACGTGTTGGGGGTGGAACGCACACACTGTATGAGATCAAATAAGGTCTAAACAGGGCCTAACAGGGGTTTAAGATGGACCTGAAATCAATATATGATGTCTAGCGTAACACTTAAATCAGGGGTGTCAAACTCATTTTGGGTCGCGGGACAAAATTCAGCTCCAAGGGCGGGTCACGGGCCGCATATAATAGAGATTTTTTTTCATATAAATGAAAAATATAAATATTATTATAAATGAATAATAATCTGTGATTTGGTCAAAGCCCCAACTTAACTGTAGCTCCATTAAAAACAACGCCTCACACTTGTATTGCACTTTACAAGCCTGTGTCACAAGTTCCTCAAAGTACTACATAGTAGTCATTATTCATTCACTCCACACTCGGTGGTGGTATGCTCTTATTGAAGCCACAGCTGCCCTGGGGCAGACTGACCATTTACCATGTGGCTATATAATGCATTGTTCATATCCTGAGCTCTTATTATGTCAGTGCCCTCTGCTGGACATGTGTGGAACTCTTTCTTTTTTTTTCTTTTTTTATTTAATGCCCCCTAGTGGCTAGAAGGAGCATTCTGGTTATTCTTTAAAAAAAAACATAAGTTCTTACAGGAATGGGCTAGAGACTTACTTTTTTCCCTACATACTCTGGAGTTTATGCTCTACAGGGCAGGGGCCGTATGTTTGACACCCCTGACTTAAATGCATCATTGAACCTATCTCTCATTAAAATGAATACAGCCTGAATGTTTGAAGTAGCTCACGTGCCGCTAATGGGGCATGGACCACAGTTTGAGAACCACTTCACTGCATCTTTTTTATACGAAACTCTAACAATGGAGCCCTGAAGCACATTGTGTCCTTGCTAAACAGGTCCAAAACTTAACAGAAAATCAAAACAATTTTACACTCATTACCTCAATGTGTAACTAATGACAACCTTGCGTTGGTGACCTCAGCAGCTGGTCACAAGGCCCGTGCCGAGGCCTCCTCAGACGGTGCACCCCCGGAGCTATTTAACCTCCTATATTCTCTTTACTCTGTTCATGAGTCTATTATTCCGAAGTATTATCTACTGCAGGCTTATATTGTCTTCTGTCCCTGCATCGATCTGCTGCACGAGGAGGGATGACCGTCTCACTCAGCGCTCACAGACACCCCTGTGTTTGACTGTTTATACAACACATGGAGTGACTGCACAAGCCTTTTTGTTCTTCTGTCCTTCGAAGGGCCTATATCACGCAAAAGCGACTTTTTTTTTGTAGCTCTGACCTGAAGTGGCATTCTTTTGCATATTTTTTTTTTCCATCTCTAATAATGTTCTTTTAGATTTAGTCAAACACTTCACATCACATGTTCTTATTCCCTGCTTTGACGTTTTACTAAGTTTGGGCAAAAAGTAATACAGTCTAATTTTAGTCAGCGATAACATTGCTTTAACAATTGGAACACCAGCCCACACTCCGGTTAACATCATGCAGAGGAATCCATGACGCTTCTATGACTTTTAACGTTTAGACCAGTGATATAGGATCCAAATACAGATACAAAGCTGTCATTTCATTTTCAAAATAAAAGCAGTTTCAGGGCAACTTTTTTGCAATTTCAGCCAAAACTGCAGCTGCATTTTCAATGAACTTTTAAATTTAGATTTACAGGGACTATAAGGAGTTTAAAAATGTTTCAATGATGTCTTTTCCTCCTCCTACATGTTCCAGCCATGTCCTAATGTGTAGAATGAGTGGAGGGAGTCTTCACAGTCACATCAGGCCACTTTCAAAGGCCCGTGATACTGAAAATGCAGCTTTAATTTAGGTCCTGACCCACCAGTTGAGAAACACTGATCCAGACTGATCTGTCCAAGGTCCACCTCTCTTCCTTCCATCATTAATATTATTACAGTAGGAGTTAGTGCACCCTCTGCTGACATTTTGTTTTTTTACAACATCTGTATTATCATGTATTTTTGAGACATTATCATCATTTGAAGTTCCAAACACATCAAGGATAAGGGCCATTTGAAAAGGGCCATAAAAGCCATTTGAAAAGTCTGAGTAAAGCGTGATATGGGACCTGGTTTTATCCACATGGTTATCTTCTATCTCTACCACAACTGTCTTCCAAGACACATGGTTACATTGGAGAAAATCAGCTGCCAAAACTCCTGGGACCAATGTCCATTTAGAATAATGACGATAAAACTAGGGTGTTTTACTTTTCGAAAACAAAATAGTGATGTAAGGATATCCCAGTCCCTCGTGAGTAACGTCAGTGACCGTTTTCTCCAAAATGCACTGACAAGAGCTTAGTGTTATCATCTGTTGTACTTGTTTGTACTTACATTAAACTTTTGTCATCTTCAAACCGGTGGTTTCTTCCACAGCAGCAGCTCTGTCTGATATTTAGCTTTACATACCAGATAAACACGTCCATAGACCACTCAACCCATTCTGAGCACGGCCCCTGAAAACTGCCTGATTTGGATCAAATTTCAAACTCTTTGTCCGCTGTAACCTCAAGTAGTCAGACATTTGAATGTAATTATGCCACTCTGGGATGATTTTACAAAAACAAAGACATAAATTAATTTCAGACCATTACTATTAAAAGACAACAATAAAAAAGAACAATATTTCACTTTAGATTAATGTGTTGCATTTCCCTCTGTAGTCCTCACACAGAAGCAGTGTTAAGTTTACACGTTCTTCTATTGATACATGTCACTTTATACACTTACAGATGAAGAAAGTTTATGTCCGCCCTACCCTGTAGTCAATACAATAAACTTTTACATTTCAACACAAGGTACACCATAAGAAATAAGATTGTATGCACATTCTGTTCCAAGTACAATGTCAAAATGGCATCTACATAAATGAAAATGACACAAATGAACCTAAAGGGAGTAATAATAATCCCAGTTGTAAAGCCCAATAGAAAGACTGTATGATGATGATCTTACTAAGTCCGTCAAATGTAACTCACAGATTAATCCCCATGTTCTGGGCATGTGCAGTTTGAAAATGTATTCAAATTGAGTGTCCTTCCAGATCGGATAACGACAGGCGCCATTAGCTACAAATAAAAGCTGTTTCCTTAACATGGATCATTCCCCCCTCTATCCGGCAGAGGGCGAGCACATGCTTGAAGTATCTTTTCTATCCATGCATTACTTTAAGTGAATCAAATGTAAAACATATGAACAGAAAGGCGCCCTAAAGCAGCTTTCAATGATGTACAATACGTCCTCTTTAATAACAGGTTGGTTTTTTTCCATCTTGACTGACTTTAACAGACGGTCCTAAACACCTATTCAGGGGAATCAAAGTGCAATACCCTCTGTTAAAGCCACGCTGACATGATGATCCTTCTGATGTTGGTGTCGCGGATGTCGTTGCGTTGCTATAGAAAGGACTCTCTCGCAGGATCGCCTGACGGTCAGAGACATGGCCTGGCTTTGGATCATTCTTTGTGCCTTGGCCTTTTACACCAATGCTTTCTGTACCTGTTGAGTTTGCCATGTCGTGCTCGTGTCGTCAGTTCACACGGATGTCGCTGTTGTTTGTGTCTTTTGTGACTGTTTCATATTGTCTGACAGAATAGAAAAGACATAGTGTGAATCGGAGGCTCCCCCCAGAGGTCCCATACTGTATTACACAAAACAAAGAGCTGTTATCCCGAAGAGTCCCATGTCCCGTCTTCCGGTGCGACTTGTGCTGCAAAATGGCCTTTAAGACCCGCCTCCCCTCGCTCCTCGTCATCGCTCTGCGGATGTAGCAACTGTCGGACATCGCCGCTGTCGGGGGGCGCTGCGTCGACTTGTTTTGTAGCAGCGAAGCTTCTGCAGATGTTTTTGCCTCTCACGCTCTGTGGAGGAGGGGTGAGGAGTGGCAATGTTAACAAAAGACCTGAACTCAGTACGTGATGTGGAAAGGTTCTGTTTAGGACAATAGAACTCACTACATTTCTGGAATCACACATGCATGTTTCGAAGCAGTCAGAGGGGGAAACAGAGAGGAAATAACTATCCCATTACTCCAAAAGCACTTTAATAAAGGCTGAATTATATATATATTTTTCTACCAAATAAAAGTACGGAGACTTGGCGAGGAGCAAAGTGGTTCAACAGCCCATAAATACGTAAAAACTGTTCTGGACAATGTGCGATGTCATCACCCTACTTCCGGGTCCAAGTGAACTATTGCTGTGTTTCACTTGATCTCAGAGGTCAGAATTTCCGAGCTCCGACCAGGAAACTTCAACTGGAATGTGCACCAAGCCCGTAATTCCATCTCGGAAACTCAGAGACAGAATCATCATTTAAAGGTGCACTATGCAACTTTTTATGTGGAAAAAAAACAAAAACTTGACATTTGTGCATATTTGACCTTTTAGTGACTCAGTGGCGTTATGGGTGCAACATGGCGTCTTTGCTTTCCCTTTATGATGCTACAGGATCAATTGTTTTTTGGGTTCGTACCAGAAACTGGCCAGAAATCCAAAAACAATTGTTTCTGGAGCATCATAGAGGCCACTGTGAGGGAAAGCAAAGGTGCCATGCTGCACCCAAAATGGCACTGAGTCTAAGGTCAAATATGCACAAACATGTGGGTTTTTTTCACACAAAAAAGTTACAGAGTGCACCTTTAAAGATGGCTAGGTAAATAAAACAAAAAAAAAGTCATTAAATCACATTATTTGGTAGTTGTTGTCTCAAGTTAAGTTAAATGTCATTACGAAACAGATAAGCTTCATGAAACATCACGAAAAACGGATTTCTGCGCTCAAACATGAGCATCTCTGATGTTTCCGACCTGGACGTCTGTTCCACTACAAAACATTCGATCCTGGTGTCTGACTTCCAACATACAGTAACTGGAACACAGCACAGACCTCCAACATACAGGAAATGGAACACAGCATGTTCACTTTAATGGGATTGCTCTGATTTTTACCTTCAGCCTCAGATCCCACAGAAATAATACATTCACTCTGGATTCTATTCATACACAATCATTATTTCAACTATATAAGTCATTTAATTTTGTCTGGGAAATAATACCATGTATTATTCAGTTTTTGGACTTTTATGTATTTGTTGATACTTCAGCAGGAGATTGAGATCAAGTTGCTGTTTCTGTGTTAGTCTATGGATCTGTCAACAGTTTGGACCTGGACATAGCTTTGAACTCCATAGTTCCTTCAAGATTCAATTACTCAGACATACTCAAGTAGACTCGACAACAACAACAACAGCAGCAACATTGCAACATGGTAAAAAGTCTGTAGCAACTCTTCAAGGAGCCCCATGGAAGTGACAGGAACGATCTTCCTGGACCTGTGAGACCTTCGACAGTGGCTTCATCTGTGGAGCTGGACAGGCTTCAGAGGAGGAGGGTCTTAAAGATGGTGCAGAGCATAGTCAACCAAATTAAGGCCAAAAGAAATCAACACAGGGTTATCAGTCCAATAAGATGTAAGACCGTGATGTGAAATAAACCCCAGAACAGAGCGCTGGAGCAGGCACATTAAGACGTTTAGTATGGGACCCGTCGCCCACATTGGGACTAAAGCGTAGTATGTGCTCACAGGCAGCTTGTCGATCATGGAGAACCTTACACTAGTGGCCTTCTGAGCTGTGGTCATCTCATCCAACGCGTTTCTATACTCCTCACACCGGGTCACATTTGTTTGGATGATTTGATATGCAAATGTATTCCTACTTGATTTTATAATTTGACATCTTTTCAATTGCACCTGTTATAATAAAGTACGGAACGGTTGACTCTGTGTCTGCTCCGTTACTGCCTGAAACCTGGAAGGGAAACAAATGAATCGTCACAGAGAGCTGTTGAAATGTTGCACGACTACAATGTTTCTCCCTTGTCTCAGATGGGAAATTGTAACTTTAAATGCATTTTTCTCACGCAGCGACAAGAATCCCCACTGAAGTAGCTCCTACAAAAGCCGGACTCACACCAACCCGATCCACTGTCGCTGTTTGGGGGCCGGGCGACTATTTGTCTGCTCAGGTTTCCTCTGGTCTGCTCTGTCTGCTCAGAGCTGATAAAACAGCATGAAAAAAACTCAGGCCATTATCGTAAATACCACTTGCCGAGTAGAAAATTGCACAAGAGTTCCACCTCATTGCGGATTTTCCTCTGGGAAACTGGGAGATCATTGTGAGCCTAAAAAATAATAGACGTCTCCTCCTCAATGACTCATTGACGTTTGCCTAAATGACTACGCTCGAGGGGGAAATCATGGTGGATTTACAGACTCCTCCTCCCCAGCTCTGATGAAGCATGCTCCTAAAAAGGGCATAAGGGCGGGATCTTCACTGTAGGGGCCACCCTTGTGTGACGTGTAGCTCACGCAGCTCCAATACGAACAGTCCAACCAATTAGTACGAGATTTCTACTTTTTTATTTATTTACAAAAAACAGCCTGGTTTCTTTAAAGCAGTACTAAGCAACTCTTCCCCCTAGAGGCCATAAGCGCAACTGCAGGTGTAGTAGCAAGTTACGATTTTATAACTTATTAATTGTCTTGGAGACTAAATACGAGGCTGACAGGAAAGGCGAAGGGAGAGAGGGTTACTGTGCAACCAATTATACAATAGAAATATTTTTTTTCACTCAAACTTGGCTGTAAATACTGTTTAAAGTGACGTTAGCCCGCAGTTAGCATTGCCCGTTAGCATGTTAGCTTCTTCTTCGTGATTCATTAGTGTGTATTGCTTTCTCCGCACCGGTGGCAGTCAAGTTGCAAACATGGTTTTCTGGCCAGAGACACCAGGGGGAGATGAAAGACCCTCCAATCATCCCATAAACACTTGTATTACCCCCACACGGACTACGGAAAGGATTTATTAAGGTAAATAAGTTACTTAGTACTGCTTTAATTGTATCTAACCCAGCGTTATCACCGGAGGAATATCTAGCTGTAGAAGTAAGACAATTAGAAACCAGGCTTTAAAGTTGTTTTTAATGTGTCTAAAGTGCAACCATTCCAATGGGGGACTAGCGGCTATATGGAGGTACTACAGCAATGGCGGCCCCCAGTGTCGTCGTCACAAAGCAGAGCAGCCAGCGGCCATTGTTTTGATCCCCGAGTTTCCGAAATTAGATAACCTTTGACCTTTCAACACTGATTTGAAACCAACACTATGCATTTAGCTTTTTAGCTTCTCAATTTTAATATTGTCTCTTTTTCCACTGACTGTCATGTAAAAAACTAAGCGTGACTTGTAAGCAGCCTTCCACACATCACTTTCATTACCAGGAAGATCACAGGAAGTGATCAAAAGTAGTAAAGCAGGTAAACAAACCTTCTGTCTCACAAAAAGAACCATCTTTAATTGGAAGGAGGATCATTGTTATCAGAGCACATGACCCCTATAGCAACCAATGGCAAACCAGGAGCAACATTTCCATTGATCCAACAGCTGAATGTGAGACACACTCATTGTTTCACACTCTAAGTCTCGAACCTCAGTCAGGATCAGCTCATTTCTTTGAAACGTTGTTTGGTTGAGCTGTATTAGCTTTGTTTTCTCCATTCATTCCCAGGGTTAGTATTCACTGTATCACTGTTGGTCATGGATTTTCCTCTGTCAAACACTTCAAAAGTCTGTGCCTCCTATAAAACTGGAATAACATTTGAAAAACTGCACACAAAAAAATTCTATGACAGAAGGTCAGTCACAAAGAGTCATGAAATAACTAAAAGTAGATCAAACCGGTATCAAGGGAATCAGAAGTGTTTCCATTTGATTACACTTTGATTGCACTGGGTTAGAAGGGCCAGACACGCTACAACGTTCAGGTGTTAGTCCTGAGCCACGGTGTTTCAGAGCGTGGTGTCTTCAATGAAAAAAAAAGGTGTTTCCAAACTTTTGACCGATACTGTATGTTTGTAAAAGTTCTACAAAGTACTAGACTCTTTGGTGGGTCTTTTCTGAAAGTCCTGCAGGCAACGTTTACGCCAACTTTAGTCTCTGAAATGTTGCCTCACAAAGTGTCCAGCTTGGCCCAGAAAGCGATGTTAATCTGCTGCCCTGAGTGTGGAGTGAATGAAAGGCGGGCGAGGTCGGGCTGTGGAGGAGGAGGAGCGGTAACCGGAGTCCCCCCTCGCTCACGGCCTCTCGGGGACCCTCCTGGCACAGCGAGGGGCCTGGCACACAGCGCGCCGAGCAGGGGCTGGGGTGGACAATCCCCCCCTGACAGGCAGATCGACAGGATTACAGCCTCTCAGAGCGCGTCCAGCAACAGCCACGAACTCAACACCAGGTGAGTCCACTCTGCTCGGTCTGAGGCCGGGGGAACGGTCAAGCTATTCCAATAGTTTGACAGCATTAGAGCTTTAGTCTGACAGCAATAGGTCACGTTTACGTTCTAGAAGGCGATGATGTCATGATGTCAGGTGGAGGGCAGGGGCCAATACAACCCTATGGAAGAACGACAGTTTTAGCAAGAAATCTCTAAGAAGGAAGTTGACAAATATGGTCACAAACCCGCTGTATTGTTCTTCATAGCAGAGAGTCCTTTCTACTGACCAACTTCACACTCGTGTTTTTGAATATTGTTACCACTTCTGGACAACTTTCAGAAAAAAACAATTGGACCTTAGTTTATATGTGCTGACCGAGAAGACGTTGGACTTTGAGACAGTTTTTGTTTCATGTAGATTCTCCCAGAAACAGCAGAGATACGAGCCAAAAAGCAAGACAAAAACGTTCGCAGTTCGACAGTTACCATAGTTACCACCATGGAATTTTCAGTTGGCCACCGCCTCAACTTTAAACTATAGGCTCTTTAGAATGTTGTGATGTCAGGACTTGAGTCAACAATGTTCCAAATGATCAATAGAAGTAGTAATGGTAGTAGTAGCAGTATTTTTGCAACACAGCTCTGAGTCAAACCTCTTTTAAAGGAACAGGCCACCGTTTCTCCACACTGAGATATGTTCTTACCTGAGCTTAGACGAGTTGATCCGTACCTGTCTGGTCTTTGTGTCCGTGGAAGAGCTCGGTCACTTCTAACTTCACCCCTGTTTGGAGCTATAGGAATACACTGGGAGAGGCCAAATGTTAACAACATCTTTGGTCGTTTTGCGTGACTGGGGGCACACACAAAGACCAGACAGGTACAAATGACCTCGTCTAAGCTCAGGTAAGAACATATCTCAGTATGGAAAATGGTGGCCTGTTCCTTTAAAGCTGTTCATGACAGTCTGAAAGTCTGAGGTCCGTGGGCAGAGTTCCACTGTCTGGATCCGTTCAAAGAGAAACTGGATTTAGTACATTTTGGGAGAACAGTCGTCACTGAGCGAGGCTCTGGTGGAGGGTCTGAGGGAGCCCTGGCGTCTAACGATGCGAGTGGAAAACAGAGGCGACACATGACTGTTTTCAAAGGATGAAGTGCATGAAGCCATCTCATAAGCTTTAACTGCCGGCTCCAGTGTGGAAGGGGAGGTTTGTGACCGAGATGTGACGCAGTAAGACAGATGTGAGAAAATCTCTGCATGCATGTGAGACCAGGGCCATCTTTTAAAAAAAAAAATATGGGGAGGATGGCTCATTAACATTAAACACACTCTCAAAAACTACACCAAAAAAATGGTATTAAATGAACTGAGTTTTCCTTGTTTTCGAAATAACACTTTATTAGTTGGAGTTGGTGGAGTTTCTCTGCTCCGCCCCTGACATAAGAAATAAAAAGTCAAGATCTGCACTGGAGCGTTTCCTTTGCTGTTTCGGCCCAACATCAGAACATCAAAGGGTCACAAAAATTCTAATCCGAAAAGTATGATTGTACAGTATGATTGTACATTTAATGCATTTTTGTAGCCGAGGAACATGCAGCATCAAAACATGCTGAATCTGACCAGACTTTTGGTGTTTTTTTATGAATTCATGGCATTAAAAATAAAGAAATGTAGATTTAATGCCGACTGGAAACAACTTCAAGGCTTTTCAGAGACTCCTTTAAGAACTCATCAAACTGGGAAACACTGGAGGATTATTTGTTATTCTCTGTGTATTTGAAGTGAAAGTAGTAGTAGTAGTAGTAGTAGTAGTAGTAGTAGTAGTAGTAGTAGTAGTAGTCCAATAAAATGGCAATTTCATGGAAACAGGACGCAGGTAATTGATTTCTTATTATTACAGGGTTTCCGTGGGGCATTAAAAGTCATTCAATCGATTGTGCCTAAATGAAGGCCTTGAATGTCATTAAAAAGGATTAAATTGAATTCCAACTGGCATTAAATATAAATTTCTTGCAAAATAATAAGATTAGATAATAGATAATAATAGAAATTGTCTGTTGCTTTTGAATGCTGAAATTTCCCTCATTCCCCTGTTTTGATGGAATGTTTGCTAATAAATAAATAAAAATGTAGTCTTTGTGTTTGTGGCATTACAAATATAGTATTTGGGCAATCAAATAGAGATAGAGTAGACAGATAGAGTTTTTCCCACGCGTGTACACTCACAAATTCTGACAAATGTGCCGATGGTGGGGCAGGAAACACTGCCACAAACACACCTCCTCATGCAGCCCTGGCCCTTGGGGTGGCCCAGCACAATCTGAGTGGTTCCTCTAATAACTAGCTTCTTCAAAAATGAAACAAGATTCCCTTCGAGCTGTCTACACCTGCTTTTTCCACCACTTCAGTCCAAAACGCTTAGCAAATCAGGCCCAAAATGTCTTTCACCACTACTTAGTTTTGGTACAGGTTTGAACCCAGTTTATCTATAAAGTACTAGTGTGTGTGTGGGTGTGTGTGGCAGGCTCTGAAGGAGGATGGCTCGCTGTCAGAAGTCTCTCCCTCTCTGTTTACTGCTCTGTGGATCAGCCGGGTTCCTGCTGCTGTGGTCGCCAACAGGTACGTCCACTTCCACATACGGTACGAAACAAAAGTGAACTTTAACACTGTGACCCTGGTCAGGGGGTCACATACTGTAGGTGCTGAGATGAAAGCATGAAAACAGGGAAAGTGAACGTGACGAACAGGGCCATTGATTATCAGTGAACTTACTCCCACTGGTCACTTGCGGTTGAAGGGAATGTAATAGTTAAGAAACATAACATGTGAAACTGTGTCTGGAGATGTACCTAAAGGTTAATCTGTAAGTTTCACTGTTTTATACATTTATTACATAAGAACATAAGTCATATTAAATGATAATATGTTTTTCGAAAGTCCCTCCCTTTGCTGATTTCAGAAACTAATCAGAATCACCAGGCTGTCACTTTGACCAATGAGACAAGTGTTCCTGTGAACTGGCCTGTCAGGTCCAATCAGGAGACAAGGGGGAGGAGCTTGACTATATTTATTTTGCAAACAAAGAGTGGCATTCTGGTCCAATCAGGAGGAGAAGAACTTGAATGTTTACTTTCAAATTTCACTCTCACTCTCACTTTAAAAATGACAATTTCCGCAGTTTACACACAGTACATTCAAAATAAATGTAAGAGAGAGAGAGAGCGTGTTGGCACAAAACCATGAAGTCACTCAAATGCAGTGGTTCTCCTCTGGTGGGTCAGAGGCTGAGGGCGGGGCCTGATGCAATACCAGATGTATCCACATTGCCTTATATTTCACAGATGTTAATTATTCACCCTGCATTGTTGTGAAATTGCCACAAACACAGTTACTTTCAAATCAGCTCCGCAGTAAAGAAGTATGCAAAGGCTAACACCTCAGCCAGTGCTGGGGCTTTCACACCGATCACCTGAATATGGGTCTGTCTCCTGCATGGTCTCATCCTCCCATCCTCTGCTGCTCCCTAGGACCAGGACCTGTGCAGTTGTGGAGGCAGCGGCGGGACGAACAGGAGCACACAGCAGGTACAGAGAGCTGACGTAGACACATGTGTTCTTAACTTGTCTGAATATGAGCTGAATGCCCTTCCTGTAGGATGTCGGCATATTTTTCCTACATCTTAGCCAGATACAGTTTCCCCCCTGAAGGAAGTCCAGCTATGATTATTTGATACAAGATTCTGGTCTTGAATGTTCCAAAATGCAGACCAACAGATCATTCTTTGACTCACCACCTGTCATGGGCCTGTGTGCCTTTCACTCCTGATCATTGTGATAACATCAGATTGACAGCCTGCACAGTCTTATCAGCTACTCACAGGTGGGTCCCGTTGGTCCATCCATACAAATCGAACAGGCGTCTCCAAACTGCAGCTTGGGAGCTCCTACAGTCACGAAGCATTCCTTTCTACAGAAGCTTGATCCATAAATGTGACCAAATGATCGAGTTATGGAAATGACACAATCTGAAAACATACTAGGTGCATAAAAAAAAAGCTAAAAGCATTGTTAGTTACGAAAGTATCACAGAACTGTATAAAAAGCTCTGTGCGTTTTTCCTTTTTCTATTTTTTCTTGTGGCTCACAAGGTTAACAACAAGAGAATTGTAGACCACAAAAATATAGAATAAGAAATTAGAAACAGTTTCTTCACTCAGGGAACCATAATTAAGCGTGGTAATTGCAATGTTTTGTTTTGAGCAGGACTGAGGAGCGAGGAGCTTCAGAGACCGACCGAGGAGCAGGAGTCCGCAGGTACTGACCAGTGTGCCCCACTGCAGGAGGGCCACAGAAATGACCAGTGTGCCCCACTGCAGGAGGTCCACAGAAATGACCAGTATGGGCTAATGTAGGAGGTCCATAGTACTGACCAGTGACCAGTGTGGATAACTACAGGAAGTCCACTAAACTGATCAGTGAGCACCACTGCAGGAGGTCCAAAGAAATGACCAATATGTATTACTATAGGAGGTCCATAGTACTGACCAGTGACCAGTGTGGTCTACAATAGGAGGTCTGCCGCACTGACCAGTGTGCACCACTGCAGGAGGTCTGCAGTGCTGACGAGTGTGGACAACAGAAGGAGGTCTGCTGTACTGACCAGTGTGCACCACTGCAAGAGACATGACTGTTGGGGTTTGATTTGGCCTTAAGACAGTTCACAATAATGTTTGGTCTAATGCTGCTTCAGTCCTGGTTCAGCCGCCTTTTAGTTCTGGTCCACTCATGATTTAGTTCTGCTTTAGTCCTGGATGTAGCACTGAATTTTTCACAATGTTTTAATCACAGTGCAGTGCGTTAACCACGTCCTCTCTCTGGACTCATGAACCGCCGTTTAAACCCCTCCTGGGAGCGAGTGTCCTAATAAACCTGAACAGACAGCTTTACATTATTGATCACGGAGATGATATTGGCCCAATATGAGTTTCCTCTGCAGGGACCCATAACCCACCCTCCTGGAGACCATTTACTGTGTTTAGAGAGAAACGGTTCATGGTTTGGTCCTAATTCAGACCTCTTTAAGTCCTGTTACTCCTTGATTTAGACCTCTTTCAGTCCTGTTACTCCTTGGTTTAGACCTCTTTAAGTCCTGTTACTCCTTGGTTTAGACCTCTTAAGTCCTGTTACACCTCGGTTTAGACCTCTTTAAGTCCTGTTACTCCTTGGTTTAGACCTCTTAAGTTCTGTTACTCCTTGGTTTAGACATCTTAAGTTCTGTTACTCCTTGGTTTAGACCTCTTTCAGTCCTGTTACTCCTTGGTTTAGACCTCTTTAAGTTCTGTTACTCCTTGGTTTAGACCTCTTTAAGTCCTGTTACTCCTTGATTTAGACCTCTTTCAGTCCTGTTACTCCTTGGTTTAGACCTCTTTAAGTCCTGTTACTCCTTGGTTTAGACCTCTTAAGTCCTGTTACACCTCGGTTTAGACCTCTTTAAGTCCTGTTACTCCTTGGTTTAGACCTCTTAAGTTCTGTTACTCCTTGGTTTAGACATCTTAAGTTCTGTTACTCCTTGGTTTAGACCTCTTTCAGTCCTGTTACTCCTTGGTTTAGACCTCTTTAAGTTCTGTTACTCCTTGGTTTAGACCTCTTTAAGTCCTGTTACTCCTTGGTTTAGACCTCTTTAAGTCCTGTTACTCCTTGGTTTAGACCTCTTAAGTCCTGTTACTCCTTGGTTTAGACCTCTTAAGTCCTGTTACTCCTTGGTTTAGACCTCTTAAGTCCTGTTCCACCTTGGTTTAGACCTCTTAAGTCCTGTTACTCCTTGGTTTAGACCTCTTTAAGTCCTGTTCCACCTTGGTTTAGACCTCTTTAAGTCCTGTTACTCCCTGGTTTAGACCTCTTTCAGTCCTGGTTTAGTCCTGGTTCAGTCTCAGCTCCTCCTCCTGAGCTGCATGTCTCGCAGTTCTTGTTATCACAATCACCTCATCATTGTGAATGTGTGGAAGATTGAAGCTAGCTCTGCACTGTGTTTCCCAGAATTCCCGGGGGAGCACTTTGACCCTGCAGCCATCGACCTGACTTCACTTGTCAATACTCTCATCAACTCCAGCCAATCAGGTGCTAACCTCCATCAACATTTGTATTTTCTACGGTCCGTGTTCTCGTGATGACATAGACGTGCTACACGCTCAGCCTACAGCTTCAAACTGAGCTGGAGGGCAGGTCAGAAGGTACAGTCTGCTGCTCAAAGACACAAGTCAGGTCTACTAAATTATCTGTCTACAAACCTTTCAAATCAAAGGACCCACTTTTACCGCAAACTGTTCCTCGAAAAAAGAAATATGCTTCAAGAACTTTATGGCTTGTAAAAGAGTAACGTTACGCTAAGATAATTTTACTGAAGTAGAAGTAAAAAGTAGAGGCCCAGATATTTACTCAAGTAACAGTAAAAAAAAACTATTTGGAGAAAGTTGTACTTAAAGTACTGAGAGAGTGAGTAATGGAGTAACAGTTTGAGCATTAAAGTCTGATTCATGTTTCAGTCGCGACATAAATTATGAAAAACAAAACATACTTAAAAGTTAAATCATTTCAACTGGACATTCTTGTGCACATAATTCTCTTCTTCAAAGGACCAAACATGTAAAGTCTCATCCGATGGTAGATTGGGTGGAAGGTCCCAGGTGGAGTTTGCATGTTCTCCCCGCGTCTGCGTAGGTTTCCGCCACGTACTCCGGTTTCCCCTAACACTAAAAACACATACAATAGGTTCCCCTCTGGGGCCAGAACTCCCTTGAAAAAGAGATTCTTAATCTCAGTGGGACTATCCTGGTTAAATAAAGGTCAATACAACATACTCCAAGTGCACAGGTGTTGTAGACTGCATGGTCACCAGGCCTAACCTGGATGTCAGGCAGCTATACATGAATACTGTCCAGAGGAAATGATTCACTTTAAGTGTTGTATCGACCTGGATGATTTCAATCTTCATTGAAAAACATAAAATAATGTGAAAATACCATAAACATATGTTTGTCACTGAAAGATCTACTCACGGAGGCCCGAGTTACTATCTTAAGAGTATGGATACTTGATTATAATATTACTCAAGTAGAAATAAAAAGTACTGTATGCAAAAGATAAAAGTACAGTTTCTTCCAAAAGTGACTTGAGTACATGCACTAGAGTAAATGTAAGTGAGTACTGGACCGGGCTGCAGCTGTCTCCCTGAGGCCGGACTGTGAGGCTGCAGTTCTAACCCTGTCAGCTCTGTTCACCCTCACACAAACCATGTTTACTTAGTGTTTCCCTAATGAATCTGCAGTATCTGTCAATTAGGGAAACAACAGGTCTCAGAGTAGTCAGCTCATTGCCCACCTATTTGTTTTCCTCATAGACTTTTTGAAGAATTTAGAGGTGGAGGCTGAGCAGCTCTGAGGAAACGACTGACTGTAGCACAATTTAAATAAAAGAGAATTGATTCAGGTCACGTGTCAGTGTCCGGACGTAAAATATCCCATTTATGTTTAGCCTTGATTCTTCAAAAAATATAAATGTTAAGAGTTTAAAAGCACGACGCCAGCTACTCTGTGCTAACTCGTGGAAACAACAACACAAGGTTAAATTGACGATTTGTCCAAAACGTTATAAACTGAAGTTACTAAATCATTTTCCCATTTCAAGAATTGTTTTCTTTCTTTTGAAATATCCGTGCAATGGTCTGTAGTTAGCACCGAGCTGATTCGCTGGAGTCTTTCTTTCAAACTCTTAATATTCGAATTTTTCAAACAATCGACGGTGTATTTTACGCCAAGGATTCTGGCACGTGACCGAAAGAGGGCGGGACTGTTGAGCTCTATACCTAATACTTGATAATACAGCAAATACAAATATTGTGTTTTATATAGTGTCAGATGCATATTAAATGTGTGTTTTGTGTTTGTTTGTTTTTTACTGGACATGTGTATATTGAAACTGCTGTCTTGTTTAGAAACCTGCTCCTAGTCATGTTCCTCTTCTTAAAGTAATGAGCGGAAAGCCCAGAGTCAGGCCCGTCTGACCGCTCATGTGTGTGTGTGTGTGTGTGTGTGTGTGTGTGCGTGTGTGTGTGTGCGTGTCTCCTCAGGTTCTCCTCAGCTCTTCTCTCTGCTCAGCGTCACCTCCTACAGCTCCATGGCTCTGCACAAGCTCACGCTGCTGGTCTACAACAGTACGCCCCCTACTGTCCACACTACACACTGACACCAGTCGCCACACCGCAGTGCCACAGCGCCATCTCCTGCTGTGAATCAGGAACTGCGCGTGGATTAATCACATTCTCAACAGACGCAAAGACCACGTTTAAAAGTGTCTCCACAAAAGGCTTTCCACACTACAGGAGCGCGAGGAAGCAGATATCAACTAATCCTGGTCAAACCACACTAATATAAAGACTAGTTCATGAGATCAGGAAAGGGACTTTTAAAACAAATACCATTATACCTTTAATATTACGTCAAACTTTTACATTTGTAAGACATTTAAACTCACAGACCAACACTTTCCTGTAATTTATTTTTTGGTTTTCAGTCAAAATGACCAGACCAAACATCAAAACATTAGAAAAACATGAACTGTTTGATCAAATGAAAGCGTGAGGATCTATGGTGTGGTCCTTTAAATCAAAAGCAGCTCAGGAAGATTAGCATGTCCTCATATTAATGTACAGTGGCGAGAAAAAGTAAGTTCACCGTTTGGAATTTCTCACATTTCTGCCTAAACTGGTCACTAAATGTGGTCTGATCTTCATCAAAATAATAGGATTGAGTAAACACTGCCTGCTTAAACTAATACCACCCAAACATTTACATTTCATCATATTTTTATTGGCCATAACATGTAAACATTCACAGGAGAGCATGGAATAAGTAAGTACACCCCCTGAATCTCACTGAACTGCAGCAGTTTTGTAAAGAGGAATGATCCAAGATTCATCCTGATCGTTGCAGTAGTTACTGCTGCAAAAGAAGGATCAGCAGATATTTAATACAGGGGTTCACTTACTTATTGGGTCCAACAGTCCACTGAATATTTTTCCAGTAGTGCTGTGGATTCACATTCACAACAGCATGTGAATAAGTAAGTGAACCCCTGTATTAAATATCTGCTGATCCTTCTTTTGCAGCAGTAACTGCTTTTCTGTAGTTGCAGATCAGACGCTCACAACGATCAGGATGAATCTTGGATCGTTCCTCTTTACAAAACTGCAGTTCAGTGAGATTCAGGGGGTGTACTTACTTATTCCTCCCTGTCCTGTGAAGGTTTACATGTTATGGCCAATAAAAATATGATCAAATGTAAATGTGTGGGTGGTGTTAGTTCGTGCAGATGGTGTCCTCACTTTTTCTTGCCACTGTATACACTCACAAGTCTCACACTTAATATTGTAGTATATTATGCTCAAGCATATATCTTCATAAGATGATCTTGAGAACAATAAGTACACCCACTTGTTAAAACACTGAAAAACAGTGACATGGTGCCTTTCTTCCACATTCACGTCTATTGATTTTCAATAACAGAATTTTAGAAGCTTTGGCTGCTCATGGCTCATGACCAAGGAAACTTGCCTAACCCTGTTTTATCATATTATAAACAGAGGTGAGACGAGTAGCCAAATATTTACTCAAGTAAGAGTAAAAAAGTACTTGGAGAGAAAACTGCTTGAGTAGTGTGAGTAACTGAGCGTAAAGTCTGATTTATGATCCAGTAGTGAGAGACAAAATATGACATTATGTGAAAATCAAATACCATAAAAACATAAAAAGGAATCATTTTGGAGAATTAAGTAGCAAAACACAAAATACATCTATTGTACACTAGTCACTCGGGGCTGTGACCCCCAAACTGGAGGACAGGTTACAGCAGATCCCAGGAAACACATCCGACATCTCAGTCTAGAAAAGTGCAGTTCTAGCAACAGCAAAGATACTGCAGAACACTCAAGCTCCCAGGCCGACAGGAGAGGACCTGAGCTTGGAGTAAAAAGAGACCATATATACATATATACATACTATATACTGTGCGCAGATCATTTTTTCCACCCAAATTTGGCTGTAAACACTGCTAAAGTGGCACTAGCCCACAGTTAGCTTTGCCCGTTAGCTTCTTCGTGATTCTATTAGTGTGTATTGCACCTCTGACCCAGTGCAGGGAAAGTTGCAATTGTGATTTTCTGGCCAGAGACCCCAGGGGGAGATGAAAGTATTAACCCCAGAGGGACTACGGAAAGGATTGATTGATTGATTGATTGATTTTTTTTAACGGCCAGATCCCTTTTAACTTGAGATAAAAACATTAAGTCAAAATGCAGTGTCTTTACAGAGTTCTGCTTCATGTGTGCATCAAGATAACATTAACCAGGCTGACATGTATCGACTGTGATGGTCCTGCGACCCCCGGGTGAGAAGCGTGATCAGCCTTTTATCTGTGTTTCAGTTTCCAGTGTCAAAAACATCGAGAGCAGCATGTTCAGGAGACGCTTCTGTTACTGCGTCACCAACCAGACCAACGACCTCACGGGTGAGCACATCCACACCATCAGGCCTGTGTTTGGTGGAGGTCACACAGGCTTTTGCTGCAAAATGGAAAAGTAATGAGGTTCTAACAAAGGCAACTTTAGCTATTTATATGAATCACCCAAAAGCAAACAGGTCAGTGATGTTGAACACAGAGGCAGGTTCCATTCTTCACATATCAAAATGTATTGGTTTCCATCATTCCCAGAGGGCTGCACAGGACGGCACTAGTTTATGGGTGATAACTCACAGTCACTGTATGTTTTCAGACTTCACAGCCATTCTGCTGGACGTCATGGGGAACTCCAGCAGTTACCTCCACGAGCTCTTCAAGTCGGCCTCCATCCTCTCCGGTCAGCTCACACTTTTCATCCATTCCAATCATCCTGTACTGGGAGCTTTAGTGTTTAGCTGTGTGGGTCAGAGTCCGAGGTTTTTGTTTCTAACTTGTACATTGGGTGTGTTTTTATATTCTAGTTTCACAGCGGAACAACTCGGACTGCATCTACATCTGTGTGATGGCCGGACAGCTGGGTGAGTGCACGGGCCAGGCGACAGGCAACCCCCAAAAATAAGTTCACTTTATAGGAATGCTCTCAGGGTCAGACAGAACAGCCTATACCTAACAATAATGTAATGCTATTATATCTTTCATTAATGATTTATTTTGTATGTGAAATAACCGGTGAAAATTCAAAGGCTCAATGCTCAGTAATTGAGGAGTTAGACATTGAAAAATCTGTCATGAATATAACGTCCAAATAAAGTTCAATACAGGGCTGGCCCAAGCCAATTTAGGGCCATAGGCAAGATTGGCCCCCAAACATCCACCCCCGTGACCAATACTACAACATTGAAGGCTATATTTTTCATTGATTGGTTGTTTCTATGTAAAAGCCTAGTTTTATTGTATAGGATTGTATTGATATATTAAAATATATGGAAGGCCCAGGACACGGTGGTGGGACTATGTCTCCGAGCTGGCCTGGTGTCGCCTCGGGGTCCCCCCAGAACAGCTGGAGGAGGTGTGTGTGGATCGGGAAGTTTGGGCATCTCTGCTGAGACTGCTGCCCCCGCGACCCGACCCCGGATAAAGCGGAAGAAAATGGATGGATGGATGGATTATTTATTTTATTGTTTTGTCAGAAGATGCACAGCAGTTCTGTTAGAGGAGGGATTCTCCACTTCTGAAATTCACCGTGATGTTGCACAACCATCACCAAGACCCACTCTGTCCCACACACAAACTCATATAATCAATATCAATCAACATGTTCACGGTTGGCGTCTTCCACAAAGGAAATAACCATATTTGGATTTCAGAGCGTTGTGAAGGAGGGCGTGGCCAGGCCAGTCACGAATTCGTGAATGGACCAAATCCACAGCTGTAATTTTGCAAATAATAAAATGGATTTGGTCTAATTTACTTACAATGTAAAGTGACAAAATGAGCCAAAAATCAATAAATAACAGCATCAAACATTGATGATTCCTCTTGCAATGTCTCACCTTAAGTGGGAGTAAAATCAATGGGGAAAACATGTACAATAGGATCCCTTTGGCCCATAACCAGGGCTCTCCGCCTCAAGCACAGGCGTGTGAAGATCGTGTGTGTTTCCAGGCAGAGAGCGCCCGGAGCTATGGGCCGTAGACTCCATCACCCCTTTGTTCAACCAGACCATCGTGGAGGGGCCGCACACTGGTGAGAACACACACACACAATCTTGTACTGCTATCTTAGTGAGGACTCTCATAGACATAATGTATTACCCAAACCCTAACCCCAAACCTTAACGCCTAGTCTTAACCCAATTCTAACCCTAACCCTCAAACCACATCTTGACCCTCAAAGAGCCCTTCAAATAAGTGAGGACCACCCAAAATGTCCTCACTCTGTTAGTTAAACACTCAAACTGGTCCTCACAATGTCAAAGTACAAGAACACATGAACACGAACACGTGAATGAACACACGCACACGGGAAATCTATTTCCCTGTGTGTGTATTAGAACGTCACAAAAAAAAAGCAGAGGAAAAGCTCAACAATGGAGGGACACACACACACACACACACACACACACACACACAACACCCGGACACTAACCTCACTCACACAACACGGACACAGACCTCACTCACATCACCCGGACACTGACCTCACTAACACCACCCGGACACTGACCTCTCCTCACTCACACCACCCGGACACTGACCTCTCCTCACTCACACCACCCGGACACTGACCTCTCCTCACTCACATCACCCAGACACTGACCTCCTCCTGCCTCCTCCCCGTGTGTTCAAGCCTCTGAACTTCTGGCTGTTGCCGCTGATTGACACCGCTCTGACACACACTCATCACCCGCACACGCGTGTGCACTTACACTGACAATACACAGGAATCAACCGCCTCTGCCGTGTGAACCGCGTTTGGCGTGCACGTACCTTTAAGAATCCTCCTTCTCGTGCACCTGCTGATGTCATCAGGTGGTTCCCTCCTCCTTGAGTAAGAGCTCTTGTTTTTGACGTCCATCTTGCTCTGTTGCACTGGTTTCAATTTTAAACTGCTTCCTGCTCCCTGGTGGTGATAATGTTTTCAACTTTGAATCCCTGGCTGTGGGTTTAAGCCTGGAGAAAGTCTCAGGCCTGTTAATGCTGCTGCTGTGATGTTTTCTTAGCCCTTCTCTCCTCTCTCCAGGGAAGAACACGTCTGCCAGCAGAGCTCCGGTGGCTGTAGGTGAGGTGTCTGCTCCTCATGGCACGTGCTGTTTGTGCCGTAGTCTTTAACACAGAGCAGTGTGTGTTTGTGACCGACAGAGTGGACCTCAGGATCAGTCAACCGCAGTCTCATCATGTCCCCTCCAGTGAGCCGCGTCCACTCCACCGCTCACGGTCAGTGCCCACCCACATACTCACATAGAATACTTCTACCTCAATCGCAGTCACATGTCCGCAAGAGCCCGCTAACTTAAGGTTCTCAACCTAAAGAGCACTTTGGCATCAATGAACCAGTCAGCCATTCACACACCAATGTATGCAGACACTGGAGGCAAGGAGAGTGAAGTGTCTTGCCCAAGGACACAATGGCAATGTGCACCTGCACAAGCCGGGATTCGAACCCACGACCTTCCGATCATGAGCTCATGAGTTCTACCATCTGCACCACTGTCCATTACAAAGATAAAGCTCATATTAGGTGGTTTCTCTAAAAACTTTTTTTTTTTTTTTCTGCCCAAATGGATGTTTGTTCTTTGCATTTGTTCCATTCTTCGGTGCCGTCCAGGGCCAGGGTTGCCAGGTATAAATGGCCAAACTCACCTTAAAGTATCTGAATAACTCATAACCAGCCATTAAGTGCGTCTGGAATGTATGAGACTGGTAAGTAAGTCCAGTGGAACCAGCTGGCTTAAAGATCTTGAGTCAGGTTTGGTCTGAAGCTTGAAGTGAGCCTACTGTGCATGTTTTACGTTTGTGGCGGAAACCAGCGAGTCTAACAGATTTAGACACAGAACCCCTCACAGGCAGGCCCACATGGACTGGGAATAGGTTTCGGTCACGTGACATCCTAACATTGAAAAGAACCTGGAGGGCAGCTGAAACTTCCATGGCGGTAACTATGGTAACTGCAGATTTCTAGTTTAGTTTATTGTGAATATTTCTGAAATTCCTGAGCCAATTCACATAAAACAAAATAAAAAAAATATGAACTATGGTCTAATTATTCCCTCTGAAAGGCGTCCAGAAGTGGTGACAATATTCAAAAACATGAGCGTGATGTTGGTCAGTAGAAAAAGAACAATGTGTCAGGTTTGTGAATCCAATGACTGTCAGATAATGATCAGGGAAAACATTTGGACATTTCCTTTATTGAAATGTATTTAAACAACTGTTTACTTTCCCATAGAGTTGTTTTGACACCTGCTCCAAATGAAATAGTATTCTATAAGATGAACGCAACCTAGAGGGACCGTCTTCCGATGAGGCAAGAGTTCTAACCATAGACTGTAGAATTAATAGACATTTACAGACGCATGTTCCTAATAAGGACATAAGTGTCACTGTAGTCATAGCCGCGGCTGCGTCGTTAGCATTAGAGCTAGCAGCCTGTCAATCAAACCCCGGCCCTCATTAGTATACGAGATGTCTAAAATGTTTCTTATGAAAACCTGCCTGGTCCCTGGAATTGTAACTAACCCAGCGTCATCTCAGGAGGAATATCCGGCTGTAGAAAGTTTTACTAGACACCAGGCTTTATAGTTGTTTAGAATGTGCATATGGAGCAATGTCGGCCCCTAGCGGCGCGGTCATAAAGCGGCGGCCATTGATTCTAGCACTTAACGCCGTGTATGTGCGCCTCAGAATGTCCTGGCCCGTCTCCACAGCAGCAGCACCGACTGAACAAACAAGTGTCATAATCTGTCTCCTTTAGGATGACAACACCAGTAAATCATAACCTAAAGCAGATTTTTAAAATGATGTTTTTACAGTATATGGAGTAACATTATTTAACCGTGTATAAACATTAAAGTTAAAGCTTTAATGACTGGAGGCTGCACTGGCACTAATCAGGACTTGACTGGGATGTGTGCTGTGGAAGTAGGACAAGAAGACAGAGTTTACAATAACAACGAAAAGTTCCATCTGCCCACAGCTTCTCCCTCGTCCCTGGCTGAACTGTCCAGCGAAGGTGGGGCAGCGATTCCCCCCATAACCTCACACCCGGGTACTCCAATACCAGCTACACCGGCCAAGTACTCCAGTACTACCAATACTGCAGACCACTTCCCCCAACCCATCTCTGCTACTGCGCCAGCATCCAGACCGGCCTCTCTGGCCCCCCGAGTGTCCCCGAAGAGTCCCACTGCCTCACCCACACACGTCCTGATGGTTTTAACCACACGCACTCCACCAGCAGAGGGCAGCACACAGAGACAACCATCCACCGGCGCCGCCCACACGCCGAGCGAGCATCCACAAAGGACCACAACTGCACTCAGGAGATCTACAACTCCCACAGAGGCCGTCAGTGCAGAGCAACCAGGTGAGGGCCCTTTGAATCCTGCCTTAAAATAATGTCAGATATTTAAAGGAACATATTGGAGAGACACAACATCACACAGAGCCACATACATTCATTTGAAAGTCGGCCTCTTTCCCTTGTTCACATCCTATTACATTTAATAGTTGTTAGTGACAAAGGCAGGAAAATCCACTGTCATGGGGAGTGGGGTTGGTTGTCCCTATAGTTATTAATGGTGTTTTTGGTGTTAATGTCTTTTTGAATGTTTTTGTCAGTAGTGAACCCTGCTCTGCCCCTCCCTGCAATTTTCATGTATAGTGGAAAGAAAAAAGTTTGGAATTTGTCACATTGCTGTGGTCTGATTGAATGATTAAACGGTGTCTGCCTAAACTAATAACTAACACCACCCAAACATTTAAATTTTATCATCATTTTATTGGCCATAACATGTAAACATTCACAGGAGAGTGTGGAATAAGTAAGTACACCCCCTGAATCTCACTGAACTGTAAAGAGGAATGATCCAAGATTCATCCTGATGGTTGTGAGCGTCGGATCTGTAACTACAGAAAAGAAGTTACTGCTGCAAAAGAAGGATCAGCCAGTAGGGATGAGCCGTGATTTTTTATTTTCATTTTTTTTTTCTTACAGCTGACTGCTTATAGGACTTAAGGGAATATTTAGGCAATAGTTAACTGTTTATACTTAATATATTAAAGATAACTTTGATAAGTTTTCTAGTTGGACCCACCACGTCAGTGTTTAAGCCTGCAGACTGGAGCCGCTGCAGATTCATGCCCGCAGATATACAGTACTTACTTTCTCTCTCCTTTTGTACTAAAGTCTCCGCTGTTGGAAGCGACGCTTTACGCTGCACGCCATGGTGAGTCCGGGTCGATCCGTCTTCTGTTTTGAGATTGTACATGCGCAAGGAAGACGCAAAACAAGACGCGTGGATGTCACTCGTGCTTTTGCAGACAGAACGCACATCACGCAAAACATTGAAGGAATGATTAGAGCGGGCCATTTGAGACAGGAAGAGAGTGTAACTCACAATCACTCTCTGATTGATGTTTAAAGCCTCCTGTGCGTCGGTGTCTGGCACAGACTCTTGGATACAAGGGCTCCATCCGAAAGCTCAAATACTTTGCTTCTATTTCCTGATCCTTGCTCTGTTCACTATGCAGTTAGTGAACTAGAGCGTCAGCAGCATTTGCCCAATTCGACCGTCTTTTCCAGGGCAGAAAACACAGGGGAAGTGACATCACTAACAGCTGTTTCAGAAAACATTACATTACCCATATACTATATATATATATATATATATATATATATATATATATATATATATATATATATATATATATATAAAAATATCTTCCTCACCCTCCGCGGGCGGTCTCTCTTTTTTTTTTTCCTCCTGCTCGGGTTCTCTACCAGAGGCCTGGGAGCTTCAGGGTTCTGCGCAGTATCTTTGCTGTTCCTAGAACTGCACTTTTCTGGACCGAGATGTCAGATGTATTTCCTGGGATCTGCTGGAGCCACTCCTCCAGTTTGGGGGTCACTGCCCCGAGTGCCCCAACGACCACGGGCACCACTGATGCTTCACCCTCCAGGTTTTCTCCAGCTCTTCTCTGAGCCCCTGGTATTTCTCTAGTTTCTCGTGTTCCTTTTTCCTGATGTTGAAGTCTTGGTATTGCTATGTCGACCACAGCGGCTCCTCTGCTCTTTATCACCACCACAATGTCCGGTTGGTTCATTACCATTCTGTCCGTCTGTATCTGGAAGTCCCACAGGATCTTGGCTTGGTCATTCTCGACCACCTTTGGAGGTGTTTCCCACTTTGACCTTGGGGTTTCCAGCCCAGACTCTGCACAGATGTTCCTGTACACTATACCAGCCACTTGGTTATGGCGCTCCATGTAAGCTTTCCCTGCAGCATCTTACACCCTGCAGGTCTGTAAAGCTGGATTGTCTCATTGGCCTCTTTGCACAGTCTACACCTGGGTCTTGTCTGGTGTGATAGATCTGGGCCTCTATTGCTCTGGTGCTCAAGGCCTGCTCCTGTGCAGCCATGATGAGCCTCTGTGCTGTCCTTTAGTCCGGCTCTGTCTAGCCATTGGTAGGATTTCTTGATATCCGCCACTTTCGTTATGTTTCGCTGGTACATGCCGTGTAGGGGCTTGTCCTCCCATGACGGGACCTCCAGCACCTCATCTTCTGTTCCCCATTGTCTGAGACATTCACTGAGCACGTCATCTGTCGGAGCCTTGTCCTTGATGTACTTATGGATCTTGGATGTTTCATCCTGGACAGTGGCTCTAACACTCACTAGTCCTCGGCCTCCTTCCTTACGGCTAGCGTACAGTCTCAGGGTGCTGGATTTGGGGTGGAACCCTCCGTGCATGTTTAGGAGCTTTCGCGTCTTAACATCTGTGGTCTGTATCTCATCCTTTGGCCAGCTTATTATTCCTGCAGGGTATCTGATTACTGGCAGGGCGTAGCTGTTTATTGCCTGGGACTTGTTCTTGCCATTGAGCTGCTTCTTAGGACCTGCCTTACTCGTTGGAGGTATTTGGCCGTAGCCGCTTTCCTTGTCGCCTCTTTGAGGTTGCCATTTGCTTGTGGGATTCCGAGGTACTTGTAACTGTCCTCAATGTCTGCTATTGTTCCTTCTGGGAGTGAGACCCCTTCTGTGTGGACTACCTTCCCTCTCTGAGTCACCATCCGACCACACTTCTCTTGTCCGAATGACATCCCAATGTCTGCACTGTATATCCGGGTGGTATGGATCAGTGAGTCGATGTCTCGCTCATTCTTGGCGTACAGCTTGATGTCATCCATGTAGAGGAGGTGACTGATGGTGGCCCCGTTCCTGAGTCGGTGTCCATAGCCAGTCTTGTTGATTATTTGGCTGAGGGGGTTCAGACCTATGCAGAACAGCAGTGGGGTCAGGGCGTCTCCTTGGAATATGCCACATTTGATGGAGACTTGTGCAAGTGGCTTGCCATTGGCTTCAAGGGTGGTTTTCCACAACCTCATCGAGTTTGCATTGAGTCGTAGGCTTTCTTGTAATCAATCCAGGCATGGCTAAAAGCTCTTTGTGGAGCTTTTAGCCATGTTGTTATTCTATTTCCTTCTTCATTCACACAGTTCTCTACAATCCTCCTGAAGCCTGATTTTAATTTGTAAAACAGCTTAAAAAAAAAAAAAAAAAAAATATATATATATATATATATATATATATATTATATATATATATATATATATATATATATATATATTATATATATATAAGCGCTTCCAGGTCAGGGCTGAAAACAAACACAAAACAAACGCACCCCTGAGCGTCTGAACAGGTGTCATGTTTACACTGAAGGATGAGAAGATGGAGCTCTTTCTAAACTATTCTGGACACGCCTGTTCTTTTTTCTTACCTAACAATAATATCACGGAGAAAAGCGCGTTTTCAACCTTCTAAAGAAGAGGACACTCGCCAGAAGTTGGAATTTCTTTCCGGGATTCAGTGACTATCACCAAAATAGTGTCTCTTGATGGACACTTGGTGAATCTTCTCAAAGTGGATTAACTTTTACAACCAACGCGAGTCCCCAATGTGATGGAGAGGCCAGGACAGAGCGGTGGTGCCATCAAAACACATGTTAGCTTGTGTGTTAGCGTGTGTGTTAGCTTGTGTGTGAGCGTGTGTGTTAGCGTGTGTGTTAGCATGTGTGTTAGCATGTGTGTGTTAGCGTGTGTGTTAGCATGTGTGTGAGCGTGTGTGTTAGCTTGTGTGTTAGCTTGTGTGTTAGCGTGTGTGTTAGCATGTGTGTGAGCGTGTGTGTTAGCGTGTGTGTTAGCTTGTGTGTTAGCTTGTGTGTTAGCTTGTGTGTTAGCGTGTGGGTTAGCGTGTGTGTTAGCGTGTGTGTTAGCTTGTGTGTTAGCTTGTGTGTTAGCTTGTGTGTTAGCGTGTGTGTTAGCGTGTGTGTTAGCATGTGTGTGAGCCATTTATGAAGCTGTGTTGTAGATGTCAACTTCTTATAACTGCATCGTGAAGTAACTTCACTTATTGCTGTGATATTTCTATTTATTTTACAGCTAATAATGCATGGGCGGATTAGCTCGGAAAGAGGGGGCGGAGTTAACTGAATAGAAGCGTCTTGTCTTCTGCGTTTGGAAAATACCCCCAGAAAATACTTATATTTCTCACAAAAAATAGTGCTCCATAGTGGTAGAGGTACAATATATCATATAAATGCCTATACTTTACTTTCGAATGGCTAAAATAGCAGGATACAGATCCTTTAAATCCAAATCCATAAGATTTTAAAAAGTTTGATTTTAGCCTAAATTTTCATTTTTGAGAAGCTTGAGAAAGCACTTGTAATTTTCAAGATTAAACACATTTTGACAAGTAGACGTTTGTGATTTGAGGGCCGGCTACAGCAACTTGGACCACAACTTGGACTTGACTCGAGACTTGTATTTTGTGACTTACTCCCACCCCTGATATTTATCACACTTAAATGTTAATTTTCATCAAGACACATTTGTATATTACATCCCAAACAAAATGCAGTTTGCTAATGATTTTTTTGCATCTAAAATCCAAACCTCTCTGGCCCTGTGTGAAAAAGTAAATGCCTCCTGGTTGGGCCGCCCTTTGCAGCAGTAACTCAAGTCAAGTCAAGTCAAACTGGTGAGTTTGTCGCACCACTGAGGAGGGGGTTTAGCCCACTGTTCTTTGCAGAATGAGTCTAACTCAGCCATGTTGGAGGGTTTGTGCATGAACTGCCCTTTTGAGGTCACACCACAGCATCTCACATGGGTTTAAGTCCGGACTTTGACCTGGCTTGAACTGATGGCCGGACGTTCCTGATAGAATTCATTATTCCATCAATGACAGCAGGTTGTCCAGGTCCCGAAGCAGCGAAGCCCCAGACCGTCACACCTCCATGCTCCACCTCGCATCACAAAAGTTCACCTTTGTTCTCGTTAGTCCACAGATCCGTTGTCTAAAAGTCTTGGGAATCATCCAGATGTTTTTTTGGCAAATTAGAGACGAGATGTTGCGTTCTTGTTTGTCGGCAGCCTCAGAACTCTCCGTGGATGTCATTTTTGCTCAGTGTCTATCTTATAGTTATCGACTTGGACTGAGCCCAGTGAAGCTGCAGATCTTCAGACGTCCTTCTGGGTTCTTTGGTGACCTCCTGGATGAGTCGTCGTCACACTCTTGGACTCATTACGTGGCGTTATAGGTTTTCTTATGAGATTTTGTAGAATGTGATATTGACATTTTTGGAGCCTCAACAAGAAAAACTTCTATGAGGGTGGGAGGCAGTTTTCATCCAAACAGGAGATTTTTTCCATCACATGTAAATGATCCTCGACCAGTTAAAGACTTTCATTTGGGTTGACAATTTAGGAAATCAGAGAAAAATGTCATTTGCATAATAATTTGGAATGCAGTGTTCACATTTTTCTCTGTGTAATGTATAAATTAAGATTAAGGTTCTCAGTATTGTCAAAAAAGTTGTTGTTTTTTCTGACAAAAACTTTGTCAGATACCGAGAGGGCACATTAGCGCATTCCAAAAATCCTAAAACTAAGACCCTAGGGAAAAAACTTAAAAAACAAACATAAAGGCAGTAGCAATACCGTAAATTTAGATTGAGGGACACCAAAGGGGGCAGGGCGGTCGGTGAGGGCCGATAATCGCCGCTTGCGGCTATATTTCTATGTTTGTTTTTATCCTTGTTTTTACTTCTTGAGTAAATATTCAGGCTGCTCTAGCTCCTTTGAGAGTGTAGTCTGACTCTGCACTTGATCCACTGGTGCCTCGGTGAGTGTTTTCGGTTGTTACCGAGCACCGGCACTGGGGGGCAGCAGACTCCACCTCTCAAACACAGCGATCTGCCTAGCAACAAATGGAGATGCGATCTGTCTCATTTACACACAAAAAAAGAAAAAGGGGTGAGGGGGTGGGAGAAGAAAGGAGGAGGAAGACAGAGGTGAAGAAAAAAAGAGAAAAAGGAAGTGAACGAAGAAGATAAAGGGGGGGCTGGAGGGATGAGATAGAGGCAGAGAGGACAGGACTGGAGAAGGGAGAAAAGATGAAAGCAAGAGAGAAAGAGTTTTAGGAAGGGAGGAGGAAAGTGAGGAAGGAAGGCAAAGGCGGAGACAGAGAGAAGGAAGGAAGTTGGAGAGGAAGAGTGGGAGGAAAAGGGGGAAGGAATTAAGGAAGAGGGGGAGATGTGAAGAAATGAAGGAAGGATGGGGAGGAAGAGTGGGAGGAAGACAGTGAAGGGAATGGAGAAAAGAAGAGGATGATGAACGATAAGGAGGGGGAGGAAGAGAGGGATGAATGAAGGAACACTGAGGATGCGAAGGAAGAAAGAACAGATGGAAGGGGAGGAAGCATGGGAAGGAATCAGAGCAGCGGGGGAGGGGCAAAGGAAGGGTGGACGAGCTAAGGGAGGGAGGAGGAGGAGGAGGAAAGGAAGGGAGGGAGCTCAGGTCAAAGTGCATCATAAGTACAATCAAGAATATCAAGAAATATGCTGTACATACCAAATACATTTCCGTAAATAGATATTTATCCTTGTATCTTTGTGGTAGAACAGCCTCTCACATTGATGGATATTATGACCGGGCTCTGAATGGGAATCCCAGCTGCTACAACGCAAGCACGAGTCGAAATGAGCCCACTGATCGGACCGCTCTGAAAGGTGATGACTGTTGTTCTTGTGTCGAGAGGTTGTCCGTGGAGGAGAGCGGAGCTGGAGGTGTCCGCGGTGAAGATCAGCAACCACAAACTGCAGCCCTGCGTGTTCGAGCTCTGCAAGTTCTACTCCCAGTGCATGTGCAGGTCCTTCAAAGCCAGGAGACCCACCAAGAGGTGAGGACCCACAGGGACGCTTTCTTTGATCATGATGAGCAGCAGGCAGGGCTCGGCATTCACTGTTTTGGTCGATGGCCGCTGTAGTCATTGGTTTAGTAGTGGTTACTTACACATATTTCAAAGTGAGACTGTGTTTTCAAGAGCGTTTGTTTGCCTTTTTCAACTTCACTTTGTGTGTAAGTTTGAGTAAGCACATTCAGGATTTCATCAAGCCAAAGTCGGTTAGTGGGATGGGCACCAGGGCATCAGCTCGAGGAGACTGTGAGGTTCCACACAGGAGAACCTCCTTTGGACAGACTGTGAGGTTCCACACAGGAGAACCTCCTTTGGACAGACTGTGCTCTTTGTAAAAGGCACAAGTACTGGAATAGTCTCCCTTCATCAGTCAGAGAGACTCCAACTCTGGCCACTTTCAAAGCATGTTTTAAACTGTGGCTAAAGGAAAACCAGGCCTGTGAACACTTTTAATTGTTACTGCATGTATTGTTATCACATTATGTAATTGTAAATTGTAAATTGTGTATGTGCTGCCTGCCTAGGGACTACAGATGGAAACTAGCATCTCTGCTATAATCTGGCATATTTACAGTGGTCCTTTGCAACTGTTCATTAATATGCATTGTCCCTATCAAATAAATAAATAAATAAATAAATTCACAAGAGAAATGAGACATTTGGAAACGGCGTGGGTAGAAAAATGTTGGTGACCATTTGCCCCCTGGTGGCGCCTGTGTTGCAGATACTGCTCGGACAGCCACCTGTGGTACCAGAAGCACACACTGGAGGTTTGCCGACGCGTGCGAAGACTCTCCTTCTCCAGAAGTGAGTGACCACAGACCACACACTCTCTGCAGAGCTGCTTTACATGGACATAACCATTAATCTAGCAGAAACATTCAAATGTGTATCTCATGTTGAGTGGAGCTCTGAGTCGTGGGACTCTGTGATTGTACTTCATTAAGTTAATTCCATTTCGAAAGGTCCCGTATCATGCATAATTCAGGCTTTTAATTCATACTTTGGAACACATTAGCCTTGTTGGTTTATGATCATTTAAATCCTTAAGGCCTAAGATGAACTGGTGACCCCTCATTTTCAGTAAATTGTGTTCCCACGTCTGCAGAGTAAGGGCTGTGTGCAAAGTGCTGGACGTTAAGGTCAGCTCTGTCCTTCCTCTGCCCCGTCGTTTACATTCACTGGAGCAGGTTTAAAAGATTACGTGAGATGTAACGACTTCACTGGAGGATTCAATTATATTTTTGAATAATGTATAAGTGCAGCTGATTCATGAACTTAGACACACAGTAACTTCTACAAAAACAATGCTTTTCTCCAGTTTCACTTTAGTACATAAAAATCTTCCATTGTCTCATCAAAACTTTAAAGCTAGGAACTGTTTCTGCCAAAGAACTGGCTGTAAACCCGACGATTCTAAAGTCCATTTCCATTATTGACATTGACCAAAGTAGAGATTGCTATTTTGATTCCATTTGGATGAATTGCCAGGCCAAGTACTTATCGCTAACTAAATGTGGGATCCTGTCGTGTTGGACCAATTATTTCAATAACAGCGTGGTTCCCGAAGTGGGTTTTGTACTTGTACTACTACACAATGAAAGAAATTGATGTTCAAAAGGAAAAATACATTTATTTGCTAAAGATGTACTACTTTAAACCCGTATCGAGCTTACACCAGTGTTCATTTTGACATGTTTTAATTTAGTTTTAGTCTTAGTCTTTTGATGAAAATGTCATTACATTTTAGTCAAGATATAAACATTTAGTCAGCAAAAAAAATCCATTGACTACTGTTATCACAATGTATTTTTCCACGAGGGCAGATCCTGGATAAGGAGGCCACAATGTCCCGGACTCTGGGACTGGCTGTAAATAGGCACATACAGTATTTACATATACACCGCAATGTTCGTTACCTCTGATCTAAATGATGTTCTAAATAAAGTTCTAAAAATATCTATATTTCAGCGCTAATGTCATGATGTACAAAATGCCTGGAGCCATCTCTGCTGGCGCTCAGTACGGCTTCAGCGGTGATGCTTCAAAAAGAACCACTGTTTCTTCCTTTTGTGGTGGGATAAAGCGCGTGAAAGCCCCTCGAAGCGTCTCCCGCCGTTTCTCTGGTCACAGCACACATGACCTTTGTTGAGCAGACTCTCTTACCACACATGTGGAGCTGTTCCGGTGAAGGGGGCGGGGCTTAGACTCACCTGCTCAGGTAACCATTGTGACCATTGTGCCTAAATGAACCCTTCTGTTTACGTCCGCAGACCTCAAACAAAGATGTCTGTCCAAGATGTGCGACAAACTGTGACCACCGCCGAGAGCGCTTCCGCGGGTCAGCGAGCACCACGCCCACGGCATCCATCAGGCCCCGCCCACATCGTGGCTCAGGCTCCGCCCCCCCCCCCCCCCCCCATGCCCAAGAGCAGGAGCACAGCAGAGGTGTGGACTCACAGTGACACGGCCAGTTTGGACTTTTCTACCATTCGATGTTTTCCACTGCTATAGTTTGGCTATTTTTATGAATAAAGAATCAAATCCACAAAGTTCAACATGTTTTAACAATAATGTTCATAGATGCACATTCAGTCTCTTTCCTTCCCATGACACGGAGGTGCTTTGTTCCACCTGATGATGTCAGAAGGACCGTCTTCTCTCAGTGTCATAATACAGCACATTTTTTTGGTGGTCCGCCCCGACTCTCTTTGCTATCTGACAAGTTCTGACAAGTACAGCTCAGTCCGGTGACGTCTCTACATCCAAATGGAATGATTTCCATTAGATGTTGCCACTGACTGTCCATCAGTAACTCGCTGTACACCTCAGAATTTTCAATAGTGAATTCATTTTCATAGCACACTAACAGGAGCAGAAGGCCTGCCTCCATCTGACAGTGTGGGAAGAAGTCACTTCTGTGCAAGTTGTCCCAAGTAATACTACAAGAATTAGATATTGACTTCTGTTTTTCAAAATGAGATTGTTTGAGCGTGAGAAAAAGGATCTAGGAAATTGTCTTTTTAAGGTTATGATATTGTTAAAACCATCCCTGAGGATGTTACACCAGCCCCAGCACATCAAAACTGTCCTAAACTTGAACCAGTGTAATAGCCTTCCTTTTGACACAATTCATTCAATCCCTTTCAATGCCTCGCAGGGTCCTGATACATAAATGACTAAAGCTCCAATAGAAAGTGTTGTGTTTTAGTGTAAAGTGTCCCTGGTTGTGGAGCATCAGTGTCATGTGGCGAGGCCTGAATGCTTTCTAAATGAGTCTGAGAGTCTGGATTGGCCTTGGTCCAGAGAGTGTGTCCTTATGTCCTTCCTCTGGCCTGCTCTGAGTGTAGCTCCATGGAGACGGTCAATAATGTCTCCATTGTTTTTGAAATGTCAATGTTTGAGCTCAGATTATTAGCGTATAGGGCGCCATCATGTCCTGTAGGTCATATCCTCAGCCAACAACAACATATTCAAACTTGTAATATGCACAAACGGTGCTAACCCTGTTGACCTCTACAAACATGTAGGACATGGGATTCTTGCATGAATTTAGCAGAACGCCAAGCAGTTGGAGGACGTACAGTGGGAGGAAAAAGTAAGTACACTGTTTGGAATTTCTCACATTTCTGTCTAAATGTGTCACTAAATGTGGCCTGATCTTGATCAAAATCATAACAATGATTAAACAGTGTCTGCTTTAACTAATACCACCCAAACATTTACATTTTATCATATTTGTATTGGCCATAACATGTACACCTTCACAGGACAGGGAGGAATAAGTAAGTACACCCCCTGAATCTCACTGAACTGCAGCAGTTTTGTAAAGAGGAATGATCCAAGATTCATCCTGATCGTTATGAGCATCTGATCTGCAACTACAGAAAAGCAGTTACTGCTGCAAAAGAAGGATCAGCAGATATTTAATTCAGGGGTTCACTTACTTATTCCACACTGTTGTGAATGTCTCTTATTTTGATAAACTTTGTTTACGTTGTCACACCAGGATTCTCCTGCTCCAGACTTCACAGTGACGAGAGGGTTGTATAGATTTCAACATTTCCCATTGGCAAACATGTTGTTTCTGAAAATCTGTAATTTAAAAATATGGTCACCAACACAGATTTAGACACGTTTGTTGAAAAATGTGTCTGTCGTTTATAGAAAAAGTTTTATGTCTTTGAGTTCCGGCATGAAAACTTTTTTGCTGAGTGTAGTTTCTCATCTTAAAAACATAACCTGCCTCTTCATTGGTCGCTAAAGGTTTACAAATGACATACAACTTCAAATGTTTGTCACTAAGTCATCAGCTGATTGATTCATTAGTTTTGTATTAAGTTTGTAAATGTCTTCTCGGTTAGTCTTCCCTGCAGAGCATCAGATAAACACAGGTCATGCCCAGGGGCAACCATCCCTCCTGCCCCGGGTTCAAACAAAGCCCCCTCTGTCCCGACGACATGCCTTCAGACCGGGCGCCCGGCCCGTGCAGCCTGGTGTCATCTGATAACCCTGGTTCAGCTGGGCAGAGCAGAGGTGGAGGAGGGACGTCCAGCAGAGGACTGACCGGAGCTGAGAGGACCAGGTCAGACCGAGCTCCATCAAACAGCAGCCGCCGCAGCAGCAGGTAAGAGCTGAGCATGTATACCCCTGACCGTAGCTCAAAGTAGAACTGTGTTTATTCTTAAAGGTGCAGTATGGAAAAAAAATGTTTTATTATTGCATATTTATGAACCTTTTATGAACCCAGCGGCAGAGTGGGTCCATCAGTATATGTCTCTTTCTCTCGGGACGTGGACCGTTTGTCCTGTAAATGCTGAAAAAGGGTGTGGCCTTCATGCTGAACGAAGTACATGAGGCAGCGAGATGTAAAGGAGAAGATGAGAATACGCTGCAAATGGGCAAAATATCGGCCTCGCCTGAACCAACGCTGTTGTTGCAGCAGGTGGAAGATCGGTTCCTACAGTATATGTTAAGAGGGCGAACTGACCCGAGTGACTTTTGCCCACAGTGTCTCCACAGTCAGAGCATACAGCACACTGACGGAGAGCAGTGGAACAGGTCTGCAGGTGGACAAGCTCAAAATGATCTGGCACTACTGCTTTTTTCTTTTAACATGTCCGTGTAGGGTAATCTGTGTCAGCTTTTACCCAGGAGAAACATCAGACCTCTACGTAATCCAAATCATGAAATGGGTCTGCAAGTGTTATACTTGATGGTGCAAAATCCTATTAAAATAAGAATAGAGTAGTAATAATAATAATGATTTTAAAATTGCAATCTCAAAAGTCTAACATCATAGACTGCTTCCATTTGTAGTTCCAGACCCTCTGTTTTGATTGGTCTGACTCTCTCACAGGGGGTGTCCGTCAAAAATAAGACATTTACCACATTTAGCACGACAATAAAAATACCACCAACACATATTATAGTCTACTGACATCTCTGACTATCGCCAAAAGAACCATCCTACAAAACTGGTTGTCCAAAAATACCATCCATATCAATCCCTGGACAAACTCTCTAACACATCTCAGCACTACATATCACAGCATGCCACAATGATGACCCTTACTGAAACTTGGTCACCTTTCATACAATACTTCAAGATTATTCCCAGTAAGCCCGTTTGTACCAACAACAATAAAACACTACTCCCAGGACAACACACAGTACATGCCCATTATCCACACACACACATCCACGCACCTTCATTCATCTTTCATTTACTTATGAATTGCTAGTCCCTTTTTTAAAATTATTTTCTTTCTTTTTTTTAAATAATACTTTCTCACTTTTATTTTTGTATTATTATTTTTCTTATCATTATTGTATCTATAATAACAATCAAAATGCATAAACACACAATGAGACTAGGGCTAGCAAAATACATACTGTTGAATACTGGTAACACTTTTATATGCTGTTTCATTGTAATATGACACTTTAGTCAGCTGTAGTCCTCTTTGCAGTCATTTCAAGGACTGATTAAGAAAAGGTTTTATTCAGAGGGTCAGAGTGGGATTTCTTAGTTACCTCTTTCAATAAACGTGGATTACCCATAGAACCCTGCCCTTTACCTGAGATTAGGACTCTCTGAGGAAATGAAACAAAGGCAGGGAACAGTTTTGATTCCAGGAGCATTCACACCTAATACCACAAGCTAATATGACCAAACGGACACTAAGCCAAGGCCAAATACCAGGCGATTAAACCAGAAGTGACCCGAGTAAACGAGGAGTCAAAACAAACCCGTCACATGTGCTGTATTTTCACATTTCACACAGTCATTCAAATGTATCACTTGGATGTATTATTTTTAGGGGGGATTTCAGTCACGATGATCCTGGTGTGGGCCCTTCTCGTGTCGTCACTGTCGCAAGGTAAGAAACAATGAGAAAGAGACAGGGCACATTGGAGTGTCGCGCTACAACTTTGCGATTAGATGGATAAAAAAGAAATGTTTTGAGTTACGAGTCCCAGACACTCACAGCACACAGCTAAAATTACAGAGAAAAAGTTCATCCCATGAGCTCAAGCATGCAGCTAATACAGCCTAAATGTGCAAATGACGGGAAGGCTGGTGATCAAATGAAAGAATCCCAGATCAGAGTATAGGTACACTACTGTATAGGTTTTATATAGATTATATATATGTTTTATATATATATATATATATATATATATATATATATATATATATATATATATATATATATACTATCTTAATGCATTCTTAGCATCATAATTCTTCAGCTAGTTCACAATTGATAACAACCAGTTCTGATAACTGATGGATACACATGTCTGTTTAAATAATGCCAGTAAAGCCTTTCACTTCTGAATAGTAACTTGTAATAACTTCCTCTGCAGCTTTTGGGACCAGCTCATTATTGTGCTCTGATCCGGAAACTGGAGTCCACAGCCCTGACAACATGATTGGTAAGAAGAGCTTGAGTCGCCTTTATTAGAAGCATTCTACATTTTAAAAATACTGTAAGTTATTAAGTTAAACTTTATTAATCTCTTCTGAGAAATCTCTGTAGAGAAGAGAAATGTGTTCTCTGCACATAACCCATTCTCAATGTCGCTGGGCGACCTGTAAGCATGGGCTGGCACTCAGGAACCCGCCTCTATGAAGTGGAGCCAGGCTGGTGGTCAGAAACACCTGGCTGGAGGATTAACCTATTGCACATGTTTTTACCACTAACCTACGCAGACACGGGAGAACATGCAAACTCCACACCATCCGGGTGGGAATCGAACCCGGGACCTTTGAGCTGTGAGGCACGAGTGCTAACCACTGTGCCACTGTGCTGTTTGTTCAAATTTGCCGTCATGTGACCAATCTGTGCGGTGGCACAGCAGCATAGCGGTTAGCCTTCTCCCTTACAGCAAGAGGCTTAAAGGGGCTGGATGCAAGTTGGCCATTTTATACTCACTACTGCCACCTCAGGCCATATATGTAACTGCATCTTCTATACTTCTATATTAAGCTCGTTCATGATGGCAATTCGGGCCGAAGTGACACCTTTTTGAGTGACAGTGCAGGATTTTAGAGGCAGTTGTGGTGAACATACATAATTTTAACATTTTTAAACTCTGTATAGTCCCTTTAAGGCTGTGTGGTTCTGGTTCTGAAACTAAGGTTGTTTTCAGACCTAAACTAACAAAACATTTAAATCAGACAATATCTAGTTCTCAGAATAACTACCACTAAACTGACACCAAACTTTAAAGGAACAGGCCACTGTTTTTCCATACTGAGATATGTTCTTACCTGAGCTTAGACGAGTTGATGGGTAACTGTAGGTAGAAAACTCACTGTTTGGTTTACTCCACTTCCTGCTTGCTTAAGTATGTAACACTGTGGAAATGGAGTGGATGCTACGATCACCAGACTCAAGCGCTGGTACAGCAGTGAGTGAAAACCTCCCAAACATCTGTTCCTAGATCTTTGAGACGCAACTTTTGTTCACATAAAAAGTTTTAATTTGTGGCAAGGTCCATTATCCCACTTTATTTATCCAACCACACCATAAAGAGAGTTCACCCTCCATGTCATCTCACATTTCAGATTTAGTTCCTCATGAGTTTGTTTGGACCAGGTTTAGTTGAGTAGAGTGAGGATTAGTTCATAGACTCAGTTCTTGTTGCAGAGTTAGTGGGGGTTTAGTTCATAGACTCAGTTCTTATTGCAGAGTCTGTGGGGGTTTAGTTCATAGACTCAGTTCTTGTTGCAGAGTCTGTGGGGGTTTAGTTCATAGACTCAGTTCTTGTTGCAGAGTCTGTGGGGGTTTAGTTCATAGACTCAGTTCTTGTTGCAGAGTCTGAGGGGTTTAGTTCGTCTCAGTTCTTGTTGCAGAGTCTGAGGGGTTTAGTTCATAGACTCAGTTCTTGTTGCAGAGTCTGAGGGGGTTTAGTTCATTGACTAAGTTCTTGTTGCAGAGTCTGTGGGGGTTTAGTTCATAGACTCAGTTCTTGTTGCAGAGTCTGAGGGGTTTAGTTCATAGACTCAGTTCTTGTTGCAGAGTCTGTGGGGGTTTAGTTCATAGACTCAGTTCTTGTTGCAGAGTCTGTGGGGGTTTAGTTCATAGACTCAGTTCTTGTTGCAGAGTCTGAGGGTTTAGTTCATAGACTCAGTTCTTTTTGCAGAGTCTGTGGGGGTTTAGTTCATAGACTCAGTTCTTATTGCAGAGTCTAAGAGGTTTAGTTCATAGACTAAGTTCTTGTTGCAGAGTCTGAGGGGTTTAGTTCATAGACTCAGTTCTTGTTGCAGAGTCTGAGGGTTTAGTTCATAGTCTCAGTTCTTATTGCAGAGTCTGTGGGGGTTTAGTCCATAGACTCAGTTCTTATTGCAGAGTCTGAGGGGTTTAGTTCATAGACTCAGTTCTTATAGCAGAGTCTGAGGGGTTTAGCTCATAGACTCAGTTCTTATTGCAGAGTCTGTGGGGTTTAGTTCATAGACTCAGTTCTTATTGCAGAGTCTGAGGGGTTTAGCTCATAGACTCAGTTCTTGATGCAGAGTCTGAGGGGTTTAGTTCATAGACTCAGTTCTTATTGCAGAGTCTGTGGGGGTTTAGTTCATAGTCTCAGTTCTTATTGCAGAGTCTGTGGGGGTTTAGTTCATAGTCTCAGTTCTTATTGCAGAGTCTGTGGGGGTTTAGTTCATAGACTCAGTTCTTATTGCAGAGTCTGAGGGGTTTAGTTCATAGACTCAGTTCTTATTGCAGAGTCTGTGGGGGTTTAGTTCATAGTCTCAGTTCTTATTGCAGAGTCTGTGGGGGTTTAGTTCATAGTCTCAGTTCTTATTGCAGAGTCTGTGGGGGTTTAGTTCATAGTCTCAGTTCTTATTGCAGAGTCTGTGGGGGTTTAGTTCATAGACTCAGTTCTTATTGCAGAGTCTGAGGGGTTTAGTTCATAGACTCAGTTCTTATTGCAGAGTCCCAGGGCTTAGTTCATAGGCTCAGTTCTTTTTGCAGAGTCTGTGGGGGTTTAGTTCATAGTCTCAGTTCTTATTGCAGAGTCTGTGGGGGTTTAGTTCATAGACTCAGTTCGTGTTGCAGAGTCTGAGGGGTTTAGTTCATAGACTCAGTTCTTTTTGCAGAGTCTGTGGGGGTTTAGTTCATAGTCTCAGTTCTTATTGCAGAGTCTGAGGGGTTTAGTTCATAGACTAAGTTCTTGTTGCAGAGTCTGAGGGTTTAGTTCATAGACTCAGTTCTTGTTGCAGAGTCTGTGGGGGTTTAGTTCATAGTCTCAGTTCTTATTGCAGAGTCTGTGGGGGTTTAGTTCATAGACTCAGTTCTGGGTTGCCGTGTGTTGCAGAGTGTTTGGGGGAGCGGTTCACCTGGCTGCACTCTTTGTTGGAGACCTTCCCCTCTGTGCTGCTCTTTGGGCTGAGGATGCGCTGTTCCTCTGGCCTGTGTCCTCGCGACCTGGAGGACTATGGCTGCCACTGCCGCTTCACCGAAGGGGCCAATGCAGGGGTCACTGGGGGGGGCAGCGGGGGACCTGTGGACGAGCTGGACGCGTGAGTACTGCTATTGCCTCGAGCCACCATTGTTAAAAAATATTTTTACTCAAATTTGACTAAGCAAGTAACATAAGTGAAACAATTCCACAGGTTCCTCTCCACTTTCTTGTGATGTGTGTTACAGTTCAATCAAAACGGATGCACAGGAATATAGTCTTTGCACGTATTTCCCAAATATGCAGTGCACATTTGTTTACTCCATAGAAACAAGAAATCTTTCAAAACCTTGTTTAAAACAAAATAAAATGTTATTTTATTTTTTGCCAATAACAAACTGAAAACACTATGGAGGATGGACAACAATAAAGATCATATTGATGCATTAAAAATTAAAGAGCTTCTACATATTGGTGAATTAACCATCGCAGAAACATGAAGAATGTGATCTTGGTAATTTCTGCTGTTCATTCAGGGCAGCTGTGGCATAAACCTTACTTAGACCGTTACATGTTCTTCTGCTCAGGTGCTGTGAGAGCCACAGACTGTGTTACCAGAGTTCTGCCCCCTGTTTGCAAGAAGTGCCTTTGCTGCCGGATAATCTCACCTGTTCTGCTGCCAACATCAGTCTGAGCTGTGGTGAGTATAGAGCACTGAACTGGGGGTGGCAAGACTATTCAAAGACACAATAATACATTTTTGAAAATGATATTGCATTTTGCCTATTGTCATTCAAACCAGCATCATCTATGTAAAGAAGAGTTTAACAAATAACATAAATACGACTCTTGAAATTAAGTAGTACTTAAATTAAAGTACCTGAAAAGTTCCCTGGGTTAGAAAGTAGACCTATATGCCATATACAGTGGGGAAAAAAAGTATTTGGCCAAAATCCAATAGAATGTCTATGTGAAACTGACCAAATACTTTTATTCCCCACTGTAAGTAGTATAAATGTCCATATTTTGCGATCTAAGGGCTCAAATGAAATGTAATGAACAAAATGTGCAGTGTTTGGTGGACACAAATGTTCACAGAGCAATAATAGACAAACCATTACTAAAAAGACACTCTTGGGTGACCACCTCAAACAGTAGTGAAAGCCCATGGTTACAGTCCGGTGTGGCGTGTTTGCATGCATGAGACCCATGTGCTGTATGCACTGTCCTGACCAAATAAACTAATAAATAAACCAATACTGACACAGTATGATGCTGGGGGACATGGAGGGACAGGAGAAACTCGAGCTTGGATTACATGAACATCAGCACTCAAGTGTTTCCTTTGCTACTGGTCAGCCACAATTACTGTGAACGCTAACTTGAATTTTAACTTTTTTTTTAAAGCACCACTGGTTTAACAACACTTTCACTGAAACCGTAGAGCAAAATCCCAGTCTGTGTTAGAAAATGACTAGGATTTGTGTTTTCTCTGTGCAGACTCTGGGTCGGGGTGCGAGCGGAGCCTGTGTGAGTGTGACCAGGCAGCTCTCCTGTGTCTGAGCCTGCAGCCCTACAACCTGAAACACAGACGGTTTCCCCAGTCCTCCTGCCCCTTCCACAGCCTGCACCACAGCCCCTCAGGTAACACACTATAGGCCTGTCCCATGGTACTGCAGTTAGGCTCAGGAAAATGTACCACATAGAGTATAAAGGGGAAGCCACGCTGCAAAATGGCTTGCTGTTTGACTGATGAGAGGGGCCTATGATTTTCAAAAAGGTCTGATTAGTATCACAATATATACCTTTTCTCTTCAAAATCCGCAAGTTGCATAAAAAAATGCATTTGTAAGATGTGTGATTGTTCAGAGGGCAATGAGGAAGTAGTGTAGAGAAGAGAAGATCAAGCTCTCACCAGAGTGAAAGTCTATGTCTATTGAGTGTGATTGTTGACTCAGAGCTGACTTTTATTCCACACATTAAGAATATCACAAAGATAGGTTTTTACCATCTAAGGACCATAGCCAGAGTCCGCCCCATTCTCTCTCGGGCCAACACGGAGTCGCTAATGCCAAACAAACATATAATTCTGCGCATGCGTCGGCGTTTTCGTTGCCAGCTCAGACGAGCTCTTACACAAATGCAGTTTTAGCTGATTTTAACAAAACTTTCTCTTAAACCTCAAGGTTCGCATTCGTTTTTAATGTCGTATTTTACCTGGATCTAAACTTTCACTTTCACTAAACTTTGAAACGCTTCCTAACCTCAGTGTGGACTTGTGCTAACCGGCGGATAGCTTATGGATACACTCACCTCCACGCCCAGTTGCGGGGACTGTGCTGGTCTGAGCCAAAGATTTGCTGATCTGGAGCAAAGGATTTCCATGTTGTTTAAAATCCAGGAGGAAAGGGACTCGGAGATAATTGTGGGCAAAACTCAAACCAAACCTGTCCACGTCAGCAGGCCGCTTCCGGCCATGTCCCTGGCAGTGTAAACTACTGGCTCCAAATCGATGCTAAGCACTCTTGGTCCTTCTTTTCTTTCTGAACTGCTTTTACCTTATGAACCTTCACGGCCCTTTGGCTCCTCCGGCAGGGGTCTCCTAGTTATTCCTAAAGGCAACAAAAAGACTCATGGTGAAGCGTCTTTCCAATATTACGCCCCCCCCCTTTGTACCCACCTGAGGAGGAGCTCAGGGCTGCAGAGAACGAGAATGTTTTTAAGAGCAGCTCAAGACCCACCTTTTTAGCTTAGCCTTTAACTGACTAATCTATTTATTTAATCCTAATATATAAAATATATATGTATGGGAGGTTGTGCCAGGCGTATTGTTTTAAATGTTGTTATCTGTAAAGCACTTTGGGATACCTTTCGGTATGAAAAGCGCTTTATAAATACAGTTAATACAGTAATATCGACTACTGTAATGCCCTGCTTTCTGGTGTTTCTATAAAGAGGATCTCAGGTTTACAACTTTTACAAAATTCAGCAGCTCGTGTCCTGACGAAGACCAGGAGGCGGGACCACATTACACCGGTTTTAGAATCTCTGCATTGGCTCCCTGTGTGTTTCAGGATCGATTTTAAAGTTCATTTAATGGTTTTTAAATGTCTTAATGGTCTTGATTCTTTCCCCCCTTCGCTCCTCCGGCAGGGGTCTCCTAGTTATTCAAAAAGTCAACATAAAGACTCATGGTGAGGCGTCTTTCCAATATTACGGCCCTGGCCTCAGGAACGACCTGAGGAGGAGCTCAGGGCTGCAGAGAACGAGCAGGCTCAAGACCCACCATTTTAAATTATATATTAGGACTAAATTATATATTTAGCCCTAATGTATAAGTATATATATGCGGGAGGTTGTGCCAGGGGTATGGTTTTAATCTGTAAAGCACTTTGTGATACCTTTCGGTATGAAAAGCACTTCATAAATAAAGCTTGATTGAAAAGTAAACTCGACATTCCATACAAAGTAAAGCCCCAGTGCACTACATGACTTATACGTATGTGGCATTACGAGTGGGAGTGGTATTTGTTCAAATATAAACTGAACGCCATCCAGTATAACTGGAGAATGTGAATTAAAGCACACAGGTTCTACCCAAAAGACAGAGGCATCATGTTCCTTTGACATTTGACTTATTTCTGTGTTGAACTTTTAGGTTTCGGTTTGAAACTTTACCTAAATTAAACTGAGTAGAAGAGTTTAACCATGAGGCAATGTCAATCCTACTGTCGCGCACCCACATCGAGCTCCCCTTGGCTTTACCAGCACACCCGGGACACAACCCACTGAGGACGGAGCAATGGACACCATGGTGAGGGGCGCGTATAGGCACTCATTCACCAAAGACGCTAAAATTAAACCTATAGTGGCTACACCAAACCTATAGTGGCTACACCAAACCTATAGTGGCTACACCAAACCTATAGTGGCTACACCAAACCTATAGTGGCTACACCAAACCTATAGTGGCTACACCAAACCTATAGTGGCTACACCAAACCTATAGTGGCTACACCAAACCTGTAGTGGCTACACCAAACCTATAGTGGCTACACCAAACCTATAGTGGCTACACCAAACCTGTAGTGGCTACACCAAACCTATAGTGGCTACACCAAACCTATAGTGGCTACACCAAACCTATAGTGGCTACACCAAACCTATAGTGGCTACACCAAACCTGTAGTGGCTACAGCAAACCTGTAGTGGCTACAGCAAACCTGTAGTGGCACAGGTTAACGCCTGGGAGTACGACAGTGGGAGTAGGAGTGAACGAGGGTGGGCTTTTATACTTTATCTGCTGTCCATTACAACATTAATTATTAAATTCGTAAAACACAATATACTAACAATAAAACTGATAAAAGCATCTGGGTGAAAGCTCACGCTGGTTCTTTTTCAGGGCTGAACTACACAGAGGCCAACGACACATCAGTGACGAAAGGTATGAGATTTACCTCCTACTACGAATGCTACTACAATTACTACTACTATTACTATTGCTATTACTGCTTCTTCTGAAAATATTTCTACAAAAACATGTCAGACCATGGAATTTGTAAAACAGCCATCTGTTTTGAATCGCTGTCACCTGGCACTGTATTTGAGATCAAATATTTATCCAGGTAAATTGAAACATAAAGTTCATTCTTCTGTTGTTGGATTACATGTAATGCTACGCTAAGGGCCTGTTCACACCAACATGTTCATCTCCTGAGTCCTGGTCAGGCAGGTTCTGGTCGCAGACAGCGGGACACGTGTGTTTGGTGTGAACAGCACGTCTGTGGAGGTTGGTGAAGCTCGTTCTGGGCAATTGCGTTGGTCAAGTCGGTGTCTCCCTGTCGCACTAGGAGCGCTGTGATTGGCCAAGTGTTACTGACTTGAAAGAGGAGCATTCACTGTGTTTTTGAGTTTTTGAACTCACTGTGTTTGGCTTCACGCTAATTCTGTCATACGTATTTATCAACTAGACGGACAAATGTACAAACTTCTTTGCTCTCTAAACCCAAAAGGTCGATGGGACTCTCACACACCAGAGACTACCACCACACAGCGTGTGAACAGGGGCTGAGGCATTTTGTTTACGACTTACTGCTAGATGCAGGCGACAAACATTTCACAGAGAGCCAGATCACGCCCACTGTGAGGCTGTCGGGCTTGGTCTGGGGTTCAGGTCGCTTCAGTGCAGATGTTGCTCTGAGCAGGTGCTCTGGTCTAAGTAATAGCAAAATGTTTTCCATACTGTCCAATATGCAATTGTTTCAGTAGAAATATATTGTACCCAATCTCTAATGCGTATTAATATTAACACTGCATGGATATCTGTGAGCTTGTACACAGGAGGTTGGGGCATGGAGGATATTGTTGCCTTTCTGTTTTGTAGGATTGGTGACTTTGTTTCTCCTTGTATCTTTGCAGATATGTTCACAGCTGTAAATGATTCTGAAGCGTTCTTCTTCTACAACTCCTCCCTCACATTCACAGGTAGGTCATCAAGTCAATCTTTCTCTATTAGTGACGTGTGGATTTGTAGTTAATGTTTTGTATTTGCTGGATTTTGCTGATGTGACTTGAGGAAGTTTTCCTGCTGCTCGTGGTTCTACGAAAATGGCAAATAATTCTGGGGAGAATGGGTGCCCCTGTTGATGTCCCTCGTATAATGTGAAATGGCGTGATGTTTATTGTATTCACATTAGCTTCAAGTGAAGCAGAGAGTCCCTTATTCAATTGAATCTGAGCAGATTCAGATCATTTTTAAAATTGCTACTAATTATTTAGGTATGATTTTTTAATGTTTTGACCTCTGCAAACATTGCCACGTGCAAGCGATTCTTCTTTTGATTTGGCTGTTAATGTTTTACTCACCTCTCATACATCTGTATGTTGAACAAATCTGATATTTTCCTAAATCAATCAGCTCTACCACATGAAGAACATTAGACCACCTGTGATCAGGGGTGCTTTGATAAACTTGTCTAATAAGAAAGGTTAATGCCGGGGGCCTGACCTAGAGCTTGTAACCATCTCCCTTGGGCTTTATTGAAAACGAGGGTGAAAACTTTCTTTAACTGTGGCACAAAGGTTTCTATTTAGGTCCATTGTGTCTCACAGCAATTAGTACTCAGATCATAAGAGTTACTAAACTGGCTTTAAATAGAATTTAAAAAAAGAAATACAATGTAAAAATGGGCCTGTTATCTGTTAAATAAATGCCATCACAACCAATGAGAAATGTACGGACTATGAAAGGTTAAACCTCAGAGGAGAGTGATGGAAATGCAAATGTTTAAATTCTGTTCCAACATGATAAGCGCAATAATCTGAATGTTTTTGTTTTGTCAGATGTGGAGGATGAGACGCTGAGGGGAAACCACACAGCAGTGACTGGAACAGAGCTCCCCTTCACCCCCAGCTCCACAGGTTCAACCAACACACTGCTTCTACAATGCTTTTTCTACTCCAATATTCAACAATGAAGGTTTCGAAACATGCAATCAGGAAGCTACGATAGGTTGTGTTCATGTTCTAGGATTTGATTTCAGTTGGAGGGCAGCTCTATAGGAGAGAAACCGTTTTTGAAAGAAATTCCCAAAAAGCAAATGTCCAAATGTTTTCCCTGATCATTGTTCTGAAAGTAATTTCACACATGTTTTATATGTATTCATATGTGCCGGGAGAGATGACGTTGGGCTTTGCGGCAGTTTTTTTTTTTCTTTTTTTGTGTGTTTGTGAATTGGCCCAGGAATTACAGAGAAATTAGCAATAAACTAAGACTAGAAATCTGCATGTTTTCAGTTGCCATAGTTACCGCCATGTAATTTTTTTTTTTAAACTATAGGCTCTGTAGAATGTTGTGATGTCACGTGAACACAACCTATTGTTTAGCCTTTGCTTTGCCTCGTCTAGTGTCACAACAATTACGATTCAGGTGAAACTCTTTTTTTGCTAAATTATGGACTTCATTTGTTAATTGATCATTTGACACATTTGAAAGTTCAATGTTTCATGTCAGTGTATCGTCCATTTCACCACATGGGGCCACACAAAAAAGACACTTGATTTTAAGTTGCACTCAAATCCTTGGTGCAGCAAAACAGTAGCAGTAAAAACATCAAATCTAAAAATATGCAGTCAATATTTGCACATATATTTGTGAGTATGAACAGACTTTGAAAGTAACGCCTTATATTTCTTTGCTTGTGTCCAGAAAAGGCGCAGGAGCTACATGAGCTGGAGGAGCTGGAGGAGGGAGCAGGAGGAGAGCCAGAGGAGCAGCCCACACACTTCACTCTAATGATTCAGGGTGAGTCAGTCTGCAGGACGAGCTGCTCCTTTGAGTGAAAAGGACCTAATAATCCTCATATAAAGACTGTGTGTTGTACTTTATACCACTGACATGTCTGGCATTTTCACTTACAACTTACAAATCTCTAAAACTTGGTATTTACAGTCAAGACTGCATAACTGAATTATACTGTATATACAAAATACATAGACTGATGATTAAAGGGGGTTTTCACTCAGGTATTTGGATTTCAATAGCAATTACTTTTTAGAGTCCACACAACACTTAAAACATTTCCCAGAGAAGAAACTGCAAAACTAATACTAGAATCCACTTCAGAACATGTTTGTAGAGCTCTAGACTACACTTACAATTTGCTAATGCCCCTGACACTCGGTCTCCTCCTGTCCCTCTCATTGAAGAGGAGGAGCTGGAGATGGAGGATGTGCCTATGCTGCAGCAGATATCCCACAATGCATCAGGGCACAGCACTGGAGGTGGGCCGGTCACACGCCTTCACCACTCACTCTCAACAAACGGCAGATGGGAGTGGGTTTTTATCTCAGACACACTTCTGTCAGGCCAAGATTGGAACTGGCTCATATGCTGCTGAATGGGGCCACCAACAATGACTCAAACTTATTCTGCAACTTTATCCTATTGTACATTACACTAAATTGTGTATTTTGATATCTGATACTGGTATTTAGTAGGACTATTATTTTCTGAAAATATTCAGCCATGTCAAGCCAAGGACACGCACGTGTTTGTGCATCGTTATTTAGATTATTCAACTTCTTCCTCGTTAACTTCTACTATCGCACTGAAAGCACCTCTGTGCTTTCCCTGGGGGCCAAAACATACATGGGGAGTATATTGCCGGGGTCGATTAACAAAGCTCCTAAATAAAAATATATTTTGATTGGGAAAATACTATTGATTATTATTTTTGACTAAATTAAAAATAATGAGCCTGACAGGACTGTAGCCAGTGAGTTGTTTGTATCCTGATCTCTCATTATGTCAGTGCCCTCTGCTGGACACGTGTGGATTTCTTTCCTTTTCTCTACGTCCTCATGGTGGGGAGCTGACATTGCTGTAATACCACCCCCTGGTGGCCAGGGGCGACTCCAAGAGACACTTGGGAGCATTGATTCTAATGGGACTTCAAAGTCTGGCTCCAAAGAGTTTTTCATTTTCTAAAAATCGCTATTCGCATGTCAATCGAGCTCTGGAGCTCTGTGGAGGCAATGAATGGGGCTGAATGGGACCCACTCATCTTTATTATATTATGTCTATGATTTTTGTTTAAGTGGCCCCCTAGTGGCTGGAGTGAACAGTCTGGTCATTTCTTTAAAAAATCACAACTCTGCAAAGGAATGGGCTAAAGACTTACTTTTGACATACTCAGGAGTTTATGCCCAACAAGTCGTGGGCCGGATTCAATCATCTCGCGGGCCGGATGTAGCTGGATCACGGGCTGTAATTTGCCCCGGTCTGGTCTGTACTATCATCTGAAAAAAATCTAGTATAATGGTCTTCATACAAATGTTGAGGCCCGCGTCCTTGCATGTTTGTGATCTTTGTGATCAGTGAACCTCTCAGTAGACTATGATGATATGATCATTGTTCTCTGTGCCTGTTCCAGCTTCAGTCTGGTCTGCTGATGATGAAGTGGAGTCTGAAGTCTCCTCTCCTCCATCTCCATCTCCATCTCCGCACACAGACGCAAACCTCAGCCCCACTGATTTCCTTCCCAGAACACCAGCTCAGCTCTGGACTACAGCTCCCAGCAGCCCCTGGGACTCAGAACAAGGTCTCTGACGAGGTTGACTTGTTGTATGCTACAATTATGAAACGCAGACCTGGAGTAAAGTTATTTCATTCATGATGTTGAAGTAATCCTGCAGATTTACTGTCTGATCCTGGACTGGACAGGATCAGACCTGATCCTGTCTCATCCAGTCTTGGTTTGAGGTCTGCTCTGGGACTGGTTGGGACGTGTATGTTTGGATTCTTCCTGTATTTCTTTTGGAGATCTTCCCCTGCTCCGTGTAGAGCAGAGTGAGGTCCACATGTGGAGTGTTTTTCTCGGTGTCTGCAGTATGTGTGTGTCAGTGCTCCCCCAGCTCCTAGTGCCCCCCGCCCACTGTCAGAACCATCTTGAGGTTTGTTTGCATGTGGCTGGAAATGGGGCGGGTGTACGGGTAAAGCAGACCCTGCACTATTATTTTACATTAAAAAGTCTAAATGATGAGAACTCTTATCACAGCAGTTTAAGAGTAAAGCTGGCTTTGTTTTCCTGAACATTTTAGTGGGTTAGTGCTTCAGCCGACTCCTTTTGAGAATCTATGACTGTTTAATGTGCATTTGTAAATGAGGTAAATGTAGTTGCTCAAATAAACTAAACTAAACTAAACTAAACTAAACTAAACTAAACTAAACTAAACTAAACTAAACTAAACTAAACAGCTCCTCCTTTATAAAACCTGCTCCTGACCCTTGGGCCTGGACCCTCCTTCTGGGCCTGGATCAGATCAGTTTGAGCTCTACTCATCTGTCCCGCTCTGATCCTGTGGCAAAACACCACAGAACGTCTAAATTAGACGTATGGTATTTATTTTCATCACTGATTACTTTGATTGATCCATAAATGAGGAGCCACCAGCAGAACATGCAGAGAAGCTCAAAAAGAACTCAGTTCAAGAGTAGACAGATGTTGGTTTTATTGAATATTTGGATGTTCTCAGGTCCATCGTCTGTGCTGACCACGGCAGCACTGACCACAGTGACACCAGTGCAGTCTGCAGACGAGGAAGAGGAGGGAGAGGAAGGGGAGGAGCAGGCAGCGGAGGCGGACATGTCGGCAGAGATGAGTGAGTACGGAGCACAAGCTCCAACCTGGACAAAGAGCATAATGTGAGACGAGATGTGTTTGATATTCTGAAATTTTACCAATTACTAAATGGGCAAAAATCATATTAATAATGTGATTGATCTGAAAAATATGAAACTACAGTGCCTCTCGAAAGTATTCATACACCTTGAACTTTTGCACATTTTGTCATGTTTACAACCCTAAACATAAACATTTTATTTTGATTTTTTTACTGAACGTTCACACACAAGTAACAGACAACTGTGAAGTGAAAGAGAAATGATACATGATTCTGTTATTTTTCAAAAAATAGAAAAGTGAAAAGTGGGGCGTGCATAAGTATTCATACAGCATGAATGAATACTTTGTGGAACCCCCTTTTACTGCAATAACAGCAGAAAGTCTTTGGGGTCTGACTCTACAAGATTTGCACATGTAGAGACTGACATTTTAGCCCATTCCTCTTTACAAAACAACTCAAGCTCTGTCAAATTAGAAGGAGAGCGTTTGTGAACAGCAGTTTTCACATTATTCCACAGATTTTCAATAGGATTTAGGTCAGGACTTTGACTGGGCCATTCTAACACATTAATATGTTTGTCTTTAAACCATTCCATTGTAGATTTATCTTTGTGTTTAGGGTCATTGTCCTGCTGAAGGTGAATCTCCGACCCAGCCTCAGTTCTCTTTCTGACTCCAGCAGGTTTTCCTTCAAAATATCCCTGTATTTGGCTCCATCCATCTTCCCAACTATTCTTACAGTCTCCCCAGTCCCCGCTGAGGAAAAGCAGCCCCACAGCATGATGCTCCCCCCCGTATATTTGACACTGGGGATGGTGCACTCAGGACGATGAGCAGTGTCAGATTTGCTCCATACATAACGTTTTGCATTTGGGCCAAAAAGTTCAATTTTTCTCTCATCTGACCAAAGGTCCTTCTTCCACATGGAGCTGTGTCCTCCATATGACTTCTAGCAAACTTCAAACAGGATTCCTTATGGCCTCCTCAATAATGGCTTTCTTCTTCCACTCGTCCATGAAGGCCAGATTTGTGCAGATATGACTTATAGTTGTCCCATGTCCAGATTCCCCCAGCTCAGCGGCAGGACTTCACAGCTCCTCCAGAGTTATCTTGGGGCACTTGGTTGTATTTCTGACCAGTGCTCTCCTTGTTTGATCTAATATTATAGATGGCCGACCGTGTCTTGGTAAGTTGGCAGTGGTGCTTTACTCTTTCCATTTCTGAATGATGGATTGAACAGTTGCTCCGGGAGATGTTTAAATCTTGGGAAATCTTTGTGTAACTTAAAGCTGCTTTAAACTTCTCCACAGCTTTATCCCTGACCTCTCTGGTGCTCCTGGACCTTCATGACGCTGTCTAGTGACCGATACACTCCGACCATAGCTCTGAGGGCCTAAAAGAACAGCTTTGATTATACTGAGAGTAGATAACACACCGGTGCCTCTATTTAACCGTTAGGCCAAGGTGTGAACATTCTGGAGTCATGAGGAATGTTATAAAGGCAATTTAATGCACTCAGAAAATGCTGCATGGATACTTATGCACGCCCCACTTTTCACTTTTCTATTTTTTGAAAAATAACGGAATCATGTATCATTTTGCTTTCACTTCACAGTTGTCTGTTACTTGTGTGTGAACATTCAGTAAAAATATCAAGATAAAATCTTTATGTTTAGGGTTGTAAACATGACAAAATATGCAAAAGTTCAAGGTGTATGAATACTTTCGAGAGGCACTGTACTGCCCACATGAGCAGCTTTGACCTGAGACTTGGATTTGTAATGTTAATGACTCCACGGTGTCAATGTCAATGTCACATAGAATGTGCATTCAGTTTAATTCACTCTCTTTTACAGGGTCTACCCCGGAGACAGTGCTGGAATCTCCAACGGTCACTAAACACCCCCCCACAGAGGGAGCAATGCCAGGTGACTTTTCCCATTCTACGTCTTTAGTGTGAGGATGTGGGTCTGGTGAGGGGTCTGGTGAGGGGTCTGGTGAGGGGTCTGGTGACGGGTCTGGTGACGGGTCTGGTGAGGGGTCTGGTGAGGGGTCTGGTGAGGGGTCTGGTGACGGGTCTGGTGACGGGTCTGGTGAGGGGTCTGGTGACGGGTCTGGTGAGGGGTCTGGTGACGGGTCTGGTGACGGGTCTGGTGAGGGGTCTGGTGACGGGTCTGGTGACGGGTCTGGTGACGGGTCTGGTGAGGGGTCTGGTGACGGGTCTGGTGACGGGTCTGGTGACGGGTCTGGTGAGGGGTCTGGTGAGGGGTCTGGTGACGGGTCTGGTGACGGGTCTGGTGAGGGGTCTGGTGAGGGGTCTGGTGAGGGGTCTGGTGACGGGTCTGGTGAGGGGTCTGGTGACGGGTCTGGTGACGGGTCTGGTGAGGGGTCTGGTGACGGGTCTGGTGACGGGTCTGGTAAGGGGTCTGGTGAGGGGTCTGGTGACGGGTCTGGTGACGGGTCTGGTGAGGGGTCTGGTGACGGGTCTGGTGACGGGTCTGGTGAGGGGTCTGGTGAGGGGTCTGGTGAGGGGTCTGGTGACGGGTCTGAGGGCATGTTCACATTTACTGGTCTTCTGTAAATGCACTCGCACCAGCCAGTACGTCTGTCAGAGTCAGTGGACCTTCAAACGAGGTCAGAAAGTTTAGCAGAGACTTGTCTGACATCTGTGCTGTGCCGGAGGGTTTAAACTTTGTTTGCCGTGTTACAGCTACAGCAGGAGAGAAGACGGCAAACAGACTTTAGATTTATCATAAACCCTCCTCTGGCGTGCTCTACACGCACTAAGAGAGCAATGAATTAGCAATGAACCTCCACTTGACTTAAACGTGCTTTGAATACTCTAAACCTTCACCAGCTGCACAAACAGAGCTCATTTTCCTCAAGTACTGCACCAGGATTCACTTCGAGTGGTCATGGACTCAGCAACTGCAATTTCACAGAGTAAAGCCCTATTCACGCCGGATTAGAATGACCTCAGTAAAAAGCAAATATTACTGATGTAATGAGTTTCTTTGGAAGGAAAAATTCCCCCTATTTTAACCTTTAGGGTAATTCTGCAAACTCCGAAGTCCCCAGGTGATTTTAGTCCCGTGCCAATCGGCAGTTTGGGAAGTTTTTAACCAGCGTAATGAAGTTTTAATGGACAAAGGACAACATCAATTCAAAAGCTAATTTGACCTCATTTTATATCTATGTCCACCTTTTAACTATAGTTGTAATATTTGGCTATCAAAGCATTACACCTAAAGGCTGTTTTCTATCCATTTTATAAGTATAAAAGAGGAAGTACAGCCTGTTGTCATGGCGACGCTTGAGAGACCAACGGCGGGGTTGTACGGGATAGTTTGGATGAAGTTTAGACGGAGGAGGTTCTTCCAGATCGATCGGATTAAAGGAAAAAGGAAAGTGCTGTTTTAAACAAGCAAAATCTCATAGACTTGACGCTGATGTCGTTGGTTGTAGCGAGCGGAATTCAGTAGAAATAGCAAAGCTCACATAAACAAACCTGAGAGCAGCGCTCGCATCATGAATGAATAAAATGAACACAAGCCATGTTGTCGTTGTTATCTATCCATCATTTCTGGAAAAAAGTCAGTCAAAATGAGAGAATTACTGACATTGCTGATCCTGTGCGAATGCCCATAAAAATGACCGATGTCCGTGGGTCATTTCAGTTTTACCGACGTCCCCGGGTAGTTCTATCCCCGCGCCAATATGGCTTTAGAGTTCTTTTTGTTGTTTTTCTAAGAGATTTTTCACCCGTTTGAATTTTGGATGTTGTTAAATGTGTCTCCCACAGCTCCCACTGAACACTTCCCTGTAGAGACTACAGTGGAGATGACCGCAGCGCCCCCTCCTGGTCAGTGCCCCACACATCAACAGTTAAAGCTCCTGTAGACCAGAGAGGTCTACATCAGGTGTTATTGAGTTGAACTTCATTGTGTCTGCTGTTTTCCGCCCTAGGACTTGGAGTAACAATGATCCCGCGTCCAGGCTCCCCCTCCCCATCATCCACCGGCCCGGCATTTGTACTGACCCCTGCAGGACTGACCTCTGTGGCAGCTCTGAACCCTGACCAGACCCCTCCCCACTCGCCTACAACAACAACTCCAAGTCCCCACACTCCAGGTGAAGGTTCTGGCAAGTTCACTGACAACACTCCAGAGCTAGCAAGTCCTAACTATTAAGTTTCTCACACGCAAAAACTTCACTTCACGCAGATTAGAGTAATCCTGTTTACTTTAGCTGGTTCTTCTTCTGCTGTAGATGCATTTCCTTTTTCACATTAGTCGGGCAGAAAAGGCAAAGAGAGAAAATCATTGGCAGGGGTCTGATCAGCCCATAAACCAGGGGTTGGCAAAGTCAGGCCCAGAGGCCAAATCCGGCCCTGCAGCAGCACTGACCCGTTGGCTCCTAAGAGGATATTGGAAATGTTCCTACACACAGTAACTCTTAACTTGGTGAAAATAAAAATCACCCCAAAGCTCCTGTAAAGTTATGCTTCTCATTTATCAGCTCATCAGGCTTCGATATCCCAAAACAATAATCAATTCAACTAAGTGTTTATATGAACAGTTTGAACATTGAAACCTTTTACAGTTCAGACCACATCTGCCCCACCCTCCTCAGAGCTCCACAGCATCTTATCTCCTCCAGAGGTGGATTCAGAGGATGAACCCACGGAGGAGCCACCGGAAGAGTCAGCAGAGGAGCCGCTGGAGGAGCCGCTGGAGGAGCCGCTGGAGGAAGAGGATGTGGAGAACGTGGAAGAACCACAAGAGGAGAAAGAGGAGAGAGAGAAGAAACCAGAGGAACACACAGATGGAAAAGGTGAAGAGGCTGCTCCGTGTGCAGAGGAAGAAGGTACACACAGCTACTCATAACAAGCTAGCGAGATTCATCAAAATTTTGCAAATACTATATACCAGACCTGGGCAAAGTACGGCCCGCGGGCCACATCCGGCCCGCGAGATGATTCAGTCCGGCCCATAACTTGTAGGGCATAAATTCATAAGCATGTCAAAAAAAAAAAGTAAGTCTCTAGCTCATTCCTGTGCGGAGTTATGATTTTTTTTTTATTATTACCAGAATGCTCACTCCAGCCACTAGGGGGCAGATTAAATAAGAATAAAAGTAAAGAATTCCACAGGTGTCCAGCAAAGGGCACTGGCATAATAAGATATAAGGATATAAACAACACATTGTGTGACTTGCAAGTGGGATATGGACAGTCTGCCCCTGGGCAGCTGTGGCTACAATAGTAGCTTACTACCACGGAGTGCGGAGTGAATGAATATTGACTACAAAGTAGCAGAGACTTGTGACACAGGCTTGTAAAGTGTAAGCCGTTTTTATGAGGCTACAGTCCTGCCAGGCTCATCATTATAGATTTATTGAAAAAAAGTCCTCAATGTATTTTCCCAATCAAAACATTTTTTTTATTTTGGAGCTTTTGTTCATGGACCCCGGCGATACACTCCTGATATATTATACTTATATCCCGATATAAGTTTGTGTTATTGTTGGTGCGGCCCTCCAACTCAATTCAGGCTCCTCATGTGGCCCCTTATGAAAATGAACTGCCCACCCCTGCTATATACAGTACTCAGATTTTCAGAAGATGGTGCGTGGTGAAAAAACATATTCTGGTAAACTCCACTGCTCAAAAAACTTAGGGCACACTCCAAAAACACATCCTAGAGGTCAATCAATTCGATTTTTCGGATGAAAATCTTTATTCATAGTGTAGGGCAATGTGTTGAGAACAAAATAACATAAGAATGATAAATGGAAATCAAATTCTCAGCCCCTGGAGGTCTGGACCCAAAATTATAGTCAAAATCAAAGTGACAAATCAGGTCACTGGTTGATCCAAATTCTGTAGAAATTCCTCAAAACGAGTCTGTATCATCCTCAGTCGTGTGTGTGGCCTCCACGTGCCTGAATGCACTCCCTACAACGCCTGGGCATGCTCCTGATGAGACCATGGATGTCCTCCTGAGGGATCTCCTCCCAGACCTGGATTAGAGCATCAGTCAGCTCCTGGACAGTCTGTGGTGCGACGTGGCGTTGATGGATGGACCGAGACATGATGTCCCAGATGTGCTCTATTGGATTTAAGTCTGGGGAACGGGCAGGCCAGTCCAGAACATCAATACCTTCATCATGCAGGAACTGCTGACACACTCTTGCCACATGTGGCCTGGCATTATCAGGCATCAGAAGGAACCCAGGGCCCACAGCACCAGCATATGGTCTTACAATAGGTCTGAGGATCTCATCCCGGTCCCCAATGCCAGTCAGGGAACCTCTGGCTCGCACATGGAGGGCTGTGCGGCCTCCAATGAAATGCCTCCCCAGACCATCACTGACCCACCACCAAACCGGTCATGCTGGATGATGTTGCAGCAGCAGAACATTCTCCAGGGCGTCTCCAGACTCTGTCACGTCTGTCACATGTGCTCAGGGTGAACCTGCTCTCATCCGTGAAGAGCACAGGGCACCATTGGCCAATCTGCCAATCGCTGTGTTCTCGGGCAAATGCCAATCGTGCTGCACGGTGTTGGGCAGTAAGCACCGGCCCAACGCCCTCACACCCCCCTCATACCCCCCTCATACCCCCCTCATACCCCCCTCATACCCCCCTCATGGAGTCGGTTTCTGACCGTTTGAGGACCAACATGCACATTTGTGGCCCTCTGGAGGTCATTTTGTAGGGCTCGGGCAGTGCTTCTCCTGTTTCTCCGTGCACAAATGAGCAGATAGCGGTCCTGCTGCTGGGTTGTTGACCTCGGTTGGCCCCCCCCAGGTCTCCTGGTGTACTGGCCTGTCTCCTGGTATCTCCTCCATGCTCTGGACACTGCGCTGGGAGACACAGCAAACCTTCATGCCACAGCATGAATGGACGTGCCATTTTGGATGAGCATCACTCCCTGAGCAGCTTCTGTGGGTTGTAGATGCTCCTCATGATACCTCTAGTGGTGAGAACACTGGACAAATGCAAAAGTGTTCCAAAAATACGGTACAAAGGATGAAGACACCACCTGCAAAACCATTCCTCTTTTGGAGTGATCTTGCTAATTGCCTCTCATTTCCACCTGTTGTCTGTTTAATTTCCACAACACCAAGTGAAGTTGATTCACAATAAGCGTGGCTTCCTAACTGGACAGTCTGATATCCCAGAAATTTGACTGACTTGGAGTTACATTGTGTTTTTTGAGTGTGCCCTAAGTTTTTGTGAGCAGTGTAGTTAAGACTGGCAAAAAAAAAAGAAATATTCCAATTCTGTCCTGTTGTTTGGAGTTTAAAATAATTCCAAATGTGGTGTCTGTAGATGCTATTTGTTTGGCAGAGATTCTTAACATTTGTTTTGAGAAAATGGCAGTTCAATTTGCAATTACAGTTTAAATCTATGGAGAAATGTTTAATCACAATATTATTAAAGAGGCACCTTAATATGAAGATTATGCAGCTTCTGTTTCCAGGTTATAAAGCTGAGAGAGCAAACTCGCCCAAAACTTGAAAACTGGTGGTGGTAAGAAGAGACATAGGAAGCAAAGAATGAATTTATCTAATGAATCTAAATTCATGAATCTACAATTCTCTCATGTAAAAGTGCTTTGTGACACGTCTGTGAAAGGCGCTATTTTATAAATAAAGTTCTTCTTATTAATTATTATAAACCAGCTCTAAAGCAGGACTGAAGCAGGACTAACCTATGACTAAACTAAGTCTAACCTGTAGATGTTGAATGGGTGTGTCCGTGTGCTCGTGTTGTCAGAGGGGGAGATGGTGAGGAAGAGGAGCGTGCCCTTCTTCGCCTGGTCTCTGCTGCAGTCTGTGGGTCTGACCGACATCCAGCTCCAGCCTGATCCGACAGGTATGTGCTTTGACCAGACAAGTGTGCACTTTGACCCTACAGGTGTGCACTTTGACCCTACAGGTGTGCACTTTGACCCTACAGGTGTGCACTTTGACCAGACAAGTGTGCACTTTGACCCTACAGGTATGCACTTTGACCAGACAGGTGTGCACTTTGACCCTACAGGTGTGCACTTTGACCAGACAGGTGTGCACTTTGACCCTACAGATGTGCACTTTGACCCTACAGGTGTACACTTTGACCCTACAGGTGTACACTTTGACCCTACAGGTGTGCACTTTTACCCTACAGGTATGCACTTTGACCCTACAGGTGTACACTTTGACCCTACAGGTGTACACTTTGACCCTACAGGTGTACACTTTGACCCTACAGGTGTACACTTTGACCCTACAGGTGTGCACTTTGACCCTACAGGTGTGCACTTTGACCCTACAGGTGTGCTCTTTGACCAGACAGGTGTGCACTTTGACCCTACAGGTGTGCACTTTGACCCTACAGGTGTGCTCTTTGACCCTACAGGTGTGCACTTTGACCCTACAGGTGTGCACTTTGACCAGACAGATGTGCACTTTGACCCTACAGGTGTGCACTTTGACCCTACAGGTGTGCCCTTTGACCAGCCAGGTGTGCACTTTGACCCTACAGGTGTGCACTTTGACCCTACAGGTGTGCACTTTGACCCTACAGGTGTGCACTTTGACCAGACAGGTGTGCACTTTGACCAGCCAGGTGTGCACTTTGACCCTACAGGTGTGCACTTTGACCCTACAGGTGTGCACTTTGACCAGCCAGGTGTGCACTTTGACCCTACAAGTGTGCACTTTGACCCTACTGGTGTGCACTTTGACCAGCCAGGTGTGCACTTTGACCCTACAGGTGTGCACTTTGACCCTACAGGTGTGCACTTTGACCCTACAGGTGTGCACTTTGACCCTACAGGTGTGCACTTTGACCCTACTGGTGTGCACTTTGACCCTACTGGTGTGCACTTTGACCCTACTGGTGTGCACTTTGACCAGCCAGGTGTGCACTTTGACCCTACAAGTGTGCACTTTGACCCTACAGGTGTGCACTTTGACCCTACAGGTGTGCACTTTGACCCTACAGGTGTGCACTTTGACCAGACAAGTGTGCACTTTGACCCTACAGGTGTGCATTTTGACCCTACAGGTGTCCACTTTGCCCCTACAGGTGTGCCCTTTGACCAGACAGGTGTGCACTTTGACCCTACAGGTGTGCACTTTGACCAGACAGGCGTGCACTTTGACTGGACAGCACACTTTTTAGGAACATACTCTCTTTATTTCACACACGATATTGGACAGTCCACATGAATAGGATGGAAGGGTCATTAGTAGAGCGCACAGGGTTTATGTAGAGAAAACTTCCCTCAAACCAGGCACGCCTCATATGCACGTAACCATTTCCTCTGGTCCTGGAGCCTCACTCAGCCCTTGCCTTTACTAACCCATCTGGTACTGAGTAAAAGCCTGTGATTTCTCCCCCAGAGTGCAGCCGCTCCTTTACAGTGTACGGTAAAGATGGGCGCCCCCTTCGGCAGCTGGAGGCTCTGGGGCAGATGCTGCATTGTGCCAGCGGCCGGTGCCCGTATGAGTATGAGCTGTACGGCTGTTACTGTGGGCAGGACGGGAGCGGGACCCCCCAGGACCAGCTGGATAGGTGAGCACTCGGGTCTGTCTGGGATGTGGAAGAAGGGTGGGCATGATTGGTCTTTGTCTTGCAAGGCTTTTCATAACTTTTAGAAGGGTCTGTCTGCAGTTTTGTTCAGAGGCCCTTGTTTCTCAAACTATACACTCGACTGATCCGACTTCAGTAAAATTGGAACCTTTGGTGAGTTACTTTGAAAAAGGCAAAGGGTTAGAGATCCTCTGGCTTTGATGATCTACAAACATGCCACCATCTATGAAAAAATCAGCATTGAGTTGGTAAAATAACTCCTAGCTCTGAAAGCCCATGTGCACGGTCAGCTTGTACCTTGTCTAATCTTCTACTCTTCTTTCCGTCCCGTTGCTTTGATCAGAGCTTTCACTTGCACAGAACACTGGTTGAGTGTGTGGTGTCTTCTGCAGGTGCTGTTTCTTCCACCGGTGCTGTCTGAGGCAGATCCGCTCCATGGGCTGCCGAGCGGACCGGAGACTCAACGCCCTGGTGTCCTGCGAGAGCGGCAAGCCCAAGTGTGAGTGCACTCGTTACAAGATCCTCCTCTGAACTACGCTCGCACTGATCCAAGCATTCTCTGTGCACTGAAAACCGTGTGTCCTGGATTTTTTTGGTTCATTTTACCTGGATGGGGTGCAGCGACAGATTCCCAAAGGGCTAGTGTGAGTGAGTGAGTGGTGTGGGTCGGAGAGGCTCACAAACACCACAGCCGAGCTTTAATCACTCCAGGGCAACTTCTATGAACTGTAGCTTACCAGCAGAGGCACGGTGGCGCAGCGGTTAGTGCTCGTGCCTCACAGGTTCGATTCCCACCTGGACGGGGCCTTTCTGTGTGGAGTTTGCATGTTCTCCCCGTGTCTGCGTAGGTCTGGTAGGTTATAAAAAACATGTGCAATAGGTTAATCCTCCAGCCAGGTGTTTCTGACCACCAGCCTGGCTCCACATCATGGAGATGGGTCCCCGAGCTCTGGCCCATGCTGGCAGCTCACTGCTCCTACAGGTCGCCCCATGCGACACTTGGGATGGGTCAAATGCAGAGAACTCATTTCTCTACAGAGATGAAAACAGTATAACTTAACATGTACAATTCAGTCAGACATAGTTGGACAGCAACGTTTGCAGATGTGATGCGATGCAGTGTTTACAATGTTATGTATGTTATGGATATAGTGTGGGCATACACTGGAGATAGAAGTCGTCTCAAAGAGAAGGTGTTTACTGCTACTGTTCTTAGTTACAAAGAAGTATAACCAGCTGGTGACTTCTGAGAGAGAGAAGAAGTGAAGTCCTGACCTCCGTTGACAGTTCCTTTTTATCCTAGTTTGTACTTTATCTCTATTTCACGTCATGACCATCGTCCATCAGCTAATCTCTCCTTGACACGGTCTTCGTGTTCTGTAGCGTGCAAGCTAAACATGAGTCAGAAGCAGGTTTAGTTCAATCTGGACACTGACCAGGGCTAATTCACAACTGGTTAACTTGTTCCCTGCACATCAGTCAAGTGTCGTGGTTTGGCCGGGAAACGACCGCATTTTACCGCTCTTTACCGCTCTTTACCGCTCTTTACCGCCATCCTCCTGTCATGTATTATCCTGTTAATGTTCTCTATTATAATAAAATAATAATAATGAAAGATTCTCTCCAAACTGAATTCTGCCACTAGACTTGTGAGAAAGCCGCCTGCAGTGACCTTGGTGGCAGTTGTCGCGAGGTTGCATTGCTCTCAAATGTCCCGTTTTGGCCCGGAAAACTCCCGTATTTTACTTGGTTGTGGTGATGGTAGTGGCTGCCAGAAATGTCCTTTATTTTCAGGTCCAAAACTTGACAGGTATGCCAACCCTCTTAGGGTTAGGTCTAGCAGTTATGCATTTTCAAATCTCAAAGCGTGTTGACAGCAGAGCTTACAGCTGATACTGGGGTGTGAAAGTTTTCTACCCCCAGTTCAAAATTTAGAACAATGTGAATAAGAAAGCGTGGAGAAGATGAAATTATCTCCAAAAGGCATGAGGATGCAGATGGGACATTCCTGTAACATCTCCATTAAAAAATCAGGTCTTGATTCCATTCCAGGAAAAAAGGTGGTGCTGGTTTGTGTGACTTGTCACATGAATTTCACTTTTTAAGGAAAAAAAATAATAGAAAAAACTAAACCTATATTTTGCCACTGCTTCATGGAGCAAAGGACTTGAACTGAATAAATATCAGTCACTTTGAAATATTTATTTCTAAAGTTTTAGTTCCCCTTTGGAGTTTTATTTTCTCTTTTCAGATAGGTTTCATCATCTCTGACTGCTTTTTATTTATTCATTTGTAGTTGGTAAAAATATAATTACTTCACTCCACTGGCTTTACAATCCCCCCTCCTCAGCACATCCTCCCCTGGATGAAACACAACTTCCTTTTTTATTCTGTGATGTCACTTCCTTAGCTCTGAAATGTGCTCCGTTAGCAGCTCATTTTGGACTAAGGCAGGACACTTGCCTTGGAGGCGGGGCAAGGTGCCTCGGTTTTCCTGCCCAGATGTTTTGTGTCGTGTGTCTGATCAGTTGTGTTTGCCCTCAGGTGTGGGCGTGTCCGTCTGCGACAAGCTGCAGTGCGTCTGTGACCGCACCACCGCCGTGTGCATGGCCAACGCTCGCTTCAACCACACCCTGACCCCGCCCACCTGCACCGGCCCCTCCCCTGCGTGCCGACGCCCAAGTAACCGACCCCAACCCAGCAGCTCTAACAGCGGCTCGCAGCAGCGACCTCAAAACCAGAGACCCAACCCCGGCTCCCCCGCACGCCCTCCCAGACCACCACCCAGGCCCCAGAGCAGGCCCACCAACCGACCCCCTACCAGTCGGACCACGCCCACAACCACCGCCAAAACAACCAAGACCTCCACCACCAAGAAGCCGTCGTCCAGTGAGGAGAGCAGCGCCCAGCAGGGAGGCGGCAACCCCCAGGCGGGAGGAGAGACACCCACGATTCCACCCAGAGAGGATGTGGGGGTCCTGGGAGGAGCGGCGGGGGAACAGGGGCTGGACGTGGACGGAGGGGCAGGGGGAGAGCAGGTGGATAGAGTGGAGGAAGAGCTAGGAGCAGATATAGTGGGCCAGACTTTAGGAGCAGAAGTTCCCAAAGAAGGACAGCTGGTGGAGGGGCAGCCAGCAGAGCCAGCCCACCCAGCGGAACCGGTCTTTCCAGCGAGTCCCTCACACTCTGCGCAGCCAGCGCTGCCATCACACCAAGCAAGCCCAGCACATGCAGAAAACCCCTATTATCAAGAAAACCCCTCACACCTGGCAAACCCAACTCATCCAGTCGAACCGTCACACCTGGAGGAGCCATCACATCTAGAAAACCCTGCCCACCCAGCACCCCCGCTGGAGCCAGCAGAGCCAGCAGAGCCAGCAGCCCCAGAGCAGGAGCCAGTGCAACAGGAGGAGTGGACACCATGGATGTTTTATTAGAAAAGGAACTAATCATGAGGCAGCAGCACAGCAAGGGGCTGGGAAAGGTCAGGCTGCGTTCATGCGTTCTGGGAAACTCGAATGTTTATGTAAAATAAATAACCCAAAAGATGCCACAAACATTTGAGCTGTACCACCAACATCACCACAAAGTTACGGAATATGTGGCACTCTGGTCAAAGCTCCAGGCAGTAGGCAAAACCATTCACGCAGTTAAGAAAAATAAAGTTGTAAACGGTTTAAACTCAGAAAACGGCATGAACTTTTTTAACTTTTTCAAAACAGAAGAGAATTTCTCACGATGATAGGACTCTGTGTTTGTGCTCGAGGCCATTTTCCGAGTTTCCCAGATTGAACGAATGTAGGATCAGCATCTTCAAAGAATGGAGACCCCACACAGGGACAACCATGCAGCCACTTCACCCAGGTTACCCATATCATGCTTAAAGGAGACATCCTTTACAAAATCAGCATTTTTCTAGTTTTACTTTTTCCACGTAAAACAGACCTGAGGAAGTATTTTGTTTCACTCTCACTTGTTTGATCAATCTTGTTTAAGTTCTTCTTTTTGGAGCTTTTAACCATGTTGCAATGCTATTTCCTTATTGCCAAAATATGCGTTTGGCTGCAAGTGGTACAGGACTTTACTCGACCTTTCGAAAGAAGAGTCCAATCGCCAGAAATGCTTGATTCAGCGACTAACCAGCCAGAACATGTTAGTCTGAGAGAGATAACGCAATAAAAACACCCGATGGAGAGGCCAGAGCAGTAAGTCCTTCAAAACACAGCTAAATGTAAATGATATTGTGTGTTAGCCACTTATGAAGCGGTGTTGCAAATGTCAACTCCTCATAACTGCATTGTGGAATAACTTCACATGTGACGTCATGAAATGGGCGGCATCAACTCGGGGAGAGGCGGAGTTAACTGAATCCAAGTGTCTTAAAAAAATACCCCGGAAAATACTTATGTCTCTAAAAAATGAGTTCTCCATCGTGGTAAAGGTACAATATATCATATAAATGCCTATAGTTGACTTTGGACAGGCTAAAATAGCATGAAACAGATCCTTTAAGCTCTAGATCGGACGTGGTGCTCGTTGACATGGCAGCCATCTTGTGATTGGCTGGTGAGGCTAATGCTAAAACAAGCCATATGAACATGGGAACATGGTTGTTGTTGATAAATTGAGGTACAGTTATGTTTAGTTTAGTTTAGTTTTTATTTCAAGCACACAATGAAAAAGTGTACAGACAATAATCCAAAGAGTCAAACAAAGACAATTCACCGCTGCTTGAAAAGGAGTGGGGTGAAGTTTAATACTTATCAATTCCCACCCCCATGTTGTATTGCTGGTAAGTCTACATATCTCAGGTAAGACATATTTACAATGGAAAACAAGTTTTGTAGATCTTTAAAGGACTGTTTCATCTTAGCACTATTGTGCACCCTCCATTCTACAGTTGCTGTATTCACTCTCTCCAGTTCACTCAATAAATATTGGTGTATTCTATTGTCTATTTTCTTCTTTCAGCATTGTGATTATACAAACTAAATGATTGTTTCCTTCTGTGATTTAAGAATAGATCAACTTTGTTCAGGGCTGGCCCAGCCTATAAGGAGACTAAAGCCTGGCTCACATTCAATCTGGTTAAGGTCCGGTATGGCCTCTGCGATCTTAGAGCAGGCCGGAACGGACCAGAGTGGTTTGTGGGTGTTTCCACAGCCAAAAGTGAACCGGTCCAGACTGCTCCAGTCTCGGACCACTTTAGCCATGGGGTCTGGAGCGGTTTGCAAAGGGATCATGTTTGGAAGGGATCATGTCACCTCTCTGATTGGTTGAGAGGCAATTGTCGGCTTGTAAATTCAAAGCTTTCTCTTCACACATTTAAACCAGGCTCTATCATCACTTGTTCACAGAAAATATAGGCATTTTTCTACTCATTTTGATGAGGAAACATTCAATAAAATGATATATTTTACCTCATATTTATGTCTGTAGTCTAGAGCTCAAGTTTTCAAGTTTGATTTGCACAACTGTACATTTTTTCGTTTTGCCTAAATGACAGCAGCGAGGTCACGTTTCTCCCACTTTTATTTTGGACGCAACGGAATAAAGTGAACATACATCACATGGCAACGCTGATTTTTACACTTCGGTAAGGATGGAGCCTAGAGGCCTATCAGAGATAGGCTATTTTACAGTCTGTTTTATAAATAATATAATAAAACATTTGTGTTTGATTTTTCCTATTGCTGTTCAATGTAAAAGGCATAATATAGAATAATCGTATAAGTATTTTTGTAGGTGAGCACTCTGCATATACAAAGGTGTTTTGATGCAGGACTAAAGCTCAGTTTGTGGTTGTTGAACATAAATGTCCTTGGCCACTCTCATAATGACCCAGACCACTTTACCCTAAAGTCACTTGAAACACAAACTTGCGGGGGCTGCCCCTCCCTAAATGAACCGGTCTCCAGTGAACTGAACTGGTCCGGTCCTCTTTTGTGTCCTATGCTGTGCATTAAAAGGGACTACATTTATGGAGGATGAGAGATCACATGAACTGGGCAACTGGACTGATGTAACTTAGAGCAGGGGACTGATCAACAGTAATGATGCCAGAGAAAAAGTGGCATCAACAACAAGTGTGATGACACCTTTTGCCGTTTAATTTCTCAGATCAGGCAAAAGAGCAACTCTAGATGAACAAATATGCCGCCAGGGCCCGGGAGGTGGTGGTCGGTTGGATTGGATTGCTCCCAGTGTAATCTGATTGCATTTGTAGTGGCCGTCTGTTAAACAATGCGATTAGTGTGGCGCCTTGTAGACTTGTGATGACTGGGGAGAGTAAATTCAACAGAGATGAAAAGAATTCTCCAAGACCTTACTCAACTCTTGGAAGTATACATAGGAATGAACATGATTGTAAAAAATGTTTTAGGTGAATATAGGTTTGCAAATCATGAAACAAGTGATTATGAACGAAAACAACTTATACCCCAGCAAAAACGACGATCTGGGGTGTCCTTGGTACACCCCAGATCTCCACACCCCGGATCTCAAAAAACAAAAAATGCACCATAAAAAATCCGGTCTCACTGTCCCAAGCCCTCAAACATGCTGTATTCACATAACATATAACTCCGCTCTCAAAACTGCCCAGTCCAACTTCACAACTCATTGACTCAGATTCTTCTAACTCCCACTACATTCTCCACATTTGCAAAACTGACCAAACCCAAGGACAGGATCACTTCAACATTCACTTTATTAGTAAACTAATCAAAACCGTTTCTCCTTTTGTCAGAGTAGAAAAAAACCCTGGTAAACATGAAAGAAACTCTTATAACTCATCTTTCAAACAACTTCATAAAATTAAAAAAAAATGTGGAGGTTTGGTGGATTTGTTTATTTTGAGAGTCCAAAATAGTCCTGAAGAAAGCAGCTTTTAAAAGGTAAACAAAAGCTAACTTATCAGCTAAACCCATTTGAGACCTACAATCTTCTTCTTCTGAGACGCTGAAGAGGCACCGAGAGCCCCCACACCTGCAGCACAGAGGAGGCGTCACAAGAGGAGCCGCAGGAAACAAAAAAGGGGCAAACGAGGAGATGGTGAAAGACAGTTATGGAGCGGACGGAGCTGCAGCAGAAAGATGAAGGAGAAGGTCGGGGAGCTGACCAGTGCAGGACACCACGCTCAGCAACAGGGACAAACCCAGGAGGTGGTGCACCATTTCAGAGGAGACTGAGGGCAGCCGGCCACAGTGGTACGCTTGTACAATGACAATAAAAATAGCGCCACCATCTGAGCTACTTTTGCAAAATGTACTCGGCTTTACGATTAGTTAGTTATAGTTTTAAACTGACTTTATTTTTAATTTGTGTAGACAGAAAGTAGTCGTTACCCCCCACTGGTCACTAGGAAGACAGCCAAGAACATTCAATGCAGAGCCAACATGTCAAACAAGGGGGCGTGGCTTAGCCTAGGGGCAACAAAACCTCTCATGGAATCACAACTTTTCCCACTTTTTCACCATTTTCTGGCGGACCATAAACATATTTATCAGTCAAGCCAAAATTGGGTCCATACAGATGTTTTTTTCACAGCAAATACAGCAAAAACAAACTTGTTGCCAACATTACCATGTAGCATGAAGCTAGCGTTGCTTTCTAGTTAGCATTGTCCGTTTTTTAAGTATTTATGGGCTGTTGAACCACTTTGCTCCTCTCCATGTTTCTGTGTCTACATTTAGTAGAAATCTATTTATACTTCAGGATTTGTAAATAATTGTTTCTCCCTCTGGCTGCTTCGAACATGACCATATATGGACAATTCCAAAGATGCCTATTTGCATAATTCCGCTGATGCATTCCAAAACATGCTTCCATCTCAGCATGATGCCATAGCAACACTTACCTGAGAATTCTGAATGGTGAACAGCTTCTCATTGCGAGCTCATTTTGTGCAAAGCCTTTGCCGAGAACAGACGTATTTCTCACGACAGGAACGCGAACACGAGACCTTTTCGATGGACAGTTCACAAGGATTTACAATGGCCCTACAGACCAAGCTTGACGTTAGTTACAAGCATGAGATCAGTGAGGTCTTTGAGTTAGCAGCCAAACATGGCTTGGACGCTCGTTTTCTGGAGCTCAAAAGAGACGGGCCGATCCATGAGGCAATCTTCAACTTCCGTTTAACGGTTGGAAGATTTATTGCAGAGGCACAAGGGCCGACCAAAGCTACTGCCAGAACGCAAGCAGCACAGCAGATATTGCCAGATCTTCGTAGTATTCCTCTCCCAGAGAAAATGCTGGGCAGAAGCTCATCGAAGAAGAACAAGCTGTGGAAAGAGCAACCTACATTTAAGCCGACTGACAACCCCATAGCGTGTCTACATGAAATGGTCACGAAATGGAAAGGAAAGCCTGCAGAATACACTGTAGACCATGTGGACAAAACATTTTACCCGTGGGTCTTGTACGTTCGCCTAACGGTAGCAGGAGAAACAGTGATAGGAGCTGGGCTCTCCAAGAAAGAAGCCCAAAGAAACGCTGCATCTAAAGTGCTTAACAGATATGGTTACAGCTTTCTGTGTTTTGAACCCCAAAATACAAACGAAAAGCTTTTACTTTTAACCCAAGAAAACTCAGCTCCTACTCTTCAAGAGGGCTGCTTGGAGGTCACACACAAAGATGCATGTCCAGAAGTTAGCATTTCTCCGTCAGAGGATTCCCAACCTCTGATGACATCTCAGGACGACACATCCACAACTCGCCAAGATGCCAAGACCATGCCAGAGCATGCCCTACGTGACTTCGCTGGAAGGATGTTGCTTGAGTCTGAAGTAGCAGCGAAACTGGAAGGACCTTTGTTATCACTGGATTCAGACTGTGATATTGTCCCAGAGGAAGCATCTGAAGTTAGTGAAAGCACCAGAACAGCTGCCATCCAAGAAGAGCCAGCACCACCTCAGGACAGAACACCGAATCTGACTCAAGAGGAGACTGTGGAAACTGTCTGTGTTACAGCCGAAAATGAACCAGACGTTTCCCTGGATGATGCTCAGCTTGAGGTTCAGATGGACTATTCACAAATAGTCAGCGCAGTGCCACAGAAAGAAACAGAAACGGTTGAAGAGCAACAGTCACCTGAGGCTGATGACGAGCCTTCAGAAGACGAACTGAATGCACAGCTCACACATGAACTGCAGGAGCTGTTAGCAGAAGTCCATCCCTTGTTGGCTTTCATGGGGGTGGAAACCAACCTCATTAATAAAGAGTTGGATGACTGCAGTACAGTTGAAACTCCACTCAAGATAGAAAAAAGAGAGGCCAGTCTACCAGACACAACTGATGTGAATAGTGTACCGAACAACAATAATGAGGGAACGCTATCAGTTGTGAAGAGAACTAGATTTACTGTCGTGATCAGCATGGCTGGTGTTGATCCAGTAGCAAGTGATGGAGAAGACAGCGTGCCCGTTCCTGGAGAGAGTGATTTATTCACTTCTTCCAGTGAACGTCCAGAGTCTTGCGTCCTCACTAAAGCTCTCCAACCTGAAGTTGTTGGAGAGGACAGTGTCCCCGTTCCTGGAGAGAGTGATCCGCCTACCTCTTCCAGTGAACGGCCAGAGTCTTGCGTCCTCACTAAAGCTCTCCAACCTGAAGATGTTGGAGAGGACAGTGTCCCCGTTCCTGGAGAGAGTGATCCGCCTACCGCTTCCAGTGAACGTCCAGTGTCGTACATTCTCTGTCACGCGCTGGTGAAGAAAGTGTTAAAACTGGCCAGGTCCCAGAAAAGACAAGACAGTGCACAAATGACGATGAACCTACATGACATGGTGAAGGAACTGCTGATTGACGGTCAAGAATGGGACATCAGCTTAGAAGACCTGCAAAAAATCGGGAAAAAAGCAGCTAAACAGCTGGTGCTGGAGCACGGCTCTGGCACCGCACTCCTGAAGGCTGCAGCTGAAGATACTAAGGCTTTTGAAGAAGATGTGGTGAAGTATCTGAAGATTGAGCTGGGAGCCTTCCTGAACCGGCCAAAATCCATGTCATCTCGCTTCTTCACTAGACTGGGGAAGGCTTTCTGTCTCTGTTAAGCCCCCATTTCAACAAATATTAGCCAGTTTGATGGCATTTATTGTCTTTCTTCTTTTCTTCTTTTCTTCTTTTCTTTCTTTTCTTTCTTTCTTTCTTTCTTACTTTTCTTTCTTTCTTATTACTACTTAGTATTATCTGTATTACTTCTGCTACTCCCCTGATAACAGTATTGGTTGAGTAGGATCCTAATGAAATGAAAATGAGGCAACAAGCCTGTAGTGTTACCTCTTAAACCTTGCACATATATAGGTCATCTGTCCAAGGTGAACCTGCCAATGATTCTGTCGATATGTGTAAACTGATCCGTCACGCCCCGCAGTCTCGTCCCGAGCTAACCTGTTCCTCTCAGGCTCTACCACTGTCCCATGGGAAATCAAAAAAACCTTGCTAATGCCAAGGTTTCCCAAACACGTCTGACACCTAAACAAATTCAAATAAGGATCATGCAGTGGCAGCCAGCTTTGTGGTAAGACACATAACACTGATCTGGGATGATGGGGTTTTGTTGGTGCATTGACACGAGTGAAAAATGCCATTTCACAAGTGCACAACAAGGCCATGATCCATTTAATGTGATATAAGCTCGGAATAAAGAGCTGCGTTGTGTTCCAGCCACACAAACTGCAACAAATACTGTATCAGGAGATGGTCATGTTGTTCGCCCTGTACTGCTTTGAAAGAGGTTATCTGCGCAAAAAACGTGTACACTGAACAAGAGCGCTGCCTCCCTTTGTGATTGAATCAACCATTATAACTGTCAAATCATTATAATGGTTAAGTGTTGTAATAAAAAGGGCAATTTACCAAAATAACAGTGAACTGAATTTTCATTGCTGCAGCAAACACATACAAACTTCTCTTATCAGACTCTTTCTGTTCCTCTGTGTGTTTACACTGTGAGTATAAAGGAGTGGGTTTTGACACCATTCATGCACTTTGATTTGAATTTTATTTCGAGCCACACAAACACAGGCAAAAAAAAGCAAATAAACAATAACATTCTGGCTCGAAAAGGAGTAGGAAGAAGACAAACATATTTACCCCCACCCATGGTAATACTAACATTACCATGTTAGTATTACTGTTATTCATCATTGTCATCATCACAACCCATATAGCATTACTTTGCATCAAAGTGCTTGAATGATACATAACATAATCTGCATGAAAAGTATGTATGTAAGTATTCTCATGAGTGCTGTTTCTGTGCCTGGCGCAGGGTCAGGCGTCGGCGGAGCAGTGTCAGCCGCAGTCACTGGATCGGGACTCGGACTGTAGTAAATATGAGCCGAGGGTAAGCAGCTGAGCAAGAACATGCAAAATGATGTGTATTTTAGTACAGCATTCAGCTGTACATAAGCCGTCCTTCCACGTAGTGCCACCTGACAGCGCTCGCCACAATCTATGTGCACGTACCGACTCCAACCGCACACCACCACACACACGCAGTTGTTGTGGGCAACACCCCCACAGAGGAGCACGCTGTACAAACCTTTATTGAAGTTTTTAGAGCCGTGATGAGAACAAATGTGGACAAATGCTGCCCTCTGGTGGAGTTATGGAATCATTCAGAGGAGCCAAACAGTATTAAAGAAACCTCTAAATACAACTATGAAGGTAAGCTACATGCAACTGTTATGCTAACACCAGCTAAAGCTGCGCTAACAGCGGCTAAATGCTAATTTCGGCAAATTCCCCTTTTAGCACAGCGGTATGATGTTGTACAATATTTAATCCGTCTGACCTGTGGGTCAATAGTGAGGCCCGTCCACTCTCTCGTTGCCAATCAGAGGCCAATCAAATCTCAGTTGGCTTCAGTGTCATAAGGCACCCCAAGATAAGTTGTGCTTAGGGCCCCATGAAGGTCTGGTCCGTCCCTGATTTGCTTTATGTTATGTAAGAAAATTCAATACAATGGGCTCTATGCACAGTGAGCCCACGTGATTTCCACCTGGACAGTAAACCAGACGCTGTCCTTCCTGTCCGCTATCTCTTCCCATTAAAAATGAGCAGTGTCCCACAGAAATTAAACTCTGTTTGGTCCCTTTAATTTCATCTTCCAGCCATGTCCTAATGTGCAGAATGAGCTCAGACCTGTTCACCACAACTGCCTCTGAAATCCTGCACTGTCACTCAGAAAGGTGTTACTTCGGGTCTGAAGTGCCGTCATGCACGAGCTTAATACAGAATGTGCAGTTACACATAAGACCTGCGGTGGCAGTAGTGAGTATTAAATAGTGAACTTGCATCTAGCCCCTTTAAGCGATAGCTTAAGATTTGGTAAAGGACAGTGAGTAAAAGTTTGGATGTGACGGAGCAGGTTAAAAAATATTACGTGAGACATAAGGACTTCACTGGACAAACCTCCGTGTTCATAACGTGGATGTTTTTGTCTTGAGGCTAACGCGGCTAACAAAATAAAAATTAAAACTAGTGCAAAGTTTTGAACAAGGATTCACAGTGAACATGATGTTTGTGACAGGTTGCTGTGACTGTCCATCAGTAGGCAAGGCAACTTTATTTATACCGCACATTTCGTACACAAGGCAACTCAATGCGCCAGTAACTCACTGTCCTTAACCAGATCCTGAGCTATCTCTATATTTGTGTGGGACCTGCTAGTTGTGAATGTAAACGACCGCTGACAGGAAGTCCAGCGTCTGGCTGACTGTCCCGTGGGGAAACTGTGCATTTAGCCTACTACATATATGATGTCAATGTATAGTCCTGTAATAGAGTGTTAAAGTGTACATAGATATTCATCAAAATCTATGTCAAATTTAGGCATACAATCACAAAAAGTCTACACTACTGTTTAAATAAATAAAAATGCCAAGGATACAAAACTGAGTGGTGTTTCCTACTGGTTTTCATTGCACTGGGTTAAAAAAAAAAAAGATGATCTGGCTGCCAGAGTTTGTCATGTGCTTTTTCAATGAAAGATCTGTGGAATGACTTAAGTGCATCGTCACACTTTTTAGATTTGCAATAACATTTCTGTACTGGACAAAAGAGTTCCTTGGTGCGCCCTCCACAGGCAGCAGTGGGAGTAGCGCACATTGTTACACACATTTCTCCTGGACTTATTCTCTTTAATCTGCCAGTAATCTGTAGCAAACTCGGTTCTTCCCTTTAAATTCTTTATTACAAAATATCAATGAGATATTTTAGACAGGAGCTCAACAAAGCCAAACCAAATCATAAGAAGTGTTTGTTGTAAGCTGAGAGTTGATGATGGTACTAGGCCCACTGCAGGTAGTGAATAATAATATCATTTATTCTGGATTGTGTGGGAAAGCCGGCTTGTTTGGATGTCATTTTCTAATCACCAAAGTGCCTCGATAGACTGTCAGCCCGGGAAAGCGTTTGGAAAGAGCGGTGCTGAGAGAACATGAGTGAAATCATGTCTCACTGTGCCGCAAATTGAAAAAGCAGAGATAAAAGCGTCCTGTTTAATAATTACGGCCCCGGTGACGGCTGTAGAGATGAACTGTGCTTGTAATGAGAGTATTACTGGATGTGTGTAGTACATTTGTTCTTGTTCATTGAGGCAACAGTGGCTGTGAGTGAAAGCTTCACCTGCAAAAACACTCACACTACAGGGACAATGTAAAACATGAAAGGACACATTTACACATTTTAACTTGAATTACAGAAGCAAATGCACTAATTCATTTTCAATACAATATTCAAACAGTTTATAGACAATTCACTAATAGCATGTATGGTTTAACCTGGAAAGTCTCTTTAACACAGTAAATCTGGGACAAAAACCTGGGGAGAAGGTTGTTTCATTCTATTATTACATTCTCATTATATCAAAGAAGGAAAAACTCAGCATCACTTTTGCAGCTTGGTTTTATTGAAGTCTCTTAAACATTGCACATGTTATATATAACACACAGGCTCCTCCCACAAAGAGATAACATCCAACCACAAGCCAGGTCAAACAGCCAGGTTTAGAGCCAGGGGATATGAACATCTTTTGTCATAAGATAGGTGATCACATCTCCCTCATGGGTTCTCATGGTCTGTCCATAAACTACAGCTCTAAACCCGAATGAAGCAAAACCGTACCTCGACCTTCTGTTTCTGAGCGGAGCCTGCGTGTTTTAGTGGTTCATACTTTTCAAAAATCTATATCTGGCACAAAAAAGATAACATCACATTCTAGAACATCGTCAAAGAATATGACAGAGGACACGGCGCTGGTCTCTACTGCATGCCGCCTGCCTCTGCAAACATTGTTCATAAAAGCACGTCATATTAGTTCTAATGGAGTCACAAGGTTCAGCCCCAGACGCGGATATGCTTCTGTATTTCAGATATAGTAGATAGTTTGGGATAGAAAATCTTTGGTGGGGGAAGTGTGTACTTTATTGTCCTTGTCTCTGACTTCATGAGGCTTCGTCAGCAGCTAATGATCTGAACCGGGCTAAACCAGGTCTAAACTCTGCACCCGGAGGACTCGACAGTACAGAACTAAAGGCTCATTTATGCTCCCATTTTGATTTCTAATATCCCGCATGCATTATCGAAAGTGACCACCAGAGGGCGCTGGAAAATGCACCCAAACGGGAGAGGGAGAGCTGGGACCCAAACCAATATGGCGGCATATATCGTGCCCCCCCCAGCAGTCAGCTGAAGTACTGCTTCGTTGCTGTGACTCTGGACGGACAGAAAGCTACATGCATAATCTGGAGAGCATAAACGGGCCTGAAATCAGGGACACCAGATCCAAGTCCCCCATTTGCGAACGGCTGGAGAAAAAGAATGATGATTGACATTTGACAAATGGCACAAGATAAACCCAACTTGAGTTCGGACGTCCAAATGTGCATCACCAAAATCTTTCAAAGCCCCGGCATTACAAAATCTGTCGAATTCTGCGCTGTATGGGTATCTCTGGTTTGTCCAAGATTTACCGTAATTTATGGACTATTGAGCACCTGCATATAAGGTGGACCAACATAATGTAGAAATCATATAGAAGACGCAGCTGTCCATTATATCATTGTTTAAACCCCGCCGCGGACAGAGGGAGTGTTTTTAAAGTGCTTTTAGACCCCTCATACTAAAAGTTACTGAACATGATACAATATTCAGAATGCCCATAAACATCTATAAAGCCCCACGGTTTAAACAGGGAACAAAACAGCAGCGTTGAGTCTGGAAATGATGCTCAATGCTTCGAATCTCAGCCGCATTAGTCGTTATCCGCAACATTGATAGATCACACACGTGCCTTATGAAGTCGAGAAAGGAATATTGTGCTAACAGTCGAGGAATAGGCCGGCGTTTCCTAAGTTCACTGTGCGAATCCTGGGGCTGAAGCTTGACCTCCACACGACACATAAGGCTAACATTCAGCACATCTGTGGACATACATCTCAAAAATAAAAAAATCTAGCTTTGTTTTACTAAAATATTCATCTGTGATAGACTCTGCACGACATCGGTCTGAAATGATTGACACGCGGTACATGAAGCGATCCTCATGAAAACATTGCACGACGGCGCACACACGGCAAATCATCAAAGAAAATGAAAACAGGAGCTCAACAGGAGGGAGGGAGTGGTCATAGTCCCATTCAGTTTCCCAGAGACTTCCCTACAAATATGGAGAGTTTTAAGAGCAGCACAGCGGTAAACCCAGATGTTGTTCTCTGGTCAGGAAACATGCCACGTGTATAACCCATCCCCAGTTCCTTCGGAGCAGTTCTGCGCTTGCAATGTGCTCATTACGCCGCCATTGATTTGCTAGCGTGCCGTTAAGATTAAAAATGAAACCTTGTATTTCACCTTTTCAATCCAGTATTTTAGCCTTTAGAATGAACGATTGTGTGGTCGTCCCAGAGCTAATGTGTCTGTGTGAAAACTGAATGGGAATTTGCCGTTTGAAAGTCGACCTGCTGTTGAGCTCCGCTGACACCAAAGGACACGTCATAAATAAACTGCATTTTGTACGCCATTATATGGATTTCCATCTGAAGTAAAAGTCAAAGCTGGACACATTGCACTACATAGTCATTTCTAATTTCTCCATAGTCAAAAGTTTAGTAAGCATTAGCTCGTACAGGAATGTCACTCCAAAAAAACACTTTCTGTCTCCATCAATCAAAGTCTCACGCAAAACCTTCTCAACACTTTCCCTTAACCTCGTCTGCACCGGCAGCCCACCGCTCACTCCTGTGGGATGATGGGAGTTTTTGGAATACTGCTGTCACAAGGAATTTTAGAATTTCTTTTTTTGGTAAAATGTCCATTTCTAATATACAGTATCACAATCCTTTCTCCCACAGCATTAGGCCCGTTCCACTTCACCCGAACACCAGGGAGAACCCCGTCCTGTGCCTCTGCGATCCTCTGAAGGTGACTGACTGTGCAGGAGTCGCAGATACTGATGGAACAATTGTCTTTTAAATCAAACCAGTGAGGTGTTTTTTCATCCCCGAAAGTTTCGACTGCACACTTTCTGCAGCCTTCCTCAGAGTTGGTCTCATGATGTCACTGTGCTGTGGCGTGTCTGACTTGTTGGAAAAAATGGAACATAAAACAGAATGCGAGGAGGAGGCTGCAAGGGCGTGCACTAGAGCAACAGAACCCTGTGTTTCGACAGTGATTCCATCCTGGACTTATTTTAGTCACGTGGCCGTCCCCCAGAGGTACTCAGAATGTCGGGGAAACCCCTCCAGAAGAGGGTGATTGTTGTGTATCACCCTATTGTGGGGCATTTTGAGCAAGATGTCGAACTGCGGACGGCGCTTTAGTGCTATTTCCACAGGTAGGAAGTAAAGTAAATCAAGTAAATCAACCGACAACACACGTCACAGTAGCATCATGTGACCAACTCTGAGGAAGACTGCAGAAAGTGACCAGTGGAAACGGTCAGGTATGAACAAACCACACTGGTCAGACAAAATGAACTTTTTTGGATTAGATCCTGGTACACATTCATTCTTAATCATATTAATTTACCATGAGGTGGTGTGAACTTCTGTGTGTTTTAGGAGTAATAGTTGAGCAAAATCCCCAAAAGGAGTGTATCAGTGATAACATTTCACAAACTGAAGGAATTTATTCTCATTCATAAAATAATGAGAAGAACTTTCTGAATACGGTAAAGAGTCAGATCGTTGCGTTGACCCTCCATAGGAACACAGAGGGACAGGAAGTGGTCACTGGAGTGTGTAGAACTCTTAGATATAGAAAACAAATGTAGTTTTAGTACCAGTACAGCTACACAATAAGACAGGATAACGTAAACTTTCTGCAGCCACAGTAATATCCTCAAAGGTAATGGAGGTTTTCAATCACGGAAGACGTCGTGACCAGAGTACGCTGGATTATAAAGCATGAAGTGGAGTAAATAGAACTGACTGAGCCCATGGGTGCATCATCAGAACAGAACGGCAAAGTACCAATGTTACTTTACTTTATACAAGTCGATAATAATGAACACTTTTCCCTTTTTTCATCACTACATCAGCAGGTGTCTGTAAATTCTATTCCAGTGCGTTTTTACATTAGTGTTAAAGTATTTGAATACTCAAATTTAGTTGACTCTGGGTCAACTCTGGCTTTTGTTTACAACCAGCGAAATCAATGTCCAGTCCAGTTCCATCGAGTAAAGACGAGAGGTCGACCGATATTGGTCTTTCTAAGGCTGATGCCGATATACGACGCCAATATTTTTGGCTGATTTTTAAAAAATGTCTTGTCTATAATCCTGTGTATGACGCTTCTAAACCATCAAACGTGTCAGTGTTGAACTATAACAGCAGGGGGCGCTTCATTAGAGGCATATTGGGCTGATTTATTCCAGACATTCATGTTTTTATACATACTTAGATAGATACTACTATACGGGCTCTGTTTAAAAATCAGCAGATTCAGTCTCATTTCAAAGCTCTGATTGAGCTGCAAAAAACAGGAAGTCGTCATCACTTTGGGTTCCGGAACCATCGGCCTTTAATTGGCATGGCATCAGGTGATAGCCGATATTGTAAAATACCCTTTTATCGGCCCGATATATCGGTCGACCTCTAGTTAAGGCTTTACAGACAAAGAATCCTGCACGGCCTAAATCACTGCATCTTTTGATTAGATTGGATAAGTGCGATCTTTCCAGCGTGATTGAGAGTGACTGAAACACATCGTTATCGTCGACACAGCCATGGTCTCAGTCAGAAAGACGACAGGAACTGTTCTCACCTATTCATAATAATATTCATATTCTGGGGTTATATCATTGGCAGTTTCAAAGTTAGGCGTTAAATTCCTATGAGTCGCAGATACAAATGTCATTATTTTTCTCTTCGCATTAGCAAGAACTATATAGCATAACATTCATAGCGTTAGTCTTAAAGTCTTATTGCTAATGGCAGCCCTTGATGCGTATGACAACACCAAATGCATAAAGTGAAATGAATCCTCTTTCTCCCCAAAGTACCGGACTCGACCCGTAACTTTAACATACAGCAGTTATTCCGTAAGCTGATCACTTACCATACATCCACACTCGTAATACTCAGTGGAATACTGCAGTAAAGCTGCTCCGTGTATTTCATGTGCAAATCTGCCAGCATTTGTCTTTTGTCGGAATTCTTTAGTGGCGTCTTGAGAAAGTAACCAGTCGCTCACGAGTTAAAGCGACGGGGTTCTTAACATGAGCTGGTGGTGCGTTCAATGGCTCAGATCAAAGCTTGTTTCTTTTAAATCATTTGATCTAAATACTAGCATGGAGCGGTGGATCGAGAAAACAAGTCCAAACACTTTCACAACAAGTGATGGTAAGCTGGTAATATACAGCGAGGAGTCCCGTGCTGGGCTGTTAGTAGACGCAGAGGTCCGGGAACTTCATCTCGTACACGGGCACAGACTGGTGCTGGGGGTGGCCCGTTGACAGGTTGACTCCGGACGGGCTGGGGGGAGGACTGCACACACAGAGTTGGGACAGAAGTTAGCGAGGACAAGTCAACTCAAAGATGGAACACTCTTCAGTTTGGGTGGGGTGTGTTGTGTGAAGCCTCGCATCCTAAAGTACCACAAGGAAGAACCACTAAAACAAAGTACTCAGATGTGTTGTTGTGCCTGACCTGGAGCTCTGTCTGCTCTGGGACATATTAGAGGACAGAAGTCTGTTTACGTAGCATTAGTATCAGGGCAGTGCACTTTGGCCATAATGCATCCTGATCATCATCAGCACCAAGTCTAACTACAAAACAATTGTAGCTGGGCACATTTCAGCGCAGGTTATGCCAGAGGAACACAAGCATGAGAAACCAAACAAACCCCAGCATTAGTCTGCCCATCCAACTTAAAGTGGGCAAGTAATGGAAAACCCACTTTCTGGAGCTTGAACATGTTTTAAAGTAGTTCCATAAACAAAAACAGACTGTATTTTTGAGTAATCCTGTTGGTCTGCTCTTATTCCACCAAGAAATGTCCCATAAACCCTCACAGGACCCGCTCTGAGCTCAAACTGTGTTTGTCAAGGCAGCATTGATTTGTTAGGAGTCAGTAGCTAAAAATGACTGCTTGTACAATCTTTTGAACATGCATTATTCTCACCGCTGCCCAATCCCGTCAGACCTTGGAAACTGCCTGGTCGGTACTTGGAGTGAATGTAGTGAGTGAGTGAGTGTGTGGTGGTCGGAGGGGCCGATGGCACAGACTGGTTGCCTCGCTTCCGTCAGTCTACCCCAGGGCAGCTGTGGCTACAATTGTAGCTTACCACCACCATGTATGGAGTGAAAGAATAATGCAATGTAAAGCGTCTCTGAGTGTCCAGAAAAGCGCTATATAAAACCGATTCGTTATTATTACCAAACGTACGAGAGGCAAAGCAACAGAAGTGCATTTTACACACACGTTATTTTAGGTTTGAAATTGACATACAGGATATGTTCACTTTATTATCTTTACATTTATGAATACTGTCCTTAAACTCACCGAATGGTCAGCTCAAAGATCTGAGCCAGTTTGTCGTGTAGCATGTTCGCCTGTGAACACAAGAGTCCGGTCAGAACAACAAGGACAAAGCAAAGCTTTAACAGCCTGAACCTGAGCTTTAAACCATGATGGAACATTATTCCCTCATGAAAACATCCCAGGAGAAGTATTTCACTTCACTTTGGTTGTTTCTTCTTCTACTATTGAAGCGCTCCGAGTTCTTACTTGTTAGTTACTTCCTGGTTTATACTGTGTCATAGGAAAAAAAAAAAGAAACTGCCCAGAACCCAACAATGGACCTGTTCTGAGCCGTTCTGTGCTCAAAAGCCTGATTTACTAAGTGTTTAACACGATAGTGTGTACTACGCAGAAGAAAGGGCACGTTCAGGTGAGACTTTTGTGTCTGATAAATGCCACGAGGTGCAGTAAATCCCATTTACACGTCACATTCGTGGCTCTAATAGTACGCTCAGTTTCTAATGGTAAATCAGGTGCCACATGAAATGTGCTAATTTAGTAAATCAGGCCAAAAGTTACTAACTAACTGTTTGAGCAAAGTGAGTTTGTTTTTACGTCATTCCCACTGCTGCCTGAGGAGGGAGCTCCACACCAGCTCTGGACTCTGGATCAGAGCCACTGGCTGCATCTAAAAAGTGGCAACATAGCTCCTTTGTCCTCCTTAACCTTTGAGGCTGATGTCATGAGGTCGACCTTTAGCAGAAAGAGGAGCTTCAGCTGCTCATTTTGCCAATCAGGACAATCCAAAACCCAGCGGAGGAACAACCAGGAAGTTATGTCTTACAATAGACGCTTCCACGTCCTCCTGCAATTACAACCGGACAAATATAATTTGCGCAACTGCACAAATGTAAGAATGATATGTTAAATAAACAACTTTTTAAACTGCACTGTTTAATTATCACTGAGAGTTTCAAACATGAACCACTGCCAAATGAAACCACACAAACTAAAAATACTGCTTCATCCTAAACTCTGCTGCTACAGCTCAGTCACAGAAATATCATGTTCTGGTCAAATATCCAACAGAATCTTGTCCTTTAGTTCAGACGACTGCTGAGCAGAGGTTATGTAAATGAGCCATGCGGCTTAAGTTTTGAGTTCATAGATTTCCTAGAATAAAACTTTCCAAAGCTGCTGTGGCTCGAATGCCCTGCTTTATGCTAACTATATCTAGGACATACCTCATGTTTTCATGGAATGAAACGTCATGCAGCATTTCACACTTGTGCGGAGTGTGTTTTAAAACATATGGGGCATTGCTCTTTAAGCAGCCGTGTGTGCAGACCTTTGACTCGCAGTGTGCAGCGATCTCCTCAAACGGAGCTTTCTGGAACTTCTCCATGAGCTGGCGCCTCCTCTCCTGCTCCTCCAGACCCGTGGTGTCTGTGAAAGAACACAGCTACAGTCCTGTGTACAGCACTGACTGAAGGGCTGTGAGTACGAGGAGGGGCTCACCGATGGCCTTCTTCAGCGTCTCGAAGGTGATCTCCTCTGCCAGCTGGGACTGCTGAGGGAGAGCGGTGGTTAGAGACGTGTGACAGACAACAACGCTTTTTATATATAGCACAGTTCCCAACATGTCCCTCTCTGTGGCACATTCTCATTCTTTGGAACATGTCATTAACAGGCTCCAGTGGATTTTCCATTGAAACTTTTTTGCCCTTCTGTAAGTCAGTATTAACACATACTTGTCATTCTTATCTCCACGTTGTTGTCTTAACACACTGAGTGCCGCTCTGTTTTGGCTGTTGAGTGCCTACAATCCAGACCATTTTTCATGGTATTTGTAGCACCACAGCGTATTCTATGTTATAGCTATGGACACATGCCCTTAGTATGAAAGGTGAGACTCTGAGCTCTCTGTAGGTGGAAACAGTTTAATTCTACGTGCCTCGGTTCCTGAGAAATCCTAAGCTAAACAGAGATGAACTCCTCTCTGGACAGGAACTAATGTAATGTGAAGAGGCAAATGCCTAATTATCTCCGTTTCAAGTTAATTTTCAACGACAACATTGTTGACACGTTTTGAAACTCTGCGTGCTGCCGCAGATTGAACGCGTGTGCATTCAAACTGCCCGATTCTCGGATCGAAGACTTTAACAGGATGTTTCTCAGTCGTCCTTGGACCGATTTTGACCATTTACAAACTCAGAGAAATGTTAAAATCTCAACTGTCGATCTTTCCATGAGAAGCCGCTCTGCTTTGTCAAACGCTCCAGAGAGCGGGAGAGAAGCGTCGGCTTTACAGCTGTTCACTACACAACACCACGCCCCCTCTGATCCCTCCCCAAAAAAGAAAAGAAACAAAATAGTATACATGAAATGACCAGATCGTGACTGTTCACAACTTTTTCACGGTCATCTATTTCACTTTTGTTAATCTCAGAGCGACCAAAATCACACAAAGTGTATTAGAGTGTCTAGTTTCGTAACAAAAAAAAGTTTTTTGGCACTCTAAGCCAGCCAAATTGCTAACATGAAGGAGCCTCAGTTAGCCTGTGTTGACGCTATGGGGGGGGGGCCTCGCTCCCTCAGTCCATGCTTCATTTTACAGCCTATGTTCACACCACTTGATGCAAACAGTGATCTTGACTTTTCATAGCAGTTTCCTTTGGCAAACACTTAGCAGCAATATTTTACTTTTCTTGAACTTTTGAACAAAACACATTGTCTTTTGAAATAATGAATATGAGTTTTAGTTCTTTCTAACTTTTGGCCAATACTCTCGACAATACTCTCTTGGAGTATCCAAGGCCCAGGAGTACATGAGACAGGAAGGTTGGGAGAATAGGGAGTTTGACAGTTGGACGGAAAGTGGTGTTGCATTTGGCTCTTGTTGATTGTGATTCTTTGAAGGTCATTGTGAACACTTTATTACAGATGTGTTACAGATGTGTAGACACAGACCTTGTCGGGCAGACTGTTGGACATGATGTCCACCTGGAGAGAGATAGTGTCCACAAAACTCTTCCTGCGTGTCAGACGGTCTTCATCTGAAACAGAGACAAGAGACTTAGCCCACACTGGTCCCACACTGATCCCACACTGGTCCCGCACTGGTCCCACACTGGTCCCACGATGATCCCACACTGATCCCACACTGGTCCCACACTGGTCCCACACTGGTCCCACATTGGTCCCACACTGGTCCCACACTGGTCCCACACTGGTCCCACAGGTGAACGGCATCACACTGAGCACCTCCACGCTGCAGGAGGAAGGTCAACTGTTGAAGGTTCTTTGGACGCCTTAGGGCTGCAGGGATATTCAGGATCAAACCAAACCTAAACCTGAGTGTGCAAGGCGGCAGTTTAAAGGTAAAACAAAATATTCTGTCTTTGTGAGTTTTACGAGGCATGGACTCTGCTAATGTTGTTTTGATGTCTATAAGCATGTAGTGAAAGGCATGGGATTCTTGCAACAGTTTAGCAGCACTCACATCTCAAAGCAAAGCATTATGGGAAAAGTGAGGCAAAGATATTTTTTCCAGTATCCTGTGGCCCTACGTCAGACCTGTCCTCATATGGCTGGCTTTAGTTTACATGACGTTTCTACAGGGTACTGGGAAATATAGCAGCCAATGTAATATCACCAAGGAGCGTAATGGAGGCAATTTGAGTACTGATATGATGAGAATGCACACGCCCTCCCTTCACACGCACACGCCCTCCCTTCACACGCACACGCCCTCCCTTCACACACACGCCCTCCCTTCACACGCACACGCCCTCCCTTCACACGCACACGCCCTCCCTTCACACGCACACGCCCTCCCTTCACACGCACACGCCCTCCCTTCACACGCACACGCCCTCCCTTCACACGCACACGCCCTCCCTTCACACGCACACGCCCTCCCTTCACACGCACACGCTCTCCCTTCACACGCACACGCCCTCCCTTCACACGCACACGCTCTCCCTTCACACGCACACGCCCTCCCTTCACACGCACACGCTCTCCCTTCACAGGCACACGCCCTCCCTTCACACGCACACGCCCTCCCTTCACACGCACACGCTCTCCCTTCACACGCACACGCCCTCCCTTCACACGCACACGCTCTCCCTTCACACGCACACGCCCTCCCTTCACACGCCCTCCCTTCACACGCACACGCCCTCCCTTCACACGCACACGCCCTCCCTTCACACGCACACGCCCACACGCACACGCCCTCCCTTCACACGCACACGCCCACACGCACACGCCCTCCCTTCACACGCACACGCCCTCCCTTCACACGCACACGCCCTCCCTTCACAAGCACACACTCTCCCTTCACACGCACACGCCCTCCCTTCACACGCACACGGCCTCCCTTCACACGCACACGCTCTCCCTTCACACGCACACGCCCCCCCTTCACACGCACACGCCCACACGCACACGCCCTCCCTTCACACGAACACGCCCTCCCTTCACACGCACACGCCCCCCCTTCACACGCACACGCCCACACGCACACGCCCTCCCTTCACACGCACACGGCCTCCCTTCACACGCACACGCCCCCCCTTCACACGCACACGCCCCCCCTTCACACGCACACGCCCTCCCTTCACACGCACACGCCCTCCCTTCACACGCACACGTCCTCCCTTCACACGCACACGCCCTCCCTTCACACGCACACGTCCTCCCTTCACACGCACACGCCCTCCCTTCACACGCACACGCCCTCCCTTCACACGCACACGGCCTCCCTTCACACGCACACGCCCTCCCTTCACACGCACACGCCCTCCCTTCACACGCACACGCCCTCCATTCACACGCACACGCCCTCCCTTCACACGCACACGCCCTCCCTTCACACGCACACGTCCTCCCTTCACACGCACACGTCCTCCCTTCACACGCACACGCCCTCCCTTCACACGCACACGCCCTCCCTTCACACGCACACGCCCTCCCTTCACACGCACACGCCCTCCCTTCACACGCACACGCCCTCCCTTCACACGCACACGTCCTCCCTTCACACGCACACGGCCTCCCTTCACACGCACACGCCCTCCCTTCACACGCACACGGCCTCCCTTCACACGCACACGCCCTCCCTTCACACGCACACGGCCTCCCTTCACACGCACACGCCCTCCCTTCACACGCACACGGCCTCCCTTCACACGCACACGCCCTCCCTTCACACGCACACGGCCTCCCTTCACACGCACACGCCCTCCCTTCACACGCACACGCCCTCCCTTCACACACACGCCCTCCCTTCACACGCACACGCCCTCCCTTCACACGCACACGCCCTCCCTTCACATGCACACGCCCTCCCTTCACACGCACACGCCCTCCCTTCACACGCACACGCCCTCCCTTCACACGCACACGTCCTCCCTTCACACGCACACGCCCTCCCTTCACACGCACACGCCCTCCCTTCACACGCACACGCCCTCCCTTCACACGCACACGCCCCCCTGCTCACACGCACACCCTTCACACGCACACGCCCTCCCTTCACACGCACACGCCCTCCCTTCACACGCACACGCCCTCCCTTCTCACTTTCTTCTAAAATCTCCCCAACTGCTCGTGCAATCAGATTGTGAATTCAATGCCTGTGAATTTTATGCATCTTTGAATTTGCTTGTCCATGAATTTTCCCATTATCTCAAAGCATTTTAAATTTAAAATGAATAATTTGACCTTTTTAATAGTCTCTGTATCATTTTTCAATGCTTTGATGTTTGGTGGGAATTTTTTTTTACAGTAAATTTTGTTGTATTTGTAGTATTGAAAAAAATAATACAGTGAATACTGTATACTGTTTCTTTTTAGTTGTAATAAATGCGGTCTGAGAGTCCAGTTCGCTGCCATCCATGTAAATTGTGTTTTGCTCACACAGATTATTTTTGGAACTACAAGGTCTTAGCTTTCAAATTAGGCATTGCACCGGCCTACAGGCTGTAAACAAAAACGGAAGGAAAAAGCAATGAAAACACAACAAAGAAAGTGTTAATATGTAATAAAAACCCGTGGAAAAGGCCTTACGCTGCCTATAGACTGTAAGCGCTCCAAGAAGCTTTTGAACTAAAATGGGGGTAAATATTAAAATTCACAGACATTTAAAATTCGCAAAGAAAGAAAAGCGTCCAGATTACCTGCTGTGCGCTGACTGTGATAGAGCTGGAACTAAATGCCCAAAGACACGAGGACTGAAGCCAATGGCTGGAGGTTCTTGAGTCCTCATCAGTACTCTGTGGTTGAGGAGTAGACATGATGACTCAAGAACCTTCATCGAGGATGGACAACTCCTGAACGACTGAGAAGCTTACACAGACATGAAGCCAATGGCGTTTGCATAGATCCTAATCCACCGTGTCGCACCGTCGGCAGAGGATAGACACTTACCCCAACATGTCCCGGGTCGCAGCAAAAGCAAGTCAAAGAGAAGATCAGAACCCCATTTCTCTTACCTTTGATTTATTTCAAATGTTCATAGGTCACATAGGTCTAGTCTTTATCTCACTACGTCTACAGGAGCGGACATGGGACGGGGGTCTAGTCCTACATAACGCTCTACAGCAGGAGCACAGGGGCTGGGGGCGTCTGGCCTGTCTAAGCGTGTACCTCTGGAGCTCTGTTTGCAGCGGTGCAGGATTTTCCCCACAGTGTACAGCACTGACAGAACAAAGCGGCATCAGTGTCAGGACAAAAGACTCACTCATTGGAACAAAGTCCAGGGTCAAATATCAGAAATACAGCCTTACCATCAACATCATGAGCTAAAGACAACATCACAAACCGTGGAACCAGTTAGCTGCTGGGTCACTGCTGGTAAACATCTCTATCATACTCCAGTGTCCAATTGCTCTGTGTGAACCAGTATTTTACATTACATCTTTGTTCGCTTATAATTAAGGAATGCGCCAAGAATCCCAGAAATATTCCAAAGAGTCCCACTGTTATGTATCTCCACTGTCATCATTTCAATTGCAAAAAACACTTACATATGACCATGATTTCTTTCTGGACATTTAAAGTCAAGTCAAGTAAAGCACATTTCCAAAGGTTTAGAGTGAAGCAGGTCAATGACGGTCCCTGCTGTAATCAAACAAACCAACAAATGTACATTAGGTCCAAAGCATATTAGATGGAGTAAGTCCCTTTGTGTCTCCATAGCAGTCGCTACCCAATAGGAGTCCATCATTCTAAAATGTTAGCCTGACTGTTTTCTTATTTGGCTCCATATAAAGGGTTGAATACATTCTCTATTAACTGTAGCTTCAGTTCATTATCTGCGTGATATTAATTAAGTTGATGAAGCATGTTTTACAAACTTTTAGGGCAAAGCATGCCAAAGCTGTGCAAGACTTAACTCTGATCGGAAATCAGTTCATTTCGTGTTCCTCTGGTTTTAAAAACATGTTTCTATGAAAGTTATGCAGCTATTTAACTGTTAAACATACTCATACTATAGCATGTTAAATGCATTTTGTCCCTGCATGTGTTGCCGTAGCTCCCCTGTGTCTGTTTAAGGTTAGGCACCAGTAAGGAATGATTAGAGTTAGGAAAGTGCTTTGGGCTCGTTGTTAACTTGCTTTAAGTCCTAAACATACTGTATACTCAAAGTCTGGGCATTAACGTACACGTATTACATAAATAAAAGATAGCACCGGATTATATTTAGTGGTGAGTCACGAGGGGACATGACAGTGGAGGGACATGACAGAGTTGCTCTGCAGCCAGACCCCTCGTAAAATCCTAGCAGTTTTGATCTTCCCATACGGGAAAGCATCAAATGGAGAGTAGAGTGACAGAGTAGGCTTGGGCATCTGACGCCTGAACGCCTCCCACTGGGGGTCGTCCAGGGGGAGGACGTAGCGCCTTACCTGTGACCTGGGGGACATAGGGGATGGACAGTCTCTCGGAGTTGTAGCCTGGTCCTGACAGACACTCAGACAGCTCGGATGTTAGGAAGTACAGCTGTTTGTCCTCCTTGTCCAGGCATTCAGGAAGACTGTTTCAAATACAAAAGCAAACAAAGGCAAGTGAAATGATTAGCACGTGACATCTGTGTTTGTAGGAAAACAAACTGAGATCAGAAAGACTAAGACAGTCGGACACTGTGCAGGTGGAAGTCGAGGCTGTGCATTGTGGGTACAGAGGTGAAGTAATATGTTAAACATAAGGTAAACAAGATTTGTTTGTAAATACTTCACAAACATGACTTATCTGTGCTCCAGATCTGAGGTCAATATGTTCAAAACAAAACATTACATATTATGTAAACGTTACGTTGACGTTCTCAAGATGATTATCCAATCAGAAAGCAGATACGGTTGTCAGTTCAGGAACAGATTTTTTTCATTTAAGTCAAACCTGAGTCTCCTCTGCAGCTAAAAGCAACCTAAATTCAGCTCTAGTTGTGGTGCTGTTTTTAAACAGGCTTCAGAGGCTTTGAGAATAATCTGATCTTGACGACTGTGGGAGTGACTGACAGGGTGGTGACGCTGTGTTGTGAAGATCAAGTATGAACGTAAACACTTGGTTAAATATGACAACTCTATTTGTAATGCTTCCTGTAGCTGGTGTGCGCTCTTTCTCCTCCAATCAGTGCACCGTTGTTCAGTGGAAACTGACACCACTCCATCCTGTCCTGCTCATGTGGAAGGACACCTGGTGTCCCTTCAGTGATCTGTGCACACACTTCAAGCCTTGTGCAGAGTTATGGGCCTCATATTTGCCAAGATTTCTTTTCACAGCCCCTGGTTCAGCACACTCACTGCTGCACCAGCTGATCTTAGACACTCACGGACACTTGTCTCTGAAGATGTGCTCGGGCAGCAGGTATGGAGCATCCAGAGTCCTCAGCTCGATCACCTGCAGGAACACAAGTTAGGCCGTCACAATCCCAAAAAAAAATTTCTGAACTTTTGTCACATAAACATTGAGAAAAAAGATAGAAAAAGCAAGAGCACATTAAAAAATAAACAAAACAAAAATAGCACACCTAATGGCTCATTTCCATATAAAAGTGAGCGTGGGCTGAAATTGTTTTTACCTTTCATTACACTCTTGGGTCTGTCAAAGACTAGGGACAACTTTGATTTAAATGAGTTTTTATGTAAAGTCAGTTTTATTTGTTCTCCCCAATGTTACGTTCGTGGCTTTTTATGCCCCATTGACTTTCATTATGAATGATGACTTTCACTTTGCTCTGCCATCACACTATAAAACCATCAATTATTGATCATTGGTAGTTTCTCTTGTAACATTTGTGATTTTTATAGATCATAGTGAAATGTGAGTTTTAACTGTAGAAATAGGACTGTGTATTTGGGCTCCGTCCATGACAGTGGCTCTCTCTTTCTGTGGTTCCAGGTTTCTCTTTTCTTCAGCTGGGTTATTGAGTTTATTCTTGCCGTGTAGGGGAGTCTAAGGATGGGGGACGCCTCGGGGCACGTTTCCATCTGCTGATGACGCTTAATCACACATTTACAATGCTTTTTGTTTCATTGTATAATGTTTGGAGCAGCCCTGTGAGGCGGCTCCTGATATTGGGCTTTACAAAACAACTCCATTGATTGATGTGTGATTGTGTGGTGTTATCAATCAATCAATCAATCAAAACTTTATATATAGAGCGCTTTTCATACAAAAGTGTAGTACAAAGTGCTTTACAGATTACAAACAACTGCTGCCCACCCACCCAACCACCCACCCTTGTAAATTAAAACAGTGCAGAATAAAAGGACGTCTATGATGTTATTGGGGCCTGTGTAGGAAAGCCTTTAGAGTGGTGTGTTGGTCTGGGAGGAGCACCTTGCTGACGTGCTGGCAGACGGCGGAGTTAGCGATCATCTGACTCAGGAAGTTAAAGTACGCAGCCACCAGCGCCATGATGGCACAGCGCGTCCACATGGGCAGGTTCTCCTCGTTCATCAGCGACATGTCCTGAGAACAAACAACTGTGTTCAGGCAAAGGATTCCAAAAAGGAGACATCTGGACGAGGTTACAGTGGCCTTCCCTTGTTTACAATAAAGACAGCTTTAGCTTTTTAATTACCTATTGTCCTGAACTGGCCTGAGTCTCAAAGTCGTCAGGTCGTTTGGTCTCCTGAGGCTGTTAGTCTGCCCTGAATGGCCATGCTGGCGGTGTTGTTTAGGTCTGAAGAGGCTTTTGTCAATTGGATTTAGATACAATCTTGTTTTTGGTCAAAAAAGGACTCTCTCTTTCTTTCTCTCTTGCTTTTGTCCTCACAAACGGTGGTTCTCCATCAGCCCTGTCTGAATGTTATCTCTCTAAAAAAACAAGTTCTTAAGCTTTCACTGGGTTTGGTAGCAGCAAAAGTAAATTGGATACAACAGGCAACATTTAAGCAAAAAATGGGAAACAACTAGATCCATGTGTATTGGACAAAAATGTAAGTACTTTTGACAAACTTATGCCATAAAAAATGCACTATTTTCCAGGAAATGTAGACTGCATGTCAGTTTTAATCCATTGAATCCTTTTTAATGTCTTCTAAGTCCTTCATTTGGGCTTCGTTGTTTAATGCCTTTCAACATCTTGTGATCCCTGTTTGCTCTGGCTTGTTTTAGTGTTGCAGTCGTTTCGCCTCTCACATAAGAAGCTTCGTCTCCCACAGAGTAACTTGTGCTGACCTGCAGAGCCACAGCCAGCCGGATCAGGTCGATCACCACCTCCTCGTTGGCCAGCTCGATGGTCATGACGGCCAACGTGGTGAAAAGCAGCTCGAAGTTCTTGTGGTTGTTGTCCTCCTCCTTACAGCCCAGGAATATGTGCCGGTACAGCTGCTGGCCGTGCTGAAAATCAAATCATTAATCATGGATTCATTCTCTCTCTATAAACTTGTTTAAAACTATTTTTGAGTAGACTGTTCGCAATAATAAAACACACCTTTTTCATAAAAGCAACATCCTGCTTGGAAATCTTCTCTCTTTTGATTTTGAGAGCAGCAACATTGGGAATGATTCTGAGAAACACAAGAATCACATTACATCTTGCAGAGTGAAAAGGCTTCAGCGTGGGCTTGTGCAGACCTGATGCCTCGGAGCTTGGCGCGGTTGTCGTGTCGGTCGATGATGTTGTGAAGGATCTCCAGGACCAGCTGTCTGAGCTCACTGTCCTCCATCAGGGACAGGGAGAAGAGCGGGTCCAGGAAGGCCGAGGGCAGGGCTGTGCACATGGACTTGGACTTGAACCCAGAGGTTACCTGACACACACACAAACAGGAGAGTAATGTGACTACTCTTCAAATCAAAGATGTGTCCTGACAAAAGTAAGTTGACTTTCTCTTCATTGGCCATTGGGCAGCTTTGAGGGGTGGAGGGTGTGTTTGTGATCCTTGTCAAGAGTAGAGCTGGGCAATTAATCAAATTTTAATCTAATCAAGATTTTAATAAAGGTCGATCACGATAATCACGTGGTGTGTTTTAATCATAGACTGTAAATATAATAGTCACTCCACCCGTTTACCATAATGACCACACTCGACCACATTTACAGACTCTCCCTCCTGAGCTCTGATGAAGCATGTTCCTAAAAAGGGCATAAGGGCGGGATCTTCACTGTAGACTCCGCCCTTGTGTGATGTGTAGTTCGCGCTGCTCCAATGCGAACAGTCCGACCCTCATTAGTACGAAAACCGTCCGGTCTCTTTAATTGTAACTAACGCTAAAGTTGTTTTTAACGTGTCTAAAGTCCAATGCATTCCAATGGGACACTAGCGGCGATATGGAGGTACTACAGCAATGGCGGCCCCTAGTGTCGTCGTCACAAAGCAGAGCAGCCAGCGGCCATTGGTTTTAACTGAGGAGAATTGGCCAGGCCTGTCGAAATTCTGGAAAAAAATATGGACGGCGCAATGCTGCAGCGCCTGTCAGGTCAATCCCAGGGAAACACTCGGCTCAAACAAACAGGAAGCAACATGCGGCAGCCAGAGGAGGGGACCCGGTGATTTAGCGTGTAAAGTCAGCTACAAAGTTGCATTAACTCGTCTATGGGCAAAACAAAAACACGAGGGAGCTGCCAGAGGCCCAGGACGAAGAGTTTAAACTTTCAAAGAGAAAAACGATGGAACGCTTTGGGACCATGTTGGTTTGTTTTGAGGCTGCAGCCGTGGATTAGCTTTTGCTGATGAGTCCGCTGCAGTTTTCAGTTTGCTCCAGCGTCTGTTTACATGCTCGTCCAGGAAAGACCACATTTATTGTTTTTTTCTCTTAAACAAATAAAATGGAATCGAAAATCGAGATCGATCAATATGGGGAAAATAATCGTGATTTTTTTTTTCCATAATCGCCCAGCCCTAGTCAATAGTAATAACAACAAGACAATACAAATGATGGATCTAAGGAAAAGCACTCACCATGATGAGGGAGCTGAGCAGCATGGTCTGGATGCGCTTGGTGCCCTGGTGTCTGCACAAACACACACAAAGGCACTTCGAACACACTTTCTAACCATGTAAAGTTGATACAAAGACCAGAGCCTCTCTAGAACCAGGTCTAAACTAGGACTTAACCAGGATAAGTCTCTAGTTTTATGATTATCATCAATTTGATTCAAAATTAACGTTACAGGGACAGCTCATCTTCCAAATGACAAAAAACTTTCATATCAAGTTTAACTTTATTCTCAAACCTCATGCACAGCTCTGTGACTGACCCGCACCCCAGGGGAAAACGGTGCTGTGGAGTCAGAGCCGATCAATTATCCGTGCAGTGCATGTGAGGTAGACGTGATGCCACTGACCCCATTTTACAATTTTGTTTGTCCAGTTTTTTTTAAAGCATTAATTAGTTGAAACAATTCAGTGATTAATTGCCAAGCCCCGTCTAAACTAGGACTAAACCAGAACTGAACCAAGTCTTAATGAGTCGAAGTTTGAAATGCCTCGCATCAGAACATGACTGGTCTAAACCTGATCACACCACAGCCTCTAAAATCCCCACCAAAGCTTCAGCCGAGCAGCTCCTCACTGTCCTCTCCTCACCCTTCTCTGTCGCCCTAACAACCACTGGCTTGGCTCCAAAAATAAGAAATAAATAATGAAATAACTGCATGGACTCGGAGTAATCCAGGAGCCGCTGGAGAGGGGCACATAATCCGCTGACTGCAGCCTGAGAGCGGTGCACTGCTGCTGGGGGCGCTGCAGGAGACGCCCCCCCCTCAACACACAACAGCCATGGAGCTATTTAAACAGAACCACGAGGAGATTCTTTTAACGAGGAATGAAATAAATGGTGTTTGATAGTTCCTGAAGAGGGATGGCTTTAAGACATGAATGAAAAAATGATTCCAATCCGATACACTCTTGTACGCGCAACAACGACCTGTACGGCAGCTGCAAATAACTGTCTTGCTAAAAAGTGGCACCTAGCATGGTGGTGAAGGGGTTAATGTTGTGTTTCACAGCTAGAAGGTCCCTGGTTCGATTCCTGCGTTGAATGGGGCCTTTCAATGTGGAGGGTTTACACAGGCAGAAGCAAGTCACAATTTTTGTGCACTAGGTTTCCTTTGGATGCCCCGGTTCCCCTACCACTAACAACATGTACAATAGGCCAGGTTGAGTGAGCCTGTGTTTGAGAGTGTGGCAAAACACTTACTTACTTCTAACTTTGACTTGATTCTTATCTTAATTTTAAGGGTATTTAGAACACAGTTACCTCAAACAGACTGTCCTTTTGACACAGTCCTGCCTTGTCAAAGTCTCCAGCATATCCTAGGCTGTGTGCATGTGTAATCTGGTCTACGCATCTTTTTATACACACACACATTTTTTTTTACACATGCACACATCAGATTAAACACGCACACATCCTAGGTGCGACTTTGACAAGGCAGGACTGTGTCAAAAGTGTAAAAGAGACTTGTGCATAGACCTTGGACATTTTCCGTTGATCTTTTTCTACAACATGGAAATTTGCACACACATAGTTCTGTTAAACATGAAAAAAAAATAAAAAATGCACGCACAATTCCAATGACACACGCCCACATCTTAACTGTATGTTGTGTTTTTCTGTGTAAATAGCCCTCTAGGGGAAAATACTGCGAATCAGTTACATCTGAAATGTCAAAATATATAACATGACTCATGGTACATACTTGATGCTATTCAAGTAAACATTTTGAAAATAACTGAGCTCAATCAATCAAATTTTAGGGCGCATTCCAGTATGAAAACATAATCGCAAAGCATCAAGAGTTGATGACAGAGCTAGAATTTATAATGAAATTGAGCTACAATGTGAAAGATCAATCTGACTGGAGGAAATGTGGTTCCTTGTGTATTTAAATGTATACTTTCAGTGTAAGTAGTTAAGGTTTCATAAATATTCAAGCATGCTTTACACCAGTGTTTCTCAAACTTTTTCAGCCCAAGGACCACTTTATCTTCCATTTTTTCTTTCTGAGGAGCACCAAACAGAAAAAAACATAAAGATAAGCTAGATTTATGTTTAATATGCAACTGTTTCAAGTCCGTGTCATGCATGAAGATGATCTTGTTAGGGAGAGCACGGTTCTTCTTGGTCAGTCAGAAAGTGGTCAGTCAGAAACTCCACATATTTTTCAGAGGTCATTTTCACACCTTTTCATCAGCAGAGAGATCCTTTTTCTTTCCCATATTGCTTGAAAATGATGATTAACTGACAACTAATCATCACAGGCGTCTGAGATTGATGTCAGTGAGACACAATACCATCCATGAGTTTAATTGAAACACTTTTTTTTTTTAAATCTTTCTGACACTGAAATAATATTTGCAGAATAACTTCAAATGCAGTGTAAAAACGGTGGCCTATTCCTTTAAGAAGCTTGACAGGCTTGTAAAGTGCAAATCAAATCCACTCCATTAGGGAACCTCAGTGAACAAGGATGAAGTACTGCAACTGTAAAACAGGCAGACATTTGTCGGTGCAGTGTGTGGATAATGGAGGACTTACCCAATCTTGACTGTGTCCAAAGTGTGGCAGGGTGTCCCGAACACAGGCACCTTCCCCATAACGAACATCATCACCTCAGCTCTCTGATAGTCCGGCAGGTTCCCCCCGAAGAACCCTACAGCACAGGACACATCCCAGTGTCCGGGTTACCTATGGTCTGCTTACTGGACACATTAGCTATGGTCTGAATGATGGACACATAGCCTATGGTCAGTTTGATGGACATGTTGCCTATGGCCGGTTTAAGTCATTGACTGCCAATGACGTCTATAGATATCAATTAGGTTTTTCAATGGGAACAGCTGCAGCAAAGCCTTGAGCTTGTCTGGTGTTAAAATCTTAGTTGTGCTGCCTAATGCTGACACCTAGTGACTGAATAAAAGAACTACAAGTTCTTTTATTGAGTCACCAGGTGGCAGCATTGCTCTTTCGTTTTCTCAGCTTTTTGGTCAGAAAACAGCATTTTGGATGATTTCACCTATTTTCTACGGACGATTACTAAAGAATGGAAAGAGGTACAAACAAACTTTTTTTAGATGAAAGAAGAGAGTCTAATCTTTGTTTTGGTGGGTTTCGTGTTGACATAGACCTAGACATACATTTTCTGTGTGTCTTGAAAAAACAGTCAAAATCCTGAAAAACCTCTGGCAGTGGGGAGCTCTCTGATTTGAAAATGGCTGGCAGTCAATGAGTTAATGGAGAACGCTACCAATGGTCTGTTTACTGGACACATTACCTATGGTCTGAATGATGGCGTTCTGCACGATGCGCTCCTCGCTTTCCTTCCCCCTCTGTCCTGAAGACACGCTGATGGCGGACCCTCTCCTGGAGTCTGCCCCCAGCTCAAAGTCCACACTGAGGCGCAGGTGCTTCAGCAGAGTGTTGAAGACCTCCAGTACGGTGGGGCCTGCATGGGTCAAAAAGATACATTCCAACTATTGGCCTACAGGGGTATGGAGGAAGATGGGGAGCATAGAAGAGGAGAAAAAGGCATAGAGGAGGATACCGGCGCATAGAGGAGGACAGAGGAACATACAGGGGCAGAGACGAGCACAGAGGGGGGGCCTACAGAAGTCAGCTATCACACCAAGTAGACCACACTACACTATTGTCTAAAAGAAACATGTATCACAACCCTGTCACCCAAGGCCTGAAACTGACAGCCACTGGTCCAGCTGGTTTACACTGAAAACCAAAAAAGCATCCCATATCCAACTTTACCCATGTTCCCTCGTCAAAAATATACCTGGAGTAGCATTTTGCTTCACGCAGTTCCAGTTCACTTTGGTTGTTTTTTTTTCTAATGCATAAAAGCACTGTAAATGTCCACTTACACTCATTTGGAATCACTGCCAATCGGATTTCCGTAATAATAAACCATGGGCTGTAGATGAATTTACCAGCAGCAGAGCACTAATATACTGTTTTTATAATTGTGCTCAGCTAATGTTAGTTTCTGCTAATCTCTTTGGATGGCCACAAACCATTTGGAGCGTCTGCATGAAACAAAACACAAGTCCGGGTAGTTTGTGATGGAAAAACATTAAACGCTTAAAGAAGTCATTTATCGGATATAGGACCTTTAAATAGCAGAAGGCGACTGTGAAAAGACTCTCAGGTGACACAAGGGGACCCCAGTGAGAGCAAGGGTACACACACTTCTAGTTTCTAACACACCATTACGTTCTCCTCTACTCCACACTGATCGTACCCAGCCACAGGTTTGGAGGAATCAGGCTCTCTGTCTCAAAGGTGAACGTGTCGCGTCTTTTGGCCAACTCCGGAAGCAAGATCCCTATTCACAAGCACACAGGGCCGATTTTCTTTTCAGGAAATAAACTGTTGGGGGAGGGGGCACAGGTGCACTGGTTTGATACACTGCACCGGAGAGGACCTAATCCTGCAATAGGGCTTGAGTTTTCCCTTGCAGTGGAGTCATCAACTGGACTGGATTTGTTGCTTTTTTTGACGAATCTACATGTTCCTCTGTTCAATCAATGGTAATGACATTTGTGGTTTTGAGCTCTCCTCCAAAGAGTAGAAAGATCTCCCAAAGACTCACCCAGTTTCTGATTATCTACTGTTTTTAATGTTACTGTATATTGTCGATCAGTCCTTCCAGGATCTCACGATAAGCGCGGGATTGCAACTGTACCTTAATTCTGCAACTTTTGAGCAACTGAAGTGACAGTTTCTAGTCAGTGAAATCAGTTTGACTCATTAACTGTGCATGGTGCCCAGCGCCTCCACAGGTTTAAGTCATTCAGACTGAAGCAAGGACTGTTGCATCTCTTTAGTCGGACTTTACAGCGAGCACCGCTGTGTGCTCCCTTCACTCTGTGTCCAAAGACATGTTTGATTTTGATATTAATGTATATATATATATATTTTTAAAAACGCTTTCTATCGCAACTTCCGTAAAAATTAGGCATTTCAGATACAATCACAAAAAATGCTCGCAAAATCCTGGAGGGACTGGTTAATAGATCTACAATGTTTACATTTCAAATTAAAGATTTAGGCTACAGTGGATATTTTTCTTTGCATCAAGCAAATTGAACAATTTAGAGAAAACTGATAAACAAACCATCCATCTTTAGTATAGGGCCCCCCATGAAGACAGGATCATTGTAATTGTAATCATGTGTAAATAACTATTTGCAGTCTTTGTGATTTGAACATTTTCATTAAATTGCGATCTATCGTACAGCCACATAACCCAGAAATTTGGCATAATTAAATGCACAGGTATTTGCACTGAAGCAATCCTTCTAGCAATAGAATAAACTTTAAGTCATCGAGCCCCCCAGCAGCGTGTCGGGCCCCAGTACTACCGGCCCTGCTTTGCCCACATAGAAACTGACGGCCCTCCGAGGTGACGTGTTGCTAAGAGGCCTGCCTTCAGAGCGCCTCACTCAGCCCTCCTTCACACTCCGTCTGAATCAAGGGCCTGCTTATTTGCAAATCAATTCCTATTTTCAACATCTAATTAAAAAGGTGTTGAGGCTGTTCACTTCATTAGCACTCACTCACAAAGACAGAAACATCAGAGGAGCCAACAGCACAGTGACATTCAACAAAACAGGTTGGAAAAACGGACGCTTAAAAGACGTGGCAATAACAAAGGTTTTCGTAATGGCAAAACAGGCAAGGGGCATTATGGGAGTCTCGCACAGGCCAATTCTCTCCTCACAAGAGAAAGTATACTCATCATACAACATTAAGTACCTCAAATTGACAAATACAGTTACAGAAATAAGGTCTATCAATAATGTGACCACATGGAAGATAAACAGATATAAGGACTGCACAAAATGGCACAAAATTAGATGGCACAATATTGATATTATTACCAGGATACATCACCAAATCACGGGGACTAGGGTGCTTCTAAAAAATGAAAGTTTCAGGGCAGTGTTCTCCAACCCTGCATTACATGATGCTTGTTATAGAGAAGCTGTAAAAAAAGTTTTAGCTGAAAATATTGATATTTAGGACTTGCTCAACTCTATTGAAGTTTTTACCTTTTAAGTCACATGGCGCCAATCCAAGATTCAGACATTTTTATTACTTTCAATTAAATCAAAACAAGCTCAACTATATATGGTCTAAAAAGACTACAGTTTTGGTGTCAGGTGTAAAACCGATGTAAATATTATTAAATATATTTCATATTATATAATATATAATATGAAAATATTACTTTAGTTTAAAAGTCTTCAGTTGTTTTAAAAGAAAATGTTTACCCATGCTAACAAATGCTAACACTAATGCAAGAGTCCACATAAAAGCCAATTTAATTTGAAATTAGTTGCTAATGTCAGGTGGTGCAACTGCAAAAAACAGCAAATAACCATCTGAAAAATATAGGGATGCACCTATGGGTCATATAAAGATTCAGTAGCCAAAATATTATTTAATTCAAAGAATATTTAGAACTTGCTCAATGCGATTTAATGTTCAAAAATATAAATAATAGAATCGAATGATCCTGGAGCTCTGTTGTCACAGGCTTCGTGCCCCTGTAGGGTCTCCCAGGGTGACGGGTCAGACAAAGAGCGGTTCAGAAGCTCCTTATGAGTGACCAACAGGCCCGGTCAGAACCATGAGGCCGTCCTTCTGTGGACCCACCACCTGCAGGAGGAGCCATAGGGGCTGGTGCAGCTCCAACAGCTGCCCACACAGCCCGGAACGGAAAAGTGGAAGAAAATGGATGGATATGTTGTATTAGGGTCTAAAAGCATATTTTCAAAAAGTTTTTTCAAAACTGATGGCATGCATATTTTTGAGTCGATAATTTTGTGTTTAAACAAGTTATGTTTGTTAAATAACATTTAACAAGTATTTAAATGTATTTTGATGTATTTGTAGCTTCTCTGTATAAAAAGTGTCAGGTGGAGTTTTCTCTAAAATTTAAATAGTTTCCAAAAAAATTGTACAAAGTCAAATCTTTGCCAAGAATATCTTAGACAGCCTTTCTCCGCTGAACATTTCATCAGTAATTTGTAACTGACTGATGCTGGAATCAGCAATAAAGCCAGAGGACCACGGACAGAGTGCTCAGTGTCAGCCCAAAACAGTGATCGGTTCAGTATCGGATGTTTTAAACCAATATCTGATTTTTTTTTCTAGTTTTGACTCTGATAACTTATACCAGTGTTGGATCGGTGCATCCCTATATTTTTCAGATGGTTATTTGCTGTTTTTTGCAGTTGCACCACCTGACATTAGCAACTAATTTCAAATTAAATTGGCTTTTATGTGGACTCTTGCATTAGCGTTAGCATTTGTTAGCATGGGTAAACATTTTCTTTTAAAACAACTGAAGACTTTTAAACTAAAGTAATATTTTCCAATATTTACATCGGTTTTACCACCTGACACCAAAACTGTAGTCTTTTTAGACCATATATAGTTGAGCTTGTTTTGATTTAATTGAAAGTAATAAAAATGTCTGAATCTTGGATTGGCGCCATGTGACTTAAAAGGTAAAAACTTCAATAGAGTTGAGCAAGTCCTAAATATCAATATTTTCAGCTAAAACTTTTTTTACAGCTTCTCTATAACAAGCATCATGTAATGCAGGGTTGGAGGAAAGCAGATTTAAAAAAACTTTTTTTTTACATAGTACGAGGAAGCATCCATCTAACACTACCAAAAATTAAAACGCATGAGAACTTTTAAAGCGCATAAACTTTTCGACTTCTGTTCCACTTCAGCCGTGTTTTGACCCTGATTTTTGTATTTTTTCTGCAACAAGTCACATTTACAGAAGCATTTTCTTATAATGCACCAGAGAAATGAGTCATCAACACATTGAACGCAAAAGGCAAATTAGTTAATAGAGTAATGAAGTGTTTCCCAATCAGGGGTACAGGGACCCCTGGAAGCACTTGGAAGGGTAAACTTGCAAATATTGAATACTCTCAAATACACCCGAATAAAGTTTTCTTTCAAACTAATATTCAATTACCGTAGTATTCAGTTTCAAGCTAGTTTAGAACCTGAAGCTGAATCTAACAGGGTAGATAAGGTAACAAGGTATTGCGCATAAAAGGCCCCAATATACAAGATAAGTAGAGAAAAGTATAAGAGGAAAGTAATTGAATTTCTTTTCTTTGTGTTGAAAATCCTCTTTATTACTAACTGTCCCAAGTGTTCTCCGAATAAGGCCCCAGTTACTAAGTATCCACAAAGCATAAGTGCCTCAGGTTTTTGTATTCATTAAAGTAGTGCGTCATGGTGGAAAGATGAGTGAAAGCAATGAATTACATCATTACATCATCTCATCTGTTGTAACCAAGGTTTCTCTTTTTGTTTGAACTTTGGTTTGAACTGACTAGTTTAGGTACAGGCAAGTAGAAGAAACCACTCATGTATGACGATATGATGATATTGACCATGCTGGCTCTCAACCTGGGCCAACCTGACCTAGAGGCTGGAAAAGCCGAACTGGAGAAAATGTGCTTGATTAAAGGCACACTGCGTAACATTTTGTACTATACTTTTGCCATCAGAACAAACCTTGATCTTAATGACCAGCTGAACACAGAAAATGCTGTTTTTTGCAGTGGGTAATCAAAGAATGGATTTATATGAGGGACTAACCTGTCTAAATCTCAAATTCTACTGACTTTAGTCACATCTCCATGGAGACGAGCTGGAGATGTACCCACTCCTGGTAAAGTTACAGTCATGTCTGAGGAGAGCTGAGCCGATCACAGCAAAATTACTTTATTTTATGAGGTTTTTCAAGAAAATAAAGGCTTGTGTTTCAATTTTATTTATTGGGTAAAATTCTACACAGTGTGGCTTTAAGGTAAGAGGTGAATTGTTAAGAAACAATCCAAATTCTCTCTCTCCGCAACAACATCTGGGTTGTCAAAGTGAATACCCTACGCACAGGCTTCATTTGAACCAAAATGTCACACAATAATCCATATTTCCCTCTGTAGGGCTGTAGCATTTGTTGTCATTTTAGGCCATGAAAACAATCACACGACCTAATCCATCTTTTATGGCTTCCATTCACAGAACTTTCCTTTGCTCCTCTGTCCCTCACTGGCTGGAGAGAAAAAACCCAAACAAGTTGTGATGCTGAAAGTGAATGGGGCGGAGTTTACAGCTCGCCTGAAGAGGAGGTAGTGGGCGTTGATGTCACGTTTACTCGGAGGCGTCTGGAGCTGAGCAAACAGGCTGAAGATGTGGAATCTGGGCGTACGCCATTTCATAAAATGTTGCTCTGTTGAAGCGCAAAGAAAGCAATGCTCTGTTTGTGGACATTGTTTTTGCCAATCACAGAACATTTTTTATTTATTTAAAACATCAAATTGCGAGGTGGCAAATGGCGATCATTCGTATTGAAGACATATTTTCTATGTAGTTTGAATGAAATACCTATACTGCGGGTATTTCCAAGATAGGAAATACAGTATAACTCTTATTCATAGAGATTTGTCACGGTAAGTTTGATGTTTGCAGGAGCTGTCAAATGCGGCCCTTCAATCCAGCCCCCAAAACATGACCACATCCGGTAACAATTGGCTAAAAAGGGTAAAAAACCGAAATGTTTTCACTGACAGGAAACTATTGCATAACTGCTGCTATTTTGCTTCTATTTTACTTTGTTTGGAGAATTCTGGTTCTCTGGGCACCTGAAATCTGTGGTCAATAGAGTATCCAGTGATACCAGATCCCGGTTATGTGTTTGTGACTGACCGACTGAGCCCTTGGCAGCGATGGCCACGGTCTCCAGCAGCACTTGCACGATGCCGGCCCTCGCCCGCGGAGTGTCCTTTTGGTGGTTGTCCAGGTGGTTGAGCACTTGCTGGATCACATGGTGCGAGTGCTGGGCCTAGTGCACAAGAAAACAAGTACAGCCATGATCCAGATGTTTCTCCCACAGACGGGGCCGACCAAGAGCTGTGCTGCATTAAAACTAGGGCTGGGAACCGTTACATTTTCTTCAATCCCGGGACTTTATCAAGACTTTCCATAACGATGCCTGAACGATCCTTTTCTCAATACAAATACAGAAATATTATCTAGAACCACCAAAAAACGGAACAATAATCTGCATTTATTCCATAATAGACTATTTCTTTTAAATTTGTATTTTTTTTTTTAGATAAAACAACAACGTAACTAGATATGTTTGTTTTTTTTCGACACTAGCCGCACTTAAACTTTTTTTTCCCCCAGATTAATCGATTATTGTAATGGTACCCAGCCCTAGTTACAACTTGTTGGATTTAAAAACTGAAAAGTTTAGGTTATTGTGTGCAGCAGCCCTGACCCTGAATTTTAAATGAAATGTGTTGTTTAAACCTTCAGCATATTGTAAAATCAGACAAACACAAATCTAATTCGGGCGTTCTGCTCTCCCAAAATTTCATCCACTGAGCGGCGCTGTGAGAAAAAATGACACCGTTTGTGTCCGAGCGCACTTCCTGTTGCTATTATACTGCATTCAGACTGAAGGCGATGGAGACTTTTCTGTTCTGTTTTATTGCCTTCATGGTTTGTTCAGCCCTGTGAGGAAACTCCTGTTGTGATATTGGGCTTTGGCCACTGATTGATTTAGACGTCAGGGGCGAGTGATTTTGAATGTGTTCTGAAGTGCAGGAAGGAGCTCTGGACTGAAAAAGAACTGCTGTTTTGGTTCTAACTTACTGCCATGTCCTATGGATCTTCAACTATAGCTATACACACGATCTACACAAGGATCTCCCCAGTATTTAAGCACATATCCAGCCCATATGTCTGAATAAAGGACTATTATTTGTGCCAGTGGACGATGGTTATTCCAGGTTAGCCCTGTTAGCTTGTTACAATCGCCTACAGCTCATTGTTGATGAAAAGTCCACAATAAACCACAAATGATCAAGCCCGGCTCAGTGTGTGATCGTCTCAAAGGCTGCTTTATATAGTTACGTTATTATTGCATAATACTTGTTTTCATCGGATCTATGCGCTGCTAAGGAGCTAGCTAGCTCCGGGTGAGTGGTTAGCAGCTCGGCTACAGACTTATTTTTTGACATGGCTGATGTTCTCACGGTGAAAACACAGACTTGATAAAGTTGTTTTGGGCAGAGAGATAATCAGAGGCTGTCAGTGCTTTTTACTATAGTCTCCCAGGGACAGCTCACAGACCCCAGGGCAACGCTTAGCTATCCTGCCCGGCCACAGCGGGGCAGTGCGTGGCTAAAAGTGTCCACTGAAGGCAGGAGGGGGGGCGGGAGGTACAAGCCCCAAGAATTGTATTCCTCTCTTAGCAGAAGATGAAGCCAGCAGAGCGAACGAAAACGCTCCGGCAGAACCGGAACTTGTGAAGACTATTGCTACCCATAATGCACCGCAAAATTCAGTCGCTCCCCCGCCCATCGGATGAAATTTTGGGAGAGCAGAACGCCCGAATTCTGAAGCAGTTTTATGGAGAGTGAAGCTGGCTAGTTGTTGTTAGCATTAACACTTTGATCTGTGAAAGTTGGGGGACTTGTAATGTACATCACAAAAATGCATTATGGAAGCAAGGACTGAGCTGAGACTGCTCCTCCTGGAACCGCCACCTTGACGTGGTGGAGGGGTTTGAGCGCCCGAATGGCCCTCTGTTGTGAGGGGGCTTCGTGCCCCTGGTAGGGTCTCCCATGGCAAACAGGTCCTAGGTGACGGGCCAGACAAAGAGCGGTTCAGAAGCCCCTTATGAGAGACCAACAGGATTGTGAGAGAAAAAGAAATGGATGGATGGATGGATGGATGGATGGATGGATGGATGGATGGATGGATGGAATGAGACTGGCTGCTGACGCCTGGTCCGCCACTACACTGTTCTCTGACAAAAGGTCCATTTAATGCGACAGTTCAGGGGTCTCATTTATAAAATGGTGAGATTCTTGCATTACATATGTCACTTTTTCACCCATTTTATATGTACAGGGAGCTTTATAAATGAGACCCCAGATTATCACAAAACGACCAAATTAAGGTTTTATTGCACTCAATGTCGTAACTTTTCTCTGCCCCTTTGTCCCATGCTAGAGAAAAAACAAATAATTGTGAAATTGGAAGAGAAGAAGCTAGCTTTAACGTGATTCTCTTCGTTACTTATAAATGGCTTTGAATTAATTCACATGCACTCTTGGAGGTCCTCGGGGATCTGCAGCCTGGTGGAGAGGTGCCAGACGGACTAAAACACCGATGCAGTAGGCGCTGATGTTGCTATCATTCGAAGGCAGTCCGGAGCGGGCCGGTGAGATTACCTGTATGGAGTACATGATGATCCTGAAGCAGGACACGGCAAACTCGTTGGGGTCCCACAGGTGATGGTTGTCGAGGTGACTGAGGGCAGAGAAGGTCAACAGTAGAGTCAGAGGGTGAACGTATCGGTCCCTAAACCAAAGCATTAATCCAAAGACCAATACCCTCATAAAGCTGCGGACGGGAGGCTGTGTGGCTAATGCTACAGCTAACACCCAGAGCGGTTTAAATACTCCAAAATCTCCAAAGAGAGTCCATGTTACCACAAACTTTGTTTACTATACACAATGAGCCATGTGGTACTGGGTTTAGCGTCTTTTAGAAAGGGCTGTCAAAATTAAAGCTTTAAAGGAACAGACCACCATTTTTATCATACTGAGATATGTTCTTACCTGAGCTTAGACGAGTTGATGCGTACCTGTCTGGTCTTTGTGCAGTCAGTCACGCAAAGCGACCAAAGATGTTTGTAGCATTTGGCCTCTCCCAATGTATTCCTATAGCTCCAAATAGGGGTGAATTTAGAAGCGGCCAAGCCCTTTCATGGGCATGTACAGAGACAGGTACGTATCAACCTGTCTAAGCTCAGGTAAGAACACATCTCAGTATGGATAAACGGTGGCCTGTTCCTTTAAAGGGACTATACGTAGTATTTTCCTCCCCCTACATGTTCCAGCCATGTCCTAATGTGTAGAATGAGCTCAGACCTGTTCACCACAACTGCCTCGAAAATCCTGCATTGTCACTCAGAAAGTTGTTACTTCGGCTAAATATAGAGACTGCAGTTACGTGTAAGACCTGAGGTGGCAGTAGTGAGCATAAAATGACCAACTTGCAACTACTTTAAATACTCACGATTAATAATATCATGTTTTGAGCAAGCACACATCTGTATCTGAGCACACACATGAAAGACTACATATTGTAAGCTGTTTTTATTCACACCGTGCTCTCAGAATAGTGTTCTGTATCGGCAGGTGCATCAACCCCAAATATGAGCATTGGATCAAATAAGACAAATGTTTGATTGAGTCCTACAAAGAACAATGCAGGAGATCCCCAAAGTTCTCAGTCCCCGTCCTCATCTGAGCGTCGTCACATTCATTGTTGTGACTTTTTTGTTGGTCTTTTGCGGCACCGCCGACGCTTCCCAAAAATGTCCCATGCACGGTCTTTTGGCAGAGCTGCGTTTGGGAGGCGCCTGGTGCTGCACTGCGAGGCTGCTGCTGTTCACACGTCACAGCCTGATCTCCTGTTAACCCCACACAGCTATTTATAGAACCTAATGCCGCCTTTGTCTGCGGCAGCCCCCCGCTTACGCAGTTCCGTTATTGGTTATTGCGAAATCAAGCGTAAGGGAAAAACATATTTCATTTAACTACAGCTGAGTTTGGTCCAACCTCACATTATGTCTCTCAGAGGGTGAGAAACAGAGGCGACCACGGTGTGAACGTGAAGAGGAATGTAAAGAAATGCAATGCCCCAGGTGGCCAGCGGGGGGCGGAGCAGCTCTAAAATAGTTCACCCAGAGTCAGTGAGCGAGTGTGATTGAGGACAGGGCTGCAGACCCACATTCTAAGTAGGTCTGCAAAACATAAAAATAAAAAAGCAATGAAAATGTGACAAAAATGTGACAAAAAAACAACACAAATGAATGAAAACGCGCCAAAAATGACTAAAACGTGAGGAAGAAGCTTAGATGAGTTTTCGCTTTCACATGAGGCGTTACATTGTAAGCTCTCCAGCTGAGAAGCTTTTAGATTAGGGTAAAGTTGGAGGAAATGTGCTTGGTTAAGGTGGGGGTTAAGATATTGTATGATATATATGACAGTTATACACTGAAATATCAATCACAGCAGAGATGAAAGGTCTGAAAGAAATCACCATCACCGGGGCTTTGAAGAGGACAGTGTTCTGACCAGAACCAGGAAACATGACCATATTAGTCCAGTGCTCCGGTCTCTGCACTGGCTTCCTGTTGCTCAGAGAATAGACTTTAAAGTAGCTCTGCTTGTGTACTAGTCTCTTCATGGTCAGGCACCAAAGTACATCTTTGACATGTTAGAGCCGTATGAACCACCTCGGGCCCTGAGAACCTCAGGGAGAGGTACTCCTGGTGGTTCCCAGAGTCACCACCAAACATGGTGAGGCTGCGTTTCAGTTTCACGCAAGTCTGGAACCGCCTCAGTGAGGACGTGAAAAAGCATCCTGACTATGTTTAAGTCCAGGCTGAAAGGACGCCTTTTTACTGCTGCCTATGGCAATTGATTGTATTTTAACAAATTTTAATATATATATTTAATATATAATCTAATAAATATGGGTGTCTGGTGTTGCTGTGAGGCATATTGAGTTGTACATGTACATGAAATGTGCCATACAAATAAACGTGCCTTGCCTTGTTTTAAGTTGTGGCCGATACAAAGACAAGCTTTTGGAAACTGAACAGACAAACAGTCCATGTTTTATTATATTGTTTGGAGTCTGTAACTTAGGTCTGTTCTGTGTCAGACACAGGCCCCGCCCACTCCTTGTACAGTATTGAGTATTGGTCACAGTTTGACATATTCTGGTGAATGTAACCAATAACAGTGTGAAGCCACCGAGTAACGCATTACTCTAATCACAGTACTTTTTCCAGGAAACAGATAATCGAATGTGTTGCTATTTCCAAACCAGTTATCAGATTAACGGCTCACGACCCACATGCTAACAACAATGAGTTTGTGTCAGCATTGTTGATGCCTCTGTTAAAATGCACTTCCAATAAAGTGAGTATTGGAAAACCTGTTTGTTGTCTGTTGAGGCAGGGGAGGTGTGGTCGGCCAATCCTGACTGTGACTTAGTAAATCAAGTAATTAAAAGTAGTAATCAAGTAATGGCATGGCATGTTTATTCATACCGTTCATTTCGTACACAAGGCAACTCCACACGCCCAAGTAATCAGTAAAGTAACTAAGTCAAGGAGTAATCAAAAATCAGATTACTTTTTCTCCTCCAAATGCTTATTTTAAAGAGGATTAATCAGAATTTCGATTTAGGAAAGTTGTGCTCGGTTTTGACCTGACAACATGGAGCCTCACACTGACATGCATGTTATAGTTCAAAAACATAATTAATGGGTAACTAATGGTTCACTAATTGTTTATTCAAGTAATAAACAGATTTCCGAGCTAAAGTTCCCATCAAAGTTTTGGAAATGTACGGTTCGCAGCCGTAATTCGAAGCAGTGAGCGTCAGACCAAACATCTGTGTCATGGTTCAACATCTGCCTGCCAGGTTTCAGAGGAGCAGTATCGTCTTGTCAGAGTGAGACCTCTCGCTGCAGTTACAGTCTCTGTCTCTGTGACCATGTTCTGCTCTTTCCTTCTTCATTTACCCACTCTCCAGAGGCCGCAAACCCCACGTCTAACGGGACGATAAACATATGCCATTCTTTAACAACTTCTCAGACTATTAAATATTTGGAACTAATAGGATGGACTTCACTAGTTGAAAGGCTGAGTTTAAGAAGTGTGGGGCTTAATCGTTTAAATCCACTCCCTGCCAGAGTTTTCAGCCTGGGAACCCTCCTCAGAGAATTCACCAGCCCATTTCTACACAATTATTACAATTAGCACGGTAAGCCTTCCTGCGGCGGCGCTAACGGCATTACAGAGAACTGCGCAAAGTCAAAGTGTTCAAACTCTAAAGTCACGGCCGTTTGTGCAGCACCGGAGGGAACGCCGTTCTGGATAAACATGAAGACTGCAGCCATCAACGCAGAGTCGAAAGGACACAAGGGACACTTTAGGAACAGTCCACTTTTAATTGACTTTTCTTACTATTTGTCCTAAAAGCAGATACTTCAAATATAAGTACAGCCTAACAGTCAAGGTGAAAGTGTTCATCCGGAAATGTCTGGGTGTGTGAGGTGTCACAGGTTTACATCAGCAAAGTGACTATTTAAGAAGGAGAGACGGGGAAAGATGAAAGTGAAAGCAAGTGTTTCATATTCCAAGGATAGAACTGGGACTCACTCATGGCCCTTAGGTACAGAATTGCTGCCCAGCAACAGTTCTGGAATATTTACCTCTTCTTATGACACATTATGTGTTCATTTCCGATAGGGAGAAATGATAAAAATCACACAAGTGGATAGATCAACATTTGAACTCTAACTATGTTCTTGTGAAAAAAACTAAATTAGATCAGTATTTATCTATCCATTACATGTTTCTTTAAATATCTTAATGTATATCTTCATATCATATAATACATGAATATCTTAAATAAATTAATTGATGTAGTGATTTATTAAATACTATGGATATATTTCTGACAAATACCGCAGTACAGTGGCACAGTGACATCTGCTATGCCTGTGCCTGAGTGTGACATCAGCACAACAACCAGCTGCACCGCTGGCATGGCAAACATTTGAACATGCTACATGGATAATAGCATGCAGCATGCAAAGAGCAGGCTTTGAGTTTACGCAAATACAAGGATTCACACAGTTTTACTGCTTCGGAGCAAAGAAGAGCTGCCATCCAAGATGGAAGAAGATGAGTCAAACAGCCTTTAAATCAGTGGGTGGATTGTGTGTTGGCCGTTGAATAAAGCCTCGGATTTCTCCTTTCCTACATTTATCTGCTGTTCTGCCCGTGTTTCCTGAGAACCACCTGGTGCTTAACTTCACCTAAGATCCAGTGAGCACCTCTGGCTATTCCTCAATTTTAAATATTTAAAGGCAATTGCCAGATGCAGGGATGCACATTTACTTTAAAAGCTTTCTTGGTCTGAAAACACTGGCCTCAGAGCAGGAGCTGAAACAGTGCCTGGTCCTTTCCTTAGAAAGCACGTAAAGGGACTTAAACAGCAAAGAACTAGAAGAACAAGAACAGTAAAGGGTCTCAGCTCTGCAGAAATGCCTCATTTTGTCCCAAAGATCAACAAAAAATTATAGAAGTCCCGAACAGTTTCAACCGTTGAATAAAATATAATATTTGCATAATAGTGTCCACATAATGAGCCTGTATCCCACAGCCGCTTCTCTTGTATGTGGGATACTCCCAGGATACTCACACGAGCACAGGCCGAACAGCGTTGTTCATGTTGCCGTAGGCGGCTCTCCCCAGCAGCTCTCTGAAGCAGCTCTCAGCCAGAGCCGCCGGGTTCTCCTCGGACTCCTGCACCGCTGCAGAGGGGGACGAGGGGTGGCCCAGCCTGGAACACACACAAGGCCGGATGTTAACACCCGACAACGGGCCAACACTGGTAACACACTTCTCACACCAACCTAAAACATACACAATGGACTAATCCCATGGCGATCAGAGCCCCAGTAAGTTACTAGGGCACTTGTGTTTGGAAGTTTAAAAGTACATTTTTTAAAGATCTTTAAATCAGTGATATAAAATGAGCTCTTAAGGTCAAACACTGGGATTAGACATGTACAACCTGCTAGTGCTGCACCGTGCTAAAGCACAGTATGCTTACACAAAATTAAAATACCAACAAGACTAAAACAGTACTAAAATGGGGGTGAATTAGGAAAATGTGGATGGATGCTTTCACACTGGTCAGGGCTGTCCACTCCACAGCGGTGCTTTGGTCAAGCAAACTGCTGCACTTGACTTTGGAAACAGTCGCCTCTGGAGCTGACGGTGTGGCGTTCGGAGCGAGCGTTAGACAGTGAAGTAAATGTAGCTGAAGCGTGTGATCCACAGAGGACATGTGTGGCATCATCCACTATTATGATTGTGATCATTTAGGGATATATTGTACCTCCCTAAATCCTGTAGTTTAGACTAACTCAAATCTGTTCTGAAATGCCTGTGAGTCTTGTTTAACAGTCAAATAAAAATTATATGCAAACCTTAACCCATTCACAAAACCTGAGTTAATCAATATTGAATAGATCATAAGCTGAAAGCTAAAGCAGCCCCCAGCTCTAAAACAAACAATAAGATAATGGTCCATTTGGTCAATCCTCACACTGGCTCATTATACTCCAATTGCTCCAATTATTCAGAGGAATGCATTTCTCATTGTCACAAACTGAATAAAACAGCTGTGCTCTTCCATTATTAATAATAGTCACTATTTGATAATTACACACAGAGGAAAGGCAGATGCATCACAGGCAGTGGCTCTCCATGGAAAAGAATGTAATTATGTTGGTCCCGCTCAGCATTCACAGAAATTAAAAGCTTATCACTGGTTAGAGGGAGGAACATGAGCGTGTGTGGAAGACACGGTGAAGGGAAGACAAGAAACGACTCTCTGGGTTTAAATGAAAGTGATATAAAAGAAGCCCTTTTGAATCAATACAGCATTTTCTAATGAACAAACTGAAAGATCAAGATGTGTTTGAAATGATCACCACCCGCCTGAAAAAGAGCTCTACCCGGCTTTATGGTCAGGGCTAAGGTATTGTCCCCATAGGGAAATACATCCTCCGCATTTGACCCATCCTTCCACACTGGGACACCCTCAGCAGCAGTGGACCAGATCTGGATCTCAACCTTTGGAAAGAGTTAAAGAAAACTAAAGCATTGTTGGAAACCAGTTACAAGGAAAGGTACTAAACTAAATACTGAATACATATGGTTCAAGAATCCAGCTGGGGACCGGCTTGTGTCGTCAAAGCAGGTCATTGGGTCGGTCAGCCACCTTGACTCGCATATATACACAATGCCATCCCAGTCTTAATCCATTTGATTCCATCTTCAAGGTTAAAACTGTTCAAATGGACTTACTTTTTATTGCTCTCATTATAGTGAAAGCATCCACAGTTTTTTGTCACTGGACGGAGCCCCAGGCATGGCCTGGATTCAAACCATATCCGGGCTACCCTCCGGACGGCTCTGTCCCATAGGTTTTAATATGACAGCTTCAGCTCTCCTGAGAAGGCAGTCCACTGAGTTTAGGAGGGTGTTTATGGGGATTTTGTACACTGATGTTGGCTCCGCCCTAATTCCAATTGGACTGTTACAAACCTTAGCTTAGCATTCCTAAACATTCCAATGGTTAGCTGTAAGCAGCAGGTAGCATTGGATTTCAAACTACAAATGGGACCTTTAATAATGATTTTTAAAGAACGTGGTACTAAATAAACCACTAATAACGTGTGCTGAATGTTCCACAATCAATGTAGATAAATGCAATGAAGAAGGTAAAATGGACACAAGTTCACTACAGCAATGATATGATTGTTTGCCATGGAAATGTTGGTGACATTCTAGTGTCTGGGTGTCTGTCGGATAAAGCAGTCTATTAAAACATATTGATCGGCACACTCTGAGGGGAAACATGAGGAGCCGGTACCTGTCCATGTCCTCGCTGTCCTGCATGTTGAAGAGCATGGAGGGGATGAGCTTGTCCATGTGCTGAGGTTCCCAGATGATGGCCTGCAGCTCATCGTTGACCGTCTTCCTGACCACGCCCTGCAGACCCTTGATCCCCGCCACACGGATCCTGCACACAGCATAAGAGTCACGACCGCTGCAACACATTTTGAATAAATTGACAAGAAGGAGGCTAACTCTGTTTTTCTACTTGTCACCGCTGTGGAGCATCGAGGAGTGGAATAAAACTCATTATAAGGGCAGTAGGTTATGGAAAACAGACACAACACTGGGTCTGTGATGTCATTGTTTTAGTAAAAGTTGTGGAGACGCCGGAAAGATGGAGCCACAAAAAAGGCGTTTTGAGATCTTTCCACTTTGGGATCTGGTTTGGAAAATGTTGTTTACAGACTCCCAAAACACTGGTTTTGTGTGGATGATATGCTGGATTGATCAAACATGTTTACGTTTAGTCCTGACCTGGACTTTGTGTGGACAGGGCCTCACACTAGGCTGCTTCCTCAGCCTTCACCGATGAGTGGCACCGTACAGCGGTTTACTGTGGGTCCTAGCATTCTTATAATGAATCTACCATGAGCTTTTAGAACTGTGGTAATTGTAAAACCGGTTAATTGTATGTTGCTTTATTAGTCATTATACACAACTGTACAACAAAATGTATTTCGTATTTAACCCATCCCTCGATCGCCATTGGACGACCTGTAGGGAGCAGTGGGCAGCGGCCGTGCTGTTCCTGGGGACCTGTCGCTATGACTGTGGCCAGACCGCTCCTCCAGACCTCGGAGGTTAAGCAGGGGACGGCCTGGTCAGTAATTGGATGGGAGACCGTTTGGGAACACCAGGAAGCCTGGGGAATGTAGTGAGTGAGTGAGTGGTTGGTCGGAGGGGCTGATGGCACAGACTGGTTGCCTCGCTTCTGTTAGTCTACTCCAGGGCAGCTGTGGCTAAAATAGAAGCTTACCACAACCAAGTATGGAATGAACAAATAATGCAATGTAAAGCGTCTTTGAGTGTCCAGAAAAACGCTATATAAAACCAATGCATTATTATTATAATTATGTGGAGCCAGATTAATGGTCAGAAACCTGGCTGGAGGATTCACCTATTGTACATGTTTTTAGCGGTAGGGGAAACCTACACAGATATGGGGAGAACATGCTAACTCCACACAGAAAGGCCCCGTCCAGGTGTGAATCGAACCTGTGACCCTCTAACTGTGAAGCACGAGCGCTAACCACTGTGCCACCATGCCGCCCTAATGTGAGGAGCAACGTAAAGCGTCAGTCCTGGATTCACGTCATCTAAGTCACGTTCTCTGAAATCAATCCCCATTGCCCGTTGCTGAATGCCAGTTGCTGGCTGCCCTGCACAGGCATGTGAGTCAGCCGTGTTACTCGTGCTCATAGCGGAGTTACTTTCACTGTTGTGAAGCGAGACGCGCCTCCTGCAGAGCTCACATTAAACAGAGCCGTCTGCTCAGGTGAGATGTGCTCAGATTCACGGTCCATTTGATCCGCGCCGCGCTTCACACTCGCCCGGCGCGCAGTGAGAGTCCTCGCAGGGCGCCGCGGGGAGGCAGCACATTAAATATGGAACAGGACAGACGTGGTGAACGCCGCCTCCACCGGGCCCCCCCCCTGACAAGCATGTTATCTTCAGAGAGCGAGGACGCACACTCGCACAGGTGGACGGGGAGATAGACGGAAAGAGCCGGAGGGGCAGCTCTGCAGAGGGTTCAACAGAGAAGTCAGGATTCATTCATTTTACTGTGAATCATAATCACACTTTAATGACAGAGTTAGCTGGACAGGGTTAAGGCGACACACTGCAAGTGAACGGGAAAAAAACAATATTCAGAAATATATATTTGATAAGGACAAAGGACAAAGGAAGGTTTGAAATTATGGGTTTATTTTGTTGATATATTAGAAACAAAGATTTTTTTCAGAGGGGAATGTGGATACGTTGAATGCCTTACACTACTTTCAAATTAGCTAGTTCTTAGTGAAATAAATCTCAATCAGTCCACCTAGGAATAAGACATAACATTAATTCCAAGAGTGGAAATGGAGCTCCAAAAAGGGAGATGTTGTGTTGTGATGTTGAGTGGAATGAAAACGGGCCCTGCAGTTTTATGTCGTCAGCGCATGAGCGTGTATTTCTCTGTGGACTTTTCTGGCTGGGCACAAACATGGAAATGACCATATTTGGATTACAGGGTGCTGCCGGAGGGATTCCATGCCTTACTACATAGATACCAAACTTTCAGAAAATCCCAAGTGGACAAACCGTAACGGGAGAGTATGGTCAGTGTTTTATTCTGACATTAAAACTAAAATATTAAGGGAGAAAACTTGTCCACTGCATGAAAAAGCCATGTTTTCACCTCCAGTGTCTCGGCTCAAATGAATTGTAATAATAATGCATAAGTCGAGAAACTCAAAGCTGGTTTTCTCTTTCATGCATTATTCAACTCCTCTGGGATTTACAGGAACCAGAGGCCCAGGGCCTCAGTCATGAACTCGAGACTCGGTTTCCCCCAGACACACTTGTGATTTGGTTCCCATTTGTGGGACACATGACAAATTCTTCTCCCATGTCCTATCTTTTACCGACCAATACATTGTAAAGGTCCTATATCATGCAGACTTTTTGGAGCTTTTAGCCATGTTGTAACACTATTTCCTTATCAAAAACACCTTGGCCAGAACCAAAGTGGGTTGACTCTTAATGTAACCAGCGCAATTCCCATATTGGGGGCCTAGAAACATTTGTTTGGGTTCCTCAGTGCTAATGTTTTACACTTAGAACTAGAATAGAAATTTTGGAAAAGATGAGAATCAGAAGCTTGTCTGGAGTGCCCTGTACAGGCAGGAGTGGAAATGACAGGTGATTTAACAGTGAATACAAGCTGTCAATTTCAGCTAACGGCATGTTAACAAATCAATAGCATTGTGATGAACAATTTTTGACCAGCAGAACTAATTTTGTGTACCCTCAACAATGCAATAGATCAGCAGAGGCTGCAGAGCGGGGAGTGTGTGGCTGAGTGTCCGCTGAAGGCAGGAGGGGAAGCGGGAAGACACAAGCGCCAACAGTAGGGAGTCGGAACAGTCAAAGTTTTATATTTATCAGCTACACAACTTTTACTTTTCACAACAATAATCTGAACAAAATAAGCGAGAGCAGCCTGTTCAGGACTTGGCCCTGAATGTGGAGGGAGAAAATAAATAAATTGGTCATTGAACTGCGCAGGCGTAGTAGATGTTATGGAGGCGAATTTACTCTGGCGACAGGAGTGAGTAATCCCTGCGATAGAAGCGAGTGACCCCAAATATTCAAGTGAGAAACGCCTGGCGTTTGTCTCCATCGCGTTCAGACCGATCTGAACGCGGCATAAGAAACGCGCTCTATATTATCATCAAACATTATTACAAACACGAGGTTCACATTGAAAATGACTGCACATTTTTAGAGCATACGACTGTGAACCCCCAGATCTGCTGCTGACTGTTCATTTGGTCATTACATTTGTTTTGTTGTTGCTGGTTTCCACACTGCTCTTGTTTGTAAATCAGTCATCCTTTTGTGCAGCCCTGTGAGCAACTCCTGCTGATATTGGGCTATTCAAAATCAATATAATTTGACAACACTGGTGAAGCGTGGGAAAATTCTGAAGCTAGTTTCTGATGTTGTGATGTTGATGCTCATAAAAAGTTTGTATTGAACTCAGCTGTTGTTAAAAAGGCTGGAGCCTGACTCGATCCTACAGCCTGAGTGGACGTACCTGGTGCGCGTGTCGGGGTCCTCATGGGTGGAGTGGCACATGGCGCTGAATTGCGACACAAAGAAGTCATAGCGTCTGTGATACGAAGGCGTGTCCTCTTCAATGTTGGCAAACTTCACAAACTAGAAAACAAAGCCAAAAAGACAGTTTAGTTCATTTACAGAACCGTAAGGACTACACAGTTAATGCAAATCAGGCCACGCTGTTATATTCATACACCGCGTTCCAAATTATTATGCAAATGACATTTTTCTCTGATTTTCTAAATTGTCAACTCAAATGAGAGTCAGCATAATTTTCAAGTCTTTAATTGGTAGAGGATCAATTAAATGTAGTTGAAAAAATCTCCCAGTGATGAGTATTTTTTTCAAAAATAGTAAAAAACTCAAAATCTCCAAAATTATTATGCATCTCATCGTTTCAATACATTTTAAAGCTTGTAATTAACTGAAGATGGTCATTTGTTGAATTTGCAGCATTAGGAGGTCATATTTACTGAAATATAAAGCCATTTCAATCAAAAAAATCTTAACAAGTCAAGTTATATTTTACCATAGAAGCCCTTCTTTGAGCAGCTTCAAAATTCTTAAATCCTTTAAACTTGTGAGTTTTTGGAGAGTTTCTACACAAACACGAGTGTGTCTGAATCAGCCACAAATCTCTTATCAGTACGATGATTAAGCTTAATCTTTCATGAAATATCGACGGTTTTCATACCTAGACCAAGGCATTCAACTATTTCATCAGCAGAGAGATCCTTTTTCTTTCCCATATCGCTTGAAAATGACGGTCTGCTTAATAATGTGGAACTTCCTTTTTCAGTAGTAGATTTTCCCTTAACTGGGTTTACCTGACAACTAATCATCACAGGCGTCTGAGACTGACACAATACCATCCATGAGTTTCATTGAAAAACGTTTTTTTTTTACCTTTTTGACACTGAAATACAATTTGCATAATCATTTGGAACGTGGTGTACTTAAACATTTGTCATTGCTCTGTTTCCCCGGTGCCTCTATGGACGATGTGCGGCATATCAGATTAAAACAAATCTTTATTCATTCATTTGCAAATCTAATAACCGTAGAGACAGAGGGTTTTAATAAACAGAACCTTCAATATTGTCAAATTGAGTGGCAAATCAAAGAACAACACTGCAGACTTGCCACTCGTTTTGCTCTGTTGCTATGCTGTTGCTATGCTGTTGCTATGCTGTTGCTATGCTGTTGCTATGCCTTTGAATCAGAGCGGCTTTGTCAGGTTCAATCCAAACGCAAAGTTCAATATTTGCAGATATTCTGTTTGCAGATTTCTTTCTACACCGGTGTCAGGAATATTGGCTGGACAGGTGATTTGGATCATCTGTGGAGGCCCCAGGAGTGGCCCTGTGGTGAAGGGCCCTTTGGAGCTCTCAATAATGGCACATTGTGAAGCCTGTAATTTCCTGCCGTCTGAGAGGGGCCAGGAGAGCCCTCTCAGCCCATCAGCGGGGGTCATTTCCACACATCTGCAGCTGACCGCGGGACTAAGCGGCTGATGGACCGTGCCGAGGGATGATTGGAGACAATGACCAGGGCTATTGGCTGGACGACTCACAGACACAAAAGAGGTCCACAAGAGAGAGTTCCACATGGGAATAATATTGTTGAACATTAAAGTGCATATGACAGGTTCTAATGCTTCTGAAAATATGACTTATGTAGAAGGGTAACATCAGCAGCAAGTTCATGAGTTGCATAATTAACATTCATTTCAGTGAAACAGCAATTTTGATGAAGAAATGTGCAGAAAAGTTATTCTCATTTGAATTTTTAAGCTGCTCACAAAAAGTGAATGAAATCACTTTTTCACAAATTGCTCTCCCGTCAAGATGCTTGTAGATCTGGGTAAAGCCTAACTGGAGAAAATGTGCTGGGTTCAGGCGGGGGGTAAAAGGTTAATTAAGGCTATATCCACATCCAGCCAGCTCAGTAAATGTGTGCCTCCACATGGATTGACTCAGGTCCATGAAAAGGCCGTGATTCATGGACATGCTCCTCCGCGTCACCGGCCGAGCGCAGAGGCTCTATCAGCCGGACCAGAGACACTAGAACCCGGGAAACGGACCAGAGACGTTCATGGTGTTTTGTTTTTTTTTAACACAAAAGAGCGCACAGCGCACACTTTGTGTGGATGGCCTTCCCGCTCCGTGTACCGGGACACCGGGACTCACCTGGGTCTGAGCGAGGCCCCGGTTCATGTTCCGAGTCTGTGGACCGCATTCCGTGATGCGAGTAGCCCGGGCATCAAACAAATCCTTCAACAGCGCCACAGCTTTCTTCAGTCCGACCGGGTTTGTAAGGTCCGGGTTTGAGCAGCGGAACCGAGTCTGCTGACCGCGCACTCTCATCGAAGGGTGTCCCGTCGCAGGGCTGTCTTCGGTCTGCACGGGTCGGTCAGGTTCCGGTGGGCTGCCTGCTCTCCGGGCACCTGTTCTCTCCCAGAGGAAACTCTGCTCAGGCTTAGAGAAGCGTAGTCCCGCCTGGCTCCAGCATTGAGTCCACAGAGCTGACCACGGCTGCTTTTCACTGGTTCAGATCATGGTCCAGACATCCACACTTTCTTCTTTTTACCGCACACAATTTTTTTAATGTGGTCTAATTTTATAAACTTTTTCTTACATATATTTAGGCCTACAGCCTATTTAATAAGATAACTTTTTTTATTATTTAATTTTTTTAGTAAATGTGATCTTGGATTGGCTAATCACTTTATTCCGCCCCGCCCACTTTTTGCCTCCTTTTGCTTTGTCTCAGCACTTCCGTTGTCCTAACACTTCCGGTCGAGCGTGAGGTCCGTTCATTTAAACGGAGAACGAGGGAAAATGTTTGCTGCTAAAATCTGATGTTTAGTCGATGAATATGTGTAAAATGTCCACTGTTCATTTGCACCAACATGTCAACACTGCAGAGTTTCTCTGCCGACTGAAAACCGCTTTGTTTTCGTGTAGTAACCGATGTAATTTTGACTTCTGACTGATAGGAGAAAAGGGGCCAGGGCCGTAGCCAGGAATTTTAAACTAGTGAGGTCCAGATAATTTTTTAAACCGGGGGGTCTGGGTGGCCACCCCCAGGAATTTGTTTTAGTCTATTTCCCCCACTTTTTTAAATGGTAAATGGTCACATTCTCTCATCTCCGGTCCCTGACCCCGTTTGGGAACCACTGACTTCAAACTAACTGAAACCTGCACCTGTTATATTTTTATCATACCACTGAGAATTAGCCTATAATAATTAGTTTTAGACCAAGCACATTCTGAGAACTAGAGTTACTGAAAGTAGGCTCCCATTTGAGTCAAATACAACGGCTTTTTCTGTCTTCTATTCACCGAACTACAGGCCTGACACTCGAAACATCAAGAAAATAGTTTAAATGAGTGTGTGGCTGGTGCAGCCCAGGTCCGAGCCCCCGGTCCGATTAGGCGAGCAGCGCCCGGGCCTGGAGACGGGAGAAAGCAGCGCAGGATGCGAGTATGAGGCGAGGCGAACACCGGGAGACAGACCGAGTGAAGACGCTCACTCGTTGGGAGTGACGGAGGAAGGCCGGTCTCTCACATTTCTGTGTTGTATGTGGCAAAGTAGGCGGAGAGTGAGTGAGCTGCCTGTCAGACAGCCTGTAGATGTAACACCGTGCTCACTAATCTGAGAAACAACACCGTCATTTGACTGAGATGCGAGGCCCTTGCGGCTGCGGGGGCCCTACGCAACTTGTGTAATCTGCTTGTAGGAAAAAACAGCTCTGCCGGCCTGGGTGAATGTAGTGAGTGGTTGGTGGTGGTCGGATAGGCTGATGGTGCAGACTGGTTGCTTCGCTTCCGTCAGTCTACCCCAGGGCAGCTGTGGCTACAATAGTAGCTTACCACCACTGAGTATGGAGTGAATGAATGCACAAGATTGTAAAGCAACTTTTGAGCATCTGAAAAGCGAGATACAAGACGAATGCCTTATTATTATTTTCCTGTATATTACAGCTTTATTTACTAAATAACAGCACTTCCCAGTCAGGCTCACTCACTCTCAGATAAAAAAATGCACTTTATATTTAATATAAAGCTTTAATTAAACAGCTATTTCAAAACCAACAACATGTCTAGACCTGGACTGAGTGAGACTAGGACTAAACCAGGACTATTAAGGACCGGACTGAGTGAGACTAGAACTAAACCAGGACTATTAAGGACCGGACTGAGTGAGACTAGGACTAAACCAGGACTATTAAGGACCGGACTGAGTGAGACTAGGACTAAACCAGGACTATTAAGGACCGGACTGAGTGAGACTAGGACTAAACCAGGACTATTAAGGACTGGACTGAGTGAGACTAGGACTAAACCAGGACTATTAAGGACTGGACTGAGTGAGACTAGGACTAAACCAGGACTATTAAGGACTGGACTGAGTGAGACTAGGACTAAACCAGGACTATTAAGGACTGGATTGAGTGAGACTAGGACTAAACCAGGACTATTAAGGACTGGACTGAGTGAGACTAGGACTAAACCAGGACTATTAAGGACCGGACTGAGTGAGACTAGGACTAAACCAGGACTATTAAGGACCGGACTGAGTGAGACTAGGACTAAACCAGGACTATTAAGGACCGGACTGAGTGAGACTAGACAGGATTATGTTCCAAACCCAGTGTGACACGTCAACCCCAGATTTGTCAAAGCACATTTTGAAATAAACTTTATTGAGACGCCATGGACACGCCCTGCACTTTCTCCCTCTTCTGTCTCCCTCTCTTTTTTGCTGTCACCCTGAGGCGGGGCATCTGCAGCTCTTTTTCGCCTGGGCCAGTGGTTCCCAAACGTTTTGGGGCTGTGCCCCCCCTGAAGCTTTGACTGATGAGTCGCACACACTCTACTCTGACACTATGAATATCATACATAACAAAATATCTATTTCATCCATTGTTACAGTGAACTCAAGCAGGTGTCCAACTCAACTCCACTCATTTGAGTGATAGACTATAACTAAGAATATGTTGTCCTAAATAAATACTAAAATATTAATTATTTTTTGAATGGGTAAAGCTGAATGATTTGCTTTGTCCCAGTATCAGTTCATTCTGAACATCAGACACTGGTTTGGACTCTGCGCTCTGGCCCTGCCCCCTCTGTGCCTTGGTTGTATAGTGTCAAACCACTGTTAAAATGTGAATGCGCTGGTTTAAGCTCTCATTAAAGCGAAGATAATTTATACGCAGGACATTACAGTCTTCGCACGTGCCACTACAGCGGCCGCCACGCATCAGCTCGTAAATGAAAAGTCTGTGAGCCAGAGGTCGAGCGGCAGAGGAGGCAATGACACGGCCGCAGACACGGCTCTTCCTCTCGCTCCTCTGATCAGAATGAAAGGAAAACTGTTGCAAATCGAAGACTACAATCAGGTAGATGCCGTGTGCACAGGCTCCTCTCTCTCTATGACACAGAGTAAAGATCAAACTCTGGTTAAAGGCGCTGCTGTTGTAGCGAGGGCTGACGCAGCCGCAGACGCGCCCTCAGTCTCCGCAGAGTTTTACACTCGGGTCCGAAGCGGCTCTTGAGGTTCGCTTTTACAGTGGACACATTTAGATCCAGAACCAGCTCATCCACGTCTGAATAAGAAGGCTCTTCCGCCTGTATAAGCGTGTGTTCACAACATTCTTTTGCACAGTAATGGATTCAATGCTTTAAAAAAAGCTAAAATCTTATCAAGGTCCGGACCTCAATGGTAGATACGGCCATGAAAGAGGCGGGCACAATTCATTCATTTTTTTTAATAAACCAGCTGTGAACCATTTGTTGGTCGGTCGCCTGTATGTGACTGTGTACATTCCTTTATGAATAAATAAGTGCTTCCAGAGGCAGTGGTAAACAGAGCAGCCACCGCTGAGTTATTAACATGAAACAGTGCATTCTAATTAAGCTAATAAATGATGCATGTTGTAAATGGCAGACTATTTTTAGTCTTGACTCTCCCGGAGGACTGTGTGTGACACACACCTCCAAACTGCACAGTGACACTGCCAAATGTCTCAAAACCACTCCACCACAAACACATTTCTCTGATAAAAGCTGCAGTTATTGATTCAGTATAGAGGAGTTCACAGAAACATCTGAGAGAGGACGGATATGAACAACAAACACAGGAAAACTGCATTATTCCAGAACTAAAATGAGTAGTTCATTTAGTCATCAAACTGACAAAACAAAAGTGGTGAAATAAATCAGGTTCAAGCGTGAAGTGGATTATTTGAGGATCATTGTCACTCAAGGCCCGACCACGGCATCAGGCTGGTTTCATTAGCAGCTTGTGCACTGTAGAGAAGCTAGTGCAGGGTCTTGCACACGCTTTTTTATCCACAACAAAAACGTCAGAGAGCTACCTATGACTCAAAGATACTCAAGTAATATGCGACCTCGGTGGAATTCACCAGGGGGATTAGTAGACAAGATGAAGATCAAAGAACATAACTGGAGTTACCATATTGATCCGAATGTTGGCAGTCATCAAGCGTACTGTTTAGAAACGTGAAAAGTGTTTGGCGTGTGACCTACAAAGGGCTGGAAACAACGAATCGATTATTGAAAAAGTTCACGACGATTGGTAATTTAAAAAATGTCTTTATTTTATTTATTTATATAATTATCAGTGAAAAAACTATGCTGAATATTTTCTGTTTTCTGACCAGTCATAAAAGTACAAATGATTTCCAGTTTGCCTCGATTAAGGAGAGGTCTCACACCTGCCCCCTGCTGGCCAGCCCTCACACCTGCACAAGTAAACTGAGCAGCGTGGCCTGATGACATCATCACACAGAGCTGTTTGTTTTTATGTCAGGCAAAAGCATGAGCCATGAAATAATGCAGGTCTGCTTTGCCAAGAAAGTATGCTGGTGTTGTAATCGTTTAGTGTAATAATCGAAATTGTAATTGAATTTTGATTAATTGCACAGCCCTGTGTAAATGACATTATCTGTCTGTGTCTCAGGCCAATTGTCTGATTAGAAAACAGAATTAGCTCCACTCTTGTTGCCAGGTCCTAGAGTTTAAACCAGTTTGGAAAAAAACATTAAATAAACATCAATCCTACCTCCTATCCCCGATGAAGTCCCAGTCGCTGAAGTTCACAATTCTTCTTTATTTTTTGCTACAATGTCTCCCATTTTTCACACATTTCTTGACATTGGAGATAAACCCGATGTTGTATATTTGCAGATCAACCACACAATATTGTTCTCTTTTCTGGTTCTACATGACACATATTTCAGTATAGGTGTCGTTCAGGTATAATATCGAAAACTACGTATCATCAAAAGAGTGGTATTGAAAAAACTGTAACCCAGCCCTATCCCTGAGCTAGCGGCACTACAGCAGAGGACATTATGTTCACTAAATAATGACAAGTCACTTTGAAAAAAATCAAAGAGACTCAAAGTGATTCTCTTCGATTTTGTGGAGTCTCTCCACTCCAGCGTGAGGACAGGAGAAAGACACTCAGACTAAACAGCAGGCCTGTGAGTGAGGAGCTAAATTTGGTCCACACTAATAGGCAATGTTTAATTCCCTCAGGCCACATTTTAAGTTCTATTATAAAGACAGTCAAATGAGCCGGTTTGTTTTCATGCTGCTTTCAGACACTTTACGTCCACACCATTTGTTATGTCATGGAGTGACAGTCCCTGGCCGACCATTCTACACTGGACACCCGAGGTCTGGAACAGCACGTCTTCACATCAGTTCAACTTCGATCGTCAAAGAGAAGCTCGACAGACATTAGGGCTGCACAATATGTCAAATATATCTATTAATAAACTAATGTAAAAACTTTAAACAAGGATTCAAGGACTTTTCTACTCTAAATATCATTGGCTATATGTATATGGCAGGCTTCCGATTACATTAATATGCAGCATATACATACAGCATTTCATAAACTAAAATACAAACACATGGCCGCTCCAGCAGTGGCCAACTGTATGATTACTTTAGGTGATCCAATGATAGTTTCTGTCCCAGCTTTGATTAGTTGCCGTTAGCATTAGCTTGCACGGAGAACAAATGTACGTTTGCTGAAGTTAAAACCAATTCTCCAGGTTGTAAGCTTCAAAATGAGGCGCAGCATACCCATATTCACTTCGATTTAACTGGTGAGAGTTGTGTTTTTAAAATGGTGAGAGCCAAAACAGGTATACCCGATACACAAATTTTCCACTACCTGCTCCGATACCTTAACCTGGCTAACGCCATGCTGCTGTGTGCGCTCAAATCATTTGGAAATGCACAGCAGCCTGGGGACCATGGCCCAAATTTTCGCATTGATTTGGGAACCAATCACAGAACGAGGAGGGACGGCAAGATGATGACGAGCTATTGCATATATGGAAGCTTGTAGTTTATTTACGGATTTAAAAAAAAAAAGGTTATTTACGGATCAAACATGACAGCAGCAGACGCGACGCTATTTTTCGATCAAGCTTTAGGCCGTGTTCTAAATAGTTTAGCTCAAAAGTTTACAGCGGGTACGTCACACGTCATCTCATACGATGATACGATTGGCTGCGGCTACTGCAGACACATGATAGACATTCGTAGCGCCTAATAAACGGCTATGGACGAGCGTAAACCACACCTCTCCTACGAGAAAATGAATTGGTGGTCCCCAGGTTAGCCAGGCTACCGATACCTGACACCAGTATCGGATCGGTGCATCCCAACAAAATCCTTAACGCAAGAAGTTCACAGAGGTCTTCCCTCGGACTGAGGTTTACACATCTGGGGCCAAGTGCCTGGTCTTAAAGGGACTATATGGAGTTTAAAAATGTTAAAATTATTAAAAAGAATTTCCTTTTTTTTATCTGATGTAACATCTATGCCCAGCCTGGTTTTACTTATTAGTTCATATTGAAGAAATATCTGTTGATCTGGAGAGGAACACTGAAATGTACTGTACTGAAATGCCAGTAATGATGGTCAGTTCGATTGGCCAGACTGGTGCTCCAACTCACAACCCACGAACAGATGAAGCAGACCATTACATAGCAGGTTACCTCACCCTCCTGCTGAGCCCTGCACTCCTGTCTGCAGGTCTGACAGTGTCTGAGCACAAGGGGCAGTAATGAGGACGAGTGCAGGTCATTAGGAGCAAACCTGGGCTGGCTCTGTCGAAGAGACAAACTCAATGCACAGCTATGGGCTCCACCAACACCTTAGCCTCACGTCTACATTCTATCACTGCAAATCAGGAATCAAAAACAAGCTAAAGTATTTCTGAGCTTACACAATGCCTGGACTATCTGCTGACACTGAAAATGTGGATTTAGATGCAGAAATTGTTATTGTTTTATTTTATTCATCAGAGAGGCACATGAGTCAATAAGTCCAAGCCATTATATTGATCATTCCTGTAATTTAAAAACATCTTCCTGATAAATAAAAGCTCCACACAAACAATTATCAATGTTGTAAAACATACACAAATTCAGCTCTGACAGAAAAAAACAGCAGCAACACAAAGCCATTCAGACAATCTTAATGTAATGTAAGGTTCGGGAAACACAGAACTAATTCAAGCTATAACTACAAACAGGTGACAGGTCAGACCCACTAATCCTACCAGCACCACCACTAATGTCTCCTCTGCTCAGGTTTGTAATAGTAATTTTAAAAATGATCATGACTGTGGTGTTAGCCTCAGCATGTTACTGATTAGGAAATACACATCCACTGGAGTCATATCCAAACACACTGACACAATCTACGTGAGCGTGCAGGTTTGGACCATTGACTGTAAAAAAGAATAGACCGCTCCTCCTCACTCCTCCCCGTTTGCCATAACAACCACGTTCAAGGGGGAAATCATGGCGGATTTACAGACTCCTCCCCCCCAGCTCTGACAGAGCATGTTCCTAAAAAGGGCAAAAGAGCAGGATCTTCACTGTAGACTCTGTCCTCACAGGGTCAGGAGTTCAGTCGTGTCCACGCCCGCGCCATTAGCTCTAATGCTAACAGCCTGTCCATCAAAGTCAGGCCCTCATTAACTATGCAAGATTTGTAAAATGTTTCTTACGAAAACCAGCCTGGTTTCTTTAATTGTAACTAACTAATTGTAACTGGCTGTAGAAAGTTTAGCACTGGGCTTTAAAGTTGTTTTTAACATGTCTAAAGTGCAATGCTTTCTAATGGGAGACTAGCAGCTATATGGAGGTACTACAGCATGGCAGAACAATGGCGGCCCCTCGTGTCGCGATCACGAAGCAGAGCAGCCAGCAGCCATTGGTTCGGACTCACCAAAACATGTTCAGCAAATGAACATGGTAGTGATTTTATCTCCAGATTAGACTGATAAATCAGCCAATATTAACGACTGATACAGGCACACGGATGACCAATATTCATTCGCTGACAATTTTTGCAAATACACTGTATGTCTGAAACGAAAAGTGATGAACATGTCTCATTTGCATTGGAAAGAGGGTCAGCCCTCCCTGAGCTTCCTCCTGAGGCTGTGTGTAGATGCAAGTTAGCTATTTTATACTCACTACTGCCGTATAGTCCCTTTAAAGAAATGCGCTGTGTTACATGATCGGCCACGCATTCAAACACTACTATATTAATCTTGAGGATTTTTACACAGAAGACTAGACTCTTTCATCTTTAAAATGTGTCCACTGGCCAGATGCCATCTAGTTCTGTGTGTACATAAAATGAGACTGAGAGTCAGGTAAGAGTAGGGTCATGGAGACCCAACAGGCTGACAGTACACTGTAATAAGTCTTTCCTTGAATAAAAGCAATAAAATTGAGTTAAGTGGTTGCATTTGCCTTTTTACTTTCACACAACTTTTCAACCTCTTCAGGGTGCTAGTTTTGGTCTGGGCATTTGGACACAATTGGACACAAGGGGGCGCCCTTCCAACCTTCTCAGTGTAAATGTGAATTGACTTTCTTCAGAGTTAGACTGTAGGTCAGACACCATGAGGGACAGTAACATGACGCTAAATACAATGTGCTCTTTGTTTCCAGTAAAAAGTCTGAGGCGTCATTGCTCTTCAGTCACAGACTGAGAAGTGAAGAAGGAAGTCATGGAGCTTCTGCTTTAGACAAAACTGCCTCGCTGATGTAAATGTTGCTCAGACTCACCGAGTTGGTCCCCAGCACCTGCAGGTCTGGCTCTCTAGACTCCAGCAGCTTGGCCACCATGTGCAGGAAGCTCTCCACAAACGGCTTAATGCTCTGGGAGTGACAGGCCATGAGTAGCTGGTCCAAGGCCTCCATCGCGATCACCACGTTCCTGTACGAGGGAAACATCACAATCGACTTTAGTCTAGTTTTAGTCGATGAAACCTCCAAAAGGTTTTAAGGCCCTTTCACACCAATGTGATAATCGGCAGTCGGGAGTGCTCGTGTAGGTTTGGGCCATCGTCAGGACGCGTGTGTTTGGTGGACAGCACTGTCGGTCATAGACGGCGGTCATAGACGGCGGTCATAGACGGCGGTCATAGACAGCGGTCATAGACGGCGGTCATAGACGGCGGTCATAGCCGGCGGTCATAGACAGTGGTCATAGACAGCGGTCATAGACGGCGGTCATAGACGGCGGTCATAGACGGCGGTCATAGACGGCGGTCATAGACGGCGGTCATAGACGGCGGTCATAGACGGCGGTCATAGACGGCGGTCATAGACGGCAGTCAGACGCCGGTCACAGACGCGGTCTGTGGGCATTGGTGAAACCAGCTTTGGCCGATTGCGTGACGCCACACTAGGAGTGCTGTGATTGGCCGAGCGTTACTGGCTGGCAGCGAATCATCTGGCTATTAGAAGGAGAGCTTTTCTACTGTGTTTTTGTGTTATTAAATTCTCTAAATTTGGCTTCCTGGCATTAATTTTGCGCACTCGCCAGAGACGACCACCACAGTGCTTGAAGGCCATTTTGTTTACATTTACAACTAAACGTCCACTACAAACAAATGAATGGCAGCCGCAGTGCATCTGTCGGGCTCGGTCTCGGGTTCAGGCTGCTTCAGTGTCGAAGTTGCTCTGAGCAGGTGAGATGGAGCAGACAAGAGGAGACCTGACCCCCTGAAAGCGGTGCAGCGGTGGAAAGACTACAGAACAACTTTACTCAAGTAAAAGTACAATTACATGACTAAAAATTATGTAATGCAATTTGTTTCCTTCCACCACTGTCCGTTTTCAGCAAATGAATTTAGGTGGATAAGTATGAAGGTTTTCATAGATATTTCAGACATAGTCTGGGAGCAGCATGATCTCAACGATTTCCCGGTGGGCGTCAAACGGCATCAACCAATCAGAGCAACGCTAGATACGTCGCAGCAACAAGCGACAGGAAGCCTTTCCAAAAACATCCTTATTTACGAGGAACGCTTCGAACGCTGTTTCTTGCTCCGGTTTTAGGGATTACATTTTTTTTCAAATGATTTAAAACAGACGAAAGAGCCGAAGAAAACATTGTATCACTCGCCACACACGCCGTCTCTATTGTTTTGGTAGAGTGTGGTGACGGCTTCCACGTCTTGGGGGAATGAAGTCCCGCCTCTCGGTGCGTGATTGGACCGATGTGGGTAAAATGGTGAAATGACAGGCTGCGAGAAACCGTTCTTCTTTTGAACAGAAAGGAGGAGTGTCTGGCAGGCCAGGCAAGGCTGTATCAAGCTTTTGACACACAGATTACACAAGCAATAAGCAAAAGTGTGGACTCTCTTTCCATTTTCTTCTGATCCTCTGATCATCGCTTTGAGGTTGTTTATTCACAGCGCTGTCTCCACATTCGTTCATCAACGTGCTTTCTGCGTTCATATCGCTGTTGTATTTAGCTGGGAAAAAACCCTGACTTGAGAAAAGATGACATCCCGGTGTCCGCAGGGGAAACTCAAACGGCGCCTCTCGGGGTCACGTGGCCCGGGTGTGTTTTCCCGCTCCATGCCCGGATGGCGAACATCTGACAAGCCGCTTTCCAACATTTTCGTCGAGGAAAACTAAACATCTCGTCATGATTTAGTCGCCAAAAAGCCGTTTTTAGTTTGTCACAGTTACGCTATTGTCCTGAATAAAAGGTGTTATAGTTCACTACAGTCAAAAACAAAACTGATTCAAAAGCGTTTTATTCATTTGATCATCATTTTTGTAACACGTTGTTTAATGGTACCACTTGGAGATCTATACAGGCTCTGAAAATGCTCTTAGCATGTATACATTTTTACTTTTTCAAACAAAAGCTTTCAGAAATCTGAATATTGGCATCTCTCACACTAATCGCAATGGAATCAACATTGTCAGCTTGTATTAGATAGATGACTGGCTGGATGGAGGTTGAGCAGGTTTGGATTATCTAAAAATAAGATTGCCAATTGGAACAAGCATTATAACAAGCAAAATAACATAAATTAAATTGTTAACTTCAAATAGGAAAAAAAAAAAATACACAAAGTCAAAAGGCAAGAATAAATCATTCCTTTCCCGTTGGCAATATGGTCCACATCCAATACAGGCTGTGTTTTTCTCTTTCTCTTTCTCTCTAATTTTGCTCATAAAGCCATGGTCATTATGAAGAGCTTTTTGCACGACCACTGTTCCCATAATGTAAAAAGAAAACGGCCTTAATCTCCGTCTGCATATCTCTGCAGCTTGATGAAGTTCTTTCAGAAGTTAAATTGAACACTGGGTCCTCGGGGGGTGACAGCCCTGCTCCAGTGCGCTTACTTCACACACAGTCCTGGGTGAACCAGACTGGAACTGCTTCATTTGGCCCTGGAAGGTGGGGCCGTGCGGGGGGCCGGGGCGCCGTCTGAAGGAGGGTCTGATGTGCTGTGGTGAAGAGCTGTCTTCGAGTCGCTCTCACACGAACACCGGGGACCTGACTTTAATGAGCTCTTTGTAGGAAAATGACTTCTGGGCTCCGGAGCACACTTCAGAACTTGAAAACTTCATTTGTGCAGATTGGAATTTCTATTCTGAAAACAAAACTACGGTGTATTGGCAACAGTTCACACTAAATAGAGATCTGCAAGATGAGACGCAATCAAATCTTAAAAACAAGTGGCAAATCGCAAAAGGCTGAAGCTATTTAGGTAATTTAGTGTTCTCCGCAGAGACATGTGTCCGAGGGAGATATCAATTTAAAACATTGTCGTAGATTACTGGCACAACATATTATAGTAATTAGCAAAATTCAGGCAGGTATTAGATACTGAAAAAAACTTTTGAAGAAGGTTAAGAGTCTGTAGGAGCTACAAAAGTACATGATAAAAACCTAACTCTGTGGAAACAGCCCTTAAGTTTTGGGACGTGCGTGTATATTCCTGTGGACGTTCATGGCTGGCGTTTTTCACAAAGTAATAATACGTATATGTGGACTTGGGTTGGGCGATAAAGCAAATTAAAGGGATATTTCAGGATTTTTGACATAGGGCCTCATTTCCTAGTTATCCAGAGTGTTGCTGATTCCTGGAGATTTTTTTTTTGCAATTTATGCAGTTCTTCTGTTTGTAGAGTTATGTGGCGCGAGGCTAGTGCAAGGCTAGCGCATTTCTATGATATCAGCTAGCCTGCATTAAAAACAGTGTGACCCGCTCCACGGCGCACCTGAGGCAAATCACTTATAACACCAGACTAACCATATAAATGTCTTTGTCGATAAAGTAATTTTAACCATTTTGCATTTAAAATACCTTATCTTTGAGCAGCATCAGCTTCATGGTTGTATAAGCTACGCAGCGGTGGAATGATCTGCTAGAAAATAGTCCCTCAAATTGCGATCATTCATGTGAAGCAAGGTCAGCTATATTCAAAAAAATTATTCTATGGACACAGACATTTATATGGTTAGTGGTGTTATAAGTGATTTGCCTCAGGTGCTCTGTGGAGCGAGTCACACTGTTTTTAATGCAGGCTAGCTGATACCATAGAATTGCACTAGCCTAGCACCACGAAACTCTTCAAATATAAAAACAGCATGAATTACAAAAAAAAACTGCTCCAGAAATCAGCAACACTCTGGATAACTAGGAAATGAGGCCCTATGTCAAAAATCCTGAAATATCCCTTTAATTTAATTCATGCTTTCAAACACAGACAGTGGAAAACGGCTAAATCGAAAACTTGGTCCGTCACTCATGTCCAATTTAGCAGCGTTTCAGACGCTCCGCAGCGACGGTTTTTGGAAATGACACCAGTGGAGAACCCAGCGACTTTCCGATGAGCTGCTGCTTTACAAAGTGTTTGTGTTTTTGGGGGGCGCAATAGAGATTTCTTCCACTAAAACAGTTTCCCCCGTCTGTCTGATCCTCTGCCTTCTCTCACCCTGAGCGGAGACCGAGACACACAGTCTTTCCCCTTCACCCCGCCCACTTTTTGCTTTGTCTCGGCACTTCCGTTGTACAGACACTTCTGGTCGAGCGCGAAGCCCGTTTATTTAAACAGAGAACAAGGGAAAATATTCTCCGCTTAAATCTGATGTTTAGTAGATTGATTTGTGTAAAATAACAGACAAGGAATATTTAACATAAATAACCATTTCTCAATGGTTTCAACAACCATTGGCCCTATTGCCAGCCCTAATGTGGACGACAGATTCTTGTCTTGTCACATGGATGCCAAACATGGCAGCAGTGTGAATGCAGACACACCCCAAATATGGCGGAGCGCTTGCTGGAGTTTGGTCTACTTTTTTCTGTGACATTAAAACTACAATGGTACAGGAGAAAGCTAATTGGCCACTGCATGAAAATCACGTTTGTCACCTGTCCTGTCGTAGCTTTTCTAGAGTAGACTTCTAGAGTCTTCCGAGTCTTCTCCATGTGTTTGTGCTCTTGGACATGTTCAAAATTGCCTGGTTTTACCAGACCCTCGTACTCCTTGCATTTCGTACAAGGGTCTGGGCCTTCACATTTGAGCTCCGTTTTCAGGTGGGAGGGGTGAACTCTTTTGAAACGATTGGATCTGATTTTTGCTAGCGTTTGGTGGTGACGTATGTAATGCGTCCGAGTGAGTGAAGCACACATTCCAAGGCTTCAATTTTAATTTCTGGATATTTGGGAGCCGGGCCAGAACGGATTGAAGAGCTTCTATTACTTTCGTATCCACCGCCATTGCCAAACTACAACCCGCATTTGTGTACAAGCCCCGCCTCCACCACTCGCTGAATGGTAGGTTGAAATTCAACTGATATAACGCGGTCACTGAGATCAGACCCAGACGTACATTTAGGAAAATGATAATTGATCAGTTTACGGATGGCTAAGGCCAGGCTAGTTCAAAATACACATCAGTCACTAATCTATTCAAAAGTGCAACACCTGACAGAACCGGCCAATGCGAGGCCTTGGCTGGGAGCACCGTGCTGGAATGGGACACTTACCCGTAGCGATGGCGCACCACATCCCGGCTCAGCCTCTCGGCCAGATACGCCCCAATGCGGTCCAGCTTCTCCGGGGCGGACACAGCATAGAAGGTCAGCTTCTCCATGTCCGACTTACTGAGGCCATCCTGCACAAGGCACACCGGGGGATTCAGGAGTACAAACCACACCAACAAGATGTTCATGCACATGAAAGAGCTATACCTGACAAGGCCCGAGTGGCCTGGTGTCGCAAGGGCCTATTGTAATCGCAACGCAGTGAAGCGCGAAGCGCACTGTACCAAGGTGCGCGGAGCGCACGAAAACAGTCCCCATGTCCAACGTAACACCTCACCTCTGGTGTGGGCCCTTTATACTTATTATTGCAAGAAAATGAAAGGTGGATGACGAGCGCGTCGTTGAGAGCTTTCCAAAAATGTATAATATGTTGTAGTCGCGAAAGCGACGATATTGTTTTTGCAGAAAATATCATTATTAGGCCCGAGCGGCCTGCAAAACGCACTGAACCTAAGGGGACATGGAGACAGTGCGAAGCCAGAGTCAGAGTCCCAGCCTCTGTTATGTACAACTTCCACTGAGGGACTATAGAGAGCATCTGGACCAGCTCCATCACTGTGTGGTTCTTCAACAGAGGGACTATAGAGAGCATCCTGACCAGCTCCATCACTGTGTGGTTCTTCAACAGAGGGACTATAGAGAGCATCCTGACCAGCTCCATCACTGTGTGGTTCTTCTACAGAGGGACTATAGAGAGCATCCTGACCAGCTCCATCACTGTGTGGTTCTTCTACAGAGGGACTATAGAGAGCATCCTGACCAGCTCCATCACTGTGTGGTTCTTCTACAGAGGGACTATAGAGAGCATCTGCTCAACTACCTCCTTCCAAAGGAGCCTCCAGCGCATCATGAGAGCAGCGGAGACAATCGGTGGAGCGTCTCAACCGCAAAGAGGACCCTTCGCACCCATCACACAGTCGCTTCAAGGTAATGTCTTCAGGGAGGAGACTGCAGAATCCACGGGCCAGTTCCAGTCGACTTAAGAAAAGTTTCATACTCAAGGCCATCGGGAAGCTGAACTCCCTGCCCTCCCTCCCACCCCTCTTCCCTCACAACCCGCTCCACAATCAAAGATGAGAGAAATATAATTTCAAATCATTCCCATGGTTTGACAAATAAAAGATTTGAAATTGAATTTGCAGACTCACCTTGGGGTCCTCAGGGAAGATGTTGTCCACCAGGCGTTTGTAGCGGGGCCTGAGGGGACCGCAGCAGCCACACACCCCTGGAACATACAGGGCCAAGGGTTAGGTCTGTGCAGAGGTACTCTTCGCTGCACCACAGTTAGGTACTCTCTCAGAACTACTGTACACTCATCAGCAAGTATGGATGCACTGATAACAGAATAGGGTAACGATATCACACGCTTGTACTCATACTCGTACTCATTAATGAGGTAAACAAAGAAACCAGGTCCACATTTGGGCAAACTCGGAGCTGTTGTGCTTGTGTCATGATGTAGCGGTATGTGGCTAATAGCAGCTAAAGCAGGAGGAGCTAACACCATAAAACATGTTTTACTCTCCACAGAAGTCTCTTATCCCACAAAAGTGCATTGTTTTGAAAGCTTCCATAAAGCATGAAGTCTAAGACTGGAATAAAGTCCTTCCCTGTCATGTTGGCCTCCACTGGATTAATCAACAGAAATCGATGTTTTAAGGCGTTCACACAAAGTTTACAGCATTTAGAGGTTATTTTACGCATCCGCACACAGCCCAGTGACAGCGGGACTGAAGGCTACACGGAATCTATTTTGAGCAGGGGCGAATCTGAGTTTACAGGGGCTGGGGCAGTACAGGGGAACCACTGACAGAAAAACTGTCAGAAACTAACAAAAATAAAAAAATATTATTTTATATTTATATTTCAGACTGTAAGGAAATGCAGCTCATGTTTAAGTAGGCTCCCCCAGGCCCCCTTCCTTAAAATGCTGTCCCAGTAATTTTGTACATAGACTGGAGCATTTAAAATCTATATAGTTTGAATTTTTTGGCGATTAAATATTAATTAGACTTTAAATCCAAATCCACGAGATTTTAAAAAGTTTGATTTTAGCCTAAATTCAAAATTACTATATCTTGAGAAAGTACTTGTTATTTTCAAGATTAAACACATTTTGAAAAGTAAACACACTGGCGTTTGTGACTTGAGGTGACTTGCCGGCTAAAGCAAAACTTGACTTGACTTGACTTGACCCCATGACCGATTGACTTGGACTTGCTTGGGACTTGCATTTAGTGACTTACTCCCACCTCTGCTGGGTAAAATTATCAAAATTTAATCGAAATCGCAAATTCTACTTTGGTCAATCTCAATAATCATCTTGGGACTTTATAATCGACCTGTTTACAGCAATTTCTTTGGCAGAAACAGTATCTAGTTTGGGAGTATGGACGGGACAGTGAAGACTTTGGTGCATTAAATGAGACTGATCTGAAAGCATTTATTTTTGTTTGAGGTGAGGTTTGAATAAAAGATGTGCCTAATTTTATGAATCAGTAAGATGTATTTTAATTTTTCATGAAAAAATGTAATCGAATCAAAATTGATCAATATGAGAGAAAAGCATTGTGATTATTTCTTTCCCAATATTGCCCAGCCCTAATCCTGGCTGTGTTTAAAATATTCACTTGATTCTTAAACATATCAGAAATGTTTTCCAAAACTACGCAGCCAAACCCACTGCATTCAGACAAAAGGAGTCGACCTATCCTTCTGATTTGTCTTGCAAATATGCAAACAAATATTAAACAAATCACTAGGAGGCTATTTGCATCACTGCTCCATCATCAGTGCGGCCAGTTCTAGCCAGCGATTGATCCATGCACGGGTTCAAACTGTGACTCCCTGTTAATAAGAACTTAATATAGAACCTTCAGTCGACGGCTGTCAGCCCGCATTCCCCACAACGCTCCAGTCTCTTCAGGTCACTTCACACCTGCACCTGCCGGATGTGGGGTCCAGAGTTTACATGAAGTCCCGTGTGTCTCCAAGGAAACAGGCTCAGTTTGGCACTAGCTTCATTACCTGCCCCTGTCTGAACCCACTGGCTCCACTGTCTGAAAGGTGCAATCTGTGAGCCCATTGCTCCCGAAATAGGCTCAGATGACACACTTTCAAAGCAGTTGATGTGCCCAAAGTAAAGGGCAGCAATAAAAAAAAAATCTATGGAAGCTTGGACCATGTTAAACTATATTTATGGGGGGAAAAAACAGACCTAGAGTAGTATTTTATTTCATACTTTAGTATCCATGCTCCATACTTCATTTACATTAATGAAGAAACCGTCTTGGAAGAGATGACCGTTTTACCTGAGGGGACGGTCAGTCATTCATCAGCTCAAGCTAAAGGTCAGCAGCTAACGTTGGCAAGTGTTCAACGTAATGGGGTTATTATTACACATTGATAATTCAGCAGTCCTCCCCTCAGGTTAAGAGTCTGAGTGTCATCCTGGACAGCTCACTCTCATTCCATATCAGCAATATCACCAGATCTGCATATTTCCATCTCCGGAACATCCCATTTGCATTGGAAAGAGCACATTCAAAACGGGCCATCCCACAACGTTCTAGACGTCAGGGGAGCAGAGAAACATCGCGGTGAAAATCAGTCACAAGTTACCTATTGTATGTATTTTATGTTGTAGACTTTCGCGTATAACCTGAAGTACCGACTAAACATGAGTGCCCTGAATAAATCAGCCCTATGCCTCTCATACAGCGCCCCCGTCAGAGTTCAACACTGACATGTTTAGAAGCATCGTATACAGGATCAAAGACGAGACATTTTCCAAAAATATTGCAAAAATGATCACTGGTGCCTCTATTTGATGTATTTCTATATGCTTTTGACTATCAAACTATCAAGAAACCCTGCATCTTTGGGAATGAAACTCTGAAATACAAACCATACATTTCAGCAAATCAATGGCACCGCAATGAACACGCTTAAAGGAATAGTTCACCGTTCTTCCATTGAGATATGTTCTTACCTGAGCTCAGACGAGTTGATGTGTACCTGTCTGGTCTTTGCGCGTGTCCTAGGTCACGCAAAAATACCAAAGATGTTGTTAGCATTTGGCCTCTCCCAATGTATTGCTATGGCTCCAAACAGGGTGAAGTTAGAAGCGACCAAGCTCTTCAACGGGCACAAAAGACCAGACAGGTACGGATCAACTCGTCCAAGCTCAGGTAAGAACATATTCCTTAGGGCAGAACGGTTCCAGAAGTGTTTCACATACGACGCAACAAAATCCAAGAAATATCTGAGCGCTTCCGAAAAAGAAGAAGAAACCACCAGTGTAAAGAGGCTGTGTGAATGAGGATGGTTTTGGAACCCAGCAGTGAGTCAGTGCAGCATGACGTGCCCCAGTACCTGACTGCAGCAGGCCCGTCCGGGTGGTGTTCCTCTGCAGGTTAAAGGTTCCGTCAGCCTCAGTCCTGGGCACCTGCCTGTACCTCCGCAGCAGCGCTCTACGCACGCCCACACACAACGCCGACATCCCCACAAAAGATTCCTGTGGTCTCACCCGAGTCAGACAGACTAAGCTTCAGATCAATAATTTGCCAAAAAAAAGGGGGGACATTGCATCTTTACACATTTCTATTATGAATGTTTTATTTGAGATAAATCTTAATCCCAAAATTTTTTCTCAAACTAAGAAAATATGGTCAAAAATGCATGTTTGCTTCAAGGTTTAAGGGAAAAAACTCTACCTAAAAAAGAATATTGTTCAAAAAGGAACATCAAATAAGTGGGATAATCTTAAATGTTAACTTTGATTATTTTTGGACTGGGTTCTTAAAACGTCAATCTAAAACCCTGCGCAGGTCAAGACTTCAACCAGTTCAAAAATGCTTCACACATCTCCTTCAAAATTTCACAAAGTTTTTGAGTCCAGTCTCCACATGTTGTTTGTTAAAATGTAAATTGCCTGTCTCTGTCTTCAAAGGCAATAAAGTAAAAAAAATAATAATAATTTATTCCACAAATGACTTTCCCAAATCCTGCTCTGAACAAACGTGTCGACCTGCTCCAACATGCGTCTTCTCGTCTCTTCAAAACAAAAGATAAAATCCCCCGCATGTGGCGTGGAAACCTTCTGAACGCGCCGGAGCCTCGCCAGGAGAGTTTGCTGTTGAATCCTTCAGGGCTGAGCTCGCAGGGCAGAGTGCACACCTGTCCCGTCCCGGCTGCTCTGAGTGCCGGCCCGCCCCGCCCGCCCCACCCCCTCCCGGTGCCTGACGGACGGGCGCGTCGGGCCAATCGCGGGCTCCGGAGAGCGCGCGGTGGGCGGGCGCACCCGGCCGTCGGCTCGGGTTTCAAGTCCTGTGCTCATGCAAACGAAACCGGACACACAGGCAAACCGGAGATCGGGTGACAACAACAGGACCTGTTTGAAAAAGACGGGAGGGAGTAAGTAAAGCTCGGGTGTTCGCTGTGTGACGTCAGCCCTTGTGGACGGGCCGTGGACAGAATGTTGTGGAATCATTTGGGTTTGTGAAGTTGTGAAGTTCCAACCTTTTTAGATAAGGCATTGAAAACCTAACTTTCCACATCATATTATTCTGTGGCCAATTTCTATCTGTGTGCAAGTGATTTTCGGCTAAAACAGGATTTCATTCAATCTAAGTTTTCATTTCTCAAGTCGGTTCACCCCCATGACCTGTCCCACTTTCACTGCTGCTTTGAGGTGGTCACTCTAATTGCAACTAGAATAGTTACAATCAGATCATTTATTCCCGTGGTTCTAAACTGGTGAAACCCATGAAACGTAGAGCATTTTGAACCTGTAATCTACCATTTTAAAGGGATATTTCAGGATTTTGGACACAGGGCCTCATTTCCTAGTTATCCAGAGTGTTGCTGATATCTGGAGATATATATTTTTTTGTAATTCATGCAGTTCTTATATTTGAAGAGTTTCGTGGCGCTAGGCTAGTGCTAGGCTAGCGCATTTCTATGGTATCAGCTAGCCTGCATTAAAAACAGTGTGACCCGCTCCACAGAGCACCTGAGGCAAATCACTTATAACACCAGACTAACCATATACATGTCTGTGTCCATAGAGTAATTATTGGAATATAAATGACCTGCAGCACATGAATGATCACATTTTGAGGGACTATTTTCTATCAGATCACTCCACCGCTGCGTAGCTTATACAAACACAAAGCTGATTTTAAATTATTATGTTATTTTAAATGCAAAATGGTTAAAATGATTCTATGGACACAGACATTTCTATGGTTAGTCTGGCGTTATAAGTGATTTGCCTCAGGTGCTCTGTGGAGCGGGTCACACTGTTTTTAAGGCAGGCTAGCTGATACCATAGAAATGCGCTAGCCTTGCACTAGCCTAGCGTCACGAAACTCTTCAAACATAAGAACTGCATGAAGTACAAAAAAAATATCTCCAGAAATCAGCAACACTCTGGATAACTAGGAAATGAGGCCCTATGTCAAAAATCCTGAAATATCCCTTTAAAACCTGTATTTCTCCACAGAATATGGCAGATTCAAGGCGAGACACTGCAGCTGGTTTAGAGATGTCAATTTGAAACTTGATTACAGACATAAATGTGAGAAAAATATTTGCTCAGAGGGGATTTTGAATCTAAATGAGGGGATTGTTAATCTTGAGTAATGTTTAATGCTTTTTAAATACAATTTAAAGCCCAACTACTACAAGTAGTAGTTTTGACATTTTCTGCAAAAAGCATTGGTAGTTTCTGTGTTCCACATTGTTGTGTAAAGGATACTTTTGTACATGTTTGCTTTGTTTTCGTGAGGTTCAGCTGATTTTTTTACAGCAGAGTCCGGACTAGCCATGAAGGAAACCACTTTTTTTAAAGAAACAGCTAGCTCATGAGCTAAAGACATTTGAGACCTCCAAGTGTCTTTTCGAAGAGACTCCAAGAGCCCCCCATGCCTGCAGCACAGAGGAGGCAGCACAAGAGGCGCCATAGAGGAAATAAAGGGACAACAAGGAGGTATCCAGGCAAGACTGACAGCTAAGCCACAAATGCCTTCTATACTAATACTGTGCGTTCACTGAATAATAAGACGGATTATATTTGTCTGACTGTTGTGGAGCGGAGGGAGCTGTGCAGGAGTAAGAGGAGCTGACCAGTGCAGGACACCACGCTCTGACACAGGAAAAAACAGTACAGCATTCCGGTTTTCCCGACCTCCAAAAACATGCTGCTCAGGTTGGCTCACAATGGCGGCGTGTTCAGTCACAGCGGCTCAGGACTAACACCTGATCTACACTATTTCAAATAAAGCACCCACTTACTTACTTTACTATGTGTTCAATGCCACAAATGCATTGATGAAACCTTTGCTGTAATGTAATGAAATGTTGAAATTCAAAAGCAAAAGGGAAACAACTAGAATTCCAGCCAAAACTGCAGCAGATGTGTTCTGGTGGTTCTGATGAACTTATGCAGCAAATTAGTGAAGCAATATCGATATTTTCCAAGAAATTTAGATTTAATGCTGATGAGATTTAATCACATTTAAGGCAGTTCATGTCATAGGTTTTAATGCCCCAGCAGAACATCCCCCCGCAGATGGTTGGTATCTTCCACGAAGGAAAAGACGATATTTGAAGGACGTAGCCATGCTTTTGTGGATGGATACGATGTTAAAGGATCTATATCATGCTATTTTAGCCATTCCAAAGTTAAGTATAGGCATGTATATGATATATTGTACCTCTACCATTATGGAGCACTCATTTTTGTGATAAATATAAGTGTTTTCTGGAGGTATTTTTCAAACCCGGAAGACACAACGCTTCGATTCAGTTAACTCCGCCCCCTCTCTCCGCACATACAACTTTACCGTAATATAAATAAACAGCAATAAGTGAAATTACTTCACGATGCAGTTATACGGAGTTGACATCTGCAACACAGCTTCATAAATGGCTAACACACAAGCTAATATGCTAACACACAAGCTAACCCGCGTTTGGATTGACTCACCCTCTGCTCCATCGCTGTTTACATTGTGGGACTTGCGTTGGTTATAAAAGTTAATCCACTTTGGTTCTGGCGAAGGTTCACCAAACATCCATCAAAGACAGTCACAGAAAAACAATATTTTGGCTGATAGTCGCTGAATCCCGGAGAAAAAAACAGCTAGACGAGTGGCCTCTTCTTGAAAAAGGTTGAATAAACTCCGTAGCCAAACGCGCTTCTTTTTCTCCGTCCGTGACATGATCGTTAGGTAGGATGAAGAACAGATGTGTCCAGAGTAGGTAACGAGCTCCATCTTCAGCTGCAGCGCAAACATGACTGATCTGTTCAGACGCTCAGGACGATGTGTTTGTTTTGGCCACAGCTGACCTGGAAGCACCTTGGGCACACCCTTTTTATTTTTTGTTTTATTTATTTTTTCTCTTTGTTTCTCTCTTACGACAGAAATAATGAAAAAGCTGTTTTACAAATTAAAATCCGGCCGTAAGCATAGAATTAAGACATTACATTACAGACGTCGAGCACTTCCGTTCCGCTGTGACGACACAACTGAACACTCAGTCGTTCACCAGGAGAGGGCGCAGCTGCTCAGAGAGCAGGATTCAGGAGGATTACTGAGAGCTGCGTGAATGAAGCCGCAAACCACTCTGGGGGTGTTTTTGATAAGGAAATAGCATAACAACATGGCTAAAAGCTCCAAAAAGTCGATTTTGCATGATATAGGACCTTTAAGGGCAGACAGCGGAGGTATTGTAGTGATTTTGTGACAATCGCAAGTCAAACAAAAAGTCATCAAATAAAAAGGGTAAAGGATGAAGATGTTAAGAGATAAACATCTGTAAAGTGAGTGACTGTGGAGTAAGTTAAATAGTTTTCCAAACACATGTCAGGTAATAAGCAGCTCGCCCATATCCACATGCACAACCACACTCAGACAAACATATGCCTGTTTGCTAAACGTCACAAAGCACATGCTGCCCTGAATAAAAACACAATCAAGCACATGTTGGCCCTTTAACTGGCTCTCGAATAGCTCTGAATGGAAAGTGCCCTGGGCCCGGTCACTGGAGGCCTGTGATTTGAGCTGCCTCATAAAGAATTAACTCACCCAGAATCCTCACCAGAGACGCTTAGTTTACAATTCGTCATTATGAATGCTTCCTCATAGCGTGAATATTGCAATGAAGATATGCCTTATTTACAAGTTCCATTTCATTGGGGATAAAATAAGTCAAACAGTGCCACGACGAAGGAGACTGAACAAAGAAGAATGACTAAAACGATCAGTTTAGAGCAGACGTGTCCTGAGCCTCCGCATTGATATTTCATGTGTACCATAACTTAAACCGTGCGCATTTGGAAAAGACACTTGATGAGTGTCTTTGAAGTTGTTTAAAGTGTTGAAAGGCACAAACCACCATTTTTAGCCAATGGCAGGCAAACAAATGAATGGTTCCATGATAAACTCTAAAATAAAGACTTTTACTGGTTTTACCTATGCACATCTCAACATATTTTTAATGTCCTGTATCCAGGGGATACAAGATGTTTTTGCACCTGTGATAGAGAGCTAAGCTTTGCAAGAGATCAGAAGGTAAGGAAAGCATTTCTTTATACCAGGAATATTGTAGAAGTTGCCACTGCGGTGCCATATTATCGATTAAACCAACAAACAGCTACTTTGCAAGCATCGGAACCAGGTATCAATTAAAGGGGGGGTATTATGCAAAATCGACTTTTTCAAGCTTTACATCATGTTATTAAGTCATTCCCTCATTAAAAACATGCCTGAAGTGTTGCCTTGGCACATTCACGTATTTTCGAGTAGTCTGTAGAAACTCTGATGGCGGCCATTTTAGGGATAAAACGCCTGATTCCTTCAGGAAACGCCCTCGACCTCCAGGATACGCCTCCGACCTTTCGTCACCAGCCGAGTAACCAACCACTGCTCCTCAGCAGAACCCCCTCCCCGCAGTGTCTAGCCCTAAGATGTAAACAGAGTCATCATGGAGGTTTAGCTTCATGTGTTGTGAACCGGAGCCACAGCAGACTTTTACAAAGACACACATCAGTGTTTCTGTTACCGAAACACCCAGGATTAAAACCGGTGACAAGAACACTTATTTCAGTGTATGGTTCTGCGCTGGGCCTTGATGATGCACAGAGCCTCCGGAGAAAGCTAATGCTAAGCTAAACCTCGAGTCATCACGTGAAAACGAGAAATATGCACACATAAAGTCAATAAAACCACCACACACATAAAGAACCGTTTAACAATGATCACACACGGAGCCTGCCTTGTTGATTTGGAAGTTTATTGCTCACATTTCATCTACAATGGGTCATAGCCGAGTGGTTTTCTCCCGGAGCTAACAAGCTAGCCGTGATAAGCTAACGGGAAAATTCACTGAATACAAGCAGCATATTATGCATTGAAAACGTCACTAAAACAGGCAACTGCTTGAAGCAGCCTTTATGATGATCACACACGGAGCCTGGCTTGTTGATTTCGTAGTTTATTGCTCACATTTCATCTACAGTGAGTCGTAGCCGAGTGGTTTCTCCCGGAGCTAAGGCACTATTAGCCGCGACAAGCTAACAACCTTCACCTTCACAACATTCATTGAAAACAGGCAGCATATTATGCACAAATAACGTCAATAAAGCAGCAACTACTCGAAGCAGCCTTTACGATGATCACACAATGAGCCTGGCTTTACACATTTGTGGTTTATTACAGACTTTTCATCAACAATGAGCTGTAGTCGATTATAACAAGCTAACGGGTAACCTCGAAAAACCATTGTCCACCTGCACAGATAATGTCCGTCTTTTGAATGGTATGGGCTCCTGCAGATCCTGGTGTCGTCCATGGGGGTATAGTTAGAGATCCATAGGGCATGGCAGTAGCAAAGAGAAGCCTCCAAACAGCAGTTATTTTTCAGGCAAAGCCCCTTCCAAGCGTCCGGTGTGGAAGGTTCCTCTCCAAATAATATCCTGTGTGGCCATTGTTCACAAAGTGATAAACAGTAGGTCCTTTCCAACAATAAAAATTAAAATGCACCGATCGTAGTTTCAATACTGTTGAGACAACGAGCGCAGTGTTGTTGTGATGCCACAGACAGCGTGTGGAGGGGGCGTGTCGGAAAGGGTCAGAGGTTCTTAAAGAGACAGGGGCCTATTTCAAGTCATTTGCTACCGCCATTTTGAAAGAGCAATTTTATACAAGGCAGTTATTCTAATTTACTGCATTGACAGACCAACAGAAGGTTTCGTCATCATTGTAGTGTGCTATAGACTGGTGCTATGTGGCTGAAAAAAGCATAATACCCCCTCTTTAAAGGAATAGGCCACCGTTTTTACATACTAAGATATGTTCTTACCTCACTTTAGACGTGTTAATATATCCCTGTCTGGTCTTTGTCCGTGCGCTCTGCCAGGCAAACGGAGCACAGACGCAGCCTCTCCCACATGTCACATAGCTCCGAAAAAGCTCACGATAGAAGCTACCAAGCTCTTCCACGTGTTCCCTATTTAAATAAAGTTACGTGAAGTGTTTTCATGCGAAGTATATTTACACAGAAATGTAACGTGTCGATTTTATAAGCAAATAAAAAGGGGGACTATATTGTGAGGCGTAATGATACGAGGAGTAAAACGTCCGCGCAGTAACTCCTAAAGACTTCCCCCCGCTCACTTCCGTCAATAACCTTTAGGAGTTACTGCGCGGACGTTTTACTCCTCGTATCATTACGCCTCACAATATAGTCCCCCTTTTTATTTGCTTATAAAATCGACATGTTACATTTCTGTGTAAATATACTTCGCATGAAAACACTTCACGTAACTTTATTTAAATAGGGAACACGTGGAAGAGCTTGGTAGCTTCTATCGTGAGCTTTTTCGGAGCTATGTGACATGTGGGAGAGGCTGCGTATGTGCTCCGTTTGCGTGACAGAGCGCACGGACAAAGACCAGACGGGGATATATTAACACGTCTAAAGTGAGGTAAGAACATATTTTAGTATGTAAAAACGGTGGCCTATTCCTTTAAGTATCAATGCACACAAAAGGACAAACTCAGATGAAGGTTCTTGAGTCATCTTCTGTGCTCATCCTGTCTTTTAGACCGGGGTCTCCAACAGCCGGAGATGATTCAAGTCGGCCCCTGACTTGTAGAGCACAAATTCCAGAGCAAGAGAAAGTCTCTAGCCCAGTCCTGTGCGGAGTTATGATTTTGTAAAGAAATAACCAGAATGCTCACTCCAGCCACTAGGGGGCAGCTTAAATTAAGAAAGGAAATAATTCCACACATGTCCAGCTGAGGGCACTGACATAAACAACACATTATAATCACGTGGTAAATGTTCAGGCTGCCCCAGGCTGGCTGTGGCTACAATAGTAGCTAACCACCACCGAGTACTGAGTGAATGAATAATGACAGCAGTGGAGCAGAAACTTGTGACAAAGGCTTGTAAGTGCAATACAAGTGCAAACTGTTTTTATGAGGCTACAGTCCAGCTCATTATCATTCATTTATTGAAAAACGTTTCCTCAATAGCATTTTCCCAATTAAAACATATTACTGGAGCTTTTGTTTATGGACCCCGGCAATATACTCCCGATATATTTTGGGAAATGCACTAGGAGACCCCTGTCCTGGACTTACACACACTTGACAATATTACCTTAAACACCTTAGGACTCAGACAATATAAATAAAATGTGTGAGCGTTTAGTGTTTACCAACCTGTGATGAAGAATAAGAGAGAGCACACGTGTTTAGCTGCTTTAAGAGGCTTGTTCTTCCTCTGCGATGTCTCAGCTATTCTCCATCAGTGCGCCACATGCGGCACCTACTGGCTAGCGTAGGGATTACATTTAACTCTAAAGAGATCGAGAACCAAATTAGTTTTTATATAAAAATAAAATTGTTAATGTTAGAGGATAACATTAAATGGCTATTTATCATTCTGGGTCAGGCTGTACCGTCGTACTATCTCTGTCAGAGCCTTGACTGTGGGGCTCAGGCGCCGCTCTCAGCCTCTGATTGTTTGCGCATCAGTCTGACGCTCTGAGAGTATTTATCCCTCTGTCTCCGGGTCCCGCACCGATGGTAAATACACTTCTGCTGTGTTAAGACATCCAGACTGCCGCCTATTCTTCATCTGTCCTCTCCAACACCATTGTTATTTCTCTAACAGTTAAATGACGGTGTCTATTTTTACTTAACATATTTCCAGGCCTCTACATGTGCCGTCAAATTGCCGGCACTGCTTTTAAATGACCTCAGCAAGGTGCACAGGGGTCAGACGTGTGAAGAAGGTTAAGGCCGTCAACTGCTGACCTTTCCCACCCCTTTTTACTGCTTCCATCCGGACGCCGTTATAATGTTCCAAGGTGCAACACCAATCGGTTCAAAAAGTCTATGATTCCAAGGGCGATTGGCCTTTAAATCAATATCATTTCATGTTTAATTATAATGAATGTTATTACGTGTTTTGTATTGTGTTGATGGTGCGCTGCATGTGACTGCTGACTGCAAACTAAATTGCGCCATGGACGATAATAACAACAAACATTACATTTGAATAAGCCCCGATCCCAGATACACACCTTTGTAAAGAATAGGAAAAGTGTGTATTCTGGCAGGACAGGCTAGCAAAACACCAGGTATGAGTTTGAAGATTGGACAACAGAACGTTTCGCCATCTGTCCCCCCTTTGAGTGGCATATAAGTGTATGCTTCAGTCAAATTGAACATCTAGCATTAAGATAAAGTCAGTCCCTTGTATATTGCATCACCTCCCAGTGCAATAACAATTTTGCAATAAACCGTGCAGACCTATATAGTTGGGCCCCACCGCCCCAGCTGGCTGCTCCTCATCACCTGATATTTGCCGTAGGAGGCTGGAGAGATGAATACGACGCCTTCTGCTCTGGAGTTATTGCCTGGCCGTGCGTTGTGTAACTGTGGCTTATTTTCGCACAGATTTATGATGATATTTGAGACTCGCTCCCACCTGGTTCCAGCATCTCATCCAGGCCCACACAGAGGAGGGGACACACGCCTTTGTCTCCCGCTCGCACACACACCAACACTCGTAATGAGAATCCTCCTCTGCAGGCTGCACGAGCATCAATCATCTGCCCCGCACAGGCCAGGGTTAAAGGCTCCGAAGAGGCCAGGCTGAAGGTCCCACACCGGTCGATATTCAGGCGTCAGAAACCGCTCCGGACAACGTCGCCTTGGGATTTCGAGCCTATCAAACATTTAAGGGTGTCTTAAAATATCTCTTGGACTTAGTTGTTTTGAAATACTGATCTACATATCTCCAGAAGAAGGCGCTCATCCACCCGCAGAGCGTAAAGTCTGACATCTGGTGACGGAGCACAGACTTTAAACTCCTTTGCTGCCTCAAACTCAAGCGCAGTTGTTGGCAACATTGTGACGTATATCTGAGTGGCCACACTTAGAGGCACTGGCTCTCATTCATCTCTCACTTGCATACGGTAAAATTAGAGCATATGTGAGGTGCATGAAAAATCACCGCCTGTTTTGGCATTGATCAATCTGTACGTGAGCTGTCACAGGGCTGTCTTCAGTCCGGACGGGTTCGTCAGGTTCCGGTGGGCTGCCTGCTCTCCGGGCACCTGTTCCCTCCCAGAGGAAACTCTGCTCAGGCCGAGAGAGGTGTAGTCCCGCCTGGCTCCAGCATTGAGTCCGTGGAGCAGACCAGAGCTGCTTTTCGCTGGTTCAGTTCATGGTCCAGACTGGACTGACTGCAGCGTGACATCCACACTCTCTTTTTACCACACACTATTAAATGTGGTCTAATTTCATAAACTTTTTCCGTCATAAACATTTAGGCCTATAGCTTATTTAATAAAGATCAATTTTTTATTATATATATTTTTCATATTTTTAGTAACGTATTTTTTCACTCCAGGGTATAAGATGCACAAGCCAAAATATGCCTAATGAGAAAATGTTTTAATAATAAATACACTTTTGTTGGCCTCATATGACAACATTTTACCTCGGTCTGTAGTGTTTAAAAATCAAATGCTGCGTCGAATGTATAAAACAGTCAATTGTTTGTGTTGTTAAAGTGACCAGTATGGTCTGCTAAGTGATGCAGTACTGGTGTCTGATATCGAAACCTACGGGAAAAATACCCTGAACCGATACCGGTTTTGGCTCTCACCGTTTTACAACTTTCACTAACTAAATTTAAGTGAATATGGACATGCACCTCATTCTGAAAAGCTGAGTTAAGTTTCAACCTTCTCAAATGTATTAATGATCGCTGCACAAAATGCCGTGGCTAGCAACAGATCACCTCACGTAATAACATAAAACTGGCCACTTGTTTGTATTCGAGTTTATAAAATGCTGTTTGTAAGTTGTAAGGATTATCCCTTTATGTGAGCTGTTTATATTCAGATAAGATAAGATAAGATGATACTTTATTGATCTCACAGATGGAGAAATTGCATTTGATGAGAGAGCATCCGGCAGCAGCACCCATTCAGTGCGCACCACTCTGTAACCTAACTAGTCAGGAAGGACTCAGTGATGGGGAGAGGGGTGGTCTCTGTGGCAGGGTGAGAGCATGATGAAGGCTAACAGTAGTCACCCTTTGCACCACACTGTGGTCGCTCAGCAAAGTCGCCACAGTCACACATTCCTTTCCACGAGCTGCAAAACAGAAAGGTACAAGAGGTCATTTATCTATCTATCTATGAAGACCAAAGGAACAGGACAGACTAGCCATGTTTGAAAATCCCTCCATGAACAGGAATGGAGGACGTAGATTTCACATGTCTCCTCCTTCACTCCAGGCCTGGAGGGCTACGTCATGCTAACAGAGTAGGACTGAGCCAAGCTAAACTCCTCCCTGTGGTCTTTATCTGGTCTACGGGCTGAGCTGAAACTTTAGTGCGCTGACAAAGCCCTTTGACACTTCAACTACAGAGAAGATAACTCAAGAACCTTCATTGAAGATTTTATTCTATGAATAAAAATAATTGATCATGTAACGTCACTTTATTGATCTCACACTGGAGAAAGGGGACAATTCACTTTTTCACTCACAGCAGCAACTTTTAAGAAAACCGCTTGGTATTGCTTAAAGGGACTAGATGTAAGTTGGTCATTTTATACTCGCTACTGCCACCTCAGGTCTTATGCATAACTGCAGCCTCTATATAAAGCTCGTGCATGACGGCACTTCATACCAGCCTTTCTGAGTGACAGTGCAGGATCTTAGAGTTTTAGAGTTGTGGTGAACAGGTCTGAGCTCATGTCATTAGGAAATAACTAATAATAAATGTAGTTTTTAAACTCAATATAGTCCCACATACCCCCAGTATCAGTATCGGTGCATCTCTACTGCTGAGAGACGATTATCACGACCAACACTGGCCTGAGCTTCTGCACTAGCCTGATAAAAAACAGACCCGCCTTCTTTCTCTGGTCACACACGGTAAACAAGTTGCTGATTGGCGGCTGAGGCCGAACCAATCACGACCGTCACAGAGAAATGACAAGGTGACGTCACTCGCTGCACCACTGTGCTGTTAGTTCAATTAACATTAACATTAGACAAAACTAATCATGGATGTCCAGGATTTTGCCTCTGCGTGAGTTTATATTCACTTCACATTTTTTGAATTGGACATGGCTGTCGTCATGTCCGCTAATTTCTAATTGGTTTATTTCACTGACAATCTGAGCGGGTCAGGCCCGCCCCTTCAACCTGCTCCAATTGCTCCGTGACCAGACTCATTCCCTGCGTGGAATGGATAGGGCAGAGTATGGCAGAGCCAGGCAACTTCTGCACATGTTTCAAACAACTCTCAGGGAAAGGCTTTGTGTTGTTAAGAGTCGGACCACCAGCCATAATGTACAGCTTATTGGTCCACAAAATGTTCCGATGAACCACAAACTGCTGGTGTTTGGCCGACTGGGACCTTCAGATCTTGTGGACGGTTTCATCAGTTTTACACCGATCAGAACCAATGGTGCAGACATGCTTCAGCACATTAGAGCAACAAACACACACAGAAAAAACACCGTTGAGGACAATGAATTCAATAAGCAGCCATTTTGAAGCATGAGAAAAACATTACGCAGGTGCAGCTCATCACGGATGTTCATCACCAATTACTTAATATTGGCAAATTGTTTTGGGGACATTTTGTGAATGAGCCATGATGACATGTTCTCACGCACAGCTCCAGGCCCTGTGTCAGCGAGCACAGCACAGAAACCCAGTGGAGCGTGAAGACTACAGCGTCTCGTCCTCTGTCCACTGTCCTCATGGCTGTCCGTCTGAGCAGCATGAGTGGACACAGCAGAGGAGCACCACACACAAAGCTGCTGTTTTAAGGCTTAGCGGTTAGGTCGAGTCATATCGGCAGAACACATGAACAAAGCTTACAACGTGTCTCAGGCTTTAAGGCCCTAAACCTGATAGAACATGCTACAAAATACATTTTTACTTTTGTTCCAAACATTCAGGGAGAAATACTGTCACCGGTATGTTAAAGCTGCAAGTTCACATTGATTTTATTAGATGCACTGCACAATTGTCTGCTCTTAAATATACCGAAGGACAAAGCACATTTAATTTGAAGCTGTGCAGAGTCAGAGTAATATGTGAAGATGCGCAGGAGCGTTGGCGAGAGCTAGAAAAGAGTTTAAAGTCCTCCATTCTGTTCGAGAACTTGTTACAGGAGCTTAAACTCCAAATCTGGTTCACAACGTTGCTAAAAAATGTCTTTGGAAAAAGCAGTAGTGTGATTTTAACCCAGAATGCCCGGAGCGGTGCGGTCAGTGGAAGGTTGTTGTCGGGCGGACAGAGCTGGGGGCAGTCGAGCAGATGTCGTGTTTGGACTCCAACTGCAGACCTTCGTCAAACGCCGTGGCTTAAGCCGATGAACTCTCATATCCCTTTTCTACCAAGCCGCCATTGGTGCCGGTTCTGGGCCGGTGCCAGTTTGTTTGGGTTTAAGTAGAGGTCGAGCAATAAATCGGCCAGCTTTTATATTGGGACGTTTTTTTCCGGCATCGGCCAATAAAAATCTCCAAACATCGTCACTGACCTTAGAAAAACCCACATTGGTCTAGTTTTAAGCTGGCTATGGTCTGTTCTGACTTGGGGAAGAGTTATGATCGATTCACTCATGTCTGAGGAATCCTGCGCTGCCTTTGTGCATTGTGTGCTCGTTTGAACAGGTCTATCTAATGTACCAGCCGCCACCCTGTGTACCCAGGAAGAGCACCATGCTGCTGCTCTCAGAAAAACAAACACACTCATCGGAGCTGCTGGAATACACGTCGCTGACTTTATTTTCTTGCTGCAGTTGAAAACATTTAGCAGCTCATTGTGATTTCTGGATTATTATGGAGGTGGGTGGCTCAGCCTCACCCACCTCCGCTCTGTGGTGAGCCCCACCCTCGACCCGCTGCAGTTTGCCTACAGACCCAACATCGGAGTAGAGGACGCTGTCATCTACCTGTCGGAGCGGGCGCTCATGCACCTGGAGCACGCCGGGAACGCTGTGAGGGTCTTGTTCTTTGACTTCTCCAGTGCCTTCAACACCATCAGGCCGGCGCTGCTGCGGGGGAAGCTGGAGGACGCGGGAGTGGATGAACATCTCACCGCATGGACCATCGACTACCTCACAGACCGACCACAGTATGTGCGGCTGCGCAGCTGTGAGTCTGAGGTGGTCGTCTGCAGCACCGGAGTCCCTCAGGGCATCGTCCTCTCACCGTTTCTCTTCACCATCTACACATCGGACTTCACATACAACACGGACAGCTGTCATCTCCAGAAGTTCTCCGACGACTCCGCCATCGTGGGCTGTGTGTCTAAGGGGAACGACCTGGAGAACCGGTCAGTCATCCTAGACTTTGTGGACTGGTGTGAGCGCAACCACCTGTGCTTGAACATCAGTAAGACGAAGGAGATGCTGATCGACTTCATGAGGAAGCCACTACCGCACACACCGCTGAACATCCAGGGGGAGGACATTGAGGAGGTGGACAGTTTCAAGTACCTGGGTGTTTACCTCAACAATAAACTGGACTGGTCCCACAACACCAACGCCCTGTACAAGAAGGGCCAAAGTCGCCTTCACCTTCTGAGGAGACTGAGGTCCCTCGGAGTGAGCAGGCCTCTGCTCAGGACTGTTTATGACTCTGTGGTGGCCTCTGCTCTCCACTACGCTGCCATGTGCTGGGCCCCGGGCAGCACAGAGCGGGACAAGAACAGACTGAACAAGCTGGTCAGGAGGGCCAGCTCCGTCCTGGGCTGCCCCCTGGACTCCGTGGAGGAGGTGAGGGACAGGAGGGTGTTAGCCAAGCTCACCTCCATCATGGACAACACCTCCCACCCACTGCACGGGACTGTAGAAGAGCTGTGCAGCTCTCTCAGTGGCAGACTGAGACACCCTCAGTGCAGGACGGAGCGCTACCGCAAAGCCTTCATCCCCACTGCTGTCAGACTGTGCAATAAGACTGTGAAGTAACATGTGCAATAATCTCTGCATCAGCTGCACTTTATTAACTCTTCTTCTCGAACGCCGACTGTAACAAGTGAATTTCTCCGTTGTGAGATCAATAAAGGTTTATCTTATCTTATCTTAAAATGTCTCCATGAGGAATATGTTTATTTGGGTGTCAAGAGGAGCACCATTGTATTGTACTGTCAAGCACCAAACCACACAGAAGCATGGTACAGTGTAGGACCATATAACCCCTTCATTAGAGAGCTCCAGCCAACAAACTACAGCTAAATGCTCACAGCTTTTCATTTTGTGTTTTATGGTTATGAGTTACCATACAAAGGAGCTTCCATCATTATTTTACACTTGTCTAAAGTAAGAGAGTGTGGAGTTCTTCGCTCAAACAGCACTTATTACAGAGGTATCCATTTGTAAGTATGCCATTAGCTAAAAGTTACTGCTCGGATAAACTCTTCCGCATGTAGAAATTCCACTGGGTGATCCAAGTTCACACTGAGATCCAAATCAACACACACACACATTATTTTACAAAAAAAGCAGGTTTATGACCCACATATTGCAGGATTTGTCCAAATGTCAGAAATAGGTTCATCAGGGCAACTGCAAAACCGCAAAACTCCCAACTATACTGCAATAAACAGCGGATCCGGTGAGAATAACACATTGCATACACCGCGGTGCTAATGCTAATGCAGGACGGATATCAGCTTGTACTGCCTTACCAGACCAGCCGCTCTCCGAGTCCATGGCTCTGCCCCTGAGGTGATGTTTCCACCGCGTGTCCCTCCCACTCCCTGATCTGTGTCTCCAACTGTAAACCCTTCAGACCTCCGCAACCATGTTCTGTAATGCCCTGGACTCGTGTGTTAGGCGAGCATGTTAACGCTCCTGGATGTGCGAGCCTCGGGTCAGGCGCAGAGCGTTCAGAGCGGAGAGGGGGCAGAAGCCTGGGAGGTCACACTGCCCTTCACACTGCACCACACTGCAGCCACACAGCGACATCCGAGCGGCCAGATAAACCACTTATGAACAGAAACAACGCTGAGCATGAGCAATGAGTGCGCCACATTCGAGTTTACAAGTCCGTTTCTGTGTTCTGCTATTCCGTCCTGTCTGGGTTCTGTAGTGACATTCATCTTTGAACAATGTCATGTTTTTCCTTGTAAAAGCATGACGGGGTGGAGCGTTTTGTCCGTCTCCTTCTCAAGAGCTGGACGGAGAGCTGTGCAGAGGCGGGGAAAGAAACAAATGTTGGAACTTGAGTGCGTCTCTCACTAATATACAGCGTCCTCCTGCTGACACATCCTCGCACTACATTCAGGTGGTGAATCAAGGATGACACACCCCTCCTCGCAAGTCTTTTTTGAGAGCCAGGATGTGGGACGTTCCATGTTGACACGCGTGCACGCTAGATCTGCTGCTGGATTAACCTTTATCAAATCAAAACTGCGGTTTTAGCTGCAGTCACCGAGCCTCAAGGGGCTGAGGTTGTGTCTGTTTTTTTCCTGCTTTGCACGTCCGCTGTTTGAGTGAAAGACATGTTTGCCAATCGGAATTATCAAGCCTCGCTTCCTTAGGCTGCCGGCCAATCAGAAGAGGTGCAGAACAATCATGTTTGTCTCTATACAGTAAACAAACTCCATGTGTGTCTCGCTCAGCGCAAACTATTCTCAGCCCCACTAACAAACGCGTCAACTGTGAAACGCCGCCACCACAGTTGAGCCAAAAAATACAAAAGTCTTTCACCATCTACTAGGAAGAGCGTAGCAGACAAATATCCATCCATCCATTTTCTTCCGCTTTATCCGGGGCCGGGTCGCGGGGGCAGCAGTCTCAGCAGAGATGCCCAGACTTCCTGATCCACACACACCTCCTCCAGCTGTTCTGGGGGGACCCCGAGGCAACACCAGGCCAGCTCGGAGACATAGTCCCACCAGCGTGTCCTGGGCCTTCCACGAGGCCTTGTCCCACTAGGACATGCCTGGAACAGGCGACTAGGCAGACAGATATAACCCATCTTATTCTCCAGGGAACAAACATTAGCCATGAAGGTAGGAGAGAAGATTTCAGTGTTTCAGAAGAAGAACTCAGTATACCTCAAATGTCTTTAGCAAATGCTAGCTTGTTTACTTTTAACAAATTGAGCGCCAAAACAGAAAAAATCGGAAAAACTTTGCATTTTCATTTCGTTTTCTTTTTTTATTTATTATTATTAACTCATTGACTGCCAGCCATTTTCAAATCAGAGAGCTCCCCACGGTCAGAGTTTTTTCAGGATATTGACTGTTTTTTCAAGACCCACAGAAAATGTTGGTCTAGGTCTATGTCAACACGAAACCCACCAAAAGAAAGATTAGACTCTCTTCTTTCATCTAAAAATAAGGAGTTTGTTTGTACCTCTTTCCATTCTTTAGTAATCGTCCGTAGAAAATAGGTGAAATCACCCAAAATGCAGTTTTCTGACAAAATAGCTGAGAAAATGAAAGAGCACTGCTGCCACCTAGTGACTCATTAACAGAACTTTTAGTCATTTTATTGAGTCTTCGCTGCAGCTGTTCTCATTCGAAATCCCAATCGACGTCTATAGACGTCATTGGCAGTCAACGTTTGGATTACAATAGACGTCTATAGACGTCATTGCATAAGTCAATGAGTTAAGAAACTAGACACTAATACACTGTATGTGAGTGATTTTGGCAGCTCTGTGATGAACAGAAGGGAAACAAATGACGATCAAAAACTTGTGAAGAGTCACAATGGACATTTTATATATATTGTTGCTTTTTTTTTCTTTTTTTTAGTCTGAGCGGGCGTGGTGCTGTGTAGTGAACAGCTGTAAACCCGACACTTATCTCTCGCTCTCTGGAGCATGTTTGACAAAGCAGAGCGGCTTCCCATGGACAGATCCAAACAGTTGAAATTTCAACGGTTCTCTCAATTTTTAAATGGTCAAAATCGGTCCAAGGACGACTGAGAAACATCCGGGTAAGTCTTCAAGTCGAGAACCAGGCTGTTTGAATGCACACGCCATAAAAGGCGATCGATCTGCGGCAACACGCGGTGGTTCAAAACGTGTCAACAATGTTGTTGTTGAAAATTGACTTGAAACAAATATATTTAGGCATTTGCCTCGTCCTATAATGTTAGTGTCCGTCCAGAGAGAAGAGGGGTGAGAGGAGTTAATCAGAAAGGAGAGTGTTGCATAAAACACTAATTATCTCCGAATCTAAAAAAAAAAGAAGTGATTTTGATTAAATTAGCCTCTGTTTAGCTATGGATTTCTCAGATTTCTTAACTATAAATAGTGAATAGAGAGAAAGAGTGAGAGAGCCCCACGTTTATTAGAGAATTATTCAAACTAAGCATGTTTTTCTGACAACTCCAGAAAATGCCTCTTTACCTTGTTGCTGCATGAGACTGAACTGTAATAAATGAGCACCAGGATGTTTATATAAGTTTATATGTAGCTCAGTTGTGTTAAAAATAAAATGTAATATATAAAATGCTAAAATTGCAAATCGAATCGCAATCAGTTTTTTGTGAAAATGGTGCAGCCCTAGTGCCTGGGCTGACAGTGCAGACTCACGTGGCCACCCTCGTCCCACCACTTTTTGTTCCCCATGAAAGTTCGTGGCGATCCTCTCTGCTTTCACATCTCTTCTTGAGCGTTGTGTAACAGTGGCACTTAAGCCCTTTTGATTCCTCTTTTGTTTTCACCCAGTTACACGGATTGTGAGAGAGCCGCCCACTTTGCATGTAAAAACTTCAAAGTGCTGAAGAGCGAGACTTTTTTTTATACTACCCAGCATGCATCTGTGTCCCAGGTGGTGTTTGCTGAATCAAAGTCTGTCAGTCGGAGTGGGCTAGCTGCTCAAAACCATGAGCCTGCAGACCGGAGCAGCTGCGCACTCAGGACCGCTAGAGATTTAGGATCTTTGTTCTTCAAGACAGCGCCATCTGCTGTTTGGAAAATGTAATCCAAGTGTCGATGGCATGCAATAATCTCAACTGTTTCTCTCTACAAAGAACATACTGGCTTATTTCCTTATTTGTAAAAGGTCAATAATTGGTTTAAAAGTAATTGTATCAACTGTTGGTTAGTCTATTTAAATTGTTACTGTCACTCATAGGCCTATTTACATAAGTCTTGGTCATGTTTGTCCCAGTCTACTTCCATTTTAGCCTGGTTTTGTCTCACTCAGAAGGCTTGTAGAGACAGATACAAAATGTATGCATTTGTAAGAACAGGTTCAGGTAGCTTAAGGCATTTCTATGGTTTACTGGACCTCACGCTCAATACATTTCATCAAATAAATAGAACTCTTTTTAACATGACCTTTGAGAAACAAAGATTTCAAATTGTGGTGTCCCTATTTGTTAAACTTCAGGTTATGTTTATTTACATAGCATATTTGCCAAATGGGCTGAAATCTGCTGTGGTGAATGTGCAGTGTGCTCCGGCCCGCAGCTCTGCCCCGGCTCTGGCTGCAATGTTGTGATGCGGGGCTAATTGTGTGGGAGATCAAGTCGGCGTGCCGCGGTGTGAAGGAGGATTTGGACCTAAATATAGCTTCAAAGCGCGGCTCCTCTGTGTTCCCTCTTCATCAGAGACCCGGCGCTATCGCGGCGCATGAAGGAGCTGGCACTTTGTTCTGGCGTACGTCTGCGCGCCACTTTCTCTGACAATGATTGGGATTGCTTGTGATCGGACAGTATTTCTAAAAAGACCATGAAGAGACTTTTTGGAGCTTTCTTATCGTCACAGTACACAGAGCCTTCTGGAATCTTCATGATGCTCTTTGGTTTCATTTTGTGTGTACTACACCGGGTTCAAACAAAGATCAAAATCCACTCTCAACAAGAGCTATCCAAAATAAATGGCATAAAACTAGCGCTGCACGATATGGGACAAAAAAATAATATTCGATATCCATTTGCACTAACCCACTGCAATAAAGCAAAAAATTACTCCGCACAGGAATGGGCTAGAGACTTTTTTTTTGACATACTCATGGATTTGTGCTCTGCAAGTCAGAGGCCGGATTAAATCGTCTCGCGGGCCGGATTTGGTCGTAGTTTGAGGAGCCCTGAATTAGAGCAACACTAGATAAGTCGCAGTAACAAGCGGCAGGAAGCCTTTTCAAAAACATCCTTTTCTACAAGGAACGCTTCGAACGCTGTTTCTTGCTCCAGTTTTAGGGATTTCATATTTTCCAAATGATTTAAACAGACAAAAGAACAGATGAAAACAGTAGGTGTGTTTAAGCGGAGCCAGGCAGACTAAGGCGCTGCAGGCACCATTCTCTTGGGGAGCATCAGGCCGACATGCAGCCGCCCGCCTGCAGCCGGGGGGTTTGGCTGCCCAGACCTGGCAACCCCGCGTGGTGGTGACAGGTGACGGCTTCCGTCTCTTGGTACATGATTGGACCGATGTGGGTAAAATGGTGAAATGATTGGCTGAGAGTAGCCGCCCAGACGGTTCTTCTTTTGAACAGAAAGGAGGAGTGTCTGGCAGGCCGGGCAACCTGAGAGCATCTAACCACTGGGGATACTACTGCACAGATCAACAGGTGAAGCAGAACAGCTAAACTTCTACAACGTTCACGTGACATCACAACATTCTAAAAAGCCAATACTTTAAAATTGATTGGGAGGACAACTGACGAACTGCAGATTTTTTTGTATTCGTTTTTGGCTCTTATCTCAGTCATTACTGGAGAATCCACATGAAAGTTCATTGACTTCTCTGTCAGCACAAATAAACTAATGTCCAATTAGTTTCTCTGAAAGGCGTCCAAAAGTGGAGACAAAATTCTAAAACATGAGTGTGATATTGTGCAGTAGAAAGGACTTTCAGCCATAGGATTAATGTGGCAGGTTTGTGAATCCAGTCACTATCAAATAATGATGAGGTACAACATTTGTCAACTTTTGTTTTGGAGATTTCTTACAAAAACTGTATTTGTCCCATAGGGTTGAATTGGCACCTGCCCACCACCTGACATTATGACATCTTCACATTCTAGAACATGAACGTAACCTACTGTCAATCAGAAACCATCACTGCTTCACCTTGTCCTCGTGTCTATTCTCCAGTAAATGTGGGGTAAAAGCCTCGCAGGTTGTGCCTTACTGTTTACATTTCTTCTCCTGTTTTGTATTTTCTGACGCAGGTCCAGCACCCACCGGAGGTAAGTATCGATAACACAGTCTGGACATTAGGAACGTGTGGAAGCATAAATGCAGAGACAGTAACTCCGCTTGGAATGCACGGATCTATACATATGAAATGGGAGCAGAAATGAGCCTTTGACGGTACCCAGGCCTACACATAAGACCCGCCTCCCTCGCTCCCCATCAAAACAAGCTTTTGTGAATGTATTGATTCACACAACCATTCCATCCATTCCTCCGTTCTCTTTTGGCCGTCACATTCATGGTTTTCAGGGACATCGCTTGGCATTCCAGTGGCGTTGTTGCCCTCCAGCTGGGGCCTCAAGGCAAATGTTGTCATTTAAATACGCCCTCCAAGAGCACTGACATTTAGCAATGAGGTCGGATGAAAACTATGAATGAAAGACTGCAGCGGCCTGGGGACCGCACAGGGCCATCGCATTAGCACTAATGGAATCAGCTCTTCACACCTGTAGTAATTAGGCACACAAGGCCTTATGGGAAAAGCAGTCTTTCACACTTACAACCAACTCGAGGGGCCTTTCACCTGAGGCCCTATGCACATTCACAGGTAAGAGAAGTAGAAGTATAGTAGAGCGGTACCGATCCATTTTTTTTGCTTCCAAAACCATTATTGGGAGTTTGAGGATATACCAATATTCGATATTAACTGATACAAGACTTTCTATAGGTAGCTTGCTTGCTATCAGTGAAAGAAGGAATAGTTATGTTGTACTTTTTGTTGTTGTTATCTTTCTTATGTTCCCTTTATTTAACACCATGTTATGTTGGACTAAATATCCTTGGCTACATGAGGCTATTAGGTTACAATAATATAAACAAGTCACATAAAGTGATCTGATCAACTGTGCATTACAAATTTCATGAACTAAAATACAAACATAGAGACCTGCTGGCCAATATTATTATTTATCAAGGGTGTCCAAACTCATTGGTATATGGTGTGTGGAGTAGGCCTCAACGATGTGGACAAAATTTCATATCTCCATATTCATGCCAGATATCTCGATATTGATGCGATATGATATATATTTCAGCCCTAGTGTGGAGTGACAGTGCAGGCTCATTCTACGCATTAGGACATTGCTGGAGCAACTGGAAAATACAGAATTTTAACATTTTTAAATTCCATCTAGTCCCTTTAATGGAACATGGAACTTTAAAACCAGCTCTTTCTCATAATAAAATGTTCGTTTTTGAGGTTATAATTGTGTACTTAAGAAACATGCGTAAAGTGTGTCTTCTCTGGCGCGTGCCAATTCAACAAGAAGCCTGAGGGCCACCAAAACTTGGTCTGAGGGACACATTTTACCCCGCGGCCGCACTTTGAACATCCCTGCTTTAGGTGAACCATAGTTCCTAGCCCAGCCTTGATTAGTTGCCACTAGCATTAGCATGCTGCTACAAGCTACACTTTTTTGTATTTAGTCATTGCAAGTTGTGTTTTTGAAACGATCAGAGGCCAAACTGGAATCAGTTCCATCTATCCATTTTCTTCCGCTTTATCCGGGGCCGGGTCGCGGGGGCAGCAGTCTCAACAGAGATGCCCAGACTTCCCGATCCACACACACCTCCTCCAGCTGTTCTGGGGGGACCCCGAGGCCACACCAGGCCAGCTCGGAGACATAGTCCCACCAGCGTGTCCTGGGTCTTCCACGAGGCCTCCTCCCAATAGGAGAGAGGCAACCAGGAGGCATCCGGAACAGATGCCCGAGCCACCCCAGCTGGCGCCTTCTAACATGAAGGAGCAGGGAATCTACTCCGAGCTCCTCCCGGGTAACTGAGCTCCTCACCCGATCTCGAAGGGTGCGCCCAGACACCCTGCGAAGGAAACTCATTGCGGCCGCTTGTATACGCGATCTTGTCCTTTCAGTAATTAAAAGGTCTCAGGACCATAGGTGAGGGTGGGAACATAGTAGATCGATCGGTGAATTGAGAGCTTTGCCCCGACTCAGCTCCCTCTTCACCACAAGAGGGTTTGGCTGCCCAGCCAGCTATTATCACTTGTAATTCCAAGTTTAAGTCTTGAAATTTCTAGTTTTAAAAGTCGTCATTTCAAGATTTAAAATCGTAATTTTGAGATTTAAACTTGTTATTTCGAGATTTAAACTCATAATTTCGAGATTTAAACTCAACATTTTGTGTTTTAAACAAGGAATTATGACTTTAAATCTCGTAATTTCGACTTCCTGTTGGGTTTTCATTTTTTAAACATGGCGGAAACGAGCTTCCATAACTACCAAAACATGCAGCTTTTGCTTATTTTGCAACATTTATTCAGTACAACTAGGAACTCAGCAGCCTACAATGACAATCATGAACATATAATGACACTCAGCAGCCTACAAAGACACTCATGAACATATAATGACACTCAGCAGCCTACAAAGACAATCATGAACACATAATGACACTCAGCAGCCTACAAAGACAATCATGAACATATAATGACACTCAGCAGCCTACAAAGACAATCATGAACATATAATGACACTCAGCAGCCTACAAAGACACTCATGAACATATAATGACACTCAGCAGCCTACAAAGACAATCATGAACACATAATGACACTCAGCAGCCTACAAAGACAATCATGAACATATAATGACACTCAGCAGCCTACAAAGACAATCATGAACACATAATGACACTCAGCAGCCTACAAAGACAATCATGAACATATAATGACACTCAGCAGCCTACAAAGACACTCATGAACATATAATGACACTCAGCAGCCTACAAAGACAATCATGAACACATAATGACACTCAGCAGCCTACAAAGACAAAGATGCATTCCCATAGAGGAGAGCAACATCCGTGAACTTTTACTGCGCAGCGCCCCCTTTTGGAGGAATCGAGAGCTAAAAATTGCATTAGTGTGTATGTGGAAAAAGGAATATTTCTCGTTCTGGAGCTAAAATATTCTAAACCAGTGATAAGAACCCAAGGAAAATGGCCGTTCTGGATTACGGACACATCAACTCACTGTAAGAAAACGATTGGAAGATTTTTTTTTTTTTGTGGAAACATATTTGAGCGAGTTTATCGATTGCTAACATCTGTCAGGGCCATGTCATTAACGTTAGCATTAGCAGCAGTAGGCTAGCTGCAGAATGAACCATGAACCACTTGCTCTCATAAGCTACAAAACGACATCGCTGCATGATTTTAATTCAATAACAATATAAAACGACTAAAAGCTGTAATGGCATTATAAAGCAACCAGCGAAAAGGCAAATGTCACTGACAAGTCATGATCACAGTGGGTTTCGCTCAGTTTTCAAATGTTTCCTCTGTGAATTATCTGAAGCAACAGGTCACTTCCATGGCCTCCTTTTCATTTCAATAAATTAATTAATAAATTAAACAAAGAAAACTTTTTTTATATGTAAATTAAAGGTTCTGAGACGATCTTTCCTCATTCACTCCAAGGTACGGGAGCTTCTGTTTGCCCCCAAAAAGGGGCGTTAACCTTTTGGCGCCACTGATGTGACGTAGCCATTGCTCCATCTATTCTCTCTCACAGTCCTACACTCAAGCTCCTCCCCCTTCCTCCTGATTGGACCTGATAGGTCAGTTCACAGGATAAGCTCATCTCATTGGTCAAATTGACAGCCCAGGGATTCTAGTTAGTTGCTAAAATCAGCAAAGGGGGAGGGACTTGAGAGAAAAAAAAATGGTTTACATCAGGTTTCAGACCCAGGCGTTCAAATAATGTGTAATCCATGACATTTGTAAAACATTTAAACTTACAGACCACGACTTTGATAAAGACACATTATACTGATCCGTATTAAACACATCCACTATTTCACCCTGGTCTATTGTACATGTTTTTAGTGGTAGGGGAAACCTGAAAACTAAAAGAGTGGGAAAACAAATTGTAATTTTCATAGGATTTATCAACACCAAACCTCTTTTGTCAAACAGAAAACTCAAAAGTCACATTAAACCTGAACTCATCCTGATCTCGCTCTGGGTTCAGCTGAGCCAACTTCCTCCAGTCACTCACTTCCCCTTTCCCCTTCATCTGTCATCTGGCTGTGTACAGTTAAAGACATGTAACAAGTATCGATGGCCCGATGCTTATTTTAAACCTGAACAGGACAGGACCTGTATTTTGCTGAAGAATTTACATCAGATTTTAATGCTTTTATTTTGTTACTCTTTGTACTCTTTCTGCAATTTCTCCATCTGTGAGATCAATAAAGTATCATCTTATCTTATCTTAATCCGAATAGATGACTTAGAAAGAACACGTGTTTAGTAATAAGAACCGTCTGAGGGGGCGGTCCCCTTCCCAGTTAATATACAATACATCCACTTTCCAATGGTAATGAAGTCAATCACCTTGTAATAGCACAATAAAGATTTTACAAAGGACATGGAACAGCAATAAAGTGTTAGTGTCACGAGGGCTGCGTACTCTTAAACAAAGGAGTACTCGCCCTTTGGACTCATGAGTTACTCGAGCACAAGCTGTGGGTGTTTATTGGGGTAATTGTCAAACTGAATGGAAATATTTAAATAAACCCACAATAACAAATTCATAATAATGAATAAATATAAAACACAATGTTTAATTTGATAAAAGTTACTGATAAAAGTATTGTGATAAGACCGGGGGGCTGATGTCTTAAATAAATCAGAATAATAGTTCTGTGATTGGCTTTGCTTCTCTTGTGCTGTCACAGATTGGTGATGTTATAAAACAGCGCTCGAGGCCTGGATGCCTCAGCTGCTGCCGGCCATTCACCAAAACTGACCACTCACTCATTCACTAACATACACTGGAGGCAAAAGACACAATGACCACATGCACCTGCTGGAGCCGGGACTCGAACCCCCCACCTCCCGATTCATGAGACGACTTAAAACGTCCCATTTTTTGCGCTTGTGCCGTTAATCGTAAACAAACATGGCGGCAGAGACACGTCCGAAGAGCTCCTGTTTCTTCTTTTTCTATTTTTGACATAGGGCCTTATTCAGAGTATTGTTGATTTCTGGAGATTTTTTTATTTTGTAATTCATGCAGTTCTTATATTTGAAGAGTTACGTGGCGCTAGGCTAGTGCATTTCTATGGTATCAGCTAGCCCGCATTAAAAACAGCCTGACCCGCTCCACGCAGCACCTGAGGCAAATCACTTATAACACCAGACTAACCATAGAAATGTCTGTATTGATAGAATCAGGTTTGGAACATAACTGACCTTGCTCCACATGAATGATCGCATTTTGAGGGACTATTTTCTAGCAGATCCCTCCGCCGCTGCGTAGCTTATACAACCACGTATTGTGCTCAAAAATATAATGTATGTGCATGATGTGGCTTAAATACGAGAAGCTGGTTCCTTATTTGATCATGTAAACAGGGGATTTGAGTTTTCTCCGTTTCTCAGTGACACACACTGTATCCCATAAACTGCTCTAACCGGAATATGGCTAAAAAACGGGAAAATCGAGTGCTTCTAAACACACTCAGTAACACAAGTGGACATGTTTCAGATCGTCAACTTGGCTTGACCAACGCACAGTGTTATATACCGTCTAACCTTGAATGTTCCGCAGTGTGGCTTTAGAGACAGGAGCTGATCATTCCACAACCGAAAAAAACACTCTACACTATGAGAACGATCGAAATATTCATTCCGTATCAAATCAAATTGCTGAGTTGCAGGTTCTAGAATGTGATGATGTCATTGGACCCAGCGGGGGGCAGGAGCCAGTTTTTCCACAAGTTGTAGCACAAAAGAAAATGTATGAATTACAAAAATGATCATTAATATCAGTCACTGGGTCCATGATCTCTCTGTACAAGACCAAACGTTTCCTCAAAAACAAAATAATTTTTCCTCTATATAATAGTATAGGCAAGTTTGTGTCATGGAGGGCCGTTTTTCTTCATTTCCAAAACACCAAGGGCCAAAACTCACAATTTTAGCCCAAAGTAACGCACTTTTTCTCCACAAATATACGTTTTGCTCATGATATATGACCTAAGGGGGTGTTTTGCTGGGAAATGTGAAAATATTGACAGTATTTTCCACATTTTAGAGTCATTTTCATGTATTTGGTCTCTGATTTATGAATAAATGTTTCTTCAAAATTCTCTTGGGGGCCAAAGGTTTTATGCTGGACGGCCGAATTTGGCCCCCGGGCCTGACGTTGCCTACCCCAGCAATAGGCTGACCACTCATTTGTCTCTGTTGCTATGCTGTTGCCATGATGGAATGCCAATTTAATCTGCCTACAACGACCTTCACTTGAATGGCACCATCACGAGACTCTAACTGCGCAACACTCCGGACCCTCTCACATGAGATTAGACTGAAAACTACCAGGCACCACCAGCAACAACACCGACAGCACAGGAAACACCCAGGTAAACACGAGCACGTGAATGCAGCGCAGTCAGTCACACAGCGGCCGTGAACTCAGCATGTCACTCGTGTCAAACTTCAGTGGCTCGTGCGGTCCTTTCGTGGGAAACGGGGCCAACCCCCCCCCCCAACCCCACTCCTACACCCCCCCACACAGAGCGTTATCAGCCGCGCGCCTTCGCCGCTTACCCGCGGGCATCCTGGTCGGTCCTGGTCCACTCCGGGCCGGTTAGCCTCCGCTTAGCATCGCTGGTGTCCGTGAGACGACGACCCTGCGTCAACAAACAGGCACATGATTAGCCCCCGTGACCGCGTCGGTGCTCGTGAAGCGCGTTTCCGAACGAGATGAGGTCGAGACGGGCTGACATTGCGCCTGCGAGCTGGAGTTAGCCGCAGTGGAATTAGCCTCGGCAGCTAACGACACTAAAGTCCCTGCCGGAGTCCCGCGCTCACGGCTGGTGCGGACGCGGTGGGACATGGGGAGGACGTTCCAGGGGGCATTGGGGCGACAGCGGCGGGGGGGCAGCAGGGAGGGGGAAGGATAGGAGGCAGAGGCACATACCTGCGGGCAGGCGGTAGCAGGACGGGCTCGCTGATCCTAAACACTCACCGCATTGATTGGCTGCTGGTGCGCGGTCAGAGTGCAGACGGAAGGAAGCGTGTGGCGCGCACACCCCTCTCTGCAGCAGGCGATTGGCGCAGACACGCAGGCAGGCAGGCAGACAGACACAAAGGCAGACGGGTAAACACAAGAAGACACATACACTAGGCATGAGCTCCAGAAATATTCAAATCAGATGAACGGTGCAGGAATTAAGCGTTTGTATGCGAGTTCATTTCAAGTGTGATATTTGCATTTTGGATAATGTTGCGGTTAATTCTCAATATGAATTGAAGAGCTATCACTATCAGTGAAGTAAGCCATTATTAGGCTGAGAAATCATAACAAACCCATCAGAGAGATAGCAAACACAAACACCATAGGTGTGGCCAAATCAACAGGTTGGAACATTATAAAAAAGAAAGACACACCGGTGAGCTGAAAAACACCGAAAGACCCAGAAGACCACGGATGACAAATGTGGTGAATGAGCGGAGAATTGATTCCCTGGTGAAGAAAACCGCTTCACAACAATAGGTCAGATCAAAAACGCTCTCCAGGAGGTGGTGTGTGTGAGTCAAAGTCAACAATCAAGAGAAGATTCACCAGAGCGAATACAGACCATTCACCACAAGGTGGAAACCACTGGTGAGCCTCAAAAACAGCAGGAAAAAAACATCTAAGAAAGCCTTTACAGTTCTGAAACAACATCCTAGAACAGACGAGACAAAGTTGTGCCAGAGTGACGGGAAGAGAAACATATGGAGAAATAAAGGATCTGCTCATGATTGAAAACATCGACCTCATCAGTGAAACATGGTGGTGCAGCATCATGGCCTGGGCTTGTTTGGGCCAATGGAACTGTTCCCTTGTGTTTATTACTGATGTGACTGTCGACAAAAGCAGCAGGATGAATTCTGAAGTGTTTGGGACAATATTATGAGCTCATATTCAGCTAAACGCTCAGACGCCGTTTCACAGTACAGATGGACAATGACCCGAAGCTACTGCCAAAGTTGTCCAAATGTTATTCAATGGCCAAGTCAATTAGGCTAACGCCAGACTAAATATCACAAGTTATATTTAGTCTTGGGACCATCAATTAATTTTGTCGTTGGAGAGGTGTGGTTTACGATCACCCATAGTCGTTTATAGGGCGCTAAATGTCTGTCATGTGTCTGCACGTAGCCATAGCCATCGTATCATCACATCCGATGACGTATGACGTACCTGCTGTAAACCTTTAAGCTAAACTATTTAGAACACGGCCTAAAGCTTGATCAAAAAATGACGTTGCGTCTGCAGCTGTCATGTTGGATCCGTAAATACACTTTTTTTTAAAATCCGTATATGAACTACAAGCTTCCATATATTGAATAGTACATCATCGTCTTACCGTCCCTCCTCGTTCTGTGATTGGTTCCCAAATCCAGGCGAAGATTTCGGCCATGGTCCCAAGGCTGCTGTGCAGTTCCAAATGATTCGAGCGCACACAGCAGCCTGGAGTTAGCCAGGCAACAAGTCAATCACCTGACATGAATCCAACTGAGCAGCATTCACTTGCTGAAGACCAAACTGAAGGGAAAATGTCCCAAGAACAAGCAGGAACTGAAGACATTTACAGCAGAGGCCTGGAGAGCCTGGCTCACATACAAACACTTGTAATTCCTACACCGTTCATCTGATTTGGATGTAAATAGCCTTTCATTTGAAATCGCTTGTGGTGGTTTATAGGGCCAAAAACAAGAAGTGAGTCGATGTCCCAATATTTATAGGCCAGACTGTACATGTAGACAGGCATACACAGACATACACATACACAGACATACACATACACACGCACATAGGTATAAGCTTGTACAGACAGGCACAGGCAGACAGAGCACACGACTGCACATACCAACATGTTGCACTTGCATTGCTTCCATGTTCTTTTTGTTATTCAATAAACATTACCTGTACATCTAGATTTAATAAATAGGGGAGAGTGGGGTAAATTAAGCCTCCTATTTGCTTTGGTGGTTATTGTGTAAAGACAGTACACATAGAAAAGGTATATTTACATACGTTTGGGGGTGTTTTCTGTTCGTCGGCATCTCACAAAAAAATCTTCAGGAATATATGGTTTTAAAGAAATAAAACATAATTGTGTGGCTCAGACCTGGCTTTACACCTGGAGCAGGGTCAGTTAAGCCAACAGATTTAAAGGTGAAATTTGAATTTAAATAATAAAATACAAACAGCAAATTTAAGTGTCATATTTAATTTGAATTAGTGTGTCTCTGCCAAACCCACAACACCAAAAAACAATGTAAAAACAATACTGCAAAGGGTTTATTGTTTCTTATGTTCCCGAACCCCCAGGTCAAACAGCCCATTCTTAAGAAGAACTTAAACTATTTATCTGCTTTTAACAAAATGACCAACCAACATCTGAAAAATACATGACCTGTATTTTTTTTATTTTTTTTATTGTAACTATTGTCTTTGAGATCATAACACACACTTTGGGTTGCAGAAACATGCTTTAAAAGGCCTGTTCAAATCATATCTGTAATCTTAATTAAATACAAATGTTTTATTTCCAACAGAAAATGAGTGGTTCTGACCCAGTGGCTTGACTTACCATACTCTCCCCATTGGTGTTACTGATCACAAAAGAAAGTTAATTTGTCACAAAGAAGATTCAAGTATAGCAGAGCATAGCAAAAACAAATAAATAAATAAAAGAAGAAAGTTTCATGTTCAGCAGCAAAAGTGCTCTGATTTCAAAATGAAAACACCCTGCTCTTTACGTTTTAAAGCCCACTAAATCATGGCCAGACCCTTTAAGTTCAGTTGAATCCATTCATCGCGGCACCCTTGATTTGTGAGCATGCCCATGGCTTAAAGTGAAAGCTTACCATTTATTCACAAGTCATTCCCACTTCAGCCAGCGGTGGGCGCTCCAGGCCAAAGTTTTTCAGGCATAGACTTTCCTTTAAATAATGATCAGAACTGTGGGGCCCCGTTCTTCTACAGTGAGACAAACTGCCCAGTGTTCAGTCCAGCTCAGCCTGAGCGGCTGGGGGGCGGGGCCTAAGCCTTTAAGGCCCTTTGCTGTTTGGCCAGTGAACTCTGAGCTCATTACAGCCGAGCGCACAGATGGCACACACACGGCACTACTGCTGCATGTTTACACTTTTATAGTAATACGCTAATACTGATGTGCACATGACACGGGGGGAGCGAGAGAGAGAAAAGAGAGGGGAGAGAGGGAGAGAAAAAAAGGGAGGCGAGAGAGGAGGTAGAGGGAGGAGAGAGAGAAAAAAGAGGGAGAAGAAGAAAGACAGTGAAAGACAGGGAGAGAAAAGGAAGGGAGGTGAGACAGGGGGTAGAGAGAGAGAAGAGGGAGGAGAGAGAGAAAAGAGAGGGGGAAGAAGAAAGACAGTGAAAGACAGGGAGAGAAAAGGAAGGGAGGTGAGACAGGAGGTAGAGAGAGAGAAGAGGGAGGAGAGAGAGAAAAGAGAGGGGGAAAGAAGGAGAGAGTAAAAGAGGGGGAGAAAAGAAAGGGAGGTGAGAGGAGGTAGAGAGAGAGAAGAGGTAGGAGAGAGAGAAAAGAGAGGGAGAGAAAAGAAAGGGAGACAAGAGGAAGTAGAGAGAAGAGAGGGAGGAGAGAGAGAAAAGAGGGGGGGGAAAGGAGAGAGTGAAAGAGAGGGAGAGAAAAGAAAGGGAGGTGAGAGAGGAGGTAGAGAGAGAGAAGAGAGGGAGGAGAGAGAGAGAAAAGAGAGGGGCAGGGACAGACGGAGAGAGTGAAAGAGAAAAGAGAGGGAGGAGAGAGAGGATGGGGAGAGGGAAAGGGAAAGAAGGAGAGACTGAAAGATAGAGAAGAGGGAGATAAAAGAGAGGGAGGAGAGGGGATAGATACAGTGCCTCTCGTAAGTATTCATACACCTTGAGCTTTTGCACATTTTGTCATGTTTACAACCCTAAACATAAAGATTTTATTTAGATTTTTTTACTGAACGTTCACACACAAGTAACAGACAACTGTGAAGTGAAAGCAAAATGATACATGATTCTGTTATTTTTCAAAAAATAGAAAAGTGAAAAGTGGGGCGTGCATAAGTATTCATACAGCATTTTCTGAGTGCATTAAATTGCCTTTATAACATTCCTAATGACTTCCTAACGGTTAAATAGAGGCTACCTGTGTGTAATCTACTCTCAGTATAATTTCAGCTGTTCTTTCAGGCCCTCAGAGCTGTGGTCGGAGTGTATTGGTCATTAAACAACATCATGAAGGTCAAGGAGCACCAGAGAGGTCAGGGATAAAGCTGTGGAGAAGTTTAAAGCAGCGTTAAGTTATACAAAGATTTCCCAAGATTTAAACATCTCCCGGAGCAACTGTTCAATCCATCATTCAGAAATGGAAAGAGTAAAGCACCACTGCCAACTTACCAAGACACGGCTGTTCACGTAAACTAACAAACTGAACAAGGAGACACTGGTAAGAAATACAACCAAGTGCCCCAAGATAACTCTGGAGGAGCTGTGAAGTCCTGCTGCTGAGCTGGGGAATCTGTACATGGGACAACTATAAGTCGTATCTACACAAATCTGGCCTTCATGGACGAGTGGAAGAAGAAAGCCATTACTGAAAGGAGGCCATAAGAAATCCTGTTTGAAGTTTGCTAGAAGTCATATGGAGGACACAGCTCCATGTGGAAGAAGGAGCTTTGGTCAGATGAGACAAAAATTGAACTTTTTGGCCCAAATGCAAAACGTTATGTATGGAGCAAACCTGGCACTGCTCATCGTCCTGAGTGCACCATCCCCAGTGTCAAATATACGGGGGGGAGCATCATGCTGTGGGGCTGCTTTTCCTCAGCGGGGACTGGGGAGATTGTGAGAATAGTTTTGAAGATGGATGGAGCCAAATACAGAGACATTTTGGAGGAAAACCTGCTGGAGTCAGCAAGAGAACTGAGGCTGGGGCGGAGATTCACCTTCAGCAGGACAATGACCCTAAACACAAAGATAAAACTACAATGGAATGGATCAATAAAAACATATTAATGTGTTAGAATGGCCCAGTCAAAGTCCTGACCTAAATCCTATTGAAAATCTGTGGAAAGGTCTGAAAACTGCTGTTCACAAACGCTCTCCTTCTAATGTGACAGAGCTGGAGTTGTTTTGTAAAGATGAATGGGCTAAAATGTCAGTCTCTACATGTGTAAATCTTGTAGAGTCAAACCCCAAAAGACTTGCTGCTGTTATTACAGCAAAAGGGGGTTCCACAAAGTATTCATTCATGCTGTATGAATACTTATGCACGCCCCACTTTTCGGTTTTCTATTTTTTTAAAAATAACAGAATCATGTATCATTTTGCTTTCACTTCACAGTTGTCTGTTACTTGTGTGTGAACGTTCAGTAAAAAAATCAAAATAAAATCTTTATGTTTAGAGTTGTAAACATGACAAAATGTGCAAAAGTTCAAGGTGTATGAATACTTTCGAGAGGCACTGTAGAAAGAAAGAGAGAATGAAAAAGAGGGAGGCAGAGGAGTGAGAAGGGAGGGAGGGAGAGAGAGAAAAAAGACAGGGGAGGGAGAGGAAATGACCTGTATATAAGAGATTTATCTTGTATTTGAGTATCAGTGAAACGTGAAAAACTCGTCGACTGGACTGGGTTGATTGAGAACATGGATTTGGTTTCATTTCATAAAGAACTAACTTTCTAAAGATAAATGAGCTGGTTTATATTACAATCATATTTTGTGTTCCTTTGGCGATAACATATTGACCGTTATAAGCACTATTGCACACGCCCCTCTGCTGCTGGTGTGGGACGGTCTTAATCCCGGCGTCGGTCTCTGGTTGGGTTCTATTTCAGGCCTGTCTGGGTTTAGCGGGAGGGGCGGAGTGACACTGGAGCGGGAGGAGAGGGTCCCAGGGCTGCGGGCAGAAATAGCCCCAGGATTGATGCACCGGCCCGGGCTGAAACAGAGCGGGGCTCCCCGGAGAGAGGACCAGACTGCAGCAGACGAGCGGTAGCCTCAGACGCTCTCGGCTCAGCCTCAGTGTGAGCCAGAGCGTATACTGCACCAGGAAGTACACAGTATTTAAAGTGGACCTACGCCCATGGTCATTTCTTCTTCTACAGAAAGTGTTCTGATCAGTATTGACTTCTATAGAGTGTAATTTTTAATGTGATTTGTCTTTTAAGTGTAAGGAGGGCGACTGTTGGCATTTTTATGACATTTTGTACTCAAAAACGAAAACTGAAAGCTGAATTCTAGCAGTACTTGTTCACAAACACAAGAGAAGCATCTTGAACGGCTCCAGCATTCACCGTTCGGGACCAAACCAAAAGTGGTTTAGGTCAAACAGATACTAATTGACAACAATGAAAAACATGAGGTGTACTATATACTCACAAAGACACATAACACTTTTCAAAAGGAAATAGATTTGGATAGAGAATGTGTTCTGCCTGCACTTGACTGACAGCTTTAGCCTCTGATTATTCAGCTCAGAGACAGTCCTTTCATGTTGATTGCAAACTGGTTTAAGCCAGGTTTAAGCCTTCGTGTTTTCCCTTTCATTTTTATTCACATAATACAGCACATCCGTGGACAAGAAACAAGCAAAAGTGGGTATAGAGCAAAGAAATGTTTACTCAAGTAAGAAAAACATCACTTTAAAATCCTTTTACTCAAGTGGAAGTGAAATAAATACAACTACAATAATGACTGAGCAACAATATGTTTCAGAAATGCCTAACATTCCAAAGAATAGAGAATATATTTCTTCTGTCGACCTGAAACTTTTGCGATGTATTGATTCACTCACAGTGGAACAACTTTTCTTTCTGATATTGCTCTTTCAGAAGTAAAGTACAGTACAGTAAAACTACACTGTACGAAGTATTGGAGAGCAGGGAGCGTTGGGTCACTCAGTGTTTAGAGCTAATAAGGGAGCCCAGGCTAAAGTGTTTTAGGGCTAATAGGGGAGCCCAGGTTAAAGTGTTGAAGAGCTAATAGGGGAGCCCAGGCTAAAGTGTTTTAGGGCTAATAGGGGAGCCCAGGTTAAAGTGTTTTAGGGCTAATAGGGAGCCCAGGCTAAAGTGTTTTAGGGCTAATAGGGGAGCCCAGGTTAAAGTGTTGAAGAGCTAATAGGGGAGCCCAGGCTAAAGTGTTTTAGGGCTAATAGGGGAGCCCAGGCTAAAGTGTTTTAGGGCTAATAGGGGAGCCCAGGTTAAAGTGTTTTAGGGCTAATAGGGAGCCCAGGCTAAAGTGTTTTAGGGCTAATAGGGGAGCCCAGGCTAAAGTGTTTTAGGGCTAATAGGGGAGCCCAGGTTAAAGTGTTTTAGAGCTAATAGGGAAGCCCAGGCTAAAGTGTTTTAGAGCTAATAGGGGAGCCCAGGTTAAAGTGTTTTAGAGCTAATAGGGAAGCCCAGGCTAAAGTGTTTTAGAGCTAATAGGGGAGCCCAGGCTAAAGTGTTTTAGAGCTAATAGGGGAGCCCAGGTTAAAGTGTTTTAGAGCTAATAGGGGAGCCCAGGCTAAAGTGTTGTAGAGCTAATAGGGGAGCCCAGGTTAAAGTGTTTTAGGGCTAATAGGGGAGCCCAGGTTAAAGTGTTTTAGAGCTAATAGGGGAGCCCAGGCTAAAGTGTTTTAGGGCTAATAGGGGAGCCCAGGTTAAAGTGTTTTAGAGCTAATAGGGGAGCCCAGGCTAAAGTGTTTTAGGGCTAATAGGGGAGCCCAGGCTAAAGTGTTGTAGAGCTAATAGGGGAGCCGAGGCTAAAGTGTTTTACAGCTAATAGGGGAGCCCAGGCTAAAGTGTTTTAGGGCTAAAAGGGGAGCCCAGGCTAAAGTGTTGTAGAGCTAATAGGGGAGCCCAGGCTAAAGTGTTTTAGGGCTAATAGGGGAGCCCAGGCTAAAGTGTTTTAGAGCTAATAGGGGAGCCCAGGCTAAAGTGTTTTAGGGCTAATAGGGGAGCCCAGGTTAAAGTGTTGAAGAGCTAATAGGGGAGCCCAGGCTAAAGTGTTTTAGGGCTAATAGGGGAGCCCAGGTTAAAGTGTTTTAGAGCTAATAGGGGAGCCCAGGCTAAAGTGTTTTAGGGCTAATAGGGGAGCCCAGGTTAAAGTGTTTTAGAGCTAATAGGGAAGCCCAGGCTAAAGTGTTTTAGGGCTAATAGGGGAGCCCAGGCTAATGTGTTGTAGAGCTAATAGGGGAGCCCAGGCTAAAGTGTTTTAGGGCTAATAGGGGAGCCAAGGCTAAAGTGTTTTAGGGCTAATAGGGGAGCCCAGGCTAAAGTGTTGTAGAGCTAATAGGGGAGCCCAGGCTAAAGTGTTGTAGAGCTAATAGGGGAGCCCAGGCTAAAGTGTTGTAGAGCTAATAGGGGAAGCCCAGGCTGAAGTGTTTTACAGCTAATAGGGGAGCCCAGGTTAAAGTGTTTTAGGGCTAATAGGGAGCCCAGGCTAAAGTGTTTTAGGGCTAATAGGGGAGCCCAGGTTAAAGTGTTGAAGAGCTAATAGGGGAGCCCAGGCTAAAGTGTTTTAGGGCTAATAGGGGAGCCCAGGCTAAAGTGTTTTAGGGCTAATAGGGGAGCCCAGGTTAAAGTGTTTTAGGGCTAATAGGGAGCCCAGGCTAAAGTGTTTTAGGGCTAATAGGGGAGCCCAGGCTAAAGTGTTTTAGGGCTAATAGGGGAGCCCAGGTTAAAGTGTTTTAGAGCTAATAGGGAAGCCCAGGCTAAAGTGTTTTAGAGCTAATAGGGGAGCCCAGGTTAAAGTGTTTTAGAGCTAATAGGGAAGCCCAGGCTAAAGTGTTTTAGAGCTAATAGGGGAGCCCAGGCTAAAGTGTTTTAGAGCTAATAGGGGAGCCCAGGTTAAAGTGTTTTAGAGCTAATAGGGGAGCCCAGGCTAAAGTGTTGTAGAGCTAATAGGGGAGCCCAGGTTAAAGTGTTTTAGGGCTAATAGGGGAGCCCAGGTTAAAGTGTTTTAGAGCTAATAGGGGAGCCCAGGCTAAAGTGTTTTAGGGCTAATAGGGGAGCCCAGGTTAAAGTGTTTTAGAGCTAATAGGGGAGCCCAGGCTAAAGTGTTTTAGGGCTAATAGGGGAGCCCAGGCTAAAGTGTTGTAGAGCTAATAGGGGAGCCGAGGCTAAAGTGTTTTACAGCTAATAGGGGAGCCCAGGCTAAAGTGTTTTAGGGCTAAAAGGGGAGCCCAGGCTAAAGTGTTGTAGAGCTAATAGGGGAGCCCAGGCTAAAGTGTTTTAGGGCTAATAGGGGAGCCCAGGCTAAAGTGTTTTAGAGCTAATAGGGGAGCCCAGGCTAAAGTGTTTTAGGGCTAATAGGGGAGCCCAGGTTAAAGTGTTGAAGAGCTAATAGGGGAGCCCAGGCTAAAGTGTTTTAGGGCTAATAGGGGAGCCCAGGTTAAAGTGTTTTAGAGCTAATAGGGGAGCCCAGGCTAAAGTGTTTTAGGGCTAATAGGGGAGCCCAGGTTAAAGTGTTTTAGAGCTAATAGGGAAGCCCAGGCTAAAGTGTTTTAGGGCTAATAGGGGAGCCCAGGCTAATGTGTTGTAGAGCTAATAGGGGAGCCCAGGCTAAAGTGTTTTAGGGCTAATAGGGGAGCCAAGGCTAAAGTGTTTTAGGGCTAATAGGGGAGCCCAGGCTAAAGTGTTGTAGAGCTAATAGGGGAGCCCAGGCTAAAGTGTTGTAGAGCTAATAGGGGAGCCCAGGCTAAAGTGTTGTAGAGCTAATAGGGGAAGCCCAGGCTGAAGTGTTTTACAGCTAATAGGGGAGCCCAGGCTAAAGTGTTTTAGGGCTAATAGGGGGCCCAGGCTAAAGTGTTTAGGGCTAATAGGGAAGCTACGGCTAAAGTGTTTTAGGGCTAATAGGGGAGCCTAGGCTAAAGTGTTTAGAGCTAATAGGGGAGCCCAGGCTAAAGTGTTTTAGAGCTAATAGGGGAGCCCAGGCTAAAGTGTTGTAGAGCTAATAGGGGAGCCCAGGCTAAAGTGTTTTATAGCTAATAGGGGAGCCCAGGCTAAAGTGTTTTAGGGCTAATAGGGGAGCCCAGGCTAAAGTGTTTTAGAGCTAACAGGGGAGCCCAGGCTAAAGTGTTTTCGGGCTAATAGGGAAGCTACAGCTAAAGTGTTTTAGAGCTAATAGGGGAGCCCAGGCTAAAGTGTTTTACAGCTAATAGGGGAGCCCAGGCTAAAGTGTTTTAGGGCTAATAGGGGAGCCCAGGCTAAAGTGTTTTAGGGCTAATAGGGGGGCCCAGGCTAAAGTGTTTTCGGGCTAATAGGGAAGCTACGGCTAAAGTGTTTTCGGGCTAATAGGGGAGCCTAGGCTAAAGTGTTTAGAGCTAATAGGGGAGCCCAGGCTAAAGTGTTTTAGGGCTAATAGGGGGCCCAGGCTAAAGTGTTTAGGGCTAATGGGGAAGCTACGGCTAAAGTGTTTTAGGGCTAATAGGGGAGCCTAGGCTAAAGTGTTTAGAGCTAATAGGGGAGCCCAGGCTAAAGTGTTTTAGAGCTAATAGGGGAGCCCAGGCTAAAGTGTTTAGAGCTAATAGGGGAGCCCAGGCTAAAGTGTTTTAGGGCTAATAGGGGAGCCCAGGCTAAAGTGTTTTACAGCTAATAGGGGAGCCCAGGCTAAAGTGTTTAGAGCTAATAGGGGAGCCCAGGCTAAAGTGTTGTAGAGCTAATAGGGGAGCCCAGGCTAAAGTGTTTTATAGCTAATAGGGGAGCCCAGGCTAAAGTGTTTTAGGGCTAATAGGGGGGCCCAGGCTAAAGTGTTTTAGGGCTAATAGGGGGGCCCAGGCTAAAGTGTTTTCGGGCTAATAGGGAAGCTACAGCTAAAGTGTTTTAGAGCTAATAGGGGAGCCCAGGCTAAAGTGTTTTACAGCTAATAGGGGAGCCCAGGCTAAAGTGTTTTAGGGCTAATAGGGGAGCCCAGGCTAAAGTGTTTTAGGGCTAATAGGGGGGCCCAGGCTAAAGTGTTTTCGGGCTAATAGGGAAGCTACGGCTAAAGTGTTTTAGGGCTAATAGGGGAGCCTAAGCTAAAGTGTTTAAGGGGCTAATAGGGGAGCCCAGGCTAAAGTGTTTTAGAGCTAATAGGGGAGCCCAGGCTAAAGTGTTTTAGGGCTAATAGGGGAGCCCAGGCTAAAGTGTTTAGAGCTAATAGGGGAGCCCAGGCTAAAGTGTTTAGAGCTAATAGGGGAGCCCAGGCTAAAGTGTTTTAGAGCTAATAGGGGAGCCCAGGCTAAAGTGTTTTAGAGCTAATAGGGGAGCCTAGGCTAAAGTGAGAGGTCGCGGTCATAGAGGGTGATGTCACTTACAGTTGATGGAAGCTCGAGCAGCTTCCGGAAAAGTCTTTAAAACAAAGCAAAAAACTTTTGTTTGTCAAGTGAGAGTCAGCTTTCACACTGAAGAACTCAACTTCCATTTCTTGACTTTGACAAAAAAACGGTTTATAAAAGAAATTGGAAGTACATGAATATTGTGAATTGGCGTTGATTATGCAGCGGCTGTTGATAGGAAAAAAAAGGAAAAAACAAATTTAATATGCCTCAAAATCAGAGCTGATTGCTGTAACTTATATTAAGGCCATTTATATTATTTATATCATGTATATTCTTCGAAAACGGCAACTGTAAACAATGGTATACAGTTTTTTTTTTCTTTTATATCTGTGTGTATGTGTGACAGAGTGGAAGAGTAGCACAGTAACAGTTTTTAAGAAGGACCACAGGTTTGTTCATTGAAGAGGGAAGTCGTTCCAATAATTTAATCCAATTTATTTTCAGGTTTATAATTTAAGTTAAGTTTAAATCTTCAGTTGTTTCGGTTCCAGTTCAGTTTGTGCCTTAAACAAAAAAAAAGGTAAAACAGGTTGGCAAATGTCCATTCATTGGCAACACCGCACGTTTCTCCGTTGTTTCACAGTTCACACACATTTTCCAGACACGCAATGGTTGGCTTCCCGCTGGTTCGAGGTGGTTCAATTCGTTTTCAAAACAAAATCCAAAAGTTAGCTACTAAACCTGCACTGGTTCAGTAACGACCAACACTACTGCTTTCACATCACTGTTTAACATTAAAGCCTCTCTGCACATTCTGGAGAGTGTGCCGACTTAGTAATGGGCCAAAAATGTTGAAAGCCTTGGCAGCAAAGCAAAGAAATGTTTGATGTGGCCCAACCCTCACCGCTCTCCCCGACTGTTACTTCAGAAAGTTCTCCAAGCGCATGAATGTAACTGAGTGCTACAAAGTCAAATCCGACCTTTTGAATGATATTACTGTAAGCAGAGAGACGTGTGAGGTGGTATCTGCCGAGCTCCACCCACAGGGGGCACACTCGAGTCGTTCTCTCAGACGGGGCTTGTTCTCCGCCCAACCCTGGTGCACTGGGACGGGACAGACACACAGTGAACAAAAATACACAGAGCTCCAAATAGAGAGATGCGTTTGCCGGGAAACTAATCCATCAGCAGGTCCGTGACAGGAAGGGATCGGCAGGGGACCATGGGCTTAAGTACCAAAGCTTTTTTCTAGTAGTGCAAAGAAATTATTTCTGTCCTCCCACTGCGTTCCAAATTATTATGCAAATGACATTTTTCTAAGATTTTCTAAATTGTCAACTCAAATGAGAGTCAGCATAATTTTTAAGTCTTTAACTGGTAGAGGATTATTTAAATGTGGTGGAAAAAATTTCCTAGTGATAACAGTATTTTTTTCAAAAATAAATATAGTAAAAACCTCAAAATCTACTGTTCCAAATTATTATGCAACTCATCGTTTCAATACATTTTAAAGCTTGTAATTAACTGAAAATAGTCCTTTGTTGAATTTGTAGCATTAGGAGGTCATATTTACTGAAATCAAAAGCTATTTCAGTCAAAAAAATATTAACAGGTCAAGTTATATTTTACCAAAGGAGCCCTTGTGTGATAGCAGCTTCAAAATTCTTAAATCCATTAAACTTGCGAGTTTTTGTAGAGTTTCTGCTTGGATTTCTTTGCAGGATGTTAGAATAGCCTCCCTGAGCTGCCGTTTGGATGAAAACTGCCTCCCACAGCCAGTGATGCAGAGGTATTCTTTACAGCAGGACATGGTGCGTTGTCATGCATGAAGAGGATTTTGTTTGGGAAAGCTCGGCTCTTCTTTTTGTAGCATAGAAGACAGTGGTCAGTCAGAAACCACATATTTTTCAAAGGTCATTTTCACACCTTCAGGGAGCCTAAAAGGGCCTAAAGGGGCCGACCAGCTCTCTCCTCATGATTCTGGTCCAAAACATGACTCCGCCACCTCCTTACTGACTGGTCACAGCCTTGTTGGGACATTGTGGCCATTCACCAACTATCCACCACTCCATTGATCTGACCATCCAGGGTTACTCGGCCTCATCAGTGAACAAGACTGTTTGAAAATGAGTCTTCATGTATTTCTGAGCCACTGCAGCCGTTTCTGTTTATCAGCTTCAATGAACAGTTTAGGAGAGGCCCGGATAGAAGGTTTATGCACAACTGCAGCCTCTGGAGGGTCCTACACCTTGATGTTTGGGGGACTCCAGAGGCACCAGCAGCTTCAAATACCTGTCTGCTGCTTTGTAGCATCTGTTCTCTTAATCTGATGTGTTTGTCTGGCAGAAACCGTCCATATTGTGCCATTATGTGCACAAAGTGTGTGTGAGAGTGTGCTCTGAATCATCCACAAATCTCTTATCTGTATGATGATTATGCTTAATCTTTCATGAAATATCGAATGTTTTCATACCTAGACCAAGGCATTCAACTATTTCACGCTTTTCATCAGCAGAAAGACCCTTTTTCTTTCCCATATTGCTTGAAAATGATGATCTGCATAATAAAGTGGAACACCCTTTTTCAGTAGTTTTTCCCTTAACTGGGCTTAACCAGAAAACTAATCATCCCAGGTCTCTGAGATTATTGTCAGTGATTCATAGAGCCCCAAGACACGATACCATCCATGAGTTTCATTGATTGACTGCGGAATTCTTCCGCAGTCAATTATTGGTTTTCATGTTCTTTATTGATTAACTGCGGAATTCTTCCGCAGTCAATTATTGGTTTTCATGTTCTTTATTATTATTCCTCTTCCATCTTTTTCCCGATTTTCTAGAGCTTTCAGCACCTTCATGCTTTGTGCAATTTATGCAAGTTATGCATCAAAACGTTCCGCATGTTGAGGAGAAGGGTGCTATTACTTTTGAGACTTCTGCAACTTACGGTTTTTCCGCAATCGGCCAAAATGTCGGGGATTTTTCCCATTGACTTATAATGGGGCTGCCGCAAATCCATGCTTTTCTGCACTTTTTTCTGCATTTTATGCAATTTCTGCACTTTGTGCATGTTCAGCTTATGCAACTTGTGGGTTTTGAGAAAAAACTGGCCTTCTGCAGTTTTCCAGTTTTTTTATACAAGAGTTTGAAATTTTTGCATTGGTGTGTATGTGGGAATCCAGCCAATGGGGAAACTCCAGGACTTTCAGCCATTTGTGCAGCTTCTGCCAATCAAGCACTTTCAACAGTTTGACCAGTTTATGGAATATAAAAGTTTATGCAATATTAATAATTTATGCAAAGTAACCACTTTATGGGATTTAACCAGTTAATGCATTTTAAAGCGTTTATGCAACTTAAGAGTTTATGCCATTTAGGATTTATGCATTTTAAAAAGTTTATGCAATTTACATAATTTATGCAAATTAACCCATTCATGCATTTTACCACTTTATGCAGTTTATACAGTTTATGCAAATTAGATTATGCAAATTAAGCAATTTATGCAATTTGAACAGTTTATGCAATTTCTGCATTTGCTTCCCGCAATTCCGCAGTCAATCGCAATGGCACAGCCATTGCATTTCTAGTTATTATTCCTCTTCCATCTTTTTCCCGATTTTCTCCAGCTTTCAGCACCTTCATGCTTTGTGCAATTTATGCAAGTTATGCATCAAAATGTTCCGCATGTTGAGGAGAAGGGTGCTATTACTTTTGGGACTTCTGCAATTTACGTTTTTTCCGCAATCGGCCAAAATGTCGGAGATTTTTCCCATTGACTTATAATGGGGCTGCCGCAAATCCATGCTTTTCTGCACTTTTTTCTGCATTTTCTGCAATTTCTGCACTTTGTGCATGTTGAGCTTATGCAACTTGTGGGTTTTGAGAAAAAATTGGCCTTCTGCAGTTTTCCAGTTTTTTTATACGAGAGTTTGAAATTTTTGCATTGGTGTGTATGGGGGGAATCCAGCCAATGGGGAAACTCCAGGCCTTTCAGCCATTTGTGCAGCTTCTGCCAATCAAGCACTGAGGCCATTTCAACAGTTTGACCAGTTTATGGAATATAAAAGTTTATGCAACATTAACAATTTATGCAAATTAACCACTTTATGCCTTTTAAACCGTTTATGCAATTTAAGAGTTTATGCCATTTAGGATTTATGCATTTTAAAGAGTTTATGCAATTTACATAATTTATGCAAATTAACCCATTCATGTATTTTACCACTTTATGCAGTTTATACAGTTTATGCAACATGACATTTTATGCATTTTACCAGTTTATGCAAATTAGATTATGCAAATTAAGCAATTTATGCAATTTGAAGAGTTTATGCAATTTCTGCATTCGCTTCCCGCAATTCCGCAGTCAATCGCAATGGCGCGACTGTGAAAGTTAGGAATGACTTTAGACCACAGCTAACCATTATGTTAACTGGCTCTCAATGTTTCTAATAAAAGAACAGAAAAGGAAAAGAAAAGTTGAATATTGAACAACTGGACCGGGGGGATGAAGCCGTGGATGTTTGTCTTCCATCTTCTTGCCTGGAAATCCCGATGCACTCGCGCACCAACGATTCTGGCGTGTCGAGCCAACAGGAGGCGGAGTGAACCAATTGGCTAAGGATGGACCGAAGTTCGGAACCGAGATGGACCTGAGCACGGTTTGATTGTGCTCACGGTACACAAATGAATCGCGGTCAAGGGGCTTTCAGATGGACAAGTGAGAGTGAGACCTTGGAGGCGATCGAGTGAAGGAATGCAGCACGAAACTCTTCAAATATAAGAACTGCTTGAATTACAAAAAAAATATCTCCAGAAATCAGCAACACTCTGGATAAGGAAATGAGGCCCTATGCCAAAAATCCTGAAATATCCCTTTAAGCTCATGCATGACGGCACTTCAGACCCAAATTAACACCTTTCTGAGTGACAGTGCAGGATTTTAGAGGCAGTTGTGGTGAACAGGTCTGAGCTCATTCTACACATTAGGACATGGCTGGAACATGTAGGGGGAGGAAAATACTTAGTGTTAACATTTTTAAACTCTGTATAGTCCCTTTAAGCGACGACTTCGGGTGACCGGCAAATGCAAAAGGCTCAGTGTGCGCAAGATCGCATCCGCCAACAACCAACGCTGAATATAGGGCCCTTGTGGAGAACACTTTATTAAGTGATGTTTTATAATGATTTATAATGATGACAGAAGGATTCGTTTTTAACATTAGAACCACATGACCATTGCTGTAAACCTTCCAGTCAGATAGAAGTGGACAGAGTCACATGGGGAGCACATTTATATTTAGAGTCATGCAGACAGTAAATCAGTGTGAGACCCTTTCTAGTGTTTTGTACATATGACCGAGTGTTTGAAATGTCAGAGCCTGCGGAGATATTGACCCTGAGGAGTTTTGAGTGTGTCTTTAGACTCCTTCATCGACCCAGACCTTTACTGTCAGCTCCTAATGCAGCCGTATGGATCTGCCGCACCGCTGTGGACGCTCCAGAGGAACCACTTCACTGAACTTGAAGGATAACTGTATATCAAGTGGACAGAGTTGGTAATTACAGAGGAATTAACAAGAAAAAAGTGCTTAGAAAGTTTTCTAAAACCCGTTAACATGCATCGTAACCGTGCATAATGGGTGGCAATATTTCATTTAATAATATTTGTTGCGGAGACGAGCTGAATCTGAACCGGAAGTGTATTGTCGTGACACGTCTTCAAGCAATGGCTGCGAGTGGCACGAAAATTTAAGGTAAGATATTTTTTTTGGTTGGATGTCATGTTCTAGACTTCTTAATGATTATATTTTTGTTGAATGGAAGAAATGTGATGATAAGATCTCTCTGCTCTGACCGCTCGGTTGAGTTGCCCAATTAGTGTAAACAGTTTATCAATATGACAATTGTGCATTTATTATGGATAGATGTACCTGATGCACTGATTTGCGACCCTACACTGTACAGTAATGTTTATTATGTTCCATCTCTTTCAGACAGAATGGACGGCCGTACATTTTATGGACCCCCCAGATCTACCTCTAGCACTATTGCACTTGTACCCACTGATCTATTTATTATATTACATTGTCAATTTAAAAAAATAAATAAATATATATATATATATATATATATATATATACATATATATATGTATATGTATATGTATATATATATATATATATATATATATATATATATATATATCTTGATTTCTATTATGTTTACTGTTGCACTTTACAATGTTTTTATTCTATGTGTAATATGTGTAATAAGAACATGTTTTTAAAATAAATTGATGATATTGTTAACATATTCTACTGTTGGTAATAGTATTAAATTAAACTTCAGATGCACACAAGAAAAAAAAATCCATGAATGCCTAATACTAGTTACTATATGCTGAGAATTACCCTAACTGGGCAAGTCAACCGGCTGGTTGACTTGTGTATCTCCTTCCTGATTGGGTCATTAAACAAAAAATACACTGAAAAGTTGCTAAATGTGGACTAACGAACACCATTTTATAAAACAAATTATTTGTTTGCATATTTATTTCTTAGTGTGACTGATAACCTGTAACAATGGTGCTGTATTATAATATTGTGCCCTATTCAAATGCACACTGGTCTAGTATGATACTTTATTCACTCCAACTGCTCCTTTCGACGTGTAGGAGCAGCGACTCTACTCCGAGCTCCTCCCGGGTAACTGAGCTCCTCACCCGATCTCGAAGGGTGCGCCAGCCACCCTGCGAAGGAAACTCATTTCGGCCGCTTGTATCTACGATCTTGTCCTTTCGGTCATTACCCAAATCTCATGACCATAGGTGAAGGTGGGAACGTAGATCGATCGGTAAATCGAGAGCTTTGCCCCGACTCAGCTCCCTCTTCACCACGACAGACCGATACAGCGACCGTGTGCACAGGGTAAAATCAAACAAGTAAAACTTGGGGTGAAAGTTGGGGAGAAAAACAAAAGAAAATCTTGTGATGTGAGAAAAAAATGCTAAATATGGGGGAAGCATTTGGGATTTCTTTTTTTTTTTTTAATGGGGAAAGAAAAGAAAACAATGGGGACAACAATTGTCTTTCAGGACAATTATCTTTTTGAGCGACAAAGCCATGCAAATTAAGATGTTTCCTGCTTTTTTTTTTGCATATATTTCTGATGGTTTGCTTCATCATCGCTATCGAGAAAGTCCCCAAAAATTGAGATATTCATTTCATGTCAATATCACCTGGCTTTAACCTGAATAAAGTCTATAATTGCAGATGACCTTGAGTACCACCTGAAAGTAGCCCAAGTATCACCCGGGGGGCATGCACCACAGTTTGATGTAATTCAAAGTCTTTTTCAGGCTCTTGCTGTTGTGAAGTCACATGAAGCAAACGATGGCTAATGCTTTTGGGTCAAGTGTCCTCAAACGTTCCTCAGGCGGTCCATATGAGCTCGGTAACATCTCCCACCCTCAGCACTTGAACGCCCCGCGGCGCTCTGAAAAGGGACATACGCTTGTTTTATGCGGAGATGAGACGTGTTTGGCGGCGCCACGTGCACTCCATTACCCGCACACAGAGAGAGGGCCCTGAGGCGCCCGGGCTAAATGAGGCTGAATGAGAGCGCAGACACTGGCCGCTCACATCACGTCCTCTGCTGCTAAAAATGAACAATCAGACGCGCCTCTCATCCGAAGAGCAACTCCACCATGTTCTTCCCACATCAGAAACATACCTGGACTCTGTCATGTTTGAGTCGGCTTTCACTCTTCCACGGCAGCCATTTAATGTGCAGTGTACCTTAAATGTGTACAATAGGTCCCCCTCTGTTCAAATAAATACAAAAAAGTAACTAAAACTGATTCAGGGTAAATGAAAAAAAAGGTGACCAAGGCGATTTCATTTGGCTAGATTATGACAATCTGACAGTTCTGCCACTTATTTCAAGTAAATTTATGTTTGTTTTCTGTGGCTAGGCGAATGCGCCCCAGCAGTAAGTCAGACCTGTTCCTGGTGCGTGCTGGTCTCCGCCAGGGCTGCTCTTTGTCACCGGTTCTGTTCATTACCTTAAAGGACAGAATTAAGCACAGCCAGGGCGTCCTGTTTGGGAGCCTCAGGATCTCATCTCTGCTGTTTGCAGACGATGTTGTTCTGATGGCTTCATCAAATCAGGACCTTCAGCTGCTCTGGGGCGGTTTGTAGCCGAGTGTGAAGCGGCCGGGATGAGGACCAGCACCTCCAAATCTGAGTCTCCACCGGAAAAAGGTGCTTCCCCTCTTCATGTCGGTGGGGAGTCCTTACCTCAAGTGGAGGAGTTCAAGTATCTCGGGGTTTGGGTTTGTGTTGTTTGTCGTTCACGAGTGAGGGACGGATGGAGCGTGAGATCATTAGACGGATCGGTGCGGCATCCGCAGTGATGCGGTCGCTGTATCGGACTGGTGAAGAGGGAGCTGAGTCCCTCTTCCCACAAGGTGAAGAGGGACTCAGCTCTCTCTTCGCCTTGTGGGAAGAGGGAGCTGAGTCACATAGGTGAGATCTTTAGACCTATGATCATGAGATCGAAAGATTGAAGAGACAAGATCACAGTTACAAGCGGCCGAAATGAGTTTCCTTCGCAGGGTGGCTGGGCGCACCTTTCGAGATCAGGTGAGGAGCTCAGTTGCCCGGGAGGAGCTCGGAGTAGAGTCGCTGCTCCTTCACGTCAGAGGGCGCCAGCTGAGGTGGCTAGGGCATCTGTTCCGGATGCCTCCTGGTCGCCTCCTTCAGGAGGTGTTCCAGGCATGTCCTATTGGGACAAAGCCTTGTGGAAGACCCAGGACACGCTGGTGGGACGATGTCTCCGAGCTGGCCTGGTGTCGCCTCGGGGTCCCCCCAGAACAGCTGGAGGAGGTGTGCATGGATCGGGGAGTTTGGGCATCTCTGCTGAGACTGCTGCCCCCGCGACACGGCCCCTGATAAAGCGGGGATGGATGGCAAAAAAATAGATGGCAAGGTGAGTTGTGATGGTCTATAAATAAATAGCATACAGGTAAAACTCAGAAAATCATTAAAAAGGTCACACAGGTTCATACTGAGGTTGTAGTGAATAATGGAAATCGCATGCAACATGTGTCCTTTCTCTGTCCCATTTGTGGATTTACACAGTTTTGTGATAACAACACACTACTCAGCCATGTGAGAACACATCTTAAGTGTAATGAAGCAGTGGATTGTCCTTTTAACAACTGCCATTACCGCACAAATTCATACACATCTTTTAATACTCACAAAAGTAGGAGTCATTCGGGCACTGATGTCACTGATTTTAAGGATACCATCATAGTCAGAGAAGATAATGGTTATCCTATTCCTATTGAATTTGGCTCTGATATAGCTGGTTCTTCTCAGAGCAAAGCTGAGTTGGATTCCTCTGATTGTACCCATTCTGAGCCTGCGTTTGGCATTGCCGAATTGCAATCCCAACTTAAAAATAACCTGGCTGCTTTGTTCTTGAAAATGCACAGTATTTTGCATGTGTCAGAGCGGGCAACACAAGACATTGTTGAAAGTCTTGTAACTATATTTTCATTGTCAAGACCTCTAGTGAGAGACTCGGTTATCACAGTTTTTCAAGAGCACAACCAGTCCATCAGTGAGGATCTCTTAAATCAGTTGGTTGAAGTGATCATGAATAGTAATGTGTTTTTAGCTGCTACGGCAGAAGGTGAAGAATTATCCACAACCAAACGAAGGAAAAAAATTGTAAGGGGTCACTACCCACTTGTGATGTGCATGCACAGCAGTCTATGTTCCAATACTACAGATGCTTCAGGTATTGTTAAAAAATACAGACATTCTTGATAAAATCAGAGAAAAAAAAACGGTCACAAGGAACATATGTGTCTCATGAAGATGGAGCATACTTTAAAGAAAACCAGTTATTGTCTGCTGCTGATGAGTTGAAGTTATCACTAATCCTGTATTTAGATGATATTGAACTTGCAAATCCATTGGGCACATCGAGAAAGATTCATAAGCTATGTGCAGTATATTGGTTACTTGGCAATTTACCAAGTCAGTATAGGTCCAGTCTACATGTGATACAGCTGACCCTGCTATGCAAAGTGAGTAATGTGCGCAGATGTGGTTATGAAATGGTGTTGTTTCCATTGCTGAAAGACCTGCAGATTCTTGAGCAAGATGGGGTCTTCATTGAAACACTTGGTCAGTGTATCAAAGGTACTGTCTTTTGTGTTGCAGTGGACAATTTGGCTGCTCATGGTCTTGCAGGTTTTGTTCAGTCATTCAGAGGACCATATATGTGTCGTTTTGTTGCGGTACATCAGATGAGATTCAAACTACAGCGGTTTCCCATGGACAGTTTATTATGAGAACCAAAGACATTCATGATCTTCATGTGCAAAATGTCACTCAAGGAGACAGTGTGTCATACTGTGGCGTGACGGGGGATTGTTGCTTGAGAAAGACATTACAACACTTCCATCCCATAAGTGGTTTTCCGCCTGACATTCTTCACGATCTGTTTGAGGGAGTAGTACCTGTTGAGATTGCTTTGTGCATTCGTCAGATGATTCAAAAGAAGTATTTTACTTTTGACCATTTGATACGAACATTTCCATATGAACATTATGACTGACTTGACAAACCCCAAACAATTCCCAAAACCTTTGCAACCAAACTCAGCATTGGCGGAAATGGCCACGAAAATGCAACACTGTTGCGTTTATTACCCCTTATGATAGGAGACAGAGTCCCTGAAGAAGATGACGCATGGACCATATTAATGGATCTTAAGGAAATTGTCCAGTTGGTGTTATCTCCGTCTTTTACAGACGCCTCCTTGCACTACATGCAGGCAAAAATCAGTGAGCATAGACAATGTCTGAAAGAAGTGTTCCCAGACTTAAGGCTTAAGAATTTAAGAATTTAAGAAATGTAAGAATTTAAGAATTTCCTGCAAGGTGAAGACGCTACTACACTGGAGAAAATAAGGCTTGAGATGCTTAATGAGACAAAGAAGACAGACAAAAACCTCACCCACATAAACCAGATGATGCAGACCACCTTTGCCTTACGACAAAAAGAGGTGGTTACTGGTGATATATGACCTGTCTTTTGCTGAAATCTTGGAGCGATGGCCTGCGCTTACAGTAGAGTCACAGGTAAGGTATAAGAAATATTATGTATTTTAGCATGGCTAAGATTATGTATGTCTTCAATGTATTATTTGTGTGCAGATCTATGGAGAGTTTCACAGAATAACGAATGTCAATCTGAGGAACCATTTTTCTGGTGCATTTGACCGACATATCCGACGTCTCCTGAACCTTCTGAGACAGAAAGCAGCTCGGTCTGGTAAAGTGTCTGGTGTCCTGACCCAGTTGTTCAGCATCTATGACCGCCGGGTAAGTTCCTGTTCTATTTCCTTTGGCCTTCCGTTCTCCTCCACTCGCCTGCGTCTTTCCTCCTCTCACCTGCATTTTCTCTCCTCTCAACTGCAGGGAGCAGTAAAGGAGAGAAAACGCAGGTGAGAAGTGAAGACATTGGTGAGAAGAGTAGAGGAGACGTTGGTGAGAAGAGAGGAGACACAGGTCACCTGCATCTTTCCTCCTCTCATCTGCATCTCGTCTCCTCTACTGCTTCCAGCAGTTAAGAGAAGACGCAAGTGAGAGGAGGAGAGAAGATGCAGATGACCTGCGATTTCTCTCATCCTCTCATCTGTGTCTTCTCTCCTCCACTCTGTTTCTTCTCTCCCCCTCTCATCTGTGCGTTCTCTCCTCTCACCTTCGTCTTTCCTTTTCTCACCTGCATCTTTTTTCCTCCTCTCACCTGTGTCTCCTTCTCATCTGCGCTTTTTCTTTGTCTTCTCTTCCTTCATCAGCATCTTTTCCTCCCCTCTGCCTTTCTCTCCTCTCTGTCTTCTCTCCTGCAACTTTTCTCTGTTGTCTTCTTTCTTATGCTCGTGCTCTCCCGAGCTACCTGCACGAAGACGACTCTACTTTTTTAAAGACATGGGAAGTAAGTGTGCAAAGAATCCTAATTGCATTTGTATTGGCATCTTATTCTTTTGCTTTCAGTTGAGGCTAAAACCATGTTTGTTTTTCACTTTAGACAGCCGTGTCTGATGAACCAGACATTGAAAATTTGTCTGTGGGTCTTCTATTGGTCAATGCCAATGAAGCTGACGTGTCGACCTTGTGTCCAGAAAGAATTGCGGTGGTCATTGAGGGTAACATTGTCATGGATGTATCTTCACTGGCTGATGGGTATGTCATGCTTTTTGGATTGATGTATGCGTTGCATTTAAGTTACCCAAATGCCCTGGCCAACACATTTGACTTCATACAAAAAGTTGTCATGGGTCTTGAAACTGGAAAATTGAGACCAAGGGTGTTGAGTTTAAGAAATGCCCTTTACCTCGAGTAGAGTGAAGAGCACTTGAACCCTTTTTTTTACTACATTTTTTTTTTGTTCATGCAGTGTTTTAATCATTGGACTTTGCTGAGCTGTACCCAAGCCATTGTGACGTGTTTAGAGTAGCTGGCAGTTTTGAGCAGTTTTATCTAAAAATTGTATTCCTCGATATCACTTTCTGTGTTCCTAGGTTAAAGAAATCAAACCATTTTTGTTTTTAGAATCAATAGTAGGCCAATGTTTTTAGTTGGCCTTTCTGTTTTCTTTGTTTTTGTTTGCACTTTTTTTGAGGGTATTTGTAAAGAATTTGTATTTTATTACACAAATCGCTAAATAAAGAAGCTGTTTAAAATGAATGTGGTTTACTTTTTAATAGTAATATTTTTTAGTTTAGTTTAACTTGAAATATTTGAGTTGTTGATTAGTAAAAACAAGTAAAACTATTAAGGTCAATATCAACAAAAACATTCTGTTTTTTAATGGTTAAAAGGTTTTATTTAAGTTTTTTATACCTGAAGGTTTTAGTCAAAATAAATTGAAAATGTTAATGACAAAAAACATAAAATCTTTGAGCGAATTCTACTTAAAAATGTACTGCTTATTAAGTCAAAATCAGATTCTTTTGTACTCAATTTTTTTTAATGTAATAAGTTTCATCAATCTATTTGAGTTGAACTAACTTGTCAGGGTTTACAGTGTAGATTTAGTCCACACTGCAACATATCTAATTTATTGGATTCATTTTTGTTTTCTTAATTTGAGTGCAAACATATTTGTCCCTCTGGCAGATTATCTTTTTACTTACCAACTGAACTTGGTAAGTAAGAAGATAGTTATAGTTATTCAACTTATTCCACCCCGCCCACTTTTGCCACTTTTTGCGTTGTCTCGGCAGCTCGTTGTCCAGACACTTCCGGTCGAGCGCGAAGCCCGTTCATTTTAACGGAGAAAGAGGGAAAATATTCTCCGCTCAAATCTGATGTTTAGTCGATTGATTTGTCTAAAATGTCCAATGTTCGTTTGCACCAACATGTCAACACTGCACCGTTTCTCTGCGCGGCCGAAAAGCGGCTTTGTTTTTGTGTAGTGACTGATTTTATTTGGACTTCTCCAGCCCCAAGTTAACACATAGGAGAAAAGGGGCGGGCACAATTCATGGCGGCGCCCACGCGAGCCTCCGGAATAAGGTGGATAGAGGCTGCACATTTCTTCACTCTGCATTGTTTGCACGGGCCCGACCGGCATGAAAAACCTCAGCGAAAAGAATACCTTTGAGCTGCTTTATATACCAAGCTTAGATTTAGTCGTAGATCAAAGTTTGCGTGTTTTTTTTTGTTTGCTTTTGCTCTCCGTTGCCATCTGTGACTTACTCAGCGTGATGGATGCGCTCGCTCTTCTACCACCTTTCTTTCCCATACTGTTACTTGCTGCTCCCCTAGATCAGGTAGTTATGATTAAGGTTAGGATCAGGGGTTAGAGCTGTGATTAGGTTTAGGATCAGGGGATAGGACTATGACTAGGTTTAGGATCAGGGGATAGGACTGTGATTAGGTTTAGGATCAGGGGATAGGACTATGACTAGGTTTAGGATCAGGGGATAGGACTGTGATTAGGTTTAGGATCAGGGGATAGGACTATGACTAGGTTTAGGATCAGGGGATAGGACTATGACTAGGTTTAGGATCAGGGGATAGGACTGTGACTAGGTTTAGGATCAGGGGTTAGGGCTGTGATTAGGTATAGGATCAGGGGATAGGACTATGACTATGTTTAGGATCAGGGGTTAGGGCTGTGATTAGGGTTAGGATCAGGGGTTAGGGCTGTGATAAGGGTTAGGATCAGGGGATAGGACTATGACTAGGTTTAGGATCAGGGGTTAGGGCTATGACTAGGTTTAGGATCAGGGGATAGTGCTATGATTAGGATTAGGTTTAGGATCAGGGGTTAGGGCTGTGATTAGGTCTAGGATCAGGGGTTAGGGCTGTGATTAGTGTTAGGATCAGGGGATAGGACTATGACTAGGTTTAGGATCAGGGGTTAGGGCTATGATTAGGTTTAGGATCAGGGGTTAGGGCTGTGATTAGGGTTAGGATCAGGGGTTAGGGCTATGATTAGGTCTAGGATGAGGGGTTAGGGCTATGATTAGGGTTAGGATCAGGGGTTAGGGCTGTGATAAGGGTTAGGATCAGGGGTTAGGGCTGGGACTAGGTCTAGGATCAGGGGTTAGGGCTGTGATAAGGGTTAGGATCAGGGGTTAGCGCTATGATTAGGTTTAGGATCAGGGGTTAGGGCTATGATTAGGTCTAGGATCAGGGGTTAGCGCTATGATTGGGTTTTAGGATCAGGGGTTAGCGCTATGATTGGGTTTTAGGATCAGGGGTTAGCGCTATGATTGGGTTTTAGGATCAGGGGTTAGGGCTGTGATTAGATTTAGGATCAGGGGTCAGGGCTATGATTGGGTTTAGGATCAGGGGTCCTAATTATATGGCTCTGATTAGGATTAGGTCACAAATGTGATGTAAGTTGTGTTCCCCTCACACATGGGGCCAGATCTTGTGGCGGCGCACGGGGCGGTGCAGGCTCTTGGCGAATTATTTTCCGAGTGGCGGCGCTATATGTGCCATTCGCCTCCGCCACCTGTGAGGGGGCGTCACAAGAGGAGGTGAATGCACTGATGGAAACACGGCTGACATTCACTTCCTCGTTTTCATTGCGCTGTCTTGCCCTGAGGCTCTCACAGGTCAAACTGAAAACTTTATTTACCCCATCGAGAGCTAAACCATGTTCACGTCTCGAGAGAAAAAGAGCTACAGCGTCCGCTGTGGCGCGGATCGGCCCGCACTTGGCCTGAACGCGAAGCAAAACAAAAGCACATGTACACACCACACAACCACTGTCCTGGACGCGGAGTCGATCTGGTTGGAGGAAAATGTGTGTCTCCACCCACTTAAATGCGCTAAGTCTAGAGTGGCAAGATCACAAAGTGCTCCTACTGAGCGCAAAATGTCACGCTATCGTCTCCGTTTTGATGCACAAGATCGGGCCCATGAACTTTTAGAAATTAGAAGGTTTTGGCTTTCAGGTATCTGTCAGAGGTGGGATTAAGTCTCAAGTCAAGTCCAAATCGTGAAGTTCCAATTCCCAAGTTCCAAGTCTGTCAAGTCAATTGGTCGAGTCAAGTAGTAGCTTTTGTCAAGTGAGCCAGGCCTAACTTTCTAACTCAAAATATGTTTAATCTGCTTTAAAATATGCACATGTGCAAGAGCCTCCTTGAAATTGTGCACTAATGAGATGTTCAATTTAATGTCTTGTCAATATTGAATAGTCACTGTTCTGCCCTATGAGTTTCCTTGAAAAGGTAAAAAACAGCATTATAAAATACTTTATTATTATTATTATTATTATTATTAATAATAATAATAATAATAATAATAATAATAATAATAATAATATTATCATTAAATGGTTCATGATTATTTTGAAATAAATGTCATAATTCATCTGTTACAATTCATGCTTAAAACGGTAATTTGGCAAAAGGAATTTTACATAATCAGCATTGTTTTTTTTTTAAGTAGTCGCATTGCATTATGAGTTGCAGAAGCAGTAGTCAAACTGTCTATGTGAGAACTTGACCTCCTGTGTTCTACATCTTTATTTACACCTTTGTAAGCAATGGCTGTAAGTTTATATGTGTTTGAACTTTACAAGTGTTTTTGTACACATGTTGTCACCAGGAAATAGACATTATGGGCGACAGTGGCGCAGACGGTAGAGCGGGTCGTCTCGTGATCGGAAGGTCGGGGGTTCTAATCCCACCTCCTGGAAGTGTACACTGTCGTTGTGTCCTTGGGCAAGACACTTCACCCACATTGCCCCCAGTGTCTGCGTACATTGGTGTATGAATGGGTGAGTGGATCCTTGCTGTAAAGCGCTTTGAGTGCCTAATGTAGGTGGAAAAGCGCTATATAAGTTGAGACCATTTACCATTTACCATTATTTTCAGACCTACATCAGATGATCCCTTCACTGTGCTGCGCGTCGTGGTGTTCTTGACCGTCTAATGCACGGCTCCGAGTAGTTTCATCCTTACATAATTGATTTAATTTATGACTGATTAATAAAATAAGGAGAAATTGATATGTAGATTTCCCCATGTGTGATCGGCTCTCTAATATATATCTTTAATATATAAAAGGAAGTCAATTAATCAGCGAAGGGCGGGCATCTGCCGTTGCTGTGGCGTTATTATCGGTTTTAGGTTAATATTTGCGCAGGATTTTAGGAATTACGAAACTCACCTACTGTCGATGTGTTTTTGGTCATTTACCGCCGATTCTCTCTCTCGTGTGCCGTTCGTAGTTTGGTGTTGAGGGACTTCCGTGTCCCGTGAGAGACGCTGCTTGTGAACAACACATGACGCAAATCAGCAAATCTGATTGCGCGGGATCAGATTTCTCAGCTGTGACATGGAGTTTGTGTCCGGGACCACACTTGATCCGGGTTAGAGTGAGTTTGAGTGGTTTGATTAAAAAGTTTCCTGTGGAGCTGGACCTTCATTTTCATATGTCAACCAAAAGACTGTGAGATTTAGCCACTCTTTCAGACTTCACTTTCTTTATCATACGTGTCCACTCATTTCGATATTTAGGCTGGATTCTCACGTTCTGCACACGTTTTTGTGGATTTGTAACGAGGATGTTGCCTCTTTTCCTGCGGGCTAGTTTTATGGAGCAGCGTTTGTATTCCACTTCCATATTCCCCACAGACGTTTGGTGCCAGGCGCAGCCTCAGAGGAGCAGTCTGCCGGTGCGTCTGTCCCAAAAACACTTGTCGTTTCTGGGCCATTGCGTGATCCATCCTCCCCTGATGGAGGAGGGGCTGTAGCTATATTCCAAAATAAATCGCGACATTCCCGCAATTGTTCCAATACTTGTCAATTTTCCTGCAACTAAAGTGTCAGATCTGTTTTAGTCGTTGTATTTGAGCCCTAAAATGATTTGGCTATTAGCAACTGTTGCTTTCCAAGTTGGATTGTTGTCAACATTCAATAAGGACAGTTAGGTTCATAGACATAAACATGAGAAGCGTCATTCCATCCATAGCAAATGGTTAAGCTAGCAAATGAGCTAGTCTGGTAGACTTGTCTGATCCTGTTAGCCTGATCAATGTATTTTCAGTGCCATGCCATTGGTCCGACAACCCATTAGTCTGACGTCTCATCATTACAAAAATGTACCATTGAGCAGAGGTGCCATTAGAGATGTACAAACACTGGCCCTAACCTTAAGGTCAGTGGACTCTTGCCTGAACCTAATTTTATTTTTCAACCCCCACTCAATGGGACATTTTTGGAACAATGAGACGTCGGACTAATGGGCCGGCCCCGTATTTTCCCTATAGCCGTTAGCATTGGCCACCAAACATCTCAAATTATGAACGATTCAGATGTTTTCAGCTATTGTCAACCCATCAACCACATTTAGAGGGGCATAGCCTTGTTCGATATCATTAAAGGGACTAGTATACAGAGTTTAAAAATGTTAAAATTATGTATTTTCCTCCCCCTACATGTTCCAACAATGTCCTAAGGCGTAGAATGAGCTCAGGCCGGTTCACTACAACTGCCTCTAAAATCCTGCACTGTCACTCAAAACGGTGTTACTTTGGATTTACTTTAGATAGAAACTAGCGTCTAAAAGTGTCCTCCGAGCTAAATGCTAATGGCTAAATCCCATTCACATCTCTGCTTTTTGTGGGTCGGATTCACTAATAAACATCCAATGGTTATTTTATGATATGTACATGATAAAGAAATCACAGTAAATTATATAAATACAGTGAAACATGTCATGCTTGGCCGTGTTGTAGGCCGCCTTCACCTTTCATTATGTAGTTAGCGGTTGTCAGCGGTCGTTAGCGGTTGTTAGCGTTATGGGGTTTGAAGCCCACAGGCAGGAGGTTTAAGGCTCACGACCCGAGCAAAGACTCCTGAGCAACTGAGGAACTGTTTTAATCAAAGGACAGTCACTATGGGACGCAGGGAATTACCTTTCACTGGTATGAACTGTCATTTAAAGCCAAGCACCAGCCGTACTATCTCTGTCATAGCCTTGACTGTGGTGCTCAGGCGACTACTCGTATAAGACATCCAGACTGCAGCCTATTCTTCATCTATCCTCTCAAACACCATTGTTAATTCTCTAACAGATAGGTTTGCAACAAACAAACAAACAAACAAACAAACAAACAAACAAACAAACAAACAGTCCAGCCAACAGGACTGGACTGTTGGCCAGTGGTCCAAGGTCCTCTTTTCTGATGAAAGTAAAGTGTGGCTTTCATTCAGGAATCCAGGTCCAAGGGTTTGGAGGAGGACGGGTGAGGAACAGAACCCAAGCTGCTTGAGGTCCAGTGTGAAATATCCGCAGTCAGTCAGGATTGGGGTGCAGTGTCCAGTGCAGGTGTTGGTAAACTCTGCTTTCTTAAATCCACGGTCACCACATCAGTCTACCAGAGTGTTTTAGAGGACTTCATGATTCCTTCTGCTGAGGATCTGTTTGAAGATGCAGATTTAATCTTCAGCAGGACCTGGCCCCCGGCCATACCGCCAGAAGAATGAGGCAGTGGGATTCCATACAACGTATTGCAGATTGACATATCATTTTGAAAGTTTGAATTTCTTTTTTTTTTACCTGCAAAATTTGAGAAGTAAATGGTGATTTCTTCACACTATTTTAATTTTTGGATATCCAGTTTTCGTGGGTTTTGTGAGCTGGAAGCCCAAATTATGTATAAATAAACTAAATACTTGAAATGGTTTAAGTTGTGGGCCCTGAATCTATACTCTATGGATAAATACACTTTTCCATGATATATTCTAATGGTTTGGAAAGGGTCTATAATTGATCTCAGTTATCAGATTGAGTCATTTTAAATGAACAGACCCCTTTAAAAGATGCAGCGACCATTAGAGCCATGAACACCATCTAAACTATAGTTACCAAATCAGTTCCTCTCAGCAACTTCATATGATCTACAGTGTGAGCAGAACATCTTGTATTAGTGACATAACGAGTGGCAGCAAGGTTAGTTTTTTCTTAAAGTGTCAGCAGTGAATTGGCTAGTTAACCAATGCAGACCCTCAAGTTGTTGTTGCAACACTACCCTTGATTTGTGGGCCAAGAGAACCCAAGAATGAACTTATCCTCATACATTTAAGTCACACAAGTTCATTTGCGGAAAGGGACAGAAACATAAAGTTATAAAAACTAGTTACTTTATTTAGCTGTTCAGTACAATTGTTTGTAAGATATTTGGATGACATAAAGGCACGGTACCACAGAGGTTGGCACTTCCGCTTTGCATCTAGAAGGTCCCGGGTTCGATTCCCACAAAGACAAGGCCTTTCTGTGGAATTTCCATGTTCTCCCCGTGTCTGCGTAGGTACTCCAGTTTCCCCTACCACTTAAAACATGTGCAATAGGTGAAGCCTCCAGCCAGTTGATTCTGACCATCAGCCTGGCTCCACATCATGAGATGGGTCTGTAATGAGTCTATAATGTCTAAAAACCGCCACTCAGCGAGTATACGCTAGTAATTGTAGCGAGTCACCGGGACTTGATGCTTGAAGGACAATGCCAGCGCGTTTACTTTTTCAATAGCCACAACATGCTACAGCTGAGGCTATTCCTATCCCAAACTATTCAACTTTGGGTTCATCAGTCCACAGCACATTTTTTTCAATAGTGCCGTGGAGCATCCAAGAGCTCTTTCACAAACCAAAGTTGATTTTTTTGAGAGGAAAACACAACGTCCTTTGTGGAGGACAAATGGAACAGCACCAACATCAAAACCCTCTCCTCACTGTGAAGTCTGGAGCAGGAGAATCATAGTGTGGGGCTGTTTTTTGCCTTAGGCCCTGGACAACATGTTATCATCAATAGATTTTTTTTTTTTCAAAGATATTTTTTGAGTTTCTAAGCGGATAAAAAGGGGTATTATATTGTAATAACACCTTAGGTGCACTTACAATATATCACCCCTTTTCATCCACATGTTTAATTTTGTGTAGCTATACTATCGTGTAACTACTCATGCTACATGCTACATGCTACAGGCTACATGCTAGAAACATCTGTGGTGTTTTTGTGTGACTGAGCGCACATGTAAAGACCAGACAGGTACGCGGGGCGATGGTGGCGCTGATAGAGTGGGTTGTCTCGTGATTGAAAGGTTGTGGGTTCAAATCCCAGCTCCAGCAAATGCACACTGTCGTTGTATCCTTAGGCAAGACACTTCACCCTACTTGTCTCCAGAGTCTGCGAACATTGGTGTTAAAATCAGGAAGTGAATGGGTGACTGGTTCCTTACTGTAAAGCGCTTTGGGCCTGATAAAGGCAGAAAAACGTCCATTTACCATTCTACACATCAACTCGTCTAAGCTCAGGTAAGAACATATCTCAGAGTGGAAAAACTATGGCCTGGCCTTGATTTGTGCACATTTCATTGAATTGTTTTAAATTTAAATACCCCGTAAAAACCCCGTTTAAACTTTTTCTTGAGTAATCCTGGCCATGTCTTCTTCTTCTGCATAAGCACTCTGATCCTGGATTTAACTGAGACACTTTTACAGCCCATAACACATCATGTTAGACTAACATGTGCTCTAATGTGTTCACACATAGATTTGCTAGTATGCTCTTAGCTGAAAGTGAAAGCTTGTTTTCACTGTTGCACAACGCATCATTTCCACCCCAGCCCCTCAGTCCTTCCATAAGCATGCATGTTGAGGCCTCCAAAAGAATATTGTTATTGTAGACTCTGGAGGGGCCCCCAAAGTCTTCCTACTAAACAAGTGCATTGAAAAATAGATTGAAATCTAAATGTATATTAAAACGACCTACTTTAATCACAAACATCCTTCTTTATGTCAGTATTTCGCCGGCTGCCATTACTATGTGTATGTAAACGTCACACATTCCTTTGAAACAAAGTGTTTTCATTGTTTGCATGGCTGCTTTAGAGAGAGACAGAGAGGAGCACCAGGGACACGCAGAGAACACGTAAAGGCTGCACACGGACAGGATTCAAACACGGGAAGTTTTGTTTGTGAGCAATAATAACAACGGAGCCGTGCACACACTGCACACACACACACACACACACACACGCACACACGCACACACTGCACACAACTGCAGCTGATGAGTCATCACAGGCTCTGTACTGTGACACACTGCGCTCTGACACACACACACACACACACACACACTGCTCTTCCACAGCACACGCACACAGACATAAACACACACACACAATCAAAACTTAATTTAATGCTTTTCATACATAGTGCAAAGTGCTTTACAGATTAAAAACAACTCCCGCCCAAAAGGGGGAGGGGCGCCCGCCTGTCGACTGGAGGGCGGGGGGGGAGTTAAAAAACAAGTTGGTGAACACAGACGCAGAGGCATTTGGGGTGTGGTTAGGGAGGGGATGTGTGTGCAGTTATTTGCATAGTCCTTGAAATGAATGTTGTGAGTGAATGTTTGTAAATACAGTCACAGAAGCGTCAGTCCGTATCTGGTTTAGCTCCGTGACTGACCTGGAGTGGGGAACGCTGACGGTGTAGGAGAGATAAGGAGGAAAAGAATTATTCCAGTATTATTTCATCAATTTATAATAAATTTGCTTTTTTATTTTTTCTTGGTCTCAGCATAAGTTCAGTTCTCCAGAGCAGGTAGTTCCTTCACAGTTCATCCCTTTTCCTGCCAAGATGTCGCCCTCCTTTTGTCCGTCTCCACAGTGAGCTGCCAGGTCGTGCAGAACAGTCCATCATTGTGCATTACTTTCCTGTATAAGTCCATCACTCGCTCACTCCCTGCTCCAAAGTGCTCGTTCATTTCAAGCGACTGCAGCGGGGTCCGATTGCAAGTTGTCAACTTTCCGACTTTTCGATAAACCAGGGCAAAGCCAAGTCCGTACCCTGTTATAAAGAGTCCAAATAAGTGAATATCTTTGATGTCTCCGACCGACAGGACCGCGAGGCAAACGATCCACTTACTCCACACGTCCACTGTAGCTGTGAAAGTCCAGTCAGGGAAGTCGACCTCCTCTGTGGCCTCACTTTGTGAAAAACCTTATCAATTGCGCTGAGATTCCAGTTAAAGAGGGGGTATTATGCTTTTTTCAGCCACATAGCACCAGTCTATAGCACACTACAATGATGACCAAACCTTCTGTTGGTCTGTAAATGCAGTAAATTAGAATAACTGCCTTGTATAAAATTGCTCTTTCAAAATGGCTGTAGCAAATGGCTTGAAATAGGCCCTGTCTCTTTAAGACGCTCCCTGACCCTTTCCGACACGCCCCCTCCACACGCTGTCTGTGGCATCACAACACTCCGGTCGTTGTCTCAACAGTATTGAAACTACGATCGGTGCATTTTAATTTTTGTTATTGGAAAGGAGCTGCTGTTTATCACTTTGTGAACAATGGCCACACAGGATATTATTTGGAGACGAACCTTCCACACCGGACGCTTGGAAGGGGCTCTTGCCTGAAAAATAACTGCTGTTTGGAGGCTATCTCTTTGCTACTGCCATGCCCTATGGATCTCTAACTATACCCCCATGGACGACACCATCTGCAGGAGCCCATACGACTCAAAAGACGGACATTATCTGTGCAGGTGGACAATGGTTTTTCGAGTTTACCCGTTAGCTTGTTATAATCGACTACAGCTCATTGTTGATGAAAAGTCTGCAATAAACCACAAATGTGTAAAGCCAGGCTCATTGTGTGATCATCGTAAAGGCTGCTTCAAGTAGTTGCTGCTTTATTGACGTTATTCGTGCATAATATGCTGCTTGTTTTCAATGAATGTTGTGAAGGTGAAGGTTGTTAGCTTGTCGCGGCTAATAGTGCCTTAGCTCCGGGAGAAACCACTCGGCTACGACTCACTGTAGATGAAATGTGAGCAATAAACTACAAAATCAACAAGCCAGGCTCCGTGTGTGATCATCATAAAGGCTGCTTCAAGCAGTTGCCTGTTTTAGTGACGTTTTAGTGCATAATATGCTGCTTGTATTCAGTGAATTTTCCCGTTAGCTTGTCGCGGCTAGCTTGTTAGCTCCGGGAGAAAACCACTCGGCTACGACTCACTGTAGATGAAATGTGAGCAATAAACTTCCAAATCAACAAGCCTGGCTCCGTGTGTGATCATTGTTAAACGGTTCTTTATGTGTGTGGTGGTTTTATTGACTTTATGTGTGCATATTTCTCGTTTTCACGTGGTGACTCGAGGTTTAGCTTAGCATTAGCTTTCTCCGGAGGTTCTGTTTACATCCTAGGGCTAGACACTGCGGGGAGGGGGTTCTGCTGAGGGGCAGTGGTTGGTTACTCGGCTGGTGACGAAAGGATCGGGGCGTCTCCAGGCGGTCGAGGCGTTCCCAGAAGGAATCAGGCGTTTTATCCCTAAAATGGCCGCCACCAGAGTTTTTACAGATTACTCGAAAATACGTGAATGTGCCAAGGCAACACTTCAGGCATGTTTTTAATGAGGGAATGACATAATAACATGATGTAAAGCTTGAAAAAGTCAATTTTGCATAATACCCCCCCCTTTAATCAATTCCATATTCCATTCCATTCCGGTGCGGGAGGACAGAGAGCAGGTGGTCAAAGAGAAACAAAAGTCAGACAAAGAAGCAGGAAAAAAAGCACGAAAGCCGGGAGCAGTTAGAAAACGCGTCTGCACTCGACAGAGACAGGAAGTATAGAAGCATGCAAAAACACATGTTGGCAGTCCCACACGATAAAGCATGAGGTATTGAAGAAGTATCTGTACCCCTTTGACTTTTCCACATTTTGACACACAATCATGAATTATTCTTCAGATTAGATGGAGAGCGCTTGTGAACGCAGTTTTCAGATCAACCATTCCATTGTTGCTCTGGCTTTCTGTTTAGGGTCGTTGTCTTGCTGGAAAGTGAACCTCCGCCCAGTTTCAAGTCTTTTGCAGACTCCAACATGTTTTCGTCCAAGATTGCCCTGTATTAACCCCCCATCCATCTTCCCATGACTCCAACCATCTTCCCTGTCCCTGCTGAAGAAAAGCCCCCCCAGAGCCTGATGCTCCACCACCATGTTTGACAGTGGGGATGGTGTTTTCAGGGTGATGTGCAGTGTTACTTTTACACCAAACATAGCGTTTTGCATTGAGGACAAAAGGTTTCATTTTGGCCTCATCTGACCAAAGCACCTTCTTCACATGTTGCTGTGTCCCCCATGTGGCTTCTGGCAAACACAAAACGGGACATCTCATGGTTTCCGTTTAAAAATGCCACTCTGTCATAAAGGTCAGATTTGTGCAATGTACGACTGGACAGTTTCCCCCACCTGAGCTGTAGCTCTCTGCAGTTCATCCAGGGTCATCATAGGCTTCTTGGTAACAGCTCTGGTCAGTGCTGTCCTTGTTCGGTCAGTAAGTTGAGGAGGACGGCCGGGTCTTGGTAGGTTTGCAGTGATGTCAGACTCTTTCCATTCCTGGATGGTTTATTAACTGTACTTTGAGAAATCTTTTTATAACCTAACCCAGCTTTATCCTTCTCAGTAACTTTATCCCGGACCTGTCTGGTGTTCTTGGACTTCATGATGCTTCTGCTCCACAATAGTCTCTTACAGACCTGAGACCATCACAGAGCAGCTGTATTTGAACTGACATTAGATTTACACACAGGTAGACTCTGTTTAGTCATTGGGTCAACATGTGATCTTTCAGAACTCATCAGGGAACTTCTGAAGGCAATTGGTAGCACTAAAAGGAAAGTGGTATAGATACGTGTGCACACCCCACTTTTCAGATTTTATTCAGAAAAAGAAATCAAAATCTCTCTAAAATTCAACTATTGTAATTTATGCCTGTGGACCATAGCGTGGCAAAATGACTAAAAAAGGGGTACAGATACTTTTTCAACCCACTGCATATTTCATTAGTGCAGCGATTCATTGTTTTTCATAGATTTATATGAAAAATTGTAACGTAAACGGCTCCTAGAAGCACACAATATTATGAGCAAATACTTAAAGGAATAGGCCACCGTTTTTACATACTGAGATATGCTCTTACCTCACTTTAGCCGAGTTAATATATCCCCGTCTGGTCTTTGTCCGTGCGCTCACACATACGCAGCCTCTCCCACATGTCATATAGCTCCAAAAAAGCTCACGATAGAAGCTACCAAGCTCTTCCACGTGTTCCCTATTTAAATAAAGTTACGTGAAGTGTTTTCATGCGAAGTATATTTACACAGAAATGTAGCGTGTCGATTTTATAAGCAAATAAAAAGGGGGACTATATTGTGAGGCGTAATGATACGAGGAGCACAACGTCCGCGCAGTAACTCCTAAAGACTCCCCCGCTCACTTCCGTCAATAACCTTTAGGAGTTACTGCGCGGAAGCGGACCTCACCCACCTCCGCTCTGTGGTGAGCCCCACCCTTGACCCGCTGCAGTTTACAGACCCAACATCGGAGTGGAGGACGCTGTCATCTACCTGTCGGAGCGGGCGCTCACGCACCTGGAGCACGCCGGGAACGCTGTGAGGGTCATGTTCTTTGACTTCTCCAGTGCCTTCAACACCATCAGGCCGGCGCTGCTGCGGGGGAAGCTGGAGGACGCGGGAGTGGATGAACATCTCACTGCATGGACCATCGACTACCTCACGGACCGACCACAGTAAGTGCGGCTGGGTTAGTCCTGGGCTGCCCCCTGGACTCCGTGGAGGAGGTGAGGGACAGGAGGGTGTTAGCCAAGCTCACCTCCATCATGGACCACACCTCCCACCCACTGCACGGGACTGTAGAAGAGCTGTGCAGCTCTCTCAGTGGCAGACTGAGACACCCTCAGTGCAGGACGGAGCGCTACCGCAAAGCCTTCATCCCCACTGCTGTCAGACTGTACAATAAGACTGTGAAGTAACGCCAACTGTAACAAGTGAATTTCTCCTTTGTGAGATCAATAAAGGTTTATCTTATCTTATCTTATCTTATCTTTCTGTGTAAATATACTTCGCATGAAAACACTTCACGTAACTTTATTTAAATAGGGAACACGTGGAAGAGCTTGGTAGCTTCTATCGTGAGCTTTTTTGGAGCTATATGACATGTGGGAGAGGCTGCGTATGTGCTCCGTTTGCGTGACAGAGCGCACGGACAAAGACCAGACGGGGATATATTAACTCGACTAAAGTGAGGTAAGAACATATCTCAGTATGTAAACACGGTGGCCTATTCCTTTAAGTCCCGGCCGGAAAGAATGAAACTGATACAAATGCTCTATGGTTGGAGGCACAGCGTTGCTTTTCCCCACTGATGTCTGAGTTTGCAATGTACTTGTAGAGAAATGTTCTTTTTGGTCTGAACATTTGAACAGAGCATGAGCAGAATTGGAAACGTTTGGGTACATAAAGAAAAGGACAATATCCGAGGTATTGTTGCAGCCGCATAGTTACACAGGTGTCTTTAAAGCAGTAATAGCTCTGATGCTTCATATGCGGCAGCAAAAAAAAAACATAGAAAAAGTCACACAAACAGCAAACAAACGAACAAGCAAATGGAGCTCACTCATGGATAACAATCTGCAAAGTAACCGGTAAGAGACAACCTCAAATTAAAGAGAGTCCAGGAGTCGTATAGCCTCAGGGATGAAGGAAGTTCCTCTTCGTGTAACCGCAGCGCTATGGCCCCTTTAATTGCAACAGGTAAGTCTGGCTTAAAAGTGAAGAAAGGCAGAAAGTGGAAAAATAATTACAATTTTATTTAAGTTTTACAATCAAAATATATCCTTTACTTAAAGATCTAGAGCTAGAATGCCAAAACGTGCTTATATCCAGTGCATACAGTTGGGGTTGCTTGGTTGTGCGTCGTGTCGGGAGCGTCAAGCCGGCGACGTAGGCTTAAGGCCCTCAACTTTGTATGCAACTTCCATGCCTCCATGGTAAGCGTGTTCGCAGCTTGTGTCTTGTCATGCGGGTACGTTTTGTAAGTTCCTACTGTTCACATAGCGCTGCTGATGCCGGTCCGAGTGGTGTCGCATAGCTGGACGTGGTCCGGGGTCTGCGGGCTCGTAGGGTTTTGCTTTCGCTACCTGGTAGGATCTTTTTGGTTTTGTTTTTGGCACCTGTAAAATGCATTGTTCTGTACTCATGTTAAATGTAATTGCAGGGTCTTGGCAGCACCATCATGCCTCCCCTGCCTGTATGTCTGTCAACCTGTTCTCTTCTGTACGTCCTGGATCCAGCTTTTAAAGAACGAAACGTCCAAAATGAACTTTTTAAGAAACCAAACTTAATTTGTATAATAAAACAAAACACGCTTTTGTAAATCATTTGCCTCTGCCCGGTCCTTTTAACGAACTTGTGTGCCTTAGACTTGTTGTAAGGTATTTCCCAGTTATACTGGGTGGCGTTGTGGCAACATATTTATTTAATTATTTTATAGTAACCTCCACTCAGCTACATATACAAATTCGCACAGTTAGGGATATACACTAGCAACAACCAACCATTATACCCAGCCCATCAGGCTACAGCAACTTGCAGTTCATAGCCTACAGACAAATATACTGGGGAGAGCCTAAGAAAAACATGTTCCCAAGAGCTAAAGAGAGCATAACTGAGCAGCAGTGGCTAACTGCTTAAGCAGCAAAGTACAATAGCTAGCACACGGAAAAATGAAAATGATCAGGACCACCACATTGACCTTAACACTTAGTCGACCATGCTCTAGCTGGGGCTGAGGGTGCCTTCAGCAGCAACCAGTCCCCCAAGCATGCTGTGTTCAACCACCTTCATCCCACAAGTACAAACCAAACAGCCAGAAGTAAATGCTGCTCAAGTTCTAAATTGTAAGTTTGAAAGTGCCTACTTACACGCGCCGCACCAACACGAGCCAACTGTCCCGACGGCATGGTGTGCACGCCTTTAATAAATGTAGTCATCAGTGAGAGTCAGACGTCACTACGGGAGGGGAACGGCCCCTCTCGGTGGTGCGTTAATGGGCACATTTAGGTTGGGAAAAAACCACCACGAACCCTTAACTTCCACCTGGTTACATTAGCACAAGGAAACATGACATCCTGAAGGCAACAAGTAGAATGAACAATTTAGAACATGCTCTGATGAAGCTAGAATTGTGTTGGCTCCCGGAGACCGCTGGTCACAGAAAGCAGAGAGATCCCTTAACTGATCTCATTCTAGATCAAGTTTTCACAACTGAATTGAGACTGTTTTTCTCCCCGAGTGAAAGGTTTTGAAACCAGCAAGCAGAAGTGGGAGACTCGAGTCACATGACTTGACTCGAGTCAGACTTAAGTTGCAATTTTCGGGACTTGAGACTTACTTGACCAAAGTTCCAAAAAGACTTGACTCAGGACCTGCTGTTTGTGATTTCAGACTAAACTTGGACTTGAGGCCAAAGACTCATAATGCCTCGCAGTAGCGTATGTAACTGTTGAAAGAACAGGATTGATTGCATAAAACCAGCTCATCTATGCTTACATATGCTAATTAGCCACATGCTTTTTCGGTTTCCCGACACAGCGCTTCTAATCAAGACAGCGTCAAAATGTAATTCATGGCCACTGAAAAAAGACAACAGCGCCGTATCATCTGAACATTTTACCAAGTAGCTTTTCTCATGGGAGCTTCTGCATTTGTCCGCTTTCAAACACGCTGTTAAGTGTGCCGAAGTCTCCTTTTCTGCAGAAAACATGTCCTCTTCTCTGAGTGTCTCTGACTAATCCATGCCGGAGAGCCATATCGACCAGGAGGCGCCTGTATCGAGCGCTGGCTGCAGAGTCTAACGGTAGGACTTGGGGACTCTTGAGGGGGGACACCGCTGAGGGTACTGGCCGTCTCATTCAGACTCTTTGTGTCCGGTATTGATTCCACCATGGCTTTTCCTCAGGGGTCAGGCCACGTCTAACTGTACGGTCGGACTGATGGATTGACCGCAGTCTAATGCTCAGGCCAACAGTGCGCAGAGCGGGCTGATGAGCTTCATCCAGAGGGCCTACGGCAACGGCAAGCCAGCTCCATCCGTCACCTTCAAGTTAGAGGAAGGGTGTGAACGGGTTTTAGTAGAACTCACAGACTGGAGATTAGCGATGGACTAAGCGAGGGTGGCTTCAGCACGGGTAACAGAAACTTGGAAGTAGGATGATGTTGCATGTCCTAATATCCTAAATTGAAATACCTGCTCCCCCCTGGAACCGCCACCTAAACGTGGTGGAGGGGTTTGAGCACCTGAATGATCCTGGGAGCTCTGCTGTCGGCGGCTTCGTGCCCCTGGTAGAGTCTCCCATGGCAAACAAGTCCCAGGTGATGGGTCAGACAAAGAGCGGGTCAGAAGCCTCTTATGAGAGACCAACAGGCCTGGTTAGAACCATGAGGCCGTCCTTTCATGGACCCACCACCTGCAGGAGGAGCCATAAGGGGCGGGGCACTGTGATTTGGGCAGCTCCAACAGCTGCCCCCACGACCCGGCAACAGACAAGCGGAAGAAGATGGATGGATGGAAATACCAACTGCATGAAAAAAAGAGTGTCTCACGCTCCAAAAATGAGATAGCTCAGAAAGAAATACAATGTGAAATCAAAAGGCAGGTTAAAACTGATAAGCTAGCCTATAGAGAGAAAGTACCAGGGGCAATGGCATCTGGAAATAGTAAAGAAGCCTGGGAGGGCATCAAGGCAATGACCAACGTTCCCCACAAGGGTAAAGCCACAGCAGGTTATGGGAGGGGAGAGGAGGGACATTCAGCCTTTGAATATAGTGATTTTTCTCCCGTTTTGAAAATGGACATAATCTTAATTAATCAAGTAAACCTCAGACACTAAACTCGTCTAAGCTCAGGTAAGAACATATCACAGTATGGAAAAATGGTGTGCCCTCAATCAAGCAAAAAGACCAAAGATGTTTTCAGCATTTGGCCTCTCCCAGCATGTAGATAATATTCTTATAGCTCCAAACAGGTGAAGTTAGAAGTGACCAAGCTCTTCCACAAAGACCAGACAGGTACACATCAACTCGTCTAAGATCAGGTAAGAACATATCGCAGTATGGAAAAGCAGTGGCTTGTTCCTTAAGGCTTTGAAAGGATCATCAAAAAACACACAATCGGGCAATCGCAACACAATTTAGATCCGTTTCAGTTTGCTTACCAACCCAGTAAGGGTGTTGATGAGGCCATAGCAACATTTTTGCATCTCTCATTTGGACACATCACAAAATTACGCAAAAATTCTTCATAGACCCTGCAGTGTTCCGCAGCGTGGCTTTAAAGGAGCTGCATGTTTGCAGTCTCCAGAAGCTGTGTTCCTGCTCAGAGCCGCCGCCTGTCTCTTCATCTGGTCGACAACCAGCCACCTGCTCCTGCTACTGCCCCGGCAACCGAGCAGTCATGTGACCAGGGAGGCACGCCGCAGTCATGTGACAAATGTGTATCCAGTGCAGGCTTCGCCATCACTGATCTCTTCGTTTGAGTTGCCTTTAGACGTCATCGCCCTCGAAGGAAAACACACTCAGCAAACCTTTGAGCGCAACACGTGCTGCAGGTGAATGGGCCTGAATATTTGAGTTCTATAAAATGAGCGAATCATGAGTGAAAAAATCTGTATCCGGATGTCGTCTTGTTTTTTTGGGTTCAAAGCTGAATAAATCACACTGGGAATTATTTTAAAAAAATCCCTCTGAAAAACCTATTGTTAAGCCCAAGACTTGAAGGTTTGGAGTCTGTAGGAGTGACTAATTCATAGTTGATATTTTGTTACAAGAGTGGAACAAAACCTTATTTTGAGAAAACCAGCCCTACAGTTTTGTAACGTTTGCACATTTCTCCACTCATTCATACCGGAATTATAAATGCTAACTACGTTTAACAGAAGGGGGTCCCCGGTCGTTTTGGGGGTCCCTTCCTCAAAAAGTTGGGAACTCCTGACCGAGAGCATCCCAACCGTCTGTGAGTCTGCTGGCCATGTAAGAGGAACTGTGCACAGATCCTTGCAACATTATTACGCTGCTACATGAGGTGAACTTTTTATGAATTTTTCAAAAGATAAAATGTTTTAATTCCTCAGACTAACACAATGATGTGACCGAATGGGCTTCCTATCTTTGAGCCTGTAGTGGCAGATGCAGTCACTTATATGCGAGAAGATCATGGCGTGTGTGAAAGTGTGAGCAGCATGAAACGGTATAGTCCCTGATCAGTCTGAATGTATAAACATTTTCTTTGGCCACTGGACAGATTTTTCTTGTGGCCATTTATCTGTAAATTCAGTTCTTCGGATGGATGTGGACTTGAATCTTGAGGCAAAGCAAAGAGACAGACCTGCCACTGGGGCTAAAGGTAACATCTGTAGGATTAGAAGATAAGATTCAAACATGCCATTCTTTGTTTGAGGTTCAGCCGCTCTCTTTCTCAATCATCTAAATGTTGGGTTCCACTTGCTGATGCCATAAAGGCAACTTTGACTAAAGATCTACCCACAATTTCATCTCATTTCAAAAAACTGTCCATGAGACGATTAGAGTCCGTATGAGCAAAACCCAACTTCATGTACGGAGGAAAAAATGGGATTTATGAAACCCTCCGTACGAGCAGCACCACATAATCTCCCCATCACTGATTCCACCTGGAGCAGAAATGTGCGCACATGACCCCTCCTCAGGCCACGCCCCTTTTCACCATATAAGGACATGCAAAGTAACTTATGAATGAGATTAATCTAAACACAAGGCCATAATGAGAGGGTTTTACCGAGATAGAGAGGGAGGGGCCTTACGCCCAGAGCCAGTTTTTCCTAAACGTAAATTACGCAAGGTGCGTAGGGCCCCCGCAGCCTTCAGGGCCCCGCATCTGAGTCAAACTACGGTGTTGTTTCATTGATTAATCAACGCGTTGTTACGGGCTCTGACAGCCTCACTCACTCTCCGCCTATTTTGCCACACCAAACGTGGCCGTCTGCTGAGGTGGATGAGCAGGAGAGACCGAGCGCCTTCCCCCGGTCACTTCTCCGCTCGTGCCCCCGCTCGGCTGTCTGTCTCCCGGTGCTCGCTTCGCCTCATGTGCCTGCATGTCACCCATGTCACCCGTGTCCCGGGCGCTGCTCTCATGTTTTCTCTGTGTGGACTCGGGGCTGCAACGGCCACACTCTCATTGAAACTCTCTTCTTATTGTCTCTAGCAGAGAATCAGGGCAGTAGTTTGGTGAATAGACGAGAGTAAAAAGCCGAGGAGGAGTGAATCCACACAGTAACTTGCAGTAACTCTGGTTCTCTGAATGTGCACAGTCTGCAACAAACTGGGCTACTCACAGACTAATTCTCAGTGGTCAGACAGAAATAACCATCAGGTGCAGGTTTCAGTTAGTTTTATATCAGCGGTTCCCAAACTGTGGGTCAGGGACCAGAAGTGAGAGAATGGGACCATTTACCATTCACCATGTTAAAAAGTGGGGGAAAAATAGAGTATGGTAGTTCTAAATCTCCGTCTCACAGTGGCTTAGTGGTTAGTGGTTCTCACACTTGGGGCAGGGCCTTTATTGAGGTCATTATGCTCCTCTTCTGCCCTGCACTAACTACTGCAGGGCACTGTTTTTGACCGTTAATGGGTTCGCTCTTCGTCGAATAACCATGGGACATGTACTGTAGGGCCCCCGTCTGGATTTTTGCTTCGGGCCCCAGAAGGGCCAGCACCGGCTCTGCTCACGCCGCAGCAGAGACCGGGTGGATCTTTCCTGACATGATACCGCTGCTTTTCTGATCACAAGTATTGGCACAGGGCGGTGATCGTCCATAAAACCTTTGGAAACGTTCAGAGCATAAAGAAGAGCCTGACTGTGTTATTTCCCAGTACTGTTCACAGAGCTCAAGTTTCCTGAAACTACAGAATAAGCTTGCATGTTCCGTTTGATTCTCTAAACACCACCTTGGGCGCAGAACAGCTCGTACGGAAACCTTTGGCTTTATAAATGAGACCCCTGAACTCTTGCACATTTTGAAGTTCCCATGTGGTTTTCAGTCAGACTGTCACCTCAGTGATTACATTGTGGCTTCTTGCGATATGGATGTTGCGTCACCAAATCTTGCAGTGAGGATAATTTGGCGAAACAGTGTGTGTCCCGAACTGACAGAGGCACACGTGTCATATTTAATTTCACGCTGTCATTATCATCCAGTTTTCCCCAGAAGCAGCACAGTTTATAATTTAGTAAATCACAGACGTGAAGAAAAAAACAACAGGAAATGTACGTCTGTGCCGGGGAGCAGGAGTTGGCACGATAAGAAGAGCGCTCTGAGCAGCACAGTGAGTAACACTGATGTAAACCAACACAGTCTCCGAAAAAGCGGAAATCCAACTCATTTAGAGCAACGCCAACTGTCCCCGCCGTCCAACACGGAGCAGATGGACACTTCAGTTTGTTTTTCTCATTTGTCTATAAAAAGACAGAGACAATTTTGTACCTAAAACTCATCTTTCTGCGTGTGGCTCTTGCACAGCAGGAATGCCCCGCGTTTGGTTCGCAGACTGTGTGGAGTTGGCATTTCACCAGCGTCAGAGGAGGCAGGAGAGGTAGATCCCAATTAGTCAAAGATTCAGTCCGAGACTCAGAGGGATTCAGAGAAACTAACACTTGCAGTTTGCAGGAAAGATTTGCCACTCACACGCATAACGTCCACTTTCTGTCAGCACTGGAAAATATCAGCTTCCATTCTGACCCGATTCCATTAAAATCAAACCCAACCCTACCTGAACCCATTAAAAAGTGGGGCTGGGATTATACACTTACAGTCAGGTCCATACATATTGAGACATCAACTAAATTATTTTGTTTTTGGCTCTATAAACCACCACAATGGATTTGAAATGAAACACCGCATATGTACTTAATCTGCATTTCATTCAGCTTTCATTTGAGAGTATTTACATGCCAGTGTGAGCCTCCATTTTCAAGAGACCAAAAGTAATGGGACAAGTGTCTGCTCAGCTGTTCCATGGCCTGGCGTTTGTTCTTCCCTCATTGTCACAATTATAAGGAACAGATGAGACGTCCAGAGCTCATTTCAAGTGAGATATTTGCATTTTGTATACTGTTGCGGTTAATTCTCAATATGAATTGAAGAGTTATCACTATCAGTGAAGGAAGCCATTATTAGGCTGTAAAATCAAAACAAACCCATCAGAGAGATAGCAAACACATTAGGTGTGGCCAAATCCACAGTTTGGAACATTATTAAAAAGAAAGAACACACTGGTGAGCTGAAAAACACCAAGACCCGTTTTGGATGTGTTTTTGTCGCCTGTTTTGTTGCTTTTGCTGCTTTTCAAAACAGCAACTTTATTTACTGCTGTTTTGCTGCTGTTAATATGTTTTTTTATTCTGGGTGCGTAAGTGGTTCCTTCCTGTGAAGTGCTTTGAGTATCTCGTGTAACCACGGGGCCAGGCTAGGGGTTCCCCATTTAAACAAACCCAATGCCCGAGGTAAGTCTGGTAACAAAAGGAACCAAAGCAGAGTTTTACATAGTTTACATAGTTCAATTTTATTAAAGTTGCTTAAAACATAACCCTTCCTTAACCAAAAACAAACACTTAAAACATAGCTAACATAAATGGGGAATTTAAACCAATAGAAAATATTCACAAAACAAACAAACTAAATATTAATAAATCAACTCAAACAAATGAAAAACGTTAGTAGGAAAAAAACGCAAACAAATCCCCCATAAACCAGCTAAGGTGCTGTAGTGCTTTAAGTGCTTTGAGTTACAGGATTTGTCAGGAAAATTCGGAGCTTAAATTGAGCAGCGTGGACATAGCTGAAATACACAGAAAAACATCAGTTCACTGGCAATTAGCCGAACCTAGGCTGTATGACGGACCCATTTACCTTAGGCCGACAGCAGGCGCACAAACAGGGGGCTCGGGGCACCTCCGAGGAGCAGCATCAGCCCAGCAAACTCCACACAAAAAAACCCTAGCCGAACAATTCAAATTAAACCAGTCCACAGACAAATCGTTTTTAAAAATAACACAAGATGGAAAGGTTACTCACGAGAAAGACGCCAGCATACCAGCCCTGACACTGAGCAACTCAAGTGCGCACCTTTTTGTAATCGCGCAATCAGTAGTGCGGCGGAGCATGACGGTGCGTTCATGGGCAGGTAGAAACTTTAAAACTCGTAGCAGTAAAACAATATTTAACCACCTGGTTACACTAGTGTAGGTGGAAAAGCACTGTAAAAGTTGAGACCTTTCACCATTTGCTGCGTTTTCATCCTCATTTACGTCTTGTTTTTAGATTTGGGTAAAGCCGAACTGGCCGCTTTTTACCATCTGAAAAACATTGCTATGATCAGAGGAACAGTGTCAAAACCAGACTTAGAGAGACTTATCCATGCATTTGTCTCCAGCAGGTTAGACGACTGTAACGGCTGCTCACTGGCCTCTCTAAACGAGCTATCAGAGCTACAGAACATCCAGAACGCTGCTGCTCGAGTCCTGACAAGAACCAGGAAATACGACCATATTAGTCCAGTGCTCCGGTCTCTGCACTGGCTTCCTGTCACTCAGAGAATAGACTTTAAAACAGCTCTGCTTGTTACAAGTCTTTTCATGGTTTAGCACCAAAGTACATCTCTGACATGTTAGAGCCGTATGAACCATCTCGGGCCCTGAGAACTTCAGGGAGGGGCCTCCTGGTGGCTCCAGAGTCAATAATAAACACGGTGAGGCTGCGTTTCAGTTTCATGCAGCTAAAATCTGGAACAGTCTTCATGAGGATGTGAGACAGGCCTCAACTCTGACAATGTTCAAATCCAGGCTGAAAACAGTTCTTTTTACCGATGCATATGACTGAAAGTATTTTATCTGCACTCTCGACTTTTACTGTAATTGATTAATTTTATGTTGATGTTTTTATTGATTCTATTTGTTTTGTTGTATTTATGCAACTGTGAAGCACTTTGAATTGCCTTGTGTATGAATTGTGCTCTACAAATAAACTTGCCTTGCCTTGCCTTGGAGAAGATGTGCTCGGGCAAATCGGTTAAATATAAATCAGTCAGACTTTGAGTTAAAGACTTTGAAAACTGCAAATGTGCACATTTTAAAAGCGTCCTCTGTTGTTTAAACCATCAGCAGTGTGCGGGTGAAGTGATGGCTGCAAAGGCGCCGCAGGAGTGGATTAGTGAGGACTGAAGTAGAGTGAACGCCATTCCAATAGCCTCTCTCATCACTGTTCGCTATTTAAACAGATAGAGGATTTGGGGAGCTTCCTGGGATCACAGCAACAGAGTTTGAACCATTACTAAACAAAGTTAATCACCAGAATCGACCCCAAAGCCAGGCTTGGCCATCGCTGCCAAGGTTAGACTTGGCAGAACCCAGCGGGGGTTTTATTTGGAAACAGGTTTAATGCCACGTATTGTCATTCAAAAGTGGAAACACACCTGTACCAGTCTAATTCTCTGTGCGATTTTCCATTTTCAGTTCTGGATTGGAGTGTCCACTGTCATTAAGGCCTTTACCAACCACTAAAAGGAGAAATTCTTTCCCCTCTGTTGTTTGTGTAACTCCACAGTTTAAGTGTATTGATGTTGTTTCTCACAGTCATTAATCCATTATTGTCTTCTAGTACTTTGTTATTCCACTTTATGCTTTGTAGACTCCCAAAACCACAGGTGGCAGGAGGAAAATGGCTGTGACTTCTTTGAAAAGTGGAATTGCCCAATTTGTTTGGATGTTATCGATGGAAAACATAAGCGGGAAACCAGCAGCACACAGTGGCCCTCATTTATCAACATTGCATACAAAAACGTGTAGGTGTATTTGCGATATACGCCAGAGTGCGCGTTGCATTTACGAACCCGTGCTTTACGCTCAGATCTTTCCGTACGCAGAAGGATCTGATGGTAAATGCCACGGAGAAATCCCAGCGTCATTTGAATGAAACTCCCAAAAATATTCATAATCAGGAGGCCTCACCCACGGGTTTTACGGCACGCACGAAACACGGCAAAAAAGAACATTTCTCCAACCAGGAAATGATACAGAGTTGTTTTTAACACAACAAATCTGATATTTTTGCGCATGAGAAAAATTAAAGAATCTATTAGAAAACCACAATAACCTTATAGCCAATCCAAGATCACATTTACTAAAAAGAAATAGGTTAATATCAAAAAAAAAGTTTATTACGCTGCAGGCCTAAATAGCCTATATAAAAAGGGTATAAAATTAAACCACCAAAAAAAAAAAAAAGTGTAGTAAAAAGATGAAAGTGTGGATGTAACGCTGCAGTCCGAGCAGACTCTGGACCATGAACTGAACCAGCGAAAAGCAGCTCCGCGGACTCAGCGCTGGAGCCGGGGCAGAACTACGCGTCTTTTGGCCGAGCAGAGCTTTCCTCCGGGAGGGAACAGGTGCACGGAGCTCACAGCCAACCGGAAGTAACCTAACGAACCCGTCCGGACCGAAGACAGCCCTACGACGGGACGAGCTTCGATCATCCCCCTGAGAAGAGGAGAGCGCGCGGTCAGCAGACCCTGCGCGCGCCACTCCCGGACCTTAGAAAGCTGTGGAGCTGTCGAAGGATTTATTAGACACCCGGGTTGCTCGCGCCACGGAATACGGTCCACAGACTTGACGCTTAAACCAGCCAGAACACGGAGCAGGGCCTCGCGAAGACCGAGGTGAGTCCCGGTGTCCCGACGGCAGCGTGTGTGAGGCGGGGAAGCCCACACAAAGTTTGAGCAGCAGCAGCGGTCTTTTTTGTTAAAAAAGGAAAATCACCATGAGTGTCTCTATGGCCCGCAGTCCAGGTTCTAGTGTCTCTGGTCCGGGCTGAGCCTCTGCGCTCGGCCCGTGGCGTGGAGGAGCAGGTCGATGCAGCGCAACATTGAATCAAGTCTGTCCATAAACATTAATGCTGTGCCTTGTTTCATGTTTAAATCATCAATGTGGATGATATATGTGGCAATGCAATTCATGCTGTTAAAAACTGTTTTCTAGCGCTGTTTAGTGTTTGGTTAGAATTGGTGTGTCATGTACACCACCTCCTGACTCGGTGTAGGATCTGAGCGCACCGTACGCCAGGTGTACGGTGCACTCAGATTGATAAATGCCAAAACAGGCGGTAATTTTTCGTACACCCCACATACGCTCTGATTTCACCGTACGCAAGTTTGATAAATGAGGGCCAATGGGAGCATGTGCCACGCTCATGAAGGTGCTCATTCTGATGATGGCACTCGACGAAGGCTTCCTCAACATCCCTGCTCCCACACTCCCAGCAGCGGTTGTAGCCGAAAGTGTGGTCTGGTCCGTGAATATTAAGAGACCGGTCCGGACCATTACGGACCATGACCTCTAGGGGCGCTGTGCACTGGTCCGAGTGGTCCCTGATGGTCCCTGAGATGGTCTCTAGGTCCCTCGAATGGTCTTTGGGCTGAATTAATGGTCCTGTGTATTATGTGTGGCAGGAGTGGAGTCCTAATAGGTCTATATCAATATTTCTCATTCATATTGAGGAAAACCAACGATTTGTTTTGGGAAGATTTTTTATTTGAAAATCATATTCTTTTTCCGGATGGTTTTCGACATCATCTGTTTCAAACATTGCTCTATATTCATTCCAACCAACTGAAATACGCAAATTTGCGACATTAATGATCTTTTTTTTAATTGTACTCATTACGATTATAGACCACATCTACTGACATTCTATAACTCGTTGTAGATATTACGTGGCCTAACGGGTTACGTGCATGACTACGATGTCAAGGGTTCGAGGTTCGAGAATGACTTAAAGTGTTATTTTTGGTTTCAAAGCACCCTTCTCCTCAACATGTGGAACATTTTGATGCATAACTTGCATAAATTGCACAAAGCATGAAGGTGCTGAAAGCTCTAGAAAATCGGGAAAAAGATGTAAGAGGAATAATAATAAAGAACATGAAAACCAACTAGAAATGCAATGGCTGCGCCATTGCGATTGACTGCGGAATTGCGGGAAGCGAATGCAGAAATTGCATAAACTGTTCAAATTGCATAAATTGCTTAATTTGCATAATCTAATTTGCATAAAGTGGTAAAATGCAGGAATGGGTTGATTTGCATAAATTATGTAAATTGCATAAACTCTTTAAAATTCATAAATCCTAAATGGCATAAACTCTTAAGTTGCATAAACGGTTTAAAATGCATAAAGTGGTTACTTTGCATAAATTATTAATATTGCATAAACTTTTATATTCCATAAACTGGTCAAACTGTTGAAAGTGCTTGATTGGCAGAAGCTGCACAAATGGCTGAAAGGCCTGGAGTCTCCCCATTGGCTGGATTCCCCCATACACACCAATGCAAAAATTTCAAACTCTCGTATAAAAAAACTGGAAAACTGCAGAAGGACGATTTTTTCTCAAAACCCACAAGTTGCAGAAGCTGAACATGCACAAAGTGCAGAAATTGCATAAAATGCAGAAAAAAGTGCAGAAAAGCATGGATTTGCGGCAGCCCCATTATAAGTCAATGGGAAAAATCTCCGACATTTTGGCCGATTGCGGAAAAACCGTAAGTTGCAGAAGTCCCAAAAGTAATAGCACCCTTCTCCTGAACATGCGGAACGTTTTGATGCATAACTTGCATAAATGGCACAAAGCATGAAGGTGCTGAAAGCTCTAGAAAATCGGGAAAAAGATGGAAGAGGAATAATAATAAAGAACATGAAAACCAATAATTGACTGCGGAAGAATTAATGTGTCTTGGGGCTCTATGAATCACTGACATTAATCTCAGAGACCTGGGATGATTAGTTTTCAGGTTAAGCCCAGTTAAGGGAAAAACTACTGAAAAAGGGTGTTCCACTTTATTATGCAGATCATCATTTTCAAGCAATATGGGAAAGAAAAAGGGTCTGTCTGCTGATGAAAAGCGTGAAATAGTTGAATGCCTTGGTCTAGGTATGAAAACCTTCGATATTTCATGAAAGATTAAGTGTAATCATCGAACTGATAAGAGATTTGTGGATGATTCAGACCCACTCCGTTTTGTGCAGATAATGGCACAATATGGACGGTTTCTGCCAGACAAACACATCAGATTAAGAGAACAGATGCTACAAAACAGCATACAGGTATTTGAAGCTGCTGGTGCCTCTGGAGTCCCCCAAACATCAAGGTGTAGGACCCTCCAGAGGCGGCATTTTCATGTACATGTACAATGGGTGTATGTGACAGTGAGTGATTGGTGGTGGTCGGAGGGACCAATGGCACAGATTGGCAGCCGCGCTTCCATCAGTCTACCCCAGGACAGGACTATGATTTTGGACATTCCTGTGACCCAGAGGACAGTATTTATAAGCTGGACAATAACCATCAATTTGTTTGGTTCATTCTGCTGCGAGTACATTGTTGCCAGACAAACACATCAGATTAAGAGAACAGATGCTACAAAACAGCATACAGGTATTTGAAGCTGCTGGTGCCTCTGGAGTCCCCCAAACATCAAGGTGTAGGACCCTCCAGAGGCTGCAGTTGTGCATAAACCTTTTATCCGGGCCTCCCCTCAACAGTTAATTGAAGCTGATGAACAGAAACGGCTGCTGTGGCTCAGAAATACATGAGGACTCATTTTCAAACAGTCTTGTTCACTGATGAGCGCCGTGTAACCCTGGATGGTCGGATCAATGGAGTAGTGGATAGTTGGTGAATGGCCACAATGTCCCAACAAGGCTGTGACGTCAGTTAAGAGGTGGCGGAGTCATGTTTTGGGCCAGAATCATGGGGAGAGAGCTGGTCGGCCCCTTTAGGCCCTTTTAGGTTTCCTGAAGGTGTGAAAATGACCTTTGAAAAATATGTGGAGTTTTTGACTGACAACTGTCTTCTATGCTACAAAAAGAAGAGCCGTGCTTTCCTGAACAAGATCCTCTTCATGCATGACAACACACCATGTCCTGCTGCAAAGAATACCTCTGCATCACTGGCTGCTATGGGCATAAAAGGAGAGAAGCTCATGATGTGGACCCCATCCTCCCCTGACTTCAACCCTATTGAGAACCTTTGGAGCCTCAACAAAAAAACTTCTATGAGGGTGGGAGGCAGTTTTCATCCAAACAGCAGCTCTGGGAGGCTATTCTAACATCCTGCAAAGAAATCCAAGCAGAAACTGTCCAAAAACTTACAATTTTAATGGATTTAAGAATTTTGAAGCTGCTATCACACAAGGGCTCCTATGGTAAAATATAACTTGACCTGTTAATATATTTTTGATTGAAATAGCTTTTGATTTCAGTAAATATGACCTCCTAATGCTACAAATACAACAAATGACCATTTTCAGTTAATTACAAGCTTTAAAATGTATTGAAACGATGAGTTGCATAATAATTTGGAACAGTGGATTTTGAGGTTTTTACTATATTTATTTTTGAAAAAAATACTGTTATCACTAGGAAATTTTTTCCACCACATTTAAATGATCCTCTACCAGGTAAAGACCCAAAAATTATGCTGACTCTCATTTGAGTTGACAATTTAGAAAATCAGAGAAAAATGTCATTTGCATAATAATTTGAAACGCAGTGTAGAACCTGTGACAGTCACTCTGTGATAATGTTGCTCATGTTGCTGTTCTCTGAGTTTTCGCTCATGCCTTCTGGACGTTGTTTCCATGTACCTTATCGGAAAACAAATCGTTTATCCAACTCTTTTGTCCCCTCTGTCTCTGAGCTGTTGAAGGGAGTGTGTTTACCAAGTGTCCCTGACCTGTTTGAAATGTGTCCTTTTTTTTATCATCCCTTTTCTGTATTGTTGGAAGTTACACAGTGAGTGTTGTGATGTGTATCTGTCTGATGTTGCAGCAAATCAATTGCCCTTGAGGGATCAATAAAGTTTTCTGAATCTGAATCTGAGCATAAGTGAGAGTCGTACAGTGTTGTGTCTGACTTTTCCAGAATCAGAAGTTCGGAGTGGAGCGCAGCAGCATTCGCCCGTGGACACCAGCGCGGTAACGTCTCCCGGACTGCCGACTGCTCAAGTCAACTTTGAGCATGACTCCAGCACACTGAGGTTCAAGGCTGTGCGGTGCTGTTGCCGTGGAAACGCGCGTTACCAGGCAGCAGCGGCAAAAATAACCCCGTGTTCGGCTCCTGATCAGTTTGTCTTCAGAAGAGCCTAAATCGAACGTCGAATGTAAATTGTTCCCACAATTAGCTGCAGTTAGTGCTCGTGCCTGCAGTAAGAGGGTCCCGGGTTCGATTCCCACCTGTGCGGAGGTGGGAATCGAACCTCTGGAGGGCTGTGAGGCCTTTCTGTGCGGAGTTTGCACGTTCTCCTCATTCTTTGCTTATATCGTTTCATTTTGGATAGCCCCTTGTGATGTGCCATCTTATTTTCGAGGGGGTCCATGTCTGAGATAGCTACAAGCTAATTTTCATGTACATGTACAATGGGTGTATGTGACAGTGAGTGATTGGTGGTGGTCGGAGGGACCAATGGCACAGATTGGCAGCCGCGCTTCCATCAGTCTACCCCATAGACTGTAAAAAAAAATGGACGTCTTATGCTCACTCCTCCCCGTTTACCAGATTGACCACGGCCGTGGGGCAATTCATGGCGGATTTACAGGCTCCCCCTCCCCAGCTCTGACGAAGCATGTTCCTAAAAAGGACATACGGGCGGGATTTTCACCGTAGACTCGGCCCTTGCGTGACGTGTAGCTCGCGCTGCTCCAATGCTAACAGTCCGAGCCTCATTAAGTACGAGATTTCAAAAAATCATATTACGAAAACCAGCCTGGTTTCATATAGTGTTATTAACCCAGCGTTATCTCAGGAGGAATATCTAGCCTCGTCTAGTGTTGAAACAATTGAAACCAGGCTTTAAAGTAGTTTTTAACGTGTCTAAAGTCCAATGCTTTTCAATGGGGGCCTAGCGGCGATATGGAGGTACTGCAGCAACGGCGGAGCAATGGCAGCCCCCACGTTTGTGGTCAAAAAGCAGGGCAGCCAGCGGCCATTGGTCTACCCCAGGACAGGACTATGATTTTGGACATTCCTGTGACCCAGAGGACAGTATTTATGAGCTGGACAATAACCATCAATTTGTTTGGTTCATTCTGCTGCGAGTATATTGTTGAAGAAAACAATTGTGCTCAGCGTAATAGACACCATAAAAAGACAATGTGCAATACAAATAGAGTGTTTTTTTATTCACTATTCAGAAAAATAGTAATAATAGATTGACTGCGGAATTGCGGGAAGCGAATGCAGAAATTGCATAAACTGTTCAAATTGCATAAATTGCTTAATTTGCATAAACTAATTTGCATAAACTGGTAAAATGCATAAAATGTCATGTTGCATAAACTGTATTCACCTTATTCCGCCCCGCCCACTTTTGCCTCTTATTGCTTTGTCTCGGTACTTCCGTTGTCCAGACACTTCCGGTCGAGCGTGAAGCCCGTTCATTTAAACGGAGAACGAGGGAAAATATTCTCCGCTCAAATCTAATGTTTAGTCGATTGATTTGTGTAAAATGTCCAATGTTTGCAGTCAACACCGCACCGTTTCTCTGCGCGGCCGAAAAACGGCTTTGTTTTCGTGTAGTGACTGATTTTATATGGACTTCTCCAGCCCCATGTTAACACATAGGAGAAAAGGGGCGGGCACAATTCGGCGGCGCCCACGCGAGGCTCCGGAATAAGGTGGATAAACTGCATAAAGGGGTAAAATGCATGAATGGGTTAATTTGCATCAATTATTAAATTGCATAAGCTCTTTAAAATTCATAAATCCTAAATGGCATAAACTCTTAAGTTGCATAAACGGTTTAAAATGCATAAACTGGTTAAATCCCATAAAGTGGTTAATTTGCATAAATTATTAATATTGGTAAATGGTCTCAACTTATATAGCACTTTTCCACCTACATTAGGCACTCAAAGCGCTTTACAGCAAGGATCCACTCACCCATTCATACTGCCATTCATACACCAATGTACGCAGACACTGGGGGCAATGTGGGTGAAGTGTCTTGCCCAAGGACACAACGGAAGAATTCCGCAGTCAATCAATAATAATCCTACATTTTGCTTTCCTTTCTAAGCACTCAAGATCGCCTCACATCAAGGAAACATATTAAAAGTACAATGACCGAACATTAAAGAACAAATGTAAAGTTCAAGCAGATGAAGCAAACGTCAAGCAAACGTCAGCAGAAGGCGGGTGTCCCTGTCCTCAGACCCTCCGACACGGTGAGAAAACACTCAAAGACCCAGCAGGAGAAAAGAGAAACCTCGGGGGCAACTATAGAAGGAGAGATCCACGCCCATTAGTCAGGGGGAAAACTCAATACATGTGCTTAAAATGGATCGACGGCATTTCTTTCCCTTCACTGCCGCTTGCTGCTGTAACTGCGTTTCCCAGCTCTGAGCCTGGCGACTTCCTGTGCTCGATAAAGTAGTTTGGCGAAATGTGTTTTTGTACCATAAACTTTGCACCTCAATATTCTACTTTTTATAATCTGTTCTAATTTTGATCTTATTTTTTATTTATTCATATTTCCTTCTTATTATAATTCCGCCCCTTAAAATTTTTGCTCTTACTTGTTGTACATAAGACACCTCTTTTTCCTACAATTGAACTGTTTGCACATTTCCTGTTGCACACCCTGACTGATCTTATTGAATGCCCATTGTAACAAGTGAATTTCTCCGTTGTTTCCCCCCTGGAACCGCCACCTTAACGTGGTGGAGGGGTTTGAGCACCTGAATGATCCTGGGGGCTCTGTTGTCGGGGGCTTCGTGCCCCTGGTAGGGTCTCCCAGGGCAAACAGGTCCTATAGGTGACGGGTCAGACAAAGAGCGGTTCAGAAGCCCCTTATGAGAGACCAACAGGCCCGGTTAGAATCGTGAGTCCGTCCCACCACCTGCAGGAGGAGCCATAAGGGGCTGGTGCAGTGTGATTTGGGCAGCTCCAACATCTGCCCCCATTACCCGGCAATGGAAAAGTGGAAGAAAATGGATGGATGGATGGATGGAATTTCTCCGTTGTGAGATCAATAAAGGATAATCTCATCTTAATATCTGCACAAATGCAAAAAATGTTCCTACAACAACCCCGGTCTCTCCAATCGGTGGATCTACAGGCCCCAGGATGGAGGAACAAGGCAGTTAAGAAGCCGCACAATATACAGGAGTTTGTGATGAAGTGTGATCAGAGCGACACTTGTTTATGATTAATCACATGCGCCGACATATAACACAGTTAAAAGATCCTTTTTGATGAGAAAAAAGTCCAGAGCTGCTGTTCCCTCCTCGCGCAGGGCCTAGCTGCCAGCGCTGCGCCTACAGAGAGATGCATTGTGGGTAATGCATCTATCATTGTCCCGTCAATCATCTGTCATGTTCCTCTGAGCAGCCATTTCACACTTTAATGAGCAGCTCCACCAAGGACACCACAGCCCACATCGGACACCCAGAGTCAGCCGGGAATCATGCGGGACTAAACCAGGACTGAACCAGGACTAAACCAGGACTAAACCAGGACTAAACCAGGACTAAACCAGGACTAAACCAGGACTAAACCAGGACTTAGTCAGATTTCCCAATGATCAGGTTGGGTCCCCAGAGTGAGCGTGAAGTGAGATGTGAGTTTCTTTATTGCGTCCCTCCAAATGTGTGTGTGTCCAGATGAAGGTTCTTGAGTCATCGTCTGCACTCTGTCGTTGAAGTGTAGGATGTTTTCACTTCGTCTAGGATCAATCCAAATGGTAAATGCGCTTCAAGAGGCTGAGTAGTTTGCAGAGGTAATTCACTTCAATCTCAGACAGTCCTTTTCTGTCTGTACGCACATGACAAAGCTGCGAGTTTCCGGTGTTAGCGTTGCTACAGTAACGCCAGCCTAAAGCCCATACATCCCTCTGCACGGCTCGCTCTGTTCCCAGCAGGGCTCAAGAAGTCTACACTGTGTGACGGGACGGGGCCTTTAGGGCAGGGATTCATGGCTCTTTACAGGGCGAAGAAGAGGAGCGCAGACGTCATCAGCCACATGAGCCCAGTCACTAGAACCGGGGACAATTTTTTGAAATTTTGTGATTTTCGCTTTTTTGCAGAATGATTCAGTTGAAGTCGCGAAGAAGCCTCTCCATGTTTAAGCTGCAGTAATGGTATATTTCAAAGCGTATACTTTTAGGTTCAAACCAAGCCTGGTTTTTCCCAGACTCTCGTGGTAACACTTTACATTACGGGCCGGTAAGTCCTTGGTACTTACAGTGGTAACTACAGTGGTACCTATGGTGGCATTTACACTGGTAATTCTAGATACTTATTGTGGTGCTTAAAGGAAACTATAGTGAGAATTACAAGTTATGTACTTCTAGATACAGTGGCAACTCTTAGTAATGAAGGTTGTACTTCTTGTTTTCTCTAATGCTGATTTATGTTGTTTTATAGTCACACAATCCTAGAAATTACGTCTGTTTGTAGAAGTACCACATTTACTACCTATGAATTGCTGCTGTAGTATTCTTGAATTACCAATAAGAACCATAGATATACCACTGAATCTACTAGAAACTATCATTTAAAGTACCAAAGTACATAAGTATGACCTTCATTACTAAGAGTTACCACTGTATCTCTTAGTAATGAGAGATACAGTGGTAACTCTGTGTCTCCCAAATCCTAATGACTAGTAATTATGACTTTTAGTTCCACAATAATAACCTAGTAATAATTATCCTGTAATTACCACTGTAAGTACCACTGTCATTACTTGTAAGTACCACTGTCATTACTAGTAATTACCACTGTAAGTACCACTGTCATTACTAGTAATTACCACTATAAGTCCCACGGACAGACCGGCCCGTAATGTAAAGTGTTACCGGAGTTTTATTTCTCAAACTCCACGTTCACCTGGAGCTCCTCGTGGAGAGGCGGAGGTAGTGGGCGCTGCTGTTCAGAGGCGGCGACGAGCGGAGTGGAGCTGAGCGAACAGGCGGAAGATGTGGAATCCTGGTGTTCCACCTCCGGGGAGCCGAGGAACATCGCAGGGAACATTCACACATCTACTGTAGAAGGAGCACAAATGACTAGAGGAAGACTCTCCACTGCGATGGTAATGAAGTGAAGAGCCGTACAATGTTACAACATGGTTAGCAGCACAAACATGTAACCGCAGTGGGACAGTAAGTGGAGCGAGTCTCCCGTCGGGCTGGACCTCGGGCTGGACCTCGGGCTGGACCTCGGCCTGCCCACTGCGCGTTTGTGAGCTCGTCTGTATTACACGAGTAGTCAGTGCGCTGTGGCTCGCAGCCAGTGAGACAGGGATCAATGAAGCAGGCCCCCCACAAAGAGCAGGGGCCCCGGGGAGTATGTGTGTATATACTGTAAGTGTGTGCTCTCATGATACCACTGCAGGCTCCAGGGGGCCACTCGATGAAGCGTACAGAGGGGAGCGTCTGACCAGCACTGGCCCGAGGGGCGCTGCAAATGTCACTGATTCAGATCAACTGTTTGTATGTATGGAAAGCTCTGGGTTGTCCTTTATTCTTGTAGTATTATCCCATTCTTGTAGAGTAAATGTATGTGTTGAGATATGTGTTACTTTTGCAGAGGTGGTTTTGGATATTTATTAGTGGAAAATCAGTACAATTCAAACTTCGCCTTGTTTTTGGAAATTCAAAGCTCATAAAAAATCAGGCTGGGAATTGGGTATTAAAGATCCCTTGGGAAAAGATGTTGCTGCTGCAAGGTGATAAAAATGGATTTGGGGAAAATGGTGAAATGGACCATTTCTCAGATCAATCTACTGAAAAACATTGAATCAGAGCCATAATTAGACATGTTATTGTGGAGTTTAGGTATATTTATATGTGAAGAGATCAAATTAGCCAAAAACCTGAACTTTTTTATGCTATTCTAATGTTCTGAGTTTCACCTGTGGAGTATGAGGTCAGTAGCTCGGTGAATAGAAGAGAGAAAAAGCCGTTGTATTTGTCAGATGGGAGTTGAACACATGGTTCTTATGAGCGCACTTACTTTGAGTCGTGCACAGTCTAAAAAACTAGGCTTATTCTCAGTGGTAAGATAAAAATATAACCGTCAGGTGCAGGTTTCAGTTAGTTTGAAGTCAGTGGTTCCCAACTGGGTCAGGGACCGGAGGTGAGAGAATGTGACCACTTACTATTTACCATTTTAAGAAGTGGGGGAAAATAGACTAGTGTTGTTCTAACCCCCAGTCTGACAGTGGCTTAGTGGTTAGTGGTTGTCACATCCACTTCTGCACAGTAAAACTGTTTTTGACTGTAAATGGGTTCACTATTCATCAAATAGCCTTGGGCCCCCCGAGTGGATTTTTGCTTAGGGCCCCAGAAGGGCCAGCACTGGCTCTGCTTGTGGTACACCGATGATTTTTCATTTTGGACCTTTACACATTGTGTCCTGTTTGTCAGATAATTTTCAAACCGTCCAACAGTGTGGCTTGACAATCCAATATTCTGTAGTTTTTCGCTTAGTACCGAGTGATTCACTGTGTGGAAAGCTTTCGAGAGGTCAACAAAGAGGGCGGCACAATGTTGCTTTTTATCGATAGATTCCATTAGGTCATTCAAAACTTTCATGGCTGCTGTTGTAGTGCTATGCTGCTGTTGAAATCCTGATTGCAAAGGACTTAATACATTAGATGCAGTAAGGAACAATTTTAGTCGGGCACTGACTAAAGATTCTAAAACTTTGGCCAGGACAGACAACTATCGTCCTATCTCCAAACTATTTAGATTAGAGGGATCACCTCCCTTCAACAATGGTGCAACGTAAGTTGTTTTCCAAATATGTGTAACATTGTCTGTGGACAAGAACAAATTAAACAGATTAAACAGCTAGTGGTGGAGCAACAATATCTGCTGCAAGTTTCTCGAAGTAAGGTTGAAGATCATCAGGACCAGCCGATTTAGTTCAATCTAGAAGCTAACTTAGTCCTCACAAGCACACGCTTTCAAGTCGGCATTCACCAACCCCAGAACACACGTGTGAAGTACTTTCCCAACTTAAAGGGGCTATATCCTGCTATTTTAGCCATTCCAAAGTTAAGTATAGGCATTTATATGATATATTGTACCTCTACCACTATGGAGCACTCATTTTTGTGATAAATATAAGTGTTTTCTGGAGGTATTTTTCAAACCCGGAAGACACAACGCTTCGATTCAGTTAACTCCGCCCCCTCTCTCCGCGCATACAACTTTACCGTAATATAAATAAACAACAATAAGTGAAGTTACTTCACGATGCAGTTATACGGAGTCGACATCTGCAACACAGCTTCATAAATGGCTAACACACATGCTAATATGCTAACACACAAGCTAACCCGTGTTTGGATTGACTCACCCTCTGCTCCATCGCTGTTTACATTATGGGACTCGCGTTGGTTATAAAAGTTATTCCACTTTGATTCTGGCGAAGGTTCCCCAAACATCCATCAGTGACAATCACAGAAAAACAATATTTTGGTGAAAGTCGCTGAATCCCGGAGAAAAAAACAGCTGAGTGGCCTCTTCCTGAAAAGGGTTGAATATAAACTCCTCGTCCTCGTAGCCAAACACGCTTCTTTTTCTCCGTCCGTGACATTATCGTTAGTTAAGAATAAAAAACAGGTGTGTCCAGAGTAGGTTATAACGAGCTCCATCTTCACAGCTGCAGCGCAAACATGACTGATCTGTTCAGACGCGATGTGTTTGTTTTGGCCACAGCTGACCTGGAAGCACCTCGGGCACATCCTTTATTTTTATTTTTTTTTATTTTTTTATTTTCATTTTTTACTCTTTGTTTCTCTCTTACGACAGAAATAATGAAAAAGCTGTTTTACAAATTAAAATCAGGCCGTAAGCATAGAATTAAGACATTACATTACAGACGTCGAGCACTTCCGTTCCGCTGTTACGACACAACTGAACAGGTCAGCCGTTCACCAGCAGAGGGCGGTGCAGCTGCTCAGAGAGCAGGATTCAGGAGGATTACTGAGAGCTGCGTGAATGAAGCCACAAACCACTCTGGGGGTGTTTTTGATAAGGAAATAGCATAACAACATGGCTAAAAGCTCCAAAAAGTCGATTTTGCATGATATAGGACCTTTAAAGGAATAGGCCACCGTTTTTACATACCGAGATATGTTCTTACCTCACTTTAGCCGAGTTAATATATCCCCGTCTGGTCTTTGTCCGTGCGCTCTGTCATGAACACGGAGCACAGACTTCCCCCGCTCACTTCCGTCAATAACCTTTAGGAGTTACTGCGCGGAAGTTTTGCTCCTCGTATCATTACGCCTCACAATATAGTCCCCCTTTTTATCTTCTTATAAAATCGACATGCTACATTTCTGTGTAAATATACTTCGCATGAAAACACTTCACGTAACTTTATTTAAATAGGGAACACGTGGAAGAGCTTGGTAGCTTCTATCGTGAGCTTTTTTGGAGCTATGTGACATGTGGGAGAGGCTGCGTATGAGCTCCGTTTGCCTGGCAGAGCGCACGGACAAAGACCAGACGGGGATATATTAACTCGGCTAAAGTGAGGTAAGAGCATATCTCAGTATGTAAAAACGGTGGCCTATTCCTTTAAGAACATGTGGTGAATCCGGAGCAGTTTCCTGACACTGCCTTCAAAAGGACACATTTTAAGAAGTTTCTTAAGAAGATGTTCACGAAAGAGGCCCAATGTTCCCTCATGAAAAACATTTCGGGCCTGATCTTTGCTCGTGGCGTGACAGCGCTAGTGCAGACGAGAGCAAACAAACTGTGCACTAGTGCTTGCTTGGCCAGGGCACAGGGAAGAGGCTTAGAAAAACAGGGTCGACTGAGCTGTGGAGCAGGCTGCAACGAGTGCTTGTTGCTTCTTCACTTTCTCTCTCCTCATCTTTACATTAACATCGCACGGCCTCATGTACTTCATCCAGGCTACATCATTTCCTCTTACAGGACAAACTACAAACTGTATCCCACTGGCCGCGTAGAGAATATACGTGTGGCTCTGGTGCTGGTACTAAGGGTGTCTGAGGGTAGGGAACAGTGTGTGAAAGTCGGCCGCCTTAAATCCACCCTGAGTCCATATGACCTGGGAGTGCCTCAAGGGTCAGTCCTAGGACCGTTGCTGTTTTCAATGTATTAAATGACCTTCCAGATTGCTGTTGGGGTGTAAACTGCCAGCTTTATGTTGATGACACAGTCATTCATGTGTCAGCAAAAACATCTGCACTGGCTGGGCAGCAGTTAACACAGGCTTTACTTAACATCTGTCAAGTATAGAAAACATTTCTCTCTCCATATATATATATCAGTCGGAGGTCCCCTGACAGCACCTTAAAGGTTCAATTAGAACGTGAACCCATTCAGGAGGTTCATGAAACAAAATACTTGGGCATTATCTTGGATAAACACCTGAAGTTTCAAAGTCACACCACGTGACTTTATTGTATGTGCATGCAATGTTTTTTCACATCTGTCATACTGCACTACAGCATGGTCACAAACATCAGCGTCCACTCGGAAACCAGTCACTTCTCTGTATAAACAGGCAATTAAAATATCTGACAAGAAACCTCTGAGAGGCATCATTGTGATATGATCAGCACGAGCTTTTTACTTTTGAAAACTTTGTACGTTTCAGTATGCTGAAATTGACTTTTAAATATCTGAACAGCTGTGTGTCACCACTGTTCTCTGGCCTCATGGTGGGGGGGGGGCTTTCTCAGACCGTCCACCAGAGCCTCAGTTAGTGGGGATTGTGTGCTCCAAAAGTTTAGAAAATCTTTTGGACAGTCTAGCTTCTCCTTTAGAAGGGGTTCACTGTGGAACTCTCTCCCCACTGCTCTGAAACTGCAGACCAACATTAACATCTTTACCAAAGCTGTTCCCATGTGTAAAATGTCCCTTATCTTGTTTAATAATGTGTTTTATCTTCTAAAAGTTCCAATGCATTTGGTTTGTCCAAAATGCATTGGACGAACCAATACAATACCATATTTATGTATTTAATATGTCCATATTAAATAAATAAATAAATGTAATGTCCGGCCCCACTCCCTGTGTTAAATCTGGAGCTGAAGCTGTCACGGTCGACTCTACAGCCGGCGTTAAGAAACACAAGGTCACAGTCCCACTACATTCACAGACGTTGGTTGATCCGGTTCACTTTGGTTGTTTCTTCTACAGCTGAATAGTAATGGGTCAGTCGCGCACAAGTAGGATGTGAATGGTGAGAGCCGTCTTTCATCAATGAGCTGTTGTGTTGTTGTTTTTTCTGCACATGAAGCTCATTGATCGCTGCCACCTGTCTGTGGCGTGTGCTCATGTGGTGGGATGATCAGCCAATCACTGCGAGATCCGATGCTATATTAGGGGCGCATCTCACGTAGCTTAGCCTGGGGACGGAGCTGCTGTGTTTGGCCAGCGTCTCGTGCCGTCTCGTTCGGTTGCACAAGGCGTAAGGCCGCGCCTCTGAACCACGCTCTCGCCGTATGTGTCTTTGGCAAGTTCCCGTGTGGTTTTCATTCATTAAATCTGTTCAACATGCTACAAATCTGTTTGTAGCATGTTGGCATCTTCCTGAGCTCACGCCTCTGCCGTACACGTGCTCTACCTGCCGTCCCCGTGGGCTGTGGCGGGGGGGGGTTTCCTCGCCGTGCGTAACGCTGTGCAAAGCGGTCATATCGAGAGAGGACCGGGCGAATCGTGAGCAGAGTGCTTCAACTGACGGTGTGTTTTCACAGTGCTTCCAGGAAACAAATGTATGTAAATATGTACAAGTCATATTTTCATAGGATCCTGTTCCTCCCTCCCCTTCTGTCCATATGGTCGTGGTCACTTCGATCTGCTGGTCGTTTGGTTAAAGTCAGCGCCCACCTGGCGCACAAGTTAAAGCTGCATATGAACTGAACTGAACTCAGTTGACCAAGGGCTCCTGTACCGGAGTGCGGTCCTCACCGGTCTCACGAACTACTCCTCCACAAACAAGGTAACCAGGCTCTCGCCATCGGCGAGGCCCTGATACGCACCAGCTGCTGTAATACTTCGTTCCTATCCTGGTCTCCACGGAGTGGAGCTTGGCCCTGAGCGCCACATTGTGCAATAGGACTGTTATTAAAACTTTTGTTGTATTTTATTTATTTCATTATAATTTGAGTGGATGTGGATATGAATGAGTGTGAATGCGGTTGTGTGTGAATAACAAAATATTTTAAATTAGATTGATAAATTGAAATTAATGCCTAACTAAAATAAATTCTACTTTCATGCTCCTATCGAACCTGTGACCTCTGTAAGCAAATATTTGTGGCTCCTTGGGCCCAGAATCCAAGGTGGCGTTGTTGGTAATTATTAAAGTAACTAAAGTTTTATTTAAGTATAGCCTCGACTGCGACACTCACAAAGGCAGCTCCTCTGTAAAGCCTAAAGTTGGGGATCAGAGAGGTCAGACTTACTCCTGCTGTACAATAACATGAACAACAGGAAAAAGCACACGGCACGAGAGCCCTGAGAGGGAAGATGGCCTTCTTTCTGAGGGATGTCCTGGTTTATTGTTAGGTGTGTCAATCAAATAATAAAAGTGTCTTCTTTATGTCTATGCTTGATTTCATGTGTTTGGATGGTTTGTTCTTGAATAACTGTGCTCTGTGTCTTTCTGAAGACCAATTGGTGGTTGGGCGCACAACTGCGTGATGGATTCAACCACACGACTGGAGACTTTCTTCAGAGGGGAGCGAGCGAGATGAGAGATGCCGGAGGAGCATCGGCGTAGGAGGGACATGACAAACAATCCGGCTCAGATCTGCCCACGGTCTCACTGCGGAGTCCATAATGATGCGTCGGTCTGATGCACGGCCTATCACATCTCTTAAAGGTCCTCCGCTGCGCAAAACACTCTTCCTGAGCTGTTAGCCACATGCACTGTATGGATCATTTCAAATTTCTGTGCATCATAAGACGTTGTATGTGTGGTTGATCCAGTCAGCCGCAAATGCGACATCAAAGTTTAGTCCTTTCCCCAAACAATTTTAACTGAAGCAGTCCTCGATGGATATCACTTTATTTGCTGCTCTGCAGAACCATAGACCGGTAAAAAGAACAGACGTCTCCTCCTCACTCCTCCCCGTTTGCCTCAATGACTACACTCGAGGGGGAATCTCGCCCTCCCCAGCTCTGATGAAGCATGTTCCTAAAAAGGGCATAAGGGCGGGATCTTCACTGCGGACTCGGCCCTTGTGTGACGTGTAGCTCGCGCTGCTCCAATGCTAACAGTCCGACCCTCATTAGTACAAGATTTCTAAAATTCTTCTTACGAAAACCAGCGGGACAAGGCCTCGTGGAAGGCCCAGGGCACGCTGGTGGGACTATGTCTCCGAGATGGCCTGGTGTCGCCTCGGGGTCTCCCCAGAACAGCTGGAGGAGGTGTGCGTGGATCGGGAAATTCTGCTGAGACTGCTGCCCCCGCGACCCGGCCCCGGATAAAGCGGAAGAAAATGGATGGATGGATGGATGGATGGAAAACCAGCCTGGTTTCTTAAATTGTATCTAACCCAGTGTTATCACAGGAGATATATCTAGCTGTAGAAGTAAGCAAATTAGAAACCAGGCTTTAAAGTTGTTTTTAACGTGTCTAAAGTGCAATGCATTCCATTGGTCCTCTAGTGTCGTCGTCACAAAGCAGAGCAGCCATTGTGCAGAACACACCAATCTCACTGTCTCCTCAGTTCCACCTCAGGGAGAAGACTGCAGACTCTCCAACAGACTGTCAGATCGCTGAACTCTCCCCCTTCCCATTGAGATCTAAGACCTAACACAAATGTAGTTCTTCTCTTTTAACCAACAAAAGGAACATGACCGCCTCGTGCTTGGTAGTGCCATCAGAGAGTAAGTAAATCTTTATTTATTAAACCTGTTTGCCCGAGGTTTGTAATTAGTGCTTTCTGGCTGTGTACAACAGATTTGATATTAAAGAAATGAATTCCCTCTCTCTTTAATTCCTCCATCTCAAATAGTTCTTCATTATACCTAATGCAATGACGTAAAACATGTAAAACAGTCTCTTCCATCAGGCACTGCTCACATAAACCCGCCTCATGCTTTCCTATAAAGTTTAATGTATCGTTCAAATGAGACCCAAGATCATTCTGTTACAGACCATTTTGGAGTTGTTTTTGTACCGTGTCCACTGGATTGAAAAGAACACAAAGTACATATTTGATATTCTCTCTGTGTATAGATAGATCTCGATCACCCAGAGCAGGAGTCTATGTGACACACAACACTTATTAACCTGTTAACTGCCACCTTAGGTTTTACAATTATTTACATCCAAATCTCAAAGCATATTGGCCCTCATTTATCAACATTGCGTACAAAAATGGTGTATGTGTAGGTGCATTTGCGATATACGAATTTATGAACCTGTGTTTCACGCTCAGATCTTTCCGTACGCAGAAGGATCTGATGGTAAATGCCACGGAGAAATCCCAGCGTCATTTGAATGAAACACCCGAAAATATTCATAATCAGGAGGCCTCACCCACGGGTTTTACGGCACGCACGAAACACGGCAAAAAAGAACATTTCTCCAACCAGGAAATGATACAGAGTTGTTTTTAACACAACAAATCTGATATTTTGGCGCATGAGGAAAATTAAAGAACCGATTAGAAACCCACAGTAACCTTATAGCTAATCCAAGATCACATCTACTAAATAAAAAAACAGGAGGAAACGGCTAATAATAATTATTAAATACGCTGTAGGCCTAAATAGCCAATATAAAGAAGTTCTTTTATTACATTCATTGTGTCTTCTTGAGTTATAAACTTTTTGGTTTCTTTTTAAAAGACACTAGGTTGAAACAAACAAAAGCTGTTCAATTACCTTACGCGTTTCGACGGACAAGGAACTACTTCCGTCTTCCCCAAGGACAAAATTCAACCCGATCACAAATGCAACGTAATCTATGAAATTCCATGCAAAACTTGCAATAAAACATATATTGGTGAAACAGGACGGACTTTCAATACACGCAAACGGGAACATCAAAAGGAGTGCGAAAAGGAGACAGCGGGACGTTTAACCAGAGCAATAAAACAAAAGGCCACACAAGAAAACCTCAAATCCGCAATATCAGACCACTGCAAAAGGGAAAATCATATTATGGACTGGGAGGGGGCGGGGATCGTGGGCACGGAGGAGCACAAGTACAAGCGCTGGATCCGGGAGGCCATAGAGATCAGAGAGCGAGGAATAAGATCCATCAACAGAGATGAGGGCGCCTTTACCCTGGCGCACACATGGGACGCACTTCTCCACTAACCAGCACTCGGCGGAAGGCATGGCCACACTGACAGGTTTATTGCTTATGTTAGTGTGGCCATGCCAGGGAACAACAACATCCCAGTAAGAGACGCATCATGCACGTCGGGAGACGCCTCTGACGAAGACGGAAGTAGTTCCTTGTCCGTCGAAACGCGTAAGGTAATTGAACAGCTTTTGTTTGTTTCAACCTAGTGTCTTTTACAAAGAAACCAAAAAGTTCAATATAAAGAAGGGTAAACAATTTGACCACATTAAAAAAAATAGTGTGTAGTAAAACGAAAAGGCGTGGATATAACGCTACAGAAACTCTGGACCATGATCTGAACCAGCGAAAAGCAGGTGTCAGCTCAGCGGACTCAGCGCTGGAGCCGGGGGCAGAACTACGCTTTTGGCCTGAGCAGAGCTTTCCTCCGGGTGGGAACAGGTGCGCTGAGAGCTGACAGCCAACCGGAAGTAACCTAATGAACCCGTCCGGTCCAAAGACAGCCCTACGACGGGACGAGCTTCGATCATTCCCCTGAGGAGAGGAGAGCGCGCGGTCAGCAGACCCTGCGCGCGCCACTCCCGGACCTTACGAACCGTCCGGACCGAAGAAAACTGTGGTGCTGAAGGATTTGTTTGACACCAGGGCTACACGTGCCACGGAATACGGTCCACAGACTTGACGCTCAAACCAGCCAGAACACGGAGCAGGGCCTCGATGAAGACCCAGGTGAGTCTCGGTCTCCCGGTGTCCCGGTACACGGCAGCGTGTGTGAGGCGGGACAGCCATCCACACAAAGATTGCGCAGCAGCAGCGTTTTTTGTTACAAAAGAAAATATATTACAAAAAAACACCATGAGTGTCTCTATGGCCCGCAGTCCAGGTTCTAGTGTCTCTGGTCGGGCTGAGCCTCTGCGTTCGGCCCGTGGCTGGAGGAGCAGGTCGATGCAGCGCAACATTGAATCAAGTCTGTCCATAAACATTAACGCTGTGCCTTGTTTCATGTTTAAATCATCAGTGTGGATTATATGCGATGTGGCAATGCAATTCATGCTGTTAAAAACTGTTTTCCAGCGCTGTTTAGTGTTTGGTTAGAATTGGTGTGTCATGTACACCACCTCCCGACTCGGTGTAGGATCTCAGATTGATAAATGCCAAAACAGGCGGTAATTTTTCGTACACCCCACATACGCTCTGATTTCACCGTACGCACGTTTGATAAATGAGGGCCATTGACTGGAGATCTTACAGCCTATGTGCCAATGTGTGAAACACAACTTACGTAACATTTACCGTTCTTAACCCTAATTACATCCTAATCCTAGCCCCTGATCAAGGGCACAGCAGGCAACAGGTTAAAGTTACTAGCAATGCTAATACAAAGAGCTCATATTCGGATCTTGGTCTTATAACAGAAGGAAAGAATGATCTCTTAAAACGCTTCTCCGTTCTGCGGCGTGGGGGGCGGAGTCTGTTGCTGCGGTTACTCCTCTAAAGCCTGGTTCACACGAGACGATTTTAAAATTGTCGGCCGATTTTCCAAACCTGAGAGACCCCACACACGGAGATAAAAAATCAAAGGTCTAACACTTTTGGTCGTACAGTGTGTGGTGCGCAGCCACACGGCAAAATAACACACATCACGCACATCACACACGAAGCGATTTCACTCCCGAGCATTCCCAGGTCAGACGGGAAATCTCGCAAAACCCCTCGAGATCAAGCGTGACTTCAGAGTAAACAATCATGGCGGACGAAGAGGATGCAGTGGCGATAGTTTGCAGTTTGTTTATAACAGAAAAAAGACGTTATCAAAAGAAAAGGCGATGGTCAAAGAAGTGGAGACAACGTGGGCATGGACTATACTTGCTGCATCATGATATGGAGGTGAGTTGTTGTTTTTTTCCTCATAGGAATGTCGTTACGTACTACACAGATTTATTACCGTTGAAATAAAAGTGTTCATATTCGTTGCCATCATTTGCTCTGGTGGACTGCAATTGTGGACGTAGTTATGCCTATCGTCTCTTTGTATTGTTATATTGTACAGGTTTCTGACAGAGAAGGGGTCAAAGAGCTACTCCGCATGAATGTGGAGGAGCTTGAGTTTGTCCTCAATAAAGTAGCCCCGTTGATCACAAAGCAGGATACAAACATGAGGCTGTCCATTTCTGCGAAGGAGAGACTAGTGTTAACGCTAAGATTTTTGGCAACAGGTTCGTTTGCAACAGCCTGTTTTGTATATTGTGTTTATTTTTGCTAAATCTTCTGACTGCCACTAATGTTGTTTCTTTATTTTTTAGGAGAGTCCTTTACGTCTTTAAACTTCCAGTTTAGAGTTGGAAAGTCAACCATCTCCCTGATTGTCACCGAAACATGTGAAGCCCTGTACCAAGCATTTGCTAAGGATTATCTCAAGGTAATGTCTTAATAGATTACTAATGAAATGTTTGTTGTTTTTTTTAAATACACACACAAATGAAATTAAACACATGCATGTGGTCTGTTTTTTTTTTTTTTTTTATCAAACAAGTATTTAGATAAAAACAGTAATAAATGCTATGAAAACATATGTATTTTTAAATAGTCATAAGTATTTAACATATATTTGATATCACTTCAAATATTCCAGTGGTACTCACTGAAAGTGGAATTATTTAAGATCTTTGCCCTGATGCATACATCTGTCATTTCAGACACCAACTACAAAGGAGGAATGGCTGGACATAGCACAAGATTTTCATCAAAAGTGGCAGTTCCCCCATTGCCTTGGGGCCCTAGATGGGAAACATATAAACATTTTGCCCCCAGCTCATAGTGGAAGTGTCTTCCGTAATTACAAAGGACGGTTTTCTGTGTTAATGATGGCTCTTGTTGATGCCAAGTACCAGTTTCTGTATGTCAGTGTGGGAGCACAAGGAAGAGCATCAGATGCAGGAGTGTTTAATGAGTCCGATTTTAAGAAAGCACTAGACCAGGACCTTCTCAATATCCCTGCAGCAAAACCACTTCCACAATCAGACATACAAGCACCCTTTGTGTTCCTGGGCGACGATGCTTATCCTTTGCGCACAGACCTCATGAAGCCATACTCATTTCGTCAGATGGATTATCAGCAGAGAGTTTTTAACTACAGGCTTTCTCGAGGACGCAGAGTGGTGGAAAATGGATTTGTAATACTTGCAAACAGGTGGAGAGTATTCCTCACCACGATAATGCTCAACGCAGACAAAGTACAGAAGGTGGCCTTAGCTTGTGTGTGTCTCCACAATTATTTGTGTGGGATTCGGTCTGACACATATGCACCTCCAGCCCTGATTGACTCAGAAGACAGTGACCACAGATTTGTGGAGGGTGCCTGGAGACAAGATGGTCTGGGTGCCATGCTCCCTCTTCAACCTGGAAGACCCTGCAACAGCGCCATGGCTGCCAAACAAATAAGAGACAAGCTGAAGAGCTACTTTGTTTCATCTGCAGGCAAGGTTTCCTGGCAGGACAACTACATTTAGGCACAAACATGTCATTCAATATTCAGTAATTCTTTTTGCATTATATGCATTAATAAATGTATAGTTCTGTAAATGCAGCCCTTTTTTTTTTTTACTTGTTTCTTCAGTGTATGTTACAAATGACAAGAGTCTGGAAATCTAACATGAATAAGAAATTGACACTGAACTGCCTTAACTTTGCAATATTTTACTGTTGTGTTGAGCATTAACATTTTGATATATAGTGCCACCTGAAATTCCCTGAGTAACAAATAAAACTGCCTGCATGACCAAATGGTTTTACATCTTTTGAAAATGTAATGAAATAATGTTATGTTACTTTTTTTTTACTCCTTGTAGTATTGGGTAGAGGTCAAAATGAAAAAAATGAAAAACAAACAAACAGAGTCTGCTTAGAAAAATAGATAACTTTATTATTCACTTCAGGATATAAGCAATCCAATAAAACATTTGTTCATGTCACTTACGGTAAAATGGTCAAGCACTTGAAGCAATGGCATTGCGTGTGACTCCCACAATAGTGGTAAACTGCAACTTAAGGCCTTGACATAACAAAAGTGCCGAAAAATATATATATAACAAAGACACAGTTATAACTCAAGATGCATTCGATAAAACAAATGCATTGTTTTCTTTTTAACCACAAAAAACAAGAGGTAGTTGTAGTAAACCTTGAGAACCTTAACTGACAATCTAACCTTAAATCTGTGTTCACTCATCGTCTTCAAGCATTCTCCTGTAACTATGTGTCTCATTTTGAAGATGGTACTGATTCGGTAGCAGTTGTGCGCCTATGTGGTGCGGTGGTTCTTGTGGAGCTGTATATGTGTGTAAAGGGTTTGATTGTGTATTGGGCATGTGAACAGAGGAGGGTAAAGGGTAAATACTAGGTGGTAGCTGATATGAAGTAGATGCCTGTGCATCATTCTCCTGAGCCTCATATAAGTCATTCATTATTTTTCTCTTTAGTCTTGTCTTTACCACAGTGTTTTGAATTGATCTCAACTCCTCAGCTACTTGTGCTCCAAAGTTGCTGTCACTATCAGCTACAGGTTTGCTTCTACCAGCCTTAAAAGCAGTTGACATCTGCTGTAAAATTTTCAATTTTTCCATTTCAATGGCATCAGCCGATTGGCTTTTCTTTAGTTTCTTCGCAGTGGGTGTACGAGGTACAGGAGGGGAAAGGTCATCATCCTTCTGGAGAATAGAAGGTTCCTCAGAAGATGTTTCCTCAGACATCAGAGAGACGTCGTCATCTGTTTCACTCAAGGGGTCCCTCTCTGCAGCCAGGCCATCTTTAATTGATTGAGGCAGCTATATAAAATATATGAAGAGATTTTTAGACATTGAACTTAAATATTGATGAACAGTGAACAATTAGGCTACATACGCTGCTTTCAGTGGCACGTTGGGTGACATGCTTCCTCAGAAACATCAGTGTCTTCATGAGCCATCTTTGTTTGCTTGTAAGTGGCCTCTCAGAAGTCCCACTTGGTTTAGTTTTCAGAAGCTTGCTGAACTGGGTTCTTAAAGTTGTGGCCCGCGTCTTCACTTCTTCCACTGACAGGAACAAACACGAAACATTTATATAAACTACTGTTATCGTCATGCTAGCGATGGGTAGTGTAGGCAAACATTACCTGGTATCTCAAGTGCAGCAGCAATTTCTGCCCAATTCCTCTCCTTGTCATTTCGGTTATGATATTCTTTACACGAAACGTTGAACAAACATTCACGGTGTTGCCATAGGTCGACGAGTTGGTCCTCCATCTCCGACGTCCACCGGACTTTCTGGTGCGCCATGCCGCCGGCTGTTTTGATTTTGTTTCCCGGTGTTTCCTCGCCGCCTCGTCACCTCGTCACCTCGTCTTCTGATTGGCTACACGCCGCAGTCTACAGGCTTCGTGCTCGTCTGTCCCCGGAGGACACCACACACGAGGAGAAATCGGGCCAAAACAATCCAACATGTTGGATATCCCCGATTTGAGATCGGAGCGGTCCCGACGTGCTTCCGAGCAGACGAGAGCAGTTTTAACACACCACACATGGCATGATTATTTTATCAGATTATTTTACGACTATCGGAGCGTTTTTAAGATTGTCGTAAGGGGTGAATCGGGTCTTAAATCGGCCTAATTATCCTGCCGTGTGAACCAGGCTTAAGCAGAGGTGTTGTGTAGACTCGAAGGTGCCTGGTGTAATTTAGGACGCCCAGCATGACAGTCTTCATCCTTCTGTCCAGCACAGCTCCCACTGAGTCCTCCCTCCTCCCCATCACAGACACTTTCATCAGCTTATCCAGCCGCTCCCTCTGAGTCAGGCTGCCCCAGCTGAAAGGGTTACTATGGGCTGTGCACCAACACATTCATGTCCTTTACATGAGACAGATGATCTTTAACACACTTTCACTATATATGTGCGTATTGACCGTTTTATGACCCAATGGCTGTATGGGTGGTTAGCATGGCGCCTTTAACGGCCTGTCTCTATCTGGAGACTAGTTGGTGACTCAAGTCACCGCTGGTCATGGAGATGTCTCCAAACGTCCCCTGGAGATAAGGCGAGTCTCCAGGTCGTCTCAGTGAAATCCAACAGGTTTCATGGTTGAGTCGGTTTGAGTCGAGGCAATGTTGCGAACACTATTTGTTGTCCTCAACCTGTGAGACGTTTCTGTGACATCCCTGCAATGTCTTCGAGACATGTTGGATACCAAGGAGATCTCAAAGACACGTAACGGTGACGTTGTAGAGAAATCACGGAGAAACCTCAGCAACTGAGAAGACGTCTCAGAGCATCAACAAATGGCCAATACTGAATACTGGTACTGAATGCACCATGAATAAATATTCATAGCAGTGATTCAGCGTTGGTTATTTGTGAATGGGTTAACGAGGAATTGCGAGATGTCTCCATGATTTCTTTGCAACGTCCCGTTATGTGTCTTTGAGATGGAGACATCGCAGGGACGTCACAGAAATGCCTCATAGGTTGAGGACAACAAATAGTGTTTGCGATGTTGCCACAACTGCTTGAAACCGTGCGGAGACCTCTCAAAGACCACGCCAAAATCAAACCTCTTAGCTTTCACAAAGACTACCTGGAGACTCGCCTTATCTCCAGGGGACGTTTCGGAGACACTTCACTTTCTATCAGTGGCCTCTACTAGTCTCCAGGATTCATTGTTTTTTGATAGGTTGTCTGGTGAAACGGTCCATCAACAGTGAAAACCAACCAGAAAACTGTAAAAACAATTGATCCTAGAGCATCATAGAGGCCACTGTGATGGAAAAGTACGGGTGCCGTGCAGAACACTGGGGCACATAAAACAGTTCCATAATGTCTTCCAACTAGGTGTATCCATCCATCCATCCATCCATTTTCTTCCGCTTTATCCGGGGCCAGGTCGCGGGGGCAGCAGTCTCAGCAGAGATGCCCAAATTTCCCGATCCACACACACCTCCTCCAGCTGTTCTGGGGGGACCCCGAGGCGACACCAGGCCATCTCGGAGACATAGTCCCACCACCGTGTCCTGGGTCTTCCACGAGGCCTTGTCCCACTAGGACATGCCTGGAACACCTCCCGTGGAAGGCGACCAGGAGGCATCCGAAACAGATGCCCTAGCCACCTCAGCTGGCTCCTTTCGATGTGAAGGAGCAGCGACTCTACTCCGAGCTCCTCCCGGGTAACTGAGCTCCTCACCCGATCTCGGAGGGTGCGCCTAGCCACCCTGCGAAGGAAACTAATTTCAGCCACTTGTATTCACGATCTTGTCCTTTCGGTCATTACCCAAATCTCATGACCATAGGTGAGGGTGGGAACGTAGATCGATCGGTAAATCGAGAGCTTTGCCCCCCGACTCAGCTCCCTCTTCACCACGACAGACCGATACAGCGACCGCACCACTGCTGACGCCGCACCGATCCGTCTGTCGATCTCACGCTCCATCCGTCCCTCACTCGTGAACAAGACCCCGAGATACTTGAACTCCTCCACTTGAGGTAAGGACTCCCCACCGACCTGAAGAGGGGAAGCACCTTTTTCCGGTGGAGAACCATGGCCTCAGATTTGGAGGTGCTGATTCTCATCCCGGCCACTACACACTCGGCTGCAAACCGCCCCAGAGCGTGCTGAAGGTCCTGGTTTGTTGAAGCCAACAGAACAACATCATCCGCAAACAGCAGAGATGAGATCCTGAGGCTCCCAAACCGGACACCCTCCGGCCCCTGGCTGCGCCTAGAAATTCTGTCCATAAAAGTAATGAACAGAACCGGTGACAAAGGGCAGCCCTGGCGGAGACCAACAAGCACCGGGAACAGGTCTGACTTATTGCCGGCAATGCGAACCAAGCTCCTGCTGCAGTCATACAGGGAACGGACAGCCCTTAACAGAGGGCCCCGGACCCCATACTCCCGGAGCACCCCCACAGGGCACCACGAGGGACGCGGTCGAACGCTTTCTCCAGATCCACAAAACACATGTGGACTGGTTGGGCGAATTCCCACGAACCCTCAAGCACCCGATGGAGGGTATAGAGCTGGTCCAGTGTGCCACGACCAGGACGAAAACCGCATTGTTCCTCCTGGATCCAAGGTTCAACTATCGGCCGGATCCTCCTCTCCAGCACCCTGGAGTAGACCTTACCGGGGAGGCTAAGGAGGGTGATTCCTCTGTAATTGAAACACACCTTCCGATCCCCCTTTGTAAAGAGAGGGACCACCACCCCGGTCTGCCAATCCAGGGGCACTGTCCCCGACCGCCACGCGATGTTGCAGAGACGTGTCAGCCAAGACAGTCCTACAACATCCAGAGACTTAAGGTACTCAGGGCGAATCTCATCCACCCCCGGAGCCACCGAGGAGCTTTCTCACCACCTCGGTGACTTCAGCTTGGGTGATGGACGAGCCCACCTCCGAGTCCCCAGCCTCTGCTTCCTCATTGGAAGACGTGACGACGGGATTGAGGAGGTCCTCGAAGTACTCCTTCCACCGCCCGACGACATCCCCAGTCGAGGTCAGCAGCCCCCCACCCACACTGTACACAGTGTTGGTGAAGCACTGCTTCCCCCTCCTGAGGCGCCGGACGGTTTGCCAGAATCTCTTCGAGGCTGACCGATAGTCTTCCTCCATGGCCTCCCCGAACTCCTCCCAGACCCGAGTTTTAGCCTCAGCGACCGCACGAGCTGCAGCACGCTTGGCCTGCCGGTACCTCTCAGCTGCCTCCGGAGTCCCACAAGCCAACAAGGCCAGGTAGGACTCCTTCTTCAGCTTGACGGCATCCCTTACTTCCGGGCGCCACCACTGGGTTCGGGGATTGCCGCCGCGACAGGCACCAGAGACCTTACGGCCACAACTACGAGCAGCCGCATCGACAATGGAGGAGGAGAACATGGTCCACTCGGACTCCATGTCCCCAGCCTCCCCCGGAATCTGGGTGAAGCTCTTCCGGAGGTGGGAGTTGAAGACCCCACTGACCGAGGGATCCGCCAGTCGTTCCCAGCAGACCCTCACAACACGCTTGGGTCTGCCAGGTCTGACCGGCTTCCTCCCCTGCCAGCGGATCCAGCTCACCACCAGGTGGTGATCGGTTGACAGCTCCGCCCCTCTCTTCACCCGAGTGTCCGAGACACGCGGCCGGAGATCAGATGACACAACAACAAAGTCGATCATCGACCTCCTGCCTAGGGCGTCCTGGTGCCACGTGCACTTATGGACACCCTTTTGCTCGAACATGGTGTTCGTTATGTGCTCGTCCACCGGGGTGAACTCCAACACGTGACGGCTGAGCTGGGGGGATATGAGCAAACCCACCCCAGCCCGCCGCCTCTCCCCGCGGGCAACTCCAGAAAAATGGAGAGTCCAGCCTCTCTCCAGGAGTTGGGATCCAGTACCCAAGCTGTGCGTGGAGGTGAGCCTGACTATATCTAGCCGGTATCTCTCAACCTCCCGTACAAGCTCAGGCTCCTTCCCCCCCAGCGAAGTGACGTGTCCCGAACGCCAGAAGCTGCGCACGTGGACCAGGTCGTCGAGGCACCCGGCCCCGACTACCACCCAGTCCTCTTAGCACCCGACCCCTATGGATCCCTCTGCGGGTGGTGAGTCCACAGGAGGGCGGGCCCACGTCGTCCCTTCGGGCTGTGCCCGGCCGGGCCCCGTGTGCAGAGGCCTGGCCACCAGACGCGCGTGTTCGGGCCCCAACCCCAGGTCTGGCTCCAGGGTGGGGCCCCGGCTGTGCCATGCCGGGCGACGTCACGGTCCTTGTGTAGTGTACGTACGTCCATAAGAGTCTTCTAGGTGTGAACCATGTCAAAATGACAACTTCAATTCCCTTCTTTAGTACAAATTAAAAATATCTAAAAGTGTAAAATTGTTGCCAGCTCTGAGCATCACTTGTAGAAGGAGGAATATGTGAAGAATATTAAAAGGTTTTGTTGTACTGTTTTATGTGGTGTGCTGTTTGATCCTGAGGAGGAACCCCTTAAAAACGAGATGATTTATCTCATCGGGCTAATCCTCCAATAAACATTTGTCCAATAAATATATAAACAGAATTACGGAATATGTGTGTGGAGGATTTTATTTGTTGTAATATTTTATTTTTGCTGAAACTGGTGCCTGCTCTGGAGTCTCGCACAGCGGTTCTGGACTCTCGCACAGCGGTTCTGGAGTCTCGCACGGCGGTTCTGGAGTCTCGCACAGCGGTTCTGGACTCTCGCACAGCGGTTCTGGAGTCTCGCACAGCGGTTCTGGAGTCTCGCACAGCGGTTCTGGACTCTCGCACAGCGGTTCTGGAGTCTCGCACAGCGGTTCTGGACTCTCGCACGGCGGTTCTGGAGTCTCGCACAGCGGTTCTGGAGTCTCGCACAGCGGTTCTGGAGTCTCGCACGGCGGTTCTGGACTCTCGCACGGCGGTTCTGGACTCTCGCACAGCGGTTCTGGACTCTCGCACGGCGGTGGTGATTGATAAATGACTCTCCAAAGGCTGCTGAAGCTGGAAGCGTCTGCGTTAATCATCCCTGAACTAATCGTGTGAAGTGTTAATATTCAAATGTATGGGCCGTGCTCCACTCCAGGCTCAACACTTTTACATTTACCCAGAGTTTAATCTCGTTCTATTCTGGTCCCAGCAGGAAATGGGCTGCGAAACAGAATTAAGAGATCAGACCTGCTCAAAGTGCAATTAACTCTAATTGCTCCATGGGTTTTCCTCACCAAACTCAAACGCAACATAAGCATTGTCATTTCAAAACATAAATCATTTATATTAATAATAAAAGCACATTCACAGTGTTTATTTATATTTTTACTTTTTAATTTAACTTTGCTTCATTTCGTCTTTTTCTTTTGAGTATAGAAAAGCTGAAACATATTTTTCAGATATTTTCTATGTAGGACGTGTATTATGTAGGACAGTGTCTCGCGTACCACTTGAGTCTGTCATTTGTACGCAAAGTAAGTACCCCTTCACTCTAAGGTGCAGCCATGTATTTAGAAAATGATCTGCTTAAGTCAGATTTATTGGTGTTTACTTATGTATTGTGCAAAAATAAAATAAAGCAAAAACACTCTCAAATTCAAACCTTTTACTTTTAAGTTATTAAGAATAAGTTTTCTTTTAAAATAATATTGAAATGCTGTTCAGTTTAACCTCGGTGCAATAAGCTTCAGTCCCTTTCAGACTTAAAGTATAAATATTTCCTCTATCAGTTAAAGGAACAGGCCACCGTTTTTACATACTGAGATATGTTCTTACCTTAGCTTTGACGAGTTCTTTAGGACCTGTCTGATCTTCACCCGTGCCTTCTATCATGTAAACACAGCGCAGACGGCGTTAGCATTTAGCCTCTCCCCCTCTCCACTATAGCTCCAAAACAGGTCAAGATAGTCAATCTTCACTGTATGGAGTTTGCATGTTCTCCCTGTGTCTGTGTAGGTTAGTGGTAAAAACATATGCAATAGGTTAATCCTCCAGCCAGGTGTTTCTGACCACCAGCCTGGCTCCACATCATGGAGATGGGTTCCCGAGTGCCAGCCCATGCTGCTCCTACAGGTTGCCCAATGACACTGAGGATGGGTCAAATGCAGAGAACACATTTCTCTACAGAGATTTCTCTTAACTTAAGTTAAACCCCTCCTAGTGGTCTTTATCTGGTCTGTGAGCTGAGCTGAAACTTAAGTTTGCTGATGAAGCCTTTTGGACGAAGAGGCAAGAACCTTCATTGAAGATGAACAACTCCTGTACAACTGAGAGCATACAGAGACAATACATAACAAAGTATTTCCAAACCTTTGACCAGTACTGTACATACAAATAAATACATTCGCCGCACAGACGTCCCTCACCTGTGTTACAGATCTCCGACGTAACTGACCCAGCCTTGATCCTCAGCTGATTGACCGGCTTCACTCAACTCAATCTCAGCATTGCACTGTGATACCAGTGTCTTGATGCAAACATCAGCATTTGGGATATCGCTGTCATATTATGTTTTAGTGAAATTAAGCCAAATATGAACATGCCGTATTCAAACTGCTCCAACGGTGCATCCTCTCTCTGCCACTCCACTTTTCACTGCTCTCCGGACGCTCCGATGGTGAATCCTAATTAGCTAATTAGCCGATCGGACCAGGGCTACTTTCACACGCCACAGCAAACCACACACAGAAAGATCAAGCAGTAGCCCTGTATGCAACGGACACAGCTCAATAAAACGGTCACTGAGCGGTAAGGAGGGCGATGGCCAACTCTCCCCCTCCACTGTTACCACAATGTGTCCTGTTGCTTGGCAGCTCCACCTCTGTCCCACTCACTCGACCCCACAAATGTGCTCACCTGGGCCCAGCTGCCCCACAGAGCAGACTGTGGTGTCACACCTGTGCCCAATTATTCCTGATGTCGTGGACCGGGTCACTGTCGCTCACCAGGCTCTCACACGCACAGTACCATGACACCCCAGGACAGACACCTACTATATAGAGCGCTGCAGAAGACGGGCCACAAGGATCATGGTGGACCTGTCCCAATGATCCCACACCATGGTGTGCATGGATCGGGAAGTTTGGGCATCTCTGCTGAGACTGCTGCCCCCGTGACCCGGCCCCTGATAAAGCGGAAAAAAGGGATGGATGGATGGATGGATGGATGGACGGACGGACGGACGGACGGATGGATGGATGGACGGATGGGCTGCACTAAAAACAGCACCATTGAACACTGAAACAAAACAACGTTATGTTCAGATAAGCGTCAGCAGCCGATGGAAAAGTACCCGGGACAACTCTCCTACTCAGCAAGGAAAAACTAAAAAAAAACATAACACCTGTGCTCGCCCATCTGCAGGTGTCTGTCTCAGAATCCACTTCAAGATTCTTTGGATTGTATTTAAATGTTTAAATGGCATGGCACCTTTGTATCTGTTTGAGCTCTTGTCTGTCCATGCCCCGTCCAAAGCACTTTGCTCCGCTGACCAGCTCCACCTGGATGTGTCCAAAACGCACATGAAAACCAGTGTCCACTGGGCTGGAGACATGTGAAGAAGTGGGAGGAGGAAGGAGGGCAGAGGGAGAGGGGGGAGAATCAAACCGGTTGAAATGTTAAAATGTTCATACAATTATTAATAAGGGTATAATAAGGTAATAAACATGCCATGTCTTTCTGAAGGGAGCATGTACAACATGAATAAAATTGGCCTGAGCACTGAACCCTGGGGCATCCCAGAGCACACTTTGGAACACGGTGCCTCTGTCAGTGGGGTCTTCAACTCCCACCTCCGGAAGAGCTTCACCCAGATTCCGAGGGAGGTTGGGGACATGGAGTCCGAGTGGACCCTGTTCTCCTCCTCCATTGTCGATGCGGCTGCTCGTAGTAGTGACCGTAAGGTCTCTAGTGCCTGTCACCGGTTCTGTTCATTACTTTTATGGACAGAATATCTAGGCGCAGCCAGGGGCCGGAGGGTGTCCAGTTTGGGAGCCTCAGGATCTCATTTCTGCTGTTTGCGGACGATGTTCTGTTGGCTTCATCAAAGCAGGACCTTCAGCTGCTCTGGGGCGGTTTGCAGCCGAGTGTGTAGCGGCCGGGATGAGGATCAGCACCTGCAAATCTGAGGCCATGGTTCTCCACCGGAAAAAGGCACTTCCGCTCTACAGGTCGGTGGGGAGTCCTTACCTCAAGTGGAGGAGTTCAAGTATCTCGGGGTCTTGTTCACGAGTGAGGGACGGATGGAGTGTGAGATGGACAGACGGATCGGTGCGGCGTCAGCAGTGATGCGGTCGCTGTATCGGTCTGTCGTGGTGAAGAGGGAGCTGAGTCGGGGCAAAGCTCTCGATTTACCGATCGATCTACGTTCCCACCCTCACCTATGGTCATGAGATTTGGGTAATGACCGAAAGGACAAGATCGCGAATACAAGCGGCCGCAATGAGTTTCCTTCGCAGGGTGGCTGGGCGCACCCTCCGAGATCGGGTGAGGAGCTCAGTTACCCGGGAGGAGCTCGGAGTAGAGTCGCTGCTCCTTCACATTGAAAGGAGCAGCTGAGGTGGCTCGGGCATCTGTTTCGGATGCCTCCTGGTCGCCTCCCGCGGGAGGTGTTCCAGGCATGTCCTAGTGGGACAAGGCCTCGCTGGTGGGACTATGTCTCCGAGCTGGCCTGGTGTCGCCTCGGGGTCCCCCCAGAACAGCTGGAGGAGGTGTGTGTGGATCATGAAGTTTGGGCATCTCTGCTGAGACTGCTGCCCCCGCGATAACTTTTTACAAAAGCAAAAGGTTACATACATTTCATTCATATTTGGTCGTATTGCCTTTAAACTGTATATTTTGGGTCAAACGTTTTGGATTTCCTTCCACAAGTTTTTCACAATAGTTGGTTGAGTTTTGGTCCATTCGTCCAAACAGAACTGGTGTAACTGAGACACATTTGTAGCTGCCTTGTGTGCCTATGCCTTTTCAGCTCTGCCCATACATTTTCACCTGGACTGAGATCAGGACTTTGTGATGACCACTTCAAAACATTGACTTTGATTTCCTTAAGTCACTTTGTAACAGTTTGTCCGTTTGCTTTGGCTCATTGTCCATTTGGAAAAAACATCTGCGCCCAAGCTTTAACTTCCTGCTGATGTCTTGAGATGTTGCTCCAATATTTCCAGAATATTTTCTTCATGATACCATCTATTTTACAGTTGGAATGGTGTTCTCAGGCATTTTCCACCATACATGATGATGGTCATTATGGCCATTCAAATTCAATTCAATTTTTTTTCCGTCGGACCACAGGATATGTCTCCAAAATTAAAGTCTTTATCCTTCTTTATTTGATGTTTCTTTTGGAGTAAGAGCGTCTTCCTGCAGAGTTCCCTCTCAGCCCATGTCGTACAGGACTTGTTTCACTCTGGATAATAAGATGTTCAGTATCTTCTCCAGGTCTTTTGCTTTTGTTCTTGGGTTGATGTTCACATTTCAGACACAGCACGTTCATCTCTGGGACACAGAACCCGCCTTCTTTCTGATCTGTTTGATGATTGGTCATTACCATCTTTTTTATACTTGCATGTAATTGTTTGAACCAATGAATCTGGCACCTTCAGGCGTCTTGAAATTATACCCAAGGATGAACCAGACAGAAGGTCATGACATCGTCATCTGGGCTTTCCCAAATTGTTTGAAAGTATAGTTATCTTGACGTTGGAAAAAGTAACACAAAAAATCCAAAAATATATAACTCTTATTTTTCTGGCATTTATCAAATAGAAATAATTGTTTAAATTCTAATTGGTTTCATGTCAGACAGAAAAAAGAAAGAAAAAATGTACATATCTTTTTATAATGTGTATATAAACATCTGGTTCCCACTATATATTCTTTTTTTATTTATTTATTTATTTTTATTGAGTTTTTACACAAATAAAGGCAGCAGAGCTAAACGGCTCTGTTAAACAGGGCAAAACGAGACGGCAGTTGAAGGAAGGGGAAGTGCATACATTGATGGGTGGTGAGACAAAGATCACTATATATTCAACATACTGATAAAAGATGCTGACGAAGCCTCTAGAGGTGAGAGATGAAGCGTCCTCAACAGGAACGACCCAGTACAGATGACGGCATGCAAACCTTTGTCCATGGAGGAAACCGAATGTCTTGACTGGGGGCTCACACAAACTGTACAATGCTGTAGTATTTGAATTGAAACAATATTTTCAACATGATTTCGTCTACTTGGTCCGGCGTCCACGCGAGTTGGAGCCTGTCTGCATGTTGCCTTCCTGACATTTTCCTTCTACATTCAATAAACTGAGTCTCTATTTCACGAAACTCATCAGAGCTTTCCCCCTTACAATACAATGTCTTCTACAACAAACCTGGAGTAGTGCTCTGCTTTATTCACACAGGTCTTAATCCATCACCAGAACGGTCACATGATTAACATTATATTACTCCCAAGCCCTTGTTGCATAGTGAAAAATTGAAAAAAATATTATTTTAAGGGGAGACAATCATTTTTTAAACTTGAAATACATTGCCCAATTTTCACAAGAAACATTTGGGTTTCTAAGGGACATTTTCAAATGCATTTTCTCACACAGATACAGACGGCAACCCGTCATACCAGGGGCTGTGGCTCAACCGAGGGAGAAGAAAACCTCTCATGGGAATCACAATTTTAGCCGTTTTCTGACTATAAACATATTCATCACACACCAATAAAGTCAAGCCAAAATCAGGTTCATATGTTTTTTCACAGCATATTGTTCTGTAGAAGCAAAAAACAGACTTGTTAACATCGCCTCGCTAATGTTAGCATACATAGCATGAAGCTAGCATAGCTTCTTTGTTAGCATTGTCCATTTTTGAAGTATTGATGGGCTGTTGAATCACTTTGCTCTTCTCCGTGTATCTTTATCTTTATTTAGTAGAAAAATACATGTATTATAGTTTATTATTGTTTCCCTGTAGGGCTCCCTCACCTCCCCTACCTGTGTCAGCTCCGCCCCAGTTTCGGCCCCTAGCTTGCGGTGCTCTATAAACAAGTAGCCTAAAAAAAAACAAAAAAACCCTGAAGTGAAGATTGAGTCGGCTCTTTGTACCAAGACCCAGAGTCCATAATACCTGAGCTCTGTGTGTGCCTGGTTTGGATTAGCCATTTCCCTGATTATTCAGAAATGGGACAGTAATGCTTGGACACACTGTGTGGTGGAGCTGTGGGCCGGCGTGAGCAGTGTGGGCAGAGCACTCAGGCCTAATGAGGCAACAGTCCTCACGGCGGACATTTTGAAGACAGTGTGTCACGAGGCTGTCTGTGTGTGTCCAGGAAAGAAGACAGTGAAGAAGAAGTAAAGCCACGCAATGACTTTTTTCCCACAGTATGTTGAACACAGTTGCAACAGAACATATCTTGTAGTGTGAGGGGTTTTACAACTCGACTCACATTTGGATCATAGCGGGTAAAAAGACACAAACACAGACACCGGTCCTCGTCGGCTCAGCATGTTAGAAATGTAGAGTGGATTTTGAGAGAAGCGTGAGCTGTTTCACCCACAGGATAGCTTTTCCCTTTCACAACCAGTATCGTCAGTATCGGCAATACTGGTTGAACTTAGTATCGCCGAAGCTAAGTTCAACCAGCTTCGGCGATACTACGAAGCTGGTTGAACTTAACCTGGATTAGTTCGACAAGCCCAGACATGGAGCAAAGGACTTCTCTCGACGGTGCTTCCTCCTCTTCCCTCTCCGCTCCTCACTCCCTCCGTGCACGGCAGAGTCTGGTCAAAGAGCTGTCTTCTAATATTAAGGTTGTGGTTGTTTATTTTTGTCATTATACAACAGTGTACACAGAAATTTGTCCTCTGCATTTGATCCATCCTTCGACGACCCGTAAGGAGCGGTGGACGGAGACTGGGAACCATCTCCACATGGGGAGCCAGTTCTGATGGTCAGAATCACCTGGCCGGAGGATTAATCTATTGTACATGTTTTTAGTGGTGAGGGAAACCGTAGTACTCGGAGGAAAACTACACAGACATGGGGAGAACATGCAAACTCCACACTGAAAGGCCCCGTCCAGGTGGGAATCGAACCCGGACCTTCTAACTGCGCTAGTATGTCGCCCTTATACTATATATTCAGTGCCTCTCGAAAGTATTCATACACCTTGAACTTTTGCACATTTTGTCATGTTTACAACCCGAAACATAAAGATTTTATTATTATTTTGTTACTGAACGTTCACACACAAGTAAGCGACAACTGTGAAGTGAAAGCAAAATGATACATGATTCTGTTATTTTAAAAAAAATAGAAAAGTGAAAAGTGGGGGGTGCATAAGTATTCATACAGCATGAATGAATACTTTGTGGAACCCCCTTTTGCTACAATAACAGCAGAAAATCTTTTGGGGTCTGACTGTACAAGATTTGCACATGTAGAGACTGACATTTTAGCCCATTCCTCTTTACAAAACAACTCAAGCTCTGTCACATTAGAAGGAGAGCGTTTGTGAACAGCAGTTTTCAGATTATTCCACAGATTTTCAATAGGATTTAGGTCAGGACTTTGACTGGGCCATTCTAACACATTAATATGTTTTTATTGAACCATTCCATTGAAGATTTATTTTTGTGTTTAGGGTCATTGTCCTGCTGAAGGTGAATCTCCGCCCCAGCCTCAGTTCTCTTGTGACTCCAGCAGGTTTTCCTCCAAAATGTCCCTGTATTTGGCTCCATCCATCTTCAAAACTATTCTTACAATCTCCCCAGTCCCCGCTGAGGAAAAGCAGCCCCACAGCATGATGCTCCCCCCCGTATATTTGACACTGGGGATGGTGCACTCAGGACGATGAGCAGTGTCAGGTTTGCTCCATACATAACGTTTTGCATTTGGGCCAAAAAGTTAAATTTTTTGTCTCATCTGACCAAAGCACCTTCTTCCACATGGAGCTGTGTCCTCCATATGACTTCTAGCAAACTTCAAACGGGATTTCTTATGTCCTCCTTTCAATAATGGCTTTCTTCTTCCACTCGTCCATGAAGGCCAGATTTGTGTAGATACGACTTATAGTTGTCCCATGTCCAGATTCCTCCAGCTCAGCGGCAGGACTTCAGCTCCTCCAGAGTTATCTTGGGGCACTTGGTTGTATTTCTGACCAGTGCTCTCCTTGTTTGGTCTGTTAGTTTAGGTGGACGACCACGTCTTGGTAAGTTGGCAGTGGTGCTTTACTCTTTCCATTTCTGAATGATGGATTGAACAGTTGCTCCGGGAGATGTTTAAATCTTGGGAAATCTTTGTATAACTTAAGGCTGCTTTAAACATCTACAGAACTTTATCCCTGACCTCTCTGGTGCTCCTTGACCTTCATGATGTTGTTTAGTGACCAATACACTCCGACCACAGCTCTGAGGGCCTAAAAGAACAGCTGTAATTATACTGAGAGTAGATTACACACAGGTGCCTCTGTTTAACCACTAGGCCAAGGTGTGAACATTCTGGAGTCATTAGGAATGTTATAAAGGCAATTTATTGCACTCAGAAAATGTTGTATGAATACTTATGCACGCCCCACTTTTCACTTTTCTATTTTTTGAAAAATAACGGAATCATGTATCATTTTGCTTTCACTTCACAGTTGTCTGTTACTTGTGTGTGAACGTTCAGTAAAAAAAAATCAAAATCTTTATGTTTAGGGTTGTAAACATGACAAAATGTGCAAAAGTCCAAGGTGTATGAATACTTTTGAGAGGCACTGTATTATATATTATATTATCTAAGCTGGAACTAAACCTGGGCATGCTTCCCTGGAGATCCACCCTGCTAGAATGTTGACCCTGCTAACCTTCTAATCGTGTACCCCTCTGAGCAGCACAAACTATCACAAAACAAAGGACTGGATTTGAACCATGTTTGGGCCATCCCCTCTACCCCTCATAACAAAATTCTTCTCCTCCGTGCATTATTATGAAAAAAAAGAAACATTTTATTTTTTAGAATAATGCAATATTCTTCTTTAGCTTGTCCTCTATGTCCAGCAGCTCTCTCCAGCATGTTTAAGGCTCTGTCATGTTGATGATTCTAAGGCCTCGTCCACACGCCGCAGGGATGTAACCAAGTGCTTGGTTATCAGTGCTGTAAGTTCCCACAACCACTGTGTTCGTGAATGCCCTTTGGTTTCCGTCAGTTCCACTGCTGTGATTATTCGATTCAGCAAAGGTGTGTGTTGACATTAGGGAGATCACACTCTGGTGTTTTTGTTTTTAAATGTTTTTGTGTATTGATTGGATTGGTCTCGGCCAATGTGTTGAGGGCGTAGCTTCCGGTGTTCCCCTCGTATGCGCCTCGAGCCGTGGTCTGGAGCTATGTAGTAACTTAAAGGATCTTTATCATGCTATTTAGCCATCCCAGTATAGGCATTTATATGATATATTGTATCTCTATCACTGTGAGAAATATAAGTATTTTCTGGGGGTATTTGGCAAACCCGGATGACACAACGCTTCGATACAATTAACTCCGCCCCCTCTCTTCGAGCTAATCCGGCCATGCATTATTAGCAGTAAGAAATATAAATATCACAGCAATAAGTGAAGTTACTTCACGATGCAGTTATAAGGAGTTGACATCTGCAACACAGCTTCATAAATGGCTAACACACAAGCTAACACACACGCTAACACACAAGCTAACACACACGCTAACACACACTAACACACACGCAAACACACAAGCTAACACACACGCTAACACACACGCTAACACACAAGCTAACACACAAGCTAACACACACGCTAACACACACTAACACACACGCAAACACACACGCTAACACACACGCTAACACACACGCTAACACACACGCTAACACACAAGCTAACACACAAGCTAACACACAAGCTAACACACACGCAAACACACAAGCTAACACACAAGCTAACACACACACAAACACATAAGCTAACACACACGCTAACACACACGCTAGCACACACGCTAGCACACACGCTAGCACACAAGCTAGCACACAAGCTAACACACATGCTAACACACAAGCTAACACACACGCTAACACACAAGCTAACACACACGCTAACACACAAGCGAACACGCGTTTTGACTCACCGCTCTGTCCTGGCCTCTGCATCACTTTGGGGATTCACGTTGGTTCTAAAAGTGAATCCACTTAGGTTCTGGTGAAGGTTCACCAAACATCCATCAGAGACAGTCACAGAAAAACACTATTCTGGTGAAAGTCGCCGAATCCCGGAAAGAAATTCCAACTTCAGGCGAGTGGCCTCTTCTTAAAGGAATAGGCCACCGTTTTTACATACTAAGATATGTTCTTACCTCACTTTAGACGTGTTAATATATCCCCGTCTGGTCTTTGTCCGTGCGCTCTGTCACGCAAACGGAGCACATACGCAGCCTCTCCCACATGTCATATAGCTCCAAAAAAGCTCACGATAGAAGCTACCAAGCTCTTCCACGTGTTCCCTATTTAAATAAAGTTACGTGAAGTGTTTTCATGCGAAGTATATTTACACAGAAATGTAGCATGTCGATTTTATAAGCAAATAAAAAGGGGGACTATATTGTGAGGCGTAATAATACGAGGAGCACAGCGTCCGCGTAGTAACTCCTAAAGACTTCCCCCGCTCACTTCCGTCAATAACCTTTAGGAGTTACTGCGCGGACGTTTTACTCCTCGTATCATTACGCCTCACAATATAGTCCCCCTTTTTATCTGCTTATAAAATCGACATGTTACATTTCTGTGTAAATATACTTCGCATGAAAACACTTCACGTAACTTTATTTAAATAGGGAACACGTGGAAGAGCTTGGTAGCTTCTATCGTGAGCTTTTTTGGAGCTATATGACATGTGGGAGAGGCTGCGTATGTGTGAGCGCACGGACAAAGACCAGACGGGGATATATTAACTCGACTAAAGTGAGCTAAGAACATATCTTAGTATGTAAAAACGGTGGCCTATTCCTTTAAGAAAGGTTGAATAAAGTGCGCTTTTCTTGGTCACATTATCGTTAGGTAAGAAAAAATAGTAGAGTCCAGAGTAGGTTAGTTTTTATTTTATTTTTTCTTTCTTTCAGAAATAATGAAAAAATATGTTTTATAAATTAAAATCAGGCCTGCTCAGGATTCAGGAGGATTGCTGAGAACTGCATGAATGAAGGCAAAAACCACTCTGGGGGTGTTTTTGAGAAGGAAATAGCAAAACAACATGGCTAAAAGCTCCAAAAAGTCGATTTTGAATGATATAGCGCCTTTAACTTGTTTTGTTGATGGATTGCTGATCTGTGTCCTTTTATTTAGCAAACAGTAAGCCCCTGCTGCTCCTTATTCTAACTTTTTTTCAACGTTTGTCATCCACACAAACCCACAGGAGTGTAATAAGTTAAGCCTTTACTCACTTACATACAGCTCTCAAGAGAACACTCAGGGTGTGCAAACAATGAGATAGTAAATAAAGGTGTCTTACATACAATGAAAAACTTTAGGGGGCAAAAAGTATAAACAATAAACAATAAAATGATTATTAAAAAAATGTCAGCATTGGTAGTGCAAGGTCTACAGTCAGTTTAAAGGTCGGCTGTTTCCCACCGATCAAGCACTGCTGCTGGTGGGAGAACTTAGAGATGGAAGTTGTCCTACAGTGTGGCGAGAAAAGTTGCCTGCACGCTGTATTTGCAGACGACATAATGTGTGTTTGTTTTGGAGGTGCTGAGAGAAACTCCAAAACAAACACACTTGTGTAATTGTTGGGCAGATGCGTGACGCTGTAATGCCCTTGGAAACCCAGTGCATACAATGTATCTCAAGGTTTGTCTTGTGAATGTGCTCAATAAAACAAACTGACACGGCAAGGTGTAGATGAATCTTTTGTTCTTAAATGAGGTGAATTGTAGACGGAGGAGAGAGGATGTTCTGTCGCAGGTCTCGACAATGAACAATACTCTTTTTATATGCCAGTAATTTACTTCACGTTTCAAACTGACACATTTAACTTTTGTCCCCTGTTCACCGGCAGTGTCTCGCTCTCCTGGTGCTGTCGAAGCTTCTAGTGATAGTCTGCAACACTTTAAACTACCAAGTCACGGCTTCATGTGCTTTTGCCTTCCATGAGGGAACATTGTCACACCACGGCTCGGCGCTCAGACAGTCGGTTCCCCATGTGACCTCTCTGTACCATGCTATAATTATCCTTTACCTGCAGTTTCCTGACAAAGCTCGTCGCTGCTCCCTCTTCTGTTTCCATGGTGCCCAGACTTGTTGAAGCGGTGCGCCTGCAAACCTTTTAAAGACTTCCTTCTTTATCGGCAGTCGCGTGACATTTCCGGTGCGAAGCCCTGCGCGGTGGAGCGGGTATGCGGTCGAGTTATACGTGTTGTCACACCGGCACATGGCTGCGAGTCAAACTGTCAAGTGCTGCCTGCTGCACATCTGCTGTTGGACCGTAACGTGATGGAACACACGGGCTGAAGGCTTCTCCTCATACAATGCTTTGTTTCAAGGAGACGTGTGGACTTAATAATGTATAGGCACATCTGTAGCTGTCAGCAGGTGGCACCAAGACAAATGTACAAAAGCCCTTTCATTCACTCACTCTCTCTCTCAGGGGGTGCTACATCTCCTGGCAGGTGGCTGTTGTAGATATTTGTGAAGTAATCTCTTTTAGTGCTTAGTGTGACTCTACCGTGTGGTGTGACCGTATGAGCCAGCTAAGAAAACTCAGAGTCTCCATCTGAGCAGATCATCAGTCACCCTGGATAGTGTTAGTCAAACTCTACAGTAAAGAAAGACTGAGCAGGTCCTCTCTTTTGAAGCACATATAAACCAGGCCTGTAAAACAGCATTCACATTGTGCTAAGAAGAAACCTCTAAACTAAGAGTGACACAGAAAAAACTCATTGAGGCGTTTCTTTCATCGAAGCTGGAACACTGTAACTCCCTGCTAGCAGCGGGTCCTAAAAGTTCTTTGAGAAGATTTCAACTTGCAACATTGTTAACAGGAACTAAAAGAAGAGAATACATTACTCACGTGCTAAAGTGTGGCTTCCTGTTGAGTCTAGAATCAAATTTAAAATCCTGCTCCTCACGCGTAAGGCCTTAGGGTCCAATCTATCTCATAGTCGCTATCGTTCCATATCAGCCAAGCAGAGACTCCGCTCTCTAAACTCAGGGCTACTAGTGATTCCTTGAGTCTCCAAAATCACTTTAGGAGGCAGAGCCTTTAGCTCCAAGCTCCGGTTTTATGGAACAAACTCCCAGCTCATGTTAAAGATGCAGACACAGTCCCTACAGTTAAGAGTAGGTTCAAAATGTACCTGTTCGAATTAGCTTCTACTCAGTTAGGCTGAGCTCTAATCCACAGCCTAAAGCAAAGTGGCCTCAGGAGAAACACTGCTGGGAAAGTGCGGTACATTGAGCACTATTCTCTCGTTCTCCCTACTGCATACTTTTATTATGATACAATGTTTCTTTTACCTGTAATCTGCTCCAACAAGGACTGGGTGGACTCCCACCAGCCCTGAGTCTATCTGTAGCCGGAGCCTAGAGTCGAAGAACGGGGGACTCCCCGGGCATGTTTCCATCTATTGCCGACTCTTATTTAGAGATTACCTCTGTTGGACATTACATTGGTTTTTGTCTCACAGTTTGAGTGTTTGGTGCAGCCCTGTGAGACAACTCCTGTTGGGCTTTACAAAACAACTTGATCGATGGATTGATTTCCTCAATGTTTGGCCAGAGAATATATACATTGTGATGTATAGTATGTTCCAAATTGTTATGCAAATTCTATTTCCAGTGTCATAAAGGTAAAAAACTAATTATCACACCTGTAATGACAGTTGAATGCCTTGGACTAGGTATGAAAACCTGCGATATTTCACAAATGATCATGCGTGATCATCGTACTGTTAATAGATGTGTGGCTGATTCAGAGCACACACTGGTTTGTGCAGATAAAGGCACAATGAGGACAGTTTCTGCCAGACAAATACATCAGATTAAGAGAACAGCTGCTACAAAGAAGCAAACAGGTATATGAAGCTGCTGATGCCTCGAGAGTCACCCTGGATGGTCAGATGGATGGAGTGGTGGTGGTTGGTGAATGACCACCATGTCCCAACAAGGCTGTGACGTCAGTAAGGAGGGGGCGGAGTCATGTTTTGGGCCAGAATCATGGGGAGAGAACTGCCCCTCTGAAAAATATGTGGAGTTTCTGACTGACCACCTTCTTCTATGGTACAAAAAGAAGAGCCGTGCTTTCCCGAACAAGATCATCTTCATCATGACAACACACCATGTCCTGCTGTAAAGAAAACCTCTGCATCACTGGCTGCTATGGGCATAAAAGGAGAGAAACTCATGATGTGGACCCCCTCCTCCCCTGACCTCAGCCCTATTGAGAACCGTTGGAGCCTCAACAAAAAAAACTTCTGAGGGTGGGAGGCAGTTTTCATCCAAACAGCAGCTCTGGGAGGCTATTCTAACATCCTGCAAAGAAATCCAAGCAGAAACTGTCCAAAAACTCAAATGGATTTAAGAATTTTGAAGCTGCTATCACACAAGGGCTCCTATGGTCAAATATAACTCGACCTGTTAATACTTTTTTGATTGAAATATCTTTTGATTTCAGTAAACATGATCTCCTAATGCTGCAAATTCAACAAATGAGCATTTTCAGTTAATTACAAGCTTTAAAATGTATTGAAACGATGAGTTGCATAATAATTTGGAACAGTAGATTTAGAGTTTTTTACAATATCTATTTTTGAAAAAAATACTGTTGTCACTTTTCAAATGATCCTCTAACAGTTTAAGACTTGAACATTATGAGAAGAATGTAATTTGCATAATAATATAGAACGCGGTGTATAAGTAACACAATAAATTGCGAGTGAATAGCAATTCAAACTTTTGGTGTGGCATTTTTACAGACCAAGAGTGTCATGTGGACCTTTGATCATATTATTTCTGCCTTATTTATTAGGTCGGGATTGTGCACATATGTGCACACACACATGGGACACATGTGTGTTAACACCCTGGGCTCAGTCTCACCTCTGAAACACACTCTCAATCCTCCAGGCCTATTGCAATGGTAGGGGAAACCTGGAGTAGTCCACAGAAAAGTCTCCACAGAAAGGTCTCCACAGACAGGTCTCCACAGAAAGGTCCCGTCCAGCCCAGGGATCGAACCTGGGACCTTGTAGCTGTGCCATCGTGCACCATTTTGGATGTAAAACTTAACTTAGGTCATATCTGGTTTAGAGAAAAGGAAATGTAGTTCAGGAATTTGTGTGAGCTGTTTCCACAAGTTGTTCCCGTTTTGAGACATTTGTCAAAGCGATTCTATTGAACACATTGACTGAACAGCCTTTGTGTCTTTCTTAACACCAAGGTTCACATTTTGATCACAACGTGTGTTTTGATCCAGTAGTGCAGTGGTTTCTATTGAAGAAAAGTGTTAAAGGAAATGTGTGCAGTGTCAGAAACAGTGTCTTGGAGTAGAATGCAGATGGGGCTGGGTCTCGTCACTGTACTTGTGGTTCTGTGTGCACTTCTCTGAGTGTTTGTCTTCTTCTGCACCGCAGAGAGACAGCACTAATGCACCGCTGTTTGCTCTGAATCTCCCAGAGCAGAGGAGCCGGGGAGTCTGCCCCACAGCCAGAGCGTCCGCCGGGGCACAGCTTCCCGGTGAGCGCAGGTGCAAACGTGTAAATTTAGAGCGCTTCCAAAAACAACTGCAATTTACGGATTGGACTCTCGGTTCCTGCGCAGGAAGCTGCTGGCTCAGGCTTTCAGCGGGACATAATATGGCAAAGTGGAAGAGCTATTATCAGATCTGCACTCTCTTTTTTATCAGTCCAACTGCTCTTAGTCTTTGTTGTTCTTTATAAGAGTGTTTCACACCGCACACGTTTTCTGAGTGAACTGACGAGTGAAGCACTTGGCACAAGGACGGCTTTCATTCACGCCCTGTTTTTACAGAACCTGCTTTTGTGTACACACACTGCACGCTCCTAAACAGCACACAAGCACATGTGTTCACCTGTGTCTCGCACAGTGAAGCAGATTCCAACCAAAATATACAGAAAATGTTCATTTATTGAAGAATAAGGAGGTATGCATTGCAACCACATGCCTTTTGTGCACGTTTCAAACAATAGAAGAAGAAGAAGATCTTTATTTATATAGCGCCAGACATATACGTAGACATATACGTAGACACAAAGCACTTTATATGAGACAACTGTACATTCACTCCATACTCGGTGGTGGTAACTACGTTTGTAGCTTCAGTTTCCCCTGGGGGAGACGGCACACATCTGCACCAACAGTCCCTCTGACACCACCATGCATTCACTCACACACATCATTCATCCTGGCCTATTGTACATGTTTTTAGTGGTAGGGGAAACCAGAGTACCCAGAGGAAACCTACGCAGACACGGGGAGAACATGCCAACTCCACAGAAAGGCCCCGTCCAGGTGGGAATCAAACCCTGGACCTTCTAGCTGTGAAGCCAGAGCAGTAACCACTGCGCTACCGTGCCGCCGATAGATCACTGGCTGGTTTTGAGGAGGAGAAGAGACTTTTATTTTTACTTTTATAAAAGACTCACGTTTGAACAAAGCAGAACCTGGGGGATAAGAAACCTCCTCAGTCAGCTTGTGCCGCTTTAGATCAGTTCTGTGGGGTATGCTCCCCTCCTGAAGCAGAACAGCTTCACCTCAGGGAGACTCAGAGGCTGCAGCCACTTCTCCCCTGCCTGTCGGCAGTGTGAGTAAACACCGCTCACCGTGATGCACTCAGTTCTGGGATAGTGCAGTGTGTGTTGGGCCTTACGTATCATCCAAATATTTGGCAGTATGACTTTTGTTTAATATTGGTTTTCTGTTGGTTTACGCTTTGGTCGTAATTATCAAAAACAACTTATCAACAGACACTTTTGGTAAAAGCCTGCCCTGGCCCACTGAATGCAACCCATGGGTCCCGGCCAATGTGTCCTAGGACTGTCACAGTCCCAGGTACATTTCCCAGACCTTATGGGCCTTTCTCTGTGGAGTGTCCTCTGGGCTCTCTGGTTTTCTCAACTAGATACTCCTGACCGCTACCATAAAACTAAGATCTAGAAATTGTGAGGATATTGAGATAGCATGTTGAAACTCAAAGGGATTTACTTAAATGTGTGTGGAAAACACAGCCAACACACAGAGATATCAACTGCTGAACGTATGAGGCCTGCGCTTCTGGGGACCATCACTGCCTGAAGCTGTGCTGAAGTGGAGGAACAGAACCCCGGAAGTGTTTGCACTGTTTCGGAAAGCTGTTCTTTCGGAAACATTAGTTGTACAATACTGGCTGTACTCCAGCTGTCCAGAGCATCATGGTTCTCGTAATGATCAGAAGATTTCACCGGGCTCCTCTAATAATAATAATCCATCCATCCATTTTCTTCCACTTTTCCGTTGCCGGGTCGTGGAGGCAGCTGTTGGAGCTGCCCAAATCACACTGCACCAGCCCCTATGGCTCCTCCTGCAGGTGGTGGGTCCACAGAAGGACGGCCTCATGGTTCTAACTGGGCCTGTTGGTCTCTCATAAGGGGCTTCTGAACTGCTCTTTGTCTGACCCGTCACCTATAGGACCTGTTTGCCCTGGGAGACCCTAACAGGGGCATGAAGCCCCCGACAACAGAGCCCACAGGATCATTCGGGTGCTCAAACCCCTCCACCACGTTAGGTGGCGGTTCCAGGAGGGGAATAATAATAATAATAATAATAATAATAATAATAATAATAATTGGTTTTGCTCAGTCAAGTCCATTGCTTTAACCCGGGGCCAAATGTTGCCAAAGGGAATGTTATGTTAGGTCTTCGTTCTTGAGCTGGAGCATCATTTGTTTCATCCCTTTAGAATTAGAAGGTTCTATCTGACATTTTTTTTAATCAAAACTGAGTTATTCACACAGAGGTTGGTGCATTTTTGCGTTTTTTATGAGCAAAATCATATTGCCCATTCCCATTATGTTCTATGATTGATTAACACTTGAAAGCTCAGTATCTCAGAATTACTCAGAAAGCAGATAGAACCACGTAATTCTCAGCTGCTTACTCAGCACAAAAAACCCATACAGAAAAACATTTTCAGCTACTGCAAAAATGTTCAAAATATATATTTTTTTGGTAATCCAGTGCAATTTATTCCATTCAAACTAATTTGTAATTTTTTACCACAATAGAAAATAATTACATTGGGCCAAATACGTATATATGTACATTAAAGTAACACATTTACATTAATACATTTCAATGTACTTGTTTTGTAGAAAAGGTTTGGGGCATGTCTGCAGTCACAATTCAAAAAACATTATATTTCAATCAGATGAGGTATAAAAGCATTGTTATCATGGAAACCCAATCAGGTACAATTCAACAAAATGAACGACCATATTTATGTTCAAATTTATTTAGTGTTGGTCTGTAATTTTTCTTTGTTTTTTAAAAGTGAACACGTTGATCCTGTTGCTTATTGTCCAGCTTTTATGACCCTTTAATAGCTTTTACTGATGACTTAATATATGCTTCAAAGTATGTCTGCAAGCCCACTCTCGACCACAACTACTACTTGCAGTTCTGCAGACAAAATGACCTGAGCCTCTTTGCGTCCTCTCATCCTGCTGTCCCGTTCTGCCTCACTCTGATGACCGTGCCCATCACCCCGAGTGACTGTCAGCGAGCTGGGGGTGAGTAACCGATCCACCCGATGGAGTAGAGTGGAGTATTCCTGGCACAGGCAGACAGCAGAGCCGCAGCACACAGCAGAGACGTGCAGAGGAGCTAGGAAGTAAAAATAGCAGGAATAAAAATGAGGCGGACTCCTTTAGCCTCAAGCGAAAACATGAGTCAAAGTGCTCCTTCTACTGCAGCGCCTTCCCACAGACTTCAAACCTCCACCTCCACAGCAGCATCTCTCAGAACCGCCCCGTCTGCTCTGACGCCTCCTCACCCCATCACCACCACCTCCAAAGAAACATATCCTCACCCCATCACCACCACCTCCAAAGAAACAGCTCCTCACCACCACATCCAAAGAAACAGCTCCTCACCCCATCACCACCACATCCAAAGAAACATCTCCTCACCCCATCACCACCACCTCCAAAGAAACATCTCCTCACCCCATCACCACCACCTCCAAAGAAACATCTCCTCACCCCATCACCACCACCTCCAAAGAAACATCTCCTCACCCCATCACCACCACATCCAAAGAAACATCTCCTCACCCCATCACCACCACCTCCAAAGAAACAGCTCCTCCCCCCATCACCACCACTTCCAAAGAAACAGCTCCTCCCCCATCACCACCACATCCAAAGAAACATCTCCCCATCACCACCACCTCTAAAGCGACATATCCTCACACCACCACATCCAAAGAAACAGCTCCTCCCCCATCACCACCACCTCCAAAATGACATTTCCTCACCCCATCACCTCTTTGTTGTAGTGCGCATAACTGCCATCATCACCACGTCCAAAGCAACATCTCCTCGCAATATTACTAAAACTACCTCCAAAAAAAATCTCCTCACCCCATCACCACCACCTCCTCCAATAAAACATCTCCTCACGCCATCACCACCACCTCCAAAGCAGCATTTCCTCACCCCATCACCACCACCTCCAAAGAAACATCTCCTCACCCCATCACCACCACCTCTAAAGCGACATTTCCTCACCCCATCACCACCACCTCCAAAGAAACAGCTCCTCACCCCATCACTACCACCTCCAAGGTGACATTTCCTCACCCCATCACCACCACCTCTAAAGCGACATATCCTCACCCCATCACCACCACCTCCAAGGTGACATTTCCTCACCCCATCACCACCACCTCTAAAGCGACATATCCTCACCCCATCACCACCACCTCCAAGGTGACATATCCTCACCCCATCACCACCACCTCCAAGGCGACATATCCTCACCCCATCACCACCACCTCCAAGGTGACATATCCTCACCCCATCACCACCACCTCTAAAGTGACATTTCCTCACCCCATCACCACCACCTCTAAAGCGACATATCCTCACCCCATCACCACCACCTCCAAGGCGACATATCCTCACCCCATCACCACCACCACCTCTAACGCGACATATCCTCACCCCATCACCACCACCTCTAACGCGACATATCCTCACCCCATCACCACCACCACCTCTAAAGCGACATATCCTCACCCCATCACCACCACCTCTAAAGCGACATATCCTCACCCCATCACCACCACCTCCAAGGCGACATATCCTCACCCCATCACCACCACCTCCAAGGCGACATATCCTCACCCCATCACCTCCACTGCTGTTGACCACCTCTCTCCTCCTCAAACAGCGTTATCTGCTCACCTGTGGTCCGTGTGTGAGGAGTTCCGAAATGAACATTCAGTGAACCTACAGAGCTTTTGTAGGCTATTTGTGAGTTACAAACTTCTCTAAACAAACCACAGACATTCAGGTTTAAACCTCAAAGAAATAAGCTGGAACATGTAGATTTTGTGAAACAAAGGGGAGCACTTCGCTCTCGCATGTTGTTGATGCAAATCTCTACAAGGCTGCAAGTTTTGACAGAACATCCACATAAAAAAATGCAGGAGGGAAAAATAGGATAGCTGATCGGTTTAGTCCACTGATTCTCAAACTTTCTAATATTTTGTAACCTGTTGTCTGTGTAAATGATATTGAAAATGAGCTGCATTTGTTTGTGCTTATTGTCCTTTCTATAAGGAGGATATTATTCTGTACATGAATTGTCGGAGGAGGATAAGCCGTTTTATTCGTCTCGTTTTTTCTTAAGCGCTTGGCTTCAACATAAAATAACACTAATGTATTTGGAAGTCTTCCTATTGTTCTTTTTTTTTTTTAAATAGCGCATGACACAAAATAAGAAGCCAATAAACTAAACTAATAAAATAACTGACCTTCCAAGTCCCACCAGATCAAAATCCAGGTCAAATCAGGGCTAAAATACACCTGAATTATGTCTAAAATGGGGGTAAACTGTAAATAAACCAGACAAAACATAGGTTTAGGGAGTGTTGATCAAACGAGACACTAACTAGGTTGATGGATCATGGCTACACATGTTTCCTCATTTCCTCTCATGGTAGGGCTATGACTTTGGTTCAAGGTTAAATCCCGACAGACCCCAGTTTATTCCAACTTAAGCTTTCGCCTTCTGTGTGATTTGCCCCCCTCCCCCCCCCCCGGCCCCCCCCCCCTTAAGTCCCGGCTCACTCCGGGCCCCTCCAGCCCCCCGCTCTGCTGCCGTCCCCTCCTACGTCTCCGGTAAATTCCATCAGTGCGGACGGAGCCCTATAACAAGACGCCGCATAAGAAACGCGTGGGCTGGATAGAGACACACGGGCGCGCGGGGGGAAAGAAAAAAAAAAAAAAGAAAAAAAAAAAAAACCCGACGCGCACACACACTCCGGGACGCGAGCGCGCTCACTCACTCACGCACGCGCGGGAGTGACGTCAGGGCGCCGGCAGCTGACTCGCGCCTCTCTCACGGACCCTCATCAGTCTCCCTCCACGCGCGGCACCAGAGGAGTCGCGGTGGGATAGCCAGTACTTTTGTGTTTTTCCTACCGCGTCTTGCCGCTCCTTGCCGCGCCGCGGAACGCACCGGCGCACGTTACCGCTGTTGTAGTTGTTGTGTTTTTTCCTCGGCTCTGACGCGTGTGTGGGTTTTTTTTTTGTGTGTGTCCTGTCCTACCGCGTGCTGCATCGATGGGGCTCCGACTGCAGCGTGGAGGAGGAGGATGGTGAGGCGGCGGGGCTAGGTCTGCCAGGAGACGCGGGGAGCAGAGAGACGTACGCCTTTGGTTTCGGGATGGTCCGCCACTGCGCCGCGCCGCGCCGGCTGTGGACGCGCTGACGGCTGGGGGGGGGGGAGCAGCCTGGCGCATTGTGAGAACGCTTGACATTTGGATAATTATGGACACCCCCACCCCGCCACCCACCCCCTCCTCGCGGAAGACGCGCGTTAAACAGGTGGACGTGTTGACTCGAAGGTCTTGGCTTTAGTGGATCAGCTCTGGATTCGGGATCCGCGGGGACGACTGGCTGTTTTGGCTCATTATCCCGGAGCGCGTCCAGTCCTTTTCTGAAGTCATTCACTCAGAGAAAAAACAGCAGCGTGTTGACTCTGGCACCGACCCCAACATGATCACGGCAGAGTGACCGAACCGAGTCAGCCCGCGGCTCATTTGCACTAGTCCGTGTTCAAACTCTCCATGTGAAGATCTCGTTTCTTGGCACTGCTCTCACATTAGACCGTTTCACAATGAGGATCAGCGGGGAGGCGAGGTGCCCTGCCCTGCTCCGCGCAGAGGACAGGCGGCTAACGGTGACATTGGGAACGAGCGGTGTCTCCAACTAACCACGCGTTACTGCGGCGATCTTGTTGATGCTGCTCGGCCTGTGACTGTCGCTGCGAGGCTCGCGCTGCATGGATTCACGCGCAGTACTGAGATGTTGTAGATGCGGAGCGTAGGGTGTAATGTAATCGCAAACCCAGCGTCGTTTTCTGCTGTCTGACGCCCGGTGTCAACAAGTAAGCGCGTAATTTGATTAAAAGGTCCGTGATAGAATTTCGGGCTCCCTTGTGGCAGCCTCGAGCTGGTGAAAGCTTCTTCAGGCGAGAGCTACCGTGGGAATGTCGCGGTAGTTCAGGAGGAGCTTCGAGGTGATTGGATATGCCAAAATTAACAAACATCGGGGCTGTCCAGGTGCTCAGAGGCGAAGGTGGCGGCTGGCGAAACCTTTGGTGGATGTGTGTAGTCTTTAGCGTTCGCTCCTGTTGGTACGCATAGGTTTTTATAGAAATTAAATCATATCAAGCGACTAGTAACTATTACTCACAGAACTGCGGTTACGTGGGAGTTGCGTTTGCGGTTTGCACCAAAACATGACACACTTGTTACTTTGGAAAGTAAAAGTCTCTCGCATGTGACTGAATTCAGATAAACAGAACTTCAAAGCAACTACAAGTAACTTTCATTCGGAGAACCAGGGTTACATTTGAGTTACGTTTTCCCTACATTGTAACGACGCGCAGCCGAGCGAGACATTCCCACGCATCACGTAGCGGTATTGACAGGAAGCAGTGCGGAGCCAAAGTGGTGCGACTCGGAGAACCGTGGTTACACTTAAGTTACGTTTGTAAGTTGCGGTTTGGGCTCTGCCAAAGAGGAAAAACCACCCCCTCGGTTAGGGGACAGCGGGCACTCCCCGGATCTCTGGCCAATGTAGGCGCCGGAGAATGCCGCGCCTATAGCCGCTGGAGCCCCCGCACGGACTGAGGCCATGGAGCTGTCCGAGGTGCGCTGCTCCGGCGCCAGCGAAGAGCTCTACACCATCAACGCCACCGCCAAGACGCCACAGGGCACGGGACGGGCCAAGCGCCTCCTGTGGCAGAACGCGGTGCGGCACATCACCGAGCAGCGCTTCATCCACGAGCACAGCGGCGGCAAGGAGGAGGAGTACGCCCCGGAGCAGGACGGCGGGAAGGAGTCAGCCGGACGCGCCTCGCTCAGCCACAACAACGGAGGCACCAAGGTGAGAGCTCAGCGGTCAGGCCTCGCACAGAGGGGCGGACTCGCGCTCGTTTTAAAGCGCCACTGCGGAGCGTTTCAGGTTGAGGAGCGAGTTAACTGTCATAACATGCTGATGAATAAACAAAAACACAAAGCCAGCGACACCAAGCCTACTCCTCGTGCTCAGCGGGACTCAGGCAAAGCTATTTTTGATTTCAAAGTCGTCAACTGGACTGGGTTGTCCTCTCAGAACGACCCAGAGCTTCAAACACGTTTTGTTGGTCCAGTGACAGCATTAAAGGGATAGACATGAAATCTAAATGTATTATAAATGTTATAGAATATGCAAAATCAGAAACAGCTGGTCTTGCATTTTGCTGTAAAGTAAATAATATATACACAGATTATTTTTTATAAAGTCCCTCCTTCCCAGATCTCAGCAACTAATCAGAGTCCCGCGTTGACCAATGACACGAGGTTTCCTGTGATTGGCCCAATCAGGAGGGAGGGGGAGGAGCTTCATCATTTACGTCTGAAAATGATGTTCCTGCTCTCCTCAATTTGCAAACTAAGAAAGGCTGTAGAATAGTTTAGTGTAAATCCAATATTCCACATAGAGCTGACTTTATTACAGACGACACTCCCTAAACCAGAGTCTGAGCTGGATTTAACCAGAGCTACATGTTGTTAGCGCTGCAGCGTGGAGTCTGCAGTGTTTATAAGACATAGGCTAATGTTGCTAACTCGCGGCTAACAGTTCTGGCGATTCTGACGCCGTTTTATGCCCAGGGGTTTATTCATCTGAAAAACTAACCCAGCGACTAAAAAGTCCTCAGAAAATCCAAATTAAAGAGATACAGCATGTTTATATTGACTTAACTAATTACTACCCAATCTGCTGCGAAAAAGTCAGTCTGTTGGAGAAAATGCCTTGTACTTGTATTGGTATTCGGTATCGGCAAGTACTTAAATCAAAGTACTCGTATCGGTTTTACAAAAAGTGGTGTCAGTGCATCCCTACTTTATTTTACGCTACCCTTGATACTTCGTACTTGCCAAATTTAGTGCAGTGTAATGTGCTGTAACAATGTGTAATAACTATGGGTTAGATACACAATGGAATAATATGTATTTGTAGAGTGGAGGAACATAATGTAATAAGACAGAAACTCTAAGCTTGACGCTCTTACATACTACATACTACATACTACATACTACAGACTACATACTACATACTACATACTACAGACTATAGACTATATACTACAGACTACAGACTACATACTACATACTATATACTATATACTATATACTACATACTATATACTACATACTACATACTACATACTATATACTATATACTATATACTACATACTACATACTACATACTATATACTACATACTACATACTGTACTAGTTATTAGACTATAGAATACTGACTACAAATCAGATTACATTGTTCTTCATTTGGTTAAGTACAATGTACCAAGGTAGTGTCAAATAAAGCGAAACCTATTTTTTTTCCCTTTTAATGAGAATGTCCAGTGAAGTCCAGTGAATCAGCTGGACATTGCTTGACACAAATGACCAACGTTCCGAGATTCTTCCACTTCCCTTGTACATGAGCCTAAAGTTTGTGACCAGGGAGCAGTTTTAACACCTGTGCACTGCTAGGTGTCACCACGCTCTTTGCTATCGTGGGAATTTGGATGAATCTCAACACAGCAGTCTTTTGTTTCATGTAATGTCCTGTTATATATGTTTTAACAAGAACATTTCTCCATTGTGAGATCAATAAAGGCTTATCTTATCTTATTAAGCTTTTGAAAATGGGCTTTATGGAATTAAATCCCATACTTGGATCCCACAGTCAAAGTGAAGTAACATCTCCCTGGAGACGAGCTGGTCATGTCCCGCTCTCTGCAAAGTTAGTTCTGAGAAACATTCTGCTCACAGTAAAGACTCTTTTTAAAGACGTATTTTACAGTATGCAATAAAAAACTCTTAACTTTGCCACAACCGAAAGAGTTTCCGTTTGATTGTTCTAAGTCTAGTGTTGCCATTGTGGGGGAACTAGCGGACACTGCCTTAAAGGTACTATACCTGATTTTACTGATATGGACTGAAATGTATTTTGTCCTCCTTTGGTATATTTTAAGCTCAAACGTTTGTGGTGAAAACAGCGTGCTTCAAATGATAAAACATGTGAATCAATTTTATTCACTTTCAGGCTATTTTTCCAGGCAAGTTGTGAAATGTGCCTCCATTTTGGATCCTACAAATATATTAGTGAAGTTTTGCCTGATTGGACAACAACGAACATTGTAATTTAGTGCCTTTCCCTTTCATTGTTTGCAATAAAAACAAATCAGGTATAAGGCCTTTAATATTAGCTAAAAACAACATTAAAAGTACAGAAAAGCACAGTTTATCAACATCTAACGCACTGTAGTGTCCACAGTCTCTGATGTGAATGATGATGCCAGAGTTTTACTTTTTAAAATAATACATTTATTTTGATGGAATTTCCTTTGATCCCAAAATATGTTTGACGACACAAGTAATGATAGAATGTCGTCTATGCCAGACCTGGGCAAAATACGGCCCGCGGGCCGGATGATTCAGTCCGGCCCACGACTTGTAGGGCATAAATTCATAAGTATGTAAAAAAAGTCTCGAGCCCATTCCTGTGCGGAGTTAAGATTTTTTTTTTTAAGAAATGACCAGAATGCTCACTCCGGCCACTAGGGGGCAGCTTAAATAAAAATAAAAGGAAAGACTTCCACACGTGTCCAGCAGAGGGAAATGACATAATGAGAGATCAGGATATAAACAACACATTGTAGTCAAGTGGGAAATGTACACTCTGCCCCTGGGCAGCTGTGGCTACAATAGTAGCTTACTACCTGGAGTGAATGAATCTTGACTATAATGTAGCAGAGACTTGTGAAAGTGCAATAAGTGTAAGATGTTTTTATGAGGCTACAGTCCTGTCAGGCTCATTATTATTTATTTATGGAAAAAAAGTTTCCTCAATAGTACTTTCCCAATCAAAACATTTCTTTTATTTTGGACCCAGGGAAATGTACTTGGAGACCCGGCTACAGAGCACAGAGGTGCTTTCAGTGTGATGGTTGAAGTTAACAAGGATAAAAAGTTAAATAACCTAAATAACGATGCTCATACATGTGTGTCCTTGGCATGGCTGAATATTTACAGAATATAACTAAATAACGGTAGGTATCGGCTATTCAAAATACACAGTCCAGCAGAAGAAGTTTGAGTTATTGTTGGTGCGGCTCCGACTCAGAAGAAAATGAGATTTCCCAAATCCCCTCTCAACATATCTTTGTTCCTAATATGTCACAAAATAAAACCATGCATTCAAGCTCGGATCTCTCCACTATTCAGATTTTGTTGCCAACAAATCTTTTTTTTGGACAATTTTACGCATTATATGAAAACAATAACAAAAGATAAGATAAGCCTTTATTGACCTTTCATCTGAAGTGCTAGTTTGAGTAGAGCTTCTGATGGTTCAGTTGGCTGCGTGGGGTTAAGAGTGGAACATTAGATGGAGTAGATTAAACATGTTAGTGTAACTGTCACACTGAGGGAACCCGACAGATGGAGAGGCTGAACCCGTCGCTCTGTTTCTGCTGCACAAAGGCCAACCAAGCTTTACCCAAATCTAAAAGCTTCAAACAAAAGCATCAAAATAGCGACGAAAACGAGGATGAAAACGGAACAAAAAAGTCACAAAAAAATGACACACAAAACAAAAAAACAACAAAAACATGACAAAAAACGTCATAAAAGAGATGAAAACAGAAAATCAAAAAGTGATTAAATCGTGACGAAAACACAACAAAAAAGTGAGGAAAACACGACGACAAAGCAATGAAAACAAAAACAAAACAAGTCACAAAAAAGTAATGAATAAGCAACAAAAAACAACAAAAACATGACAAAAACGTTTGGGCATAGCTTTCAAATGAGGCATTGCTCTCCAGTGGAGAAGCTTTTAGATTTGGGTAAAGCCGAACTGGAGGAAATGCACTCGGCTAAGGCGGGGGGGAAGAAAAAAAAAAACTCTTTGGTTGTAATAAGCCTTCTGATTGGCTGAGGACAAAGCCAGTGACGTCCTAAAATGAAGCAGTGTTTGGAGAAAAGAAAGAAACATAATCTCATAAACATAATGTGTGTTTGTGGAGACTGTGACATTCATGCTCGAGGTTTGGGCAAAAAGTAGCAGTTGTTCAGAGCTCTTCAAACGTGGAGCCTTGCACTGTATTCTGACTTGTATTAGTTCTGCAGGTCATATTTTAGTCTTAAGGGCGAACGTGTTGAAATGTGCACTGTGTGGACTGCAAATGTGTGTTTTAATACTTAAATAGCTGCATTCAGGATGCCTCAACCCCAAAAAGACTGCCTGCTTCTTCCAGATGAGCAAAGGTTCTTAGAGACCTGAAAGGATAGTAAGAAAAACAGCTTTTTGATGGGAACCTACGACACTCTCAAATAATACTTGTATCTGATTTAGTGTTCACTCGTTTTTGAATCATGTTAAGCCGATGTCTGCAAGGCGACAACAACTGAAAACCACTTGTGCCTGTGGGTGTAAATAAAGAGCCTAATCCCCCAGATCGTGGAAAAGTGTCCTGTATTGGAGAGGAGCTCAGCTGATAGGGCTGTCCTGAGGCCGTCGGGGTGATTTGTTGCGAGGAGGGTCAGAGGACTGTACAGTGTCACATCAGCCCCATGACACTCTCACAGCTGATGTGTTACTGCGCCCAATGCTCTGAATCTGTCAGCGCAAAATACAGCGTTTGTGACCTGAAGGCGCGGCGTCCAGTCAACAATAGGCATTATGACAGCGCACTGGACTGAACAGCCGCTCTGCTCCACCCCCGAGTCCTGGGGTCTGAACTCTGGTTTACGCAAAGACTAACCATTTACATTTGGTATAAAAATTCCCAGAAAAAAAACATCCAACTTGGCATTTTTGACACATACAAGGCCTGATTTGCTCAGCGTTTGCTCACGTGCAAACACGACAGTGCGCGTTAAAGCAGAGGAAAAGCAAGTGCTGTTGATATTTGCGTGTCTAATAAACGCTGCGCGGTCGCTGTGCAAAGTTAGCGCATGGGGCCAAATGAATTTGCTGAGCGAAGCTGCAGAATGATTATGCAAATTGTATTTCAGTGTCATAAAAGTGAAAAAAAACATGTTTTTCGATGAAACTCATGGATGGTTTTGTGTCTCGGGCTCTTTGAATCACTGACATTAATCTCAGAGACCTGGGATGATTAGTTTCAGGTTAAGTCCAGTTAAGGGAAAAATTATTGAAAAAGGGTGTTCCACTTTATTAAGCAGATCATCATTTTCAAGCAATATGGGAAAGAAAAAGGATCTCTCTGCTGATGAGAAGCGTGAAATAGTTGAATGCCTTGGTCTAGGTATGAAAACCTTCAATATTTTATGAAAGATTAAGTTTAATCTGATAAGAGATTTGTAGCTGATTCAGACACACTCGTGTTTGTGCAGATAAAGGCACAATATGGACAGTTTCTGCCAGACAAACACACCAGATTAGGAGAACAGCTGCTACAAAGCAGCATACAGGTATTTGAAGCTGCTGGTGCCTCTGGAGTCTCCTGAACATCAAGGTGTAGGACCCTCCAGAGGCTGCAGTTGTGCATAAACCTTCTATCCGGCCTCCCCTAAACTGTTCATTGAAACTGAAGCAGAAACGGCTGCAGTGGCTCAGAAATAAATGAAGACTCATGAATAAATTTGCATAATAATTTGGAACGCAGTGTAAAACTGCTAAAACAATTTTGCACCAAAAGATTTTGCACCAAAAAAGTGTTATAAACGCTCTCAAATGTTTGAAAGTGGCTCATTTAAAATGATAAAATCATGAATGTGTTGTTTCATCTTCCTGTCATCCCTGGGCGAGTGTGAGCCGTGCGTCCTGCATCTGTCCTGATTCCTGTTTCTTTTCCATTCGCTTTTGAGGAGTTTATGAACAAAACCTCGTAATCTTCAGTCCTACATTCAGCGGCGATGGTCACTGTTTGCTGCAGGTTTTCCCGAACACTCCCCTATGATCAAGATTTGATTTGCTATAGTTATTATTATTCGTATTTCAATACAATAATAATGTTAACAGCCATTTGTCCGTTATCTATCATTACTTTATACGTGGCTCTTTTCCTCTAAGGCGCTCAGGCTGTAAAGAGAAGCAGCAGATTTGTGATTCCGCGTCTCACGCAGTAAACTCATTTACATATCACATGTGCGGCACTAAAAATACACACACATGGTAAATCAGGTGCAACACGCACACAAAAAGCAATGGCTAATTTTAGGTACTACTCACAATATAGCACGAGGCTTAGTATAGACCCATAATGTTCCCATGATGGAAACTGTCAACCATGTTTTAATTCAGTAATGCTTCAAATACACATGTTTGTGTTGATATTGTCATTCAGATGTGATTCCTTGATACTGCCTGTGATGTTGCACATGGTTAGAGTGGTGACCTCCTCCTGTGCGTGTGTTGGCAGGTGTTCCCCGAGCGCACGTCGGACCTGGGTTTCCTCAAAATCGACTGCGCTCCCACCAACTCGGACTTCTTCCTGAACTGGGGCTACTCCTACCGCGGGGTCATCTTCCCTACGCTGCGCAACGCCTTCAAGTCCCGCGACCTGGAGCGGCTCTACCAGCGCTACTTCTTGGGCCAGCGCCGCAAGTCCGTGGTAGTGATGAACCTTCTGGACGTGGTCACCAAGCTCACCCTGCTGGTCCTCCACCTGACCCTGGCCTCCACCCGCATGGACCCGGTCAAGGGGGCGCTGCTGGGCTTCTTCACAGGCATCGAGGTGGTGGTGTGCGCCCTGGTGGTGGTCAGGAAGGACGCCACGTCCCACAGCTACCTGCAGTACAGCGGCGTGGTCACCTGGGTTGTCATGACGACGCAGATCCTGTCGGCGGGGCTCGGGTACGGGCTGCTGGGAGACGGAGTGGGCTACGTGCTGTTCACGCTGTTCGCTACCTACAGCATGCTGCCCCTGCCGCTGACCTGGGCCATCCTCGCCGGGCTGCTGACCTCCACGCTGCACATCCTGGTGCAAATGTTCCTGGCCCACAATGCAACGCTGTCGACCAATCAGGTAGGAACGTCCCACTCCTGCTGGCTAGTGATAAGATAAGATAAGATAAGATAAGGTAGCCTTTATTGATCTCACAATGGAGAAATTCACTTGTTACATTCAGCTCTTAGAAACACTCAGGGTGAAAAACAATAAAATATTAATATCTTATATACAATGACTACCAAGAACTTTATGGGGACAAAAAGTGTAGTGCAGGTGTACACTCATAGTGCAAGTAGTTAAAGTGATGCAGATAAAGTGACATAAATACAGAGATTATTATATGGGGTATAAGGGGGTTATTGCACATGTTGCTTTACAGTCTTATTGTACAGTCTGACAGCAGAGGGATGAAGGCTTTGCGGTAGCGCTCCTTCTTACACTGAGATTGTCTCAGTCCTCCACTGAAAGAGCTGCTCAGCTCCTCTACAGCCCCGTGCAGTGGATGGGAGGTGTTGGGTATAGTTGTCATTTTAATTACTGCTGCAAACATCAAAGACTGTCAAGTGGTTTGATTGTACTGTAGTTTAGACTCTACAAACATCATCTCGGTTTTAGTCTTCTCTCAATCTGGCAGCCTCCTAGCATGATTGCCTGGGTCATTTCTTTTTTCTTCATATTATGAGCCATATTGTTGTTTTCTTTCTCTCTCCAAACATTTCTTCATAGTTCGGTTTCACTGACCAAGTCCTCGGCCAATCAAACGGTTGTTATAATCAAACATTCCATCTGAGTCAGCTCCATCGGGGATCTGAAGTATTTGCCTATTTCCGTTCATTGAGGTGCTCGCTGCTGATTGGCTAAAACACACATGTTGTTCAAAACCAGCAGCGTACATTGCACTGTGTTGTCGTTGCTGGGTTCAACGTAAGTTGCACGAAAAATAGAGACGCGCTGATCCATCTTTTTTGCTTCAGATACTGATACCAGGGGTTTGAGTATCTGCCGATATCCGATATTAACCGATACCAAGGGACTTCCTGAAAAGTGGCTGCTGTGAGTGAAAAGTGAATGGTAAAAAGTAAATGACATGTTATATATAAATTATCAATTATATCTATGTGTAAACTAATGGAAAAACATTAAACAAGGATCCAAGGGTATAAGACAGACTATTAGGTTGCATTAATATAAACAACTCAACAAGTTATTCATCAGCTTTTCATGAACTAAAATACAAACACATGGACACTCCAGCAGAGGCCAATTTTATTTTATTACTTTAGGTCACACATGTCAAACAGATCCGGCCTGCAACTTGCAGAGCAAACCTTCCCGAGTATGTAAAAAAAAAAAATCTAGTCTTTAGCTGCACTAAATAGATTGTCGTTTGTTTGTCATTTCAGATTTTGAAAACAAATTGTAAATCAGACTTTTTTTTAAAAGAAGATTCCCTAAAATGCTTCGGTTATAAAGCAATGACCCTGGTGCGACCTCTGGAACACTTAATGCAGTATTTTTTAAAGTGTGTTGTTGTGGAGCACTTAAAGGGACTATACAGAGATTAAAAATGTTAAAATTAAGTATTTTCCTCCCCCTTTCAACAATGTCCTAATGTGTAGAATGAGCTCACGCCTGTTCACCACAACTGCCTCTAAAATCCTGCACTGTCACTCAGAAAAGGTGTTAATTCGGGTCTGAAGTGCCGTCATGCACGAGCTTAATATAGAAGGTGCAGTTACACGTATGGCCTGAGGTGGCAGTAGTGAGAATAAAAGGGCTAACTTGCATCTAGCCCCTTTAATGCAGTATCCTTGAAGTGTGTTGTTGTTGTGGAACACTTGATGCAGTATTTTTGAAGTGTGTTGTTGTTGTTGTGGAACACTTGATGCAGTATCTTTGAAGTGTGTTGTTGTTGTTGTGGAACACTTGATGCAGCATCTTTGAAGTGTGTTGTTGTTGTTGTGGAACACTTGATGCAGTGTCTTTGAAGTGTGTTGTTGTTGTTGTGGAACACTTGATGCAGCATCTTTGAAGTGTGTTGTTGTTGTTGTGGAACACTTGATGCAGTATCTTTGAAGTGTGTTGTTGTTGTTGTTGTTGTTGTTGTTGTTGTTGTTGTTGTGGAACACTTGATGCAGCATCTTTGAAGTGTGTTGTTGTTGTTGTTGTTGTTGTTGTTGTTGTTGTTGTTGTTGTTGTTGTGGAACACTTGATGCAGTATTTTTGAAGTGTGTTGTTGTTGTTGTTGTTGTGGAACACTTGATGCAGTAATTTTGAAGTGTGTTATTGTTGTGGAACACTTGATGTAGTATCTTTGAAGTGTGTTGTTGTGGAACACTTGATGCAGTATCTTTGAAGTGTGTTGTTGTTGTTGTTGTGGAACACTTGATGCAGTAATTTTGAAGTGTGTTATTGTTGTGGAACACTTGATGCAGTATTTTTGAAGTGTGTTGTTGTTGTGGAACACTTGATGCAGTATTTTTGAAGTGTGTTGTTGTTGTGGAACACTTGATGCAGTATCTTTGAAGTGTGTTGTTGTGGAACACTTGATGCAGTATCTTTGAAGTGTGTTGTTGTTGTGGAACACTTGATGCAGTATCTTTGAAGTGTGTTGTTGTGGAACACTTGATGCAGCATCTTTGAAGTGTGTTGTTGTTGTGGAACACTTGATGCAGTATTTTTGAAGTGTGTTGTTGTTGTGGAACACTTGATGCAGTATCTTTGAAGTGTGTTGTTGTTGTTGTGGAACACTTGATGCAGTATCTTTGAAGTGTGTTGTTGTGGAACACTTGATGCAGTGTCTTTGAAGTGTTGTTGTTGTTGTTGTGGAACACTTGATGCAGTATTATTGAAGTGTATTGTTGTTGTTGTTGTGGAACACTTGATGCAGTATCTTTGAAGTGTGTTGTTGTGGAACACTTGATGCAGTATCTTTGAAGTGTGTTGTTGTTGTGGAACACTTGATGCAGTATCTTTGAAGTGTTGTTGTTGTTGTTGTGGAACACTTGATGCAGTATTATTGAAGTGTATTGTTGTTGTTGTTGTGGAACACTTGATGCAGTATCTTTGAAGTGTGTTGTTGTGGAACACTTGATGCAGTATTATTGAAGTGTATTGTTGTTGTTGTTGTGGAACACTTGATGCAGTATCTTTGAAGTGTGTTGTTGTTGTTGTTGTGGAACACTTGATGCAGCATCTTTGAAGTGTGTTGTTGTGGAACACTTGATGCAGCATCTTTGAAGTGTGTTGTTGTTGTTGTTGTGGAACACTTGATGCAGCATCTTTGAAGTGTGTTGTTGTTGTGGAACACTTGATGCAGCATCTTTGAAGTGTGTTGTTGTTGTGGAACACTTGATGTAGTATCTTTGAAGTGTGTTGTTGTGGAACACTTGATGCAGTATTATTGAAGTGTATTGTTGTTGTTGTTGTGGAACACTTGATGCAGTATCTTTGAAGTGTGTTGTTGTTGTTGTTGTGGAACACTTGATGCAGCATCTTTGAAGTGTGTTGTTGTTGTGGAACACTTGATGCAGCATCTTTGAAGTGTGTTGTTGTTGTGGAACACTTGATGCAGTATTTTTGAAGTGTGTTGTTGTTGTGGAACACTTGATGCAGTATTTTTGAAGTGTGTTGTTGTTGTGGAACACTTGATGCAATATTTTTGAAGTGTGTTGTTGTTGTGGAACACTTGATGCAGTATCTTTGAAGTGTGTTGTTGTTGTTGTTGTTGTGGAACACTTGATGCAGTATCTTTGAAGTGTGTTGTTGTTGTTGTGGAACACTTGATGCAGTATCTTTGAAGTGTGTTGTTGTTGTGGAACACTTGATGCAGTATCTTTGAAGTGTGTTGTTATGGAACACTTGATGCAGTGTCTTTGAAGCGTGTTGTTGTTGTGGAACACTTGATGCAGTATTTTTGAAGTGTGTGGACACTTTCAGCACCAGGAGCTGTCCACCTCACAGCTTCCTCTCACAGACATATTCCCTCATTCATAAAACACCTCTCATACATTCATGTTCTCCACACTTGTGCGGTTTATCTTGGCCCATTGCTGAGTGTGAAATATGCAGTGATGGTGCTGCCGGTGCACTGCCCCCTGCTGGCCCGCGCTGGTTGTGCCTGGGGAGTGGCGCTGTGGTATCAGTGAGCTGCGGGTTTAACTGAAGATATGACCTTTTCAGTAAGAAGCCCCCTCCAAATGGAAGGTTTTACGAAACAGGCGAGTGGTGTCCATAGCAACAGTCTCCAGGAACAAAGTAGCTGCTACAGTGTGGCCCTCCACCACATGGAACAGTCAAAAAGGCGGGAATATGATCAGTGTGTTCCCTTTGGTTTGAATTAGCCCTGCCATCAACTCAACACAAAACTTAGGACTTATATGTGCAGAATGGCAAAACAAAATGTATACGTATATTTTGATACATGAATAACAGATAGAGCCAGGCCTCTAAATTTAGTGTTGTAAAAATGGAATTGTCACCTTGTTTTTAGGGTTAGAAGCTCAATAAAAGTGTGTATCGTTAATTATTTAGGGATGCTCTATGTATTTGAGTTGAGGCAATATCCATGAAGACGAGAGTGTGTGGCTCAGTTGGCGCTGTGGAGTCTGTCCTTACAACATGGCGAGGATGCCTCTAAAGACTGTTGCAGCAGGTTAGCAGCAGGTTAGCAGCAGCAGCGCGGGCTTCTGAGTAAAATACGCACCCTTTTGAAGGTTAAACACCGCGTCTTTCCCATGCACTTCAGAGAAGCACAGAGAGCGACTGTCTGCTTCTGTCAGAACTGCACACACTGGAGAGGAGCAGATCTGATGCAGGGAATGCATCTGTGAGAGGGGAGAGAGCGTGACATCAGTTCGACTCCTCAGCACCGATAAGGCTGGAGTGTGTTGGTCCTGGAGGACTTGCATACGCAGCCCCAGGGCCGTTATGAGACCGGGGTTGATAAAAGAAATTAGAATTTGTGAGCGGGGAAATATGCTTGCGCGAGTGTGAACTGGACAGCTCCAGGTGCTGTTTTATGCGACACGAGAAAAGGAGTGATGTGATTGATGTGGGCAGCGGAAGAATGGATGCCGTGTCTCCCTTTTAACAAACCCACTTTTGTGGCACATTTACAAAGTTTACTTCTCTGCTAAGTGCCTCAGGTGAAACAAATCTGTTGCCATTGTAATGAGTATAGTCTAAAAGCGATATCAAGGCAATATAACATCTACAAGATCATATTTGGAACATAATGTAAACTGCATTAAGTTTATCTCCAATGTAAAAAAAAACTGCGGCTAAAAAATACAAATATAAAATACTTGTGTCGTCCATCAAAAAAGGTTATTGAGCAGAGGTTTTCAGTTGAGGTATATGGGTATTTTACCATACTGGCTATCAGCCGATATAATGCAGATAAAAAGCCGATTTCTCCGGAACAGAAGATGAGATTTCCCGTTCAGTTAGAGCTTTAACATTAACCCTCTCACCACTTCCTAGGCCTCGGGAGCCTCGGGTTTTGTTTTGGAATCTGCTGACGTCTGTCCTTCCAACGAGCTCCCTCTGAAGTGTCTACTAAACACGAATGTCCTGAATAAATCAGCCCTCTGCCCCTCACACAGCGCCCCCTGCTGTCACAGTTCAACACTGACACGTTTTTGAGTTTTGAAGCCTCATACAAAATTAGCAAAAATATTGGCGTTGCATATCGGCATCGGTCTTAGAAAAACACTTATTAATCAACCTCTTAGTAATAAGGGATTTTTCTGCACTTCAAGACATTGATCTTTTTGAGCGGCAAAGAAATCTAAAGGAGATGTTTTCAGCATATTTCCCTCATATTTCTGATGGTTTGCGAAAAATATTGTTTCATCGACCTTCTTGAGAAAGTCCTCAAAAAAAAAGTTTTTGTCAGCCCTATTTGGAGGAAGGACTAACAGGGCAGAATGAACCAGCTCTGAAGGCAATCTGAGCGCTGAAATGACAAAAACTAATCCAATGAATGAACAGAGACTAGAACCGCATTTTTTCAATCGACAGAGCCCATTTTGCGTTTCCAAATGGTTTGTCGCACAAAGCCAGTCGGGGCTGAGTCACAAAAGCCGCCCGCCGCGCTCCAGCGGAGGCTAAACGCTGACTTCCTCGCTAATGCCAGAGTGCGGCGAGAGCGCAGGCAGACGGAGGCAGCGCAGAGCGGAGGAAGAAAGGGATGCAGAGGAGAGGGGAGGGCGCTAAAAGCTCCAGAAGCCTCCATTAAATATTGAGACGGCGTGAGTGCTGTGTCTGGTGACTGAGCCGGGTCAGAACAAGTGCAGCAAACATTTAGAGGTCAAGAACGGAGAAGGCGGAAAGCAGCTGGACCCGTTTAGACCTGATTTAGTCCAGACAGCTTCAGGGGACTCATTCTGATCATCATGGTGTCCGGAATTTGTCAGATTCAAAAAGCCTGAATACAGATCATTTAACAGAATTAAAGGGAGACATGGCGGTGGGTGAAACCTTTTATTTTTGGCAAGTTTACTCTCACAGCATGTTTATTATTCACCGCGTCTAGATGCAATAGGCCTGTCGCTACAATATAATTACTATCGACTCATCGTTCAATAAATGAAAGATATTTTATGGGCTCAATGTGCATTTATTTGTGCTTTTTCTTCTTTTCATGAAGTATTTAATCATTTTTAGTAAGTACATTTTGCTTCATTGTGCTTCATATGTACAGTGCCCAGCAAAAAGTTTGGAAACACTTTTAATGTATCTGTTTTTTTTTAATTTTCAGCACATTTCCATTGTGTGATTCTCACAGAAGATATTAAACAATGAATGAACACATGAGATTATGGAGAAAAGAAAAAAATGGTGCAATAACTCCAAATACAGTATGTTTTAGCTTGGAACAGAAGTCTATGTTCGGAGGAGCCTATGTGAAAATTCCTTTCATACAGGTATAACTAATGCAAACTCACTGACAGTGAAGCATTAGATAATCACATCAATATGACAAACACCGTAGGACAAAATGATCAGAGGTCAGAGGTTGTTAGCGCCCGCACCAACAACAAATGCCCCAAACCCCATTCAAAACAAAGGCTGGCGGCTAGTAGCTAGCACTAGCATGCTAGTACAGACAAATGAATGAATGCTCACCAGTCTCCTCATGATGGCTCAAAGACGGGCACCAGCATAGTGTCCTGTTAAAGGTAGAGGAGCTTGTGTAGCCGCTCGAAGTTGCCGCACCCACACGGAGAATCGAGTGTGTGGGGCGCGCCATGATATTTAGCCTTTGGGAACACCTGGAGCAAGGCAAGCCGTATTTGCTTATACTGCACATTTCATACACAAGGTAAGTCAATGTGGGGGTTCATTTATCAAGACATGTGCAAAATAAAATATCACGTGCTATTTTGTGGGCGTGTTGCACCTAATTCATACAGCTCATTTTGAAAACCAAGCCTTTTTCAGAAAAATAAAAACATACTTATATATATATGTAAATATATGGGCTTCCTTTTGTCTCTACATAATAAAAGCCATCGATGTTCCAGCCTCTGGGAGAGCTTTATTGTGAAAGAATCTGTCTGAGATCCTCTCTGAGGTCCTGTCTGAGGTCCTGTCTGAGGTGCTGTCTGAGGTCCTGTCTGAGGTCCTGTCTGAGGTGCTGTCTGAGGTCCTGTCTGAGGTGCTGTCTGAGGTGCTGTCTGAGGTCCTGTCTGAGGTGCTGTCTGAGGTCCTGTCTGAGGTCCTGTCTGAGGTGCTGTCTGAGGTGCTGTCTGAGGTCCTGTCTGAGGTGCTGTCTGAGGTCCTGTCTGAGGTCCTGTCTGAGGTGCTGTCTGAGGTCCTGTCTGAGGTGCTGTCTGAGGTCCTGTCTGAGGTCCTGTCTGAGGTCCTGTCTGAGGCCTAGACTGAGGTCCTGTCTGAGGTGCTGTCTGAGGCCCTGTATGAGGTCCTGTCTGAGGTCCTGTCTGAGGTCCTGTCTGAGGTCCTGTCTGAGGTCCTGTCTGAGGTCCTGTCTGAGGCCTAGACTGAGGTCCTGTCTGAGGTGCTGTCTGAGGCCCTGTATGAGGTCCTGCCTGAGGTCCTGTCTGAGGTGCTGCCTGAGGTGCTGTCTGAGGTCCTGTCTGAGGTCCTGTCTGAGGTCCTGTCTGAGGTCCTGTCTGAGGTGCTGTCTGAGGTCCTGTCTGAGGTCCTGTCTGAGGTCCTGTCTGAGGCCTAGACTGAGGTCCTGTCTGAGGTCCTGTCTGAGGTCCTCTCTGAGGCCCTGTATGAGGTCCTGCCTGAGGTCCTGTCTGAGGTGCTGCCTGAGGTGCTGTCTGAGGTCCTGTCTGAGGTCCTGTATGAGGTCCTGCCTGAGGTCCTGTCTGAGGTGCTGTCTGAGGTGCTGTCTGAGGTCCTGTCTGAGGTCCTGTCTGAGGTGCTGCCTGAGGTGCTGTCTGAGGTCCTGTCTGAGGTCCTGTCTGAGGTGCTGTCTGAGGTCCTGTCTGAGGTGCTGTCTGAGGTCCTGTCTGAGGTCCTGTCTGAGGTGCTGTCTGAGGTGCTGTCTGAGGTCCTGTCTGAGGTGCTGTCTGAGGTGCTGTCTGAGGCCCTGTCTGAGGTCCTGTCTGAGGTCCTGTCTGAGGTCCTGTCTGAGGTGCTGTCTGAGGTCCTGTCTGAGGTCCTGTCTGAGGTGCTGTCTGAGGTCCTGTCTGAGGTGCTGTCTGAGGTGCTGTCTGAGGTGCTGTCTGAGGTGCTGTCTGAGGTCCTGTCTGAGGTCCTGTCTGAGGTCCTGTCTGAGGTCCTGTCTGAGGTCCTGTCTGAGGTCCTATCTGAGGTGCTGTCTGAGGTGCTGTCTGAGGTCCTGTCTGAGGTCCTGTCTGAGGTTCTGTCTGCCTCTGCTCTGATGCATTTTCTGCATTCTGCTCTGAAGAACATCAGATTTCAGCTGTTTGATTGTTTGATTGTTTATGTATTGATTTGTGACTTGATGTTAACATTGATGACTGGCAGTGAGTTCTCATCAATAAAACTGCACTCTTTTGTATTACGATGTTTTGATTTTCTGAAAAAGGCTTGGTTTTCACCAAAGCCTTAGTTATATCGTGTCATATTGAGCCCATTTATTTATTGAAAGATAAGTCCATACAGTCATTGCCTGGACAGCCCTATGACGGGGGTTTGCTCATGTGCAAAATGAACACGCCCACAAAATAGCACGTCATATTAGGGCTGCTCGATTATTCAAAAAATAATAATCACGATTATTTTTGTCATAATTGAAATCACAATTATTCAAACGATTATTTGTTGCCTTTAAGAAAAAGTCTGTCTTTATTTTATTTATTTATGAATCAAAACACTATGATGATATTTTATGTTTTCTGGACAGTCATAAAAGTGCAAATGATTTCATGTACGCCTTGATTAAAGAGAGGTCCCTGTTTCACACCTGCCCCCTGCTGGCCGGCCCTCACACTTGCGCAAGCAAACTGAGCAGCGCGGCCTGATGATGTCATCACACAGCGCTGCTTGTTTTTATGTCAGACAAAAATCCATCAAAAAAGCGACAAAAATCCATCAAAAAAATGACAAAAATCCATCAAAAAAGCGACAAAAATCCATCAAAAAGACAAAAATCCAGCCAAAAATGCAAAAAAAAATATATATTTAAAAAAAAAAAAAAAAAAAAGTTTTTGTTTTTTTTAATATTTTGAAAAAAAATATATATATATAATAGATTTTTTTGCGATTATGCTAATGTTGTAATCATTTACTGTTGTAATCGAAATCGCAATCGAATTTCGATTAATTGCACAGCCCTACGTCATATTTTATTTAGCACATGTCTTGATAAATGAACCCCCACATTGAGTTACCTTGTGTATGAAATGCGCAGTATAAGCAAATACGCCTTGCCTTGCTCCAGGTGTTCCCAAAGGCTAAATGAGATATTTTAAGTCCACCCCAAGGGCAGCTGTGGCTCCACCTGTGGTCTACTGCATATGAGTCTAGAGTTAATGGAAAGTAGTCCCTTGAAAATGTCTTTGTAACTGTGGCACCAATTGTCTCGCAGTTACAGCACATATGACAGGTTTAGATGCTTTTGAAAAGATGACTTATTTAGATGGATAACATCTGTAAGTAATAATACAATAATAAATAATGATAACTAGAATCTCCATCTTTATTATGGTTAATTCTTCCAGCTGCCAATGGAGGGCGCTCCAAGAAGCGTATGGTTTGACTAAATGAGCAGACCTTCCACATAACAGTCTTTTCCATACATACAGTGGGAAGAAAAAGTAAGTACTCCGTTTGGGATTTCTCACATTTCTGCCTAAATGTGTCACTAAATGTGGTCTGATCTTCATCAAAATAATAAGATTGAGTAAACACTGTCTGCTTAAACTAACACCACCCAAACATTTGCATTTAATCATGTTTTTATTGGCCATAACATGTAAACGTTCACAGGAGAGCGTGGAATAAGTAAGTACACCCCCTGAATCTCACTGAACTGCATCAGTTTTGTAAAGACTAATGATCCAATATTCATCCTGGTTGTTGCAGTAGTTACTGCTGCAAAAGAACGATCAGCAGATATTTAATACAAGGGTTCACTTACTTATTCCACGCTGTTGTAAATGTGTCAGGTCTTTAAATATCTGTTTGCCATACAGTGGGGAGAGGGTTTTGATGTTGTTGTGCTGTTCCATATTTTCCTCCCAAACTGTTCAACTTTGGTTTGTGAACGAGCTCTTGGATGCTCCACAGCAGTACTGGAAAAATATGCTGTGGACTGACGAACTCAAAGTTGAATAGTTGATGGTTTTAGCTGGTTTTAGTGACTTTATTGATGCTTATTTCTTATTTTCGCATGCTTGATTAATGCTAATGTTTGCTGTAGCTCTGATGAAAGTCTTCCCTCTGCCTGATCCAGCCTCTGAAGTTTGCTCTCCTGTTCCCCTGTCATGCGTGTCGGACTTAAACTTCGTGGCTTTGCTGAAGAATTCCTTTGGAAGCAGCGAACACAAAGTCTCCGGGGCAGGGACAGCATTCACAGTTACTTTCAGACCAATCCAGTGCACTTTAATTCCACTAAACTGTTTTGTGAACTATATGTACTGTTGTGTGATGTATGTGTGGTGTTTTAAAGATGTCCTAAGCTACTAGAACCATAGAACCCTGGTCTATCTCTCCAAGTGTCTTGTAAAGTGCGATACAAGAGTTATGTATGATTAATGTCAAACATGTCAAATTGAAGGGGCTAGACGCACGTTTGTGATTTTATACTCACTACTGCCACCTCAGGTCTTACACGTAACTGCAGCTTCTATATTAAGCTCGTGCATGACGGCACATGTAGGGGGAGGAAAATACATAATAAAAAATAAACTCCGTATAGTCCCTTTAAAGGTCCTATATCATGTAAAATCGACTTTTTGGAGCTTTTAGCCATGTTGTTATGCTATTTCCTTATCAAAAACACCCCCAGAGTGGTTTGTGGCTTCATTCACGCAGCTCTCAGTAATCGTCCTGAATCCTGCTCTCTGAGGCTCCGCCCTCTCCTGGTGAACGACTGAGTGTTCAGTTGTGTCGTCACAGCAGAACGGAAGCGCTCGACGTCTGTAATGTAATGTCTTAATTCTATGCTTACGGCCTGATTTTAATTTGTAAACCACCCTTTTCATTATTTCTGTCGTAAGAGAGATGCAAAGAGAAAAAATAAAATAAAAAAATAAAATAAAAAAGAATGTGCCCGAGGTGCTTCCAGGTCAGCTGTGGCCAAAACAAACACATCCCCTGAGCGTCTGAACAGATCAGTCATGTTTGTGCTGCAGCTGAAGATGGAGCTCGTTGCAACTTATTCTGGTTGTTTTTCTGTGACTGTCTCTGATGGATGTTTGGTGAACCTTCGCCTGAATCAAAGTGGATTAACTTTTATAACCAACGCGAGTCCCATAATGTAAACAGCGATGGAGCAGAGGGTGAGTCAATCCAAACACGGGTTAGCATATTAGCATGTGTGTTAGCATATTAGCATGTGTGTTAGCCATATATGAAGCTGTGTGGCAGATGTCAACTCCGTATAACTGCATTGTGAAGTATCTTCACTTATTGCTGTTTATTTATATTACGGTAAATTATGAGCAGAGAGAGGGGGCGGAGTTAACTGAATCGAAGCGTTGTGTCTTCCGCGTTTGAAAAATACCTCCAGAAAACACTTATATTTATCACAAAAATGAGTGCTCCATAATGGTAGAGGTACAATATATCATATACATGCCTATACTTAACTTTGGAATGGCTAAAATAGCAGGATATAAATCCTTTAATACGCACAATTAACGTTGTTTCGAGGTTATTTCTTGGAGTAGCCGGCTTGCTAACAGCACCCATACGGGATGGAATATGGCCGAGGGCCTCACCCATCTGTCGTGCCCCGAATAGGGGCCGGCTCCCTCTGGTGAGAAGATATGGATGTATTGATGCAGTGATGGAGATAGCTGTTGGATTATTGACTTTCGGATGATGTTTCCTCACAAACGCAGACATGATCACATTACGAGATACTACACACACACACACACACACACACACACACACACACACTGCACACTCCGGCTCAGATATCCTCCGTAAGAACTGTTCGATGGTGCATGGCGGTCTGATGGGACACGGTCTGTCATAAAGGGGGCAGATGTCATCATGTTGTCTAATCGGACCTGCAGAAGTACACATTTCATACATGTGTCTACTGTAAAGGATTCTTAACATCAAGTGGTTTTCTTTGTATCACACAGACATTCCCAGTCAAGTAGGGCGATATGACGATTATTAGACCGTCTTACGATCTCCAGAGCTGACGATCTGTCATTTTTGTGGGATCGTTTTCTCACGGTTCTAAGCACCTCTGCACAGTTGACTCTGTTCACGGTCAGCGATGCAAACCCAAGCCGCTAACTTTCTGCTACGCAACGTCAGACGCTAATGCGAGCGTTTAGCAGCGAGCCTCATCTACAGTGCGTGTTTACGACCGGGCTCCTCAATCTCGAGCTTTAAACCCAGCGTTCTGTCTCTGTTTCAGTGTATTTATGTCAGTTTGTTTATTTACCTGGAGTGTGTCCTTCGTCCTTTCAGTTCTGTCAGGAGCTGAATCCTTCTCATTTGTTAAGACTGTAAAGTTAAGTGTCTGTGGGAGCTTAAAGTGGAGATGAAAACCTCATTTTGTGAGAATGGGTTTTGTTACATATGTGCACGCACGTGTATATTTCTGCATTTTTGTTTGTTGCCAATGCTGCCTCTCAGAAAGTAAATGGCTGTATTCATATCTCGGTCACTGAATGTACGACACCTAGATACTAGGGCTGCTCGATTATTGAAAAAATAATAATCACGATTATTTTTGTCATAATTGAAATCACGATTTATTCAAACGATTATTTGTTGACTTTAAAAAAATCCATCAAAAAAGTGACAAAAATTCAACTGAAAAAAAGACAAAAATCCATCAAAAAAATGACAAAAATTCATCAAAAAAATGACAAAAATCCATCAAAAAAAAGACAAAAATCCAGCAGAAAAAAGACAAAAATCCATAAAAAAATGACAAAAAACCATCAAAAAAATGACAAAAATTCATCAAAAAAATGACAAAAATACATCAAAAAAAGACAAAAATTTAGCAGAAAAAAGACAAAAATCCAGCAAAAAAGTGACAAAAATCCCAAAATTAAAAATTAGAGAAAAAAAAAAAAAAATGTGAAAAAAAATTGGAGAAAAAAATAAATAAATAAATAAAATAATAATAATAATTTAAAAAAAAATTATAATCGATTTTTTGCGATTATGCTAATTTTGTAATCGTTTACTGTTGTAATCGAAATCGTAATCGAATTTCGATTAATTGCACATCCCTACTAGATACTGTACTGAACACGCTGTGCTGTTGTAGTGGTGATCACTTGACCAACTCTGATGTGCCAATCTACAAAGCGTCATAAAATAAACCTTGTAACTGATGAGGTTGGTCTATTATTTACAGAAACATAGCTACAGATCTTTGACGTGGCTGAGACGTTTTCACCTGCCGTATGTTTGAACCATAATACCCCTCTTTTAACCGGCCGGCTGCCGCATCTTTAAAGCTGGCACCGATCCCCTCTGAAGGTTCCGCTCCAGAGGCATTGTCTGCCGCGTCGCGCTTTGATATTTTTTTTCGCGGCCGCTGAAAGGGAGAAAAGCTCGGGAGGCTTTGGAGATGGGCCCGACGGCGTTTTGAAATTCAGCGCCGCGCGGGGGAAGGCCCTGTATCTCGCCTCGCCAGCTGCTGGGCCTCAGGTATAAGCCGCGGATGACCTTGAAGCTGGGAGCTAGCGGCGGGCGCGGGCTAATCGGCTCGCCCCCCCCCCCCCCCCTCTGCGGCTGTGCGTACGCGTTGGTGTGTGCGTACGCGTCAGAAGACACGGCCGGATTGAGCGGGGCCTCGCGCCGTCAGCCCGTCCTCGCAGGGGGATGTGAAGCGTGATAGTGTTTGCAGAAGATGTCTCTCTCTGTGTTAGTCCATCGTGTGTGTTCGGAGGGGGATCAAACAAAGAGCCTCGTCTCCAAAAGGGGTCGCAGCCTTGCTGTTGTCACAAGACATTCACCTAATATTGACCTTAACGTGTCAGCCCAGATATCCTTCAGAGTCTTGTTCTGTCTTATTGGATTGATAGATTTGGTCCAACACTTCATTAAATAATGGAAAGTGGCTTGGCTTTGGGAGGCTACAAAATACTGTAGTCACCTTATTCCGCTCCGCCCACTTTTGCCACTTTTTGCCCCTTTTTGCTTTGTCTCGGCACTTCTGTTGTCCTGACACTTCCGGTCGAGCGTGAAGCCCGTTCATTTAAACGGAGAATGAGGGAAAATTTGTGTAAAATGTCCAAAGTTCATTTGCACCGACATGTCGACACTGCAGCGTTTCTCAGCGCGGCCGGAAAACGGCTTTGTTTTCGTGACTGATTTTATCTGGACTTCTCCAGTCCCATGTTAACAGATGGGAGAAAAGGGGCGGGCACACTACATGGCGGCGCCCACGCGAACTTCCGGACTAAGGTGAATAGCTTTAAGAAACAACTCCTCTGAGATTAGAGCAAAAGAATATTCACAAGAGTTCTTGTTCTGTAGTTTTCTGAGAGCTTATTTTGAGCAGGGGCAAAACCGACACAACCCCCAACCATTTGACTTGAACTTGACTTTTCTGACTGAACTCCCTCCTCTGCTTGCTTGTATTAGTATTTGAAAATGCTCCTCGGATTTGATGATGACTCTGCGTAAAGAAATGTGAGTGCTTTAAAATGACTCCAGCAGGTTTGATCTCCCCTGTATCAGCCCTTGAATCATTCATTTACACTCCCAGTCCCACGAACTCCACTTTGAATCAAACATCTACTGCCGTGGGTCAGTGCTATACGGTGTGTCGGCATTTCCCCAACCTTGTTTCTAGCTCTCGCAATACATGATTGTTCACGTAAATGAAGTGGTGTGAATGTTGTATTAACGCAGGATGGGAATTGATTTCAGTTTTTATCGTCATCGATGCCATTGATCATTTCTCTTATCGATCCGGTTCATTCTCGATCCCAAATGTATAAAGAATAGGCGATATAGTGAGTGCATGCTTCATGTAGTTGCTAATAACTCTGACATAAACGTCCCCATACAAAGACACATCGAAGCAGGTGGTTAGTGATTTTTGTTTCCTGTCTTTGCCCTCGTCTGTTCTCGTCAGCACTTTGGGCCCTGAATGCAGAGGCACATGCTCATTGTTTCGGTTCTTCAGGGTGTAGCAGCTGCACGTATAGAAGCTGATCCTAAAACAGTGGAGACTGCAGTCTGGCATGAAGTGAAAGAGGTGTGTGGATTTGTAGTGGTGAATCTGCAGCAGCTCTGGCTGCAGGTTTAGAAAGAGAGGCTCCGGCACAAAGCAGCATCGATAAGAGGAATGGTTAATGAAGGACAACTATGGTTCTGTCCCCTCCTCCTGCACGACTGTTACTGATTTGCTCGCTGTAGGTCTTGAGTTGATCTCTGCTCTAAGGGCTCTTGGCTTTATCAGGTGGTACTCAAGGTCATGTACAATTTCATACTTCATTCGTTTCGATTAGAGATCATTTTGGATGTTTTAGTAAAGCTTATAAGGTTATTTTAGCAAACATTTGGATGGAATTTGCTCTTTTACTTTGGTTGAAATGATCAGGATGTAAAAAACTAAAAGCAATCATGATGTTTTCAGAGCGGTGGCTCTCACTCTGCTGCTGCTGTGTCTGTGCTGTACAGCCATTTATCCCTTTACTTCACACTGACGGGCCCCTGGGGGCCACTCTCAGGAAGGCCGCAGAGAAAACATGTGCACTCATTATGGGGTCACTTTGGAACTCATGTTTCATGATCGTTTTAATGATGATAGTTTCCTGTAGAGGCCGATGTTTGCAAAGCATTTGTTTGTTTATAATAAAAAAACTCCTCTCTATGATTCATTCAGGATTTTACAACTGCTTTAGTGCCTCAGCTCTGGCATGTTTTTGTAGTAAAACTTCAAACAATTACTATCAAAAAGATTTGAAATACAGTGTGCAGATTCCCCTTGAGCTTTGGTCACCGCAGCACTTCAAATAAAATCAAGATCAGCTGGGAAATGGGAAAAACAATCTCTCTCTAGGTTGTTCTTTAAAGCCCCAGTGTCTGATTTCTACCAGCAGTCAAATTGTTTTTGTGCGTGTGCTTCTTTTGCTCCATTGTGAAAGCATTTTGTAATCGATTTGTAAATAACTCTTGTGTGTTGAGCTTTTCACGGACACGATTCCACCCAAACGCTTTCACAAGGGACAATTCCTTCCATTCTCTCCACACTCGGGGGTGGTGAGCTCCACGGTGTTCCCTCGCGGCCTCCCGTCCAGGAACCGAGCACGTGTGACCACTACGGGAACGCAACGTCGCCTATCAGGAGGCAATGAACTCTGAGACTGTTTTCGTTTCATGTGGATTGTGAAAGGATTAAAGGAGAAAGGCAAGTGCAGTTTTATGAGAAGCTCAATCGCAGAGACGTCGTAGCATGTTTAAGAAACGGCTTTTCTCTCGACAGTAAAGCTCATAAACAAATGTGACAGTCAGCGCTCGCAAAACTAATGAATAAAAGGATTGTTGTCATCACTATCTAGCCGTCATTTCCAGAAAAAAAAGGTTTGTAAAAACTAGTGAATCACTGACGTTGCAGATCCCGTGCAAATGCCCGTGAATATGACAAATGTCCCCAGGTCATTCTAATCCCGTGTGAATATAAAGTGCATATGACACATTAGGCACCATTTTTGCTCTTTGTAGCCGTTTTCTGGTGGATTATAAACACATTTTTCACAGCAAATTGTGCAGTAGTAGAAAAAAAATGGCACTCATTGTTAACTTTAGCATATGTAGATTGAAGACATTGTTAGCTTCCTGGTTAGCATTGTCCGTTTTTGAAGTATGTGTGTTTTGTTAAACCACTTTGCTCCTCTGCAGTATTCATAATTCAGCATGATGTCATTATTGTCTTTGCAGTGCGTCAATGTCGCCTTTAGAACAGAGTCAGGAGCGTCCTATTGTACTCGAATACTAAGTAGCCATGGATCTGCCAGAGTTCTGACTGCTCCTCCTCTATCCTAAAGGCAACATGTTTGCACTGCAAAGGTATCTTATCTTATCTTATCTTATCTTATCTTATCTTATCTTATCTTATCTTATCTTAAGTCTTTCAACAAAAAGGATGTTTCAGCAGGTGAAGACTCTCCTCAGTGAGAGGATGAAAAAACTGCTGTATAGCACTAGCCGCGTTAGCATTAGCGCACATGTGTCAAGGTCAAGGCCCGCGGGCTGCATGATGATTTAATGTGGCCCTTTGAGAAGCATGAATTCCTGAGCATGTCAAAAAGAAAGTAAGTCTAGCCCAGTCTTGTGCGGAGTTATGGATTTTTAAAGAAATAACCAGTTAGCTCACTCCAGCCACTAGGGGGCAGCTTACATTCAAAAAGGAAAGAATTCCACACGTGTCCAGCAGAGGGCACTGACATAAGAGATCAGGATATAAACAGCATATTATAGCCACGTGGTAAATGGTCAGTCTGCCCCAGGGCGGCTGTGACTACAATAGTGTGAGCACTTTGAGAAGAAGAAGATCTTTATTTATATATTTCCCCTGGGGGAGACTGACAGAAATGCTGTCATGACTGTACACGTCTGACCACCACCATTCATTCACTCACACACGTCATTCATCCTGGCCTATTGTACATGTTTTTAGTGCCCGGATTAAACCTATGCAGACACGGGAAATGCAAACTCCACACAGAAAGGCCCCGTCCAGGTGGCAATCGAACCCTCGACCTTCTAGCTGTGAAGCGAGAGCTCTGACAACTGACACAGGCTGATGAAGCACAATAAGTGTTATAAGCCGTTATCTATGAGGCCACTGACCCTTTACCATATATGTGGCCTGTGGCCCGCGGCCCGCCGTGGGGGCTGAACTTCGGCCCTCGGCCCAAAGCGAATGTTAGCCTACTTGTTTATAATGGAATCATGACTGCACTACAGAGATGGAATGGCCTTACAGCATGACCCAATATGATAAATGTAGATGCTTCCAGACTGGGATTCCCCTCATGCAAATCTCTGGCTCATTTACACCTGTCCCAACCATGTCCCAACTTCCGGCCGTTCACACTTGTTTGAGACTAACTTGCACAAATTGACCGAACACTTTCCCTCTATCTACATCACTAATATAAAACACTAAATAACTCTTCCACCCTGATTTTCTTCATTAAACTGCTCCTTGTGTTATTTACAACAGATGATATCCATCTATAATTAAGTCATAATTGCAAAAGGATTAAAACCTGTCATCGGCATTTGGACAGTTACCATAGTTCCCTCCATGGGCTTCTCAGCAGCCCAGCACCTATAGGCTAAACTATAGGCTAAACTATAGGCTAAACTATAGGCTAAACTATCGGCTCTTCAGAATGTTGAATGTGAACTCAGCCTTTTCTGGGACACACAATGTGTTTGCCGACGTCAGCGTGATCCTCTCGGCGCTCTCTGGGAAAAGCCCAAACACTGAGTCACTGCTCACTTTAAAGACCACGGCCCCTGACCCCTGACCTCCGCTGCAGGCTGACGCGCAGCTGACCCGCACCAAGGCATGCTGGGAAATCAGCCGCCTGCATCGCATCAACTGTCCGCACTGTCTCCCCCGAGCGAGGCTGCATTCACACAGCACCAACAAACACAACACACACACGTCAGCAGTCGCACGTTCCAAAGGCACCATTATGCAGACCTGGAGCTGTCCCTGAACACTTTAGACTCATAGTTTCAATTAAAATGTCACAATTCAACGATCGAATTAGGCCTAAGCTTTAGGGGACATGTAGTTTTCCTACATCAGCAATTGTCCAAACAGTTGCTACAACGCTAACAGGGTTTAATCTGGAAGAAAACTACATTTGGACCAATTGACCAGTCAATTGTTTTATTTAAGATGGGACAGCACATATTAATGAACATGAGTCGTCGAAGTCCACATGTGAATATGCCAGAGTTGCCACAAAGGATCATTTTCATCTGTCGTCCCAGGGCAGTTTGCTGTTCACCGTCAGGAAAGTCCACAGAACAAGCACAATAAACATGAACAAAAGACAATTCACATGAAATGACATGAAATGGTTAGTCAAATGAAAACAGAAAATGAACACACAGTAACAGTAAGCAGACATTATAAACAAAGCAACACAGATAAGACAAAGACCAAACGGTAATAAACCTACATGTTCACACTGTGACTGCAGTTATGACTGTGTCATGATATATGTGGCTAATAGCAGCTAAAGCAGGGGGAGCTAATACCAGAAAAGACTTTTACTCACCACAAAAGTCTCTTTTTTCTTCTTTTTTCTTTCATAGAACATGTGGTCCATGTCTGAAATAATGTGCATCCCTGTCACTTTGGCCTCAGTTTTCTTCTAGTGACAGCAGCTAATAGGGCTGGGTATTGCCAACCACCTCACGATACGATACGTATCACGATACACATTTCGATACGGAGCCCTAAAGGCGATACGTATCACAATACACTTTAAGTAAAGAAGCCTTATAAATATTCCAAATTGTTGTTTTGCTGTGGTCTAAAAGCATTAAAATACCAGGATGTGCCTCTGAATATGCCCTTATTTCATTCAGTCTTATTAATTGGAAACATAAATGAGTCCTGGTGTTTTTGAAGAGGACTTCTATCCATGTGATCTGCTAAGGCTCAGGAGGAGGATCAGGCTGCTCCTCTACAGTAGGTTACTCTCTGAAAATAAAGCAAGCTATACGCAAATTAAAAAGTATTCTTCAATTTTCAATTCCAATCATTTGATCCTGGTACTTTATTTTGAATAGTAACAGTATGACTGTGCTGAGCAGTTTTGTTTATTCAGTACCTTATTTAGGCTTTTAGTAGTAGTTACCTATTCTCTTTTTCAACTCTGTGATTTTATATGTGAAAAGCACTTTACGAATAAACTTTACTTCCTTACTAGTAACACAAAAACCTTCACCTCTGACGTAGCCTAATGCTGCCTTTGCTACTATGGTGTTCTCCCTCTTACAAAAGGGGTGTGTCTTCTGTGTCATCTGTGCACATAACAGCCACTACTGAAACATTGGGTGTTTTTATTTGAAGTCTTACTGAGAGCTTGTTTTTTTTAACCTGTGTTGTTAGCAGTGGCTTGATCTTGTCACGTGAAGAGAGAGATTTGCAGCGATGCTGGATGTGTCATCTTCAACTCCCGACTCCCTAAACCTTTTAAAATACGTAGTGCTCCAATATTTTCCCTTGAATTTGTCTCGAGGCAGCGCAGCTGTAAAAGTTTGTTCGAAGTTTGTCTTCCTGCTTTGCGTAGGCCTCTCTACTGCTCCACTTCTCCTGGCAGCGTGTGCAGTTTAGCGCCACCGCTGGCGGAGATGTGTACTGCACCATAAGGGAAAGCCTTCAAGGCGCCCGCTTCGGCAAATTACATTGGATTAACGCCGTTTAAAAAGAGCCAGATCAAGTATCGATACTACGGCTTCCGTATCGATATGTGTATTGTCTAGAAGCCCGCAACGATATATTGCTGTATCGATTTTTTGAGCACACCCCTTGCAGCTAATGCTAATGCTAATGCTAATGCTAATACTAATGCTAATGCTACTGCTACTGCTCTCACAGACACAGAGCAGCTAATGCTAATGCTAATACTAATGCTAATGCTACTGCTACTGCTACTGCTACTGCTCTCACAGACACAGAGCAGCTAATGCTAATGCTAATACTAATGCTAATGCTACTGCTACTGCTAATGCTCTCACAGACACAGAGCACAGGAGCTGTCAGAGCTTTGTTTTCTTCTTTTTGCGGAGGCAGCCAATCAGCATTCAGCTGGTGGGTGTTATAACACGTTGAACTTCATAGTTAGCCAATCAGAAGCTGCTTTGTAGAAGCAGAGCTTCAGCAGCTGTGAGGGACAGGGACACAAGAGGGAAGAAACACCTGATTGACAACTGACTTTCTCACAACATTTTACACACTCTTGTGGATTTTTCATGGCATTTAATACCTAGGTTTGCCTCATAAATAGTATTTTGACTTAAAGTTCAGGTTCCCTTGTAGTCAATGAGGAGGAGATGTTTTTGTCTGATACTGAACCTGATTGGACTCTCCCTGAGCTCAGAGTTTTGTCGTGTGTGTGGTGCCAGTGTGATTGGTGTTAGTTATCTGTGCAGTTGTGTTCTCTCCGCTCACATATATATAGATGTACTTCTGGGTCTCTCAGGTCACATGAGAGTAGTCACACATCGACGTCCCGTCACATTGAGTTCTCCCACACTTGGTACAGTCGGTCGGTCCGCTGTGGTCTGGTCAGTGAGGCGGCCAAGAGCACAGCTGATACGGGTTGAACGGCACTGGCTCACTGGTTATTTAATGGATTAGATAAATCATAAAAGCTCATTTAATTGGCAGCAACAGTGTTCATTCTATTAAACAGTGGTAGAGGCCTGAAGTCGGACAGCAGACCATCCAGTTAAACAAACACAGATAGGTTGTTGCAGTTGTCATCATACTATGATGTTCTTGTTGTGTATGTGAGGAAAAGAGTCATACCTACAGTATGCACCTTTTCTGTCCCATTTTGACCCCAAAGGACGACCATAACGTTAAAAATTCCTATTCTGTACATTTTTTGAAAACAAGTGTATTTTGTCAAAATGATGTAAGAATTAGTTAGAGTGCCTTTAACACAAAGGCCCTGGTGGTGAAGCGGTAAAAGGCGCGTCAGTGCTCTGTGACGTTGCTGACCGGGCTCAGCGGACGGTTCACGTGAGCATATGGAGGCGCGGTGATTACAGAGCGGATTTCCGCCGGCCTGATCCCCTCGCGGCTCCTCTTTGGGTCAGTGTTTAACAGGATCACGGCCGGATTAAAACCGGATTAAAAACCAGACTAACGTCAGCTTATTCAGATCTTCAAATATGGACGACTGACCACAAGAGTCAGGCTAAAGGCTCAGTCTGGGTAAATAGTGACAGAGGCGGGGCAAGTGTCTACTGTAAGGACACGCTCATCCCACGTCCTGGATGGGGATGTATGAAGTATGGGCTACAGAGAACTTTACTTTACACGGCAGGTTGACATTTTTTATGCAGTCCGTTTTAGTACCTTGACTTTTCTTGCTGTGGTCAATCTAGAGATTTATGGCTAGTTTAGTTTTCTCTTCAACTTCCTGAATGATTGTTATGTGTCCTTCATAATGCACTGGATGGCACGGTGGCACAGTAGTTAGAGCAAAGATCTTAAATAAAGCTCTGGGTAAGACATGGCCAGAGTAAACGTTGGAGCGAATGGCAATTCTGGTGGCCATCTTGTGACTGGCCCTTCTAACCCAGTGCAATGTAATCAAATAGAAACATAGTGAGCGGTGAGCTATGTTTACACCGTGTGCACAATTACTACGAGGTTTTTCAACATACTATTGTTCCTTTGTTCTTCACATTCTCAAACATCAAAAACAGTGTAAACAGAAGGGCTGTTGGATGATGGTGATGTTTGTGATGAGAGGAACTGTGGCCAAAGCAGGTCCAGGATCAAACCTGAGAGCTGTGAAGCACGAGCGCTAACTGCAGTGCCAGCTGTTTGTCGCTGCAGGTGAAAACATTGCTTCACACAGTGGTCAATGTTGAAATTAGGAGTTAAGGAGTTTAACATCGTAGTTTTCATGTCTTAAAAGTATTTTAAAAAACTTAGCCAGCATGAAGCTTATGTTATGATGTTTTTCTAGCTACATTGCTTCACAAAGTCGGCTTTCCCTCGCACATTCATTCACAAATATTGATTATACCCACAAGTCCTACGAAGGGTCACAAGATGATGCCATAATCCAAATATGGTCATTCCCTTTCTGGGAGCCATCTGTCCAAAAGACCGGAGGAATGTTCTTGCATCGTTACAGAACTTCGTGGCCACTTTTCTCAAAATGTTGTTTTTGCTCCATTCATGCAACGACCTCACCACTTGAGTAGTCGGGATTGTTTTATATCTGATTCTAATGGTGTCCACACACCTAAGCGCTGTTGCTTCTATTTGGACACTTGAAAGTCTTGCAATCAGACGCTCATATGAGGTCACTTCAGGAGGCGCCACTGCTGTAAAAAAAACAAAAAACACTTTGTGCTGTTGAAAACTGTTTCCTGATTCTTTGCTTGTGTGACAGTGGAATTGTTTCACCAGCCTACCTTTCGCTAACACTTTAGGCAAATCTTGACTCTTTCCTCTCTCCTGTCTCTCCCGGATAATACTTGTGGCTGAATGTGCAGTTCTTTTCATAAGTTTATTGAAGCACATAAATCGTCTGATCCGAATGCCTGGGCTTGGGAAAGGCATTTCAAATCATAGCTGCTGCTCCTCTTTTCACATGGGTCTCCGTTTCACGTGTGTCTTTATGATGTAGTCGAGGTGGTTATGTTGTTCTGAACAGCTGATGCACACTGCCGCTGACTCCCACCGCTCTAACACACCTGCCGCCGCACACACACACCACCCGCACGTGGGCGCGCACGTCACAAGGGCTGTATCCGAACGTCCACACTGTTCCCTAACCCCTCATTCACTACACAGGCCCGCTCTTTATAGTAGTCACTGATTCTGTTGATTCGGACAGGGGCTCTACTTTCTCCTCGGTGCGTGACGCTGCAGAAAGTGGGTCTACCCAGTGTAAAAAAGAAAAGAAAAAAGTAACAACAACTAAGAAAAATAAGTCATTATCATTTTAATGTATGTCGAACAATAGGTATTGTTAAAAGCTTTGTGCCATGTGTTTTAAAATATAAATAAATAAAATGCCCGTTTGGCTACAAGGGGTACAGGACTTTATTCACTCTTCCTAAAGAAGTTGGACTTTCTCTCCGGGATCCTGCGACTCACCAGCCAGAGTATGTTTGTCACCTCACTGATGGGTGAACCTTGGCCAGAACCAAAGTGGATTAAGCTCTTATAACCAGTGCCATTCCCACAAGAAAATACCCGATGGAGAGGCCAGAGCAGTCAGTCAATCAAAACGCGTGTTAGCATGTGTGCTAGCATGTGTTAGCATGTGTGTTAGCATGTGTGTAAGCATGTGTGTTAGCATGTGTGTTAGCATGTGTTAGCATGTGTGTAAGCATGTGTGTTAGCATGTGTGTAAGCATGTGTGTAAGCATGTGTGTTAGCATGTGTGTTAGCATGTGTGTTAGCATGTGTTATCATGTGTTAGCATCTGTGTTAGCATGTGTGTTAGCATGTGTGTTAGCATGTGTGTTAGCATGTGTGTTAGCATGTGTTAGCATGTGTGTTAGCCGTTTATGATGCTGTGTTGCAGATGTCATCTCCTCATAACTGCATTGTGAAGTGGCTTCACTTATTGCTGCGATATTTATCGATAGGAGTTAAAATATCGGCTTTTTTTTACTAAACTCCCTAAAAGTTCACCACATTCCGCCGTCTCCGGTATGCCTGACTACTAGGCCAGTCACCCCCAAAAACATGGCTGGCCTGGTACCCTCTGTCACTACACTCTGTCCAGGGCTCACACTTTTTGGTCACCGGCCGCTGTGTCTAATGGTTTTCTAAAGTTTCTGGTAGCTGATGGCAGGTCACAGCCTGTTTATACGTGCAGTTTTCATGTCTCCGAGGGGACTCAAACGCCTCCTGAGACGTGGAAGGCCAGCGCTCGCCTCGGAGGGAGAGCGTGTCACAGCGGTCACACCTCCCAGCGCTGACGACGCCTTAGCTCATCTGACAAGTCGCTGTTTTTGAACTGGGTTGTAAAAAGGTTTTCACAACGAAATATAACAGCAGCGTTCCTTTCGCACATGAAGAGCCGGAGCAGCTTGGGACAGCCGCTCAGTCACGGGCCGGAGGGGAAGAGGTTAAACTACAGCCATGGGGAGGAACGCGCCTCTACGGTCCTCATGGCGGGAGCTGACTTTGTTGTAATACCACCGCCTTGTGGCCAGGGGGCGGCTCCTAAAGGCACTTGGTGAGCACTTTGACCATCCCTAGTACTGGTTAAAAGCCTGGCTATAAAGAGTTTTATATTTTCTAAAAAATGTTATGACCCATGTGACAACGCTGGGGTAGAAATATTTTTAACCACGCTGGTTTCTGGACATCAGCACCAAAAGGAGAAGCCTTTTCAAAGCTGCAGAGCCTGTGGTTCTGTGGCGGGCCATTTAAGGAACAGACGTCGTAGAACATTGAGCAGCCAGGTTCATTTCACTGACCACTCGGGATCATTGCTATGAATGGGGCTGAGTGGGACCCGGCGATGGGCTACAAACACGGCATGTTTTGACAATTTGAGGCCTGGAATGAGTTTGAGGATGAAGGAGGGAAGGACTGAATATGCAGGATTACTCAAACAAGCTTTGATGAAACAAAACACAGCTCAGAGAATCAGACACACAGTATTTTCTACGGCCAAATCTCATGAATGGATAGAGCCAAGTTTAAATGTGTGGATTTGGTTTGTTGATATACACACACTCAGCCCAACAGAGCCAATATTGTGAGGAATAAGGAATGTGTCCTCTGCATTTGACCCATCCTTCGATGACCCGTAAGGAGCAGTAGAGGCAGAGCCAGGCTGATGGTCAGAATCACCTGATTCAACTATTGTACATGTTTTAGTGTTTGGAGAAACCAGAGTAACTGGAGTAAACCAATGCAGACACGGGGAGAACATGTAAACTGCACTGAATCAAACCTGGGACTATAGGATGTCACGATTCGATTCGTATTGTGATATGAAGGTCACGATTTTGATTCGATTCGATACATTTAATGCGCTGAAAAAGAAATGCAAGTCCTATTTTTTTTTTTTAATAAGATTATGCTGACATAACATCCTTAAAACCAATTACACAATGTGCTGTATTGTGCCAAAATAGGTTCTAGTGCAAAATATTCAAATGCTGATGCTCTTTAGACCTTTAAAGGAATTGACATCATTGCACAGTAATGGCGGCTCAGAAGGAGTCGGCTAAAGCAAAGACCTATCGTTAGTCCTGGCTCAACAGCAGCACATTTGTCAATAAAGCCTCAGTGAAACCAGAGAACCTTAGACGTCTATTCAGAGAAACTCACTCTCTCCAGTGCACACTTAGCGTGTTAGCTTGTTAGCCTGTTGTTTTCAGTGAAAGGATGTTCTGTGGTTTTGGGACTTCTGTTCTCAGTGACTCAGTTCATGAACTACAGTGTGATACTTTGTTTGGGTTTGTGACTTTTATTTGAGGCTTTGAACCACAGTCACGAGAGGAACCTCCTTAACAGCGAGCACATTTATAGATTGTTACAAATGTTTCAACACAGTTTCAAGACCTCGGTTTATCACGTGTTTACTTTATTTCAGCAGAAACGCAGCTCTCATGTCCTGTGTTTTTGAGCTTGTCTTGTTTTGTACTTTGTTTTGGTAATGTCTGCCTTGAACACTGAATTGTAAATGACTTTTTTTCCAATCTAGTTTTGAATGGTTGCTTCACAACTCGTCTGAATCCTTGATACTGAGCTATTGGTGAACGTTTACAGTATTAATAGTATTAAATCCCTGATTTATGGTATGTGGTATGTTTCTAGTCTATTATTTCTCCAAGTAATAGTATTAGTCCATACTCAATACAATACATCTATCTTTCGTTTGTTCTGCTAGTCCAGCCCTGTAAATATGTCTCTTTACTGGGATCAAAGAGCCGTTCAAAGACTTGCTCTTTTTCGTATAAAAGGTTATAAATATGAAATATCTAAGACGCATTTTTTATTTAACCTCTTAATCCCCACCTGAACCCAGTGTATTTTCTCCAGTTCGGCTTTACCCAAATCCAAAAGCTTCCCGACTGGAGCTTACAGCCTACAGTAGGGCTGAAACAACGGATCAATTCATCAATAACTATTTTAATCGCTTTCTAGTAAACACAGGCTTAAATTGAGCAAAAATGTCTTTTATTTAATAAATAAATATGTGTCTCGTCCAATCAGAAATCAGAATTGGCAGGAGCCTCCAAAAACACTCACTTTAAGTTTAGTTCATCAACATGTGTCATGTGATCTCCAGCAGCACCACTTTAGTTTGACTAAAGTGGTGCTGGGACTATAGGGACTATTTTATGTGGGGTTTTAACCGGTCACTGTCTGAAGGCTCGTCTCAGAGTGAGCCATTCTCTGCTGCTGTGAGGATCTCCGTCAGGCTCAACCAAACAACATCAGCACAGAATCACAACACGACAGGACTAACCAGCACTTTACTGTGGAAGTGAACCCCGATATGCAGCTCCTGGGCAGGAGTTATTTCACTTTTACACTGTTTAACCTGTGGCTCCATGAGCTCAGCTGTTTATGGAAAGAGCTGCAGTGAAGTCTCTTACACCTGGGTCCCACGAACTGAAACTTTTATGTTCATTAGAACTTTGGAGCCCATACTTCCCCGTAACAAACACCCTCCTGATGCGTTCATAGCCAGCCTCAGTGTGTGCAGGTCCTCTCCTCCTGCCGGATCCCAGGACGGTTAGCTCGGAGCAGGCCCGAGTCTCACCGCGGGACCCTGATTAAATTAGCTGCGTCCACCGGGCCCCGCTCTGTCACCACGGCAACCTCCATTAAAGCTGCCTCCGCCTGCAGCCATGTTGTTTTTGCTTTAAGTGGACAACTAGAAGAGAGATGGACAGGACGTGTGGATAGAGTCCCCCGAGACGAGGCAAAACAAGTCAGCCGAGCTGTCAGTAACGTCCCCGAGCACAAATGAACATTGTCCACATGGTTAGGAGAGGTTACACTTCCCTGTCCCGAGGGGAAATTAGTCCAGGGCGTGCAGTGCTGTGGGCGGCAACGATTCACACATACAATCCTCATCAAAGCAACAGCTCCACCGGAATGGGATACGACAATAATTACACACATTCGTAAAATCTCTGTGACAACACGGGGCCACGGTGTTGCTTCTCTCGTCCCAAACTCTTTGGGCCAGATCTTGTGGTTCATAGCGCAGGCTGTAGAGCAGACGAGTGCGCAGACGGATGGCGCTCCTTGCAATCTTCAGTGTCATACCTGGAGCAAAAAGTGGGCAGGACAGGAGGGGGGACAGACTCGCATTGCGATGTTGTGGTGCCGCCCCCTCCCCATGTTTCCCCCAGACCTGCGGAAGGCGGTGGATTGCGAGAGGGGGGGGGTTCTCTTGTACATGCGTAACATGCATGATGCAGCGCGCAATGTTTAATACAGATTAAAGAAATAAAAGCGTGTCTCCGCTGCTGCAGATCCAGGATGAGCGGGCGGGACAGAGAGGCAGCAGCCTCGCGCTGGACACAGATCGAATTCGCAAAATTACGAAATGTACAGGATTTAATTGATCAGAAGCTGTCATATCGGCTGTGCAGGAGTTACAGAGTTATGCAGCAGCTGCAAGAAAACTGTGGCGTATTGGAACATTTGCGCTACAGCTGCAGGATTCTTGGAGCGGCTGAATTGGAAAAAAAAAAAAAAGTTGCTCTGCACCCTGTAAAATGTGCTTCTTTCTTTTGAACTGAGCTGTGGCTACACAAGGAGCATCATCAGGAGGTAAAGACTGACACACGATGGAAACGTCTCCTTAAAACTCAGATCAGACCTGGTGTTGTGGCACTTGAGGCATGTGTGGTTTATTTATGGAAAACTGTTGTTGTTTTGGTGTTGGGGTGTGCGCGTTGATCTACTGTATCAAACAAAACCTGTGCATAACCTACGCTCAAACAGACTTTTCATGGCAATTTCGCTTTTGTTTTCAATTTGACGTCGATTCTAAGGAAGAAGACAAGGCAGCGCGATGTAAAGAGGACATAATATGAAGGTTGCCACAGAAGAGCGGCTCCAAGTGCTGCTTGTAATGAACCACGCCTCAGTCGGCCTCTTTTTCCTAAATAACGCCCTCTCCCGAGTGGCGCAGCCTTTAGCGCCACATGCAAGATCGCGCGTGCACCACGGTGCGTTTAGAGTTGCGCACGGACTGCGCCAGTCACAAGATCTGGCCCATAGTGTCTTGTGGTTTGTGGTGTTTGTGAGTGTCTGGATGTTTTGGTGGTGTTTCGTCGTAGTGGACTGGCTCGACTCCGGTTGGCATGTCTGTTTCCTGACTAGGGCTGGCTACCGTTAAACAATGCCAGCCTGTATCGGAAAACAAGTTCATAGGTACTACTGGTGTCGAGCAAATGAAAGTATGGAAAGCAGGAGCTGGGCAATGTTCCTTAGTAAAGAGATATATTTCTTTCTTCAGGCGTCTCGGGAGAGTGACAGAACGTGTATTTTTAGCCTGAGGACCACGGCACAAACATTAACAACAATGGATGGAGGAGAGAGAGGACTGAGTCACTATTTTGCGTTTGTGTCAGTGTTATCTAGTGTTATCGGCACGGTGGCACAGCGGTTAGTGCTCGTGCTTCACAGCTAGAAGGTCTGGGTTCCATCTCCAGCCGGACGGGGCCTTTCTGTGGAGTTTTCCTGTTCTCCCCGTGTCTGCGTAGGTTTCCCCTACCACTAAAAACATGTACAATAGGCCTGGATGAATGTAGTGAGTGGTTGGTGGTGGTGGGTGGGGCCAATGGCACTGACTGGTTGCCTCGCTTCCTTCAGTCTACCCCAGAGCAGCTGTGGCTATAGCTCATGTGACTAGGCAGGGGTGCATTATCTTACCCAGATGTTACCATTTCAGCCCCAATATCACTTTGGCTAAACTCCGTCGTTATTGTAAATGCAGTATACTACTACACAAAACCCCACGCTTAAGGCACCACAGGTTCAGAGACAGGAATACAAATTTAGTCAATTTATTTTTGTTTCTTTGACTTTAAAATATAGCCGATAGTTACGAACCGATGCTACACCGCATGCTCTGAACACTGGGCAGTACTATAGCGCCCTCTAGTGGACACCGTACAGTTGTATACATTCATTCAGCGCCCTCTCTCCCATTCTGTGCCTTTTTTATCCCCCAATTTTTTTCTTTTTTAAGTTGGAATGTTAGCATATGTAGCATGAAGCTATCATTAGCTTCCTGGATAGCATTGTCAAGTTTTTAAATATTCCATTATACGTTTGTTGAGTGTGAAGTCACGACATGCGAGAAAAAAAAAAACATTAAAAACTCTTTAATACAACAATCAATATTTCTGAAACTTAAGGGGCAGTGCCTGAACCTACTTTTGCCACACCTACTGCTCAAAAAGCATTATTTACTAAAGTCGGTACTTCCGGGGTTAGCGTAGCTGCTCCGCCGTTAGCATTTATCTCTGCTAAAAGAATTTTTTGGAGTTTCTCACACATCTAAGACCCCGGAAATAGAGCTGTGACGTCACCACTTAACAAGCGTATAGGGCTGGGCGATATGTCGATATTTAAGATATTTAAAAAAAAAAAAAATGAGATGTTGAATTAGACCAAATTACATGTATCAATATAGTCCAAATTTGCGCTGCAATACTTGCTTCAGGCACTCGGAGCTTTCTGCACTGCTCCACACGCCCAAAGTCCAGTTAAGGTTTGCGGGAGATCGTGGATGTACTGTGAATATCAGCGGATATAATGCTGCCACTGCGAAGGACTACTGCTTTTTCCCCGTTAGCATCGTGTTAGCCACAGCGCTAATCACTCCACTCCCTCGCTGCTGCCCGCTCTGATGCACTGATCATAAACTCCCTCACCTCTCTGCCTCCACAGAGATGAAGCTGAGCCTGTGCTGCTGTAAAGAGGAAAGAGTCATTCGTGGCTCAGTTTAGGAGGCTGATGTTAATTAAATCAAGAGCAATTATCAAGAAATAATTTGGGCTATTTGCAAAAAACAAAAAAAACAAATCAGTATAAGCTTAGAAGTAAATTATGTAAATAGACATGTGGACTATTTTGAACTATATTTCATATGATTAATCAGGACTAAAAAGTAAGTAACACTTTAAAAAGTCATATTTTATTGTCTCAGGCTTAGGCTATAGATTAGTTATATGCAACATAAAGTTATTAACAGTAAATGGGGTAAAAAAAAAAAAATCTAAATTGCAATATTAAATGTTAAAACTACTCATATTTGGCTTTGACTTCACTCTCACTTTGCAGAAAAAATATCGGGATATATATCGTACCTAAATGTCAACATAAACACAGTATATGGGGATATGACTTTTGCCCCACATCACCCAGTCCTATTCCATTACATACTTAAAGGGACTATACAGAGTTTAAAGATGTTAGAATTAAGTATCCCCCCCCCCCTACATGTTCCAACAATGTCCTAATGTGTAGAATGAGCTCAGACCTGTTCACCACAACGGCCTCTAAAATCCTGCACTGTCACTCAGAAAGGTGTTACTTCGGGTGTGAAGTGCCGTCATGCACAAGCTTAATATAGAAGCTGCAGTTACATGTATGACCTGAGGTGGCAGTAGTGAGCACAACATGACTAACTTGCATCTAGCCCCTTTAAGCTGACACAATGGTTCTCAGGCTGAAAATACACACTGCTCCCTGAGACGCATGAAGAAAGAAATATATCAGAAGAATGACAAGATAGTGACAACACTGACTTGGACTGACTTTAATCTGGTTACTGGTATGGAAATAGTAACACCTTAGATTACTTGTTACTGAAACAAAGTAGTCTATCTCTACGGTAGGCCATTGTACACTCTTTGGATCAAAAGTGACCCAACAATGATCTGGACAGGGCCTGGTTTTGTTCTGCCTTTTCGACTGATTTGGTGATGCGCCGCGTCAGCTGGAAAACACACTGACAGACCCGCTCTCTGCTGAACCTCCCTCCAGTGTCTCGGACGAGGACATTCGCGATGCTCCCCTCACGAAGCTCCGTGTCTGCGCCCTCCTATTTAAGCGGTCGCAGCTGAGACACGTCGCCATGGAAACAGGCTCATGTAGGTCGCATGTCACACAGGAAATTAGGAAACGTAAAGGACAAAACGCGAGCGCATCAGAGACAGAGATGGACTGAGAGAGGAGAGGTTGATATGACTCATGACTGAGTGTTAAAGAGGTTGTTCTTGTTTTAACGCTGCAGTCAGTCTGATGGTTAAGAGCCAGCAGGGGAACAAATCCTTCAAAAAAGTTCCCAATGCCAAATATAACGGAATCGTGGAGCATTGGGCTTTAATGTGCTCAACATCAAATGGTTTATAACCCATTCTGGTGTCAATGATTGGAATGAAATAGATACTTTGGACTTTGGAAGGGCCCATAGATACAGACGGCATCTCTGGAATTGTCCATATATGGTCATGTTTGAAAACAGTTAAGGGGGAAAACAATTTTGAAAAAAAATGTATATTTTCTCTAATTATTCAAAAACGACTGTAACAAATGCTGAAATATGAACATAGTTTCTACTAAATAATGATACAAAGACATGGAGAGGAGCAAAGTGGTTCAACAGCCCATAAATACATAAATAACGGAGAATGCTAACTTGATGCTACATGTTAGCATCGGGCTAATGCTAATGGTTAGCTCCCGCTAGCTACAACTGCCATTTTTTTCACTTTTACTGAACAATCTGCTGTGAGAAAATATCCATATGGGCCCGATTTACACTTGACTTTATTTATGTGATAAATAAGTTCATATTCCACCAGAAAATGGCTAAAAAGAGTGAAAAATTGTTTCTCTAAAGATTCTATTTTCCCCCACGGCGAAGCCACGCCCCCTTCTATGACGAGATGCGTCTGTATCTATATGTATATGGTCAGGTTCGAAGCAGTCAGAGGGAAAACAAAGAAGAGAAAGACTACATTTTCTCTCATTACTTTAACAAATGCTGAATTATGAAGAGATTTTACTACGAGCAAAGAGGTTCAACCGCCCATATATACTTTAAAAGCAGACAATGCTAACCAGGAAGCTAACATTAGCTGTAATGTGGGTGGTAGAAAGGCGCGACCAGGCCCCAGGCGCAGAAAATGAGTTTGTGTCCCAACAGTGGACGCACAGAATGCAGCGGCCAAACACACAGAGTGAACTACACACAGAGAAAGGAAAAGGCGAGGTAGTTACGCTATTACAGCACAAATGGCCACAGCGAGCCACATAAAGATCACGCCAAAGAGCACATTATGTCCACAAGTTCACAAGAGCAACTTTTTGTCCCCAAAAGAAATCACACTATGAGACTTTTCAAAACTAGTGAGCCTCAGGGTGCATTCCAGTGCGGTTCCATTGAGCTGACGTGAATGCAAAAAAACAAACTCTGATTTGAGCAAAAGAAACAAATCCTGGTCTCGGTTCAAGCTGAGTCTGATGAGGATCACGATCATTTCACAGTGGAGGCCATGTGACTGTCCAAATCGAAGAGCGTGAAGTGATCGGGTCAAATGACTCACAGACAGACAGATTCAGATAGGAGCTCACAAAAGCATATTGTGGTGAGCATTTACAGAAAACAAAGACAGAATGAACAACAACTGCAGAAACACATCTATAAGTTGACTTTGATGAGAGCAGCAGGCCACAGCAGTGAGAGTGATCCCGCCAGACCTGTCAGCGCCCGGACACTGGAGGTTTACTCCTGGCTGGGCTGTGTCTATAACCTGGGCGTTTGGAGCCAGACACTCAGGCATTCCGCTGGCCTTGTGCTCGTCGAATCTCCCAAAGTGGAACGACATTGTCCAAGCAGCGCTGCCTGCCCCGCCCCCTCCTGCAGAGCCAAAAACTGAAACCCAGAACCCCGCTCTGTGGTTGTTTAGAAAGATCAGGAAACTCTGCTGGTGCACAGAGAAGAATAGAATAGATTTTGCTTTTCATTGGCCAGGGGACTAGCCCTCTGGCTAGTACTGGCTTTTTAAGCATGTTCTTACATGTGTTATAAGAAATTACACTGTCCATCCATCCATTTTCTTGGGGGACAGTGCACAAAGTTGCACTGTCCCCCAAGAAAATGTTTCATGTTGCATAAATATGCAACATGTAGATAAGGTAGTAAACTGTAAAAACTTAAACTATAACACACTTACCACATGCTGGAACAGGTTACTGTTGTTACATTCATGAGTCTGACACAGATGATCGGGTGGAGGGGAGGATGTTTGGGTCTGGATGGACTGTAGCCTCCTGCCTGAGGGGAGAGCTGGAGCTGAAGGGTCAGCTGTGATCCGACCTACCCGCCTCCGGGTCCTTGTGGTGAACAGGTCCTGGAGAGATGGAGCTCACAGCCAATCACCTTCTCAGCAGCACAATGAGCTGCAGTGGACACCACACAGTGGTGAACAGGGTAACAGGGTAAAAGCATTCAGATTCATTACATTCATTTTGCCAAAATCAAACCTTTAGATGTTATTAAAAACGTTTTAACATGTTAATTGAAAAAAACAAAATGATAGTCTAGAACATGTTCCGCTGTAGTTTTGGCTGAAATTGATCAGTTTTTTTTTGCTGAAAAGCAATTCTCTCTGCTCTGTTTGGTGAAATGTTTGCAAATCCTAAGAAATGTGATTTGAGCCGATTTTTTTCTGCATTGGGGCAATAAAATATAGTATTTGGATATAGTATTCCATAGCATTACATTTGACTTGCTTCTGCCGGTATAAACCCTGGATAGAGGAAGTGAGGATGCACTCGGCCGTGTCAAACTGCACCAGCAGCTCGGTCGGCCGCTTCAGTTTCCTCAGCTGCCGCAGGAGGAACATCCTCTATGAGGGAGCTGATGGTTGGCTCCAGGGCTTAACATTAGATAGATTTGGGCTGTGGCGGGCGAGGCCGTCTCCCTCACTAGCCACAGTGGCGGGTCTGACTCCTTCAGTGTCCCCTCATCGACATCTGAACATCATTCTACTGCACTATGACTCTCCAGCTCCTCGTCTCAGTCCTGGATCGGGTGCTGCTCGGTGCAGCTCGGTGCTGCTCGTGCTGCTCGGTGCTGCTCGTGCTGCTCGGTGCTGCTCGTGCTGCTCGGTGCTGCTCGGTGCAGCTCGGTGCAGCTCGGTGCAGCTCGGTGCTGCTCGTGCTGCTCGTGCTGCTCGGTGCTGCTCGTGCTGCTTTGTGCTGCTCGTGCTGCTCGGTGCAGCTCGGTGCAGCTCGGTGCAGCTCGGTGCAGCTCGGTGCTGCTCGTGCTGCTCGTGCTGCTTTGTGCTGCTCGGTGCAGCTCGGTGCAGCTCGGTGCAGCTCGGTGCAGCTCGGTGCTGCTCGTGCTGCTCGGTGCTGCTCGTGCTGCTCGGTGCTGCTCGTGCTGCTCGGTGCTGCTCGGTGCAGCTCGGTGCAGCTCGGTGCTGCTCGTGCTGCTCGGTGCTGCTCGTGCTGCTCGGTGCTGCTCGTGCTGCTCGGTGCTGCTCGGTGCAGCTCGGTGCAGCTCGGTGCAGCTCGGTGCAGCTCGGTGCAGCTCGGTGCTGCTCGTGCTGCTCGTGCTGCTCGTGCTGCTTTGTGCTGCTCGTGCTGCTCGGTGCTGCTCGTGCTGCTCGTGCTGCTCGTGCTGCTTTGTGCTGCTCGTGCTGCTCGGTGCTGCTCGTGCTGCTCGTGCTGCTTTGTGCTGCTCGTGCTGCTCGGTGCTGCTCGTGCTGCTCGTGCTGCTCGTGCTGCTTTGTGCTGCTCGTGCTGCTCGGTGCTGCTCGTGCTGCTCGTGCTGCTCGTGCTGCTCGGTGCTGCTCGGTGCTGCTCGGTGCTGCTCGTGCTGCTCGTGCTGCTCGTGCTGCTTTGTGCTGCTCGTGCTGCTCGGTGCTGCTCGTGCTGCTCGTGCTGCTTTGTGCTGCTCGGTGCTGGTGCACGTGACAGACGCAGACCCGATCCAGGACTGAGACGAGGAGCTGGAGAGTCATAGTGCAGTAGAATGATGTTCAGATGTCAATGAGGGGACACTGAAGGAGTCAGTTGATCCTGAATGGAACGTGAAAACCGCCTTTACCAAATATCTTTGCTCAGACTTCTCCCATCCCGGCAGAAGCTAACACGGCTAAATGTGATAATGTTTTGTTGTTCTCTTCCGTAAACACACATGCCTTGAGGTCAGGTTGTAAATAAGACCAATGTTCACCGGCGCTGTTACAAATGCGTGTCACGGAGCCGTCACAGAGCAGTGAAGTGCTACTATTGTAGTCACAGCTGCCCCGGGGCTGGCTAAAAAAGCTCTCCTGCTCCCTGAACACACACAGTAAGTGATGTGCCTTGTCCAATATTTAGTATGAGATTTCTGAGGCCTTCCGTTCTAATAAACCTAATAAATCTTTTCTCCACTTGTCCATCTGGCTGTTTGCTAGCACCCTTCAACATGGCGGATTTCCATGGCACGGTTAAATGAGTAACTTTCTACTCTACTGGACTCTATGACAGCCTTGTTCTCAGAGGGCAGCTCTTACACCTGTGTGTGAGTGGGTGAGGTGGTGGTGTGTGGTCAGTCAGCCTCAGGGCAGCTGTGGCTACATAAAAAGCGTACCACCACCAAGAAGAGTAATGTTGCCCCGTCCACACCCAAAGTGAGCGTGAAGCGTTCTTACATCTGACACTGACTGCTCCTGCTTGTGTCCTCTCGGTCCTGCGGCGTGTGGCTGTGGTCACATGACCGTCTCCATAAGCGCCGTGACATCGCGTGAAAGGTGGCGGTCGGTCACGCCGTTTGACGTGACGCGGTGTTGATTTCAAACCGCGGTCATGAGACGGCTCGCTGACAAAGAGGGGCCGCCCTGACGTCACAGTGACCGCGGCCGGCGGCTCCATCAGCACAACCGGAGAGCCTGGGAATTCACTTCACATGGTCCGGCTGGAATCCCATTACTGCACATTTGATATGAAGTGGACAGAACATGCATACTTATATATGATAAACTTCCAGACAACGATACTTATACTTTTACATAAATGCTGTATCACTGATGACTTTGTGGGTTTCTATGTTGTACAGAAACAATAACACTGTTCCATACTTTAATGATGGTGTGCAAATATGGGGGACACTAACACAAAGCCTATGTTCTTGTTACAAAAGAAAGTAATTCGAGAGGTCAGTCGTGCTCCAGTGTGTGCCAAGTGCTGTTACATTTTCCCCGATCTCGATGCCTGTCCTGTCCCTGGACCAACAGCATCAAGACTGGTTTTTTTTTGGTACATTTTTTTCCACTATCTTTTTTACCTAAACGTTTTTGCGGTGTGATGTACAACATGCTTCCTTACAAGAGATGTTTTAAACAAGACAATCTAGATCCAACTTCAGAGCAACTGGGTATTGTCCAAAAGCCCAAGGCGAGGACTAATATCAGAGAAGAAGAACTTTATTCCTCTCGAGCCTTTCACAGACATGGTCACAAAACGTTTACATGAGGCAATTGTACACTGACTCCACACTCAGTGGTGTTCACTTTCCCCTGGGGGAGACCGACTCACTCCACACAGAGAGGCCCCGTGCAGGTGGACTGAAGTGCTAACCGCTGAGTATCTATGGAACAGTTTAGATCAGGGGTCTGCAATCTCAGGCCAAATCCAGGTCACCAGCACAGAACCTCTGGGCCTCAAGATGATTTTAATAAATTATATTATGCAAGATCGTTATTATATTATTATATTATGAGAGATCAAGTACCCATTAAAGTACTCTAAACATTTTTTCTTGTTCTTTGGGGGGCCTTTGGTGTTTTGGCAATGATGAAAATGATTATTTTATTTTTTGTTTATTCTTCCTAAAAACTCATTCATGACTTGCTTCTCATTGATGTCACGGCTGTATTGTAAATCGCACCTTTACTCAAACAGCTACTATAGCATGTTAGCAAGATTAGCTCCTTACGTGCTATCTTTGGTGATAGTGTCACAGCAGTATATGGGGTTAGTCTTCACTTCAGCCGAGACCCTTTCAGTCAGGCGTCTTAAAGCTGGTAAAATACATGTGTCCTATTTGAATAATGTACGGGATCACTGAGAATAATATGTTCTAATGTTTACAATGACCGGAGAAGAACCTCCGCTGTGTCACTGCCCGGCCGCAGCTGCCTGGAGTTTACTGTAACAGATCCTGATGAGGTCGGTGTCTAGGGGGCGCTGTGGTCTCTGGGGGTTGTTGTGTTTGTCGGTGCAGTCAGGTCTGGACAAGTCTACCCCTCCTCCCCTCTCCCTCTCTGCTCCCCGTGGGACAGCACTAACTGGCTGGGTAAATAACAGTCTCTACATGTCTGCACCACGGCGCAGCGGGACATCCAGCTCTCCGCCCAAACTCTGGGGGATAAATGCTAAAGATAATCCGAAGAAACATTTAGAATAAAGACTTTGAAGTTCCTTTTGCGCCTACCGCTGCCTATGGAGAGCGCTTCAATCAGGCTGAAACAAAAATCAAAGCCCACATTTAAAGCTGGCCGTCTGCTGATGTGTCTCTGGTTCTGTTTGTTTCCCTCTCTCAGGTGGCAGCCCAGGCGGCGCTCTTCCTCTGCGTGAACACAGCGGGAGTCTTCATCAGCTACCTGTCGGACCGCGCCCAGAGGCAGGCCTTTCTGGAGACGCGGCGCTGCATCGAGGCTCGACTGCGGCTGGAGACGGAGAACCAGAGACAGGTAAACCCGGCCACGCGTTGGTCTGGCTTTTCAAGACACGACTGGATTTAGTCTGTCACAGCTGACGAAACGCTGCTACAGTTTGGTCTTTATGCAGCTGTGCGTCCAGCATCTCCAGCATCTCTGTCCATGTTTGTGAGCGTGGGAAACAGTGTCATGTGATCACTGTCGGCAAAAGTTCAGTGCTGCAGGCCACGGGTCTTCCACGTGTCTATAGTTCGGTCAAATAGAAATAAAAGTCGGCGACATGATGAAGCTGGAAGTATTTCAGTGGATTTAATAAGAAAAGGAGAAGTCCCTCTCCAAACTCAGTAAGAGCCTCTAAACTCAAATATGTGGCTGGAAAAGCTGGTTCTTGTGAACTTTTGATGATATAGCGTTGTGCTTTTTGCCGTGGTCTTTGTGCCGCTGTTATGACAGAGAAATGAAGAGGGAGGAGCTACGCTGTCATTGGCCTCTGTCTGTCACTTTACTTTACTTTAATCTTTATTGTAGGGACAATGTACAAAGACATTAAGCTCAAAGAGACAGAGATATACTGCACCAGACTATAGCTGAATAGCTAGTTTCCATCTGTGGTCCCTGGTTATATCAAAAATAAATAACAATATACAGCATGACCATTCATACTTCTAACAGTCAATCACATAGTCAGTCACAGAACACTTTACCGAACACACTATATTTCATTCTGCATAAGTCCAATCGCCGTTCCTATTTACAGGCATATTAAAATACATTAAAATAATTCAGTGCTGCCCCCAGTGGTTCACAATGAATGAGCAAAAGCTACATTTTGTCATAGAATAATGAAGGACCTAAAACCAGCCCCTGTGTGCTGCAGGTTTGGCCTCTCAGCAGCCACTTTGCAGTACTATAACGTGTTTCTTTGATTGCTTTATATGAAAACGCTGATTGTGCAAATGAAGCTTTGCGTATTGGGACACTACACTGTCCTCTAGAGGAGGAGCGTGTAGCTCTATTTGTCAGTGTCATGTTAATTGTACACATTTCTGAAGAGGAGCAGGTGCAGAGTTATGTGTGATTCTGTACATCATCTGAGACTAGCCAGCATATTTTCAAAATGTAACAGACCACAGGACAGTGGTGATGCTGCCTTGTTCTCCTGTTTGTGGATGGATTCCAATGGCCCTACGAGACACAATACGACTGAGAGTTAGAGCAAAATCGGGAAAACAAAAGCTGTTGTGTGTTCTGAGCTTTAGCCAAGCGTAGGCCTGTCACGATATATATATTTTTTAATGATCAGTAAATCATCCAAAAACATCCCGATAAATGATAATATCAATATTTCATCTACATTATTCTGTTGAAATGTTTCCAAACAAAAACTCACTGTTTCGTCGACCTGACGTTGCCCCGCCTTCCCCACCGGCACGCAGGTGGAACCAATTCACTAATCAACGAGGTGCTCCCGGACTGATTTAAAAGGTGTGCGCGTCCCATTGTTGTTGTGCACTGGGGAGCAGACAGGTCACCACGGCAGCAGAAGAAGGACATTCAAAGCGCCAACGAAGACACAAACTCTCTAAAAACATTGCTGTGCAGGATCGGGTTCTAAAAACACTGGACAGACAGCTGGTAAGCACTAGATCACGCTGTGATCTTTTCCCCACTGCTGCTTGTTGGTAAACGAGACTTGCACTGCTGCACATTTAAAGCCTAAAAAGATGTTTGTATAGATGTTTTCATTGTGTTTAGTACAGTCACTTTCTTAATGTTTAAACTGTAAATATTAAAAAGTAAGCTTAACTATTGGGTTAAAATCTGTGCATAAATACAACTTAAAGCTAATTGTGCATTTGTTTGAAATACTTATGAAATAAATGTAAACAGTTAAAATCACTGGTACAAAAGTTAAAATGTAAACCTTAAGAATTCATAGGAGGTGATTTACATAAAAACAAATGGTAAATACATTGCCTAAATACTAACCTGCACGCTTTTCTGCCTATGGATTTTCTGTAAAAGGACTGTATTTGTTTAACTTACACTGGGTTTACCTTTTTGTTAAAGGTTTTTCACCTAACCCCAACCGGAAATAAAAGTGAGAATTAAAATGGTCCGAGTGGAATCCAGTTTTTAATCCAGTCGACAACCCATCCTCTTCAAGTCTGGGAAATGCACAGCTAGAGCTAAAAGACTTGACACTCACTTCTGTGTTAGAATGATCTGCATATTAAATCTATGGATTCAAATAAAACTGTGTTAATGCAACATTAGAGTATATTTGTTTTTTTTTGTTTAGTTGATGCAGCTGTTTTGGGGAAACTTGTCGCCTGTTTGTCAAACTGCTGCAGCATTTCTCTGGCTTTTGAACAATGCAGACTGGAAACATGTCGCCCAAGTACTGAGTGATGTTCTCAGGACTCTCGCGCTTGTATTTGGACAGTTGGCTAAAGCGGTCAGGCTCCTCTCGCTAACAGTAGCGCTGATGAGCTCTGACACACTGACTGGGCGGTGGTTTAGTTCTGACAGTTCTCACTCACGTTGGACATTCCTGCAGTTGCATTTATGTTGTTATTCTCTCTGTGATGCGTTCGTTTGGCTGAAGGAGCCGAGTAAGTCCCTCTTACTCCGCCGCTAAGTTCACAGAAAGCGTTGCCATCGGTCGAGCTCAGCAGCACGGCGTTTTGTTTGCACTCTCTCCGAAAGCAGCGCTGATCTATAAATGACTTGGATACATGCGGGATACGGCCGATGTGCTCAGTGCTGCCTTTACGCACAGGGAGACAGAGGCAGATGATGCTCACTCAGCGCAGCATGTGCATGTATCGTGCATTTACCGAGACTAAAAAAGTGACCCATCATGAGAACAGGGGACACAACTGGGTTTTGGGGCATTTTGAGCGGGACAGAGCTGTGAAAGTGTCGTCTCCAAAGATTCCAACAATGTGTAACACATGGAAATCTGATCATATTTGGAGAAGATGTGGCAAGTTGAATTTAGAAACTGGAAATATGTCAAAGAGAAGAATCGGCCTCTAAACTTTTGGGCTGTTCTCTCCTCTCTGGGAGTGACAATAGGGCTCATTAACATCTCATTTAGAAAAGCCATCCCGCTGTAAAGCTCCCCCTGTCGTGTCATGTGTGTGGGGTTTCAGTCCTCAGGCCTTGAGTTAAAACTGCCTTTTATTGCGTGGCATTTGTTCGCTAAAGAATGTGGAAGGCGGTGCCTCCTCCGCAAACAACAACAACAGGAAACAGGAGACAAGTGTATTCTTACGTGGAAACAGAGCGAGACATCAGAGATCAACGAAAAACGCAAAATCCACCGGATTGAAAAGAGACTAAACTTACTTTTGGTGCTTTTTTAACACTGAAGCTCCGTGGCCAAAGTGTGGTCCTGTCTGGGAGCAAAGCAGCGTCTCTGTCCCGCTGTCGCTGCTTTGCTCAAGGCTCTTCATGTGGAAGCGGCGCCACATAATCCGTGATTAATAAATCCACTTCCAAACATGTTGGTTGTACCGTCCACAGTGCAGCTCTTTGTGGCGTCTCCAACACAACCCAGTGTTTACCCAGTATGTAAATACTCCCAGACAAAGTCCCGCCCCTACTGCACGCTCCCAAATCTCCCTAACCTAACAGTCTACACTTTTAAATATACCATTACTGCAGCTCAAACACGGAGAGACTTCTTTGTGGCTTTAACTGAACGATTCTGCAAAAAAGCGAAAATCACCAAATTTCCCCCAAAAAACCTTCTTTTGCGTTTTTCTCTAAACTTGGGCTGCCGACTTGTGTCCCTCGTTCTCGCGATGGGGCACAAATATTACTGTCAGGCCGAGCGAGGGGTACAACTTCAAATAACATAACATAAAATAGTTGTATAAAATAAGAGCAGAGGTTAAAGTTAAGAGAAACTGTATGGATTCCTGTGACGTGTACCGGAGTGTGGGATGGCGTTTTGAGGATGGGAAAGAGAGAAGGGGTTTGAGCTTCTGCGGTAACCTAACCCAACCCGTGTCTAACTGCCACATCTTTACAGCAGGTTTTGGACGTGAATGTGAGGCAGCGTTTTTCAGCTTGTGAGTCAGCGAACGCTCTTATGTCTCTGAAGAGTGTGAGAGCACCGTCATTTTGTAGAGAATGATTACAACCAAGGATGTTTTTCTGCCTCTTGCAGATTTGTGTCTTGTTGCTGCATGAGGCTGAATGGAACAGCTGAGTGCCCGGATGTTTAACAACAGCTCAATACTCAATTGTATGAAGCACAATCACAATACCTATTCTCATTCTGATTCTGATATCTGTCAGAAAAATCATCAATCAATTGTGCAACCTTATTTTTTATTTATTTAACCTTTATTTAATATGCAAGATTACTGAAAAACCACCCCAGGTCTGATTTTAAAGGGACTATAAAGAGTTTAAAAATGTAAAAATTAAGTATTTTCCTCCCCCTACATGTTCCAGCCATGTCCTAATGTGTAGAATGAGCTCAGACCTGTTCACCACAACTGCCTCTAAAATCCTGTACGGTCACTCAAAAATGTGTCACTTCGGCCCGAATTGCCGTCATGCACGAGCTTAATATAGAAGGTGCAGTTACACATATGGCCTGAGGTGGCAGTAGTGAGTATAAAATGGCGAACTTGCTTCCATCCCCTTTAATGATGGTTTGTCTACTGAGTGAGTGACATGTCCTCATACTCTCACATGTGACATTATGTTTTTCCCTCTGTCCTTTAGCTGGGCACTCCTGAAGAATTCTGAAGCGTAAACTCAATATTTGAGTAAGTTCTCAGATGGAGACACGAGTTCTTAAGCCGACCTCTGTACTCGGCGGTTAATGGCTGGTGTACACTGTGTGATTTATACGATTTTTCGATGTCCCATTGCGTGAGCCTGCACTCGACTCCACTGTGCGATGGCTCAAAGAGACAATCGGAGCTACAACCAAATTTGTCTTGGCAGTTTCAGACGGCGTGTGTTTACTTTTGCGGAATGGTGCAGAGACTGTCCTGTAAAATGCGGAGTCAGACCCGCTCATGCCGGCCTCTGTTGCTTATGACTCTGACAGAATGCGATGTTGACGAGACGCTGACAGAGATCCTAGTTGTAGCAAGATCATAGCAATCCTAGCTTTCTTTGGTCGTCCGACGGTTCTATCTGACATCTTTGTCCCCGTCTCACTGCACGACCTATGACCTGCAATTTTGAGCTACGACCTAAAGGTGCGTCCACACCAAACACGGCCAAGCGTCAGTTTTACATTTAAAACACATGGAGGACGCGCCTCAAGAGCGTCAAGAGGTCCTGCAGCGAGTCACGCGCCTTGTGAAGCTTTTCGTGTGTGGTAAGCTTGGGACGCGCCTCCAGGGCGTCCAGCGCGGCCCACGCTAGAGTTGGGAAGTTGTTGAACTTTTTGGAGAAATTCACAAGCGTCGACCAATCTGGAGCTTTCCCCAACAGTAGCTGAGCCACCGGGGCAGATGCTATGCCAGCCCTCAGATGTAAACAAGTCATGGAGGTTTAGCTTCATTGTGAACCGGAGCTACAGCAGCTCTGGGACTTTTACAAAGACACACGTTAGTGTTTCTTTATCTAAACTCCCAGGATTAAAAGCGGCGACAAGAAAACTTATTTCAGTAGCTGAATCTGCGCTGGGAATGTCTTAGGGCCTCAAGGACGCCTGTTGTAGCATTACCACCGGATACAGCTAATGCTTCAAGCTAAATCTCCGGTCCTCACTTGAAAACGAGAAATGTGCACAAATAAAGTCAATAAAACCACTATCAACTTAAAGAACCGTTTAAAATGTATCACACTGAGCTGGGCTGGCTGATTTTGTGGTTTATTGCTCACATTGCTCATCTACAATTATTTCCGGGAGAAAACCATAGCTCGTTAGCTCAGTTAGCTCGCATCGAACTCCGGTTTTCTTCCGTGAAAACAAGCATTATACACCAGTAACGTCAATAAAGCCAGTAACTATATAAAGCAGCCTTTATGATGATCACACACTGAGCCGGGCTTCATGCATTTGTGGTTTATTGCAGACTTTTAATCAACAATGAGCTGTAGGTGATTGTAACAAGCTAACAGGGCTAACCTGGCCTATAGCCACTTGCTACCGGCACAAAATATGTCCCATATTCAATCGTATGGGCTGGAGATAGACTTAAATACTTGATGCTTCAATGTGTTAATATGTGTGAAATAATCAAAGGTATCGATATCGCATCGTCCCGCAAAATATCGTGATATATTTCGCAACATCAATATTGTCACACACCTATTTTTTTAAGATATTTGATGATAAGTTCAAGCACATCTTCATCAGTGTCTTCCATGTTGTTGCTTTGAAAATGCCGTATTGAACTAAACAGTTTGATCAAAAGCGTCCCATTCTTGGTTTGTAGCTCGACGTGCTTTGCAGATCGTCTCTTTAACACCGTCCATGGCTGCCTCTCCTCCAGCTCCGGGGATGGAGTTAAACGAGCAGGTGCCATGGCGTTTTGAGTAGTCGGCGTGACGCTGGAGGGAGGTTTGTGTTGAGTTTGGAGTATGTGTGTGTTCTATGGAGACTGATATGGAGATGCAGGGACTTTATCGAGCTGCACAAATGTGGCTCTTTTGTCTAATGTGGACAATCAGGCGCTGACCACACTCTTCGATCCGCACACACACTCGCTGAGCGCTTCTATCGACTGCCACGTCCACTGGCTCCCCAAGTGTCCATGGCTCAGTCGGTGATCAGGTCTCTTCTAATGTGACAGCCACTTCAATACGGCAAACGAATCGATGACAAAATCAGAAATATGGATGTGAAATACAGAGTGAGCCAAATGTCATTATTTAAAGACATTCAAACCAAAAAAAGGAAAAAAATGATGGTCATACGTAAATACATTGTTCATGACGACTACTTACTAAAATAATAACGTTTAGAAAGCTCCTGTTAAATGAACAAACAATATCATGAACAATCTGATCAACAACTTTTCTAAACGCGAGCTGAGCCGTTCGATGACAAACGAAACCAACTTCACACGTCAAGGTTCTTTACACAATGAGAGCTGTACCAAAAATGTGTAATAAAGAGTGAGCGCTCACTTTTCCACAAACAGTCTTTGATTGTTTACTACAGCTGGAGTGTAGTAAACAACAGTCATGTGTAAGCTCCGCCTCTGACGGTCTGTTGCTAAAGGTAAAAATGTTTTGTTGTCGCTGCTGCGTTGTGCTCTTCTGTTTGTCTAAGAACTCTAGTTTCTTACTCAGTCCTGGTTTGGTCCTCCTGGGTTTACAACCGGTGTAGTCTAAGTCCTGGTTTAGTCCTGGCTCAGACCTCTAATAGTTACACCAGCTTAGCAGCCTAAGCTATCCCTCATCAAGACATCAGCAGCATTTGTGCTGAAGCGGCCTATTATCTGCACACACGTTCATGTTGCTTTTTTTAGACTCACTGTGGGTCATATATTGACTTCTGGAGAGAAAAGCAGCGAAAGTTGGTTTTCCGGCTAAATCCCATTTAGGCCGATGAAGGCAGCACATCCAGGTGAAGTAAGTGAGGCACTGTCAGTGCCCTTCAATACAAATCTGAAGAGTCAAATGTACAAAATTGCAGCTGCTTCATTAAGTTCAAATTCATGTCAAGTTCTAATAATTCATCATAAAATCCAGTTCATTATTTCCATAAAAAAGGGCTAAAACCACTCACAGTGAAGCGGTCAACAAACTGTGTGCTCTTCTGGATTGCCAACACCTGTGGGACTGAGGTGTGGCCCCCCATTTATAGAGCACCACCACAGCACCTCCTAGTGGTGATTCATGGCTACAACAGTTGGCACCGAAAGAATCTTTGTTATTTGATACCACCCGCCGACCAGAGCTTTTTGGTCGGTACCAAGTAGTAACTGTTTAACGGTACCCAGCACTAGTCTGCAGTGAGTGTGAGGCCTCTGAGGTCTATGTGAGGTCTCTGTGAGGTCTCTGTGAGGTCAGTGTGAGGTCTCTGTGAGGTCAGTGTGAGGTCTCTGTGAGGTCTCTGTGAGGTCAGTGTGAGGTCTCTGTGAGGTCTCTGTGAGGTCTCTGTGAGGTCTCTGTGAGGTCTCTGTGAGGTCTCTGTGAGGTCAGTGTGAGGTCTCTGTGAGGTCTCTGTGAGGTCAGCGTGAGGTCAGCGTGAGGTCAGCGTGAGGTCTCTGTGAGGTCAGCGTGAGGTCAGCGTGAGGTCAGCGTGAGGTCAGTGTGAGGTCTCTGTGAGGTCAGTGTGAGGTCTCTGTGAGGTCAGTGTGAGGTCTCTGTGAGGTCTCTGTGAGTTCAGTGTGAGTTCAGTGTGAGGTCAGTGTGAGGTCTCTGTGAGGTCAGTGTGAGGTCTCTGTGAGGTCTCTGTGAGTTCAGTGTGAGTTCAGTGTGAGGTCTCTGTGAGGTCAGTGTGAGGTCTCTGTGAGGTCAGTGTGAGGTCTCTGTGAGGTCAGTGTGAGGTCTCTGTGAGGTCTCTGTGAGTTCAGTGTGAGTTCAGTGTGAGGTCTCTGTGAGGTCAGTGTGAGGTCTCTGTGAGGTCAGTGTGAGGTCTCTGTGAGGTCTCTGTGAGTTCAGTGTGAGTTCAGTGTGAGGTCTCTGTGAGGTCAGTGTGAGGTCTCTGTGAGGTCAGTGTGAGGTCTCTGTGAGGTCAGTGTGAGGTCTCTGTGAGGTCAGTGTGAGGTCTCTGTTAGGTCAGTGTGAGGTCTCTGTGAGGTCAGTGTGAGGTCTCTGTGAGGTCTCTGTGAGTTCAGTGTGAGTTCAGTGTGAGGTCTCTGTGAGGTCAGTGTGAGGTCTCTGTGAGGTCAGCGTGAGGTCAGTGTGAGGTCTCTGTGAGGTCAGAGTTAGGTCAGTGTGAGGTCAGTGTTAGGTCAGTGTGAGGTCTCTGTGAGGTCAGCGTGAGGTCTCTGTGAGGTCAGTGTGAGGTCTCTGTGAGGTCAGCGTGAGGTCAGTGTGAGGTCAGTGTACAGTGAGTCTGCATGAGCTGACTGCCTCTCCACATGTGCTCCACACTGAAGAGCTCTCAGCACCTCTCCGTCACAGTACACACTGTCTGCGGGCCCGTGAGTGCACAGTCTCCTCTCCCCGGAAACACTCCATTCATTGAGTCATACAGGACCATTCACAGAGTAACTACTGCAGCAGCCAGGCTCATTCATGTGGAGCTTTTGTGCTGTGAGCTGGGTACACAGTGTTACATGGAACCAGGAGGTTTACAGCTTCTAACTGTTATTCTATTACAGCACATCCTCCTTAAAAACACACATGATATCAAATAGATGTTTTTTACTTTGGTCAGGTGTAAGATACTTTGTGAATAAACGTTCTATCATTCCATTTAGCAAGGCTTAAATGAAATAAAAAATATGAAAGTTGAAGTGTTTAAGTGTTAATATCAGTCACATGTACAGTCACATGTACAGGCTCATGTACAGGTTCATGTACAGGTTCACGTACAGGCTCATGTACAGGTTCATGTACAGGTTCATGTACAGGTTCATGTATAGTCACATGTACAGGCTCATGTACAGGCTCATGTACAGGTTCATGTACAGGTTCATGTACAGGCTCATGTACAGGCTCATGTACAGGTTCATGTACAGGTTCATGTACAGGCTCATGTACAGGTTCATGTACAGGCTCATGTACAGGTTCATGTACAGGTTCATGTATAGTCACATGTACAGGCTCATGTACAGGCTCATGTACAGGTTCATGTACAGGTTCATGTACAGGCTCATGTACAGGTTCATGTACAGGCTCATGTACAGTCACATGTACAGGTTCATGTACAGGCTCATGTACAGGCTCATGTACAGGTTCATGTACAGGCTCATGTACAGGTTCATGTACAGGTTCATGTACAGGTTCATGTACAGGCTCATGTACAGGTTCATGTACAGGTTCATGTATAGTCACATGTACAGGCTCATGTACAGGCTCATGTACAGGCTCATGTATAGTCACATGTACAGGTTCATGTACAGGTTCATGTACAGGCTCATGTACAGGTTCATGTACAGGCTCATGTACAGGCTCATGTACAGGTTCATGTACAGGTTCATGTACAGGTTCATGTACAGGTTCATGTACAGGTTCATGTACAGGCTCATGTAAAGGCTCATGTACATGTTCATGTACAGGCTCATGTACAGGTTCATGTACAGGCTCATGTACAGTCACATGTACAGGTTCATGTACAGGTTCATGTACAGGCTCATGTACAGGTTCATGTACAGGTTCATGTACAGGCTCATGTACAGTCACATGTACAGGCTCATGTACAGGCTCATGTACAGGTTCATGTACAGGTTCATGTACAGGCTCATGTACAGGTTCATGTACAGGCTCATGTACAGGCTCATGTACAGGTTCATGTACAGGTTCATGTACAGGTTCATGTACAGTTCATGTACAGGCTCATGTACAGGTTCATGTACAGGTTCATGTATAGTCACATGTACAGGCTCATGTACAGGTTCATGTACAGGCTCATGTACAGGTTCATGTACAGGCTCATGTACAGGTTCATGTACAGGCTCATGTACAGGCTCATGTACAGGTTCATGTATAGTCACATGTACAGGCTCATGTACAGGCTCATGTACAGGCTCATGTATAGTCACATGTACAGGCTCATGTACAGGCTCATGTACGGGCACATGTACAGGTTCATGTACAGGCTCATGTACAGGTTCATGCACAGGCTCACATGTTATCATATTTTTATTGGCCATAACATGTAAACACAGCGTGGAATAAGTAAGTGGCTAAGGATCCTCCAAGAGCTAATTAGACACATTTATGCAGGCATTTAGAATGAGGTGTGAGCCAACCTGAAGTCCAATCACTGAGGTGTGGCTTAAAGAGGGGGTATTATGCTTTTTTTCAATCACATAGCACCAGTCTATAGCACACTACAATGATGACCAAACCTTCTGTTGGTCTGTAAATGCAGTAAATTAACATAACTGCCTTGTATAAAATTGCTCTCTCAAAATGGCTGCAGTGAACGTCTTGAAATAGGCCCCTGTCTCTTTAAGACGCCCGCTGACTCTTTCCGACACGCCCCCTCCACACGCTGTCTGTGGCATCAGTGGGGAGGGGGTTCTGCAGTCACAACACTCCGCTCGTTGTCTCCACACGTATTCAAACTACGATAGATTTTCGGTGCATTTTAATTTTTATTGTTGGAAAGGAGCTACGCGTTATCACTTTGTGAACAGTGGCCACACAGGATATGATTTGATCCAGTGTCTGACACGGAAAGTGACTTTGGAGACGAACTTCCACACCGGACGCTAAGGAGCTTTTGCCTGAAAAATAACTGCTGTTTGGAGGCTCTAGTCGCTCTTTGCATCTGCCATGCCCTATGGATCTCTAACTATCCCCCATGGACGACACCAGGATCTGCAGGAGCCCATACGATTCAAAAGACGGACATTATCTGTGCAGGTGGACAATGGTTTTTCGAGGTTACCCGTTAGCTTGTTATAATCGACTACAGCTCATTGTTGATGAAAAGTCTGCAATAAACCACAAATGTGTAAAGCCAGGCTCATTGTGTGATCATCGTAAAGGCTGCTTCAAGTAGTTGCTGCTTTATTGACGTTATTTGTGCATAATATGCTGCCTGTTTTCAATGAATGTTGTGAAGGTGAAGGTTGTTAGCTTGTCGCGTCTAATAGTGCCTTAGTTCCGGGAGAAAACCACTCGGCTACGACTCGCTGTAGATGAAATGTGAGCAATAAACTTCAAAATCAACAAGCCAGGCTCAGTGTGTGATCATTGTAAAGGCTGCTTCAAGCAGTTGCCTGTTTTATTGACGTTATTAGTGCATAATATGCTGCTTTTATTCAGTGAATTTTCCGACCTAGCCGTTAGCACCTCGCGGCTAGCTTGTTAGCTCCGGGAGAAAACCACTCGGCTACGACTCACTGTAGATGAAATGTGAGCAATAAACTTCCAAATGAACAAGCCTGGCTCCGTGTGTGATCATTGTTAAACGGTTCTTTATGTGTGTGGTGGTTTTATTGTCTTTATTTGTGCATATTTCTCGTTTTCACGTGATGACTCGAGGTTTAGCTTAGCATTAGCTTTCTCCGGAGGCTCTGGGCATCATCAAGGCCCTAAGACATTCCCAGCGCAGAACCAGTCACTGAAATAAGTGTTCTTGTCACCGGTTTTAATCCTGAGTGTTTAGGAAACAGAAACACTGATGTGTGTCTTTGTAAAAGTCTCAGAGCTGCTGTAACTCCGGTTCACAACACTAATCCTCCATGATGACTCTGACTGTTTACATCTTAGGGCTAGACACTGTGGGAGGGGGTTCTGCTGAGGAGCAGTGGTTGGTTACTCGGCTGGTGACGAAAGCTCGGAGGCGTCTCCCGGAGGTGGGGGCGTTCCTAGGAGGAATCAGGCAAACCTATCCCTAAAATGGCCGCCATCAGAGTTTTTACAGATTACTCAAAAAAAACGTGAATGTGCCAAGGCAACACTTCAGGCATGTTTTTAATGAGGGAGTGACATAACAACATGATGTAAAGCTTGAAAAAGTCAATTTTGCATAATACCCCCCCCTTTAAAGCTGCCCTGGGCACCAAAAAACACATTATCTGATGTGCACCATGCCACACTCAGAAGAGCTCTCTGAAGACGATCAAGAATTGTTGATTTGTATAAAGCTGGACACGATTACAGAACCATCTCTAAAAGCCTTGATGTTCATAAATCCAGTTTGGCTTCACTGTTGCTTCTTTCCAAGGAGTGGCCGCCCTGTAGAGATGACTCCAAGAGCACCACTTTAGGAACACTTAATGAGATAGAAAAGACCTCCAGAGTGTCATCCAAAGACTTACACTGGCACATGCCAACATCTCTGTTGACACGTCTACAATACGTAAAACACTGAAGAATGGGGTTCATGGAAGAACATCCCGGAGGAAGACACTGCTGCACGTTCGAAGTTTGTGAAAGAGCACTTGCTCCACAGCACTACTGGAAAAATATTCTGTGAACTGATGAAACCAAAGTTGAATAGTTTGGGCGGAACACACAACATCATGTGTGGAGGAAAAATGGAGCAGCACCAACATCAAAACCCTCTCCTCACTGTGAAGTCTGGAGCGGGAGAATCATGTGTGGGGCTGTTCTGTTGCCTCAGGGCCTGAACAATGTGCTATGATCAATGGAAAAATCAATTCACTAGTTTATCAAGATATTTTGCAGAAAAGCTTGAGGCCATCTGTCCAACAGCTGAAGCTCAAAAGAGAGGATGGAGCTGCAACAATGACCCAAAGCACAAAAGTAAATCCACTTAATAAAATATGCGTTCTGGAATGGCCCAGTCAAAGTCCTGACGTAAACCGGACTGAGATGCTGCGGCATGACCTCAAGGAAACCGTTCACACCAGACATCCCAGAACTGCAGCAGTTTTGTAAAGAGGAACGGTCCAAGATTCATCCTGATCGTTGTGCACGTCTGATCTGCAACTACAGGAAACGTCTGGATGGAATTATTGCTGCCAAAGGAGGGTCAACCAGCTATTAAATCCAAGGGTTCACTTACTTTCCCCTCCCTGTCCGGTGAATGTTTACATGTTATGGCCACTAAGAATATGATCAACTGTAATTGTTTGGGTGGTGTTAGTCAGACACTGTTTACTCATTCTTGTGATTTTAATAAAGATCAGACCACATTTCGTGACAAATATAGGCTGAAATGTAATAAATTCCAAAGAGTTCACATACTTTTTTCTCCCACTGTATATGGTTCATTTTCAAAGAGAAAATAATAATTGTTTTGCCATCAGGGGGTTTATAAAGAAAGCACACTTAACTGGAGCGGTTGAACTGTTCATCAAATGCAACAGTCCAGCCACAAAGCCAAGGCAGAAGTGGATCGTTTGAATGATGTCCCTCTGTATTTTTTTACACGGTGGGATATCAGTCTGGGACCCTTGCCATCATTGGCGGAAATAGAAAACTCAAACGAGCCCGTGCAATCAGATTTGTTTATTTGCGATCATGTGTTCTTCACAAACAGCGTCACTCACAGGACACGGAAGTCCCTCAAAAACAACCTACGGATGGCAGAGACAGAGATCTTTTTTCCAATCGGTGGAAAATGAGTAGGTGAGCTTCGTCATTCCTAATCCTGTGCAGATATGAATGCAGGACTGCTGATAACGCTGCATCAACAGCAGACGCCGGTTGCTGATTGGTTTACTCTACTTCCCGCTGTGGAAATGAACCTGATGCCACGGTCTCCAGAAGAAAACGCCCCTTACTGGCACTTGTCCTCAGTTGTCCTCAACAGCTGAACACAGAAGCGCCAGTGTTTTCCAGCTGATTTCCTCCGCTCTTAACACCTGGCGCTCCGCTGCTAGAAGGCCGGCTTATACTGCATTTACTGCAACAAACATAGTTTAAAAGGGGGGTATTATGCAGAATTGACTTTTTCAAGCTTTACATCATGTTATTCTGTCACTCCCTCATTAAAAACATGCCTGAAGTGTTGCCTTGGCACATTCACGTATTTGTGAGTAATCTGTAAAAACTCTGATGGCGGCCATTTTAGGGATAGGTTTGCCTGAGTCCTCCTAGGAACGCCCCCACCTCCTGGAGACGCCTCCGAGCTTTCGTCACGAGCCGAGTAACCAACCACTGCCCCTCAGCAGAACCCCCTCCCCACTGATGCCACAGACAGCGTGTGGAGGGGGCGTGTCTAAAGGCTCAGAGGTTCTTAAAGAGACAGAGGCCTATTTCAAGACATTCACTACAGCCATTTTGAGAGAGACATTTTATACAAGGCAGTTATTCTAATTTACTGCATTTACAGACCAACAGAAGGTTTGTCATCATTGTAGTGTGATATAGACTGGTGCTATGTGATTGAAAAAAGCACAATACCCCCTCTTTAAGGACAAAGTGTATACAGTAAGAAGAACCTGACGACAGGGCTCAGTGTACTGGACTTCCCCAGCAGAGTTCATCCAAAGGCAGCTTTGCCTTAGGCTGTGGGTGAGTGTTACCTATCTGACCTGACCTTAAGCTAATTCAAAGAGGGACATTTTAACTGTGGAGACTCTGCTTCTTTAACATGAACATAAAACCAGAGCTTGGCAGCTTCCAGCTCACTCAGATCGAGCGATATAAAAAGTGCTTTCCTTGGCTCAGCGGGCCTTTGAGAGCCCCCCTGGAGCAGGAGCGCAGGGCGGGGGGTGTGACACACAGCTGAAGGTGTCTGTCACAGCCTGTTGGGGGTCGCAGCCGCCAGTCCCTCTGTGTTTGTGTAGAGTTTCATTCATTTCATCTCTATGCAAAGTGTTCTCCCGCCCGGTCGCTCGGAGAGGTGAGCCGTGTGTGTCCGTGAGAATGACTGTGCCACTGCTGGTGTGAGTGCTGCTAAAGCTCCACTACTTTGCTTTTAGAGAGGAGAGGAGTCGCCCGGACTCTGCGCTTTGAGAGGGAAGTGCTCTGTCCAGCTCATGCAGTGTACTTTGAAATTGTATTTAGTTGCTGAATACTGAATACTTCCGTTAAAATGTATTTTGGGACTTATTCTGTTACTTTGTCTAATCAGAGTACTGTATTCTGAATACTTTTAGAATACTTTTACATTGATTGTCATTATATTTATGTATAATTACAATAATAAAGACTACGATTGTTGAAACACCTGTTATAACTCACTTACCTTTAATGATGAACTCTTGGCAAATGGAGCAGAAGATACAGGGTCATGTGACACATGTGCAGTGCTAGTATGACCTGTGGCATGAGGCATTTTAAATATTTATTTGATTTGATTTTAGGAGGAACAACATTAGAAGTTCTTTCTTAATAATGTTGTGCAATATGGAGCTAAAATGTAATGATTGATACTGGGATGTATTCCTTTGATATTTGGATAGTAACTGTATTCCAAATACTCTCAAATGAAAGTGGTACTTTACCAGTTACTCAAAATGAGTATTCTCAATACGTATTCTCAATACATGTATTTAGTTACTCCCCAACACTGGTGCCATGCTATAGTGAGAGTGTGGTACTACCTTTCCCCCCAGAAGAAGAACAAATTGTTCATTCAGGCTCATACCTGTGATGTCCCTGATAGTCAAAACGTGGTGAGGCTATAAATAATTAAATTCAGAGTGCCTCCGCCCCTTCTCATTCTCTTATAAGTATGCTTGGCCCCACGAGTCACCTGATGCTACTGTTTAAGCATTCACTCTGCTACTATGGTGATCCAGCGAGCACATAATCTCTCTGGGCCCATAGGAACTCTTCCGTAAAGCAGCGGGATAACAAAGGCTCGACACGAGACTCGTCGTCCGGGACGGCGTGTGCTTTCCACTGTTCCTCCCGGAGCTGAGACTCGTTCCTGCCGGGGGGAGGGGGTTGGGGGGTTGAGCTGCTGTCATGTGATGAGTGGAGGATTTTGAGCGAGGACATCTTCCCTTTTAATGAAAGCGAAAAGCTGCCAGCTCGCCCTTCCAAGTCCCAAGTTCGGGGGCCAGCTGGCTCGGAGTCCGGGGCCAAAGTCTCTGCACATATTACCAACAGGTCTCGATCGGAAATGAAAGATGCAGCCTTCACGAGGTTCTACGGGAATTACACTTGGTTTACGCTTTTACAATGCTCTGTATCGCCTGCTTAAGTTCATAAAATCATATTGAAAATACTACCCCAGTGTCGTTTTGATGAGGAAACATGGTTAAAGGCTGAAAAAGTTGCTGTTTTTTGTTTATGCTGTTTTGCTATTTGTTGGGTGTCAGTAAAAATTTTTTTTTTTTAAATAAACAGTTGTGCCAGGGCATTAAAAAAGCTAATTCAAAAGTCATTGAATGAATTGTGCTGAAATCAAGGTCTTAAACATCATTAAAAAGCCTTAAATTAGAGTCAAACTGGCATTAAATGTAAATTTAATGAAAAATTAGGACATTGTTCAACAGTTTTTATGTAAGTTCATCGAAAATACCAAAATTAGGGTCTAAAACATATTTATAAGTTACAGTTTTGGCTGAAATAGACCACATTTTATATGCTCAAAAGTTGCCCATTTTGTCAAATTCTCAATCCTCTGTTCAAGAAACGTTTGTAAAGCCAAGAAATTAAACATACGCTGATTAGTTTCAAATATAGTGTTGGGGCATTAAAGGGTCTGTATCACGATATTGACTACATAGGCATTTATTTGATATATTGAACCACTGCCAGTATGGAGCACTCATTTTTGTGATAAATAAGTATTTTCTGGAGGTATTCTTCCAACCCGGAAGACAAAACGCCCCCTCAGTCCGCTCAGTGTCAAAAACCGCTCTGGGGGTGTTTTTGATAAAGAAATAGCACGACAACATGATTAAAAGCTCTAAAGTCCATTTCCATGATATAGGCTCTTTAAAAAGCATTACATGTGACTTGCTTCTGCCGGTTTAAACCTTGTGTGAAGACGAATAAGGCCCATGTTTCTCTGGTTTCCCCCGTCCCCGGGTTCAGGACCATGGACAGCGAACGGCCTGCTCAGCTGCGCTCCTTTCTTGCTCGCTCCTTTCTTGTTCGCTCCTTTGTGGCGCTCATTCGGCTTCTCTGGTCGGATGATCCTCTTTCACAACATCGACAATAGAAAATGAAAGCCTCACCTGTTTTCTCTCTTTGGCAGGAGCGCCTGGTGCTCTCGGTGCTGCCGCGCTTTGTGGTTTTGGAGATGATCAACGACATGACCAACGTGGAGGACGAAAATCTGCAGCATCAGTTCCACCGCATCTACATCCACCGCTACGAGAACGTGAGGTGAGCGCCCCCCTCAGGCGGACACGGGCGGGGCAGGTTAAAGGAGACACATGCAGAGACAGCTTTTCCAACTCAATATGGATCGTGGACAGAGCCAGGTTTAAGTCTTTGTGCTTCTACATCTGCCTGTGGCTCATTCTGCAAGTACAAGAAAAAGGCTGGAGAGTTTTGTGTTTGTGTCACAAATACATACAAGTAGCCCTGTAGTCCTGTGATCTGTGAGGCCCTCTCATACAGGTGTTCTGGTTCATTTTGGCTGCCGAGAGACGATTTCTTATTGATATTATAAGCTGCAACATGTTAGAACTACATTTCCCATGAGACACCATGCTCATATGCAGGTCACTGTATCTACAATTACTTAGAGATATGGATTTGTAACTTCTGCTATATAATACTGACATGAATATGAGGAAAACAATGTATTGCAAGTTTTTAGTCATTTTTTAGTTTTCATATAAAAAAGACCTTTTGTGCCTAAAAAGGACCATAATACCACTTATTTTCAGCACTGAAAACCTGAAAATGGAAAAAAATGTTTTGCCTGCAGTGTCTCCCTTTAAGAAGTGTACAGATATGTCATGTAGAGTCTATTTAAAAGTGAGTTATAAGAAAGTGATGTTTGTCATTAGTTTAGGTTAGTCCTGAGTCGCTGCGACTGAGCTCGGCACCATCGTGGGCCAACCAGTAAAGATGGGTCGTTAAGGATTTATCGATACAACTACTCTTACCGATACTCCTTATCGATCCAGTACTTTAACCGTACTCTTATCGGTACTTTGAAATGAAAAAATAAATAAAAAATAAAGGCCGGCCTATATTTATTTTTACTACACATTTACTCTATTTGGACCTAATTTAATTTCAATTATCACATACACTAAATATATTGGAGTTAAAATACAAATATATTATTTGATTATTATTAGGCTATTATCAAGTAAATGAAGGATTAGGCCCGATCTCTATTCTACCCCTCAGCCCTCCGTTTAGCCCTTCCCTTCCGCTTTGCGTGTTCACGAGAGATGTAGAGGCGTCTCAATTCTATTTTCAGTGAGGGAGAGGGTCACATAGCCCTCAAAGTCAGGGTTTTTCTGATGCACACTTCAGACGAAGGGGTAGGAGGAGTTTCACAAAACACGGAAATAAGAAATAAGAATAAGAAAATAAATTCCGAACTCACATAACCTTAATCATCTGTGCTAGTTGTAAAATGCAGTCAAATGGAGAGCTGTCCCATTTCTTAGGGCGGTCTTTTCAACCCTCGCCCTTAGCCCTCGGTTTCAAGGTGTAGGGAAATTGGGCCTTAGTCTCTTAAGTGTTGTGTTGGTTTGGTTTGACTATAGCCCTAAATGAAAACTTAAACTAATAATGAACGAGAGCCAGAGCCTGTTTTCTGCCTCTCAGCTTGTGTCCAGTGGGTCGACACCAGCTCGCTCTGACGTGCACATGGGAGTGTGCACGTGTATGCACGTACACGCCGCCATGTGCCCCGTTTGTGTAAAAACAGACGCCTCCCGAAACTCTTAAGTTTGGGTGTTTGTGAAAGAAGCAAAGTGCACGTGGCTCGTCTGACTGTTCAATATGAAGTCGTTCCGTTTGGCCTTTCACAGCGGGTCAGCGGCGGCAGCTCGGGGCTTTCTGAGAGAATAAATACCTTTTGAATGTATAAAGCGTCTATACGGAGTTTAAACATGTTAAAATGATGTATTTTCCTCCCGCCACATGTTCCAGCCATGTCCTGATGTGTAGAATGAGCTCAGACCTGTTCACCACAACGGCCTCTAAAATCCTGCGTTTTTGGCCCCTGCTCCACATGAGCTGGAGACCCCTGGTCTCTTTGTTTGAGCGTATTGCTCCTGAGTCCACGCACCTTCACTGGACTATTAGGATGAATGGGAGCAAAAAAATATACATGTATGTATTTTAAAACACGTTGACCAGTCGGATGGCCCCACTGAGGGCCGTGTCTTTCTTCAAAGCACAGGATGGTATTTTACACCAAACTCATTTAAAGGAACAGGCTCTTCCATACTCACCTCACCTGAGCTTAGACGAGTTGATCCGTACCTGTCTGGTCTTTGTGACCGTGGAAGAGCGTGGTCGCTTCTAACTTCACTCTGTTTGGAGCTTTAAGAATACATTGGGAGAGGCCAAATGCTAACAACATCTTTGGTCGTTTTGCGTGACTGAGCACACACACAAAGACCAGACAGGTACACATCAACTCGTCTAAGCTCAGGTAAGAACATATCACATTTTGGAAAAACGGTGGCCTGTTCCTTTGAGCAGGACTGATGTTTTCAACATGGATATCCCTTTTTATATAGTAGTATAGTATATACATCATTTACAGTCTTGTTTCTTAACCTTTTAACCTGCCAAAAACAAGATGAAATTTGAATTTGAAAGTAGCTGAACACTAAACAGAAGCCCGTAGGTTTAAACTGGTCCTGTTTCCTGTTTCCTGCAGCGGGGCCGTTTGGCAGCATGTGTCTCTTTTAAAGCCCGGCCCGTGGAGCGCACGCCTGTAACTGTCACTGTCTATTGGCTCCTCTGTTGTGACTCCCAAAGTGACGTGTCCATATTTTATACAGCATTCTTTTCGCAGACGTCAAAGGCTTCACCAACCTGTCCACCACCCTGTCGGCCCAGGAGCTGGTCCGCATGCTCAACGAACTGTTCGCCCGCTTCGACCGCCTGGCACACGTGAGTCCTCCCCATACAGTATGTGTGGTTCGTGAGTTAGAGACACGGCCTGACACGGTTCACAGCGCCCCCTGCCTGTCACAGCGGCGCCACATCCCGACTCCGCCCAGTATGTGCTTTGTCATAGTTAATAATGCCTCATCATCTCGTATTTTCCAATGGGAAACCGGGAAATCATTTTGATGCCCAAGTTCCCAACCTGAGATAACCTTTGACCTGTCAACAGGACGGAGAGCAATGGTTTTACGTTTTTTTAACCAATAGTTATGAAGCCTACAGCATGCATTTAGTAATTTAGTATTTTTTCCCCAAAAAATCCAAACTTTATAACGTAATAACCAGCCTATAATGTCATATTTAAAAATCGTTCCCAAATGTAATCCATTCAGCCGATAATGTAATAATCCATTCATCTGAATCATCGGTTTGTGTGTTTTTCTTTGAGGTGAGGTCACTTGTAACTTGTTGCAGGTCAAATGCATTTTCCTACAGCAGTGGCTCAGATGGTAAAGCCGTCTTATGATGAAATGTTCCTCGCCCATGTATGACCGTGACTCATTCATGCTCCCATTCCGTATGTAAATAGAATGCAGAAAACAAGAGGAAATGTAAACAATATGGCGCCACCCACAATGTTTTCTCCACATGTACTGAAGAAGAAAAGAAAATGAGGTGAAGCAGTGATGGTTTGTTTTGCAAATGGTTCAAATCACATGTTAGAAGATCAGCCGTTTGTTCTGCTGCACCTGTTGAGCTGTGTGCAGTAGCGCCCCCTGTGACTCTGGATGAACAAACGACTGACGGGACACACGGACAGAAAGCTGCATGTGTGTCCGTCTGCTTTTCGACGGAGAGCATGAATGAGCCTTACTAGTGAAGAGTTTGCTCCTGTGTCTGAGGACTTCTTCCACCATTGCACATTGATAATCGGAAAATGATCAAAGTAACCACAGTATATGATGAAGCCCTGAGGTAGAGTGACAACATCGAGGCTGCCAACAACAACTCATACACCACAGTCATACATAGGTGAGGTGATGAAGCGCCTTGCTCAAGGACACGGCTACAGCGCTGGGGGCAGGGAATAGAACCAGTAACCTTTCAGACATAAAATGACCCGCTTCACCATCCGAGCCCCCGTCATAGGAAACACACACGAGCTACAAGAGAGCTCAGGTCAAAGAAAAACAAATCGTCAAGCATCACATGGGGCGACGGTGGCACTGGTGGTAGAGCGGGTCGTCCCAGCTCCCACAAATGCACACTGTCGTTGAGTCCTTGGGCAAGACACTTGACCCACCTTGCCTCCAGTGTCTGCGTACATCGGTGTCTGAATGAGAGAGTGAATGGGTGACTGGTTCCTCACTGTGAAGCGCTTTGGGCCTGATAAAGGCAGCAGCGCACTGTATAAGTCAAGTCCATTTACTATTTACATTAGAGATAAAAACAAAACAAACAAAAGATAGGAAATTGAAAATCCACAAATTGATTGATGTATTATTGATGTGTTATTACATTCATTCATTCATCTCTCTGATCTTTCACACGTGTGCATAAGCTAACCAGGACAACACAGTGGAGGCCAAACTTATGTCACAAAGAGAAAGGTTAAAAGATTTTATAAAAAAGTTGATAGTATTTGTTATTAAAAATGAATGAAAAAAGACCAAAGTAAATGTGCCATTTGTTTGTGGAGACAGTACAGTGTGTTTCCAACAGTGGAGTGGTTAGGGCTCTGCACATATGCACAATATTACTCCTTCCTCAGCGTTGTGAGTTCGAGTCCTAGCTCTGATGATTTACTGTTTAAACTCTCTTCACCCAGAAGGCAGGGTGAAGAGAGTTTTCCAACTTTTATTAGAAGTTGAAGAACAGTTTGTGCTATTTCTATTTGACTTCACTACTAGAATTACTAAAGAAAATAAAACACAGCTGAACCTCAGACCTCTGAGTAACTAAACCTGTGCTGTATCCATGGAGCAGTTTGACTCCAAGTCCAAATCTGGAGGAACATCACCCTCCTCCTGGTTCTGCTGTGGGCCTGACTGAAGGACGGGGCGGGGAGAGAGTTCAGTTGGCTCACGTAAAAACCTGGAGTTCTGGATTCTCTGTAAACGGACAGATCTGAGGATTTATTTGATTTCTCCAGTTATCTGATGTTTCTGACCATGTAAACGCAGCCAGTGTGTCTTTGAGAAAATGTTTTTGTTATAATTCATCAAAGTTTCTTTTCCCTGTGATGTGGGCTTACTCTAAGTCTGAAAATATCATGCGACTTTAGCAAACCCAAACATGGCTCAGGGACTTTTTACTGAGATGAACCACTTCATCTGGTTTGCGACTCTTTGATGGAAAAGGATAAAAAATGAAGTGCCTGCATCAGGACCTGGGTGGTGTCTCCAGCCCAGTATCTTCAGTGTTTCTCAATATCAACATGTATCAGTGGATGTTACTTCTGTCTGAGTTGTGCTCCCGATGTGTCGTCTGCGCAGGAGAACCACTGTCTGCGCATCAAGATCCTGGGCGACTGTTACTACTGTGTGTCTGGTCTGCCGGAGCCCCGCCCTGACCACGCCCACTGCTGCGTGGAGATGGGCCTCAGCATGATCAAGACCATCAGGTGACTTCAAGGAGACATGGTTTACCAAACCGATACCTGAACCATTGTTTTCTGATACCTATCATGTAATATATGTCGTCTAGAACCAACACACAGAACAATCATGTTCATTCACTCTTGATGCGAGATTTCATGATGAATTCATGCATGACAATATCATGACTCATCATGAGTTCATGTTCTTTCATAGACGACATCATGCATGAATTAATTAATTATTCATGCATACATTTCCTAATTATGATTAGTTCATGTTTTTGTTAAAAAATCTAAATGTTTTAGTGAATTCATCATGATACTAGGTCATGATATATGAACTCCTTTTCTCATGAATTCATTACAGTAGTTACTTCATTAATTCATGCATGAAGTCATGTATGAAAGAACGTGAAGTCATGTGATCTCATGATGAGTCATGATTTCCTCATACATGACTACATCATGAAATCATGCAGTATTTTATGCATAAGTTCATGTTATTCATGCATGACTTCATTTAACCATATTATAAAGTGTTTCCTCCAGTTCAGCCTTACCCAAATCTAAAAGGTTACAGCATAAGCTGTTGTTCCATATAGTGTGACCCGGCTGTGCACGCCACGATCTACGTGCACGTATCGACTCTACCCCGCACATGCTTCTGTTTCCACCACACACACACACACGCACGCACGCACGCACGCACGCACGCACGCACGCACACACACACACACACACACACCTACACGCACACACACACACGCACACACACACACACACACACACACACACACACACACACACACACACACACACACACACACACATGCATTTGTTGTGTGCTGTTATGGAATCACTCAGAGGAGCCAAGCTGCTTAAAACAGAAAAGAAACCTCTAAATACAACTATGAAGGTAAGCTACATGCAACTGTTATGCTAACACCAGCTAAAGCTGCGCTAACAGCGGCTAAATGCTAATATCGGTAAAATCCCCTTTTAGCACAGCGGTATGATGTTGTGAAGTATTAAATCCGTATGACCTGAGGGTCAATAGTGAGGACTGTCCACTCTCTCGTGGCCAATCAGAGGCCAGAGTCTGTTCACGTCACATCAGACACGGGTCAGCGCTTTGGCCACAGCCAGAGGTCAGTCCCAAAACCTATACCTGGTCAGACCAGCTTGACCCTGGCCTTTGTTTTGGAAAAGCTCGACAAAGTGGGTGAAAGAGCCATTCAGCTGATACGTGCCTGCATGTGGAAAAGAGCCTATATAGGCCAGTGTAGCGCCTCATTTGAAAGCTAAGACCAACAAAACACATCTAAACTGATCTTTTTTCTTGTGTTTTTGTTACACATTTTTCACTTTTTCTGGTCACGTTTATGTTGCTCATTTTAAAACCCACATGACACAACAAATAGTACGACGTAAAACCATAAGCAGAAATGCATTAGACACGAACATGGCTGCTCGATCTCGTCCTACGGAGCCTGTTCCTCCTTCTTATTAAGATCATTCTGGCCTAACTAAGGACCACCTGGTATAGTGCTCAGTTCCTTGGCATTGGAACATGTTTTGTGGCAGAAAACTTTTGAAGACTTGACTATTGAAGCGACTCAGACCATAGCCACCCATTCACACCCCATGATGCTTTGCGGCAATCTATTTTTAGCTACTGTGAAAGAATCTATTGATTACACCGACCATGTATACAGGAGTAACTCTGTCCAGATGAAGTGACCTTCACCCAAACACTAACGACATGTAAACATAGTCACTGTCTCCAAGCACAGGCACGATGATGTCAGAGGCAACAACACCACTGCACTGTTTCAGACGCAAACTCACAAAGGACTAAACAAGCAGTGAACCAGGGGTCAGGTGGATTGGTTATGGACCAGTGTGAGGCCCCCGTGTCCTCTGAGCAGTGGGGACAGAGACGTTCCTCAGTTTGAAGCCGATCATCTGCCCGCGGCGCCGTTCCCTCCGCGCTCCACTCCTCCAGCACCTGTCGCAGGCTCCCACGATGCCTTTCACCTGGCCTTCATCACACGGGGGGTTACGAGGCGTGAAATGAGCGGGCGCGGGGGAGAGGAGGGGGACGGGGGGAGGGCAGTGCCGCAGTGCGCACTGGGACCAACAGGCCTGAGCGTCCCGCACTTTAGGCTGCTCTCTGGAGGGTGGCACAAGGTTAAAGGAGACTATGTCAAATGAACTTTACTTTCCAAACTTCACAGTCTGTTCTGGTCCTGCCTCCCACCACCATCATTCACAGTCATGCTGAGAGGGCCCCGTTCAGTCCAGATGTGGTCCAGTGTTTGAAATGAATGTTTGTACTTTGGCCTCTCATGAGACTCATAACAACAGTCCGTGGTAGTGAGAGTTCAGCCTCTGACCGGTGTTTCCCCGGTGTCGCAGGTACGTGCGCTCGCGGACCAAGCACGACATCGACATGCGCATTGGGATCCACTCTGGCTCCGTGCTCTGCGGCGTCCTGGGCCTCCGCAAGTGGCAGTTCGACGTGTGGTCCTGGGACGTGGACATCGCCAACAAGCTGGAGTCTGGAGGCATCCCCGGGTGAGTCAGCGGGACGCGCAGTACCTGACAACAGTTTGGAAACTCTATTTGGAAATGGTTAAAGGAACAGGCCACCATTTTTACATACTCAGATATGTTGCCTGAGCTTAGACGAGTTGATACGTACCTGTCTGGTCTTTGTGTGTGCCCTCAGTCACGCAAAAAGACAAAAGATGTTGTTAGCATTTGGCCTCTCCCAATGTATTCCTATAGTTCCAAACAGGGGTGATGTTAGAAGCGACCACGCTCTTCCACGGGCACAAAGACCAGACAGGTACATATCAAGCTCATTGAGAAAATGGCAAAAATAAATGGTTTAAATTAGGGATGCACCGTAACCAGTATCGGGTATGGGGCCGATACCACATGCTTGTACTCATACTAGTACTCCCGATACCAGAAACCGATACCACCTGCCGTGTGTCCGGCGCTCCAACAGGAGCAGCTCCACTGAGGCGAGAAAATAACAACAAACTGTAGAATAGTTTAGTGTAAATCCAATATTCCACATAGATCTGACTTTATTACAGACGACACTCCCTAAACCAGAGTCTGAGCTGGATTTAACCAGAGCTACATGTTGTTAGCACTGCAGCGTGGAGTCTGCAGTGTTTACAACATACAGGCTAATGTTGCTAATGATGCTAATGCTGCTAACTAGCCGCTAACTCGCGGCTAACAGTTCTGGCGATTCTTACGTCGTTTTATGTCCAGGGGCTCATTCATCTGAAAAACTAACCCAGCGACTAAAAAGTCGTCAGAAAATCCCAAATAAAGAGATACAGCATGTTTATATTGAGCCAAAATGAGCTGCAGCAAAACAATCAAAATGCTGAAGCTACTGGATAAGTTACTATAAACACACGAGAAAAAACACACAGAGCTGAAGTAAAGGAGAAAAGAGAGCATTTATCTGCAGTATTAAGTAACATCTCAATACTATTGTGAAATAAAAATAGATAAATGAATAAAGCACAGGCATTGAGGAGCTTTAGGACATGAGCTGTTCTGTCTGTGATGGACAGAGCAATAAAAATAAAAAAATATATTGAACGAAAAATAAATAAAATGGCATCTGTACAATTTTGATATAATTTCTCTTAAAAGTGTCGCCTACCTTAGTTAAGGAAATGTAAATGAGTAAATCAACTAATAACTAACCCATCTGCTGTGAAAAATAAGCATGTTGAAGAAAATGTCTTCGACGGTCATCGGTTTTAGAAAAGTGGTATCGGTGCATCCCAGTTCAAATAAAAAGTCATTTCACCCTGTTTTGATTCCTCCATAATCCCATGTGTTCATTCATAATTTAACGTCTTCAATGAGAATCACACAATGGAAATAGTGTTGAAAATAAAGAAAAGCCAAAATATGAAAACAACTTTTGACATGTACTGTATATATCACATATATATATTCTCTTTATTTTCAACACTATTTCCATTCTGTGTTTCTCATTGAAGACGTTAAATGATGAATCATGGAGGAGTCGAAAAAGGGTGAAATAACTCAGCATATCTTTTATATTTTAAATGTCTTTTTGTGTTGTATTTGGAGCCTTTATTCCTGATTTGATCTGGGTCTAGGCCTGGTGGCACTTGGGGTGAAAGGTCTGAGAACCACAGTCATAGAACACCTTTATGGATTTGTTTGTTTCTTGTGTTCTTGGTGATAAATGTTATTGATCAGACACACTGAGCTCTGATGCTGCACACGAGGGCAGTGGTCAGATGATATGCCTCCACTCGGGCTCTCTCCAAAGTCTGCCTGATTCTGCGGACTGGCTTCTGACAGATGTGTCACTAAACATTTTATGGAAACTCTAAAACTGTCATTAGTGGGTCACACAACCACGGCTGTCCCAGTTAGAAATCGTTGCTTCTAAGTATGTTCTGTTTCCGCTGTAGTCTGGATGAACTGTGAGCAGATGAATCTTGAGTCATCTCTGGAGTGTGGGCGACTGTGATGGGATTACCGTCTGCCATGTCCCATGTTTTCACCTGCTCATCGACCCTCTGCTGACCTTACCACCACCTTTGACCCCATAGACAAGGCCCTTTAACCCTGAGCACCTCCCAGGGTCCAGCACAGTTTGGCCTGGAGCAGAGCCCAGACACACCGCTCCAACTAAACCAGGCCAAACCAGGACAAAACACGGCAACGGCAGAGCCTATGGTTAAACTGTAGCTGTGGAGGATATAAAACAATAATAAATGATGCCTGAAGGCTCATAAATAGACCTGTGCATTCCAAGGGAAGCTGCTGTCACTGCATAATTTCGCGTTTATAATGTCCAGCCTGTGTTATCGGAACTTGCCACCAGTGGCCGCTGGAAGTGCATCAGAAAATGCAAAGAAAAAAGAGAAGAAATGTAAACAATATGGCGGCAAATGAGGACAATGAGGTAAGTTGGAGATGGTTGGTTTGTAAATTGTTTAAATGAGAAGTTTAGCCGCTGGTTCTGCTTCATCCTGATGAGCCGATGTGCTGTTAGCGGTTAGCTCATGTACGGCCTGACTCCCACGTGGCCTGGGTTAACAAAGGACAGATTCATATTCATATCCGCATGCATTTTGAACATATAGCATGAATGGGCCTTAAAGGGATATTTCAGGATTTTTGACATAGGGCCTCATTTCCTAGTTACCCAGAGTGTTGCTGATTTCTGGAGATAATTTCTTTTGTAATTCATGCAGTTCTTATATTTGAAGAGTTACGTGGCGCTCGGCTAATGCTAGGCTAGTGCATGTCTATGGTATCAGCTAGCCTGCATTAAAACAGTGTGACCCGCTCCACAGAGCACCTGAGGCAAATCACTTATAACACCAGACTAACCATATACATGTCTGTGTCAGAATATTTTTTTTGAATATAGCTGACCTTGCTTCACATGAATGATCGCAATTTGAGGGACTATTTTCTAGCAGATCACTCCGCCGCTGCATAGCTTATACAACCACGAAGCTGATGCTGCTCAAAGATAAGGTATTTTAAATGCAAAATGGTTAAAATGATTCTATGGACACAGACATGTATATGGTTAGTCTGGTGTTATAAGAGATTTGCCTCAGGTGCTCTGTGGAGCGGGTCACACTGTTTTTAATGCAGGCTAGCTGACACGTTGAAAGCTAGCCTTGCATTAGCACCACAAAACTCTTCAAATATAAGAACTGCTTGAATTACAAAAAATATATCTCCAGAAATCAGCAACACTCTGGATAACTAGGAAATGAGGCCCTATGTCAAAAATCCTCAAATATCCCTTTAAGTTGCAAGCCGTTTTGAAACCGACCCCCAAATGAAACAATCCAAGACCTCTCTGTGAAATATAACTATTGCTTGTAATATTTCAATTTTATTTTAGTCATCAATGTTCAATGAAAAAGTATGTAAAAAGTCAGTTTCATGCACGGCAGGTTACATCGCACGGTACTGGGGCCACACCGTGGAGCTATGCGGCCATCCTCACATGGACCCCCCACCTGCCGGCGAAACCGTAAGGGACCAGTGCAGAGAGGCCCAGGCAGTGGTCAAAGGTGGGGGCAGACTAGCTTTGGGGACATGGCCCTACTAGAGGAGGGGGGATTTCCCCCTCAGCACGGGCTAGCTGATGCTCAGCCATGCAAACAGTTCGGCTGGGTTTTTGGATCCACCTTGTATATTTAGAATTGGGGAAAAAACAGGATGATGATGTGAGTGAATCACTTGGAGGTGAGAATGACGTTATGTTATGTACAATACTGACTTAAAGAGGGGCAAAAAAGATTTAATAGAAAGTCAATTCCAGCAAGGAACTAAATAAAATAGGGGCCTGCCCCCATTTGAATAGGCTTCAGCAGCTCATAACGATGCTCGGTCCATGGTTTCCTCAGGATATGAGCTGGACTCACAGCTGGACTTCACTGCTCTGGTTTTTGCTCATGATGTGAGCGGTCGGCTGCGGTGGGCTTCCTCATTGCTCCCCATCTGAGCCATTAAAAGTTGGAGAGAGTCCTGTCCTTGTGCCTGGTCAGAGGAGGGACATGGCCTTCCTGGGGTTTCTGGAAGATATGGAGGAACTGGGTATTCTCTCCTGCTGAGGGAATTTAACGCCCTCAGGAGCTACGCCAGGGTTAGGTGGAGAGAAGGAAGGAGTGTGAGATTGGCAGGCGGAGCGGTTCCACGTCTGCAGTGATGCGGCTGTTGTATTAGACCAGGGGTGCCCAAAGTGGGGCCCGCGGGCCAAATTTGGCCCGCCGGAACAATTAGGTTGGCCCGCCAGAGGTTGACCTACTTTTGCGCCGCATCTGGTTTATAACTCTCTCTCCCGTTCATTCTCAATGGCAAATATAGATGCAGTTCACTTTTTGTCCACCAGCGTCAAATTGGGGGCGCTGTTTCACTCCTTTTGCAAAGTTGAGGAAACACTGTTCTGGTGTCTTGGTGCTTATCAATCACAGCGTCGTAGCATCAACTTTCCCATTTTTCCAACTTTTTTTTGCAAAAATCGTTGACATCTATGACTTATAAAAGAATTTATGCTGAACTGACACTTTCAAAATGATATAATGTGGCATTTTCTTTGACTTCTTTGAAATGAATGAGCTAAAGTCACTGTAGGTGTTGTTTCCATTTTGCTCTATATCGCTACAATAATTGATTTTGTTCTACTAAAACTAGGCTTTTGTAGCATATAACCCCTTAACTCCCACCTGAACTGAGCACATTTTCTCCAGTTTGGCTTTACCCCAATCCAAAAGCTTCTGGAAAAAACAATGATGAAAATATGACAAAAAAGTGACGAAAAATTGATGAAAAAAAATGACGAAAAAATGCCCAAAATGTGACAAAAAATGACAAAATAATGACATAAAAGTTACATAAAAGTTACAAAAATGAGTTGAATCCCCAACAAAAAAATGATGGAAAAAAAAATCTGATGACGTGAGGAAAAAGATCCTCTCGGTTCAGACGGGAGTTAAGAGGTTAATTGCATAGATTGAATTAAATGCAAAGGTTTACCAAAAAAGAAAATAAAATAACTTTTATTATTTGTAGTTATGTTTCACGCTTGACATTGCCGTGTTTGGCCCGCGACCCACAGGCACTTTTTCATTTTGGCCCTCGGAGACGAAAAGTTTGGGCACCCCTGTATTAGACTGTTATGATAGAGAAGAGCTGAGCTGAAAGGCAAGGCTGTTCGTTTGCAGTGAATGTACTATAGGTTCCTCCTCTCACTCTATGGCTATAGCTTTGGGTCAAGACAAGATCCCAGATTACTGTCATCGAAATCACCAAGGTTAGCTCTGAGTAGGCTGCTTCTCACTCTTTCGTTGAAATAGTATTAGGCCGAACGCTCGGTCCAGAGCCTGCCGTTTGACTACAGTATATATCTTAAAACCATCTATCTGACTTTTGTCTCCAGGAGGATCCACATCTCCAAGGCAGCTCTGGACTGTCTGAACGGGGACTACGAAGTGGAGGAGGGCCACGGCAAAGACCGCAATGACTTCCTGCGGCGGCATAACATCGAGACCTACCTGATCAAGCAGCCCGAGGAGAGCAGCCTCAGCCCCCCGGAGGACATCATGAAGGAGGCGGGCAGCTCGGCGGACCGACGAGCCAGCACCACCACCTTCAACGAGGCGTCCTGGAGCCCCGAGCTGCCCTTTGATAACATCATGGGCAAGCAGAACGTAAGGCCCGCTCCAACCCAAGACACCCCCATCCCTTATATGCTGACCCGCTCCCAAAACACACTCCATTGTGCCCCGAACCCATCGCAAACACGCCCTCTGTCATCGTGTGCTGTGGTGCTGCAGTAGTCTCATCATTACAGTCGTATCGCTCAGTAAAGCTCGTGTACCCCGAGGGGGAGGTGAGCGCCAGTGCTTCCTGTTAAAGTTAGCTTAGAGTTCCTGGAAGACGATCCATAATATAATATAATAGATTGACAAAGTTTAAAACAGTGGTTCTGAATATTTGTCTGTTTGAGTACTACCACAGGACCAGCACAGGCTTAAACCACGGACTAAGAAAATCTGAAAGGGTATGGAATCATGACTGAAGAAGATCGAAGCGACGACAAAGTTTTAGCATCAAGTTGGCAATTTGAAACTCATTATTTTGGCGATAACAAACCGTGATTCGCTCACTCAACATTGGAAACCAGGAAGGAGCGCAGTTACTGTTCAGTTTCACTAGACTGTTCCGCATTATGCCTGTTTGAGCTCTGCAGTGGAGCGCTAAGTGTGACCAAAGCAGCTGGTGGCCCCTGATTAATGCTATTAGGAACTGGTCATTTACGCTGAAATCATTTCCATAAAAGTGACTTTAAGCCAGTAGGCAGCTGAGGAGAGTATGACGTGTTGTTGATGGACTTTTTGATAAAGTTTTGTGTGTCCAAGGGATCTAGTTTCTTTTTCACAACAGTAACGCTTTAAGGGCATCACATTTCTCCGTCTCAACAACTCCATTATCTCAGAGCCAAGGAGAAGAAGGCTGTGGCGTCAGGTGGTGTGCCCAGTTTGCCTCTCCCGGAGTGCAGGGATGGGTGGCCCGATGAGAGTTTCTTGCAAGAGATAATTTGTGGTGGCGCTCCTCATGTGTGTGGCGTCAGTGTGACTGTGTCACAACAAAAACCCCAAATCATAGCTAAGAAACACGTTTTATTCACGATTCTCGCTTGCGATTTGAGTGATGCTACTGTTGCAACAGCCAATCTGGAAACTCAGCTTCTGTCCACTGAGTCCACTCACAACCACCCAGGGCTGGACTGGCCACAGGGAGATTGAGAGACCTGGGAGCTGTTGTACTTTTGGGCTGGTCAGATCAGATGTGAGACAGCAGTCACAAAGTGCCTGCATGCGTTTATCCATGTCCCTGACAGACACTGCAAACAAGACTCCTGAGGCACAAGCCGCTGATGTGTCCAGTGTCTGTTCAGTTTATTTGTGTACTGATAGTCAGAGCCTCATGTTGGGACTTAAACCTCTGCAGAAAACGTGTGAAGCGTGTGGTCTGTCATCATGTCGTGGGGGAGATTCAAAATAGTGGAGTGTCCTTGTGTGGTTTGTATCATGGTGGATAATTGCAGTGGTAAAGTGGTGTTTGTGAGCGGTGGCAGTAAGTCGTGTTTGGCTGCACTTGCGTGTCTGTGTGTTGTTTGTGGTCATGTGTCCTTTAGTAATAATAACAATATGTTTCATTTATCATGCATGTTATACAAATATCTCAGTAAAAAGTGTACAAATAAAGACAGCAGATAGCTACATTAGGGACCATAATTTACACAATAAAATGGTAATAAAAATGTGGAAAGACCCTTCCTTAAAGCCCCTGGTTTGCAGGGCCTTCAGATGTGGCGGGAGGGTGTTCCATGACATAAGGGCGGCTGCCTGAAACTCTCTTGTGTCTCTCACTTGTCTCCTGTGTTTGTGGACTGAAGTTGTCTGGTTGTGGTGCGTGGGATCTGGAGTTCAGATAGTCTGAGATATGGCCATAAATGCATTGATATGTGATCAGACAGAATGTGGATGCATTTAGCGATCGTGGTGATCACAGAAGACAGATGTGATATGTTCATATTTAGAAGTTCTCGTCAGGATCCTGGCAGCGACCTGTAGTATGTTGTTTAGTGGTCATGTGACCTGTAATGTATTGTTTAGTGGTCATTTTTTATTTTTTATTTTTTTTATTACAACTTTTAGGTAGAAACGTCATGCCCAAAGGCATTGACGGCTGGGTTCATGAATATTAAAACATAACATCAAAGCTCAGCCTCTTATCGATGTCCCATAATTTGTTTTTAAAACAGTCCAAAGTAGGACAGTCCCACAGTTCTGGAATTTTGTTTAATAACTTTGTTTCTTTGGTTTTGCTTGGATTAAATTGCATACCCCAAGTTTCAGCCCACTGAGCAAAGTCCAGGAGATCTTCATTTACTTTCTCTACCATTAGAGGGAGCTGTTGGGATGCAACAAGCAGTGTAAAGCAGACAATCATTTACAGTCCCTGGCTTGCTTGATGACTGGATTTCACCAGGAATCAGAAGTGAAAGATCATTCATGAACAGTACAAACAGAGTGGGAGCCAAAGCGCTTCCTTGAGGGACGCCTGAGAGGAGAGGACACATTTCTGACAGAATTTTGTTGATTTTGACAGCCTGCTGTCTGTCCATAAGGTAATTTACAATCCAACGAAAGAGATTTCCACGGATTCCATATAATGGAAGTTTTTGAATTATTGCAGGATGCGGAACGGAATCGAATGCAGCTGCTAAGTCCAAAAAAACAGCACAGAGTAACTCTTTTCTCCATTAGTGAGAGACATTTGTGGTAGAGATAGCTCAACTGATCAGTGGTGGAAGGAACTGGTGGTAGAAATCCAAATTGCGAAGCTGATATTAAAGGAATAGGCCACCGTTTTTACATACTAAGATATGTTCTTACCTCACTTTAGACGTGTTAATATATCCCCGTCTGGTCTTTGTCCGTGCGCTCTGTCACGCAAACGGAGCACATACGCAGCCTCTCCCACATGTCACATAGCTCCGAAAAAGCTCACGATAGTAGCTACCAAGCTCTTCCACGTGTTCCCTATTTAAATAAAGTTACGTGAAGTGTTTTCATGCGAAGTATATTTACCCAGAAATGTAACATGTCGATTTTATAAGCAAATAAAAAGGGGGACTATATTGTGAGGCGTAATGATACGAGGAGCAAAACGTCCGCGCAGTAACTCCTCAAGACTTCCCCCGCTCACTTCCGTCAATAACCTTTAGGAGTTACTGCGCGGACGTTTTACTCCTCGTATCATTACGCCTCACAATATAGTCCCCCTTTTTATTTGCTTATAAAATCGACATGTTACATTTCTGTGTAAATATACTTCGCATGAAAACACTTCACGTAACTTTATTTAAATAGGGAACACGTGGAAGAGCTTGGTAGCTTCTATAGTGAGCTTTTTCGGAGCTATGTGACATGTGGGAGAGGCTGCGTATGTGCTCCGTTTGCGTGACAGAGCGCGCGGACAAAGACCAGACGGGGATATATTAACTCGACTAAAGTGAGCTAAGAACATATTTTAGTATGTAAAAACGGTGGCCTATTCCTTTAAGTTGTTTGTACACAGAAACTCCAACAGTGTTTTGTTGATGATCGACTCTCGTATCTTTCCCACATTTGATATTATCAAAATTGGTCGATCATTTTGCGGATCTGACCTGTTACCCTTGTTTTTGTAAATCGGTGTCTCGTGTGCTGTTTTCCAGGCTTGGGCATAACTCCGGTGTCAATAGACTTTTTGAATAAAATGTACAGAGGCGTCGCTAAAGCTTCGTGACAGTTTCTCAAAGTCAAGTTGGTTATTCCATCTGGACCAGTGGATTTTGAGGGATCAAGCGTAGCTAATGCCTTAACAATGTTTGTTTGGTCAAAATAGACGTTGGAGAGAACTTTAGATGTACTGAGTGGTAGAGGTGGGAACCAGATCTAAGAGTTGGGCTTCTGTCCTTTAGACGTACAATGGTTGTTAAGAAGTGTTGCTTTTGTAAAGTTACAAGACGCAGAAGCATCCGCTGTGGTTATTGTTGGGATGGCATCAGTTATTTTAGCACCAACATAGAGCTTTCTTGCCAGTTTATGCCATTTTTTGGAAGTTTTAACCGAGTGCGCCATTTGTTCCATTGTTTTGTCAGCATCCTTCCTTTTTGTTTCTTGCAGATATGCTTTAAGTTTATTGCGAGCAGTTCGATATAGGTTGTATGCTTGTGAGGTTTTAGAGAGTGTGTAATCTTTTCAAGCTCTTGCTTTCTTTGATTTGAGTTCAGCATAGGTTCTATCACAGCATCATTTGTCTTTTGTGAAAGTATGAGGTACTGGAATTTTCTTAGCACATACATTCAGAAGCAAGAAATAGGTTGTAATGAAACTTTGCCAGTCTTTCTCAACAGAATCACTGTCAAGCAAAGATTTCCAGTGAACATTATTAAAGAGATCATTGAGTTCAGTCCAATTTGTTTCATGATGAATGAATCCAGTGGATCGAGTTGGTCATATTCATCTGGCAGAGATATCAAGTCACCTAGTAGGATTGGAACAGTGTTAAAATCCAATTTGTATTCCGACGTTTGCCAGCCAGATGGGAGGTGAGATCTTCTGCATTATTGGGTGGCCAATATGCTGTACAGAACAGTGCAACAGAGAGTGAACCAGATGGTTTCATGTGGTGCTTCCTCCATATTGGCTTCTCTTTTTATAGGTAGAAGGTTTTGTCTGGAACTGTTGAGGTCAGAAAAGTCTCTGTTAGGCTGAAGATTAGTATTTCAGAGTGTGACTGAAGAAAGGCAATCACTTCATCAAGTGATTGCTGATGAGACCTCGAAATGTTGGTGCTAGCAACCTGCATTTTGCAAAGGAAGACTGCCTGTCCAGTATTAGGGATCGGCGTATAATACAGCCTTTAAAGTTTGCCTAATGCGCCTCACCATAGTTTGCACATTGGGCAGGACTCATGCTTTCATCAGGGGCATGACTGTCACCACAGTTAATGCAGAGATGTTGTGATTTGCATGCGGTTGATACATGGTTAAATCTTTGACTTTTATAGCATTGAAGAGGTGGATTTATCCAGGGCTCTACACGAAAAATATACTGAGACACCTTCAATCCTAGGATAGATAGTGTCTCGAGCTGAAGCATTAATAAGCATTTTCGTTCTCCAATGCCTTTTTGAGCTCCAATGTATTTGCATATTTTGTAGGATTTATCGCATGTTCGATGACAATTGTATGATCAGGATTCACAAGGCGCTGTGGGCGTGGTGAACTCCGAGGTAGTTGAAGTTTTTCCATAGATCCATTCCTCATAGTGTGTCGCTTCGCTATTTCCAAATAGGACGAGTTCAGCAGTGTGTTTTTTTTCCAGAGAGTTAACTTTCTGCATTAACTCGTGCTGATTTTGACATGAGTTGTCGATTTTTAGGTTAAGTGCAGTTAGCATGGTCTCCACATGGGTATCTACCTGAAGTGATAGCAATGCGGGCACATCGAAGTTCATAATGGCATACATTGAATCGGAGATAGATTGAGTCAGTGTTGTTAGCCTTGAAAAGTTGTTTTTTAATTTCTGCCACTTTTATGAGAGCATGTTTTACACAGGGAGAGGCAGGTTTCTCATGAACGACTGCATCGTTGTTTCATCGATAATCAAGAGCATAGGGAGTGGATCCAGTGCCGACAGTTAGAGCATTGCATCACAGTTCGATTTTCCGAGTACTGCACCCGCATTTCTTATATGGTAGTGGCATGATTGGAGTAGGTAGCTGGCTAGCTGGCCACTAGCTTGCTAGCCGATGGTGCTAGCCCCTTTCCTTCAGCGCTGGCTCTTACAGCAACAGGTTAAGCGTTTGTGCTCCAGAGACGTTTGTCTGGATGTTAATCCAGAAGTTTGTTGTTTGTGGCAGGTATCAGAGCGTGGACGGAGAGAGTCTATTGTTTAGTGGTCATGTGGCCTGCAGTCTATTGTTTAGTGGTCATGTGACCTGTAGTCTATTGTTTCGTGGTCATGTGGCCTGCAGTCTATTGTTTAGTGGTCATGTGACCTGTAGTCTATTGTTTAGTGGTCACATGACATGCAGTCTATTGTTTAGTGGTCATGTGATCTGTAGTCTATTGTTTAGTGGTCATGTGACCTGCAGTCTATTGTTTAGTGGTCATGTGGCCTGCAGTCTATTGTTTAGTGGTCATGTGGCCTGCAGTCTATTGTTTAGTGGTCATGTGACTTGCAGTCTATTGTTTAGTGGTCATGTGACCTGCAGTCTATTGTTTAGTGGTCATGTGACCTGTAGTGTATTGTTTAGTGGTCATGTGACCTGTAGTCTATTGTTTAGTGGTCATGTGACCTGCAGTCTATTGTTTAGTGGTCATGTGACCTGTAGTGTATTGTTTAGTGGTCATGTGACCTGTAGTCTATTGTTTAGTGGTCATGTGACCTGCAGTCTATTGTTGAGTGGTCATGTGGCCTCTTTCTGACATTTACTTGAATTGGCTCCATGTTTCCTATGGACCATACATGAGTCCAGTGCAGATCCCAAATGTCATCCTCTGGCCTTTAGACTTCCCTGTACGCTCCCTGAGATATACACCACATAATGAAGCAGCTGTGTGTACCAGGCTGTGTGTACCAGGCCCCGGGGTCAGAGCGGGGCTACACCGGGACTGGTCCAAGACTAAACATACCTGAATCAAAACAAAGCCATGACTAAACCAAGTCTCCTTCAAGGCCGGGACTAATATAGTGCGCTAAAAAAGAAAAGAAATATCCATTTAGAGGCATTAGAGGCATTTCAACACACAAAGGGGGTGACTAGTCCTGCTGCTGTGGTGGGGTTGGGGCGGACTAGAGGATTTAGGTAGAAGGAGAGAAGAGAAAGTGCAATTATATAATTATTGGATATCAAATTCTCCCTTAGCTCTACTTTCTGGCTACACAAGCGGTCTGTCCCTCAGCCTCTCCGACCCCCTTCACAGCAAACCTTGGTAGCGAACTCTCCGTACATGTCTGGACTCCTCTCAGAGCGGGCTGCTGCTGTTCTAATGAAGCTCTGTTGAATGATTTTCCCATTGGTGCTCTGCAAAGTGCACGTAAAGTAAATAAACACGCGGCACGGCACGAATGGGCTGATTCCACAGCATAGGTGTTCAAACAAACCACACTCTGCAGGTGACCATTGTGCTTGATGAAAACGGTTCGTCCACCGCGCTTCTCTCAGACATGTATATGGACTATTTTCTGACCGGATCCAGCTCCTCCAGTATTTTAACCGCTCTCTGACTTTATTTCATCAGGACATTTACTTATTTTACACAAACACCATCAAGTCTTCATTGCACTGGTTCTTTTTCTCACTCATTTGTATCTGCAGTATAATGTTATCGATTTCGGTTTTGACCTCACTTATGTGGTCGATGGGTTGACAATGTTTGATGGCTAATGCTAACGGCAATAGGAAAAAGCCGGACTAGCCGACTTGCTAGCTCTCCGCATGCATTAGGATTGAACGCCGCTTCTCCTTTTTATTCGGATGGTATGTTTTTCATAACACCCCTATTAAAAAAAAGACGAACGTGGCCTGATCTTCATAACAGGCGTGCCGTGAATAGACTGGATCTATTTCCAGCCTGGATCGGCGAGCGCGCTGATGTGAAGGGGCCGCTGTTGACCCCTGACCGCTGGTATTCTGATTGTGATTGGTGGAAATGTCAGCAATTGTCCCCGGCAGAATGAGCATGCCGCTGTCATCGGGGCCTCGCTTAATGCGGCTCATTCTTATTCAGCGGAGGTGGTGCGGTCAGGTCCGCACGAGGAGCCAGTCGAGCTTATCAGCGCAGCGCGTGGGGGGTGGTCCGGCGGATAAAAATAGAAGGATGCTTCAATGTCACCTTGCTGATTTGTGCCTATATACTGAAAGTAAGGATGGTGGTGTTATTGTTTTTAAAGGCAATACTGCACGCAGCTTTTCCATCTCCAGGTTTCAGGCCATTTAGCTCATACCTGCAAACACAGAAATAGTCCTGTGGTATTCAGGGTCATCTGCATTTCTAGTTTATTTGTTTTAATAAGAGATGACTTTATTTTGCTTTAGTCATGCATTTAGAGTTGCATTTGGAGTTTTCCTGGTTAAGACGGGGATTAAACAGAATTAGGATCCTTTTTAAACCGAGCCTTGCATAAAGCCAGACTGACTTCATTAATGTTTTTATAAATACATATAAAAGACGGTCTGGAATTGTGGTAGGACACGATTTCCAAATTGAGACTCAAGGCGGGGCTAACGGTCGCAGCTTGAATGAGACGTCCTCCGCCATGTTCAACAATCATGGCGTGTAGGCGAGTAAATGTTCCGGTGAAAGCCCTCAGACTTTGGCTTTAAAGGAACAGGCCACCGTTTTTACATACTGAGATATGTTCTTACCTGAGCTTAGACGAGTTCATGTGTACCTGTCTGGTCTTCACGCGTGTCCTCAGCAATGGCCGCTGGCTGCCCTGCTTTTTGACCACAAACGTGGGGGCCGCCATTGCTCCGCCGTTGCTGCAGTACCTCCATATCGCCGCTAGGCCCCCATTGAAAAGCATTGGACTTTAGACACGTTAAAAACTACTTTAAAGCCTGGTTTCAATTGTTTCAACACTAGACTAGGCTAGATATTCCTCCTGAGATAACGCTGGGTTAATAACAATATATGAAACCAGGCTGGTTTTCGTAATATGATTTTTTGAAATCTCGTACTTAATGAGGGTCGGACTGTTAGCATTGGAGCAGCGCGAGCTACACGTCACGCAAGGGCCGAGTCTACGGTAAAAATCCCGCCTGTATGTCCTTTTTAGGAACATGCTTCGTCAGAGCTGGGGAGGGGGAGCCTGTAAATCCGCCATGAATTGCCCCACGGCCGTGGTCAATCTGGTAAACGGGGAGGAGTGAGCATAAGACGTCCATTTTTTTTTACAGTCTATGGTCCTCAGTCACGTAAACACAGCACAGACGGCGTTAGCATTTAGCCTCTCCCTCTCTCCTCTATAGCTCCAAACCAGGTCAAGATAGAAGCTACCAAGCTCTTCCACGTTTTCCTTATTTAAATATGGTCACGTGAAGTGTTCCACTACAAAGTATAATTACACAAAATTAAACAATGTGGATTTTCTAAGCGGATAAAGAGGGGAACTATATTGTAAGGCGTAATAATACCAGTAGTTCGAAATCCGCGCAGTAATCTTCACTTTACTGTGCGGACGCTGAACTACTGACATGAGACAGTACAGTAAAGGACATGGACAAAAGCAATAGTTATCAAGTCTGATTGGTTGAAAATCACAACCACAGTCTCCTTTGGACATTTTATAAACGCACAATAAACCCTTGAATTTAAAAAGGCTTCTGTGATTCAGACCTTCTCCCCAAAACTATAGGAACGTTTGGCCAATTTAACAGAAATGTGTTTTCTTGAGTTAAAGAAAGTCAGACTTCTCCCTGACGAATGCCACGGTTCAAAGAGAGTGAGAGTAAAATAAAAGTATTTAGAGCTGGTAAGCACATTTTGAATCCTGTCAGTCTCAGTGGTGCCTTTTAATGAACAGATCTCAGTTTAAACTGTGGAGTTCACTCTCGCTCCTCATCGGGGTGGGGTCGCAGGTGGGGGCACAGTGAGAGTACGGAGAGTGTAACTGGCCCTCTGTGACACTGTGTTAAATAATGGCTGCTAACAGACAATGTACAGGCCTACTTTGTGCTACCTGTCTCTCTTGTTGTTCAAGCTGGGACTGAATCCTCGTCTCTCATCAGCCATATTATTGAATCAATATTCTTTTGTTTTCACATCACCAGCTCTTCTCCACAGTCTTTGTTACGGCTTAGCACAGGGGTGTCAAACTCATTTGGGTGGTGGGCCGAAATCCAGCTTCCTCGGCGGGTTGCAGGTCACATGTAATGTAAACATGAAAATGCTAACTTGACAAAACATGTTTCTTATAAATTAATAATAATGAGCTGTGATTTTAAAATGAAAGCAAGGAAGGATTGTAATAAATAATAATAGAGGCTTACACTGGTATTGAGCTTTTTCCGTGTGACTATTCACCTTATTCCAGAAGCTCGCGTGGGCGCCGCCATGAACTGTGCCCGCCCCTTTTCTCCTATCTGTTAAAGGAATAGGCCACCGTTTTTACATACTGAGATATGTTCTTACCTCACTTTAGCCGAGTTAATATATCCCCGTCAGGTCTTTGTCCGCCATTTGCACCAACAAGTCAACTCTGCACCGTTTCTCTGTGCGCAAGTGAGCGGGGGAAGTCTTTAGGAGTTACTACGCGGACGCTGTGCTCCTCGTATCATTACGCCTCACAATATAGTCCCCCTTTTTATCTGCTTATAAAATCGACATGCTACATTTCTGTGTAAATATACTTCGCATGAAAACACTTCACGTAACTTTATTTAAATAGGGAACACGTGGAAGAGCTTGGTAGCTTCTATCGTGAGCTTTTTTGGAGCTATATGACATGTGGGAGAGGCTGCGTATGTGCTCCGTTTGCCTGACAGAGCGCACGGACAATGACCAGACGGGGATATATTAACTCGACTAAAGTGAGGTAAGAGCATATCTCAGTATGTAAAAACGATGGCCTATTCCTTTAACATGGGGCTGGAGAAGTCCAGATAATATCAGTGACTACACGAAAACAAAGCTGTTTTCAGGCCGCACAGAGAAACGGTGCAGAGTTGACTTGTTGGTGCAAATGAACATTGGACATTTTACACAAATCAATCGACTGAACATCAGAGGCCAAAGTGGGCGGGGCGGAATAAGGTGAATAGGAGCATGCTGCATGTCATTTTGAAGCTCTGGACCTGGAGAATCCTAGCGCTGAGTAGTTTCAACCTCGTCAAATGTACTTTTGATCGCTCCATAAAATGTCGCCACTAGCTGCAGCATGCTAATGCTAGCGGCAGCATGCAATGCTAACTGGATACTGGCAGATACTCAAACCCTTGGTATCAGTACTGGAAAGGAAAAAGCTGGATTGGTGTATCTCCAAAGGCGTGCTGGGTAATCGGGAGAGTCGGGACATTTCCCGGTGGGCCACGGTGCTTCTGGGCCGTCAGAATAAAATAATGGATTAATAACAGACTCACAGTTGTGCTATTCCGGGGCTAAAGGCTTTAACTGGGCTGCAGCAGGAGCCTGGGCTGCTCTTCCAGATAGAACGTAACTGACACAAGCGCAAATGACGGATGTATCAAAATCAGAAACCCCTCCACTGTAGTTTCACTTGGCGCAGTCCAATCCAGTGGGAAAACAGCAGTTGTCGGATTGGTTTATGTTCTGACACTGAGTCTGCGACCATCGAAAACTCATCGAAAAAGAAAAGCGAAAAGTTCAAAAATGACACTTGTTTTGTTTCGCTCCATTCACATGACTTTCCCCTCTGTACATCCCCTCATCTCCACCTCCCTTGTTCCGTCACTTTACTAACTACGATCAGGTCTGCTCGAGCATGAGCCGCGATCAGGCCGCCCGTCGCGCCGCATGTGGCCCAGAGCTGTGCCGGAAGCTGCCTCCGTGCAACGTGTTGGGGCGGCCGACCTTCTGGGAAACACACTGCGGCTGACTTTGTTTCTGTGCATGTGCTTCTCCCCCGTAGACCTTGGCTGCCCTAACCAGAAACTCCATTAATCTGCTTCCAAACCATCTCGCTCAAGCTTTGCATGTCCAGTGCGGCCCCGAGGAAATTAACGAGCGGATAGGGAGCGCCATCGACTTGCGGAGTGGCGATAAGTTGAGACGAGAGCATATCCAGCCATTGTCACTGATGTTTAAAGTCTCCAGCCTGGAACAGAAGGTAGCTGTGGGCTTTAGAGCATCCCCCCCATTCCCCCCCCCCCCCCCCCCCCCCCCCCCCCCCCCCCCCTGCCCCATCAGGGTTCACGCACAGAGGCAGAGACACTTTTTACACGTGATTTTGGTGATTGGTTTTATATTGTTACATTGGAAAAAAATAATGGAAATGTTCTTGAAAGACGAGACATGGCAGGTTAAGGTGTGGCAAGTTTTCTGTCTTGACGTCTCAGTTTTAATGACAAAGTAAAATAGACAATTCACAAATACTTACCTTCCAGATAAGACTTTAATCCAAATATGGTCATTTCGTTTGTGGAAGGTGAAACCTGCAAAGTGTGCGGAGACAAACATGCACATGCCTGAACAAACTGATTCAACTTTAGGGCCCGTTTTCTCAATATGTAGTTTTCGTTACACTCCTTTTCAGAGGGATTTACAATATCCAATTTTCAAATCATTTTTTCCACTAATAACTCGCTTATTCAAATACTGAACTAGATCCAAAAGCCGCCCTGAGCAAACCTTTGAATCATACAAGTCAAAAAAATAGATAGCATACATTTGAACATGGCTCTATCATTTTTCAGATTAGATCGTCCCATCTCAAAATGCCTCATTATTTATATGATTCCCCTGCAGTGTCTCGCCTGAAGATCATTCCGTCCTTTAACATCTATCTGTAAGAAAAGAACGACTGCCTCTGTGAGTCCACACTCAGGCCTTTCGCTCTGGTACCCACTTACTCAGATCCACCCACATTTCAGCCTTTTCCAGTTCACTGGAGCCGCTTCTTCCTGAACAACATGAACATTTACCGGTGATCTTTGGTTGCCAGTGGTTCTCAATCTGTGGTACTTGGGCTTCTTCAGGCGATGCTGCAAGCTTTACACTTTATTCATTTGACTCAAACGTAGTTTCTGGGGGTGTGACAATATTGATATATTGCAATATTTTGCAGGACGATGAGATACCAATGCTTTTCTTTATTTCTATATTGATTCTTTGGATGATCATATTAATGACCAATGTCACCGTTTTCACGGTTAATTTGCGGTTGATTTTTTTTACTTTTGAAACAGGGCTATGGTTTGTTGTTTTGTGTAAGTGAAGTGATTTCACCGACAGATTTATAGACTCATTCTCAGTAAGTCAGAAATCATTTATTGACTTATTCATTTAAAGGAACAGGCCACAGTTTTTCCATACTGAGATATGTTCTTACCTGAGCTTAGACGAGTTGATAGGTACCTGTCTGGTCTTTGTGCCTGTGGAGGAGCGTGGTTGATTCCAACTTCACCCCCGTTTGGAGCTATAGGAATACACTGGGAGAGGCCAAATGCTAACAACATCTTTGGTCGTTTAGCGTGACTGAGAAAACACAAAGACCAGACAGGTATAAGCTCAGGTAAGAACATATCTCAGTCTGTAAAAACAGTGGCCTGTTCCTTTAAGAAAAGGGAAATAATCTCATGAAAACAAATGTAAATGCTGAATAATATGTAATGTTTAAAAAAAGAAGGTTAAAAATTGTATTGCAATATCGGCGTATCGTAAGATTATCGTCATCGTGAGCCATGTATCGCGTATCGTATTGAAATGTGAGGTACTCAGACCCAGAGGTTCCCACCCCGAGTAGTTTCATGTGCTTTAATAATAATAATAAATCGGTTTTAAAACAAATGCAAAATCAATGCAACATGACTTGTTTTGTTTTGGATGGATGTCAACGTTTCGCTCCCTTTCCGTAGGGCATCCTCATGGCATTTTGTCTTTATGACACCCACGCCCCTCCCTCCAAAAACATACTGCAAGTAAAGTCACATTGTTTCTAAATATAAAAGATCCTATGAACCTGCCTGAATGAGAACTGTGTGCTGTTTACACACGGGTCAGACCCATCTATTTCAGGCTTCGTTCAGACCGCAGGATGACATGACCCAAAGCAGATTTTATTTTTCCCCCGATTTAACCTGTATCTGATCTTCAAATGTGACCCCGAAATCTGATACTTGGAAAACAACACGTGCACTTGTTATGAATGAAGTTAGGGTGAATTCTGGACTCCACAGCGGCACGACATCTGCTCCACAAAAGTCCATGGTCTAAAAAACTGTCTATGCTCCTTCTTAAAAATGATGAGGTCATTAATATATCGGTTCCATTAGCTTCCCACAACTTTCACATTGCCTGATCCACTTGGTTGTGTTTCTATCTGTGTTTACTTCTGCAAACATCAGTGCGGACACATTCAAACCGTATCCCGTTCAGACAGGAACGATTTTAGCCGTCTGTGACAAAGGATCACTCGTCATGGGGAAAATCTCAGGATGGATCTCTGTCAGGTGTCTCGTCAACACCACACCTCCGCCAGGGTCGCTGACTCCGCACTTTACAGGACTTTCCATGCACACCACTAGCACACACGGCTAAACACATGCCGTCTTAAGCCTGGACTAAGTCGTAGCTATGACTGTCTCTTTGAACCATCGCACAGTGGAGACGAGAACAGGCTCACGATTTTACAAACACCACGTCTTGTAATGTGACAAAGAACACCAGCCATTAGACCTGATTTAACCTTGATTTTATCTTGATTTCAGCCCAGCGGTACTTAATAATAATAATAATAATAATAATAATAATAATAATAATAATAATAATAATAATAATAATAATAATAATGATAATAATAATACATTATATTTATAGAGCGCTTTTTAAGACACTCAAAGCCGCTTTACAGAAAACAAGAATAAGATCACACATAAAATTAGCACATTAAAACCTTTTTAGAGAGGTAGGTTTTGAGTTCTTTCTTGAAGGTGGGGGGGGTCAGAACGGGCACGGAGTGGTTGGGGCAGTGAGTTCCAGAGTGTGGGGGCGGCGATGGAGAAGGCTCTGTCTCCCCAGGTTCGGCTCTTGGTCTTACAGGGGAGGAACAGGAGGTTGGTGGTGGTGGTGGAGGAGGTCGGTGAGGTATGGAGGGGCCACATTATGGAGGGCTGTGAAAGTGACGAGGAGGACCTTGAACTGCGTTGAGGGACGGGGAGCCAGTGGAGGTTCTGAAGGACAGGGGTGATGTGTTCACGGGAGCGAGTGTGCGTGAGGAGGCGGGCAGTGGAGTTCTGGATGTACTGGAGTTTATTGAGGGTTTTGGATGGTGAGACGTAGAGGGCGCAGTTGCAGTAGTCCATTCTGGATGTGATGAAGGCATGAATCAGAATTTCAGCGGAAGAGAAGGTGAGGGATGGGCGGAGTCGTGATATGTTTTTGAGATGGAAGAACGCCATCCATGGGGTTCGAAGGAAAGAGTGGGGTGGAGGAGAACACCCAGGTTGCGGATGAGTGGGGACGGAGTGACGGTGGTGCTGTCGAAATTGAGGCAGAAGTCTTGAGCAGATTTGGTGATGTTTTTGGGCCGATGATGATGATACTTGGACTTATGTTTTACGAGGTGGTGCTTGGTGTGTGAAGTTTGCGAACCACTGGTGAAGACCGACCACAAGCATTATCAACGTCAAACTTTGCTTTACCATTAGGACGGCAAAAGTCCAGAGCACCCCTGGCACGAGGAGAACCATTTGAGCCGAACATGTAGGGCGAAGTGGGTGCGACTGTTAAAGGCTGTAGGAAAAACTCTCCTGCATTACATTCACTGAGGGAAAACTAAGAAGTCGCCTCTCTGTCACATTTCCAAATCTCCCACTGGCTCCATGTACTCCACACGCTTCTTCTGACATGAAACAAACAAACAAACATTCATTTATACACAACTGTAAAACCATGACTCGACCATGTTGCCTTTGCCCTTTCAAACTGTGGAGCTGCCAATGCTTTCCGCTTTAAAGGCGGACGTGGCTGTGGTTTCTGAGCTGAGCCCTCACTTGTGTGGTGAATGTAATGCTCTGCTGCTCCTCCTGTTTTCACCCCAGAGTGCGTTGCCCTATGACCTGTTGGGTGCTGGTTTGGCCCCCCCTCCCCCCCTGTGGTCTTTAGCTTCGTGTGCTGTTTCACTCCCTGGACTGAGAAACTGTTCCCATTTGTTTTCTTTAAAGTGATTCATTCTTGCTTTTTAATCTAATGTACTTTGGAAACATTGGCCACAGTATTTCTTTGTGTTTTTAGAACATTTTCTAGAAAAGACCTCTACCTCTTTAGATGTATGGAGTGTAGTTATAAAAAAGAATACTGGCAGAGGGCGCTACTTTCTATCTGAAGTTTAAAACAGTCAACAAACTTACGACTCAAAATGAATTTCGTTGTGTTTCATTTTGGAATGACACTGAAGACCTGTCCTATCCTGACTTTGCGGCCTTTGTTCAAATGTATCAGCAGTTGAGATTTCAGTATCTCGTGTTCAGGCATGTCCTGTACCCAGAGGACACCTGTTATACATATTTTTAGAGGTAGGGGAAACTGGAGGCCCCGGAGGAGACCTACACAGACACAGGGAGAACATGCAGCCTGTAGGGTGGGCCAGTCCAGAATGATCCAGCGTCACTCTTAGGATGTGAAAGTCCCTCAATAACAATCTACAGATGGTGCACAGGAGAGAGAGAGTGAATGACCAAAAACACATCGATCGTAGGTGACTTTTGTGATTCATAATCCTGCTGAAATATTAACACTGCAACAATAACACCAGCCCGCCCTTCTCTGATTGGTTTTCTCCACTTCCTGTTTTGTTTGTGTATGTTCCGCTCGGAAATGTAGTTGATGCCGACTCTGACCAGACTCAATCGCTGGTGATTTTTTCAGGGTTATATTTAGGGACCTTCTGGCTGTGAGGGAAGAGCACTGCCCACTGTGCCACCAATGCACTGCCACACGGGCTCCACATGCAGGATTATTGACACAAAAATGGTGCTTAAATATGGGCTTTGCCAATCCCTGGGATAAAATTCCTAGTTTGTGAACCTGTTCTCAACAAGTGGCCATAAAAACTATCTTCCCCTTCACTCTGTGGGACATGTAGGTTCAGCTCCACAGCTTAACACGACCCTGTCATTGTTGTTTCTGGATTCTTTTCACTAACAAAGATGAATCCTTTTAGCTGCTCTGTCCACACTCGGCAGTGAGCGGGAGGAAGGGGGTGGACAGCTTTGAAGGAGCAAAGTGCTGCCAAACCTTAGCAATCTTATTTTCAAATGTGTTTCACGTTTTCAGATATTCTGGGCGAGGTGGCCTGTTGAATTCCAAGGGGGGGGGGGGGCAGTGCTGGGCCCTTGCTCCACCTCTACAATTAGGTTTCACACAGAACAAAAATGTTCGATTTGCGCCACACCACGGTCACCAATCTTTTTATCTGCCGGCCTATTGAAGAGGATGGAGTGGTTCAGGGGCAGAAGTTCCAAAAATATCCTAAGGACTTTCGAGCGCCCTCTTTAACTGAAGAGTCTAAAAACTCCATCCATGAATCAGAGAAACAAATTGTATTCTTTAGAAGCAAGTGAGGGAACTATTCTGATTTCAGATCACGTCCTGGGGCGACTCAGGACGTCCAAAAGGACATACGGTTGTGCTACACATTTACACAAACACAAAGGGGTCATTTATGGAGACTGGCGCTGAATTGTGAGTGACAGGCAGCTGGAAAATAGAAGACAGCCATTTGTGGGAATGTTGCACCTAATTTACCAATTTTAGGGTCCCAAATCTGAGAGAATGTGACATGAGTTCAAAATGTGCAACTGAGTCTGCTGCGGATCCAAAAAGTATTCAGGCAAAAAGCAGGTACAGTAATGGTTTCTTTCTGTCATCAGCACGAAAAGCTGCTTACATATCAGATGTGCAGCACTTCTAATAGAAACAGTTCCTAAAACTGCACAAGCAAGTTGCAATTCAGCACCTGGCTCAGGAAACCAGGCCCCAAATGTGTTTAACCTTTTTATCATATATACTTACGGTCATAGCAGTTTGCTTTTTGATGCATTCACTGCAAATGCTCCACTAAAATCCCGTCCTCTTCACAAACTGCTCCAATGGCAGCCATCCCAGACCGATATCACGGAGCTAGTGTAACGTATACGGGACATGGTTGATGGGCGGGCGGCGTGCATGTTCTCCAGGCGTCTGCTGTACCTGGCTCTGCGGGTCATCTGCTCCGGACAGATTTTCTGCCGGATGGGCTAAAGTCTACGGTAGCCCTGGGTCAAAGAAAAGTCCTCTGAATGTGGTGTTTGCTCCGTGTCCGTGGTGTCGCCCTGCTGCATGTGCCGTGTGCTCTCCGTGACGCCTGTGTGTTGCTCGTGGTGCGTTCATGTGAGCTCGTACTCGTGGATTTGACTGCGCATTGCAAACATTTACACTTTAAATGACTTGAATTGAGACATGTTCTCTGCATGTGAGCCATCTGAGGTCTGATTTATCCTTCCAAGACTATTTAACTTATGTCAAAGCGTGTTTGTGATTTGAATTCTAATGAACTAATAAGAAAATGTAATAAATATGGAGACAAATGTTATTAATTTAAGTCATTTTATCGTGTCAAGGACAGTGTGGTTCTTTCTCTCACTGACCGCCCTGTCCCCTGTCCCTGCAGTACTCCCAGATGAGGGACGAGGTCTTCAAGTCCAACCTGGTGTGCGCCTTCATCGTGCTCCTCTTCATCACCACCATCCAGAACCTGCTGCCCTCCGCCAGGTAAACCACATTACCACACTGTTTCACTGGGCTGCAGCAGGAGCCGGGGCCTAGGCTTTAGTAAAAAACAGTCAATAAAACTTACACAAAGGTGTTTGTTTTTGTCATGTAAAAATCTCTCAAATAATGACTAAGGGATTGACATCAGAAAGACCTTCTGCGTTATTTCATACATTGTTATTACATTTCATCATTAGCCTAACAGGGAGATACCATTTGACATGGGAGGCAATGGCGTGCTGGGTAATCAGGAGGGTCAGTCGTTTAACAATGGAGTGGCCGGTGCTGCAGAAAAAGAAAGGCATCATGTGTGTAGAGGCCTGTGACAAAGAGAAAGTGTCATCAGCTGGGACTGATCCTACGATCTCTGACTTATAAAGCCAAGCCAAGCCACGGAGCTAAACCAGATAAGGACTTAGCTTTCTAGCTGAACACTAACTGAGATTGTAAACAACTGCACACACATACCCCTCCCTAACCACGCCCCCGTTGTTCTGCGTCTGCCTCAATATGTTTCCTCAGCCCCGCCCCCCCGGTCAATGGCCAGTCATCCTTCCATGTGTAGCGGAATACATTTATTTAGATTACTCAATATGACTAACTGTATTCAGGTACAGCTATACGTTCATGTTTTTAAGAGCAGGCTCAAGACCCAGCTTTTTAGTTTAGCTTATAACTGACATGTATTCTTGCTAGGCCTATTTATTTATCTCAACACCCTTATAATTATTATTAAGGCGAGACACTGCAGGTGAATAGGAAAAAAAAAAAATGTAGAGATATCAATTTCAAACTTTTGCTGAACATCACAGATATAAATATGAGAAAAAAATGTATTGCACTTTTTCTGTCATTTTATGTTTTCACACAAAAATAAGGCATTTTGAGCATTAAAATGGCCAAAATTGCCTATATTTTGGGCAACGAAATCAAAATAATGAATTGAGCCAGATTAAAATGTTATGGTTTTATTTTATTGACATATTAGTAACTAAGATTTTTTCAGAGGGATTTTGGATATTTTGTTTAGTTTTTCAATAAACTAATCATCAGTGAAAAATTCTGTAAAAACTCAAATTCCGCCTGTGTTTTTCGGTTTCAAAGTTGAATAAATCAGGCTAGGAATTAGATATTAAAAAATCCCTCTGAAAAAACCTTCAAAATATTGTTTAGTCTCAGCCTGTAAAGTGTGGAGTCTGTGGGAGCTTCTATAAGGGCTCAGGCTCTGCCCGAGTGCGGCTTCTCACATTCAGAGAAAACCAGCCCTGAAGTTTTGTAGCGAGTGCGCATGCTCGGCCCGTTCTTCCACTTTTCCGCTCCAGCGTCTCGTAGGAGGAAAAACACCATATTTGGGTGAAAGCGTCATCACGGGGCCCCTTAGCAGGACACGTGGATGTCAAATCTGTCAATATTTATGAATGAAAACCCGCGGGAAAGACGGCCTTTCTACTTCCGGGTCGCCCCCACCTCGCAGACAAAACATCATAAAATAAACATCATCATTTTTATATCTGACATGAAAACTAAGATGTAAAGGGAGGAAAATGGATAAAAATCTCCACTTCGACCACTGCGTGAAAAATCAATACTTTCACCTGCCGTGTCTCGCCTTAATTGCTATTTAATTGTTCCTGCTGGAGGGGCCCTCTGTCTCGGGAGCGGTGATTGGCTGTGGCTGCTGGGGTGCTGTCCGGTGGGTGTCTGGATGGAAGTGTGGTGTTGTCCGGGCGCCCTGTGTTGGTCCCTGTGGCTGCAGCCGAGGAGCCGCTCCCGCTGCAGACGCTCCTTGGATGGTGTTTCCTAACCTGGTTTATCTGTTACCAGCCTTATCTCAGCCTTATCTCAGCCTTATCTCAGCCTGATCTCAGCCTTATCTCAGCCTGATCTCAGCCTTATCTCAGCCTTATCTCAGCCTGATCTCAGCCTGATCTCAGCCTTACCTCAGCCTTATGTCCACTGTCTCCATTGTTTTACCTTGAGTGTGTGAGGTGTGTCTTTGGAAGAATGGGCAAGTGTGATTGTGACTACGTGTTTTTATCTGTGGGAGGAGGTGGGTATAAGGGAGTGTTTTTTAATCTGTAAAGTACATGAAATGTATGAAAAGTGCTTTATAAATATAAATTGATTGATTGATTTAATTTGAGGGTCTTTATAGTGCATTCCAGGCAATTGGTAACATTATTATTGAATAAAGTCATATGTAAACAAAACAGCTAATGCTATAACAGTTAGCTAGTACGATGCTAACATTATATGAATGTTTCTTCACTCCAGATATGATTAAAAAACATGTGTCATAATGTTATATTGAAGGCGGTGACCAAAAGTAACGTCTACATCACTGATGCAGTGGTTTGGTTACAGTTTTATCATTAGCTGCTCCTCCAGTGGAGCCGCAATTGCAGACTTGTATCTGAACTCGGAGGAGTCTGGACTTCTCCGAGTTTACAAGTTCTAATTACCACTTGGAGCGGCTACAAGGGAATTTCCAAGTAGGAGGTGGGAAATTTACCAATTACCAGTTGCCTGGAACGCAGCATTAGAATACAGTTACTTTTCATATTCAAAACATTAACAAGAAAGAAAAGATCAAACCCGCCAGGAGAACTTTAGCTCTGTGTCGTTTTGGGCTGTGGACATTTGCAAAGTGTTTTTGTTCCTAACAGCACGCCTGTTAGGAACAAGTCTAGCCAACATGTTATCAATGATATGCTGCATTTATGCATGAATGGAATCCAAATCAAAGTGAAAGTATTCGAAGTATTCAGAATACAGTACAGTACTGGTTTCAAAGAATCGTCCCCAACACTGCCTTCATCACCCGGTGCCGATCCTACAAGCTCTAACTCAGGACACCACCTTTAGTTTTGTTTGGCCTTTTAGTGCGAGCCCCGGGGTGTAGGCTAATTTATTTATTTATTTGTTTTTTGTTCTAACTGCTTGGCGAGGCTGGCTTTCTGTCCTCTTCCAAAGTTTCACAGGAGGAAGGAGTGTTATCACTGCACTAACATCACTGTACAAATGTATGTTGCACATCTGGTTTAACATGTGACCCGTGGCTGCAGCATGGTGACGATGGCCGTGCAGTTCTCCGTCCTCATCGTGCTGCACTCCGGCCTGCTCCTGGTCACCACGGCGGAGGATTACAAGTGTCTGCCCCTGGTGCTGAGGAAGGCCTGCTGCTGGATCAACGAGACCTCCACCGCCCGGCACGCCATCGTCTGCCTCTCCATCCTCACCAACTTCCTGGCCGCCATGATCAACATCGTGAGTCCGAGCGCGCCATAGCAAACATGGATGAATGCATGGACAATCTGGAACATTCTTTTGTTGATGATACATATTATGCACAAAGTTGAGTATTGTTAATAAAAGTGCACATGTGTTTGTGTTGCAGCTGTGGTGCGACTTTAAGCCCAGTGCGTTCAGGAATCAGACGTATAATGAGTCTGTGGCTGTTCCCGACATCTGCTTCTACCCTGAGGTACCTCCACACAGATCATCTCCATGTCTTCACATATGCCACTCGCCCATGAGGACAGTGATACTGATGTGCAGACCACAGGCTCATATGAGAGAGCGGTCACTCTGGGCAGTAGGACGGCAGCTCTGGAGGGGCTTTCCTCGATACTTCTGTTCTTTGAATTCTTCAGTGTGTCCTGAAACAGCACAACAGAAAGAAACACAGTGTTTTGGTCAAAATAATGGCGTTGTTCTCATGGCAATAGTGGCAATGGTAAAAGTAAGTCAATACAAACTAATTACTGCCTGATCTTTAACTGAATACAGTAGTGATGCACGATAATGGAAATTTCAACCTATTACGATAAGCTGAATATTTCCAGACCACAATGCCGATAACCGATAATGCCACCAATAATGATGTACATATATTTGCACAGCGTTGTTTCGCTGAAATACTCTTCATATTTTTCAGCTAAAACAGTGCAGTAGTCGGCCGGAGAAAGTGTGTATCTGCTGCTGTAAATGTGCAGTGTTGAATCTGCAGCAGCTCCGGGCTGCAGGAGGAGTGGGACGGCGCCGCCACCGAGAGAAAGGCAGCGATTATTGGCCAAACATTTTTTTATCAAGGATGGCGTCAAAAATGCCAATAATTGCCCATAATAATTGGCGGCCGATATTATTGTGCATCTCTAGAATATAGTAAATGGGAGAAGCTTCACAAACAATATAATGCGATTGTGTCGTGACTACTCTGCGTTCGTCCTCGTATTCTGCAGTTGATATGAGGCCGAGAGGCTGAGACATGGAACCCCCTCCTCAGGAGTTTTCTGTGAAGCCGGGGTTCAGGCCTTCACATGAGTGCAGAGTAAAGGACTCGTGTCTCTGAGGCCTTTGATTGTCAGCAGCCCTGTTTCCCTCTTTAGGGTAAGTCCCTGGTTTAGAACAAGCTTAGCCTTTGTCCAGACTGAATGAATGACTTTATTTACAATAATTATTGTATTTACATCACAGCCAAAAAAGGCGGGACAATAATAGCAAATTGATATGTATGAATTAATTGGACTGTATGAATTATATCACATTTTACACAATTTTTACCAAAGAATCTAAATTGATCGTTCCATTTAGATTTTTTTTTTTACATTTATTCAACCAGGAAAGTCCCACTGGGATTAAAAATCTCTTTTACAGGGGAGTCCTGGCCCCAGAGGTTAATCTATTTTGAGCGGAAACTGGAGTACCCGGAGAAAACCTACACAGACACAGAGAACATGCAAACTCCTCACACAGGCCCTGTCCAGGTGAATCCAACCAGGGACCTTCTACTGTGAGGCACAAGCACTAACCGCTGTGCCACCGTGCCGCCCATTCCAGACTTCAACCCCTTAAACAGAAACATGTCTTTGCTAAAGAGCCGTTCCTATTGTAAAAACAGCTTGGTCTGGTTTTGTAGACAATAAAAAGGAAACGTGTTACACATGTTCATGTTTCATTGATAAAGCAGTCCAGTGGTTCTGACCATCTTTGTCTCGTGGACCCCTTGGATCAGAGGTTGTCCGTGTACCTCCTGCCTCAAGTTTATTTAGAAAGCAATAAGTGCTATTTGTAAGTAAAAAGACAATGTTGCCTAGAATTCTACCAAAACTACACATTTGTCTACAAAATATAGCTTTTCCTATTATTATTTTCAATCTGAAATAGATCCATGTACCTCCTGCTAGGTCCTCGAGTGCCCCCAGCTGGGAAACACTGGAGTAGTCTACGACAGTGGCTCGGGTATCGTGTCAAAACCCACAAGCCCCCTGGAGTTGCGACTTGTAAAATAGAATGTAAAATATTTTCTTTTCCTCCAAAATTGGTGTTGAATAAGCATTAAACAAGCCAAAACAACCTGATACCAGTCATTTTAACAGACTGAAGTCGTGATTCTACACTATCTATGAGAGTTACCATAGTTGCCACCAAAGAATTTTCAGCTGCTCCGCCTCTGCTTTAGGCTCTTTAGAATGTTGTGAAGTCACGTGAACGTACTGAGAACCAGTGGACTCCATCCAGCCCAGATCCGAACATGAATGTGTTTGTCCGCAGTACTTCGTGTTCACGGGGGTGCTGGCCATGGTGACCTGTGCCGTGTTCCTGCGCCTCAACTCCGTGCTGAAGCTCGCCATCCTCCTGCTCATGATGGGCATCTACTCCCTGCTCACCGAGGCCTTCTACACCGCGCTGTTCGTCCGCTACGACACCGTGCATCACAACACACAGTGAGTGCCCCCGAGTCTCATACCTGTTTTTCCCTGGACGAGTGTAAACCAAAGTTACTCTTCTCGTTCTGCAGTTTCCCGCTGCTTTTCTATCAGAGCTCTTCATCAGGGAGAGGCGACAAATATCCATCAGTAATAAATCCACTTCATTTGGCCTCGTTCTGACATGTCATAAGAGAAGGAGAGTTTTCCTTAGTTCCGCGCTTGTGATTTGCTGAAAATGCGCTGTGTAGCAGTTTTCCCAGGCGAGAAAACAAAGGGGACAGAGTAGATACACAGAAGGCCTGAGGGGCTCTGTCATTGTACAGGTGCCTGTCATATAATAAGAGTCAAACAAAGTCAACAATCAGGAGAAGATTCACCAGAGAGAATACAGACCATTCACCACAAGGTGGAAACCACTGGTGAGCCTCAAAAACAGGAGGCAAAAAGCATCTAAGAAAGCCTTTACAGTTCTGAAACAACATCCCAGGACAGACGAGACAAAGTTGTGCCAGAGTGACGGGAAGAGAAAAATATGGAGAAATAAAGGATCTGCTCCTGATTGAAAACATCGACCTCATCAGTGAAACATGGTGGTGCAGCATCATGGCCTGGGCTTGTTTGGGCCAATGGAACTGTTCCCTTGTGTTTATTACAGATGTGACTGTCGACAAAAGCAGCAGGATGAATTCTGAAGTGTTTGGGACAATATTATGAGCTCATATTCAGCCTCGGACGCTCGGACGCCGTTTCACAGTGCAGATGGACAATGACCCGAAGCTACTGCCAAAGCCACCAAAGAGCTTTGTAAATGAAATGTTATTCAATGGCCAAGTCAATCACCTGACATGAATCCAACTGAGCTGCATTTCACTTGCTGAAGACCAAACTGAAGGGAAAATGAACAAGCAGGAACTGAAGACATTTACAGTAGAAGCCTGGAGAGCATCACCAGGGATGAAACCCAGCGTCTGTTACGTCTGTGCCTCTACATCAGACTGTCATTGACTGCAAAGGATCTACAACCAAATTGTAAAAAGGAAAAAGTTTCATAATTGTTGCTTTGTCTCATTACCTTTGGTCCCTTGAAAAGTAGGAGGCTCACATTCAAACACTTGTAATTCCTACACCGTTCATCCGACTTGGATGTAAATAGCCTCAAATTACAGCTGAAACTCTACATATTTTTAGTTTTGTTTCAAATCCATTGTAGTGCTCTATAGGGACAAGAGTCGATGTCCCAATATTTATGGACCTGACTGTATATACAGTGTATACTGTTTACAGTGTAATACTTTCTACTCCACCACATTTCTACGAAGTCAAAAGTCCATTTGTCCATGTGTTTGGTTCATTTGAGAAGCCTAGTGATGCAGTAGGTGGCGCTGTGCAGATGTACTACCACTGACTCACAACATGGAGGAAGGTTTGTCCCTATTGTGTTGCCATACAGAGGGGAATTGAGACCACATTTGTAGCAAAAAAACACATGTGGATTAAAAAAAAAAAAAAAAAAAAAAAAAATTTATCAGTTATTTTTCCTAACACTTATTTAAATGGCTTTGGACTTCCTACTTTGCATTAAACCCGGTTAACCCCCACGCTCCAGATGGACCTCCTTAATCCTGCCCAGTGCGGAGGTGTTGGGTGGCCTGTGTGGTCAGCAGACAGATGAGAGTAAGGCGTAAGGTGCGAACACTCAGGCTGATTGTCGAGCAGCGCTGACCTTTGTTCTCTGATCACATTATGCAGAGGTGAGAAATCCCACCCTGAGGCCTGTCTGCGAAGGCACCGCGACCTTTGCTCTGACAGCACCGCACCATGTGACCGGGGCAGGAACACAACTCTTCTCCGTCTCACCGGACTTCATTCCACTCTTTTCACACAAATACTGTCCCTCACTCTGAATTAGCAGCTTTAGAAGTCATTTGGGAAAACAGCCCATAGTTTAATCATCAGGGAAGTCAGACATTTAATTTTTATGTTAGATTATAGATATGATCTTTACATGATTAGAATTTGCCTGAAAAGAACCCCACTTTGAACAAAAAAAGCGTTTTTGACCTTTTCACAAAAACGATTGTTGCATACACATATACAGTATATGTTAGTGATGGAATGAATCTAGTTTAAAGTGGCTCATTTGAATTCTGTCGAAGGCATTCAGAATATGTCTGCTACCCAAATAAAAGCAAGTCTTTGAGAACAGGTTTCTCAGCAGGTGGTGCGTTAGACCAGGGGCTCATCTCCTGTTTCCAAAATGCATCACAACCTGCTTGAGAACGTTCTACTCTGATACTTGGTGATGAAAATAATTCATGTTCAATAAAATGCACTCGTGTAACTGTTTATTCAGTTAAACATGAATGTTGAGCTGTAGGCCGACATTAGAGGTGGTGATGAGCTGTTTACAGTCAGTAGCTTTGTGTCAATCAGTCCAAGCTCTATTTCTCCTTCTTCCACCGGTCACTCAGGCTGACCAGCTTGTTCACATTCTCTGGTGACAAACTAGATCTCCTCGTCTGCACAATATGACCTATTGAAGAAAAAAGTCTCTCACATGGGACAGTTGTGGAAAAGTATTTATGAACCAGAAGAGACAGCAGCGTGTTAGACGCCCGTGGACACGAGCGCAGCCTTTCCACATCAGCCCCAGTGAACAGCGGGAGGATGCAGACTCCATCCACACACTGCTGCACCTTCAGCCCCGCACGGACCAACCAGACGTACAGATGAACTGCACTCAAACCCACTCCTGGTGCAGGTCAGTTAGATACTTGTCAAAACATCCCTCAGTTCATGCACTGAGCTTTGGATAAACCATTAAAGCCAACACGCCGACGTTTGAAAGTCAGTTTCATTACAGTTCTATGATGAGTTGATTCGCCGCAGAGGAAATATGGCTCTTTACCTTCTGCAGGGACACAGACGACTCTATGGCCTGTGGCAGACAGGGAGACTGTTCTAAACTTTGTCCCACACTAACACAGCACCGATAACGGTCCACATCAACTCAATTATGTTTTTACCACAATCAATTTCAAATGAAACAACACAGCTTTCATTTGAGAGTATTCACATCCAAATCAGATGAACGGTTTAGGAATTACAAGTGTTTGTATGCGAGTCTCCCACTTTTCAAGGGACCATAAGTAATGGGACAAGTGTCTGCTCAGCTGCTCCATGGTCAAGTGTTTGCTCCTCCCTCATAATCACATTTAAAAGGAACAGATGAGACGTCCAGAGTTCATTTCAACTGTGATATTTGCATTTTGGATATTTTTGCTGTTAGTTTCAATATGAGATCACTATCAGTGAAGTAAGCCATTATTAGGCTGAAAAATCAATCATCAGAGAGATAGCAATGACCTGGAAGACCACGGATGACAAATGCGGTGGATGAGCGAAGAATTGTTTCCCTGGTGAAGAAAACCGCTTCACAACAATAGGTCAGATCAAAAACGCTCTCCAGGAGGTGGTGTGTGTGAGTCAAAGTCAACAATCAAGAGAAGATTCACCAGAGAAACCACTGGTGAGCCTCAAAAACAGGAGGCAAAAAACATCGAAGAAAGCCTTTAGAGTTCTGAACAACATCCTAGGATCTGTTTTTTGGTGGAGACAAAGAAATTCAATATCATACTTATATTATTATTATTATTTTTTTTAGGGACAAAGCGTCATAATCTGCAGATGGAAAGAAAAAATATATAATAGGCTAAACAATACCACTGAAAAGTTTGGGGTCACTCAAAATGTCCTTATTTTTGCTGGAAAAGCACTGCTGAGGATTATATGAGGATAACATTAAATGACTCAGACATTGTTAATGTTGTGAATGCCTTTTCTAGCTGAAAATGGAATATCTCCACATGTGCAGGGCGTCTGATGGTGCATTGTGTTAGCTAATGGTGATGATTCGTGTCATTTTGCTGCTCTGCTGAAAACTGTTGAGCTGGTTAGAGAAGCTATAGGACTGGCCTGGGTGAGCCCAAACTTTAGAGAAATCATGTCTTTTTCAGCATAAAAAAGCTAGTGGGAAACTGTAAAAAAAATCTAATGGTTCAGATTATACCAAGACACTCACTCACTACATTCCTTCTGGCCTATTGTACATGTTTTTAGTGGTAGGGGAAACCAGAGGAAAGCTATGCAGACACGGGGAGAACATGCAAGCTCCACAGAATCCAACCTGGCACTAACTGCTGCGCCACTGTGCCTCTGAGACGATCATCATGAGCCGGTTGAATGTATCTGGAGGTTAGAGACCCAGAGGAGCATCACCTCATGACATCATCAGGTGGGACAGAGTGTTCTGAGCTCTTGAGAAGGAGACAGGGAGCAGGATATGGACTTTCTACAAACCAAGGCACTCTTTCTGCTTCTTTACACTTTTGTAGGCGTTTCTTTATCTCTGCTAAACACCATGATGATAATGAAGCCTAGGCGTTAATTCAACCTGGGAGATGATTTTCAGCATCACCTCCAGCCAATGATCACTTCCGAGAGGGCCACACCTCCACCTCAGCCATCAGCATAAGAGCCGCACCTCTTTTAAGCCCCAGCAATCATGGTTCGTTCGCTTCCCGGCTGCGCTGCGACCCGCCTCCGCCCCATCTCCGCCTCTTCCATCCACGGCTTCTCCCTGCTGCAGCTTCACGGGTCTCCCATACCACCACCAGTGTCCAGGCTCCGGGGGAAGACCTCCCTAACTACAAGCTGTTCATCCAAACTGACTTTCATGCATGGATGTTACCGCCGGGGTCTGATCGCCAAAACTAATATACATGTCAATAAATCTCCCTAATCGCTGCTTTTGTCTGTTTGAGTCTGTCCAGGTTGATTTCTTAGAGCAGTGTGTGCCTGTCACAGAACGCCGAGTTGACAAAAACGTTGAAATGTGACTTTTTTTGCCCCGTTGTGACACGTCGACTGTTGTTGCAGGAACTTCCTGGGCACCAAAGAGACGTCTCTGCTGCTGATGGCCATGTTCCTCCTGGCGGTCTTCTACCACGGACAGCAGGTCAGCCACACGGACACGTCTGTTCACTCACTCCTCTCTCTATTACTCCATGGGGTAAATGTTTTCAAAAAGTAGTCGTCTGTTCTCCTCTCATCCAAGAGCTTACTTTAAACTACTGGGATTTGCAACTTTAGTGCAAACTAAGACCTAATGGAGCGGAAGACGTTCAGTTTGGGGACAACTGAATAAAGTCTTGCTCGGGCGTCAGTGCTATTTCCTGATTGCGCTCGGTTGTGAAAGCCTCTCCTCCGCGCCGTCTGCTCGCTCTTTATTCGATTGAAAAGCGTAATTGATTGGAGAATTAATCAGTAAAGCAAAGCGCTCCTCCCAGGGCGCTCCACTGCCGCGGTCGCCGAGTTCATGGGAGCATGAAACGTCCCGCAGCGTTCAAACCCATTACCCATCACCCCTAGTGTTTTACGGAGAAGCTCTCATTGTGATTGGGCGTTAGACTTTAATCATCGTCCCATTTTAGCGCCGGAAACCAGGCTTCAGAGGCTGTGTTCACACGAGGGCCACTGAACGCGTCTGAGAAACCAAACAAAAACCAACTCAGGGGTTCACTCCTCCTTCCTTGTGCTTAGAAAATCGTTCAGGTCCAGAAGATTTCAAAGCAGTACCTTTAAATACTAATGAGTTAGTTATTTGTCACTTCCTTTCTCTGAAATATATATAAATACACCCACCTGAACCGAGCAAATTTTCTTTACCTAAATCTAAAAGCTTCTTGAAAAAGCGTCAAAATAGCAACAAAAATGAACCAATGAAAGCAAACAAATAAGGGACAACAAAGCCACAAAAAGAGCAACAAAAATGTGACAGAAATACAAAAGCAAGGAAAAAGATCCATTTAGCTCAGTTTTGTAGGTCTTAGCTTTCAAATGAGGTTTTACACTGGCCGAGAGGCTTTAAAGGAACAGGCCACAGTTTTTCCATACTGAGATATGTTCTTACCAGAGCTTAGACGAGTTGATGTCTTTGTCCATGAAAGAACTTGGTCGCTTCTAACTCCACCCCCGTTTGGAGCTATAGGAATACATTGGGAGAGGCCAAATGCTAACAACATCTTTGGTCGTTTGTGACTGACCAGACAGGTATGTATCAACCCGTCTAAGCTCAGGTAAGAACATATCACATTATGGAAAAATGGTGGCCTGTTCCTTTAAGCTTCTGGCGAGAAGCACGGCGAACTCAGCGGCACGTTCCATAATCCAGTGAGCAAATTTGAGCCATTTTCTCATGAGATGCATTGATCCAGTTATTTTTCTTCCGAAACCGATACTGGGGGTTTGAGTATCTGACGATCTCCGATATTAACCGATACCAAGATACTTTACATTACATGTAAATGACCAATTATATCTGTTCATAGACTGTAATAGAAAACATTAAACAAGGATTTTCCTACACTAGATTCTCTTGAGTGTAGGGTACATTACATTACTCACATACACTCATCTGATGATTACAACCTGTGCATTCAAAACCTGTTCTCCATTTCATAAACTAAAGTACAGTAGTTTGATTGTACGAGGTGATCCAATCAGAATTTCGGACCCAGCTTTGATTAGTTGACGTTGGCATTAGCATACTGCTGCTAGCATTAGCATTCTGCCGCTAGCATTAGCATGCTTCCACTAGCATTAGCATTCTGCCGCTAGCATTAGCGTGCTGCCACTAGCATTAGCATACTGCCACTAGCATTAGCATTCTGCTGCTAGCATTAGCATACTTCCACTAGTATTAGCATATTGCCACTAGCACTAGCATTCTGCCACTAGCATTAGCGTGCTGCCTCTAGCATTAGCATGTGGACGCTAGCATTAGCATGTGGACGCTAGCATTAGGGTATTGTCGCTAGCTGCGTCATATGCGGCGATTAACATACAACATATTACATTAACATATTGAATTCTAAGCTTCAATATGATACAGCAGGCCCATATTCACTGAGATTTAGCTGTGAAAGTTGGGTTTTTAAACCGTTTAAGCCTAAATAGGATTTCAACATCTCTAACCCCGTGTCTGACAAAATGAACCCTAAAAGTGATGCAGTAACACGAGTCGACACAATGAACGTTACAAAGCCTAAAGAAGTGTCGGTGAAGTTTTGGATATTTGTAGCCGATGCCGTATTTTTTCGGGTATTGGCTCTGCTACCCGATACCAGTATCGGATCGTTGCATCCCTAGATTTGCATCACACTGCCAAAGGAAGAGTCCCAAAAGAACCATGTAGAGCACTGCTTCTGTTATGCTGTGGTACAAACAAAAGTGAAACGAAGAAATCAGCTGATTTGGGTCACTCTTATATAGTGAATTTATGAGATCAGATTATTATTAGGGAATATTTTTTTTAAAACAATCACACCAATTCCTTTAGATACGCTATTGCCTACTTATTATTTTAATTATCTTTTTTTTTTTACTAAAAGCATAAAGGACACAGGTTGAATGTTCAGCAGGTTTTCCATTAAAACATCCCTTAAATATATATATATATATATATATATATTATATATATATATATATATATATATATGTGTATGTATGTATGTATGTATGTATATATGTATACACAACACATAACGTCTTGTTTCATTTTGTGAACATCTAGCTTGTGTTGTGATTGCAGCAGCTTTTGTGAAGTGAAAGGAGCACATGCTGCGCACTCTGCTTTCACTGCTTTCACTGACTTGTTGCTGTGTGTGGTTGCACAGCTGGAGTACACGGCCCGGCTGGACTTTCTGTGGAGGGTCCAGGCCAAGGAGGAGATCAATGAGATGAAGGAGCTGAGAGAGCACAACGAGAACATGCTGAGGAACATCCTGCCCAGCCACGTGGCCCGACACTTCCTGGAGAAGGACCGCGACAATGAGGTCAAACACATTCTCATCATCACTTCTTTTTACTGTCTTTGGGGTTGTTTGGAAACTATGAGAGAGAAGATAGCCCACTGTAGTTTTAAATAAATACTATAACTGGACTAACTTCAAAGTGGTTTAAGAAGAACTGGTTTTAAAGTCGATTCAACTAAACCAGGATGAGACTTAAACTAAGCCGTGCCCATCTTCTGCCTTACACGTGTGTTTCTGATGTTCTGTGTTTTATAGTACAGACCTGGACCAGACTCTGCAGGGCTCAAATTATTACTTGGTTGCACTTTATTTTACACTACCTTGATACTGCACATTGTGCCAAACTACATTTAGAACAACATAGAAGACATAAGATCCTTCAGGTCGCCCCAGCAGAGTTTTCAGTGGTCTCGAGTTCACCTCCGAGGGGCTCAGTCTGTGCCTTCATTCGAGTGTGCAGAATGTGACCTTGTATCGTTCTCTTTTTTGAAGGTTTTGAGGTTGCATACATGTTCTAGATCGTGATGACATCATGATCTCAGGTGGAGGGCAGGGGCCAATACAACTCTATGGAAAAGATGCAACTTTTCAAAGAAATCTCTATAAAAAAGAATTGACAAATTATCATTCATTGGAAAATTCCATGGTGGTAACTATGGTAACTGTGGAATTGCAGATGTTTTGTCTTAGCTTTTGGCTCATATCTCTGTCATTACTGGGAGAATCTACAGGTGAAACTTGGAAAATTAGAATATCCTTGAAAAGTTCATTTACTTCTGTAATTCAACTTAAAATGTGAAGCTAATATATAGACTCATGACATGCAAAGTGATTAGGTCAAGCCTTTGTTATAATTGTGATGATCATGGCTTACAGTCCATTTTTAAAATATTCTAATTTTATGAGATTTTTAATTTGGGGTTTTTACAAGCTGAGCCATAATAATGAAAATGATAACAAATAAAGGCCACACATATCTCATTTTGCATGTCATGAGTCTATTATATATTACTTTCACAGTTTAAGTTGACTAACAGAAATGAATGCACTTTTTAACGATATACACATTTTCCGAGTTTCACCTGTACATGACACAAAAACTGTCTCAAAGTTCATCGTCTTCTCTGTATCAACTTATATCCAATTCTTTTCTCTGACACCTGTAAATGTACAGAGTTGCTTGGAGAAATATTGGCCAGTACTCTCAGACGTCACCTTTACTCGGAAGAGTCTCCAAAAGAAAGCCAACGTTCTCAGCCAAACAAATTGTTGGCATTTCAATCATGAGATTGTGTTCTGTGGCCGGATGAGAGAGAACAGCAGAAGACTGGCCCTTACACCACAGCCGAAAATAATGCCGGGGCTTAAATAGTTTGGGCTGTTTTATCCAAAATGAAAGTCTGATCTGAACTGTAGGGAAAGGAAGGATCAAGAGAGACTCTCACCGTCAGGCTCATGTTTTCTCCTTTCTCCTCTGCAGTGCCAGCAAACGGCTCGGAGCTGTTATTGGAGCTCAACTAAAGTGCTGTCTAAAGGGCTGCCGGTTATTGTGACAAAGCCATTTTTAAAAATATATATACTTTGATGCCGATTTTGCTTGAGGGCCTGTGCAGTACTATACTTGGACAAGACCGTGTGACCTTCAGCCTCTGAGCCCTCTGTGTCTGTGTGGCGCTACAGTGAGCACTCTGACTCTCCGTCCCGTGTCTTTGTTTTCCTCCTGTTTGTGCACAGGTCCCAAAGCTCTCATTTCTCAATCATTGATTTTTCCAATGCAAAGACAACCCGCTGTTTATCCAAAGGCGCAGACCTGAGCCCGGGCTAGAGACAAGGGTGGGGCCGAACCTTCAGAATATGATCTCTCTTTACGACAAACATGGAGCTTGTGAACATTAAGATTGGAGAGAAGGCTGGATATGAACCCCACAACTAAGAAATAAGATTAAGAACGATGACAGGGTTTAATATTCAGATTGTTTTATGGTAATCAGGTTGGAAACTACAAAGCCAGAGAGAACACCCCGGACATGAGCGTCTCTGGAGTTTTGACGCACGGTGCTGGATAGATTTCTGTCCGACTTGCCCCAGACCTGCTCTGATGTCATGGGCACCTGGTGCACAGAAAACACCTGGGACCCCTCTGAGGTCTACACGGCCCCGTGCATGATGGGAAAATGTCCACCTGTCAGCGGCTCCTGCCCAGGTGATTGGACATGAGTCTGCTGTGATCAGAAACGTGCTCCTCACTCGGCTGTATCCACTTCCTCTCTCCTCAGGGAAACTAAATGGCCACTTTAAAACATGACTGTTCCTAAAGTTGACCTGACGATTAATGCTTTTCGGAACAAACACATCTATATTTTATCTCACAAGCCGGTACAAACTAAGAAATGGGAGTGTTTTCTCTGTTGATGGCTGATGTCGCTGGAGTAAAGGAAACAGGAGCAACAGGTAAATGAGTTTCATTCAGGATAAACTTGGATCTGAAAGTTGTTCTGGTCTAAACTCAACCAAACCCAGGTCAGAGCCAGAACTTTTTTCCTCCTGCCGCTTATGTACTTCTAATCCAAAAAGTCACTTTGCATCAACATACAGTCAACAACAGACCATAAACTCCTCTAGTTTCCCGCTTCGAGCTATTTGTGATGGATGTATTGTCCCCCGTTTCAATGCTTTTGTGGTTTCACGTGGTTTCAAAGGTAATAAACATCATTGTGAATGCAGAGGAGTAAAGTTTCAGCCTGGTGTCAGGAGAACAGTGGAGTCATGATGGATGTGGGTATTTCCAGATTCTCTGTGCGCCCTAATTACAACACCTGATTCAATAAGGCTGTCCGTGTCAAAGCCCAGGTCCAGCGCTCCGTGTCGGGTCCATCCAAACGCGCTCATCAACCGGAGAGCGGAGGCTTTTGTTGCTTCTTATTAGACACTAGACCTGATACCTCTGTGTGCGACTGGCCAAAGTGTCAAGTTTAGTCACCTCCTGCGCACAAAAGACGTCAGGACCAGGACTAAACCAGGGCTAAACCAGGGTTAAACTAGGGCTAAACCAGGGCTAAACCAGGGTTAAATTAGGGCTAATGCAGGACTAATCCAGGACCTAACCTGAAGCAGGACACGACTAGAGCCAGAGGACATATGAGTCATAATGAAGAAAAACTACAGTAACAACTACACAAAAGAGGTACAGCAGAACCAAACTAACCCAGCGCCGAGTCACGACCAAACTCGCCGTTTCACACAGGCTCTGGTCAGGTCGACCTAAAGGGGCTCTCGACCCGAGCGGCCCTTTTGGGTCAGTGTGAATCCAGCGCACCTTAAAACCTTCCTCTTCATGAGCTGATTAAGGTCATTTCATCAGCTTCACTGTATTTAACCACGAGGGAGAGGAGTGACCACCAGGTAACAACGGGGAAGTGCGCACGTTCATGTGCATGTGTTGGCGCATTGACAGGTACATGCCCGTTGCCATGGGAATAAGTTCTTTGAACGGCTAATCGTTGTTAGGTGACTGATGGTGCGATGTCTGGTGCAGGCGCCTGTGAACACGGACTGAACTAACTTTGAAGTAAATGCAGTTGAAACTAGGGCGGGTCTCAGGTTCAACCAGAGTTAAACAGTCACATTAAGGCCACTTGTCTTGAAACATTGTCCAGATCAAAAGTATCATGTCTGAACCAGACTGAGAGACTGATCCAGGCGTCGGTCTGTCAGACACCTGCTGCTCCCGTCCTGACGAGACCCACCACCATATTAGTCCAGTGCCTGGCTTCAGTCGCCCAGAGCATAGACCTTAAAACAGCTCAGCACAAAAGGACCTCTCTGACATGTTGGGATATGTTTACATATTTAAATTGTGAATTTTCTTTATTTGATTATTGATTATTTGACTCAATGCACAAAAGACATTTGGTGCAAAAAGAAGAGCTGTCCCTGAACGTGCTGATGTTACACAAGGTTCCTAAAGTTCACTGTACAGTTTTGCTTTGATAACCATTCCTTGGGCAGGTTTGGACAATAAGCTAGTTTGTGCATGAAATCATTTCAAAAGGTTCACTGCTACATAGGAAAAGATTGTTGACCAAATGTGGTTCTGCGTCCTGGAACACTACAGTCTCCTGTGACTGTCGACCGCGTGGCTCTCCAAATTTAGTGTGACAAATGAACCATCTCTGCTCTAAGAACCTCAGGGAACGGTCTCCTGCCGGTCCCAGAGTCAGGTCCACACACGCTGAGACTGTGTTTCAGTTTTATGCAGCTGAAATCCTCCTGAAGATGTGAGACAGGGCTCACCTCTGACAGCGTTCAAATCCAGGAGGAGAACAGTTATTTTTAGCTGCATCTGACACTTGCCTTCTGCGTGTGATTCCATATGCCTTCATCTGCCTTCCTGTTCTGTACTGCACCTCCATTTGCACTACTTTGTCCAGGAAATAATCTGGCCCTGACAAAACCAGGACTCGGCCAGACGGAGCCAGATCGTGTGCGGAGTCTCCTGTCTCCTCGGGACAATAGAGCTGATCGGGGCTTCGTTGTGTTCATCGTGAGAGCAGCTGATGGAGCGTTGATGAAAAGGCCGTAATTAAAAATGGATGTGTGTGTGTGTGTGTGTGTGTGTGTGTGTGGGGGGGGGGGGGGACATCCCGCTCGCTGCATATTTAATTATCTCTCATTATCATTATGGGGAGATGTTTAAGAGGCTTCAACAAGCTCCCAGATCAGCCCGGTCAAGTGGGTTTATTCCTGCCAGTGAAAATGTGAGGCTCGACCTTCTGTCTGTCGAAAAAAGGGCTTCTGTCAACAATGTTAGCGGTCTGTGAAGCGGGAACGGCGGTTACACGGCCCATGTTAGACAAAATCGACTTTTTCTCAAGGTCAAGGTGATGTTATGTTCTGGCAGGGGAATTGGATTTGCAGCCATCACTCTACGTTAAAAAAACACACATTTACATTTGTTTGGACATTATGTTTGTTTGGACATTATGTTTGTTTGGACATTATATTTGTTTGGACATTACTTTTGTTTGGACATTATATTTGTTTGGACATTACTTTTGTTTGGACATTATATTTGTTTGGACATTACGTTTGTTTGGATATTATGTTTGTTTGGACATTACTTTTGTTTGGACATTATGTTTGTTTGGACATTACTTTTGTTTGGACATAATATTTGTTTGGACATTATATTTGTTTGGACATTACTTTTGTTTGGACATTACTTTTGTTTGGACATTATATTTGTTTGGACATTACTCTTGTTTGGACATTATATTTGTTTGGACATTATATTTGTTTGGACATTATATTTGTTTGGACATTATATTTGTTTGGACATGACTTTTGTTTGGACATTATATTTGTTTGGACATTATATTTGTTTGGACATTATATTTGTTTGGACATTACTCTTGTTTGGACATTATATTTGTTTGGACATTACTTTTGTTTGGACGTTATGTTTGTTTGGACATTACTCTTGTTTGGACATTATATTTGTTTGGACATTACTTTTGTTTGGACATTATATTTGTTTGGACATTACTCTTGTTTGGACATTATATTTGTTTGGACATTACTCTTGTTTGGACATTATATTTGTTTGGACATTACTCTTGTTTGGACATTATATTTGTTTGGACATTACTCTTGTTTGGACATTATATTTGTTTGGACATTACTCTTGTTTGGACATTATATTTGTTTGGACATTATATTTGTTTGGACATTATTTTTGTTGGACATTATATTTGTCTGGACATTATATTTGTGTGGACATTACTTTTGTTTGGACTTTATATTTGTTTGGACATTACTTTTGTTTGGACATTATGTTTGTTTGGACATTACTTTTGTTTGGACATTATGTTTGTTTGGACATTACTTTTGTTTGGACATAATATTTGTTTGGACATTATATTTGTTTGGACATTACATTTGTTTGGACATTACTTTTGTTTGGACATTACTTTTGTTTGGACATTATATTTGTTTGGACATTACTCTTGTTTGGACATTACTTTTGTTTGGACATTACTTTTGTTTGGACATTATGTTTGTTTGGACATTACTCTTGTTTGGACATTACTTTTGTTTGGACATTATATTTGTTTGGACATTATATTTGTTTGGACATTACTTTTGTTTGGACATTATGTTTGTTTGGACATTACTCTTGTTTGGACATAACTCTTGTTTGGACATTATATTTGTTTGGACATTATATTTGTTTGGACATTACTTTTGTTTAGACATTACTTTTGTTTGGACATTACTTTTGTTTGGACATTACTCTTGTTTGGACATTATATTTATTTGGACATTATATTTGTTGGACATTATATTTGGACATTTATTTTTGTTTGGACATTATTTTTGTTTGGACATTATTTTTGTTTGAACATTACTTTTGTTTGGACATTACTTTTGTTTGGACATTATTTTTGTTTGAACATTACTTTTGTTTGGACATTACTTTTGTTTGGACATTACTCTTGTTTGGACATGACTTTTGTTTGGACATGACTTTTGTTTGGACATTATATTTGTTTGGACATTATTTTTGTTTGGACATAATATTTGTTTGGACATTATATTTGTTTGGACATTACTTTTGTTTGGACATTACTTTTGTTTGGACATTACTTTTGTTTGGACATTACTCTTGTTTGGACATTACTTTTGTTATTGTTTCACTCTTGTATCGTTCAGTGCAGCCCTGTGGGCAAACTCGTGTTGTGATATTGAGACATTGACATCGCTGAACTATTTTTACTGTGTACATTTGTCAAAAACAGAAAAACTTTGGTCTAGAACAATCTCAGCTTCAGCTCTGACTGAACTTAAAGAAACGTTTGCTGACAATTTGGCTGTTGTGTCAAATTTCTTTTTGAATACCGGATTTTTCCACCCCTTTCGTTGTTTGATTGAATGTTTACAATGGCAATAAAAAAACATTTCAGTAAAGTAGAAACCCTGTAAATTACACACATTTTAAAGAAATAGTGTTTTATGCAAATATTTTAGTACAGGCTTACAAAAACTATATTGTTCAGGTAACGGTAGCGTAAATTAAGTTTTGTTATGGTAACCAGCCCTAGCCTTAGGACTGGGTACAGTTTTAATGTAAACGTGAAAAATAGAAGAAAATAACGGATGCATTCATGTGGTTGTTTCATAACGATTTGTCCACTTGTGCTTTCGGATTTTCAACTTTAGAGTCATTCCCCCAACTCGCGTTAGCTCTCCATTCACAAAATCATGACTCACTGGGAGCAGTGGGAAAGCTCTCACCAATGCTCAGTTTGCCACCGTTACAAAGCACGAGTCGCCAAGAGTTGACACTTGGCAACGATGAAGCAAATATGGAATATTCAAATAATGATTGTTGAAAAGTGCTCTGAAATGTTTCAGTGGAGAACAGCCCTCTTTATTCACGTTTGTGCTCGTCTGTCATTAGTTTCAACAGCTGAGTGAATAAATGATTGTAAAGTAGTGGACGTGACCAAAGATCCACTGGATACAGCAGGCGCACACTGCTCTCTAGTGGCCAGAGTGAAGAATTACAGCTGAGCTCAAACTACTACTGCTGCTTTGTTTGGTGTAAGAGAGTTGGATTAATTAAAAAAAAATACTCTCCAATGAAAGAGTAACTGTACTGGACATACATGTAGTATGTCTACATACATGTAGTATGTCCAGTGCAGTTACTCTTTCATTGGAGAGTATTAAGAATACAATTACTTTGCTCAAATCAATGAAATACATAACAGTACTCAACCATTAACAATGTATCTTCTTATCGCACAACATACTTGTTGAGTTATGAATTCCTAATTAGTGGTAAATACATTTATAACAAGCGTTCCAACAACTACGTTTTGGAATAACATGCAGTTTTTGTACATGAATACAATGAAAATCAATGTGAAAGTAATCAAAATACAATACTCTGAGTGAACAAAGTAACTGGTTAAAATCCTATGCACTCTCACAGTTGTAACTGTGCCACACTAATGTTGTTTGTCATGTAAATCAAATATAGACTGAGATATGTTCTTACCTGAGCTTAGACGAGTTGATGTGTACCTGTCTGGTCTTTGTGCCCGCGGAAGAGCGTGGTAGTTTCCAACTTCACCCCCGTTTGGAGCCATAGGAATACATTGGGAGAGGCCAAATGCTAACAACATCTTTGGTCATTTTGCGTGACTGAGGGCACACACAAAGACCAGACAGGTACGTATCAACTCGTCTCAGCCCAGGTAAGAACATATTTCAGTGTGGAAAAATGGTGGCAGTCCAGCAGAGATAACACAGAAGTGCCCATGCATGAACAGTGCATACATGATTGATTTTTCATTTGCAGAACTCAAAGGTCACTGTGGAGATGTGTCAGGCCCAGATTATGAGTGTCATGGCCTAAGAGTTGGAACTGATCCTACAACAAGTTCTCAAAACTAACGCCCTACAAAATGAGCTTTCACTTCGGGGACACGTAGGCTGGTTTAAATGATAAAGCTCACGTCCGAAATGATGTCCCTGCACACCCCTGGTATTCTGTAACTAAACACAGTCACAAAGTATTCTCCCCAACACTGTTTCTTCTCTTGTGGTTGAGGCTTTTGTCCCGTTGGCGAATAATAAAACACTTCTGATCCTCCTGGGGTAACAGCAGTTGTTGTGACGGGTCTGACAGGGTTGAGGTCTGCTGTGTGCAGGAGCTGTACTCTCAGTCGTACGACTCTGTGGGAGTGATGTTCGCCTCCATCCCGGGCTTCGCAGACTTCTACTCTCAGACGGAGATGAACAACCAGGGCGTGGAGTGTCTGCGGCTGCTCAACGAGATCATCGCGGACTTCGACGAGGTGGGGGTTTCGCGAACACTCACTGCTGTTTGTACTAGAAGAGGCTTTTTCACTTTAAAGACATCCACTGATGGTTGCTCCTTGTGTGCGCCTGCAGCTGCTGGGAGAGGACCGCTTCCAGGACATTGAGAAGATCAAAACCATCGGCAGCACCTACATGGCTGTGTCGGGCCTGTCCCCAGAGAAACAGGTGAGACACTGTGAACCGAGTTTGTCCTGTGCAGAGCCCCTAAAGTGCCTGACAAAAGGAAAAAATGTACTTTATGAGATTACTGACGCAAAAGCAGAACTGTGACCCATGAAAGAGTCTCCCTCAGCGCAGTGGAAAGAAAACAGCTCAGTGAAGCCGTCTAATGACCACCAGGGGGCAGCTGTAAAGCATGTGGGCATATACAGTGTTCTTTCAGGGTATGCTTTTACTTTTCTACACCAATCGTAAGTGTAGTAGTAAACCTTTGGTGCTGTGTGTGTCTCTGGCAGCAGTGCGAGGATAAGTGGGGTCACCTGTGCGCTCTGGCCGACTTCGCCACCGCCCTGAACGAGAGCATCCAGGAGATCAACAAACACTCCTTCAACAACTTCGAACTGCGGATCGGTGAGACGCTTTTCCCCCGCCTGCTCTGAGCTGCTTTTCCCCCGCCTGCTCTGAGCTGCTTTGGATTGAACTGATTCAAATGTCACTGAAGTGAATGTGGCAAAGGAACTCACCCTTTCACTCTGGCACTGTGTGCGGCAGTGTAATGCTTCTTTCTTCCAGATGGAGATTATAAAGTGTTAGCACTTTATAATAACTACACCTTATTTACCCTTAATGATGAACTAACACTTAATTAGTTAACAATACATTAGTTAAGTGTGACTATCACTTAATAACTACTACAGTTAATGCCTATGTTGCCCCCTCAGGGAGAATCAGTTGTCTTTTCAAAGTTTATTTTGAGCTCAAATATTACAGAAAAAAAAGGTAAACATAGGTCCCCTGTGAACAAACAATAAAATAGGTTTTAGCATATTGGGGATTAAGTTAAAATGGGTCAACAAACAGATAAAACGACACTTACACGTCCCAGGTGTAAAACAGCGTAGGCCACGGCCCACTACTGGGCCACAGCTTCTGCTCTGAGGCTGTGGGCCGAGCTTTTATAAACTCGCGTTGCAAGGTCACGTGATCATTGCGCTTCTGGTTTAATCAATTATAAAAAAGGCAGTGTTTAACATTAGCAAAAAGATGAATAAATACTGTTATTTACAGTGAACCAATTCCCACCAATTATAAAAAAGAAAGCGCCTCAATCCCTTGTGCAGAAAAACGGGCCGGGAACACCTAACTCAGGGGTATCAAACATACGGGTTAGGGTCGGACCAGGCCCGCGAGATGATTTAATCCGGCCCCTGCCCTGTAGAGCGTAAATTCCAGAGTATGTCAAAAAAAAAGGATCCCATTCCTGTGCGGAGTTATGCATTTTTAAAGAATAACCAGAATGCTCATTCTAGCCACTAGGGGGCATTAAATAAAAAAAAAAGGCTAGAGTTCCACACGTGTCCAGCAGAGGGCACTGACATAATAAGAGCTCAGGATATGAACAACACATTATATAGCCACGTGGTAAATGGACAGTCTGCCCCAGGGCGGCTGTGGCTTCAATAAAAGTTTACCACCACCGAGTGAATGAATAATGAGTACTGCACTTTCAGGACCTTGTGACACAGGCTTGTAAAGTGCAATACAAGTGTGAGCCGTTGTCATTGATGAAGCTACAGTCAAGTTGGGGCTTTGATCAAATCACAGCTTATTATTATTCATTTATTGGAAACATTTTCTCTATTATATGTGGCTCGCGACCCGCCGTGGGAGCTGAATTTCGGCCCGCGACCCAAAATGAGTTTGACACCCCTGACCTAACTCATAATAGTTCTTCACATACTTCACTTATTCATTGTTAAGTGGTTATGAAGTGTTAGTCACACTTAACTAATGAATTGTTCATGATGAATTAAGTGTTTATTTATTAAGGCTAAGGTGTAGTTATTATGCAGTGTTACTGTATAAGGGGAGGTATTACCAAGCATCCACATGGGGGCAGTATAGCAGACCAAGACAAAGACTGAGTTAAAACATGGGACTTTTGAAATAACAGAAGAACATTACCATGGGTTTATTTTTTCATTATTATTATTTTGCCCTTTAGAATGGGGAGGAGTCACGGAGGGCTTTTGTGAAGCGTGTGTGTTTTCACAGGCTGGTCACAAAACGCTTCACAATTTTTCATTCGTGTGTAGCCACAGCTGCCCTTGGGTCAGTTTGACATATAACCAAGCACTCCCTCACTTAGCACTCACTCAGGCCCCTGGTGTTCATCACAGACAGAAAGTCACTGGGACATGTTCAAAACATTACGTTGAATGTAAATTCTTGACAGCAGGAAACATCTGTGTTTATGAGTAACGGCTATCAAAAAGCAACAACACAAAGTAGTATACAAAGCACAGGGCCAGTATTTTTTGAGTGCTCATTCAAAATCTTGGCGCTGTTTTTATTTTCATTTAGTGTTAGCCGTTAGCTTGAAGACAGAAACACTAACAGCGATGAGCAGGAAGTTTCCTCCGGTGAAGTCTTTGCTTCTTTGTCCAACAGTAACTCACTGCTGCCGTGTAATCTTCAGTTATGTATACTTATATTTGGACAAGACAGTCCTAGTACTAACTCGTAGAAAAATAATGAGCCGGGGAGAGGATTAAGACATGTGGCGCTCGCGTGCGTAGAGCCCATCGATAAAACAACATTTCATTTTATAGCAAGTTCAAAATACGGCCCATTTTACTCAACAACCTGAACAACTCTGAAAGTTTCCTCACATTTCCGTTCTCGCTCCTCCCCCTCAGGCATGGCCCACGGTTCGGTGGTGGCCGGCGTGATCGGCGCCAAGAAGCCGCAGTACGACATCTGGGGCAAGACGGTGAACCTGTCCAGCCGCATGGACAGCACCGGGGTCAGCGGCAAGATCCAGGTCCCCGAGGAGACCTTCCTGATCCTCAAGGAGCGCGGCTTCGCCTTCGAGTACCGCGGCGAGATCTACGTGAAGGGCATCAGCGAGCAGGAGGGCAAGATCCGCACGCACTTCCTGCTGGGCCGCGTGCAGCCCAACCCGCTCATCCTGCAGCCGCGCAAGATCACCGGGCAGTACTCGCTGGCCGCGGTGGTGCTGGGCCTGGTGCAGTCGCTCAACCGGCAGAAGCAGAAGCAGATCCTGAACGAGAACAACAACTCGGGGATCATGAAGGGACACCATTACAACCGCAGGACGTTGTTGGCGCCCGCGGCTTCGGACAGCGCGAGCGGGCACCACGCCGAGTCCACCGACAAAACCGAGCTGTCCTGAGAGGAAGAGAGGGACGGGGGGTGGGGGGGGGGCGGGACTTCTTCTCGGAAAAACAAACTTGGCACAAAAAAACTTGTACTAAAAAAAAAAAGCCACGCGGAGAAAAGGGCTGGTGGAGGAAATGTTTGAACGTGTTTAAAGAAAGTACATTTGAATATGGGATTACGGTTTGTGGTGGTCTGTTCAGTGTCATGCCTTGGTTTTGTCCAGTGATCTCAAATGCATAATCTTTCAAAAGTCTGTATTTTGCTAAACTGATTTTGTTTTTGTTTGGGGTTTTTTTTTTTTTTGCTTTTAATAATGTTGTGCGGTTTTTCCACTCAAAAACAGACCTGGAGTGGGCATTTGTTCTATTTACGCCCCGGCTCACACTCACACCTGCGCAAATGAACCGAGGCGCGGACACGGCGTCATGCAAGTGCCGTTGGTTTACAAAGTGCTAGCAACCGTTTAAAGCGCAGACGTGGACAACATTTCACATTTTGTCAATTTTCACGTTTTGTTTTCAAGACAATTCAATAATCTTTGGTAAAAAAATCTCGGTTACACTTTAAAGCTACCCTCAGCTACTCTACTTTTTCCGAACCGGAACGATTGCATTTCCTCATTGCATTGCTAGATGCGCCACCGTCGAAACAGCGAGCTAGCTTTGTCCCACAGAAGCAGACAAGCTCCGCGCCTCCCCCGCCTCACAGGACACCCCCCTACTCACCCCCACCCGTCCCCACAACATGTAAACACTGACACGTGCAGGGATCGTAAATGTTTGAAGCAGCAGACGCAGCAACGGTTAGCGGCTAACACAGTCAGAGTTTATCAGTAGCGGCTAACACAGTCAGAGATTAGCATTAGCCGCTAACACAGTCAAAGATTAGCATTAGCGGCTAGCACAGTCAGAGTTTGGCATTAGCGGCTAACAGTCAGAGTTAAAAATTAGCGGCTAACACAGTCAGAGTTTAGCATTAGCAGCTAACACAGTCAGAGTTTAGCATTAGCGGCTAACACAGTCAGAGTTTAGCATTAGCGACTAATTAGCGACTAAACTCTGACTAACAGTCAGAGTTTAGCATTAGCGGCTAACAGTCAGAGTTTAGCATTAGCGGCTAACCCAATCAGAGTTTAGCATTAGCGGCTAGTACAGTCAGAGTTTAGCATTAGCGGCTAACAGTCAGAGTTTAGCATTAGCGACTAACCCAATCAGAGTTTAGCATTAGCGGCTAGTACAGTCAGAGTTTAGCATTAGCGGCTAGTACAGTCAGAGTTTAGCATTAGCGGCTAGTACAGTCAGAGTTTAGCATTAGCGGCTAACACAGTCACAGTTGATCATTATGACAGAAGTTTACAAAAGAAACATCTGACCGATCTGCTCTGATGGAGCTTGAAGCCCTCATCAAAGGAACATGGAGCTTTTATAAAGCACGCTCAGGGAAGTGTATGAGGCGTTCATGGGATGCGGGGAAAAAAAACACTGCTCTGTAAACACTGATGTTCGAAATGCCAAAACCACAGACTTACATGAAAGCTGCAGTTCAGCAAATACATGTAAGTCTCAGAATGTTTACTGCTACATATCTTGTGGATTCTGCTGATAATATTGTGCTGCACACAGGATTATGAGGGCACTACTCCAATTACTGATGAAAAAGTATTATAGCTGAGGGCAGATTTCAAATATGGTTTCAAAAGGTTTGATTAGCCAATGAGCATATATTTTTCACATATTTCGGGCTGCACAAAACTACATTAAATATCAAAAAGTGAACTCTTCAACAGGTTTTCAGAATGCGTAAGGGCTGAAATAAATGACCTTTTATTATTTTACACTGACTTTTTATTAAAGGCCGCAGTTTAATTTTTTCTTTCCATTGTACTTTACTTAATCAACCCAGTCCAGTCGAAGACAAGTGAAAACCTCTACAACACAGGCTCAGTGATCATTGTGTCCTCATTTTAGTCAAAGTAATACTAAAATGAGACTAAAGCTAAATAAAAACATCCAGATATTTTCATCGACTAAAATATGACCTAAAAAGGTCCTAGGTTCGAGTCCCACCTGGACGGTGTCTTTCTGTGCATTGTTTTAATTATAAAGTGTTACCGGTGCTCATTTCTGGATAAAGTTCTTAAAAATGAGTGAATAACAGACGAATGGTAGTTTCAGTTTTACCCACGTCCCCAGGTCATTTGAATCCATATAAGGCTCATTCAAACTTCACAAGATTCTTTCACCCTGAGCCGCAAGAACAAAATGAAGTCACTTTTGCCTTGGTTAGTGCTAGATCGTCTGCTCCGGAGGGACGGTCTGCTGTGAGTTTGTAATGATCTTTGAGTTGGTTTGTCTAAAAATACAAATAACCCTAATCCTTAAGGTTAACCCCTTAACTCCCACCTGAACCGAGCACATTTTCTCCAGTTTGGCTTTACCCCATTCCAAAAGCTTCTGGAAAAAAGCTGTGAAAATAGCAATAAAACAATGATGGAAATGTGACAAAAAAGTGAGAAAACATTGACAAAAAAGAGAAGAAAAATGTATGAAAAAGTGGCAAAAATGTCACAAGAAATTGACAAAAAAGTGACAAAAAAGTGATTAAAATTGATTAAAAAATGACCCAAAATTGGACGAAAAAATGACAAAAATGTGACAAAAAAATGATGAAAAATTGACGAAAAATTGATGAAAAAATGACAAAAATGTGACAAAAAAGTCACAAAAAAAGTCACAAAAAATTGATTAAAAATTGACCAAAAAAATGGACGAGAAAATGAGAAAAAAGTGACAAAAATGTAACAAAAAATTGATTAAAAATTGATTAAAAATTGACGAAAAAATGACAAAAATGTGACCAAAAATTGATGAAAAATGTATGAAAAAATGACAAAAATGTGACGAAAAAGTGACAAAAATGTAACAAAAAATTGATTAAAAATTGACGAAAAATGTATGAAAAAATGACAAAAATGTGACCAAAAAATGGATTAAAAATTGATTAAAAATTGATGAAAAAATTGACAAAAAAATGGACCAAAAAATGTGATAAAAAATCACAGAAAACGTACAAAAATGAGTTGAACACCCAACAAAAAAATGTTGGAAAAAAAATCCGATGACATGAGTAAAAAGATCCTCTGGGTTCAGGCGGGAGTTAAGAGGTGAACCATTTCCCTGGCCCTAACCTTCATTTGTGTCATGATATCTCACGTTTTCACAGCAGACCGTCCCTCCGGAGCAGAACATCTCGCACTAACCTTTTGCCTTGTCGCCATGGAACTGTCGTCAGTTACAAAACGTCTCCATGGCGACAAGGCAAAAGTGACTCCATTTTGTTCTTGCGGCTCAGGGTGCAGTTAAGGCGGGTTCTGTGCATGTGTGAATCATACAAACTCCAGGGGTGTCTCTTTTTTTTTTTCGAAAGGAAACATCATGACATGTTTAAAAGCTTTTGAAAAAGTCAGTTTGGCAGAATATGGCGGCGTATGAGTTTATTGTAGCACTTTTTGGCCGGAGCGCTCTCATTTCCTCCGGTTTGTCTCTACAGTTCAACACTTGATTGTGAAAAGCTTTGCGGTGGTCCAGTTTAAGACACTTTATTAACATTATTATGACATTCCAAAAAAATAATTATTCTTACCTCCGGCCCCGCCCACTGCAGGTCTTCTCGGCCAATTGGGCGCCTCCAAATCCGGCGCCTCTCGATGAATGTCGCTTTATTGAAGGTGGAGGATAAAGACTGTGCTCTCGGTTCCTTTTTTTTACATTCTCCGGTTCGGACCCTCTCGGCCCCAAAGTCCAACGATATTTATTTTGTATTTCTTTTCTATTTAAGCTGACAATAAAGGGGTCTACTTTTCTTACGTCATGGTCGTGTCATTTCTTGTGAATCTTTTACTAAAGGATATGATTTCTACTTCTAAAGGGCTTTAGAAGTAGATTTACTGTGTAAGTTCCTCAAATATAAACAATGATGGGCTAAAACACAGTCTACTGCAGTTTTGGCTGAAATTGTTTCCCGTTTTGTTCAATTTGCTTTTGCTTTTGAAAAGTTTCCCTCATTCTTTTTTGCAAATCCTATGTTTTGGAAAATGCTCATTATTTTTTTGCATTTGTGGCACTGAAAATATAGTATTTTGGCAACAAGAAAAGAAAAGACATCATTCAATTGGGTGTGTATGAAGTAAAAAAAGAGAAAGAGGTATGTAGTAAAACGTGGAAACCCTTCAACAGCATCTTTGGTAAACCTTTGGGGTTTACCAAAGTTACCCAACCTTTGGGTTGGTAAACCCAAAGGTTGCATATGGAGCTGCATTTTGTTTGGGGGCATTTTTTTGTTCATTCATTGAAGTAAGATAAGATAAGATAAGATAAACCTTTATTGATCTCACAAAGGAGAAATTCACTTGTTACAGTCGGCGTTACTTCACAGTCTTATTGTACAGTCTGACCGCAGCATTGAATTTGTAATACAGTGTCAGAAAGCTAAATCTAAGTCTAAAAAAACACAATATGATTCAAACCAAGCTCATTTTGTCACACAATATAGTGGTGAAGCAAATGCAAAAAGTTATAAGTAGAAATTGGGATATACTTAAAGGGTCTATATCATGCAAAATCAACTTTTTGGAGCTTTTAGGCTATTTCCTGATCAAAAACACCCCCAGAGTGTTTTTTTGGCTTCATACACACAGTTCTCAGCAATCCTCCGGAATCCTGCTCTCTGAGCAGCTGCTCCGCCCTCTGCTGGTGAAGCACTGAGTTGTGACACTCTGACGTTTTATACGTTATAGTGTCAAACAGGATGAGCCAGGCGTCTTTAATGTAAGGCCTTATGGCCTGATTTTAATTTATAACACAGCTTTTTCATTATTTCTGTTATATGAAAGAAATAAAAAAAAATATTAAAAAGGACGTGCCTGACTGGTCCGTGCTGCCCCTGCAGGGAAAACAAAGCACCCCCTGAGCGTCTGAACAGATGGAAGCTGTGAAGGAGCTCTTTCTAACCACGATAATGTGTCCAGAGTAGGTCAGGCTACAAGAGGACAGGAGTTTTGTCCACCTTCCTAAAGAAGAGGCCACTCGCCAGAAGTTGTTTTTTCTCTCCAGGATTCGGCGACTATCACAAAAACAGTGTTTTTTCTGTGACTGTCTCTGATGGATGTTTGGTGAACCTTCACCAGAACCAAAGTGAATTTACTTTTACAACCAACGTGAATCCCATAATGTAAACACCCGATGAAGCGGCCAGAACAAAGTACTGTGAGAAGCCTTGCCAGAACGACCCACAGTGTGCTTTAGAAGATCCCCAACATGAAGTGATAAACTGTTTAGAAGACATACCCCCTTTACAACCAAAAACATGGCTCAGAATACAATTTGGAAATTATAAGTGTGGCCATTGTAATCATTGTCATAACATGATGAACACAACTCATTTTATGGATGTCAACACAGAATATGACACAAATTAATTTCTCAGTTGTCATACAGAATGTGTGGTGTACAGAGTGTCTGTGTGGACGACAAGAAAATTAAAAAGTAGACTTTATGAACACTAAGACTGTAGTATGGCAGTGCATTGTCCCTTATCTGAACATGTCACATGACCGTGAGGTATAAAAGAGGTCTGGCAGCCATTTTGATTCTTTTAAAGCAGCATATGCCCTGATGAAGGCCTGGAGAGGCTGAAACGTGGTGGCGTGTTTTATGATATAGCCATGAATTAATAAAGGCTTTTTAATATTTTGCTAAACCCATGAGTTTCTGTCTTTTTTGAAAAGTTATGATTTGATCCCCAATCTGAAGAGCACCTGGGAGAAACTGTTTCACTGTTTGATAATAGACTCATGAAGCAATCCAGTAATCTAGCTCCCTTGACTGTGGGACTGTTGGCCCACCCAGAGGAGGCGACCACATTACAAACTGTCCTGAGGGACTTCATGACGAACTGCTGAATGTAATGCTTTGATGATATTGTGCCGCTGCATTTTTTGACTGCCCCTTAAAGGAATAGGCCACCGTTTTTACATACTAAGGTATGTTCTTACCTCACTTTAGACGTGTTAATATATCCCCGTCTGGTCTTTGTCCGTGCACTCTGTCACGCAAACGGAGCACATACGCAGCCTCTCCCACATGTCACATAGCTCCGAAAAAGCTCACGATAGAAGCTACCAAGCTCTTCCACGTGTTCCCTATTTAAATAAAGTTACGTGAAGTGTTTTCATGCGAAGTATATTTACACAGAAATGTAACGTGTCGATTTTATAAGCAGATAAAAAGGGGGACTATATTGTGAGGCGTAATGATACGAGGAGTAAAACGGCCCCGCAGTAACTCCTAAAGGTTATTGACGGAAGTGAGCGGGGGAAGTCTTTCTTTCTCACAATATAGTCCCCCTTTTTATCTGATTATAAAATCGACATGTTACATTTCTGTGTAAATATACTTCGCATGAAAACACTTCACGTAACTTTATTTAAATAGGGAACACGTGGAAGAGCTTGGTAGCTTCTATCGTGAGCTTTTTTGGAGCTATGTGACATGTGGGAGAGGCTGCGTATGTGTGAGCGCACGGACAAAGACCAGACGGGGATATATTAACACGTCTAAAGTGAGGTAAGAACATATCTTAGTATGTAAAAACGGTGGCCTATTCCTTTAACATCACATTTTTAAATAACCAGCATAATTTTGTATTCATTATGAATTTTAGTTATTTTAGGGAATCTTATTTGTATAGCTCTTTTCATATGACACAAGTCACACCCAAAGTGATTCACATGAATCACTCCATGCTGATGGTGGTAAGCTACATTTGTAGCCAGTTTCCCCTGGGGCAGACTGACAGAAGTGAGGCTGCTCACATCTGTGCCAACAGTCCCTCTGACCACCACCAACCACACACATAGGCATTGGGTGAAGTGTCTTGCCCAAGGACACTACGACAGTCTGCACCTGCAGGAGTCGGGATTCGAACCCCCGACCTTCCGATTATGACACGACCCATTTATTGACTGGTCGTGCAGGGGCCAACTAAACATTTTCCACAAAGTACATTTATTACTGAAATAATGAAACAATACAACACATGTAAACGTACGTTTCTAAATGAGTGGGGGCACGTCAGGGTCATCCACAAAGCCCAGGGACACAGGCTCTGATTGGACCGTCACTCTGCTGTGAGGACCCTCTGTACTGTGAGGACCCTCTCTGCTGTGAGGACCCTCTGTACTGTGAGGACCCTCTCTGCTGTGAGGACCCTCTACGATGTTGGACAAATCCACCAGTCCGCTTGGATCCACCTCCAGGGCCTGGCTCGCAGCTCTGACCCTAAACACAGAGAGAGAGACAGTGATGTGACGCTGGGACGATGACAGATCTTTTTATTCACTGTTCCCACAAATGTAACTGAGCAAACACTAAAACCAGCACAAGCAGAGCAGAAACTAGTGATGGGTAAATGATACCTCAAAGTGTGTGTCACACACATCGTCACACTGTATCGCACTGTGTTGGTAGGCGTATAGGCGCCATCTAGTGGTGAAAAGGCATTGCAGCAGTGAGTCTGAAAAAGCGAACTCAACACTGACTGAGCTCATTGATTCTCGTTCAGAAATGTGAACCAAATCGTCAGGATTGAGCTGTTTAACAGCTGAGAGTGATCATTCAGAAAGAGGAAACTGCTCCGGATAATGAGAACAGAAACAAATGAATGAGAAGTATCAGTGGTACAACCATCTGAAAATGAAGTCACTGACTAAGAGGATGGTGCTTGTGACAACTAAACATACTTTTGCTTTTGTTTACCAGTGGATCTTCAGGCACCACCATCATCTGACTCAAACTCACGCCCCCTGCTTGTTAACCGGATGCTCTCCTCTCAGAGCTACGTGAACAGTATGACAACTTTACCAAGTACTGCGCTACATCTGTGTTTTTGTGTTGCACTTCAATAATGTGAAAGAGATCACACAATATCTATTGAATCTTTTTGTAATGATGGGCGGCCTGGGGCGGGCGCTTGAGCTCAGCAGCACCGGGTTCAGGTGTTGCTCTCGTTCAGCTGGCGCCCCCTGCTGTTCGCTGCTACACATTGTGTACGACACTACATGATACAAAATATATCATTTTGTCGTAATTTTACAAGGTTACATCATAGGAACTACTTTAGCTTTCTCCTTTCCCTGCAGAGGTCACAGAGAATATTTACTAAAGCAGGACTTACTTTGAAATAATTGTCCTCAAGTAGAAGTTAGAAAGTAGTGACCAAAATAAAAACTAAAAGTTGACGTACTTAAAGTTATTAGTGAAAATATTTCTTGAGTACAATGAGCACAGAGTAACTGAGCGAAAGAGTCAAATTTATGTTTTGGTGGTTTGCTGATGTAATTACCAGAGACCAGACAGGTACACATCAACTCGTCTAAGCTCAGGTACCAACATATCACAGTATGGAAAACGGTGGCCTGTTCCTTTGAATGAATTAAACTTTTGTCACTGACTGATCTACTCTCAGTGAGAAGTTACTTCAATATCATATCAATTCTCAAGTTGAAGTAAAATGTTTGTGTGATAAAACCAGTTCATGTGAGTTCAAGAAGTGACTCAAGTCCACACAGAGCAGCACAAACTCACGTGGCCGTGTGCGGAGGGGCCTCTCTGTGGTGCTTGGGGCCCGGAGTTTTGTTCTTCTTCACTTGGATTTCTCCATTGGCCTGAAACAGACACGCTCCTGTGAACTTCTGTCACATTTCTAAGTATGTGTATGTGCTTCGTTACCCGGGGCATGGTGAGGAGTAGGTGCCCTGTGGTCTGGGACCTCCGAGCCGTCGAGGCGTCTGGGCGAACCTCATCGGGGAGTGCCATCTGAAACACCTGCCGTCGACCACAGCACAGTCATCCAACACGCCACACAGACGGAACATACACCGAACCTCACCTTCCCTTTCACTGTGACTCTGACGAACTGCGGCTGAACGTCCACGTCGATCAGAGACGTGTCCAAGTGTCTGACCACACAAAAACAAAACTCGCATCAGGGCATTAACTGCGTTTTCATCTCTTGATTTTAAAGCACATTTTGAAGGTTTGGAAGAGTGATGGAAACACCAAATTTCACATTTAAAACCCTTAACTCGCCATAAGAAGTTTATCCACTTGCTCAGGGTGGTGTTTGATATTTGCTATTATTATATGGCTCTTCACAACGTAAGTAGAAGCTCCGTTGATTTGAATGGGATTTCCCAACGTTCTACCGGTCATTATTTTCTGATAAAGGACCTCTGAAAAAAATAATGACCGCTGCCCATGGCAACGGAGTTCGTGCTTTCATATCACTCCGCGCGTACGTAGTAGCGACACTATCTCTGTCCCCGTCACTGAGAGAGAAGTCGGGGTAATCGCTCGTGAAGTTAGCGTGAGTCTGACTTTCAATTTACCCAAAGATTCACCACCATTCCTCCAACTGCGCCTTCAACTAAGCAGCTAGGCTAGCTGCTAGCCTTGCTGCTTCTAGCCTAGCCAAACGCTGCAGCGCAACGCGCAAACTTTTGGGAACTATTTGTCGCGGATGTCATTAAATAAACCTTTCGGCCTTCATAAAAGCGTACGAAGTTTATGTTGTGTGTGTTCAGTTGGCAAATGGCCGTATAATAAGCGGGATAATGTATAGAACGCTGGTCATTATCGGGAAAATAAGTACCTTCAGGGCGAAACAAGACCCCTCCACTTCGCGTCGGGGTCCGGTTCGCCCTGTCGGTACTTATTTTCCCGATAATGACCAGCGTTCTATACATTATCCCTTACATAAGTGTTAATGTGCATTTTGAAAGATGGAAACCGTTTTTTTGCCTTTGGCCTGGAGAGGACAGAAGTCTCTTCTATCAGTTTATGTGACGACTTCGCCTCAGAAAGTTTTTGTTAAACTTCCAGGATCAAGTTGCTTGTTTCCGCTCTTTGAAGGCTTATTGTAAATATAGAAATAGCTCCATTTTGCCTGGAGAAATGGTGAGATATATTATTTCAGCAGGAGATTCAGAAAAAGTTGCGTTGGTTTGGACCCGGAAGAAGCTTATTATTGTGTGTAAGTCACGGTTAAAGGGACTATAGGGAGTTTAAAAAAGTTCAAATTAAGTTTTTTCCTCCCCTTACATGTTCCAGCCATGTCCTAATGCAGGGGTAGGCAAGTTTGCGTTGTGGAGGGCCGATTTTCATCTTTGCCGAAACACCAGGGGCCGAACCTCACCATTGTAGCCGAAAGTAAAGAACTTATTTCTGCACAAACCAATGTTTAACATCAGTGGCTTTTAAGTGGCTATGGGACCTAGCATTACCCCAGGATGACAATCTGCGTCCCAAACAAACCTGTAATTTGTCATATCGTGTCATGTCGTATAAAATATTGTATTTTCCACACAAGTTTTTGTTGAACAAGACTGAAATTATGATCAAAACAACCCAATAACAGAAATTTTAACCAACTCTGTTAGTGTTCACATGCAGTTTCAGATGGACAATATTGAATAAAAGTTCCCTTTAGACTCGCGACCCACTGAAAATGGTTCCACGACCCACTTTTGGGTCTAGAATCCCCATTTTACATTATATAAAATGACCAAGTGGGATGTTCTGCCAGGACATTTCTAAAATACTGACACTATTTCTCTCTCTTAGGGTGTCAGGTAACAGGTATTTGATCTTATTTGCATAATAATATTTCTCAAAATCATCTTGGGGGCCAGAGGTTCTTTGCTGGAGGGCCGGATTTGGCCCCCGGGCCTGACATTGCCTACCCATGTCCTAATGTGTAGAATGAGCTCAGACCTGTTCACCACAACTGGCTCTAAAATCCTGCACTGTCACTCAGAAAGCTGTCATTTCGGGTCCGAAGTGTCGTCATGCACGAGCTTAATATAGAAGGTGCAGTTACACATATGGCCTGAGGTGGCAGTAGTGAGCATAAAATGGCCAACTTGCATCCAGCCCCTTTAACAAAAGTATGGAATTTTACCTCTATCTATGTGACTTCTAAAAAATTCAAAAATAAATCACTTTTCTATCATCCGCCTTCAATCAGGATGTTAGAAATTAGTTTTGGAAATGAGGATAGAGTTTGGACTTCCACCAGCATTTTAAAGGAGACTGCTCTCACTGTCGTTGTTCGAGCTTTCACCCATGTTTGTCGCCTAAAACAGGCCTAATGAAATATTTCCCTTCATTCATATTCATATTCTTTTACTGCTGAATCACTCTGATCTGTACTTCCAACACTGGATCAGTTCTGAGCTAATATACATTCAATGAGCCCCCGAATTAACTCTCATCACAGAATGTTTAAACAGATATAACCTGTACATTGTGAAAGGTTTTCCTTCTCTCCCCGCGGGTCAGTCCCATACACTTCGTCCCGTTAGCTCACTGAGTCGAGCACGTGCCTCGGGAACACAAGGTCGCAGGATGGAGAACCAGCATCGTCTTTATCAAATAACGTTTATGCAGCGCATTTAATGCTGCATTATTTATGAATGGCAGCATTCAAAAGTTTTAGCAGTAATACATTGGTACTTGCCTTACAAGTGATTTTAGCGACTTATTTCTGTATAAAGGCATCTGTATTTTAATATTATATTTACATACTGGAATGAATGAATACATGATATAATGCACAATATATATGACTCAGAATGTGCCCATCAGAAGCATGATCGTGAACAGAACTGGAGAGTTTTTTGTAAGAGTCCTCCAGACAGTTCTTAGGATTTGTTCTTACAGAGGAACGTTTTCAGCGAAGAACAAGTTTTTTTGAATGCCAAAAATCTTCCAAAGAAGGCCTTGAAGGAAATGTGTGCATAAGAACAGATTGTGAAAGTTGGTGAATGAGGCCCATTGTGACTTCATCACAGTCTTATTCTGAAGTCCAGGACTGTCGGGTCAGTGCATTCAGAGAAGGACCTGGACCACTTGTCAGACTTGGCTTTGGTTCTGTGGCTGAGGCCCAGTATTTAGATCATCAGCCATAAACAAGGCCCAAACATCAGCATCTGCTCAGTTTAACATATCAACCTGCTCTCACCGGTAAATGGCCAAATCCAGAACTATGGTGTTGTTCTCCTCATCTTCAGTCAAACAAAAGTCCAATCTAAAAACAACAACAGCGACATGGTAATCAGCAGGAGGTGGTGTGGGAGAGAGAGCATCACCAACAAAGGACACACGTCACTGATGATGAGCACTCTCAATGAAGATGATCCAGGATTACACCTGGACTAAACCAGGACTTAACCAGAACTTAAATAGGACTAAAACATGGCTAAACCTAGACTAAAGCAGGGCTAAACCTGGACTAAACCAGGACTAAAGCAGGGCTAAACCAGGGTTTCACCAGGACTAAAGCAGGGCTAAAGCAGGGCTAAACCTGGACTAAAGCAGGACTTAACCAGAACTTAAACAGGACTAAAACATGGCTAAACCTAGACTAAAGCAGGGCTAAACCTGGACTAAACCAGGACTAAAGCAGGGCTAAACCAGGGTTTCACCAGGACTAAAGCAGGGCTAAAGCAGGGCTAAACCTAGACTAAAGCAGGGCTAAACCTGGACTAAACCAGGACTAAAGCAGGGCTAAACCAGGGCTTCACCAGGACTAAAGCAGGGCTAAAGCAGGGCTAAACCTGGACTAAAGCAGGACTTAACCAGAACTTAAACAGGACTAAAACATGGCTAAACCTAGACTAAAGCAGGGCTAAACCTGGACTAAACCAGGACTAAAGCAGGGCTAAACCAGGGCTTCACCAGGACTAAAGCAGGGCTAAAGCAGGGCTAAACCAGGACTAAAGCAGGGCTAAAGCAGGGCTAAACCTGGACTAAAGCAGGACTTAACCAGAACTTAAACAGGACTAAAACATGGCTAAACCTAGACTAAAGCAGGGCTAAACCTGGACTAAACCAGGACTAAAGCAGGGCTAAACCAGGGCTTCACCAGGACTAAAGCAGGGCTAAAGCAGGGCTAAACCTGGACTAAAGCAGGACTTAACCAGAACTTAAACAGGACTAAAACATGGCTAAACCTAGACTAAAGAAGGGCTAAACCTGGACTAAACCAGGACTAAAGCAGGGCTAAACCAGGGCTTCACCAGGACTAAAGCAGGGCTAAAGCAGGGCTAAACCTGGACTAAAGCAGGACTTAACCAGAACTTAAACAGGACTAAAACATGGCTAAACCTAGACTAAAGCAGGGCTAAACCTGGACTAAACCAGGACTAAAGCAGGGCTAAACCAGGGCTTCACCAGGACTAAAGCAGGGCTAAAGCAGGGCTTCACCAGGACTAAAGCAGGGCTAAAGCAGGGCTAAACCTGGACTAAAGCAGGACTTAACCAGAACTTAAACAGGACTAAAACATGGCTAAACCTAGACTAAAGAAGGGCTAAACCTGGACTAAACCAGGACTAAAGCAGGGCTAAACCAGGGCTTCACCAGGACTAAAGCAGGGCTAAAGCAGGGCTAAACCAGGACTAAAGCAGGGCTAAAGCAGGGCTAAAGCAGGGCTAAACCTGGACTAAAGCAGGACTTAACCAGAACTTAAACAGGACTAAAACATGGCTAAACCTAGACTAAAGCAGGGCTAAACCTGGACTAAACCAGGACTAAAGCAGGGCTAAACCAGGGCTTCACCAGGACTAAAGCAGGGCTAAAGCAGGGCTAAACCAGGACTAAAGCAGGGCTAAACCAGGGCTTCACCAGGACTAAAGCAGGGCTAAAGCAGGGCTAAAGCAGGGCTAAACCTGGACTAAAGCAGGACTTAACCAGAACTTAAACAGGACTAAAACATGGCTAAACCTAGACTAAAGAAGGGCTAAACCTGGACTAAACCAGGACTAAAGCAGGGCTAAACCAGGGCTTCACCAGGACTAAAGCAGGGCTAAAGCAGGGCTAAACCAGGACTAAAGCAGGGCTAAAGCAGGGCTAAACCAGGACTAAAGCAGGACAAAAGCAGGGCTAAAGCAGGACTAAAGCAGGGCTTCACCAGGACTAAACCAGAACTAAGCTTGGAGTAAAGCAGGAGTAAAAAAGGACTAAACCAGGACTAAACCAGGACTAAAGCAGGGCTAAGCCTGAACTAAACCAGGGCTAAACCAGGACTAAAGCAGGGCTAAGCCTGGACTAAAACCAGGGCTAAACCAGGACTAAAGCAGGACTAAAGCAGGGCTAAACCAGGACAAAAGCAGGACGAAGCCTGGACTAAACCAGGGCTAAACCAGGGCTAAACCAGGACTAAAGCAGGACTAAATGCTGTGCCGTAACAGTGGGAGGGCCCTGACCTGGGCTGGTTGATGTTCCACACTCGTCCGTCCGCTGTGATGAGGGTGGGAGGTGGAGGGACTGTCTTCTCGCTGTCTTGAGCCCTGAGTTTACTGTGAGAAACACATTAGGAGGGAGTTAGTTTGAAACAGATACTTCACTCTAATCTTCAGTTTGTACAACACCAGGGCCAGAGACTTTCATTGCAAGAGCAGAAGGAAAGTCTTGAGTGGTTCCAGTGACCTCTGCAAGCAACAGTGGGGAGTGAATGAAACAGACTAAGAGAAGTTCAAAAGAGAAGCTGAAAAGAAGGAAAATTAACGATTTTTAGCAAAAGCAAACACGACGTTGCATGTGTAAAAAGGTCTTAAGATTTACTCTGGACCCCCTTCTATGAAAATTAATTAGCATTTTCAATCATTTGAGATGCAAAACATTTTCAATCTGGCTTGACGTTATCGTTTGGATACTGTATTTTGATATTTGTTTCCATCAATAATACATCAAGATTCAAGGGCAGGTACAATTAAGTACCCTTTTCAATTCCATTAAGATTGTCTGTGTAAGCTCAGGAGTTTTCTATCTTCAATGAAGGTTCAGCACTGCTTGAGAATGATATGACAGTCATGTTTGCTCACTTACTTACATTTTTTTCAACGGGGACAGTACAATTGTAAAGTGTGTATAAAAACTAGTTTGATTGCGATTAATCTCATGAATGTCATTGTTATCTTGTGATTAATAATCACACATTTATATCTATTCTAAATGCCCCTTGAATTATCATTTTAATAAAAAGAACTTTCTGTTAAAAATCTGACTTTAAAAGGGACATGAAACAGTACAGTGCACTCCATGGGTTGAAATTCCATATCAGGAAAGCTGCAGGTACAAAACCATGAAAAGTAAAAAGACATTCACGATGAGAAGCAAAGAGTGCACTGCCATAGGTTGAAGTCTCACCAGAGTTGGAGCTTATATAATTCAGACCTTTAGAAACAGCGGAATCATTCGGCGGTCAGTAGTTTATTCCAGGTAATATGGAGTTAAACTTCATATCCATAAAATATGAATGATGTGTTGGCATGCAGCCGTGTCTTAAATAGAATCAAACAGTCAAGATTATGACCACCTGTATATATGGCTCTGTGGCGCAATGGATAGCGCATTGGACTTCTAGGCCTCACATGCAAAGACATTCAAAGGTTGTGGGTTTGAGTCCCACCAGAGTCTCAGTTTAAGAAAGCAAACCCAGATCAAGAAGGGCATGTACAAATCCGGCTTCTGACCTTTAATTTGTGGAACAACTGTCTGTAGAAACAGCGGAATCATTCGGCGGTCAGTAGTTTATTCCAGGTAAGATGGAGTTAAACTTCATATCCATGAAAAGTGAATCCCTGAGGGCATTCTTCTTTACTATCAGTGTATACACCTTGACATGATGTGTTGGCATGCAGCAGTGTCTTAGAGACAACCGAACCGTAAAGATTGTTGGTCCAAGGCCATGTGGCTCTGTGGCGCAATGGATAGCGCATTGGACTTCTAGGCCTCACATGCAAAGACATTCAAAGGTTGTGGGTTCGAGTCCCACCAGAGTCGTAGTTTAAGAAGCCAAACCCAGATCAAGATGGGCATGTACAAATCAGGCTTCTGACCTTTAATTTGTGGAACTTTAATTGTCTGCAATTCCACATCAGACAAGCTGCAGGTACAAAACCATGATAAGAAAAAAGACATTCAGAATGAGAAGCAAACTGTGCACTGCCATAGGTTGAAGTCTCACCACAGTTGAAGCTTATGTCATTCAGACCTTTAGAAACAGCAGAATAATTCTGCACTCAGTAGTTTATTCCAGGTAAGATGGAGTTAAACTTCATATCCATGAAAGGGGCATGAGTGCATGAGGGCATTATTCTTCATGATCAGTGTATACACCTTGACATGATGTGTCTGCATGAAGCCGTGTCTTAGAGACAATCGAACCGTAAAGATTGTTGGTCCATGGCCATGTGGCTCTGTGGCGCAATGGATAGCGCATTGGACTTCTAGGCTTCACATGCAAAGTCATTCAAAGGTTGTGGGTTCGAGTCCCACCAGAGTCGTAGTTTATCGCGGCAAAGCCAGATCAAGATGGGCATGTACATATCAGGCTTCTAAATTTTAATTTGTGGAACTTCAATTGTCTGTAATTCCACATCAGAAAAGCTGCAGGGACAAAACCATGAAAAGAAAAAAAGACATTCAGGATGAGAGGCAAACTGTGCACTGCCATAGGTTGAAGTCTCACCAGAGTTGAAGCTTATGTGATTCAGACCTTTAGAAACAGCAGAATCATTCTGCAGTCAGTAGTTTATTCCAGGTAAGATGGAATTAAACTTCATATCCATAAAACATGAATGATGTGTTGGCATGCAGCCGTGTCTGAAATAGAATCAAACAGTCAAGATTATGACCACCTGTATATATGGCTCTGTGGCGCAATGGATAGCGCATTGGACTTCTAGGCCTCACATGCAAAGACATTCAAAGGTTGTGGGTTCGAGTCCCACCAGAGTCGCAGTTTAAGATAGCAAACCCAGATCAAGAAGGGCATGTACAAATCCGGCTTCTGACCTTTAATTTGTGGAACAACTGTCTGTAATGCATCTGAGTTTAAAAGGGACAGGAAACAGTAGAGTGCACTCCATGGGTTAAAATTCCATATCAGGAAAGCTGCAGGTGCAAAACCATGAAAAGAAAAAAGACATTCAGGATGAGAAGCAAATTGTGCACTGCCATAGGTTGAAGTCTCACCAGAGTTGGAGCTTATATGATTCAGACCTTTAGAAACAGCGGATTCATTTGGCGGTCAGTAGTTTATTCCAGGTAAGATGGAGTTAAACTTCATATCCATGAAAAGTGAATCCCTGAGGGCATTCTTCTTTACGATCAGTGTATACACCTTGACATGATGTGTTGGCATGCAGCAGTGTCTTAGAGACAATCGAACAGTAAAGATTGTTGGTCCATGGCCATGTGGCTCTGTGGCGCAATGGATAGCGCATTGGACTTCTAGGCCTCACATGCAAAGACATTCAAAGGTTGTGGGTTCGAGTCCCACCAGAGTCGTAGTTTAAGAAGCCAAACCCAGATCAAGATGGGCATGTACAAATCAGGCTTCTGACCTTTAATTTGTGGAACTTTAATTGTCTGTAATTCCACATCAGAAAAGCTGCAGGGACAAAACCATGAAAAGAAAAAAAGACATTCAGGATGAGAAGCAAACTGTGCACTGCCATAGGTTGAAGTCTCACCAGAGTTGAAGCTTATGTGATTCAGACCTTTAGAAACAGCAGAATCATTCTGCAGTCAGTAGTTTATTCCAGGTAAGATGGAGTTAAACTTCATATCCATAAAATATGAATGATGTGTTGGCATGCAGCCGTGTCTTAAATAGAATCAAACAGTCAAGATTACGATTATCTGTATATATGGCTCTGTGGCGCAATGGATAGCGCATTGGACTTCTAGGCCTCACATGCAAAGACATTCAAAGGTTGTGGGTTCGAGTCCCACCAGAGTCGTAGTTTAAGAAGCCAAACCCAGATCAAGATGGGCATGTACAAATCAGGCTTCTGACCTTTAATTTGTGGAACTTTAATTGTCTGCAATTTCACATCAGACAAGCTGCAGGTACAAAACCATGAAAAGAAAAAAGACATTCAGAATGAGAAGCAAACTGTGCACTGCCATAGGTTGAAGTCTCACCAGAGTTGAAGCTTATGTCATTCAGACCTTTAGAAACAGCAGATTCATTCTGCAGTCAGTAGTTTATTCCAGGTAAAATGGAGTTAAACTTCATATCCATGAAAAGTGAATCCCTGAGGGCATTCTTCTTTACGATCAGTGTATACACCATGACATGATGTGTTGGCATGCAGCAGTGTCTTAGAGACAATCGAACAGTAAAGATTGTTGGTCCATGGCCATGTGGCTCTGTGGCGCAATGGATAGTGCATTGGACTTCTAGGCCTCACATGCAAAGACATTCAAAGGTTGTGGGTTCGAGTCCCACCAGAGTTGTAGTTTAAGAAGCCAAACCCAGATCAAGATGGGCATGTACAAATCAGGCTTCTGACCTTTAATTTGTGGAACTTTAATTGTCTGCAATTCCACATCAGACAAGCTGCAGGTACAAAACCATGAAAAGAAAAAAGACATTCAGAATGAGAAGCAAACTGTGCACTGCCATAGGTTGAAGTCTCACCACAGTTGAAGCTTATGTGATTCAGACCTTTAGAAACAGCAGATTCATTCTGCAGTCAGTAGTTTATTCCAGGTAAGATGGAGTTAAACTTCATATCCATAAAATATGAATGATGTGTTGGCATGCAGCCGTGTCTTAAATAGAATCAAACAGTCAAGATTATGACCACCTGTATATATGGCTCTGTGGCGCAATGGATAGCGCATTGGACTTCTAGGCCTCACATGCAAAGACATTCAAAGGTTGTGGGTTCGAGTCCCACCAGAGTCGCAGTTTAAGAAAGCAAACCCAGATCAAGAAGGGCATGTACAAATCCGGCTTCTGACCTTTAATTTGTGGAACAACTGTCTGTAATGCATCTGAGTTTAAAAGGGACAGGAAACAGTAGAGTGCACTCCATGGGTTGAAATTCCATATCAGGAAAGCTGCAGGTGCAAAACCATGAAAAGAAAAAAGACATTCAGGATGAGAAGCAAATTGTGCACTGCCATAGGTTGAAGTCTCACCAGAGTTGAAGCTTATGTGATTCAGACCTTTAGAAACAGCAGATTCATTCTGCAGTCAGTAGTTTATTCCAGGTAAGATGGAGTTAAACTTCATATCCATAAAATATGAATGATGTGTTGGCATGCAGCCGTGTCTTAAATAGAATCAAACAGTCAAGATTATGACCACCTGTATATATGGCTCTGTGGCGCAATGGATAGCGCATTGGACTTCTAGGCCTCACATGCAAAGACATTCAAAGGTTGTGGGTTCAAGTCCCACCAGAGTCGCAGTTTAAGAAAGCAAACCCAGATCAAGAAGGGCATGTACAAATCCGGCTTCTGACCTTTAATTTGTGGAACAACTGTCTGTAATGCATCTGAGTTTAAAAGGGACAGGAAACAGTAGAGTGCACTCCATGGGTTGAAATTCCATATCAGGAAAGCTGCAGGTGCAAAACCATGAAAAGAAAAAAGACATTCAGGATGAGAAGCAAATTGTGCACTGCCATAGGTTGAAGTCTCACCAGAGTTGGAGCTTATATGATTCAGACCTTTAGAAACAGCGGAATCATTCGGCGGTCAGTAGTTTATTCCAGGTAAGATGGAGTTAAACTTCATATCCATGAAAAGTGAATCCCTGAGGGCATTCTTCTTTACGATCAGTGTATACACCTTGACATGATGTGTTGGCATGCAGCAGTGTCTTAGAGACAATCGAACAGTAAAGATTGTTGGACCATGGCCATGTGGCTCTGTGGCGCAATGGATAGCGCATTGGACTTCTAGGCCTCACATGCAAAGACATTCAAAGGTTGTGGGTTCGAGTCCCACCAGAGTCGTACTTTAAGAAGCCAAACCCAGATCAAGATGGGCATGTACAAATCAGGCTTCTGACCTTTAATTTGTGGAACTTTAATTGTCTGCAATTCCACATCAGACAAGCTGCAGGTACAAAACCATGAAAAGAAAAAAGACATTCAGAATGAGAAGCAAACTGTGCACTGCCATAGGTTGAAGTCTCACCAGAGTTGAAGCTTATGTGATTCAGACCTTTAGAAACAGCAGATTCATTCTGCAGTCAGTAGTTTATTCCAGGTAAGATGGAGTTAAACTTTATATCCATAAAATATGAATGATGTGTTGGCATGCAGCCGTGTCTTAAATAGAATCAAACAGTCAAGATTATGACCACCTGTATATATGGCTCTGTGGCGCAATGGATAGCGCATTGGACTTCTAGGCCTCACATGCAAAGACATTCAAAGGTTGTGGGTTCGAGTCCCACCAGAGTCGCAGTTTAAGAAAGCAAACCCAGATCAAGAAGGGCATGTACAAATCCAGCTTCTGACCTTTAATTTGTGAACAACTGTCTGTAATGCATCTGAGTTTAAAAGGGACAGGAAACAGTAGAGTGCACTCCATGGGTTGAAATTCCATATCAGGAAAGCTGCAGGTGCAAAACCATGAAAAGAAAAAAGACATTCAGGATGAGAAGCAAATTGTGCACTGCCATAGGTTGAAGTCTCACCAGAGTTGAAGCTTATGTGATTCAGACCTTTAGAAACAGCAGAATAATTCTGCACTCAGTAGTTTATTCCAGGTAAGATGGAGTTAAACTTCATATCCATGAAAGGGGCATGAGTGCATGAGGGCATTATTCTTCATGATCAGTGTATACACCTTGACATGATGTGTCTGCATGAAGCCGTGTCTTAGAGACAATCGAACAGTAAAGATTGTTGGTCCATGGCCATGTGGCTCTGTGGCGCAATGGATAGCGCATTGGACTTCTAGGCTTCATATGCAAAGTCATTCAAAGGTTGTGGGTTCGAGTCCCACCAGAGTCGTAGTTTATCACGGCAAAGCCAGATCAAGATGGGCATGTACATATCAGGCTTCTAAATTTTAATTTGTGGAACTTCAATTGTCTGTAATTCCACATCAGAAAAGCTGCAGGGACAAAACCATGAAAAGAAAAAAGACATTCAGGATGAGAAGCAAACTGTGCACTGCCATAGGTTGAAGTCTCACCAGAGTTGAAGCTTATGTGATTCAGACCTTTAGAAACAGCAGAATCATTCTGCAGTCAGTAGTTTATTCCAGGTAAGATGGAGTTAAACTTCATATCCATAAAATATGAATGATGTGTTGGCATGCAGCCGTGTCTTAAATAGAATCAAACAGTCAAGATTATGACCACCTGTATATATGGCTCTGTGGCGCAATGGATAGCGCATTGGACTTCTAGGCCTCACATGCAAAGACATTCAAAGGTTGTGGGTTCGAGTCCCACCAGAGTCGCAGTTTAAGAAAGCAAACCCAGATCAAGAAGGGCATGTACAAATCCGGCTTCTGACCTTTAATTTGTGGAACAACTGTCTGTAATGCATCCGAGTTTAAAAGGGACAGGAAACAGTAGAGTGCACTCCATGGGTTGAAATTCCATATCAGGAAAGCTGCAGGTGCAAAACCATGAAAAGAAAAAAGACATTCAGGATGAGAAGCAAATTGTGCACTGCCATAGGTTGAAGTCTCACCAGAGTTGGAGCTTATATGATTCAGACCTTTAGGAACAGCGGAATCATTCGGCGGTCAGTAGTTTATTCCAGGTAAGATGGAGTTAAACTTCATATCCATGAAAAGTGAATCCCTGAGGGCATTCTTCTTTACGATCAGTGTATACACCTTGACATGATGTGTTGGCACGCAGCAGTGTCTTAGAGACAATCGAACAGTAAAGATTGTTGGTCCATGGCCATGTGGCTCTGTGGCGCAATGGATAGCGCATTGGACTTCTAGGCTTCATATGCAAAGTCATTCAAAGGTTGTGGGTTCGAGTCCCACCAGAGTCGTAGTTTATCACGGCAAAGCCAGATCAAGATGGGCATGTACATATCAGGCTTCTAAATTTTAATTTGTGGAACTTCAATTGTCTGCAATTCCACATCAGACAAGCTGCAGGTACAAAACCATGAAAAGAAAAAAGACATTGAGAATGAGAAGCAAACTGTGCACTGCCATAGGTTGAAGTCTCACCACAGTTGAAGCTTATGTCATTCAGACCTTTAGAAACAGCAGAATAATTCTGCACTCAGTAGTTTATTCCAGGTAAGATGGAGTTAAACTTCATATCCATGAAAGGGGCATGAGTGCATGAGGGCATTATTCTTCATGATCAGTGTATACACCTTGACATGATGTGTCTGCATGAAGCCGTGTCTTAGAGACAATCGAACAGTAAAGATTGTTGGTCCATGGCCATGTGGCTCTGTGGCGCAACGGATAGCGCATTGGACTTCTAGGCTTCATATGCAAAGTCATTCAAAGGTTGTGGGTTCGAGTCCCACCAGAGTCGTAGTTTATCACGGCAAAACCAGATCAAGATGGGCATGTACATATCAGGCTTCTAAATTTTAATTTGTGGAACTTCAATTGTCTGTAATTCCACATCAGAAAAGCTGCAGGGACAAAACCATGAAAAGAAAAAAGACATTCAGGATGAGAAGCAAACTGTGCACTGCCATAGGTTGAAGTCTCACCAGAGTTGAAGCTTATGTGATTCAGACCTTTAGAAACAGCAGAATCATTCTGCAGTCAGTAGTTTATTCCAGGTAAGATGGAGTTAAACTTCATATCCATAAAATATGAATGATGTGTTGGCATGCAGCCGTGTCTTAAATAGAATCAAACAGTCAAGATTATGACCACCTGTATATATGGCTCTGTGGCGCAATGGATAGCGCATTGGACTTCTAGGCCTCACATGCAAAGACATTCAAAGGTTGTGGGTTCGAGTCCCACCAGAGTCGCAGTTTAAGAAAGCAAACCCAGATCAAGAAGGGCATGTACAAATCCGGCTTCTGACCTTTAATTTGTGGAACAACTGTCTGTAATGCATCTGAGTTTAAAAGGGACAGGAAACAGTAGAGTGCACTCCATGGGTTGAAATTCCATATCAGGAAAGCTGCAGGTGCAAAACCATGAAAAGAAAAAAGACATTCAGGATGAGAAGCAAATTGTGCACTGCCATAGGTTGAAGTCTCACCAGAGTTGAAGCTTATGTGATTCAGACCTTTAGAAACAGCAGAATCATTCTGCAGTCAGTAGTTTATTCCAGGTAAGATGGAGTTAAACTTCATATCCATGAAAAGTGAATCCCTGAGGGCATTCTTCTTTACGATCAGTGTATACACCTTGACATGATGTGTTGGCATGCAGCAGTGTCTTAGAGACAATCGAACAGTAAAGATTGTTGGTCCATGGCCATGTGGCTCTGTGGCGCAATGGATAGCGCATTGGACTTCTAGGCCTCACATGCAAAGACATTCAAAGGTTGTGGGTTCGAGTCCCACCAGAGTCGTAGTTTAAGAAGCCAAACCCAGATCAAGATGGGCATGTACAAATCAGGCTTCTGACCTTTAATTTGTGGAACTTCAATTGTCTGCAATTCCACATCAGACAAGCTGCAGGTACAAAACCATGAAAAGAAAAAAGACATTGAGAATGAGAAGCAAACTGTGCACTGCCATAGGTTGAAGTCTCACCACAGTTGAAGCTTATGTCATTCAGACCTTTAGAAACAGCAGATTCATTCTGCAGTCAGTAGTTTATTCCAGGTAAAATGGAGTTAAACTTCATATCCATGAAAAGTGAATCCCTGAGGGCATTCTTCTTTACGATCAGTGTATACACCATGACATGATGTGTTGGCATGCAGCAGTGTCTTAGAGACAATCGAACAGTAAAGATTGTTGGTCCATGGCCATGTGGCTCTGTGGCGCAATGGATAGTGCATTGGACTTCTAGGCCTCACATGCAAAGACATTCAAAGGTTGTGGGTTCGAGTCCCACCAGAGTTGTAGTTTAAGAAGCCAAACCCAGATCAAGATGGGCATGTACAAATCAGGCTTCTGACCTTTAATTTGTGGAACTTTAATTGTCTGCAATTCCACATCAGACAAGCTGCAGGTACAAAACCATGAAAAGAAAAAAGACATTCAGAATGAGAAGCAAACTGTGCACTGCCATAGGTTGAAGTCTCACCACAGTTGAAGCTTATGTGATTCAGACCTTTAGAAACAGCAGATTCATTCTGCAGTCAGTAGTTTATTCCAGGTAAGATGGAGTTAAACTTCATATCCATAAAATATGAATGATGTGTTGGCATGCAGCCGTGTCTTAAATAGAATCAAACAGTCAAGATTATGACCACCTGTATATATGGCTCTGTGGCGCAATGGATAGCGCATTGGACTTCTAGGCCTCACATGCAAAGACATTCAAAGGTTGTGGGTTCGAGTCCCACCAGAGTCGCAGTTTAAGAAAGCAAACCCAGATCAAGAAGGGCATGTACAAATCCGGCTTCTGACCTTTAATTTGTGGAACAACTGTCTGTAATGCATCTGAGTTTAAAAGGGACAGGAAACAGTAGAGTGCACTCCATGGGTTGAAATTCCATATCAGGAAAGCTGCAGGTGCAAAACCATGAAAAGAAAAAAGACATTCAGGATGAGAAGCAAATTGTGCACTGCCATAGGTTGAAGTCTCACCAGAGTTGAAGCTTATGTGATTCAGACCTTTAGAAACAGCAGAATCATTCTGCAGTCAGTAGTTTATTCCAGGTAAGATGGAGTTAAACTTCATATCCATGAAAAGTGAATCCCTGAGGGCATTCTTCTTTACGATCAGTGTATACACCTTGACATGATGTGTTGGCATGCAGCAGTGTCTTAGAGACAATCGAACAGTAAAGATTGTTGGTCCATGGCCATGTGGCTCTGTGGCGCAATGGATAGCGCATTGGACTTCTAGGCCTCACATGCAAAGACATTCAAAGGTTGTGGGTTCGAGTCCCACCAGAGTCGTAGTTTAAGAAGCCAAACCCAGATCAAGATGGGCATGTACAAATCAGGCTTCTGACCTTTAATTTGTGGAACTTTAATTGTCTGCAATTCCACATCAGACAAGCTGCAGGTACAAAACCATGAAAAGAAAAAAGACATTCAGAATGAGAAGCAAACTGTGCACTGCCATAGGTTGAAGTCTCACCACAGTTGAAGCTTATGTGATTCAGACCTTTAGAAACAGCAGATTCATTCTGCAGTCAGTAGTTTATTCCAGGTAAGATGGAGTTAAACTTCATATCCATAAAATATGAATGATGTGTTGGCATGCAGCCGTGTCTTAAATAGAATCAAACAGTCAAGATTATGACCACCTGTATATATGGCTCTGTGGCGCAATGGATAGTGCATTGGACTTCTAGGCCTCACATGCAAAGACATTCAAAGGTTGTGGGTTCAAGTCCCACCAGAGTCGCAGTTTAAGAAAGCAAACCCAGATCAAGAAGGGCATGTACAAATCCGGCTTCTGACCTTTAATTTGTGGAACAACTGTCTGTAATGCATCTGAGTTTAAAAGGGACAGGAAACAGTAGAGTGCACTCCATGGGTTGAAATTCCATATCAGGAAAGCTGCAGGTGCAAAACCATGAAAAGAAAAAAGACATTCAGGATGAGAAGCAAATTGTGCACTGCCATAGGTTGAAGTCTCACCAGAGTTGGAGCTTATATGATTCAGACCTTTAGAAACAGCGGAATCATTCGGCGGTCAGTAGTTTATTCCAGGTAAGATGGAGTTAAACTTCATATCCATGAAAAGTGAATCCCTGAGGGCATTCTTCTTTACGATCAGTGTATACACCTTGACATGATGTGTTGGCATGCAGCAGTGTCTTAGAGACAATCGAACAGTAAAGATTGTTGGACCATGGCCATGTGGCTCTGTGGCGCAATGGATAGCGCATTGGACTTCTAGGCCTCACATGCAAAGACATTCAAAGGTTGTGGGTTCGAGTCCCACCAGAGTCGTACTTTAAGAAGCCAAACCCAGATCAAGATGGGCATGTACAAATCAGGCTTCTGACCTTTAATTTGTGGAACTTTAATTGTCTGCAATTCCACATCAGACAAGCTGCAGGTACAAAACCATGAAAAGAAAAAAGACATTCAGAATGAGAAGCAAACTGTGCACTGCCATAGGTTGAAGTCTCACCAGAGTTGAAGCTTATGTGATTCAGACCTTTAGAAACAGCAGATTCATTCTGCAGTCAGTAGTTTATTCCAGGTAAGATGGAGTTAAACTTTATATCCATAAAATATGAATGATGTGTTGGCATGCAGCCGTGTCTTAAATAGAATCAAACAGTCAAGATTATGACCACCTGTATATATGGCTCTGTGGCGCAATGGATAGCGCATTGGACTTCTAGGCCTCACATGCAAAGACATTCAAAGGTTGTGGGTTCGAGTCCCACCAGAGTCGCAGTTTAAGAAAGCAAACCCAGATCAAGAAGGGCATGTACAAATCCAGCTTCTGACCTTTAATTTGTGAACAACTGTCTGTAATGCATCTGAGTTTAAAAGGGACAGGAAACAGTAGAGTGCACTCCATGGGTTGAAATTCCATATCAGGAAAGCTGCAGGTGCAAAACCATGAAAAGAAAAAAGACATTCAGGATGAGAAGCAAATTGTGCACTGCCATAGGTTGAAGTCTCACCAGAGTTGAAGCTTATGTGATTCAGACCTTTAGAAACAGCAGAATAATTCTGCACTCAGTAGTTTATTCCAGGTAAGATGGAGTTAAACTTCATATCCATGAAAGGGGCATGAGTGCATGAGGGCATTATTCTTCATGATCAGTGTATACACCTTGACATGATGTGTCTGCATGAAGCCGTGTCTTAGAGACAATCGAACAGTAAAGATTGTTGGTCCATGGCCATGTGGCTCTGTGGCGCAATGGATAGCGCATTGGACTTCTAGGCTTCATATGCAAAGTCATTCAAAGGTTGTGGGTTCGAGTCCCACCAGAGTCGTAGTTTATCACGGCAAAGCCAGATCAAGATGGGCATGTACATATCAGGCTTCTAAATTTTAATTTGTGGAACTTCAATTGTCTGTAATTCCACATCAGAAAAGCTGCAGGGACAAAACCATGAAAAGAAAAAAGACATTCAGGATGAGAAGCAAACTGTGCACTGCCATAGGTTGAAGTCTCACCAGAGTTGAAGCTTATGTGATTCAGACCTTTAGAAACAGCAGAATCATTCTGCAGTCAGTAGTTTATTCCAGGTAAGATGGAGTTAAACTTCATATCCATAAAATATGAATGATGTGTTGGCATGCAGCCGTGTCTTAAATAGAATCAAACAGTCAAGATTATGACCACCTGTATATATGGCTCTGTGGCGCAATGGATAGCGCATTGGACTTCTAGGCCTCACATGCAAAGACATTCAAAGGTTGTGGGTTCGAGTCCCACCAGAGTCGCAGTTTAAGAAAGCAAACCCAGATCAAGAAGGGCATGTACAAATCCGGCTTCTGACCTTTAATTTGTGGAACAACTGTCTGTAATGCATCCGAGTTTAAAAGGGACAGGAAACAGTAGAGTGCACTCCATGGGTTGAAATTCCATATCAGGAAAGCTGCAGGTGCAAAACCATGAAAAGAAAAAAGACATTCAGGATGAGAAGCAAATTGTGCACTGCCATAGGTTGAAGTCTCACCAGAGTTGGAGCTTATATGATTCAGACCTTTAGGAACAGCGGAATCATTCGGCGGTCAGTAGTTTATTCCAGGTAAGATGGAGTTAAACTTCATATCCATGAAAAGTGAATCCCTGAGGGCATTCTTCTTTACGATCAGTGTATACACCTTGACATGATGTGTTGGCACGCAGCAGTGTCTTAGAGACAATCGAACAGTAAAGATTGTTGGTCCATGGCCATGTGGCTCTGTGGCGCAATGGATTGCGCATTGGACTTCTAGGCTTCATATGCAAAGTCATTCAAAGGTTGTGGGTTCGAGTCCCACCAGAGTCGTAGTTTATCACGGCAAAGCCAGATCAAGATGGGCATGTACATATCAGGCTTCTAAATTTTAATTTGTGGAACTTCAATTGTCTGCAATTCCACATCAGACAAGCTGCAGGTACAAAACCATGAAAAGAAAAAAGACATTGAGAATGAGAAGCAAACTGTGCACTGCCATAGGTTGAAGTCTCACCACAGTTGAAGCTTATGTCATTCAGACCTTTAGAAACAGCAGAATAATTCTGCACTCAGTAGTTTATTCCAGGTAAGATGGAGTTAAACTTCATATCCATGAAAGGGGCATGAGTGCATGAGGGCATTATTCTTCATGATCAGTGTATACACCTTGACATGATGTGTCTGCATGAAGCCGTGTCTTAGAGACAATCGAACAGTAAAGATTGTTGGTCCATGGCCATGTGGCTCTGTGGCGCAACGGATAGCGCATTGGACTTCTAGGCTTCATATGCAAAGTCATTCAAAGGTTGTGGGTTCGAGTCCCACCAGAGTCGTAGTTTATCACGGCAAAACCAGATCAAGATGGGCATGTACATATCAGGCTTCTAAATTTTAATTTGTGGAACTTCAATTGTCTGTAATTCCACATCAGAAAAGCTGCAGGGACAAAACCATGAAAAGAAAAAAGACATTCAGGATGAGAAGCAAACTGTGCACTGCCATAGGTTGAAGTCTCACCAGAGTTGAAGCTTATGTGATTCAGACCTTTAGAAACAGCAGAATCATTCTGCAGTCAGTAGTTTATTCCAGGTAAGATGGAGTTAAACTTCATATCCATAAAATATGAATGATGTGTTGGCATGCAGCCGTGTCTTAAATAGAATCAAACAGTCAAGATTATGACCACCTGTATATATGGCTCTGTGGCGCAATGGATAGCGCATTGGACTTCTAGGCCTCACATGCAAAGACATTCAAAGGTTGTGGGTTCGAGTCCCACCAGAGTCGCAGTTTAAGAAAGCAAACCCAGATCAAGATGGGCATGTACAAATCCGGCTTCTGACCTTTAATTTGTGGAACAACTGTCTGTAATGCATCTGAGTTTAAAAGGGACAGGAAACAGTAGAGTGCACTCCATGGGTTGAAATTCCATATCAGGAAAGCTGCAGGTGCAAAACCATGAAAAGAAAAAAGACATTCAGGATGAGAAGCAAATTGTGCACTGCCATAGGTTGAAGTCTCACCAGAGTTGAAGCTTATGTGATTCAGACCTTTAGAAACAGCAGAATCATTCTGCAGTCAGTAGTTTATTCCAGGTAAGATGGAGTTAAACTTCATATCCATGAAAAGTGAATCCCTGAGGGCATTCTTCTTTACGATCAGTGTATACACCTTGACATGATGTGTTGGCATGCAGCAGTGTCTTAGAGACAATCGAACAGTAAAGATTGTTGGTCCATGGCCATGTGGCTCTGTGGCGCAATGGATAGCGCATTGGACTTCTAGGCCTCACATGCAAAGACATTCAAAGGTTGTGGGTTCGAGTCCCACCAGAGTCGTAGTTTAAGAAGCCAAACCCAGATCAAGATGGGCATGTACAAATCAGGCTTCTGACCTTTAATTTGTGGAACTTCAATTGTCTGCAATTCCACATCAGACAAGCTGCAGGTACAAAACCATGAAAAGAAAAAAGACATTGAGAATGAGAAGCAAACTGTGCACTGCCATAGGTTGAAGTCTCACCACAGTTGAAGCTTATGTCATTCAGACCTTTAGAAACAGCAGAATAATTCTGCACTCAGTAGTTTATTCCAGGTAAGATGGAGTTAAACTTCATATCCATGAAAGGGGCATGAGTGCATGAGGGCATTATTCTTCATGATCAGTGTATACACCTTGACATGATGTGTCTGCATGAAGCCGTGTCTTAGAGACAATCGAACAGTAAAGATTGTTGGTCCATGGCCATGTGGCTCTGTGGCGCAATGGATAGCGCATTGGACTTCTAGGCTTCATATGCAAAGTCATTCAAAGGTTGTGGGTTCGAGTCCCACCAGAGTCGTAGTTTATCACGGCAAAGCCAGATCAAGATGGGCATGTACATATCAGGCTTCTAAATTTTAATTTGTGGAACTTCAATTGTCTGTAATTCCACATCAGAAAAGCTGCAGGGACAAAACCATGAAAAGAAAAAAGACATTCAGGATGAGAAGCAAACTGTGCACTGCCATAGGTTGAAGTCTCACCAGAGTTGAAGCTTATGTGATTCAGACCTTTAGAAACAGCAGAATCATTCTGCAGTCAGTAGTTTATTCCAGGTAAGATGGAGTTAAACTTCATATCCATAAAATATGAATGATGTGTTGGCATGCAGCCGTGTCTTAAATAGAATCAAACAGTCAAGATTATGACCACCTGTATATATGGCTCTGTGGCGCAATGGATAGCGCATTGGACTTCTAGGCCTCACATGCAAAGACATTCAAAGGTTGTGGGTTCGAGTCCCACCAGAGTCGCAGTTTAAGAAAGCAAACCCAGATCAAGAAGGGCATGTACAAATCCGGCTTCTGACCTTTAATTTGTGGAACAACTGTCTGTAATGCATCCGAGTTTAAAAGGGACAGGAAACAGTAGAGTGCACTCCATGGGTTGAAATTCCATATCAGGAAAGCTGCAGGTGCAAAACCATGAAAAGAAAAAAGACATTCAGGATGAGAAGCAAATTGTGCACTGCCATAGGTTGAAGTCTCACCAGAGTTGGAGCTTATATGATTCAGACCTTTAGGAACAGCGGAATCATTCGGCGGTCAGTAGTTTATTCCAGGTAAGATGGAGTTAAACTTCATATCCATGAAAAGTGAATCCCTGAGGGCATTCTTCTTTACGATCAGTGTATACACCTTGACATGATGTGTTGGCATGCAGCAGTGTCTTAGAGACAATCGAACAGTAAAGATTGTTGGTCCATGGCCATGTGGCTCTGTGGCGCAATGGATAGCGCATTGGACTTCTAGGCTTCATATGCAAAGTCATTCAAAGGTTGTGGGTTCGAGTCCCACCAGAGTCGTAGTTTATCACGGCAAAGCCAGATCAAGATGGGCATGTACATATCAGGCTTCTAAATTTTAATTTGTGGAACTTCAATTGTCTGCAATTCCACATCAGACAAGCTGCAGGTACAAAACCATGAAAAGAAAAAAGACATTGAGAATGAGAAGCAAACTGTGCACTGCCATAGGTTGAAGTCTCACCACAGTTGAAGCTTATGTCATTCAGACCTTTAGAAACAGCAGAATAATTCTGCACTCAGTAGTTTATTCCAGGTAAGATGGAGTTAAACTTCATATCCATGAAAGGGGCATGAGTGCATGAGGGCATTATTCTTCATGATCAGTGTATACACCTTGACATGATGTGTCTGCATGAAGCCGTGTCTTAGAGACAATCGAACAGTAAAGATTGTTGGTCCATGGCCATGTGGCTCTGTGGCGCAACGGATAGCGCATTGGACTTCTAGGCTTCATATGCAAAGTCATTCAAAGGTTGTGGGTTCGAGTCCCACCAGAGTCGTAGTTTATCACGGCAAAACCAGATCAAGATGGGCATGTACATATCAGGCTTCTAAATTTTAATTTGTGGAACTTCAATTGTCTGTAATTCCACATCAGAAAAGCTGCAGGGACAAAACCATGAAAAGAAAAAAGACATTCAGGATGAGAAGCAAACTGTGCACTGCCATAGGTTGAAGTCTCACCAGAGTTGAAGCTTATGTGATTCAGACCTTTAGAAACAGCAGAATCATTCTGCAGTCAGTAGTTTATTCCAGGTAAGATGGAGTTAAAGTTCATATCCATAAAATATGAATGATGTGTTGGCATGCAGCCGTGTCTTAAATAGAATCAAACAGTCAAGATTATGACCACCTGTATATATGGCTCTGTGGCGCAATGGATAGCGCATTGGACTTCTAGGCCTCACATGCAAAGACATTCAAAGGTTGTGGGTTCGAGTCCCACCAGAGTCGCAGTTTAAGAAAGCAAACCCAGATCAAGAAGGGCATGTACAAATCCCGCTTCTGACCTTTAATTTGTGGAACAACTGTCTGTAATGCATCCGAGTTTAAAAGGGACAGGAAACAGTAGAGTGCACTCCATGGGTTGAAATTCCATATCAGGAAAGCTGCAGGTGCAAAACCATGAAAAGAAAAAAGACATTCAGGATGAGAAGCAAATTGTGCACTGCCATAGGTTGAAGTCTCACCAGAGTTGGAGCTTATATGATTCAGACCTTTAGGAACAGCGGTATCATTCGGCGGTCAGTAGTTTATTCCAGGTAAGATGGAGTTAAACTTCATATCCATGAAAAGTGAATCCCTGAGGGCATTCTTCTTTACGATCAGTGTATACACCTTGACATGATGTGTTGGCATGCAGCAGTGTCTTAGAGACAATCGAACAGTAAAGATTGTTGGTCCATGGCCATGTGGCTCTGTGGCGCAATGGATAGCGCATTGGACTTCTAGGCTTCATATGCAAAGTCATTCAAAGGTTGTGGGTTCGAGTCCCACCAGAGTCGTAGTTTATCACGGCAAAGCCAGATCAAGATGGGCATGTACATATCAGGCTTCTAAATTTTAATTTGTGGAACTTCAATTGTCTGTAATTCCACATCAGAAAAGCTGGAGGGACAAAACCATGAAAAGAAAAAAGACATTCAGGATGAGAAGCAAACTGTGCACTGCCATAGGTTGAAGTCTCACCAGAGTTGAAGCTTATGTGATTCAGACCTTTAGAAACAGCAGAATCATTCTGCAGTCAGTAGTTTATTCCAGGTAAGATGGAGTTAAACTTCATATCCATAAAATATGAATGATGTGTTGGCATGCAGCCGTGTCTTAAATAGAATCAAACAGTCAAGATTATGACCACCTGTATATATGGCTCTGTGGCGCAATGGATAGCGCATTGGACTTCTAGGCCTCACATGCAAAGACATTCAAAGGTTGTGGGTTCGAGTCCCACCAGAGTCGCAGTTTAAGAAAGCAAACCCAGATCAAGAAGGGCATGTACAAATCCGGCTTCTGACCTTTAATTTGCGGAACAACTGTCTGTAATGCATCCGAGTTTGAAAGGGACAGGAAACAGTAGAGTGCACTCCATGGGTTGAAATTCCATATCAGGAAAGCTGCAGGTGCAAAACCATGAAAAGAAAAAAGACATTCAGGATGAGAAGCAAATTGTGCACTGCCATAGGTTGAAGTCTCACCAGAGTTGGAGCTTATATGATTCAGACCTTTAGGAACAGCGGAATCATTCGGCGGTCAGTAGTTTATTCCAGGTAAGATGGAGTTAAACTTCATATCCATGAAAAGTGAATCCCTGAGGGCATTCTTCTTTACGATCAGTGTATACACCTTGACATGATGTGTTGGCATGCAGCAGTGTCTTAGAGACAATCGAACAGTAAAGATTGTTGGTCCATGGCCATGTGGCTCTGTGGCGCAATGGATAGCGCATTGGACTTCTAGGCCTCACATGCAAAGACATTCAAAGGTTGTGGGTTCGAGTCCCACCAGAGTCGTAGTTTAAGAAGCCAAACCCAGATCAAGATGGGCATGTACAAATCAGGCTTCTGACCCTTAATTTGTGGAACTTCAATTGTCTGTAATTCCACATCAGAAAAGCTGCAGGGACAAAACCATGAAAAGAAAAACGACATTCAGGATGAGAAGCAAACTGTGCACTGCCATAGGTTGAAGTCTCACCAGAGTTGAAGCTTATGTGATTCAGACCTTTAGAAACAGCAGAATCATTCTGCAGTCAGTAGTTTATTCCAGGTAAGATGGAGTTAAACTTCATATCCATAAAATATGAATGATGTGTTGGCATGCAGCCGTGTCTTAAATAGAATCAAACAGTCAAGATTATGACCACCTGTATATATGGCTCTGTGGCGCAATGGATAGCGCATTGGACTTCTAGGCCTCACATGCAAAGACATTCAAAGGTTGTGGGTTCGAGTCCCACCAGAGTCGCAGTTTAAGAAAGCAAACCCAGATCAAGAAGGGCATGTACAAATCCGGCTTCTGACCTTTAATTTGTGGAACAACTGTCTGTAATGCATCCGAGTTTAAAAGGGACAGGAAACAGTAGAGTGCACTCCGTGGGTTGAAATTCCATATCAGGAAAGCTGCAGGTGCAAAACCATGAAAAGAAAAAAGACATTCAGGATGAGAAGCAAATTGTGCACTGCCATAGGTTGAAGTCTCACCAGAGTTGGAGCTTATATGATTCAGACCTTCAGAAACAGCGGAATCATTCGGCGGTCAGTAGTTTATTCCAGGTAAGATGGAGTTAAACTTCATATCCATGAAAAGTGAATCCCTGAGGGCATTCTTCTTTACGATCAGTGTATACACCTTGACATGATGTGTTGGCATGCAGCAGTGTCTTAGAGACAATCGAACAGTAAAGATTGTTGGTCCATGGCCATGTGGCTCTGTGGCGCAACGGATAGCGCATTGGACTTCTAGGCTTCATATGCAAAGTCATTCAAAGGTTGTGGGTTCGAGTCCCACCAGAGTCGTAGTTTATCACGGCAAAGCCAGATCAAGATGGGCATGTACATATCAGGCTTCTAAATTTTAATTTGTGGAACTTCAATTGTCTGTAATTCCACATCAGAAAAGCTGCAGGGACAAAACCATGAAAAGAAAAAAGACATTCAGGATGAGAAGCAAACTGTGCACTGCCATAGGTTGAAGTCTCACCAGAGTTGAAGCTTATGTGATTCAGACCTTTAGAAACAGCAGAATCATTCTGCAGTCAGAAGTTTATTCCAGGTAAGATGGAGTTACACTTCATATCCATGAAAGGGGCATGAGTGCATGAGGGCATTATTCTTCATGATCAGTGTATACACCTTGACATGATGTGTCTGCATGCAGCAGTGTCTTAGAGACAATCGAACCGTAAAGATTGTTGGTCCATGGCCATGTGGCTCTGTGGCGCAATGGATAGCGCATTGGACTTCTAGGCTTCACATGCAAAGTCATTCAAAGGTTGTGGGTTCGAGTCCCACCAGAGTCGTAGTTTATCACGGCAAAGCCAGATCAAGATGGGCATGTACATATCAGGCTTCTAAATTTTAATTTGTGGAACTTCAATTGTCTGTAATTCCACATCAGAAAAGCTGCAGGGACAAAACCATGAAAAGAAAAAAGACATTCAGGATGAGAAGCAAACTGTGCACTGCCATAGGTTGAAGTCTCACCAGAGTTGAAGCTTATGTGATTCAGACCTTTAGAAACAGCAGATTCATTCTGCAGTCAGTAGTTTATTCCAGGTAAGATGGAGCTAAACTTCATATCCATAAAATATGAATGATGTGTTGGCATGCAGCCATGTCTTAAATAGAATCAAACAGTCAAGATTATGACCACCTGTATATATGGCTCTGTGGCGCAATGGATAGCGCATTGGACTTCTAGGCCTCACATGCAAAGACATTCAAAGGTTGTGGGTTCGAGTCCCACCAGAGTCGCAGTTTAAGAAAGCAAACCCAGATCAAGAAGGGCATGTACAAATCCGGCTTCTGACCTTTAATTTGTGGAACAACTGTCTGTAATGCATCTGAGTTTAAAAGGGACAGGAAACAGTAGAGTGCACTCCGTGGGTTGAAATTCCACATCAGGAAAGCTGCAGGTGCAAAACCATGAAAAGAAAAAAGACATTCAGGATGAGAAGCAAATTGTGCACTGCCATAGGTTGAAGTCTCACCAGAGTTGGAGCTTATATGATTCAGACCTTTAGAAACAGCGGAATCATTCGGCGGTCAGTAGTTTATTCCAGGTAAGATGGAGTTAAACTTCATATCCATGAAAAGTGAATCCCTGAGGGCATTCTTCTTTACGATCAGTGTATACACCTTGACATGATGTGTTGGCATGCAGCAGTGTCTTAGAGACAATCGAACAGTAAAGATTGTTGGTCCATGGCCATGTGGCTCTGTGGCCCAATGGATAGCGCATTGGACTTCTAGGCCTCACATGCAAAGACATTCAAAGGTTGTGGGTTCGAGTCCCACCAGAGTCGTAGTTTAAGAAGCCAAACCCAGATCAAGATGGGCATGTACAAATCAGGCTTCTGACCTTTAATTTGTGGAACTTCAATTGTCTGTAATTCCACATCAGAAAAGCTGCAGGGACAAAACCATGAAAAGAAAAAAGACATTCAGGATGAGAAGCAAACTGTGCACTGCCATAGGTTGAAGTCTCACCAGAGTTGAAGCTTATGTGATTCAGACCTTTAGAAACAGCAGAATCATTCTGCAGTCAGTAGTTTATTCCAGGTAAGATGGATTTACACTTCATATCCATGAAAGGGGCATGAGTGCATGAGGGCATTATTCTTCATGATCAGTGTATACACCTTGACATGATGTGTTTGCATGCAGCAGTGTCTTAGAGACAATCGAACCGTAAAGATTGTTGGTCCATGACCATGTGGCTCTGTGGCGCAATGGATAGCGCATTGGACTTCTAGGCTTCACATGCAAAGTCATTCAAAGGTTGTGGGTTCGAGTCCCACCAGAGTCGCAGTTTATCACGGCAAAGCCAGATCAAGATGGGCATGTACAAATCCGGCTTTTGACCTTTAATTTGTGGAACAACTGTCTGTAATGCATCCGAGTTTAAAAGGGACAGGAAACAGTAGAGTGCACTCCATGGGTTGAAATTCCATATCAGGAAAGCTGCAGGTGCAAAACCATGAAAAGAAAAAAGACATTCAGGATGAGAAGCAAATTGTGCACTGCCATAGGTTGAAGTCTCACCAGAGTTGGAGCTTATATGATTCAGACCTTTAGGAACAGCGGAATCATTCGGCGGTCAGTAGTTTATTCCAGGTAAGATGGAGTTAAACTTCATATCCATGAAAAGTGAATCCCTGAGGGCATTCTTCTTTACGATCAGTGTATACACCTTGACATGATGTGTTGGCAGTGTCTTAGAGACAATCGAACAGTAAAGATTGTTGGTCCATGGCCATGTGGCTCTGTGGCGCAATGGATAGCGCATTGGACTTCTAGGCTTCATATGCAAAGTCATTCAAAGGTTGTGGGTTCGAGTCCCACCAGAGTCGTAGTTTATCACGGCAAAGCCAGATCAAGATGGGCATGTACATATCAGGCTTCTAAATTTTAATTTGTGGAACTTCAATTGTCTGTAATTCCACATCAGAAAAGCTGCAGGGACAAAACCATGAAAAGAAAAAAGACATTCAGGATGAGAAGCAAACTGTGCACTGCCATAGGTTGAAGTCTCACCAGAGTTGAAGCTTATGTGATTCAGACCTTTAGAAACAGCAGAATCATTCTGCAGTCAGTAGTTTATTCCAGGTAAGATGGAGTTAAACTTCATATCCATAAAATATGAATGATGTGTTGGCATGCAGCCGTGTCTTAAATAGAATCAAACAGTCAAGATTATGACCACCTGTATATATGGCTCTGTGGCGCAATGGATAGCGCATTGGACTTCTAGGCCTCACATGCAAAGACATTCAAAGGTTGTGGGTTCGAGTCCCACCAGAGTCGCAGTTTAAGAAAGCAAACCCAGATCAAGAAGGGCATGTACAAATCCGGCTTCTGACCTTTAATTTGTGGAACAACTGTCTGTAATGCATCCGAGTTTAAAAGGGACAGGAAACAGTAGAGTGCACTCCATGGGTTGAAATTCCATATCAGGAAAGCTGCAGGTGCAAAACCATGAAAAGAAAAAAGACATTCAGGATGAGAAGCAAATTGTGCACTGCCATAGGTTGAAGTCTCACCAGAGTTGGAGCTTATATGATTCAGACCTTCAGAAACAGCGGAATCATTCGGCGGTCAGTAGTTTATTCCAGGTAAGATGGAGTTAAACTTCATATCCATGAAAAGTGAATCCCTGAGGGCATTCTTCTTTACGATCAGTGTATACACCTTGACATGATGTGTTGGCATGCAGCAGTGTCTTAGAGACAATCGAACAGTAAAGATTGTTGGTCCATGGCCATGTGGCTCTGTGGCGCAACGGATAGCGCATTGGACTTCTAGGCTTCATATGCAAAGTCATTCAAAGGTTGTGGGTTCGAGTCCCACCAGAGTCGTAGTTTATCACGGCAAAGCCAGATCAAGATGGGCATGTACATATCAGGCTTCTAAATTTTAATTTGTGGAACTTCAATTGTCTGTAATTCCACATCAGAAAAGCTGCAGGGACAAAACCATGAAAAGAAAAAAGACATTCAGGATGAGAAGCAAACTGTGCACTGCCATAGGTTGAAGTCTCACCAGAGTTGAAGCTTATGTGATTCAGACCTTTAGAAACAGCAGAATCATTCTGCAGTCAGTAGTTTATTCCAGGTAAGATGGAGTTAAAGTTCATATCCATAAAATATGAATGATGTGTTGGCATGCAGCCGTGTCTTAAATAGAATCAAACAGTCAAGATTATGACCACCTGTATATATGGCTCTGTGGCGCAATGGATAGCGCATTGGACTTCTAGGCCTCACATGCAAAGACATTCAAAGGTTGTGGGTTCGAGTCCCACCAGAGTCGCAGTTTAAGAAAGCAAACCCAGATCAAGAAGGGCATGTACAAATCCCGCTTCTGACCTTTAATTTGTGGAACAACTGTCTGTAATGCATCCGAGTTTAAAAGGGACAGGAAACAGTAGAGTGCACTCCATGGGTTGAAATTCCATATCAGGAAAGCTGCAGGTGCAAAACCATGAAAAGAAAAAAGACATTCAGGATGAGAAGCAAATTGTGCACTGCCATAGGTTGAAGTCTCACCAGAGTTGGAGCTTATATGATTCAGACCTTTAGGAACAGCGGTATCATTCGGCGGTCAGTAGTTTATTCCAGGTAAGATGGAGTTAAACTTCATATCCATGAAAAGTGAATCCCTGAGGGCATTCTTCTTTACGATCAGTGTATACACCTTGACATGATGTGTTGGCATGCAGCAGTGTCTTAGAGACAATCGAACAGTAAAGATTGTTGGTCCATGGCCATGTGGCTCTGTGGCGCAATGGATAGCGCATTGGACTTCTAGGCTTCATATGCAAAGTCATTCAAAGGTTGTGGGTTCGAGTCCCACCAGAGTCGTAGTTTATCACGGCAAAGCCAGATCAAGATGGGCATGTACATATCAGGCTTCTAAATTTTAATTTGTGGAACTTCAATTGTCTGTAATTCCACATCAGAAAAGCTGGAGGGACAAAACCATGAAAAGAAAAAAGACATTCAGGATGAGAAGCAAACTGTGCACTGCCATAGGTTGAAGTCTCACCAGAGTTGAAGCTTATGTGATTCAGACCTTTAGAAACAGCAGAATCATTCTGCAGTCAGTAGTTTATTCCAGGTAAGATGGAGTTAAACTTCATATCCATAAAATATGAATGATGTGTTGGCATGCAGCCGTGTCTTAAATAGAATCAAACAGTCAAGATTATGACCACCTGTATATATGGCTCTGTGGCGCAATGGATAGCGCATTGGACTTCTAGGCCTCACATGCAAAGACATTCAAAGGTTGTGGGTTCGAGTCCCACCAGAGTCGCAGTTTAAGAAAGCAAACCCAGATCAAGAAGGGCATGTACAAATCCGGCTTCTGACCTTTAATTTGCGGAACAACTGTCTGTAATGCATCCGAGTTTGAAAGGGACAGGAAACAGTAGAGTGCACTCCATGGGTTGAAATTCCATATCAGGAAAGCTGCAGGTGCAAAACCATGAAAAGAAAAAAGACATTCAGGATGAGAAGCAAATTGTGCACTGCCATAGGTTGAAGTCTCACCAGAGTTGGAGCTTATATGATTCAGACCTTTAGGAACAGCGGAATCATTCGGCGGTCAGTAGTTTATTCCAGGTAAGATGGAGTTAAACTTCATATCCATGAAAAGTGAATCCCTGAGGGCATTCTTCTTTACGATCAGTGTATACACCTTGACATGATGTGTTGGCATGCAGCAGTGTCTTAGAGACAATCGAACAGTAAAGATTGTTGGTCCATGGCCATGTGGCTCTGTGGCGCAATGGATAGCGCATTGGACTTCTAGGCCTCACATGCAAAGACATTCAAAGGTTGTGGGTTCGAGTCCCACCAGAGTCGTAGTTTAAGAAGCCAAACCCAGATCAAGATGGGCATGTACAAATCAGGCTTCTGACCCTTAATTTGTGGAACTTCAATTGTCTGTAATTCCACATCAGAAAAGCTGCAGGGACAAAACCATGAAAAGAAAAACGACATTCAGGATGAGAAGCAAACTGTGCACTGCCATAGGTTGAAGTCTCACCAGAGTTGAAGCTTATGTGATTCAGACCTTTAGAAACAGCAGAATCATTCTGCAGTCAGTAGTTTATTCCAGGTAAGATGGAGTTAAACTTCATATCCATAAAATATGAATGATGTGTTGGCATGCAGCCGTGTCTTAAATAGAATCAAACAGTCAAGATTATGACCACCTGTATATATGGCTCTGTGGCGCAATGGATAGCGCATTGGACTTCTAGGCCTCACATGCAAAGACATTCAAAGGTTGTGGGTTCGAGTCCCACCAGAGTCGCAGTTTAAGAAAGCAAACCCAGATCAAGAAGGGCATGTACAAATCCGGCTTCTGACCTTTAATTTGTGGAACAACTGTCTGTAATGCATCCGAGTTTAAAAGGGACAGGAAACAGTAGAGTGCACTCCGTGGGTTGAAATTCCATATCAGGAAAGCTGCAGGTGCAAAACCATGAAAAGAAAAAAGACATTCAGGATGAGAAGCAAATTGTGCACTGCCATAGGTTGAAGTCTCACCAGAGTTGGAGCTTATATGATTCAGACCTTCAGAAACAGCGGAATCATTCGGCGGTCAGTAGTTTATTCCAGGTAAGATGGAGTTAAACTTCATATCCATGAAAAGTGAATCCCTGAGGGCATTCTTCTTTACGATCAGTGTATACACCTTGACATGATGTGTTGGCATGCAGCAGTGTCTTAGAGACAATCGAACAGTAAAGATTGTTGGTCCATGGCCATGTGGCTCTGTGGCGCAATGGATAGCGCATTGGACTTCTAGGCCTCACATGCAAAGACATTCAAAGGTTGTGGGTTCGAGTCCCACCAGAGTCGTAGTTTAAGAAGCCAAACCCAGATCAAGATGGGCATGTACAAATCAGGCTTCTGACCCTTAATTTGTGGAACTTCAATTGTCTGTAATTCCACATCAGAAAAGCTGCAGGGACAAAACCATGAAAAGAAAAACGACATTCAGGATGAGAAGCAAACTGTGCACTGCCATAGGTTGAAGTCTCACCAGAGTTGAAGCTTATGTGATTCAGACCTTTAGAAACAGCAGAATCATTCTGCAGTCAGTAGTTTATTCCAGGTAAGATGGAGTTAAACTTCATATCCATAAAATATGAATGATGTGTTGGCATGCAGCCGTGTCTTAAATAGAATCAAACAGTCAAGATTATGACCACCTGTATATATGGCTCTGTGGCGCAATGGATAGCGCATTGGACTTCTAGGCCTCACATGCAAAGTCATTCAAAGGTTGTGGGTTCGAGTCCCACCAGAGTCGTAGTTTATCACGGCAAAGCCAGATCAAGATGGGCATGTACATATCAGGCTTCTAAATTTTAATTTGTGGAACTTCAATTGTCTGTAATTCCACATCAGAAAAGCTGGAGGGACAAAACCATGAAAAGAAAAAAGACATTCAGGATGAGAAGCAAACTGTGCACTGCCATAGGTTGAAGTCTCACCAGAGTTGAAGCTTATGTGATTCAGACCTTTAGAAACAGCAGAATCATTCTGCAGTCAGTAGTTTATTCCAGGTAAGATGGAGTTAAACTTCATATCCATAAAATATGAATGATGTGTTGGCATGCAGCCGTGTCTTAAATAGAATCAAACAGTCAAGATTATGACCACCTGTATATATGGCTCTGTGGCGCAATGGATAGCGCATTGGACTTCTAGGCCTCACATGCAAAGACATTCAAAGGTTGTGGGTTCGAGTCCCACCAGAGTCGCAGTTTAAGAAAGCAAACCCAGATCAAGAAGGGCATGTACAAATCCGGCTTCTGACCTTTAATTTGCGGAACAACTGTCTGTAATGCATCCGAGTTTGAAAGGGACAGGAAACAGTAGAGTGCACTCCATGGGTTGAAATTCCATATCAGGAAAGCTGCAGGTGCAAAACCATGAAAAGAAAAAAGACATTCAGGATGAGAAGCAAATTGTGCACTGCCATAGGTTGAAGTCTCACCAGAGTTGGAGCTTATATGATTCAGACCTTTAGGAACAGCGGAATCATTCGGCGGTCAGTAGTTTATTCCAGGTAAGATGGAGTTAAACTTCATATCCATGAAAAGTGAATCCCTGAGGGCATTCTTCTTTACGATCAGTGTATACACCTTGACATGATGTGTTGGCATGCAGCAGTGTCTTAGAGACAATCGAACAGTAAAGATTGTTGGTCCATGGCCATGTGGCTCTGTGGCGCAATGGATAGCGCATTGGACTTCTAGGCTTCATATGCAAAGTCATTCAAAGGTTGTGGGTTCGAGTCCCACCAGAGTCGTAGTTTATCACGGCAAAGCCAGATCAAGATGGGCATGTACATATCAGGCTTCTAAATTTTAATTTGTGGAACTTCAATTGTCTGTAATTCCACATCAGAAAAGCTGCAGGGACAAAACCATGAAAAGAAAAAAGACATTCAGGATGAGAAGCAAACTGTGCACTGCCATAGGTTGAAGTCTCACCAGAGTTGAAGCTTATGTGATTCAGACCTTTAGAAACAGCAGAATCATTCTGCAGTCAGAAGTTTATTCCAGGTAAGATGGAGTTACACTTCATATCCATGAAAGGGGCATGAGTGCATGAGGGCATTATTCTTCATGATCAGTGTATACACCTTGACATGATGTGTCTGCATGCAGCAGTGTCTTAGAGACAATCGAACCGTAAAGATTGTTGGTCCATGGCCATGTGGCTCTGTGGCGCAATGGATAGCGCATTGGACTTCTAGGCTTCACATGCAAAGTCATTCAAAGGTTGTGGGTTCGAGTCCCACCAGAGTCGTAGTTTATCACGGCAAAGCCAGATCAAGATGGGCATGTACATATCAGGCTTCTAAATTTTAATTTGTGGAACTTCAATTGTCTGTAATTCCACATCAGAAAAGCTGCAGGGACAAAACCATGAAAAGAAAAAAGACATTCAGGATGAGAAGCAAACTGTGCACTGCCATAGGTTGAAGTCTCACCAGAGTTGAAGCTTATGTGATTCAGACCTTTAGAAACAGCAGATTCATTCTGCAGTCAGTAGTTTATTCCAGGTAAGATGGAGCTAAACTTCATATCCATAAAATATGAATGATGTGTTGGCATGCAGCCATGTCTTAAATAGAATCAAACAGTCAAGATTATGACCACCTGTATATATGGCTCTGTGGCGCAATGGATAGCGCATTGGACTTCTAGGCCTCACATGCAAAGACATTCAAAGGTTGTGGGTTCGAGTCCCACCAGAGTCGCAGTTTAAGAAAGCAAACCCAGATCAAGAAGGGCATGTACAAATCCGGCTTCTGACCTTTAATTTGTGGAACAACTGTCTGTAATGCATCTGAGTTTAAAAGGGACAGGAAACAGTAGAGTGCACTCCGTGGGTTGAAATTCCACATCAGGAAAGCTGCAGGTGCAAAACCATGAAAAGAAAAAAGACATTCAGGATGAGAAGCAAATTGTGCACTGCCATAGGTTGAAGTCTCACCAGAGTTGGAGCTTATATGATTCAGACCTTTAGAAACAGCGGAATCATTCGGCGGTCAGTAGTTTATTCCAGGTAAGATGGAGTTAAACTTCATATCCATGAAAAGTGAATCCCTGAGGGCATTCTTCTTTACGATCAGTGTATACACCTTGACATGATGTGTTGGCATGCAGCAGTGTCTTAGAGACAATCGAACAGTAAAGATTGTTGGTCCATGGCCATGTGGCTCTGTGGCCCAATGGATAGCGCATTGGACTTCTAGGCCTCACATGCAAAGACATTCAAAGGTTGTGGGTTCGAGTCCCACCAGAGTCGTAGTTTAAGAAGCCAAACCCAGATCAAGATGGGCATGTACAAATCAGGCTTCTGACCTTTAATTTGTGGAACTTCAATTGTCTGTAATTCCACATCAGAAAAGCTGCAGGGACAAAACCATGAAAAGAAAAAAGACATTCAGGATGAGAAGCAAACTGTGCACTGCCATAGGTTGAAGTCTCACCAGAGTTGAAGCTTATGTGATTCAGACCTTTAGAAACAGCAGAATCATTCTGCAGTCAGTAGTTTATTCCAGGTAAGATGGATTTACACTTCATATCCATGAAAGGGGCATGAGTGCATGAGGGCATTATTCTTCATGATCAGTGTATACACCTTGACATGATGTGTTTGCATGCAGCAGTGTCTTAGAGACAATCGAACCGTAAAGATTGTTGGTCCATGACCATGTGGCTCTGTGGCGCAATGGATAGCGCATTGGACTTCTAGGCTTCACATGCAAAGTCATTCAAAGGTTGTGGGTTCGAGTCCCACCAGAGTCGCAGTTTAAGAAAGCAAACCCAGATCAAGATGGGCATGTACAAATCCGGCTTTTGACCTTTAATTTGTGGAACAACTGTCTGTAATGCATCCGAGTTTAAAAGGGACAGGAAACAGTAGAGTGCACTCCATGGGTTGAAATTCCATATCAGGAAAGCTGCAGGTGCAAAACCATGAAAAGAAAAAAGACATTCAGGATGAGAAGCAAATTGTGCACTGCCATAGGTTGAAGTCTCACCAGAGTTGGAGCTTATATGATTCAGACCTTCAGAAACAGCGGAATCATTCGGCGGTCAGTAGTTTATTCCAGGTAAGATGGAGTTAAACATCATATCCATGAAAAGTGAATCCCTGAGGGCATTCTTCTTTACGATCAGTGTATACACCTTGACATGATGTGTTGGCATGCAGCAGTGTCTTAGAGACAATCGAACAGTAAAGATTGTTGGTCCATGGCCATGTGGCTCTGTGGCGCAACGGATAGCGCATTGGACTTCTAGGCTTCATATGCAAAGTCATTCAAAGGTTGTGGGTTCGAGTCCCACCAGAGTCGTAGTTTATCACGGCAAAGCCAGATCAAGATGGGCATGTACATATCAGGCTTCTAAATTTTAATTTGTGGAACTTCAATTGTCTGTAATTCCACATCAGAAAAGCTGCAGGGACAAAACCATGAAAAGAAAAAAGACATTCAGGATGAGAAGCAAACTGTGCACTGCCATAGGTTGAAGTCTCACCAGAGTTGAAGCTTATGTGATTCAGACCTTTAGAAACAGCAGATTCATTCTGCAGTCAGTAGTTTATTCCAGGTAAGATGGAGCTAAACTTCATATCCATAAAATATGAATGATGTGTTGGCATGCAGCCATGTCTTAAATAGAATCAAACAGTCAAGATTATGACCACCTGTATATATGGCTCTGTGGCGCAATGGATAGCGCATTGGACTTCTAGGCCTCACATGCAAAGACATTCAAAGGTTGTGGGTTCGAGTCCCACCAGAGTCGCAGTTTAAGAAAGCAAACCCAGATCAAGAAGGGCATGTACAAATCCGGCTTCTGACCTTTAATTTGTGGAACAACTGTCTGTAATGCATCTGAGTTTAAAAGGGACAGGAAACAGTAGAGTGCACTCCATGGGTTGAAATTCCACATCAGGAAAGCTGCAGGTGCAAAACCATGAAAAGAAAAAAGACATTCAGGATGAGAAGCAAATTGTGCACTGCCATAGGTTGAAGTCTCACCAGAGTTGGAGCTTATATGATTCAGACCTTTAGAAACAGCGGAATCATTCGGCGGTCAGTAGTTTATTCCAGGTAAGATGGAGTTAAACTTCATATCCATGAAAAGTGAATCCCTGAGGGCATTCTTCTTTACGATCAGTGTATACACCTTGACATGATGTGTTGGCATGCAGCAGTGTCTTAGAGACAATCGAACAGTAAAGATTGTTGGTCCATGGCCATGTGGCTCTGTGGCCCAATGGATAGCACATTGGACTTCTAGGCCTCACATGCAAAGACATTCAAAGGTTGTGGGTTCGAGTCCCACCAGAGTCGTAGTTTAAGAAGCCAAACCCAGATCAAGATGGGCATGTACAAATCAGGCTTCTGACCTTTAATTTGTGGAACTTCAATTGTCTGTAATTCCACATCAGAAAAGCTGCAGGGACAAAACCATGAAAAGAAAAAAGACATTCAGGATGAGAAGCAAACTGTGCACTGCCATAGGTTGAAGTCTCACCAGAGTTGAAGCTTATGTGATTCAGACCTTTAGAAACAGCAGAATCATTCTGCAGTCAGTAGTTTATTCCAGGTAAGATGGAGTTACACTTCATATCCATGAAAGGGGCATGAGTGCATGAGGGCATTATTCTTCATGATCAGTGTATACACCTTGACATGATGTGTTTGCATGCAGCAGTGTCTTAGAGACAATCGAACCGTAAAGATTGTTGGTCCATGGCCATGTGGCTCTGTGGCGCAATGGATAGCGCATTGGACTTCTAGGCTTCACATGCAAAGTCATTCAAAGGTTGTGGGTTCGAGTCCCACCAGAGTCGTAGTTTATCACGGCAAAGCCAGATCAAGATGGGCATGTACAAATCCGGCTTCTGACCTTTAATTTGTGGAACAACTGTCTGTAATGCATCCGAGTTTGAAAGGGACAGGAAACAGTAGAGTGCACTCCGTGGGTTGAAATTCCACATCAGGAAAGCTGCAGGTGCAAAACCATGAAAAGAAAAAAGACATTCAGGATGAGAAGCAAATTGTGCACTGCCATAGGTTGAAGTCTCACCAGAGTTGGAGCTTATATGATTCAGACCTTTAGAAACAGCGGAATCATTCGGCGGTCAGTAGTTTATTCCAGGTAAGATGGAGTTAAACTTCATATCCATGAAAAGTGAATCCCTGAGGGCATTCTTCTTTACGATCAGTGTATACACCTTGACATGATGTGTTGGCATGCAGCAGTGTCTTAGAGACAATCGAACAGTAAAGATTGTTGGTCCATGGCCATGTGGCTCTGTGGCGCAATGGATAGCGCATTGGACTTCTAGGCCTCACATGCAAAGACATTCAAAGGTTGTGGGTTCGAGTCCCACCAGAGTCGTAGTTTAAGAAGCCAAACCCAGATCAAGATGGGCATGTACAAATCAGGCTTCTGACCTTTAATTTGTGGAACTTTAATTGTCTGCAATTCCACATCAGACAAGCTGCAGGTACAAAACCATGAAAAGAAAAAAGACATTCAGAATGAGAAGCAAACTGTGCACTGCCATAGGTTGAAGTCTCACCACAGTTGAAGCTTATGTCATTCAGACCTTTAGAAACAGCAGAATAATTCTGCACTCAGTAGTTTATTCCAGGTAAGATGGAGTTAAACTTCATATCCATGAAAGGGGCATGAGTGCATCAGGGCATTCTTCTTTACGATCAGTGTATACACCTTGACATGATGTGTCTGCATGAAGCCGTGTCTTAGAGACAATCGAACCGTAAAGATTGTTGGTCCATGGCCATGTGGCTCTGTGGCGCAATGGATAGCGCATTGGACTTCTAGGCTTCACATGCAAAGTCATTCAAAGGTTGTGGGTTCGAGTCCCACCAGAGTCGTAGTTTATCACGGCAAAGCCAGATCAAGATGGGCATGTACATATCAGGCTTCTAAATTTTAATTTGTGGAACTTCAATTGTCTGTAATTCCACATCAGAAAAGCTGCAGGGACAAAACCATGAAAAGAAAAAAGACATTCAGGATGAGAAGCAAACTGTGCACTGCCATAGGTTGAAGTCTCACCAGAGTTGAAGCTTATGTGATTCAGACCTTTAGAAACAGCAGATTCATTCTGCAGTCAGTAGTTTATTCCAGGTAAGATGGAGTTAAACTTCATATCCATAAAATATGAATGATGTGTTGGCATGCAGCCGTGTCTTACATAGAATCAAACAGTCAAGATTATGACCACCTGTATATATGGCTCTGTGGTGCAATGGATAGCGCATTGGACTTCTAGGCCTCACATGCAAAGACATTCAAAGGTTGTGGGTTCGAGTCCCACCAGAGTCGTAGTTTAAGAAGCCAAACCCAGATCAAGATGGGCATGTACAAATCAGGCTTCTGACCTTTAATTTGTGGAACTTTAATTGTCTGCAATTCCACATCAGACAAGCTGCAGGTAAAAAACCATGAAAAGAAAAAAGACATTCAGAATGAGAAGCAAACTGTGCACTGCCATAGGTGTAAGTCTCACCACAGTTGAAGCTTATGTCATTCAGACCTTTAGAAACAGCAGAATAATTCTGCACTCAGTAGTTTATTCCAGGTAAGATGGAGTTAAACTTCATATCCATGAAAGGGGCATGAGTGCATGAGGGCATTATTCTTCATGATCAGTGTATACACCTTGACATGATGTGTCTGCATGAAGCCGTGTCTTAGAGACAATCGAACCGTAAAGATTGTTGGTCCATGGCCATGTGGCTCTGTGGCGCAATGGATAGCGCATTGAACTTCTAGGCTTCACATGCAAAGTCATTCAAAGGTTGTGGGTTCGAGTCCCACCAGAGTCGTAGTTTATCACGGCAAAGCCAGATCAAGATGGGCATGTACATATCAGGCTTCTAAATTTTAATTTGTGGAACTTCAATTGTCTGTAATTCCACATCAGAAAAGCTGCAGGGACAAAACCATGAAAAGAAAAAAGACATTCAGGATGAGAAGCAAACTGTGCACTGCCATAGGTTGAAGTCTCACCAGAGTTGAAGCTTATGTGATTCAGACCTTTAGAAACAGCAGATTCATTCTGCAGTCAGTAGTTTATTCCAGGTAAGATGGAGTTAAACTTCATATCCATAAAATATGAATGATGTGTTGGCATGCAGCCGTGTCTTAAATAGAATCAAACAGTCAAGATTATGACCACCTGTATATATGGCTCTGTGGCGCAATGGATAGCGCATTGGACTTCTAGGCCTCACATGCAAAGACATTCAAAGGTTGTGGGTTCGAGTCCCACCAGAGTCGTAGTTTAAGAAGCCAAACCCAGATCAAGATGGGCATGTACAAATCAGGCTTCTGACCTTTAATTTGTGGAACTTTAATTGTCTGCAATTCCACATCAGACAAGCTGCAGGTAAAAAACCATGAAAAGAAAAAAGACATTCAGAATGAGAAGCAAACTGTGCACTGCCATAGGTTGAAGTCTCACCACAGTTGAAGCTTATGTCATTCAGACCTTTAGAAACAGCAGAATAATTCTGCACTCAGTAGTTTATTCCAGGTAAGATGGAGTTAAACTTCATATCCATGAAAGGGGCATGAGTGCATGAGGGCATTATTCTTCATGATCAGTGTATACACCTTGACATGATGTGTCTGCATGAAGCCGTGTCTTAGAGACAATCGAACCGTAAAGATTGTTGGTCCATGGCCATGTGGCTCTGTGGCGCAATGGACAGCGCATTGGACTTCTAGGCTTCACATGCAAAGTCATTCAAAGGTTGTGGGTTCGAGTCCCACCAGAGTCGCAGTTTAAGAAAGCAAACCCAGATCAAGATAGGCATGTACAAATCAGGCTTCTGACCTTTAATTTGTGGAACAACTGTCTGTAATGCATCTGAGTTTAAAAGGGACAGGAAACAGTAGAGTGCACTCCATGGGTTGAAATTCCATATCAGGAAAGCTGCAGGTACAAAACCATGAAAAGAAAAAAGACATTCAGGATGAGAAGCAAATTGTGCACTGCCATAGGTTGAGGTCTCACCAGAGTTGGAGCTTATATGATTCAGACCTTTAGAAACAGCGGAATCATTCGGCGGTCAGTAGTTTATGCCAGGTAAGATGGAGTTAAACTTCATATCCATGAAAAGTGAATCCCTGAGGGCATTCTTCTTTACGATCAGTGTATACACCTTGACATGATGTGTTGGCATGCAGCAGTGTCTTAGAGACAATCGAACAGTAAAGATTGTTGGTCCATGGCCATGTGGCTCTGTGGCGCAATGGATAGCGCATTGGACTTCTAGGCCTCACATGCAAAGACATTCAAAGGTTGTGGGTTCGAGTCCCACCAGAGTCGTACTTTGTGACAGCAAAGCCAGATCAAGATGGGCATGTACAAATCAGGCTTCTGACCTTTAATTTGTGGAACAACTGTCTGTAATGCATCTGAGTTTAAAAGGGACAGGAAACAGTAGAGTGCACTCCGTGGGTTGAAATTCCATATCAGGAAAGCTGCAGGTGAAAACCATGAAAAGAAAAAAGACATTCAGGTTGAGAAGCAAACTGTGCACTGCCATAGGTTGAAGTCTCACCAGAGTTGGAGCTTATATGATTCAGACCTTTAGAAACAGCGGAATCATTCTGCGGTCAGTAGTTTATTCCAGGTAAGATGGAGTTAAACTTCATATCCATAAAATATGAATGATGTGTTGGCATGCAGCCGTGTCTTAAATAGAATCAAACAGTAAAGATTACGACCATCTGTATATATGGCTCTGTGGCACAATGGATAGCGCATTGGACTTCTAGGCCTCACATGCAAAGACATTCAAAGGTTGTGGGTTCGAGTCCCACCAGAGTCGCAGTTTAAGAAAGCAAACCCAGATGGGCATGTACAAATCATGTACAAATCAGGCTTCTGACCTTTAATTTGTGGAACAACTGTCTGTAATGCATCTGAGTTTAAAAGGGACAGGAAACAGTAGAGTGCACTCCATGGGTTGAAATTCCATATCAGGAAAGCTGCAGGTACAAAACCATGAAAAAAAAAAGACATTCAGGATGAGAAGCAAATTGTGCACTGCCATAGGTTGAAGTCTCACCAGAGTTGGAGCTTATATGATTCAGACCTATAGAAACAGCAGAATCATTCTGCAGTCAGTAGTTTATTCCAGGTAAGATGGAGTTAAACTTCATATCCATGAAATATAAATCCCTGAGGGCATTCTTCTTTACGATCAGTGTATACACCTTGACATGTCCATGGCCAGAGAGATGGAGTTAAACTTCATATCCATAAAATGATGGAGTTAAACTTCATATCCATAAATATGAATCCCAGAGGGCACTCTTCTTTATGATCAGTGTATGCACCTTGACATGATGTGTTGGCATGCAGCCGTGTCTTAAAGGGGCTGGAAGGAAGTTGGCCATTTTATACTCACTACTGCCACCTCAGGCCATATGTGTAACTGCACCTTCTGTATTAAGCTCGTGCATGACGGCAATTCGGGCCGAAGTGCCACATTTTTGAGTGACCGTACAGGATTTTAGAGGCAGTTGTGGTGAACAGGTCTGAGCTCATTCTACACATTAGGACATGGCTGGAACATGTAGGGGGAGGAAAATACTTAATTTTAACATTTTTAAACTCCTTATAGTCCCTTTAAAGGGAATCAAACAGTAAAGATTATGAGCACCTGTATATATGGCTCTGTGGCGCAATGGATAGCGCATTGGACTTCTAGGCCTCACATGCAAAGACATTCAAAGGTTGTGGGTTTGAGTCCCACCAGAATCGTAGTTTAAGAAAGTAAAGCCAGATCATTCAACTTTACATCCATAAAATTGGGCACTCTTCTTTACTATCAGTGTATACACCATGACATGATGTGTTGGCATGCAGCCCCGTCTTAGATCCAACAATAAAGGTTGTCAAAATGTCAGTCCATGGATGTATGTCTCTGTGGTGCAATAGATAGTGGGTTGGACTTCTCGGTCTCACATGTAAAGACATTCAAAGGTTGTGGGTTCGAGTCCCACCAGAGTCATGGCTTATGAGGAAAATACTATATATTAAGCATATTCAGTTCCCGTAAGTGTGTGAGCTTTCTTATGTATCTCTCAGTCAAAGTACCACAGATTTATTTGAGTATAACATTACTGGTGATAAATGGTTATTAACGGTCTCCTGCATATGTGTCAAACCCAAGGCCCATAAGACATATCGGGCCTGCAAGATGACTTGTAGAGCTTTTATTGTAGAGAATGTAAAGAGAAAAAAACTCTGGAACCCCTTCTATAAAATGTAATCTCAAAACCAGATTTAAAATCTGGTTCAAAGATGTTTTTCAGATACTGTCCTGTAATATTTTTAATATTAGTAGTAAAATATGCTGTTCAATGTTCAATGTCAGAAAAAAAAAATTATGTCTCAAAATAATTTTGTGACCCCCACTTTGGGAAGCACTTCTTGACAATGACATGACTATCATGTTTGCTCACTGACTTACATTTTTTGTCAATGGGACAATCCAATGGTGAAGTGTATCAACTCAAATGTATGGCTCTGTGGCGCAATGGATTCATATGAAAAGACTTGAGATTTATGGTCTCGCACAACTTTCTTAAAGGGGGGGTATTATGCAAAATCGACTTTTTCAAGCTTTACATCATGTTATTAAGTCATTCCCTCATTAAAAACATGCCTGAAGTGTTGCCTTAGCACATTCACGTATTTTCGAGTAATCTGTAAAAACTCCGATGGCGGCCATTTTAGGGATAAAACGCCTGATTCCTTCAGGAAACGCCTCCGACCTCCAGGATACGCCTCCAACCTTTCGTCACCAGCCGAGCACTCAGCAGAACCCCCTCCCCGCAGTGTCTAGCCCTAAGATGTAAACAGAGTCATCATGGAGGATTAGCTTCATGTGTGGTGAACCGGAGCCACAGCAGACTTTTACAAAGACACACATCAGTGTTTCTGTTACCGAAACACCCAGGATTAAAACCGGTGACAAGAACACTTATTTCAGTGTCTGGTTCTGCGCTGGGCCTTGATGATGCACAGAGCCTCCGGAGAAAGCTAATGCTAAGCTAAACCTCGAGTCATCACGTGAAAACGAGAAATATGCACACATAAAGTCAATAAAACCACCACACACATAAAGAACCGTTTAACAATGATCACACACGGAGCCTGGCTTGTTGATTTGGAAGTTTATTGCTCACATTTCATCTACAATGGGTCATAGCCGAGTGGCTTTCTCCCGGAGCTAACAAGCTAGCCGCGACAAGCTAACGGGAAAATTCACTGAATACAAGCAGCATATTATGCATTGAAAACGTCACTAAAACAGGCAACTGCTTGAAGCAGCCTTTATGATGATCACACACTGAGCCGGGCTTGTTGATTTCGTAGTTTATTGCTCACATTTCATCTACAGTGAGTCGTAGCCGAGTGGTTTTCTCCCGGAGCTAAGGCACTATTAGCCACGACAAGCTAACAACCTTCACCTTCACAACATTCATTGAAAACAGGCAGCATATTATGCACAAATAACGTCAATAAAGCAGGCAACTACTCGAAGCAGCCTTTACGATGATCACACAATGAGCCTGGCTTTACACATTTGTGGTTTATTACAGACTTTTCATCAACAATGAGCTGTAGTCGATTATAACAAGCTAACGGGTAACCTCGAAAAACCACTGTCCACCTGCACAGATAATGTCCGTCTTTTGAATCGTATGGGCTCCTGCAGATCCTGGTGTCGTCCATGGGGGTATAGTTAGAGATCCATAGGGCATGGCAGATGCAAAGAGAGAGCCTCCAAACAGCAGTTATTTTTCAGGCAAGAGCCCCTTCCAAGCGTCCGGTGTGGAAGGTTTGTCTCCAAATAATATCCTGTGTGGCCATTGTTCACAAAGTGATAAACAGTAGCTCCTTACCAACAATAAAAATTTAAATGCACCGATCGTAGTTTCAATACAGTTGAGACAACGAGCGCAGTGTTGTTGTGATGCCACAGACAGCGTGTGGAGGGGGCGTGTCGGAAAGGGTCAGAGGTTCTTAAAGAGACAGGGGCCTATTTCAAGTCTTTTGCTACCGCCATTTTGAAAGAGCAATTTTATACAAGGCAGTTATTCTAATTTACTGCATTTACAGACCAACAGAAGGTTTCGTCATCATTGTAGTGTGCCATAGACTGGTGCTATGTGGCTGAAAAAAGCATAATACCCCCTCTTTAAGTACCACAGAAATATTTGATCAAGACGTTACAAGTGATCAAAAAACTAGCGTGGTTAATTGCAGTAACTGTTTCTGCATGGCTCATTGTGGTTCGTCAATAATGGAAAGCTGCAGACGGTGAGGCTGATTCACGGTGACAGTACGCCCTCTGCTGGTAGGAGCGGATCAACGACGGTATTGTTCGTTAATTAAATGTTTAACAGCAAAAATATATACGCACATCCCCAGTTGCAAGTCTAGTACAGTGAACAGGGAATGATGAAATAGCCAATGTTTGTATATATTAGTTTAACAATTATTGTTAGGGTTACTTTAGGGTCATTAGGGTTAGGTTAAGATTAGGGTTAATCAGGTTAGGGTTTTTAGGACTAGGATCAGGGTTAGGTTAGGTTAGGTTAGGTTAGGGTCATTTGGATTACGATTAGGGTTAGAGTCATTTAGGAAAAAAAATAACAAGCAATTCCTGTTGTCTGTAGCATCGTTTAAATCTAATCTTCTTACGTGTGTCCTTATAGTTTAAAGTTTATAGTTTATTCTCTAAGTTGTATGTTATTTGTTTTATGATTCATGTTGCACAATTGACCAAAAAAAAACCTAGTTGTGACCCTGTTCATAACCATGGCAAAAAACACTATTCTGATTCTGACTCTTTGCTGTTCTAAGTTACGTTGTCTTTAGCAATCAACAGAAGCAATGAAAAAAATGGAAATAACTAAATTACTAACTCCTCACGTGCGTTAAGTAGATCAACATATCGTCACTAACCTTCCTAAAAGATGATCGGTCTCGATCTGTCTATCCAGCAGACGGTGCACCATCACAGTGGATTCGCTTCATTCTTTCCCCTATTCTGGTGCATTGGACTTACAGCTTTCATAATGAAAAGACATGGAAAGGTTTTGGATTCAAGTCCACATGTTTATTTCTACACGTCTGGACTATTGCAATTCTCTGTACCACGGTCTTGATGCTGCATCCATTCGTCGTTTGCAACTCGTACAGAACGCAGCTGCACGGCTCCTAACAGGCATCAGGCGCTATGACCACATAACTCCTGTACTACAGTCTCTTCATTGGCTCCCGGTGCCCTTCAGGATACAATTTAAAATCCTATTGTTGGTTTTTAAATCACTGAATGGCCTGGCTCCAGAGTATCTGTCTGAAATGTTGACTTTGTATTCTCCTGTGAGAGCCCTGCGGTCATGTGACCAACAGCTTTTAACCTGTCCCCGCTCTAAGAAAAAAACCCGAGGTGACAGAGCGTTTGCAGTCGCTGGACCCAAACTTTGGAACGAGCTCCCTTTGAGCATTCGATCAGCCTCATCCATTGAGAGTTTTAAGTCACTCTTAAAAACACGCCTCTACACATTGGCTTTTAACACGAGCTGAGTTGATCATTCCATGTTGTTCTTTTGTACTGTGTGTATGTATATATATATATTTGTCTCGCACTGAAACATGTACAGCACTTTGGGCAGTGTCAACTGTATTTTAAATGTGCTTTATAAATAAACTTTGACCTTGACCTTGACCTTGACCTCAAGTCTAACCAGAGTCATAGCACATTTGATCCAAGCCTTTAGATGAATGTGAGCTTCAGTGATAGGATTTTGGAGAGCTTGACTTACTCTCTGGCCTTGCGTTTCTCCTCCATGTGTCTGTGAGCGGCCAGTCGAGACTCGGGGCTGTTGGAACATGGGCTGTTCCAGAAATCATACTCGGCCTGCTCCTCGTCACACCTGCAGGAGCCACAGGCGTGCAGTCAATACGATGAAGAGGAGCAGATGAAGAAATAAAAATGAAGTGGAGCTGGTTTAAAGCAACACTAAACAAATCCGATCACACACAAATGAGACACATACAGGGAAATTTGATGCATTAACGGGAGACAACACAGGAAACAATACAAATTGAATTCACAGGGTTTCTGGTCTTTTTGTGAACTTTCACCTGGAAAAAATTAAGTGACCAAATTTCCACAATATGGTGTTTAATTATTGCACTGATTCAACGTTTCTCAAAAGATTCATATGAGAAAACTGCAACTTCAACAGCCTTTTCATCTTCATCAAACACCATTTCTTTTCAGTCTTGTACTTAATATTTTGAAGGTTTTGACAAGATTTTTTTTATTTCATTAACATTTTTCCAATCTTTATTTCCTGTCTGATTTATTGTGTTTTGAACCGCAATAACAAGGTGAAATTTGAATTTTTGCAAATTTCCTCATTAATAAATACAACTAAGAATCCCCTCTTAGCAAATCTTTGTAACTAATATAGTATATCAACAACATAGAACCAGACATTTAAACATGGCTCTATCGATTATTTACATTTTGTCGCATAAATTATAGAAATTGCAATATAGCATGTGAGGGGAGAAGCACGATCGTTTATGAATGAAGCACGTGACCTCCTCGTGTGGCCATGGGAGATCCAGGCTGCATCTAATAAGTGTCAATAATAGCTCCTTCCTCCATCTCCTTCCTCCTATTCCTTCATCTTTGAGGCCTACGTCATGAGGTCGACCATGGGGTTCCTGAGCAGTGAGGAACAGGAGCTCCAGCGGCTCAGGACAATCTAAGCCTTCCTAACCCGACGGAGGGAACAACCAACAGCTGATTCATAAAAACTACAACACCCACACAATGGACTCCAAATCCTCCTGCGCCGTGATATTACCAACCAGACAAATGTGTTAAATAAACTACTCTGCATAAACACTACAGACAATTATCACTGACTCATGAACCTCTGCCAACATCGCATGAAACTATGCAGAATGATGTTTCATACTTGTTCTTGTAAAGTGTTAACAAATGGTCGTAAACTTGCCATAAGTTCATAGATTTTCTATATTAAGGCGAGACACTGCAGGTGAATAGGGAAAAAATGTATATTTACAGATATCAATTTGAAACTTTTGCTGTCGATCACTGGCATAAATGTGAGAAAAAAATACATGGCAAGTTTTCTGTCATTTTATCTTTTCATATAAGAACAAGGAGTTTTATGGCTAAAATGCCCCATATTTCCCATCTTTTTGGCGAGGAAATCTGAATAATGGATAGAGCTACATTCAAATTTATGGTTTCATTTTATTGATAAATGAGTTACCAAGACTTTTTCAGAGGGGATTTTGGATTTCTTGTTTAGTTTAAAAATAAGCTGTTTTTTAGTGTAAAAATGTAATTTTCGCCTCATTTTTTGACATTCAAAACTCAATAAATGGGGCTAGGGATTATATAATAAAAAATCCCTCTGAAGAAATCTTTCAAATATTGTTCAGTCCAAGGCTGGAAAATGTGAAGTCTTTAGGTCCGACTGACGTGGACATAGTGTCGCCACAATGACAGAAAAATTTGTTTTGAGAAAAAGGCCCTTGAAATTGCATTCTCCCATATAAGTCTATGGGGGAACATTGACTCAGAGCAATATTTAAACATGTTATTGTGAAGATTAGGTATAATTTCTGTTTCAGGGTGAAAGCTTGTATGTTCAGAGACCAATTTGGCCTAAAACCTGAAAACTGAACAAATTGAGTTTTGCCTGTAGTGTCTCCCCTTAAAGTGATGTTTGCAAGTTTAAATGTTTTACAAATTCATCAGATTGTGTATAATTGACCTCCTGTATCAGAAACTTGAGGTAACACATTCTATAATAATATTTTTTCAAAAGGCCCTTCGCTGATTTCAGCAACTAATTAGTATCCACGGGATACCACTTTGACCTAATCAGGAGGGGAGGGGGAGGAGTTTGACCATGCGCTTTTGAAAATGTTGCGCCATCATTTCTCCTCATTTTGCAAGCCACACCGTGTAGGATTTTCACTTATAGGTAAAATTGAAATACTAGCATTTATTTCATGATAGATCATTTCATCATTGGAAAAATACCTCATAACTATACAAACAAACATGTGTTTTTGCTCAGCTCTCCTATGACATGACTGTAACTTTTACCGAGAGTGGGTACGTCTCCAGCTCGTCTCCATGGAGATGTGACTAAAGTCAGTAGAATTTGAGATTTAAATAGCCTAGGTCCTCCTCACTGCAATAATAGCACTCTCTGTGTCGAGCTGGTCAATAGGAGCAGTTTTGCACTGATGGCAACAGTATAGTCCAAAATGTTGCGCAGTGTCCCTTTAAAGAGGGGAGGAATTTGACTGTTTAATTTCAAATGTCACTCTCATCACTTTCAAACTTTCAAACTTCTGCTGTGGTGCTAATGCTGGCATCATACTCACTGTGTGCCGTCGATGTGTGGCCTCCTCTCCTGACCTCCTGGCTCCTCGCTGGCCTCCTCCTTCTCCCTCTCCCTCCTCAGCAGACAATCCTGCTCCTGTCGGTGGACATCAGCCCTGAGCTGCTTCAGCTCCTGCACCGCCTGGAGCCGCTCCGACCGGCTGATCTCCTTCCCATCCAGGAACTGACAAGCATGCAAAGAAGGTTGCTTATATTTCAATGGTTATCGTCAGTGCAGTGGGTCAAGCCAGACAGTGTTGGAGGAGCTTCTGTTTATCCATCCTACAGTATTGCTTTGTTCTGGCTCTTTAAGCTGCTTTGAACAGCTTAGCTCTGGAATTGATTGTGTCCAGAAAAAACAACTTATTTCTCTCTCAAGAAATCTTCCAAATACTGTTGGTGTGAGTAGGTGCAACTTTAAGGTGTTGTCCCAGAGTGTGAGTTTTGAAATGACAAGCTCTCACATAAATCTATGGAGGATAAGATTATGTTCTTGGTTTCCAGGTGAAAGAAAATGTTTTGAGCAAACCTGAAAAGTGAAAATAATGTGTTTTCCGGAAATCTTCCTTGAAAGTACATAAACATATTTACCTTACCTCGAGGATACGGCTAATATTTTCACAACGAGATTAACTAAAGTAAGATTATTCAATATTTAGTGGAGTGTTCTGTTAAAAATGAAGCTAAAATACTGTCAAATTAAAGCCTTTTACTGAATAAAAACATCACTGAAATGAACTTGAAAATCAGGTTAACAAAAACATGTCACAATGCCATTTTAATGTCTTCAAAGTCGCAAATGCTAAACAAAGCTTTATAAAGCTTTTGTGACATCGTACAGAGGAATAAGGGGAGGTTTGTATATTTAAAAGCAGTTTGGACACAACGGGAAACTATTAACTTATACCGCCCGCCCACTTTTGCCACTTTTTGCTTTGTCCCGGCACTGCCGTTGTCCAGACACTTCCGGTCGAGCGCGAAGCCCGTTCATTTAAACGGAGAACAAGGGAAAATATTCTCCGCTCAAATCTGATGTTTAGTCGATTGATTTGTGTAAAACAAAAGCATGTCAACACTGCACCGTTTCTCTGCGCGGCCGAAAAACGGCTTTGTTTTCGTGTAGTGACTGATTTTATGTGGACTTCTCCAGTCCCATGTTAACACATAGGAGAAAAGGGGCGGACACAATTCAAGGCGGCGCCCACGCGAGCCCCCGGAATAAGGTGAATAGAGCAAAAGGTGTATTCAGACTGAAGGTGATGGAGACTTTTCTGTTCTGTTTTATTGCCTTCATGGTTTGTTCAGCCCTGTGAGGAAACTCCTGTTGTGATATTGGGCTAAACAAAACCACTGATTGATTTAGACGTCAGGGGCGAGTGAGTTTGAATGTGTTCTGAAGTGTAGGAAGGAGCTCTGGACTGAAAAAGAACTGCTGTTTTGGTTCTAACTAGTCCCTCTTTGTTACTGCCATGTCCTATGGATCTTCAACTATAGCTATACACACGATCTGCACAAGGATCTCCCCAGTATTTAAGTTCATATCCAGCCCATACGTCCGAATAAAGGACTATTTTTGTGCCAGTGGACGATGGTTATTCCAGGTTAGCCCCGTTAGCTTGTTGCAATCGCCTACAGCTCATTGTTGATGAAAAGTCCACAATAAACTACAAATGCATCAAGCCCGGCTCAGTGTGTGATCGTCTCAAAGGCTGCTTTATATAGTTACCGGCTGTATTGACGTTAAGGAGCTAGTTAGCTCCGGGCGAGCGGTTAGCAGCTCGGCTACAGACTTATTTTTTTGACATGGCTGATGTTCTCCCGGTGAAAACACAGACACAATAAAGTTGTTTTGGGCAGAGAGATAATCAGAGGCTGTCAGTGCTTTTTACTATAGTCTCCCAGGGACAGCTCACAGACCCCAGGGTCAACACTTAGCTATCCTGCCCGGCCTTCGAGGCTCCGAGCCGGGAGACCGTACAGCGGGGCAGTGCGTGGCTAAAAGTGTCCACTGAAGGCAGGAGGGGGGGCGCGAGGTACAAGCCCCAAATGTAGGGAGTCGGAACAGTCGAAGTCTGCATCATAAAGTATCTGCTACAGAATTATATTCCTCTCTTAGCAGAAGATGAAGCAAGCAGAGCGAGCGAAAACGCTCCAGCAGAACCGGAACTTGCGAAGACTATTGTTACCCATAATGCACTGCAAAATTCAGTCGCTCCCCGGCCCATCGGATGAAATTTTGGGAGAGCAGAACGCCCGAATTGGCCTTTCGCAAAAGCCCCACCCCCTTTGGCAATGTTTGCTAGGTCTGTCAAGAAGTGGAGTTTATCACTCATCACCAAAACCGACGCCCTTGCCAGTAATGATTGAAACCTGTCCAGTCTGGGGTCTGCCCCTGTTGTGGAGGAGAGAGAAGCTGCAGTGTCTTTGTCTCCCACGCAGCTGTGACTCAGCAAAATCCACCCGCGGCTGAAACATCAAGGCTCTGTTTAACGCGAAGGCTTTCTGTAGCACGTAGAAACAACAACAGCTCATGGACAGTGATCCTTTTTTGCAGAAGATTCATTTCAAAGCTGCAACTGAATGTGTTTTAGATGATCTAATTCAAACCAGTGCTGACCTGTAGCTGGGGCAGAGTGGTCACCACGTACGGCCTGTACCCCTGGAACTCGGCGCAGGGGTTCCCCAACAGAAACAGCTCCCTCAGATGGATGTTCTGCGTCAGTGAGCCCACACTGCTCAGGTGCCCCACGAAGTTCAGCGTCAGGTCCAGCTTCTGCAGGGACTCGCAGCCTGGACACCACAAAGAGTCGACTACAGACGGTGGCAGAACACGCCTCACCCAGCTTCTGTCGGGTAGAGCTCATCCAAGCCATCACTTAACGAGACCTGAGACATTCTTTTGGCTACCTCAGCAGTTTAATAATACATTGAAATGATCAGAAAGGTGGGAATGAGAAACACAGAAATAGTAAATACAAGGTTTCGTTTTTAGATAACGGCATGCTAACAAGTCAGTGTAATGAACGCACTTGAGCGCAGAATTGTAAAATGTCAAGAAAAGGGAGCGTGGCCTAGCTGAGGCAGGAGGAAGTATGTTTTGGGAATCACAATTGTTCACTCTTTTTAGCCTTATTCCGACGAACTAGAAAGATATTTATCATATATACATATATACACTCTCCGCAGACACTGACCTTCCAGGTTTTCGATCAACTCGATGTTGTTCAGAGCCAGGTTCAGGTACTCCAGCTTCTTCAGCCGCCCCACGTTTTCTGCAGAAAGGATACACAATCATATCACAGTGTTTATTTTTATATGTATATTTATATGTATATTTTACATGCATATTTTATGTACTGCTGCAAGGTTCTGTATTTAACCTTTATTTAAAGGTGCGCAATGCAACTTTCTATGTAAAAGGAATGGTATCTGTGTGTATTTGACTTTTCAGTGACCTAGCGGCTGCTTGGGTGGTTAGCATGCCATCCCAGTGGCCTCTAACACGCTCCATGATCAATTGTTTTCTAGGGTTTCTGGTAGGTTTTCACCTAAAATAAAATGGATCCTGAAGCATCATAGCCTTATGATCAGCAGGCTCAATTTCATTTCAGTATTTTCACAGTTGACCATTTCAGTAAGAGCATAGTTGACCTGAATCAGCGGCTGTATTGGCGCCTTTATTTTCCATCACATTGGCCTCTATCACGTTCAAGGTTTTTAGGGTTTCTGGTAAGTTTGTCGGATGGAATGTCTGGACAACCACAGAGATGGAAGTAAAGGCACTAAGCATCCATACAACCACTGGGTCAATGAGAGGTCAAATATGCACTATTACAAAACATAAACTTTTATTTAAACATAAAAAGTTGCATAATGCACCTTTAAACAAGGAAGTCTCTCCGAGACTCATTATCTCTTTATCAAGGGAGTCTTTGCCCTATTATACATGTTTTAGTAGTAGAGGAATTTGAAGCACCACTGTATGTAGTCGAGGGGATAACATAAAAAAGGCCCCACAGTATGCAGGAATAGAATCAGCAAAAGCTAAAGCAGAGCTAAACAAAACGGAGACTAAACCCAGGTTAAACAACTTGCAGATGAATGATGTCACTTTTTATGCGGAAAAAAAGGTATTTTTGCATATTTGACATTTGAATGACCCAGCGGCTGTGTAGGTGTTTTTTTAATGCCGTCCTTATTTTCAGGTTGGCCATTATGACACTCAATTGATCAATTGTTTTTTTATGGTTCCTGGCAGGTTTTCTTTGCTGATCTCCCAGGACCTCAAATGGGAGCCAACCATCAGCCCCTCATCAAGATGGCCCATTATATATTTATGTGCACAGGACGTCAAGAAGAGCGCGTTAGTGAGTGTTTGAGAGGAGGGGAGCACTCCGTGCACTTTGGGGGAGTGCGCGGAGCGAAGCGGATTACAAGAGGCCCTTCACCAGCTCTGATGGCGCTCGGGCCTAATAACTGTATCAACCACATGAGCGTAATCACCTGTTCCAACCATTTGCACTGCTCTATTGCACCACGTGGTCTGTCCACACTCAGATCTGCTGCGACACAAGGCACATCTGTAACATCTATGTCAAATTGCTGTTGTCTTGATCATATTTTGATTTTGTAATGTATGCCCTTATAGTCTTATAGCTTTTATAGATTTATAGATTTTATAGTTTATTATTTATCAAAGTTATGTGTTGCATGTTTTATGTTTCATTGTTGCACAATTGAACCAAACAAAATTCCTAGTTGTGAACCTGTTGCCAATGAAACAATTCTGATTCTGAAGGAACCATCTCCATGGTTACCCAGACAATACATCCAAAAACCTACCAGAAACCCTAAAAAAAGATTAATCCTGGCGCATGATCAACGTGAAAATAAAGGTGCCATGAAAATAATCACACAAAAAAAACACCCACACAGCCGCTGGGTCACTCAGAGGTCAAGTGTGCAAAAGGATCTACTTTTTCCCCACATAAAAAGTTACATAATACACCTTTAACCCAGGATTAATACTTAGACCGGGATTTCACTTCTTAAACTCAGAGTAAACCGAGACTTAAGTCTGAAGGCGGCATGCTTGGACACTGACCGATCTTGGGGATGAGGTTGTTCTGCAGCAGGAGGATGCGCAGCTCCCTGCACCAGTGCTCCAGGTACTGGATCTTCTGGAGGTCCTGCTGATGGAGAGACAGCTCCTCCAGAGAGAAGAGCTCACAGTCATTGTGCTCCGCCCGCCGCCGCACCAGCTCCTCCGTGACTGTGCACATTAACACGCTTACGACATGCTACACAACAAGCTTACCACATGCACTATACAGGATTACAGGCTGTCATTATGATGCTGACTAACTACACTTCATATGAGCTTAGAAGGGACAGCAGACAGATTTCAGAGAGTAATTACAGAGTTCATCAATTTAAAGTTAGAGATCCACCAGTTTAGCAGGAACTAGGACAGGGGGGTAAAGGCTACTGTTTTGCAGAGCACAAAGCAGTCACACACTCTGTCCATGACCTAAAGTGTGTATGACACAATTATTGCAAAAACACTATATTCAAGATTTTGCTTAACCTTTTACCAAGTTTTCTTTAGTTTGACCATTCTTGTGATGTTTATTGTTTCACTTCCTTGTTGGACACCGACAGGAAATGACATAAATAGGGGAAAAGTTTAAACTGTTGCTGTGCCAACCATGTATTTTTTTTATTTTTTTATTTATCATCAGTGCAAATGTATACAATTTACTACAATATGCTCATTTTCAATCAAAATTATCTTACACATAGATGTAACATGTTCATGTTCAAATAAACAATCTATAAGACAAAACAACAACAACAACAAAACACAGGGGTCTGCTAATTTACAATAAGATTGTATTTTTCAAGAAGAGTGATGGATTTAATTAGTTTTTTATTATTTACATTCATTTTCTCAAGGGAGGCAAAATAATTTTTTTAATCAGATTCTTTAAAATGGAACCACTTACCACTTACACGCTGGAAGGATGAATCTCCTCCAAATTTCAAAACATTTTTGTCTCAGTTTTTACCACTGGAAAAGCTGACTTTTGAAAAATATAACCAGACCCAAACCTTTCATGAACTATGGGACCCATTACTTTTAAGCATGGACGATTCCTTTAGAAAAGTGACTATGGGCTAAGACCCTTATTATTTATCATTTGTAACAATATTGTGTCATCTGTTCAGGAATCATATGTATAAATGTACCTTTGGATGTTGTGTAAGTAGGAATTGGTTGGCATGAAATGATGGTTGCTGCTTTATACCTGTATCAGTCCTGTTGCAGTACACGTTTCATATCGATGTTGTGATGACCAAAACTCTCTAAGTTGATCTCCCTTAAATTAAATTTCAATTAGGATGAAAAAAAATTTCAACTCAATTGAAAAGAAAATAAATAAACAAAAAGAAAGAAATCAAGAAAGAAAGTCGAGTAAAAAAATGGAATGAAACTGGAGAGAAAACAATAAAACAGTCATTATTAATATTATTATACATAATAATGATAAAATGATAATAACAATGGTGTAAAGAAGAAAAGGGGAAGGGAAAGGAAAGGGGGAAACCCTCCCCCCCCCAAAAAAAAAACGATCATGACATCCCTATGATTAGTACTGCTACTCATTATTACTGCTATTCATAGTGCTAAGTGTAACAAGGTTTTTTATTTTATTTTTTAATTTATTTTATTTTTTTATTTTTAATTAATTTTCTTGTCATTATTATTTTACTTTATTTGTGTGTTTTGTGGGAAGTGGGTGGGACATAAGAGGAAAAACCACATAGACTGTCTTGTTTGCAACTTATGTGAAATAAAAAGATAATAAAAAAATAAAAATAAAAAAATGGAACCATGAGGGTATTTTCTCACTCCATTTCATTTTGTGAATATAATATTTTGCTAGTATTATAATTAAGTTTATTATAAATGATTCATCTGAAGTGAAGGTAGTATTATCAAAGGTCAGTAAAATATGAATTTTTGTCAATGTAATACTCTTACTAAATATTCTTGTGAGATAGTTCTGTAAATCAGACCAAAAAGTGCAGACAAAAGGACATTCCACAAATAAAAGTTCAATACTTTCACCATCACCTTGACAAAAGGAGCAATTGTTACTGACAAAACGACAAATATAATCTTTTACCGGGTAATATCTATGTATAATTTTGAATAAGCACTCTGTAAGCATTGTTCCATAAAATGCAATTGTGAGGAGAGTAGTTATGTTTGAATAATAAAGACCAACATAGCAAAAGCTGTTGATGAAAGTTAGCTAATTTTACAGGCAGTTTCCCCATGGCAAAAGGACATCGCAACAAAAAATGTAGACCTCCTAACTTATTGAAGAAAAAATTGGGGAGTTCTTTAGAAATTTTTTAAGCCAATTTATTTTGAGTATTTGGTTAAAAGTAGTAAATGATAAAACATCTAAACCCCCTTCAGCTAATTTGTTGGAGAGATCAGATTTTTTGATTTTATGAGACTTGTTCTTCCAGAGGAAGTTGAACAAAATGTTATCACAGTTGGAACAGAGAGCTTTGGGGACATCTAGTGTTGAAAACATGTAAGAGGCTCTTGACATGCCTTCTGCTTTGCTTAATAGCACTCCACCATATATGGATAAGTCTCTAGCCAGCCAACAATTACATTTCTTTTTGATTGCATCAGTGACAGGCAAAATGTTGTTGTTAGCCAAGTTCTTATCCTCTTTTGATTTTTTAATGCCTAGATATGTTGCTGTGTCTTTTATTGGAATGCCACAGATGTCAGTAGTAGTAGCGTTATATAGGGGTAAAATTTCAGTTTATTTTCAAGTTTACTTTCAATTTTCAAGTTTTAAGCCTGTGCCGACCATGTTACGTCAATGGGAAATGTGTGAGTCAAACGGCTGTGGAACTTTACCTCTATCAATAAATACAGACGGCGTCTCTGGAATCACCCATATATGGTCATGTTTGAAAACAGTTAAGGGAAAAAACAAAGTGGAAAAAAAATCTAAACTTTCTCTAATTATTCAAAAACTAACAAATGCTGAATTACTGATATAGTTTTCTACTCAATAAAGAAACAAAGACATGGGGAGGAGCAGAGTGGTTCAACAGCCCAAAAATACATAAATAACGGAGAACGCTACCATGACGCTTCATGCTAGCATTGTGCTATTGCTAACACTAGCCAGCACTAGCTATGACTGCCATTTTTTCACGTCTACTAAACAATCTGCTGTGAAAAAATGTCCATATGGACCTGATTTAGACTTGATTTTGTTTATGTGTGATAAATAACTTCATGTTCCACCAGAAAATGGCTAAAAATGTAAAAAAAAATTGTGTTTCACAAAAGATTCTGTTTTCCCCCTCGGCGAATAATAATAATAATCAAGTCTGAGGCACGAGATACTAAGTAAGTCGAGGGGAATGAGATACTGGCCGAGACACCTGTTTTATATGTCTATCTCGACATGTTTCTCCAGTTTGGCTTTACCTCAAACTAAAAGCTTCTTGAAAAAAGCATCAAAATAGAGACAAAAATGCATTGGAAAAGCAACAATAATACAACTTTTAAAAAAGCAACAAAATGCTACAAAAAAAAGTTTAGATCTGTTTTGTAGGTCTAAGTTTTCAAAAATCAATCAAATGTTATTTCTATAGCACCTTACAACAACACCAGGAGGCAGGAGGACCAAAAGTGGTTCACAGATAATGTTGTAATTATGTCGGTATATCCCAACATAATTACTCCTATTTTTCTTTCTTTTGTTTTGTTTTATCACCACTCATGTCCCTTCCTGGGCTCCGTAAACTGATTGATTTTGTACACATTTTTGAAAGGCTGGAATAGAGAAAGCACAACTTTAGGTTTTCATAAATTTGGTCCAAAACTTAAACCAAGTGGGTCATTTATCATGGCAGCAAAAGAAATGCAATTTAAAATTCTTAATAATTTATATCCATCTGCGGAGACATTAAGGGGTAGATCTGGTTTTGATGTTGACCCTTGTGATTTTTGTCATGAAAATCCAGAACAAACAGAACATCTATTCTTCTCTTGCCCAGTTAGTGGAAAGTTCTGGCAGGATGTCCATAACTGGTTAAATAATACAATTAGTGAAAAAAACAGCTGCCAAATGTTAGCTGTTTTAAAAATGAATTGTGTATATTTTTATACCCCTTGAATTTTGTAAAAAGATCCAACCAAACTGTGGAAGCAATTTGCAATGCTGCTGAAATGTTTTTGATCCTGTAACACCTTGTTGTTTATCTGAGAACAATGCCTTATTTTATTTTACTCTTATTTTATTTTACTCTTATTTTATTTTACTCTTATTTTATTTTACTTGCCTTGCCTGTTTTTTGCTGTTTTTGTCTCCACGAGATTTTGTAATAAACGTTTAAAGGGTAATGTTTTTAGCCTGCTGTATGCTAACTAGTGTGCGGTAGAAAAGCACGCTGCACTGCCACTCACTGTAAACACACCCAGCTCCTCAAGTTACACAAACTTTGGGCGAACGTTACAACAGGAATGTATTATTTATGCCGAAAACCCGAAGGAGCCAGCGAGAAACGAGGAACGTCACATTGTAACATAAAATAAAGTTCATAGATTGGCTGTTTCACTTACTGTAGACCATGGTCGTCCTGTTGTTGGGGAGCGTTGCCGTGGCAACCGTGCCGACGGCATCGCGTCATAGAAGGGGGCGTGGCCTCGCCAAGGAGGAAAATTTGTATTAGTCCCACTGAGATTGGGTATATATATGGTGGTATATAAACTCATTTATCACACACAAATAAAGTCTAAATAGGTTCCATATTGATTTTCACAACAGTTCAGTAGAAGCAAAAAACAGCGGCCGTTGCTAATGTTAGCTAGTGTTAGCAGCATGAGCATCATGTTCTCCGTTGCTCCTCTCCATGTCTTCTATCTTTATTGGGTAGAAAACTGAATTCATAATTCAACATTTGTTTGAGTAGTTTTGTAGAATGCCGTGATGCCTTCAGTATGGTCAGTACCTATTCACCTTTTTCCGGAGGCTCGCGTGGGCGCCGCCATGAATTGTGCCCGCCCATTTTCTCCTATATTAACATGGGACTGGAGAAGTCCACATAAAATCAGTCATTACACAAAAACAAAGCCGTTTTTCGGCCGCGCAGAGAAACGGTGCAGTGTTGACATGTCGGTGCAAATGAATATTGGACATTTTACACAAATCAATCGACTAAACATCAGATTTGAGCGGAGAATATTTTCCCTCGTTCTCCGTTTAAATGAACGGGCTTCGCGCTCGACCGGAAGTGTCTGTCCAACGGAAGTGCCGAGACAAAGCAAAAAGTTGCAAAAATGGGCGGGGCGGAATAAGGTGAATTCATTTGTCTCTCTTGGGCTTCCCTTCTCTTTGACATCACCTGAGCGGTTCCAGGTTTATAGTTAGATTCAGACAGTAAAAGTCCTACTATAGCGGTAATGAGGATTTTATTGTGAAAGTGAGTGACTTCCTGTGGTTTCTAGGGACACACCGGAAGAGGCTCCTTCAGAAACGCACACACGGCACACCGGTCTGGACAGCACTCCGCTCCAGCGACAGACCCAACCACCGCCACCCCTGGCTCCGGTTTCTTTCCTCTGGGCCCGTACGAGTGGACCCGACTCCCGCAGTCCCGCGCCGGCTCTTGGGATGGCCACGTACGACGCGTTCCGGGCGCAGCTGGCCTCCATCATGGCGGCTGTGGCGGAGATGTGCGAGCTGCTGGACGACAGCTACGCCGCGCTGCAGCTGGAGCTCAGCCGCAGCCACCGGGAGAACGAGACGCTGAGGAGCAAGCTGAGGCTGCTGGAGAGCACGGCGGCCCGGGGGGGAGGAGGAGGGCACCGCCGCGGGGACGTGCTGGTGTTCGGCGGCAGAGAGGAGGGCTGTGGCGGGGCGCGGATGGACCTCATCATCGGTGAGTGTTGTTGGGTTTATTATGTTTTGTGGGTCACTGGGGTCCCAGCGAGGGTCAGAGTGACCCACTCCTAAAGAAATAACAATCAAAGCTAAAGGTGGTCCAACAAAATAGATTAAACTCGTGTGATGTTTTTGCTCTTTTATTTTTTATTTGTATCTATTTTTGGGGCCAGACAGAGATTAAGACAACAAACATTACAAGTTTAATTATTTATTTCTTTAGTTAAAAATCATTAAAAGTTCCACAAAAAATGTGTTGTTTTTACTGAAATTATTGGAAACTAGTTGCTGGGTGTAGGTGAGCATGGAGGGGAAAAAGTGACAAATGTGATGAAAAAGTGAAAAAATGTGACTGCCATGTGACAAAAAAGTCTCAAATGTGATGAAAAAGTGAAAAAATGTGACTACCATGTGACAAAAAAGTCTCAAATGTGATGAAAAAGTGAAAAAATGTGACTACCATGTGACAAAAAAGTCTCAAATGTGATGAAAAAGTGAAAAAATGTGACTACCATGTGACAAAAAAGTCTCAAATGTGATGAAAAAGTGAAAAAATGTGACTGCCATGTGACAAAAAAGTCTTAAATGTGATGGAAAAAGTGACAATAAATTGACAAAAATTAGACAATAATAATAATTGAAAAAATGAAGTTCCATAATGCACCTTTTAATAGTTGCTATTCACCACTACACAACAGAGTCCTGCACCAGGTCGGGCACCTGCAAAAGTTGCTGAAACGGGTGGATTTTACGTCCTGGAACAACCTGCGGGTGGGTAGTGATAACACACGGACGGGTCGGCGGGCAGCTGCTAGCCGTACAATATTTAATCTGATTATGATGTCTACAGACCTGACCACACGGCTCGCGCTGTTGCTTCTAAGATATGAAGGAAAACAGTTTCCTGATTGCTTTGGTGACAGTATGGTTATACGAGCGGACATTTCTCTGACACTTGAGACAAACCTCGCCTCTTTCCTCTGTCCCTCTCCTGGATATTATTTCAAATCGTGTGGGCTTGGAGCGTTTAGTGGCCTACCTGTCCTATCCTCTTAAAAACATGTTTGTAATCCAGTGCGTCCTTTATTTTTATTGTTTCCATAAGTTTGTTGATGCGTATGACTCCTCTGATCCGAACGCCTGGGCTCGGGAAAGGCATGTCAAACCACTGCCGCTTGACATGAAGATTCCCTCTGTCCAGACGGTGTTCCGTTTCTCTTGATGGAGTAGGGGTGGTTGTGATGTTCTTAATTGCTGGGTTGCAGGTGACATCACAGCGTTCTAAAGGCCAATACTATTGTATGGAGGAAAAATGATTTTGTTTTTGAGGAAATGTTTGGTCTTGTACAGAGAGATCATGGACCCAGCGAATGATATTAATGATCATTTTTGTAATTCATACATTTTCTTTTGAGCTATGACTTGTGAAAGTGTCATGCTGTTAATAGGAAAAACTGGCTCCTGCCCCCTGTTGGGTCCAATGACATCATCACATTCTAGAACCTGCGGTTGCATTCACGTTCTGGCATTCTATTTCAGTTGGAGGGCAGGTGTCAATACAACTATATGGGAGAGAAACAGTTTTTGAAAGAAATTTCCAAAAGGAAAATGTCCAAATGTTTTCTCTGATCATCATGTGGTAGTGATTGGATTCAAAAACCTGACATGTGAATTTTATGGCTCAAAGTCCTCTCTACTGGCCAACATCAAGCTCATGTTTTTTGAATATTGTCTCTACTTTTAAACGCCTTTGTGAGGAAATAATTAGACATTTGTTCATATGTGCTGGAAGAGAGGACTTTGAACTTTGTGACTGTTTTTGTTTCATGTGAATTGGCCCAGGAATTACAGAGAAATTAGCAATGATTTAAGGCTATTTTTGATCTTCAAAAATGGACCCGTGCAGGACTCTGCTACACAAGGTGTCTAGCTCACTGTAGTGTCCAAAATGCCTTACTGCAGGGGCCACCAACCTTATTTCAGCTGAGGGCTACTTTAAGAGCATTAAGTTTTTTGTTGTTGTTGTTTTTTTTAAATTTAATTTTTATTCAATACATTTACAAAGGATGTAAACATATAAGGAAAAATCAACAGAGAAAAGAAAAAGAGAAAAATACTAAATACCCCACACCCAATCCGTTTACACCTTGTGTATAAAACATTTTTACGAAGCTTTTTTTTTACAAAGCTATAGAGAAGACATATATACTAAGGGACTCAAGTAAACAACAGACATAAAACACAAGAACAATAACGATATGTGCACATGTATATAGACATACACACACACACATATATACATACACGTACTTTCATACATAAACACATATATATATACATACATACATACATACATACACACATACACACATACACACATACATATACACACAGTCATAAATACATGTATAATGAACAGCAGTAAAACTTTCTACTAACAGTGCCACAATGTCTCCCATATTTTTTCCCGTTACTACCACCCGCAACAATATTTACAGATGATAATATCAATATTAATATTAGTAAGTACAATTTTAAGAGCATTAAGTTGTTCGAGGGCTACCAGTTAAAAACAAATCCTAAAGACTTAAACGTACACTGTTCACTTATAGGATATTGACCCCACATTATATTAAAATAGCTTTATTTTAAACTCATACTGAGTCACAAGAACCAAAATAACTGTAATTTTAAGAATTAGATTCAAGAAAATGAAGTGTTTTACACTTTAGAAAATGTCCCAAGGGCTACTGGACATGCCCCAAAGGGCCCCTGGTTGCCCACGGGCACCACGTTGGTGACCCCTGCTTTACTGTGAACCATAACTCCAGGGTTTCGAAGTGTGAGTAACTGTTTCCAGTTACTCACGAGGCTTGATGACTGGAGTCCAGTGTTTGAAATTCTTTTTTACAATGCTTACATGTCACCTACGTTGTCCACACGGCTGACAGGGCTGTGACAGAACATGTGCTGTTGTCTTCGCCCAGAGCGAGTCCCGTCGCCAGGCCGTGGAGCCAAAGTGAAGAAGGCCTGTCGAAGCGTTTCTCCCCCACAGCCCCTCGGCGAGCCCAGCCCCAGAGCAGCACAGAGCATCCACGTCAGGCTGGTAAGAGAGAGTGTAGAATCCAAGCAGTGTCTCTGGCTGACCGCATGCGTGTGTCCAGGACCTGTCCACCTCAGCAGAAGCAGACACCGCAGAGGTGATGCTGATAAAGGAGGAGGACACAGAGGAGGACGGTCCAACGGCTCCAACTCCAGACAAACTGCTCATCTGCAAAACCGGTGAGGAACACTCCACACCAGGCTCATTTCCATCAAAACACCTTCCTTTTTTAACTACATTTAAGAATCAGATTTAAACTTTGCCTGATTTTGGTAATGAAATAAAAAAAAAATTCTTCCACATTGATGACCATGGAGCACCGGATGTGACGTAAATAGAGGTTAATAATCGTTAACATTCACTGTAAAGTCATTTGTCCAAATAAATGAAACTGTCTTTTTCCAACAAACATACAACGAACCACAACAATATCTGTGACAAAATGTGGCAGACTTTGAACCAAAGGTGAGCACAGATACTGAGCACTGATGAGGAAAAGGTGTTGGAAGAATGAATGGAGGACAGCGCTGGTAACAAGGTGAAGCTAGTGTGGCTAATGCTAGTTAGCCTGTCTGTGCCTTGCATTCATTCAGGAATAGTTTATGTGGCACCGCCTCAAGTCCTGCATAAATTGTTTATATTGCATAAACTTTTGAAATTCCATAATCTGTTCAAACTGTTGAAGTGCTGAAATTGCAGAAGACCTGGAGTCCCTGAAATCTTATTCAAATGCAGGGGCTGGACTCCCCATACACACGAATGGGCCAGATTCTACATACAGATGCATGCGGAAATTTCCCAATCCCGTAGGAAAAAAATTGGAAAACTGCAAAAGTCAATCACCATTTGAGTTGGTGTTTACTCAAAAACTATTAATCGATAAGTTGTCGATTTAATCAATTCAGCCCTAGTTCAGAGGAACGATGGTTCTTGAGAGAATAAATAAGTTTGTTAAAGTTGTTACAGACGCCTCTCTTTAGTAGGCGCTTCCTTTTGCCCCGTTCCACATGTTTTTTCTGCAACAGGATTGGCCACGTGATTATTGCGATCGACCTTCATTAAAATCCGATTGTCCAGCCCTACTTGAATCTCATACATGTGTCTTGTTCTTCCATCAGAGGAGGACAGCACAGCGGGGCCCTCAGGGCTGCACTCGGAGTGCATGGACCCTCATCCAGCAGGGGGCGCTGTGAAGACGGACACGGCTATAGCCCTGACCCCAGACCCCGCCCACAAACCCTTCACCCTGACCCCGGCCCCTTCTCTAAACCCCACCAACGGCACACGGACCGCCCCGGACTGTGACCTGAACGCCTTCCCCTTCATCGGCCTGAGCGCGTCCCAGCTGGACCTGAACCGCTTCGGCAGTGACCGGCGCTTCGGCTGCACGTACTGCGGGAAATACTTCTCATCGGCGCGGGGGCTGGAGACCCACATCCGAGTGCACACGGGGGAGAGGCCGTTCTGCTGCGCTCAGTGTGGGAAGCGCTTCACCCAGTCGGGGCACCTGAAGACCCACCAGAGCGTGCACACGGGGGAGCGGCCTTTCGCCTGCCGGCTCTGCGGGAAGAGGTTCGCCGGGAAACAGAATCTGAGAATACACCAGCAAAAGCACCACCCCAACGAGCCACAGGCGCTCTGAGGACAGGGGAGCTACCTCTGCACCCACAAACTGTTCACAATGTCTCAGACTGTCCTGTCAGACGGAGGGCAGGGGCCTGTGTGTCCACTGGTCATTATTCAATCTGTGAAAATAACCGTCTTATTGTTCTTACTGACTTGTGGATCTGCAATCGTAGTCATTTCATCTTTTAACTTCAAGTCCTTTCAACTGACAAGTGTTTGAGTAAACCTTTGAATAGGGATGGGTCCCGAACCCCCGTGTCACGTGTGCCGGTCCACCCGGCTTCTTCACGGGGCCGCTGCGCTGACGCATTAACCACGTGCGCTCAAATAAGCCCTAGAGCGCGCACGGTGCTGCCGCTGTAAAAAGTAAAACAAAACAACTTGGTATTGAACAGACAGACGAGCCACGCGCACTTTTCTTCTTTCACAAACACCCAAACTTAAGAGTCTCAGGAGGAGTCTGTTTTTCCACAAGCACATGGTAGCGTGTGCACATGGTAGCGTGTGCGCACTTCCACGTGCACGTCAGCGCAAGCCGGTGACGAGCCACTGGACACAAGTGTCACACCAAGGAGAAAACAGACGCTGGCTCTTGGTTATTTTATTTATAAGTTTTCATTTCGGCTCAGTCCCAGAACTACAGTCAAATCTAACCAACACAACACTTTAGAGACTTAATCCTTCATTTACAAAATAAGAGCCTTGTAATAATTTTAAAAAATGCATTTGGTCTACATTTAAGATAGAGGCTACTATACTGTATCCGATGACGTGTGACGTACCCGCTGTAAACGTTCGAGCTAAACTATTTAGAACGGCCTGAAGCTTGATCGAAAAATAGCGTTGCATCTGCTGCTGTCATGTTTGATCCGTAAATAACCTACAAGCTTCCGTATATGGAATAGCTCGTCATCATCTTGCCGTCCCTCCTCGTTCTGTGATTGGGTCCCAAATCCATGCGAAATTTGGGCCATGGTCCAAATGATTCGAGCGCACACAGCAGCCTGGAGTTAGCCAGGTTATTATACTGTAGCCTCTATCTAACCTTTTTTTTAAACCTTTTTTTTCATTTCAAAGTACCGATAAGAGTACCGTTAAAGTGCCGGCTCGATAAGGAGTATCGATAAGAGTAGTACTATCGATGAATCCTGTCTATTTTCACTTTAGAGCTCAGAAAAGAGTCCTGGATGTGGGGAGAATTCCATAAGAATAAATCAATAGAGATTTTACCGTGTAAAGTACCGGAGTTAACGTTCACATCAACAGTTGGACCACGGTGTGCAGTGTTGGGCAAGTCCTGCCTACTGGCTACTCCTGCTATAAGAAGTCTAGTTGCTTCTTTGATAACTTTATTTCAGAAGTAATCTAATTACTAGTTACTACGGGTGTAATGGTTCAATGCATCACAGTGCAGGTACAATATAAATAATAAGTTGGTTTTGAAATAAAATGGCCTAAATGTTCATTATTAGGCAGTATTAATAACATTGTCGATGTTTTCAAATTTTTCTAAGCTGCTAAACTAAATCGCCGGTGTCGGCCTTGTGCTTGTTCTGTTTTTGGTTTGGCTTTCGACGGCAGTTGTTTTATCAAGGTAGACTTTGAGTTTTTCACAGTTGAGAACGTCTAATTCCAGTCAGACTTTGTTGTTTGTGTAACTTTCTGACATTTTATGAACAATAAGACGTTTTCAGCTGTCAAAATATTACAAAAAGTAGTTGATAGTTACTGTGTAAAGTAACTATAATCCAATGACAGTTTTACATTTGTAATGGGTTCTATTACTTAAAAGTAATCCAGTGACGCTGATGGTGTGTTAGCGATTACTTACAGTGACATGCTGTGAACAAAGTTGATCCATGGCTTTTTTTCTATTTATTTATTTTGCTTATGTTATTCAATGGACAACGTTTGCTCGTACCCATAACAGAACAAACATTTCCGTCATTGCAAATCAAGTGCTCTGATTCCAGGCTGATAATCCCACTTTTTTAAACCATTAGGAGGACGCGCACTCAAGCAAAATGGTCTTCTGTTCTTCTTTTCCTCACAGGAATTTTCAGGGTCTCGCAGAAATGAAGCCATATTTAAAGATTCTGAGGTGTACGACGGGTTACTAATGGACACAGAAGACCTGGGGCAATGCAGTAAAGAATCCTCCGAATCCAACTGAGTGGCATATTTACACATTTACATCTTTGTCATGAAGTCGCTCACAGAGAGCCCCACAGAATGTGACCTGCCCATGGGTCTAACAGCTGGAGTGTAGGAGGCTGGCAGGGCATCTGACACACAGGAGACTAGTTTTGACTGTTGTATTATTTCAACTGTAAATAAAACTGAAAGATATAAACTTGAGTTTGCTTTGGCTCACAAGTCTGTTGCAACATATTACAAACATATTCTTCTCTAACCATTTCTTCTACACTGTAGGTCTTACAAATATGTGGCATTAGGAGTTTTTTTTTAAAAAGTGATCGTCTGTAAGATTGCAAAGTGAGGAAAGACTGAAACTGAAATGTGAAAGTAAACAATCAAGCCCCTCCCCTCCTGATTGGACCCGAGAGCCACTGCTAGTCTGCAAAATAAGACAAGCAAGAACAAACTTTCAAAAGTAGACATTTAAGCTCCTCCCCCCTCCCTTCTGATTGGCCCTGACACTGGAGAGGGGAGGGACTTTCAAAAATGTATCATTTTTAAATATTCCTCATATTACATCAAATTTCAAACACCAGCGCTCAATTATACACACTCTATTATATTTGTAAAACATTTATACATACAGAATATCACTTTAAATATACTTTTGGTACCTGGTACCTTAGATGAATGTCTTTTTGGTTTGGTTTGGTTTGGTTTGACTTACATGTATTGGAGAGAGATAATATAAAGTACTTCCTTGTTGTTCTCACTAAAGGTGGGGCTTTTATTTTGAAAGCGTTTACAAACCGTTATTTTGAAAGTTAATACATCTAGTTCCTCCCCTCCTGATTGGACCAGAAAGCCAAATGCAAAACTTTCAATAACAGAGACACTTAAACAAACATGAGTCCCATTTGTTCAAACACATATATTTCAATAAAGTTTTACAAATAAAGTTTTACTTTACAAACCACACACAGGAGAATGTACTTAAAGTGAATTTATTCAGTTTAGTGCATTATAATTACAGTAAAACAAGTGCCATGTACAAAAGCACATTTAATAAGAGTATAAAACCCCAGTGCGCCCCCTTGTGGAGCTGCGAGGCACACACGGGTTTAACCACACTGAAATAAGGGTTTGTTTCTGAAAGGAGGCCTCACTCAGTCGCAGTACTTTCCTTTTTGGCTTAAGTGCTTTTACTTTAGTTACACAATTGACTTACTTTATATAAATATTTATTTATTTTTAATTCCTGAGAGATAGAGTTAACTTTTAAAATCAGACTTTGTTGAACCTCATTTAGGAAACAGTTCCCGGGTTTTAGTTAAACACATACATATTTGAATACAGACGTTAGTAACATGATTTAAAATGTATCTATTCCAACAGTCTCTATGATAATTTAGTTCCATCAGTTCAATCCCATCATAGTGAATAGGGCTAAAGTTCCGTTGGACCCGGAAGTTGAGCAAATTTCAAAGTACCATGTTTCCTCTATCAGCGCGTACAAATTAAACTTACTTACTTTCAGCCGTAAAACAATATGTTTTTTTTTTTAATTCAATCACTTCCAAATACTGATGAGGAACAACATGTCAATTTTATTTTCGGAGATTTCTTTCAGAAACCGCCTTTGTCCCATAGAGTTGTATGGGCTATTTGCACAATGACCCCACACAGATGAAGAGACAGCTCAGGATTTGGTAAAGGACAAGTTAAGGTTAAAAACATTACGTGAGACGTGACGACTTCACTGGAGGAAAACCCCCGTGTTCATAACGGTGGGTGTTTTTGTCTCGAGGCTAACGGATAAAATTAAAACTAGTGCAAAGCCTGCGCAAAAAAGGAACGGCCTGTTAGTAGTTTAAATGTTATTGAGTTTACATTTTATATCATCATTACTTAAAGGGATATTTCCGGATTTTTGACATAGGGCCTCATTTCCTAGTTATCCAGAGTGTTGCTGATTTCTGGAGATATTTTTTTGGTAATTCGAGCAGTTCTTATATTTGAAGAGTTTCGTGGCGCTAGGCTAGTGCAAGGCTAGTGCATTTCTATGGTATCAGCTAGCCTGCATTAAAAACAGTGTGACCCGCTCCACAGAGCACCTGAGGCAAATCACTTATAAAACCAGACTAACCATATCTGTGTCCATAGAATAATTTTTGGAATATAACTGACCTGCATCACATGAATGATCACATTTTGAGGGACTATTTTCTAGCAGATCACTCCGCCGCTGCGTAGCTTATACAACCACGAAGCTGATGCTGCTCAAATAAAAGTTATTTTAAATGCAAAATGGTTAAAATTATTCTATGGACAGATTTATATGGTTAGTCTGGTGTTATAAGTGATTTGCCTCAGGTGCACTGTGGAGCGGGTCAGACTGTTTTTAATGCAGGCTAGCTGATATTGTAGAAATGCGCTAGCCTTGCATTAGCCTAGCGCCACGAAACTCTTCAAATGTAAGAACTGCTTGAATTACAAAAAAAAATAAAAAATCTGGACACTCTGGATGAAAAATCCTGAAATATCCCTTTAACACTTGCCTTTAGCTCCAAAATAAAAGATCCTACCGGTGCTTCATTAAACACCATTATATCAGATCAAATCTTTGCCGGATCCTCCTAAATATGTCCCGGATCCTTTACCCTGAAAAGGTGAAAATTGGGGGAATGCGCTCCCCCAAAACAGGAGATCAAATTAAACACTGGCTCCGCCCTTACGACCACTGGCGTTTCCTTTGGGGCAGGATTCACAGTGAACATGATGTTTTTAACAGGCTGCAGTGGCTGACCATCAGTAACTCCTTTTCTCAATCCTGAGCTTCTCTTCATTCGTTTGGGACCCTGCTCATTTTGAATGCCAAGTAAATCGTGCATCCTGCTCCAACTGACATTATGACATCACATTCTAAAACGTGAGCGCAATCCATTTAATATCAAACTTCATTTCTATCCACAGACGGTCATCACGTGCTTCCCCCACACGGATATTTGACACTGATTTGTGGCAAAGTATCTGTCACACATTACATGCACCACAACCACAGAGACACAAACGTGCACTCCAAATGACCCAATCTTTGGTCTGAAGAGGAACCATGCTGCTTCACCCCACAGGCCTCCGAGCATTCATCATTTACTTTAAGGAGACTCCACTAAAGAGATTTGACATTCCACCACGAAGAAAGAAATGTCGTTTCCTCCTGATAAAGCAGATTGTGTTCAACATCATTTGGTCAAAGAGAAAAGTTCTTTAAATGTGACTTGACTGAACTTTTCTAAACGCAGCTCTTTTTAACCACATTACGTCGTTCTTATTACGTCAATGGGACAAAGCTGCGTAGTTCCCCAGTGGAGAAGGTGCTGCTCATCAGACCTCTCCCTGACCATCCCCCACACACAGAACCCCATTATGTTTACCACATGATCTGAAGCTAAAACATCAGCAAAAACTGAGCACGAGAGATGTCAAGATTTAGCGGTTTTACAATAACCGCGGTCATGAAAGCTGCCGGTAGGTTCATCATAAACATTTTCAATATTTCGTGGATAATCGTAAAATTACTCATTTCCTCATCGTGATTGAAAAATGTAGAATCGTGACATCCCTAGTGAACACATCACACACTGAGGCCAGGCCGAGCTCAGTCTAACATCATCATAATTGGAATAATATAGATCTTTACTCGGCACTCATTTTCTGGTGAGCCAGAGCTGCCTGGGCCAACTGAGAGATGAGGCTGCCATTCTCCACCAAACACATTCACATTTTGATCCTCTTTCATGGTGTTGTCCAGGTGGCAGCGAGCGGAGAGGTTAAGTTGAGAATCTCCTGTTAGCGTGTGGACAGGAGGACTGCAGTCGGTCCCGTCCTTTGTCTTGGCGTCTACTCGTTTCTTGACGTAATGTCCTGAAAGTGAAAGCCTGTTAGTCCCGGTGTCTTTGTCAGTGAGATTACAGACTAGAGAGAACGTGTACCTCTGTCTTGGCCTTCCTCCACTCGCCCATGGGACCGGACTTGGTCACAACTGAAACACACGATAAAACTGTGTTAAAGTCACTGTTCACTGGAAAGATCTAAGCTCTAAGACGAGCTCAAACCTCCACACAGACATACAGCTGAACACGCTCATGAGTCCAGCCTGCAGGGGGCGCCACAGAGCTGTCTGTTTGGAGGCTCAGGGCATCAGTAGCTGTACTTTTAAAAGGTACAGGCCACCGTTTTTCCGTACTGAGATATGTTCTTACCTTAGCTTAGACGAGTTGATGTGTACCTGTCTGGTTTTTGTGTGTGTCCTCAGTCACGCAAATGTTGTTAGCATTTAGCCTCTCCTAGCAAAGGTATAGAAGCTGTTCCACGTTTTCGCTACTTATATGCAGTTACGTGATGTCGATTTTCTAAGCGGGTAAACAGAGGTACTATATTGTAAGGCGTAAAAACATTTGAGTATTTTAGCTTTATCTTTTGAATTCTGAACATTTTACTTGACCATAATGTAAATGATTGGTGCGGGGGACTTGAGGACGACATGAAAGCCCAGGGCCAGACATTGTTGGTTGATATGATAAACTACTAGAGCTGATATTAGCGTAATCCAACCAGCCGAAGTGACCAGGTTGTGGAAATGAAAGTACAGGTCCCAGTCCCAGTCCCAGTCCCAGTCCTCTGCTCTGAGGTCCCTCCACAGTAAAGTCTCCTCAATGAGGGAAGTGCAAGTGAAGACTTTCTCCTAAGAAGTGGGACCCCCCTAGTATGCAAATGAGCACAGCAAACGGAGCTCCTGCCTGTTGTTTGTACTATATTGATTTATCTACGTTTGATCAACACGGAGAAGAAACACACGAAACAGCAGAAGCGCTCGCCGTATGTTTGTAGTAGTCGGGATGTTGTCTAAAAACAAGATGGCCGACACATTCAGATCGTACAGTTTGCACCCAGTCTGTGGTTAAATACTCCCTTGGTCCAGGGCTGACTTGCTGCCGAGGGGCCTTTGTAAGGGGGGATAGACACTTCCTCTTGCTCCGTAAAGTATTGGCACACCCTACCCCCTCGCGGAACCCAACAAAATCTATTGGAGCGGCTCAAATCTAGGTCTAGGGGGACCATACTGAGACTGAGCACACTACTGCACGGTCTGGGTGGACATGAGGCCATGTTTTTTTTTTTAAATGTCGGACCAGTAAAGGGTTATGTTCAGATGGACAAGTGTCAGTGTCCCAGATACTGGTCAACACGAGGAAAAGACAGTCGCTTTTAACATGATACATCCCCAAAGCATTTCAGTATGTGGCAGTTGCCTATACTGGTTGTATAGTCTGGGTCGGTGTGGGTCAGTATAAGTCAGTGGAGGTCATTGCATGAGACTCACTCATGAATGTGGACAGAGTGATGAGGACAGTAGAAGCCACAGCAGAGCTCCACCACAGACACCTGGAACAGAAAGAGTTTCACACATTCACATTTTCCTGTTTGTCACTGAACCACCAAAATACATTTTTACCAGGGTAAATTTCACGTTTATGTATTATATTTCTTTTTTTGATTTCTTTGTGGTAGGGGAAACAGGAGTCCACGGAGGAAGCCTACGCAGACATGAGGAGAACATGCAAACTCCACTCTCTCGCTCTAAACAAACGGACGAGTATTTACCGTGAGTAGAGCATGGCCGTGATGAAGACGGTGAAGATGAAGAGGAGGAGGCCCCTCAGAGTCAGACCTGTGAGGCAGAGACAGTGAGTAAAGAGCAGCCGCCCCCCTGAAAGCTGAGAGTCGAGGGGTTTACCCGCGCTCCGCTGGGGGCTCGGGCAGCAGCAGCCCTGGGAGTTAAACACCGGGGTGGGCGGGACCTCCGACAGGCCGCCCACCGGTTGGCTAAAGGCGTCTTGTGATTGGCAGGTGTCCGGGCGGGGCTCTTCCTGGATCATTGGCTGTTTGTCGGGAGGGGGCGGGGCTTCTGTGGGGTCTGCGGAAGAGAAAGAGAAAGCGGCAATTATTTATTAAAGAGGGAATATTCTGCTCTTCACAGGTGTTTGGTAACCCTCTCAGGCACAATAACTTTTAATATCGTTCAAGGCCTCAATTAATTCAATGACTTTTAATACTTTTCAATGCCTGTGGGAACCCTGTCAGCTGTGATTAAATATGGCCGGGCATGACACAAAAGTATAGATGGATGATAAGCCAAAAACACCAACATTTATAAGAACGTGGATCAGGATTTCCATCTTTTTCTGCTTCATGGATGACACTTACCATAGACGAAGGGGCTCCTCTCCTCCAGCTCAGTGCTGTTGAGCCTGGTCCACGTGGGCTCGTCTGTATCCGCCTTGCTCCAGTCCAGATCCAGGCTCTGGTCCAGGCCCTGGTCCTGGTCCCAGGGGGGTCTGTGCGGGCTGCAGACGGGGCTGGGGGGATCGAGGTCCTGGCACTGGCTGGTCCTGAACATCCCTCTGAACAGGCCATGGTCCAGCCAGGACTGACAGTTGTCTTTGACGTCGTGCAGCAGACTGACCAGGGCGCCGTGTGGGCGGCGGCGGCGCCGGAAGATTCTACACAAACAGGAAACACAACACGGCTCAGGACGAAGGCTGATCCCACATCAGAGTGGACACATCATGCGTACGGGGCTTTCAAATGGACTTAAAAACATTATTGACACATTTGTATTGAGGAAGTACAGAACGAAGCGCTGGAACTGTAGAAGAGGAGACAGCTGAACAGTTTTGTCCGTGGATTACTCAAAACAGTGTGAATGCAGTCAACTACTACTCCAGGAACAACGTTATAGCATGGTTTGAAGCTCAACCTTAAGCTCACCTTAAACCTGACCTTGTTTGAACTGATATTTAGAACCAGGGCTGGACAGGCCATTGGAAGCACTGGGAGTTTTCTCTGTGGACCAATGTGCTTTTGGGCCGGTCAGACCAGATGAGTGAACAGATCTGTACTGCACCACACCGGCCCATAGACATAAGGCGTCTCGGTTATAATGTTGCTCATGCCCCTCCCATCATGTTTGCCGATATAAGTGAAAACATTTTATTGTAGCACCATCCAGGACCCACAGAACCTCAGACCATTATTTTTTACACATTTTAGACAAATGTATGCAAAGAAGTGCACGTTGGGAGGCATCAGGTGACTCGCCCTCCTGCCTCTCGTGGTCAATGTCTGGAAATAGCTTCTGTTTTCTATTCAAAGGATTTCATGTTTTTGCCTTTTTCGGGGCTTCTATTTTCACTCCACGCCTCCCTGACTCTTTGGTGAGTCACCATGTCATTACCTAAATCTACAGTGTGATCTTCTGGTTGGTTTTGTTTAAGGCACACTGCGTAACATTTTGGACTATACTGTTGCCCATAATACAAAACATGCTCATTTTGGGTCACAGGCCGAAATTCAGCTTCCACGGTGGGTCGCGGGCCGCATATAATAGAGAACATGTTTCCAATAAGTGAATAATTCATTATTTGATTTGGTCAAAGCCCCAACTTGACAGTAGTTTCATTAATAACAACGGCTCACACTTGCATTTCACTTTACAAGCCTGTGTCACAAGGTCCTGAAAGTACAGTGGTCATTGTTCATTCACTTGGTAGTTGTAAGCTGTTATTGAAGCCACAGCCGCCCTGGGGCAGACTGTCCATTTACCACATGGCTATATAATGTGTTGTTCATATCCTGAGCTCTTATTATGTCAGTGCCCTCTGCTGGACAGAACTCTATCCTTTTTTTAAAATTATTATTTAATGCCCCCTAGTGGCTAGAATGATCATTCTGGTAATTCTTTAAAAATTCAAAACTCCGCACAGTAATGGGCTAGAGACTTACTTTTTTTGACATACTCTGGAAGTTATGCTCTACAGGGCAGGGGCTGGATTAAATCATCTCGAGCCATATGCTTGATACCCCTGTTCTAGAGGAACCTTCTAAACGGAGCGCGCATTTTAAGATTGTTTAGAAAGTTAACACATGTTGCAGTTAGTTGTAATGGACAGGATGTATGTGGTGAGCGCTGTGAGGCAGAAACAACATTTTTTTAGAGGCCCGGTCTTGACCCAAAAGGGATACTTCCATTTTCTAAGAATAGTGGACCTCACTCATGAGCCTTGGGGAAGGAAGTCATACTTTATCCATATATACATACAGCTCTTTTCACATGACACAATTACTCAGAGCTTTTATTGCGTCGTTGTTGTTTGACCTAATTCCAGGGTGTGTTCTTTGGAGCCAACAATATTTAGACACGACTTTGTTTTGTTCATTTGATTCCAACACTAAAACATACATTTGATTGATATGTTCAAAAACGCAGATACAGTTTCATATTATCGACACACACAGCACTCACAGAAGCAGTATTTTCATCAAGTGCTACTCTATACTATAAAGACAGGGGCTAAACAGCAAATGCAAGCTGTATAATAGCTTTTGCATTTTTCATGCTGCATTTAATTTTTTCCCATTTGAAATTGTCTGTATTATAGTATTAAAGCCCTAATCGAATGTAAACGAGAGAGTGCGCCAGGGAGAAATAACAGAAAAATGATGCAGAGACAGATACGTAGGCCTTTTTTTCTTTCTTTTCGTTGATTTTTACATTAATTTAACCTGCTTGATAAAAAAAATGTCTGTAAAATAATAATAAAATAATAATAATAATAAATCGGTTTTGTATGGCAATTTGTTTTAGACACTCAAAGACACTTTACATTGCATTATTCATTCACTCCATACTTGGTGTTGGTAAGCTACTAGCCAGAGCTGCCCTGGGGTAGACTGACAGAATTGAGGCAACCAGTCTGCGCCATCAGCCCCTCCGACCACCACTCACTCACTCACTCACTCACTCACTCACTCACTCACTCACTACATTCACCCTAGGCTTCCTGATGTTCCCAAACGGTCTCCCATCCAAGCACTGACCAGGCCCTTCCTGCTTAACTCCCGAGATCTGACGGGATGAGGCAGAGCGAAGGTGGTTTGGCTCAAAAAGGGACTTTTTGGCCTGATACACAAACAACTGTTCCACAAAAACCAAAACATGTACAGTAGATCCTTTTTCTTTTCTGATGTTGGTTGGTCATTTAGTTCGGTATTAAAGCAGATAAATAGTTAAGGCAGATTTCAAGGTTTTACTTTTGAGAGCAGACGAGGAATATCTAAAACAGAAATACATTTTTAAATAAAGGGTCATGTTATCTTAATGGGCCTGATTATAGCTACATTATGAAATATTCACAAGCAGATTCCCCTCCTGGAACCGCCACCTTAACGTGGAAAAGTGGAAGAAAATGGATGGACGGACGGACGGACGGATAATGAGCAGGACTCTGAGCAGTTTTCTTCATATGAAAGATCAGGAGACTTTTTTAAAGTTTATTTCAAATAAAATCAATTAAAATCGTAATCGTCCAAACTGAGAAAATAATAATTTAGATTTTATTTTTTGGCTCTATCACCCAGCCCTAGGGCCATTTATCAAGGCAGGTGCTAAATAGCGAGTGCAAGCTGAAGAATAAAATATGCTATTTCGTGGCATGTTGCACTTAATCTACCATTTGATGTTGCCTGTATTACAATGCTGTGTTTTAACTAGAATTAAAAGTCACATATTTGTGTGACAGTGTCCGAGGTATTGCTGCCCTCTACTGTTCTGACTGAATTCTTAACTGATACGATAAGACTTCACTAGCCTCTATTGACTGAAAACCAGGGGAGCACTGCTACCTCATTAATATGCATGGTGTAATCAAAAGTGTCGATATAGGTCTATGAAAATGTATAGGCATCGCAAAAATATTGCGATATATTGCAAAATGTATGTATTGTCACACCCCTATTTTGCACATAGGCCGACTACTCGCTTTGCACATGAGCAAATGCTTGGTAAATGACCCGCTAACTTGTTTTTGCATAAAATCGCTAATGGGAAACATTAAAATGTAAAAAATAAATAAGGTTTTATGATGTTCAGTGTCAATTTGACCTTTAAATCTAGTGGTTCAATTTTCCCCAACACTGGGTTCACTTCCCCTGGTCTTGGGGTAAAGCGAGAGCCACAAGACAACTTGTTTTCTCTCTCTCTTTTTTTTTGAAGATTAGCATCTTTAAAACCATATATTCCTGATGATTTTTGAAGATGCAAACAAATAGAAAACATCCCAAAATGTATGTAAATTAATGTTAAATAACTGTTTGTATGTGCCCTATACTGTTTTTGCACAATAACCACCAAAGCAAAGAGTGGCTCAACTTACCCCCCCCTCCCCTACTTTTAGAATGAGGTATTACTGAGATTTCCATTTTTTGAAGTTGGTTTCAGTGGCTATGAAGTGGTCCTCGATATTATCGCCTCAATATATTGAACTTCAAATGTTGTTATCGTGACAGGTCTGCGGTTATGTGTCAGTCTGGTCCCGACTCACTGTCAGGAGGAGGAGGAACAGTGGATTCAAAGTCTGCAGTGATCACTGGAAGGTCAGAAACAGGCTCTTGCATCACAGTGACAGCTCTCTCTCACACTCACACACACACACACACACTGATGTCGACGTCAGCCCAGAGGAATGCAGGACCAGTTGAACACATGTGAACACAGAGAAGGCACCGCTCTGAGCAAACACACAGCTGTTCAGACGACGGTCTCTGTTTATCACAACAGAGCGACTATGTCACTCAGTGCATCGAACACGCCTGCGTTCATACAGGAAACAGCCAGTCCGACTGAATGTTCTTTAAGTAAGAATTAAACAACCAGGAACCGTGCATTAGACCAGTGGTTCCCAACGTTTTTTGTCTTTCGTACCCCTTTGGCCTTTCAGTGGTCAACCGTGCACCCCCTACCTCAAGGGTGTTACAGTTTTTTTAGAAAGTAATTATTTAAAAGAAAAAGGACAATGTTGCAGTCAAAATAAACCTAAAACTCTCCCAAAGCAACACATTTTACTGAAAAATATAGCTTTTCCTATAAAAAATGATCTCAAATAGTTCCAAGTACCCCCTGCTAGGTCCTCGAGTGCCCCTGGTTGGGAAACACTGCATTAGACGGTTATAATGCACGACGCGGAGTCAAGAACACATGCCATAAACATGTGGGTTATTAGCCGGTCACTGAAGGCTGGTCTCAGAGCGAGTCATTCTCCGCAGCTATTACGAGGATCTCAGTCAGGCTCAACGACACAACATCAGCACAGAATCACAACACAACAGGACTAACCCGGAAACACTTTTCCCTGGAAGGAAACACCGATATGCGGCACTCGTGGGCAGGAGTTATTTACCTTTTACAAGGTTTAACCTGAAGCTAAAGCTAGCTAGCTCAACCAGCTCAACTGTTTATGGAAACAGCTGCGGTGGAGTCGCTTACACCTGGGCCCCCCCAACTCAAACTTTTATGTTTGACTTTACTAATCCAGACAAATGTGCTTCAATGCAGGATCATTTTATGTACGCCTGAAAATCATGAATAGCCTTAACCGTTTCCAATAGAAATGTAAAGCTCATATGTTATTAACAGTAGCTAACCTAGCTGCTCACTCTCCTCTACAAACATTTAGCAAACACTAAATCCATCTCATACGTTCCTGTCAGTCACTAATTACGCCTTTATCTGATTCAGCTGTGTCATGCGTCGCTATGGCGATGCCCACAGCGGAGTGACATCCCAGTGATTTAACTACCGGACTACATGTGTGGTTATATGAAAATAATGCACCAGCCAATCAGAATCCAGTATTCACCCAACCATTTCTTTGGACATTTGGATGGTTAAGAAGTAAATTGATAAATGAATGCCTTTTGAGATTGAATAAAATGCTTTGGTGATTTCATTTAATGCCTTAACTTGGGCACAATTCTTAATGACGTTTCAAACTTTTGAATGTCCCACAGAAACAAGGTCCTGCAGACACTGTGGATCAGGCCACTCCTGCTGTTCTTATTCTCACCCTCTGCTCTGTTGGACAGAAACAGCTCCAATTCCTCTCACGCCTAAACGCTCCTACGCTATTTGAAGAGTTTGCAGAAAGGCTCTGGCTCTCACCGGACCAGGTTCTCCTTGTAGCACACGCTGGACTTCCCGGGGGTCAGGGAGACGTTGCCGTCCTGGTCCCAGGTGAAGCTCCCCTGCGTCACGTCGTAGTAGCCGTTGGTGAGGAGCCGCGGCGAGCGACGGAAGCTGCAGGGGGCGCCGTCTGAACAGTCCAGCAGGTACGAGGAGTCAGGGGACAGGAGCGACACATCCGGACTGAAACAGAGAGAGAGTTGGACTGGGGATGGACCGGGACTGAAGCAGGACTGGACACACGGCTTTTCCTCACACAAGTACAAAGGTATGACAAATAACGAAGGAAAAACAAGGCCAACACCAGAACTACGAGAAGACTAAACATCAGAACCTATGGACAGAACTTTGAGAAAATCAGAACTGAACCAGAAATATAAAAACACTGATACATATTTTCTCCTAGAACCCTTGACTAAACCTGGAGGAATGAAGACATGAGGACTTTTACCTGTGGCAGAAGTCGCTCCTGAGTTTGCGTTTCATGGGTGAACCTGGAACATTCAGAAGATAGAATGAAGATTAGAAGTGTATCTTTTGGGGGTCTTGTATGTGAGCCGTGCGGAGGCAGCGTGAGACGTACTGGTAACGGCTCCGGAGAACATGATGGACGTCTGCCGGGTCTGTGGGGGGGAAACACCAGTGAGAACACAAACTTAAACTGTCCGATTAGAGACCAGCCCAAACTTCACCCTCTCTCTCTCTCTGTCTCTACACAGTTCCTCTAAGCTCGTGCTCCCGTGTTGTCTGGGCACAAAACAACACTTGAGAATATCTGATTCTGATAGAGGCTTATTAAGCATCCTCATCAGCTCAGTGTCTCCCCTGTCAACGCCACCGACCCTGTTCATCCCGCTCTGAGTCCTCCATGTCGGCCCATCTATGTGCGGCTTTGGGCAAAGGCAGTGACAGGTGTGGGCGAGTCTGTATTTTACAACAAAGCGCTGAAGTCTGCGGGAAAGACGCCGTTCGAAATGTGCGTTTTACACTCAGACACTGGAGCTGTCGCTGAAGGATTGAAGAGACTGTAAAGTGGATACGCCCCGCCCACTGTGATTTCAAATATGCTGACCAGTGACCACTCATACAGCCGCTGGGTCACTAAAAAGTCAAATATGCACTAATATCATTTTCTTTTTTTTTAAGGCTGTCAATAGATTAAAAAATTTAATCGCGATTATCCCACATAAAACACTTTAAAGCACGTGATTACTGATTGCACATTTCATTGACCAAATCCACAGTTTCATATTTATGAAGATGAGAAGCCCAACAGCTGAAAACCGGGATCTTCAGCCATTTCTGAAGATCCTGGGATTGAGAACTCACTTTTTAGAGACATTTTCTTTTGTGCTGAACCTTTTGGACAGAAACTGCAAACTTTTAGGCTCATGAACTAGAATATATAGATATAGAATATAGACAAAATTTAAATATTTTTTGTTGAAATAGGATAATTAATTAAAATTAATTAAAGCAGTACTAAGTAACTCTTCCCCCTAGAGGCCATAAGCGCAACTGCAGGTGTCGTAGCAAGTTACGATTTTTTAACTTATTAATTGTCTTGGAGAGTAAATACTACGCTGACAGGAAAGGCGAAGGGAGAGAGGGTTACTGTGCATCCAAATATACAATAAAAATTAAAAAAAACACTCAAACTTGGCTGTAAATACTGTTTAAAGCGACGTTAGCCCACAGTTAGCTTTGCCCGTTAGCCTGTTAGCTTCTTCTTCGTGATTCCATTAGTGTGTATTGGTGACTCCGACCCGGTAGCAGTCAAGTTGCAAACATGGTTTTCTGGCCAGAGACACCAGGGGGAGATGAAAGACCCTCCAATCATCCCATAAACACTTGTATCACCCCCACAGGGACTACAGAAAGGATTTATTAAGGTAAACACGTTACTTAGTACTGCTTTAAATTAATTAAAATAATTAATCACGATTAATTAAATTAATCGCGATTCATTATTTTTGCCATAAATCACGATTAATGTTGACAGCCCTACTTTTTTTTTTGCATAAAATGGCCATAATGCAGCTTTAAACGGGTTGCACAGCTTCGATATGTGGACAGCCCTGCTCTACTCCATTCTGCTTCACTCTAAAGATTAAATGAAGGCCAAAACATGCTGGTTTTAGGCTGTAGGCTTGCACAGTCAACAGCCGCAGCTCGAGTCTACGACGTCCTTTAACACAAAAACACAGTACACTATTGAATATGTTTTGGTTCAGGTAACTGCCAATGCCTGAAAATCTGTGCATATCGCCCAGTATTGGTTTCAGAACAAGCCGAGGCAAAACTAGAAATGAGCCGATTTAGTATTCATTATAATACATTCTGGACAAAAACAAACGGCAACTAGTGGGAGCAGGGAGTCGACTTCATCACACTTTTGTTCAGGCCAAAACTAACGGTTTACATGATCACCGGCAAATCATTATTACGTCATTATTCTCCGCTGTGAGATCAATAAAGGATTATCTTATCTTGTCATTGGCCTGTTATTATGTTATCGGTTTATTGCATTTTGAAACCGGACAAATATATTACGTTATCGGCCAATATTACATTATCGGTTCCTACAAGGGCTTAACCGAGACGAAAGATAGAGGAAACCTGGATTCAGCTGAAATTAAACCCATGGATTTATGCAGGACTAAACAAAAGTGTAAGATAGGGCTGCTCGATTATTGAAAAAATAATAATCACGATTATTTTTGTCATAATTGAAATCACGATTATTCAAACGATTATGTATTGCCCAGCAAAAAAAAGACAAAAATCCAGCAAAAAAGTGACAAAAATCCAGCAAAAAAGTGACAAAAAACCAGCAAAAAAAAGACAAAAATCCATCAAAAAAGTGACAAAAATCCAGCAAAAAAAAGACAAAAATCCAGCAAAAAAGTGACAAAAATCCATCAAAAAAATGACAAAAATCCAGCAAAAAAGTGACAAAAATCCATAAAAAAGTGACAAAAATCCAGCAAAAAAGTGACAAAAATCCAGCAAAAAAAAGACAAAAATCCAGCAAAAAAGTGACAAAAATCCAGCGAAAAAGTGACAAAAATTCAGCAAAAAAAGACAAAAATCCAGCAAAAAAGTGACAAAAAACAGCAAAAAAAGTGACAAAAATCCGGCAAAAAAAGACAAAAATCCAGCAAAAAAGTGACAAAAATCCATCAAAAAAAGACAAAAATCCAGCAAAAAAGTGACAAAAAAACAGCAAAAAAAGACAAAAATCCAAAAATTAAAAATTAGAAAAAATATTAAAAAATAAAAAATTGAACAAAAAAAATTGAACAAAAAATGTATAATCGATTTTTTGCGATTATGCTAATTTTGTAATCGTTTACTGTTGTAATCGAAATCGTAATCGAATTTCGATTAATTGAACAGCCCTAGTGTAAGACGGTTTTTCGAGACGCCCTCAGGAAGATCCCCATAAACCAGAGCCGTTGGCGGAGGAGGGCGGTCCGTCCCACAGAGCGGTTCTGTGACAAAGTGGGTCAGAGACAAACGGACTTCCCTCCATTCAAAAAACAACAAAACAAAAGACGCCTCTGTTCACTGCAGTCAGTCCGCGGGGTCTTTCCCACAGCAGGACGGCCCGGGACCGAAACATGACCATCCTCCTGCACCTGCATCTACTCCAGGGGTAGGCAACGTCAGGCCCGGGGGCCAAATCCGGCCCTCCAGCAGAGAAGCTTTTGAGAAATATAACTATTATGCAAAATAGAGATCAAATACCTGTTCATGTATGAGTGTAATACTGTCCATCCACTGCAAAATGGGTTAGTTTAAAATTCTCTATTTGAGCATAACAATCCAAATTGAGTTGTTTTGGCGAGTTAGATGTAGATGGACTTTTCACTTCGATCATTGAGATTACTGATTCTTCACTATTCATTTCTTCTACATGTCTCTGACCTGTTTCAATATATTTAGTCTTTCTTTCAAGTACTTAACCTCAATTTAAGTCATTTAAGCCTAACCCCTTAACTCCCGCCTTAACCTGCAGCATATTTTCTACAGTTTTACCTAAATCTTTAAGCTTCTGGACTGGAGTTTACAGACCATAAGTTTCATCTAAGGTTCTTCCTTGTTTTTGTTTTCACATGTTAGTCGTTTGTATGTCGTTTTTGTCATTTTTATCATGTTTTTTTATTGCTTTGTTGTCGCATGTTTGTCACGCTTTTGTCAGTTTTTTTATGTCCAATTTCTTGTCATATTCTCTTTTTTTTGTTGCGTTTTGGCAATGTAACTGTGATTAAAGCAGGACTAACTAACTCTTGCCCCGAGAGGCCATAAACGCAACTGCAGGTGTCGTAGCAAGTTGCGATTTTTTTAATCGTTTTTTTACGCTGACAGGAAAGGCGAAGGGACAGAGGGACATTGTTCATCCAATTACACAATGGAGATCATTGTTTTCACTCAATCTTGGCTGTAAATACTGTTTAAAGTGAAGATAGCCCGCAGTTAGCTTTTCCCGTTAGCCTGTTAGCGTCTTCGTCGTGATTCCATTAGTGTGTATTGCTGACTCCGACCCGGTGGCAGTCAAGTTGCATTGTGGTTTTCTGGCCAGAGACACCAGGGGGGGGATAAAAGACCCTCCAATCATCCCATTAACACTTGTATTACCCCCACAGGGACTACGGGGAGGATGTATTAAGGCACTTAGCGTTAAGTTACTTAGTACTGCTTTAAGCCACTATAATGTGACCAAAACATGTCAGAAAAGCAAAAAATCTTAGCTTTCAAATGCTCAACTGGAAAAAATGCACTCAGTTACGGTGTGGGTTACTCTTTGTAGTAGAACATCCCACTTGGTCATATTTAATGTAATGCATTAATGAACTCAGAAAATGGTTCTTCACTTTGGGCTACAATGGTGACACAACGTTCTCCTCCATGACCCTCTGCTTCACGTGCACACTCCTCCATGACCCTCTGCTTCACGTGCACACTCCTCCATGACCCTCTGCTTCACGTGCACACTCCTCCATGACCCTCTGCTTCACGTGCGCACTCCTCCATGACCCTCTGCTTCACGTGCACACTCCTCCATGACCCTCTGCTTCACGTGCACACTCCTCCATGACCCTCTGCTTCACGTGCGCACTCCTCCATGACCCTCTGCTTCACGTGCACACTCCTCCATGACCCTCTGCTTCACGTGCACACTCCTCCATGACCCTCTGCTTCACGTGCACACTCCTCCATGACCCTCTGCTTCACGTGCGCACTCCTCCATGACCCTCTGCTTCACGTGCACACTCCTCCATGACCCTCTGCTTCACGTGCACACTCCTCCATGACCCTCTGCTTCACGTGCACACTCCTCCATGACCCTCTGCTTCACGTGCACACTCCTCCATGACCCTCTGCTTCACGTGCACACTCCTCCATGACCCTCTGCTTCACGCGCACACTCCTCCATGACCCTCTGCTTCACGTGCACGCTCCTCCATGACCCTCTGCTTCACGTGCACGCTCCTCCATGACCCTCTGCTTCACGTGCACGCTCCTCCATGACCCTCTGCTTCACGTGCACACTATTCCATGACCCTCTGCTTCACGTGCACACTCCTCCATGACCCTCTGCTTCACGTGCACGCTCCTCCATGACCCTCTGCTTCACGTGCACACTATTCCATGACCCTCTGCTTCACGTGCACACTCCTCCATGACCCTCTGCTTCACGTGCACACTCCTCCACGACCCTCTGCTTCACGTGCACACTCCTCCATGACCCTCTGCTTCACGTGCACACTCCTCCATGACCCTCTGCTTCACGTGCACACTCCTCCATGACCCTCTGCTTCACGTGCACACTCCTCCACGACCCTCTGCTTCACGTGCACGCTCCTCCATGACCCTCTGCTTCACGTGCACACTCCTCCATGACCCTCTGCTTCACGTGCACACTCCTCCATGACCCTCTGCTTCACGTGCACACTCCTCCATGACCCTCTGCTTCACGTGCACACTCCTCCATGACCCTCTGCTTCACGTGCACACTCCTCCATGACCCTCTGCTTCACGTGCACACTCCTCCACGACCCTCTGCTTCACGTGCACGCTCCTCCATGACCCTCTGCTTCACGCGCACACTCCTCCATGACCCTCTGCTTCACGTGCACACTCCTCCACGACCCTCTGCTTCACGTGCACACTCCTCCACGACCCTCTGCTTCACGTGCACACTCCTCCATGACCCTCTGCTTCACGTGCACACTCCTCCATGACCCTCTGCTTCACGTGCACACTCCTCCATGACCCTCTGCTTCACGTGCACACTCCTCCATGACCCTCTGCTTCACGTGCACACTCCTCCATGACCCTCTGCTTCACGTGCACGCTCCTCCATGACCCTCTGCTTCACGTGCACACTCCTCCATGACCCTCTGCTTCACGTGCACACTCCTCCATGACCCTCTGCTTCACGTGCACACTCTTCCATGACCCTCTGCTTCACGTGCACACTCTTCCATGACCCTCTGCTTCACGTGCACACTCCTCCATGACCCTCTGCTTCACGTGCACGCTCCTCCATGACCCTCTGCTTCACGTGCACACTCCTCCATGACCCTCTGCTTCACGTGCACACTCCTCCATGACCCTCTGCTTCACGTGCACACTCCTCCATGACCCTCTGCTTCACGTGCACACTATTCCATGACCCTCTGCTTCACGTGCACACTCCTCCATGACCCTCTGCTTCACGTGCACACTCCTCCATGACCCTCTGCTTCACGTGCACACTCCTCCATGACCCTCTGCTTCACGTGCACACTCCTCCATGACCCTCTGCTTCACGTGCACACTCCTCCATGACCCTCTGCTTCACGTGCACACTCCTCCATGACCCTCTGCTTCACGTGCACACTCCTCCATGACCCTCTGCTTCACGCGCACACTCCTCCGTGACCCTCTGCTTCACGTGCACACTCCTCCGTGACCCTCTGCTTCACGTGCACACTCCTCCGTGACCCTCTGCTTCACGTGCACACTCCTCCTTGACCCTCTGCTTCACGCGCACACTCTTCCATGACCCTCTGCTTCACGTGCACACTCCTCCATGACCCTCTGCTTCACGCGCACACTCCTCCATGACCCTCTGCTTCACGTGCACACTCCTCCATGACCCTCTGCTTCACGTGCACACTCCTCCACTGGGTCAGCTTGTCCTAACACTGGTCGCCCCGCCCTCCCTCCCTCCCTCCCCCTTCCTGTGCGCGGTGGTCATAGAAATATATACATGGAAGAGGCATGTTGTCCCAGCTCCTATCTCTTTGCATAGGGGTGCTCAGTGGCGCATGACTCCAGTTTCGTCCGCCATAACGGCCCAAAGTACCCGTATGACGCGTCATCTGTATCTATGCTCCCCACGGCCCAAGTGGGTGAAAGCAGCGTGAGCGCGCACGGCTGCCGACGAAGCCTCAGAGCGGAGCGGACGCCATTACGCAAAAAGTAAAATCTCTTAATATCATCGTTCTTTAAATACAAAATGTTTTTTTAAGGCCATTTCAGGCGAATAAGCTGCCATGCTACGATGACTTAGGGGGTTAGTTTGTCAGTGCGGGGCTTAAAAAGCTAGTTTAGCCCGCTCTTTGAACAACCGGGCGCTTAGCGGCCCTTCGGACGTACGTAGCCGCGCTCATGAACTTCCGCTCGGTCACTTTTCTGGGAAGTTTCGTAAGTGCTGGAAGTCTTGATATTGTGATAGAATTGATAAAAATCGAGTTATTACTTCACTGTATTTGCTAGTATAACATCATAACTAGAATTGTTTGGCTGAAATACAAAGAATGAGCACTGCAAAAGTGTTTTATATTACATTTTCATTGGTAAAATGTGAGATATTGTTTTTTATATAGCATTTATCTGTACTGCACTGTACTGTACTGGATCCAGGACAGATGCGGAAATCATGCATTTTTTGTGTGTTTCATTCTACTTACACAAATAATGTACATGTACATAAGTACATTAAATGCTGGTAGTATTTTTTTAATTAATAAAACAGTTACAGGTTATTAGTGCCATTATTTAATTTTCAGAAATGAGTTTAATAACATGTAGACTAGTTGTTTCTTATTAACCATAATCCAATGCTATAAACACATGTTATATTCATCATACATTTCGTATTTAGTTTTTGGCTAAAGACATGGAGGAACATAAACTTACTTGAGATATTTCGCGTTTATCCTTGTTTTTAGTCCAGTCCGTTCATTTGTTTTGCTCAGACTTCAGCCGCTAACTCACACGAGGGAGAACTCTGCTCGTTCATGAGTCATCACGCACACGCTCGCGCACGTCTACGGCCCTGGTGACGTCACGTCATTAGAAAACTTTTAAAAATGTATTTTTGATGCTTTACAATTTTTTTTCGAAGAAAAAAAGTCCATGTCCTAAAAATAGTAATTTTTAAGAAATATATTTGCCATAGTCTGAAACTCCAGATGCCCTGTGGACCATTTTACAGGCTGCTCCTTTTACATGAGTGTCTATGACAAAAAGGGCTTTTTGGGCTGCTGGCTGCAATATCACGGCCTGCCACTAGCACAACTGGAGACGGGTGTAAAGGGGCGGACCCCCCCACTGGCGGTGGTCTCGTCCTCCTCCTCCGCACACTTCCCATCATGCCTTGCTGCAGCGCCGCGCCGTGTGTCTGTGGGAACAACGGGGAGCTGCTGATGCTGGAGCTAAACGCGTCATCGTCCGGGGCCTACCACTTTCAAACGGGGAAGATTCTTTCAATGTGAGCCGAAAATGACCAGAGAATGCTCACAAATACATGTACAGACTGCTGCTTCTTTGTTTATTCTTTTGGAAATGTGCTCATGTTTTTTTATATTTATATCTACAAATACAATTAAAATAACTTGAATTAAAAAAAAACAATCTAATAAAAAAAACTCTGACAATATTGTTTAACTTCTTATATTCATATTATATTTACATTATAAGATTAGATTAGATTTCACAAAAAAATAATAATGATAAAAACAATAGGCTCAGACCAACAAAAAGGAGTCAAATAACTATAACTGACATTTCCACATTATTACTTAAGAATATCTTTCATTTCAGGGACAGGCTATAATTATAAGACATTAGAAAATATAGGTATAGCCTATATAAAATATGGATGCTTTTGCAATTTGGAACATTTTTAGACAGACAAAGCTCGTTTATTCTCAAAAAAAAAAAAAAAAAAAAAGCCAAGTAGAGCCTCTCCTCTCCTCTCGTGCTGCTGATAAAGCTGCGCTAAGTTTAGTGCGTTCCTAAATTCCTTACGTCAGAATCCTTATCAAATGCTTAAAATAATACGGGGTTTACGCAGTTGTCCCTTGACGGTAACGCACAAAAGTGGAAACAAAGTACTTTTACGCACGGCTGAAGGACAGAAAGCGAAAGGAGCGAGTGCAGACTGAGATGTTTACATTAGTTTCTGCGCGCACGGCTATCAGATCAAAGTTTTCGTTGATTTCCAGGAAAAAGACAAAGAAATAACGGAATCAGACTAAACTTACCCCTTGGCGTGTTTTCCAGCGACACCGGCGTTTCCAAAGCAGCGCTCGCGGACCTGGGCTCGGTTTCTGTCTCGGTTTGTGTTTTTCTTGTCGTTTGAACTGTGAATGTTGTAATGAAGTGAAGAAGTGGCCGCGCGCTGAGCAGCAGCTGACAGCCTCCGCAGCCTCTCCCCTCAAAACACACACAGGAAACAGCGCCGCGGAAGAACTGGCAAGTTAGAGGTCAGACACGCGCACCGGAAGTACTTCAAAATAAAACGGCTCAAACAGGAAACACTTCTTAGCGATGAACTGATTTAGATATTCTCACTCGTGTTTTGTTTTCTTTACTTTGTGGTGTCGTGTGTGTATTTAACTTTTAAAGGTCCTAAATCATGCTAAAATCGACATTTTAGAGCTTTTAGCCATGTTGTTTTGCTATTTCCTCATCAAAAACACCCCCAGAGTGGTTTGTGGCTTCATTCACGCAGCTCTCAGTAATCCTCCTGAATCCTGCTCTCTGAGGCTCCGCCCTCTGCTGGTGAACGACTGACCTGCTCAGTTGTGCCGTCACAGCAGAACGGAAGTGCTCGACGTCTGTAATGTAATGTCTTACAGCATGATTTTAATTTGTAAAACAGCTTTTTCACTATTTCTGTCGTAAGAGAGACCTTCCAGGTCAGCTGAGGCCAAAACAAAAACATCCCTGAGCGTCTGAACAGATCAGTCATGTTTGTGCTGCAGCTGAAGATGGAGCTCGTTATAACTGGACTAGAGGTTAGATTTTAGACCCGAGCCCGAGCCCGGCCCGAGCCCGACCCGACATTCGGGCCGGGCCGGGCCGAGATTTCCCGCATGAGAGTCGGGCTCGGGTCGGGTCGGGCTCAATTTTTTTTTTTTTTTTTTTTAGAGGAGAGGAGTCCGGGAGGGAGGTGGTGCAGGTGCGGGGGGCGGGCGCACGTGCTGCTGTGTTGTCACGTTTAAGCAGCATGTTCAGGCTGTGACACCGGCGCCACACAGAGAACATCACTCTAAGCTCTTTCTCTCAGGACAGCGTTTCATTAACAGTGGATAAATAAGCAGTTTGGTTCCTGTTACTGCGTAAAAAGTAGCTTTTGTAGAGCGCCATGTTTATGAAACATGAAGGAGGAGAGAGAGAGACGGAAAAGAGGAGACAGACACATTGAGCTGCTCCGCGCCGCGTACGTCTCTGCCCACCCAGGTATGTCCGCTACTGCTGCGTGCACGTATGCCGTGCGCGTAGCCACGTACCTTGCAAACATGGTTCTGCTGTGCAGATGCACTTATCTGAGCCTTATATAAATAATTATTTACGTCGGGTTTGTTTCGGGTTCGGGCTGACAATTCACGTTAATTGCTCGGGCTGGGTCGGGTCGGGCTTTATAACCGCGGGCTCGGGTCGGGCTTGATTTTTTGGGCCCGATCTAATCTCTAAACTGGACACACCTGTTCTTTATTCTTAACTAACGATAATGTCACAGAGAAAAAGAAGCGCGTTTGGCTACGAGGACGGGAGTTTGTTCAACCTTTTTCAAGAAGAGGCCAATCGAAGTTGTTTTTTTCTCCGGGATTCAGCGACTTTCACCAAAATATTGTTTTTCTGTGAATGTCTCTGATGGATGTTTGTGAACCTTCGCCAGAACCAAAGTGGATTAACTTTTATAACCAACGCGAGTCCCATAAAACAGCGATGGAGCAGAGCAGTGAGTCAATCCAAGCACGTGTTAGCTTGTGTGTTAGCATATTAGCATGTGTGTTAGCATATTAGCATGTGTGTTAGCATATTAGCATTTGTGTTAGCCATTTATGAAGCTGTTTTGCAGATGTCAACTCCATATAACTGCATCGTGAAGTAACTTCACTTACTGCTGTTTATTTATATTACGGTAAAGTATGTGCGGAGAGAGGGGGCGGAGTTAACGGAATCGAAGCGTTGTGTCTTCCGGGTTTGAAAAATACCTCCAGAAAACACTTATATTTATCACAAAAATGAGTGCTCCATAATGGTAGAGGTACAATATATCATATAAATGCCTATACTTAACTTTGGAATGGCTAAAATAGCAGGATATAGATCCTTTAATAAAGGTCGGGATTGAAGCAAAGATTTATGTGATTCAAAATAAACCATTTGTACTTATATTAAATCGTCAACAGACCAGTTGAACCCACTGACAGTGTATTTCTCAAAATATACTGGAAGCAGAAAACGATTGCCTCGATCTATGTCACTTCCTGTTGGTGTCCCATAAGGAAGTGAAACTATAAACATCACGAATAATGTCTAACTAAAGAAAACTGGGTAATTTTTTTTTTAGCAAAATTTCTAATATAAATCAGTTAACTATGTTTTAACAAAAAAAGTGTCTGCTGTGTCATTATGCACTTTAACAAGTAAAATACTGGCAATATTGTTCACATAAAACATGGACACTGGATAATACAGTGTTAGATTGCCACTAGTAGTGACAGTTGAGTTCATTTACTGTTTTTATATATATAATTTTGCCCATGAAGTTTAAAGGGCTGTACTGTTTTTTTTACTACCAAATTTGTGCAGTGCAAAAGCAGATATTACTGGAGAATAAACTGCGCTGAGTGTCATAAAGCCTTTTTTTTTTTATCAATGGTGACAGCTGTTTTTTACATTACCAGAAAAGTTGTGAAACCATAGAAATAATAGAAATGGTCTTAAGCTCTGAGCTTGTACCTGCAAATGTGTACCCCCATACAAATAAATATGTGAAAAAGGCGCTATACTAAACTATGGAGAGGTACAGTGGGAAGAAATAAGTGTGTGAACCGTTTGGAATTTCACACAAATTCTGCCTAAATTGCTCATAAGATGTGGTTTGATCTTTATTTAAACCACAAGAATGAGTAAACAGCGTCAAATACCACCCAAGTAATTACATGTCTAATTGCCATAACATGGAAACATTCACAGGACAGGGAGGAAAGAGTAAGTGAACCTCCTGGTTAAGGACTCTCCAAGAGCTAATTAGACAAATGTATGGGAGAACGCCACGGAGACATTGCTGCACTTGAAAGAATGATGGAACTTGAGGAAGGAACACACAACGTCATGTGTGGAGGAAAAATCATCACCTACATCAAAACCTTCTCCTCACTGTGAAGTCTGGAGCAGGAGAATCTTGGTGTGGGGCTGTTTTGTTGCTTCAGGGCCTGAACAACAGCATCAATTGAAAAAATAATTTGATCAAGTTTATCAAGATATTTTGCAGAACAACTTGAGGCCATCTCCCAACAGTTGACACTCAAAAGAGGATGGGAGCTGCAACAAAACCGACCCAAAGCACGAAAGCAAATGAACTTGAGAATGGTTTCAGAAGAATAAAGCAGCGTCAAAGTCCTGACCGAACCCCACTGAGATGCTGGCATGACCTAAAGAAAGCCATTCACACAGTGCTGCAACCTGACGTACTGGACATTGGATGTGATTCCAACCCACAAAAATTAAAAACTTGAACTGAATTTGAGTTAGCATTTTGCTAACTTAGCTAATTTGTATCTAAAGTAAAATCTCAAAAGGTCTGAGCAGTCATTAATCATTTCTAAGGAGGCTTGGACCTAAAAGCGGTTGACAACGCCTGAAAACATCTGGGTTGTTGATTATTTGCGATGTTTGAGGCTAATGCTAACAGCTATAAAGACAGTACACTGAGCAGCTAACGGACTCTGAAGAGTTGACCGAACGCCCCGACTTGCTAGAACCTTTCATTTAGAGAGCTCAACAAATGTCCATTCATTCAAAAAAATATCTTTATTGATTAGGTACAATTACTTTATAATTAACTAACTATATAAATAAAGATCTTCTTCTTCTTCTTCTTCCAATCATGGATACTGTCTTTCAATTTAAGTACCCTGGGTACTCTCTCTCTCTCAGTTGAAGTGTCCTGTGTACTCTCTCTCAGCTGAAGTGTCCTGTGTACTCTCTCCTCAGCTGAAGTGTCCTGTGTACTCTCTCTCAGCTGAAGTGTCCTGGGTACTCTCTCTCAGCTGAAGTGTCCTGGATAGTCTCTCCTCAGCTGAAGTGTCCTGGATACTCTCTCTCAGCTGAAGTGTGCCGGGTACTCTCTCTCAGCTGAAGTGTCCTGGATACTCTCTCTCAGCTGAAGTGTCCCGGGTACTCTCTCTCAGCTGAAGTGTGCCGGGTACTCTCTCTCAGCTGAAGTGTCCTGGATAGTCTCTCCTCAGCTGAAGTGTGCCGGGTACTCTCTCTCAGCTGAAGTGTCCTGTGTACTCTCTCCTCAGCTGAAGTGTCCTGTGTACTCTCTCTCAGCTGAAGTGTCCTGTGTACTCTCTCTCAGTTGAAGTGTCCTGTGTACTCTCTCTCAGTTGAAGTGTCCTGTGTACTCTCTCTCAGCTGAAGTGTCCTGGATAGTCTCTCCTCAGCTGAAGTGTCCTGGATACTCTCTCCTCAGCTGAAGTGTCCTGGGTACTCTCTCCTCAGCTGAAGTGTCCTGGATAGTCTCTCCTCAGCTGAAGTGTCCTGTGTACTCTCTCCTCAGCTGAAGTGTCCTGGGTACACTCTCTCAGCTGAAGTGTCCCGGGTACTCTCTCTCAGCTGAAGTGTCCTGTGTACTCTCTCTCAGCTAAAGTGTCCCGGGTACTCTCTCTCAGCTGAAGTGTCCTGTGTACTCTCTCCTCAGCTGAAGTGTCCTGTGTACTCTCTCCTTAGCTGAAGTGTCCTGTGTACTCTCTCCTCAGCTGAAGTGTCCTGTGTACTCTCTCCTCAGCTGAAGTGTCCTGTGTACTCTCTCCTCAGCTGAAGTGTCCTGTGTACTCTCTCCTCAGCTGAAGTGTCCTGTGTACTCTCTCCTCAGCTGAAGTGTCCTGGATACTCTCTCTCAGCTGAAGTGTCCCGGGTACTCTCTCCTCAGCTGAAGTGTCCTGGATACTCTCTCTCAGCTGAAGTGTCCTGTGTACTCTCTCCTCAGCTGAAGTGTCCTGGATACTCTCTCCTCAGCTGAAGTGTCCTGGATACTCTCTCTCAGCTGAAGTGTCCTGTGTACTCTCTCTCAGCTGAAGTGTCCTGGATACTCTCTCTCAGCTGAAGTGTCCTGTGTACTCTCTCTCAGCTGAAGTGTCCTGTGTACTCTCTCTCAGCTGAAGTGTCCTGTGTACTCTCTCTCAGCTGAAGTATCCCAGGTTCTCTCTCTTAGCTGAAATGTCCCGGGTACTTTCTCCTCAGCTGAAGTGTCCTGGATACTCTCTCCTCAGCTGAAATGTCCTGTGTACTCTCTCTCAGCTGAAGTATTCCAGGTACTCTCTCTCAGCTGAAGTATTCCAGGTACTCTCTCTCAGCTGAAGTGTCCCGGGACGCTGTCGGGGACGTGGTGCATGTCGCGGGTCATGTTGCTCTTCTCCTTGAGCTTGGCCTGCAGCAGACTGTGCTCCACCACGCCCATCCGCACCTCCATCTGCTGCGTCTCCTGCCTCAGCCTCGTCACCGACTGCTTGATGCGCACCACGGGAGCTGCAGGGGGAGCACACGGCCGGGTTAGACCGGGACACCGGACAGAGGTCCACCAGCACCAGCTTACCTCCGTCAGACATGCTGCTGCCCCTCTCCTCCATCTCCTGCTTCACCTTCTCCAGCTCCTCACTGATCTGACACACGCAACAGGAACAAACTGTTACTCCTATGATTTTACTGTCCATCTGTGGTCCTATCTATCCATCCATCTATCCGTCTATCTATTTCATCTGGAGCAATACAAAATACTTGGATGTTGCGCTGACTGACCTCGGCCAGGACCCTGGTTCTCTCTGTGACTCCGCCGCTGGCCTGTTGGTAGCGCTCTTTCACCTGAAACACAGCAGAATGAACTGACAGGACAGGCTGCTGTACAGAAACACGGAGCGTTGACCGACCTCTCGGAGTTGGGCCTGAGCGCTGCGGTACTGCTGGATCAGACCCTCCAGCTGGTTGTTGATGTACTTCTCTCGACTGCTGACCTTCTCCAGAGTCTTGCTGATGTCCTCCTGCAGTTTGTCCAGGTGCCCCTTCACAAAGAATCCCACGATCCAGATCAATCGGTTAAAATGCTTGATTTTGCCGGCCATTTTTCCAAGAGTTGCAATGAAAAGTTGTGGGTTTTTTTCAGCTTAAGGGGAGACACTACAGGCAAAACTATTTTTTTTTCAGTTTTCAGGTTTTGGGCCAAATTGGTCTCTGAACATATAAGCTTTCACCCGGAAACAAAAAATATACCTAATCTTCACAATGACATGTTTAAATATAGTGCTGATTCAATGTTCCCCCATAGACTTATATGGGACAATGCAATTTCAAGGGCCTTTTTCTCAAAACACATGTTTCTGTCATTGTGGCGACACTATGTCCACGTCAGTCGGACCTAAAGACTTCACCTTTTCCAGCCTTGGACTGAACAATATGTGGAAGATTTTTTCAGAGGGATTTTTTATTATCTAATCCCTAGCCTGATTTATTGAGTTTTGAATGTCAAAAAATAAGGCGAAAATAAAATGTGTACACATTTTTCCACTAAAAAACAGATTTTTTTTTTTAAAAACTAAAAAAGAAATCTGAAAAAGTCTCGGTAACTCATTTATCAATAAAATGAAACCACAAATTTGAATGTAGCTCTATCCATTATTTTAGATTTTGTTGCCGAAAGAACACCTTGTTCTTATATGAAAAGATAAAAATGACAGAAAACTTGCAATGTATTTTTTTTCTCACATTTATGCCAGTTAATCTACAGCAAAAGTTTCAAATTGATATCTGTAAAAAAAAAAAATGTTTCCCTATTCACCTGCAGTGTCTCGCCTTAAAACAATATATTATTACATAAAAATCAAGGAGCAGCAGCAGATCCAGGAGCCCTCGCTTCAGTCTGAATTACTTAAATCCGCGGAGGCACTGGACACCTCTTCCTACGTACAAGTATGACAAGTAAAATGGACTAGTTACTTTAGGTGCGGGAAGTATGTAGTTACAGTAAATTCCAGCAGAGGGCACACCTTTTCCTAGCAATGACCATAAGAATGGAACTTAGGTACCAGCAGACTATAAAACCCAAAAGACCTCATGTAAATCTCTGTATAATGTAAATCAGAGTGTTGAGTGGTGTCTAGAGTGCAGAAGTATACGGGATAACTGAAACATGGGCAAATGAAAGCAAACACCCGCAGGTCTGGGTGTGATGGGGACCCGGTGCATCACTAAAGTGTGATATCCTGTATGTGCGTGTTGACCGTGTGTAATCTCACCTTGGCATCTTGCAGTGAGGAGTTGATGCCGTCTCTGTGCTGGTGCATCTGATCAACATGGATTCTCCAGTCCTGAGGAGACACAAGCCACTCCAGCTCACTGGTCATACTGCCATTGTGCCTTTAAGCATGACACTTCAGCAGCTCTGAGCTAGTTTGTCATTGTCATTTTAAAGTCTGCGTCTCTTGTCACCCAAGGAGCGCTGTGTTTGGCTGCATGCTCCACTCTTCCCCCAACAAATATAACTTATGCAGGCGACAGTATGTGTCTTGTATCTTGCAGTAAGGAGTTGATGTCGTCAACCCTAACCCTCTGTGACAATAGTGCCGCAGTTAGCTAGCCTGCGCTTTAGCTGTGTGGAAATTAAAACATAAGGCCTTCCTCTTTGGTAACATCTACAACAATGCAGTCCGTTTTATCCACTGATGAGATGAATTTGTTAAATGTTGTGTTTAGGCTAAAGGTTCATAGACAGAAACATGAGTGCAGTCTAGTTTGTTTACAAAAGGCATCTCTGCTACTGAACAACCGCCTGCTGTTGTAAAACCCTGGCATTGAAGCTACATTTAGTCATGTTGTTAAATATCTTCAGGTGTTTCGGTTGAACCTATTGACACAGGAAAAAACTAGACAAAGTGCCCAGGAAGTCAACAACAGAATTTGTTTTTTTCATGGAAAGATGTTGGTGTTTGGTGTTTGTGGAACTAAGACACAAAAGCAAAACAAAAAGGCACTCCTCCCACATCATAATTCTCTATTTGCATTTAAAAAGCATTTATTGTGCTGGGCTGATGAATCTTAAAATCTTACTAACTTCATTCCTTCCATAGAGAGTAATGGGGTGCTGGGTGTTTGCTCCCCTTTCAGAGCCAATAAAAAAGCATTAACTAGTGCCTGCTAACTTTTAAGCTATGGTCAAACTTGTTCACCGTTTACGCAGTTTCATGAGCTGTCCTCGCTGGACATTGTCGCAGAAAAGCTGGAATATATGGCAAGTTTACTTTAAGTGCTACCCCTGCAATAAGAGGCCGTCCGTCTCACATCTCGTCGTGTTAAATCTGGGACTTGCCCTGACCCCAGACAGGGTAAAAAAGTTACACCTGGGTGTAGGGCACAGAGGGCTTGAGCCTGAGTGGTCACAAGTCATAAAAATCCGGAAGTCGTCACTTTCAGATTTGAGTCAGACATGCACACTGCTCCTGTAGGTTTAGCAAGCTAACCAACTTAACAATAACGCTCATAACTTATCCATACTAGACCATAGATGATGATGCGTTTTCTCTGAGCTGCTTGTATATGTTCTGTATGTGAATAGTGGTTTGAAAAAGGAAGTAAATAAATGGCATTAAAGTGGATATTCCGCCTGCGTGTGCTGGACCTTGTTGTCAGTGCGGATGGTGACTTTGAGCTGGGGCAGGACCCTCTCCACCTCCAGGCTCCACTCTGCTGCATCCACTGTGGACTCCAGGATCTCCTCTGGCTTCAGCCGTGACTCCTGCTCCTGACGGGACACACATGATGACAAGAGCATGAGCTGAGAAACGCGTGAGAGAACGCCGCCAAAATCGTACCGTGTGAGAAGAGCGCAGCTTCAGAGCGTCTAGGTCCATCACATCCTCCTCCTCATCCTCCTCCGCCTCCTCCTGCGACCACAGAGCTCATCTCAAACAAAGTACCAACACACAAGACCAGACATCACACATGGCATTGACTTTACACAGTCACCTGCTGGCTACGGCTTTGACCTTTAGAACGCAGACCTATGTGGGAAAAGGCTCTGAGGAAACTTTCTGGGGTTTCAACTCGTGATGAGAATGATGAGTCGTGTCTTGCTCTAAGTCAGGGGTGCCCAAAGGTCACCCTTCGCTTCTAACTTCACCCCCATTTGGAGCTATAGGAATATGCTGGGAGAGTGACTGAGGGCACGCACAAAGACCAGACAGGTACAAATCAACTCGTCTAAGCTCTGGCAAGAACATATCTCAGTATGTAAAAATGGTGGCCTGTTCCTTTAAGCTGTTGTTCCACATAGCGCGACCCGACCGTGCACCCCACCATCTACGTTACGATGAGAACAAATGGGGACAAATGCTGCCTTCAGAAGGTATGCTACATGCAAATGTTATGCTAACACAAGCTAAAGCCGCGCTAACAGCGGCTAAATGCTAATATCGACAAAATCCCCTTTTAGAACAGCGTATGTGAAATATTAAATGGCATGACCTGCGTGTCAATAGTGATCACGTTTGTCTGGTCAGGTCACATCAGGTCAGCGCTTTGGCCACAGCCAGAGGTCGGTCCCAACACCTATACCTGGTCAGACCGGTTTGGCCCTGGCCTTTGTTATGGAAAAACTCAACACAGTGGGTGAAAGAGTCATTCGGCTGATACGCGCCTGCATGTGGAAAGGCACCTGTTGTTGCCGTTACATCGTCGTTTTAGTCTCCATTTTGCTTTTTTTTCAAAAAGCCTTTAGATTTGGGTAAACTGGTGAAAAGGCGCTCGGTTCAGGTTAAACATTAATCATGCTTCATCAAGCCGATGTACGACCAGTATTCATGTACTTCATCAGCCCACTGTATATACTGAGTCATAGTTCTAATCCGTGTCTGGCTGAAACTAAACAAACACAGTGAACGCACCACTAAGTCTTCTTCCACTTTGCTGAGGGTCAGCTCTGCCTCGTCGCCCTGCAGCTCCTCCTCCTCGGTGCTCTCTGTCGGGTAACTGGGCCTGGACACAACACAAACCAGAGCAGACGTCAGAGCGCCGGCCCGATGCAGACCCGCTCTAGGCGCAGTCAGTGAACGCACCGTTTGAAGGGGGCGCCCCTCTTCTTCAGCGCCTCCTCAGCCAGCCGGTCCAGCACGTAGCAGACATACTCTCCGCTGCCAGACTTGAGCTTGGAGGGAGGAAAGTCCACCCTCACGCCCTGTGGACAAGGAAAATTGAAAATTGCAGGTCTTAGATCGTAGAGTGAGGCACTTATCGTCGCTAGTTTTAGTTTAATCTTATTTCTCTTGATCACTTCCTGCCTCCAGCTGATGTCACTGATGATGTAAGCAGTGAAAGGGTCTATACAGAATCCCACTACTACAAAAAAGATGGTACAGGGCCTTTAACCACTGGGGCTGCACTGCTCGGACTTGACTGAGGGAAAGACTGTCTGATAGGGAGGAGAAGTGCCGTACAAAGCTCCTCAGCTCTGCCAGGATGTTGGAGATGGTGGCGTTGGGCTCGTCAGACTCCTGTGGCTCAGTGAAGCTGCGCCCCGCGGCGTTCAGCAGCCAGGCCGCCACCACGGAGAACATGAAGAACTGCTGCCCGGGGTTCGCCACCAGGTACGGGCTGGACACGAAATAATGTCTGAGGAGGAAACACACAGAGGAACCAAAGAGGCGTGCGTTACTGTGATATCAAATATGGAATTACACGTGCGGTTACAAGGGCTGGAAAACCACAAGAGCAGTGACGTGCACAGACATTTTGAGGGGCAGGTTCTGTAACTAGTAACACTAACAGACCATTGATTAATACAGCAACATACATGATGTGTTTTGCTAATTTGAAATGTATATTATCTGATTCAAACATACAAGGAAATGTCAATGTAGGAGGAAGGAAGCATTCAAAATGTATTTTCAGCTGAAGTTGGCTTAGTAGGCAAATATCTAAGAACAATAAACATTATTCATTTTTCAGTGCATTGACTGGCTCCAGAGCCTGTCAATCAAGCTCCAGAGCTCTAGAGCTCTGTGGAGGGTCTGCCCGCCCTGCGAGAGTGGGACTTCCCGCCTTTATGCCCTTTTAAGGAACAGGCTTCGTAGGAGGAGATCGAGCAGCCATGTTTCACAGACGACTCTGGACCATTACTGTGAATGGGGCTTAGTGGACACCAGCTGTCACTTGTATATTATATACATTCACCTTATTCCGCCCCGCCCACTTTTGCCACTTTTTGCTTTGTCTCGGCACTTCCGTTGTCCAGACACTTCCGGTCGAGCGCGAAGCCCGTTCATTTACACAGAGAACGAGGGAAAATATTCTCCGCTCCAATCTGATGTTCAGTCGATTGATTTGTGTAAAATGTCCAATGTTCATTTACACCAACATGTCGACACTGCTCCGTTTCTCTGAGCGGCCGAAAAACGGCTTTGTTTTCGTGTAGTGACTGATTTTATCTGGACTCCTCCAGTCTCATGTTAACAGATAGGAGAAAAGGGGCGGGCACAATTGATGGCGGCGCCCACGCGAACGTCCGGAATAAGGTGAATATGGTTTCAACCAACGTAGGGGGGATTTAATGTTGCTTTTCTTTTTTACTTTTTGAATCGATACCGTCATAATAAAACCTGATTTATATTTAAGGTGTAATTTAAAATACATCTTCAGAACATTTGGCAGGAATTGCAGGAAATACTGTCTAAGAGGGATCTAAATGAAAGAATCCGAAGGGGGGGATGCCCGCGGACTCCCCTACAGTACTCGCACCTCAGCTGAGCTCATGGTTGGTTTGTTTTAACTCTGCCTATACAGTTTGTTTGCTTAGTCCTAACACAAACTAGGGCTCTTTATTTGTGGCTCTATCAAGATAAAACATGACAAAATTGTTATTTGCTGGCCTAGTGGACTGGCTGGTTTTGGTTTATGCCTGTGTATGTTAGTCCAAAAATAATTCTTCGTTATAACAGAAGCTCTTAATCAGGGGTGTCCAAACCATTTTCATTGAGGGCCGCTTATTGAAGTGTACATGGTGTGGAAAACTTCAACTGAGAGCGTGTCCCATACCTTAATTTGAGCTTGGAACCATAAAACCTTAAAACCAGCTCTTTCCCACAATAAAAGAGGATTGATTGTGTAGAACTATGACACTTGTCGCACAAAGTAGCATCTCTCGTGATGTGTGCCAATTCAACAAGAAGCCTGAGGGCCGCCGAAAATGGGTCTCAGGGCCGCATTTGGCCCCTGGGCCGCAGTTTGGATACCTCTGCTCTAAATACTGATGCTTTTTTTGTGTGTGCTCCAAATGATGGAGTTAGACACATGTATTTCTTCATTACTTATACTTTGACAATAAGTTGTTTGGTGGAGTTTACCTTGGACAGTTAGATATTAGATATTTCATGATAGATTGTCTATTTTAGTTTACCGACGTCATTTGTAATAAAATAATAAAGAACATATCCTTTAGCTAGTTAATATTAAACTAGATTTACCCAGATGTTTACAGATTCATGATACATGTTCAGGGGGAAATCGCCTCATAATTATTGTAGAAGTGTTGGAAGCCTTGGAGAGCTTCTGTAGATCTGCCCGAGCCCCACGGCCCACTCACCGGGTCAGAGGCTTCATGTTGTGTCGGACCAGCAGCTCCTCGTAGCGCAGCATCTTGAGTTTCTCCAGAAGATTCTCCATCACCACAAACATCTCGTGCACCGCTCCGGGACCGCGGTCCTCCTCCTCTCCACCACGCCGTCCGTCCTCCGCCATCACCCCGCTGTCCTCCTGGCCCCGGGCCGGGTCAACAGGAGCGGAGTTTACGCGGATCTACGGGCGTTAGCCGCGTTAGCTTCTCAGCTAGCAGGGCCGTGTGTTTGGCTTCCTCCTGGTTGTTAGGGCAACGGCGCGCTACAGCTAATGCTAGCGGAGTCGGATACGAGCGTTGCTCATGATAAAAAATCAAAATGCTTGTTTTTGCCGTTTTCCCTTGAGATAGTTTTACAATAACGCGAATGAAGGTCAATGAAAAGTATGATAAGAGAGCGTGACATGTGTGAGAAGTTTCCCAGAAGCAGAAGTGTTGTTCTTCATTGAGGGCAGTCACACTCACACAGGAGCAGTTACCCCCCTCTGCTGGACGGCCGGGGTCACTGCACTTTTAACACATACAAAAACAGTGCTGGTACTTTACTCTGTTTACATCTAAAGGCAGTAACTTCAGTTCATATTTTGATTACCCCATCCACCTATATATAATTAACTATTTCAGGTTATTTTGTAGACACTTTTAGGTCTAATTAAATACTTAATGTTATGTGCTGAACAATAATAAAGTAACTTAAAACAACAAGCAGGCAAAAGCAGCACAACAAAGTTTGGCACAAATGGCACCACTGAATATTTCTGAGCGAAAATCTCCTCACTGACCAGCAGAGCTCACTTTTTCTATTTCCATGAACTTGTAACTTAAAGGGACACTGCGTAACATTTTGAACTATACTGTTGCCATCAGTACAATACATGCTCCTAATGACCAGCTCGACACAGAAAAGGCTATTTCCTGCAGTGAGAAATCAAAGAGTGGATTTGGATGGGAACCTAACCTGTCTAAATCTCATATTCTGCTGACTTTTGGCGACATCTCCATGGAAACGAGCTGGAGACGTACCCACTCCCGGTAATGTTATGTCATGTCTTAGGAGAGCTGAGCCGCTTACAGCAAAATCACATGTTTGTTTGAGGTATTTTTCAATGCTGAAAACATCTGTCATAAAATAAAAGCTTGTATTTCAATTTTATTTTTTGGGTCAAATTCTACGCGATGTGGCTTTAACTTAGTTACTTTTAAAATCAAAGAATCAGCAAAGTTATGTTACTTTTTCAAGGTAACTGGCAACACTGCATACAGCTACAGTGCACTTAGTTTTATTAAGAAACACATGTATGATATTGTGAAGCACAAAAGCATTTCCCAACTTCAGATTAGAACATAGCACACATAAAGTGAGCTGCTGGTGTTGCTTTGTGGAGCTTCAGTTTGCTCTCAAATAAGACATTTGGACAGCACTTGGACTTAAGTCATCTTTATTAGAAAAGTGTCCATGTGAGTCAGCAGTGGACCTCAGAGAAAGCCGTGTATTAAAACATTCAGGTTAGAATAATTTGAGCTGTAATATTGCACACTCGCGGCCATGAAGCATTTCTTGGACAATTCTATTTAGCCAAGGTCAAAAATTGCAAAAGTCTATTTTCTACACAAAAAGTAATAATTAAAAGTTAAACACTGCTTAATGTATTGTTAAAATCTATTCACTCATGTCACTCTGAAAAACCCAAGCAGCTAAACATTCACACAGTGCATCAGAGCTGGCTCAGCCTGGACTTTGAAAATGTGTGGTGGCTCTGTCTCGTAGATCCACAGCTGCGATGAAACCTCTGGAGATGAGCCACATGTAAAAAAAAAAAGGTCCAGGAGAGAGGACTGCGATGTGACCTTTGAACGAATACAAGAATCCCATGCATTCAGTTGTAGAGCTCTGACCTACAGGGCTACAGGGGCCCCATGGAGATAGGCTATTTTCTTATTTGCAAAAACTACAGTACAGCCTGAGTAATAGAAGTCTAAAGCAGTGTAGCGCACATCATTAACATCATTAACAAGTTACAAGAACTCAGTGAGTCACGTTTAGGGACAACAACAAGTCAAAGCTGACATCTGCACAACAATCTCCTCCAGGTTTGATCCTCGGGGGCCCACTTTGACCTGCGGGGCCCCCAGGCAAATGAATAGCCACGTAATGTTGAAGCTTGACATAAAAACAATTGAAAAACATGAGAAATCTTTTTGGCGGTAGAGAAAAAGCGAAGTCGGGTAGTGTGGAACAGAGTTGAGCGGTGTCTCAGGAACCAGCTGAGAACAGTTGAAGCATTTACTGACATGCCTTTCGGGACTAGGGCGAACCTTTGGCTTGTAGCATCAGGGATGTCGGACGTGGGTTGAGTTGTTCTTCTGAAGGACCAGGGGATGAACGGATGAGCGAGAAGAAGCTTCCAGGATGACTCAAACCAACCAGTCCAGTCAACTACTTTGGAGATTTGGAGATTTTTCTAATATCATGCAGCCCTAATGAACACTTTTGCTATGGTAAAACAAGGTGTACACTGACATCCAGGTAAGGTCTTTTCAAGCTGCCACCCAGGTCCTTCTGAACTGGAGAGCGGACAAATCGGACCTGTCCACCACGATCAATGACTGTTTTTGGTTGTTGCCAGTAATTGTTGCGTTACGGTGCATTTGTAAAAGCTCTTCCCGTTTGCTGAGATTGGTCCAGAGGAAATGTAACATGAGACATTCACTAACTAAACATTCTTCAATGGTCTTTTCCAGAGGTGGTCTGTAACTAAGTAAGTAGTGCTTTGCAAGAGTAGCATTGGTGTTGAGAACTTAGACTCCACAACAATTCAAAAGATAAATATAATACTTTCTACTCCACTACATTTATATAAAGGCCCCAAAGTAAAAAGTAAAAGTTGGCCACATGTCCTGTCCCATTTTAAGCTTTACAATCAGAACAGTAGGTGGCAGAGTGCAGATTTATTGTCAATGCCAGTGACTCAAAAACAAGAAAGAATTTGTTTCTGCTGTTTTGCCGTACAGGAGATTAACTTTTGTTTGATCTTAAAAATACTATACTTTAAATCAAAGGAACTTTTTAACTCATATATGTATCTACTGTATATTGTCTATAACATTTGACTTGTAGTATCTTTACGTTTACACAAGTAACACTATCGAGTAGTAGTCTTTCCTCATGAAAGAACCCGGTGACAAAGCCACAGAGGCGGGTGTCGGCCCAGCTCTCCTCGGTCGTGGTCTTCATGGTTGATTCGTGCCAAACAGCCACAGGTTCGATCATGATTCACTCCAACGTGCTCTAGAATTCTTCTTTCATTTGACTTTCATTTCACGCTGCTATCTTTCAGTTCGTCCAAAAACAGTCTCTGAGTCTCCAACTCGTCTCCTCGTTGTCTCCTCTGCACGGATGTCCTCACTCTACTCCGTTGCCGTCCGGGCCTCCTCCCTCTTGGCCCCTTCGCTGGTCACTTCGGTGTAGGTGACCCCCGCCTCAGCCTGGGCCTCCGGTTCCGCCTCGGCCCCCTCCTGCCCCTCGGCCACAGCCCGCTCCTTCTTCAGCTTGATCCGGAAGGTCTCCTTGGTGGGGGCCTTCTTGGCAATGTTCTCCTTGAGCCTCTCCCCGGACTGCTTCAGGCGCTCGCCGGCCTGGTGCATCTTCTCCCTGCGCTCCGGAGGCATCACCTTCTCGCCCAGGTTGTGGAACTTGGTGCCCAGGTTGTCCTTGGTCTTGGACATGTTCTCCTTGGAGAAGGCAGCCTTCAGGGTCTCAGTGCTCTTGGCCACGGACTTTTTGATGCGCGTAGCACGGGTTGACTCGGCCTCCTCCACGCTCAGGTAGTCCTCGTCAGAGGAGAGGTCCGCAGGGGCGTCGTAAGTGTCCGGCTCAATGTCCACAGACTCCAGACCACCACCTTTGGGTCCTTTGGTCACAGCCACCGATGGGACCTCGGTCTCACCCTGAATAAGAAGAAAAAACATTTAGGGAAGAGGGAAAGGGCAAGCTTCATTCATCTGATTGTGCCACAACATCTAGGTTTAGTTCACTGTAACCCACGTGATCTAATCAGCCACACTCGGTGAGTTGGTGGACATTCATCCAATCAGAAATGTATACATACTTTATGGCTCCACTCCGAATCTACTTCTGACTTAGTAACTGCGCTCACAGTCGGTCTTCATTGTCTATAAGCGTTACATCTGCACTGAACCTCATACTTGAAAAGTTTACTTTCAGAATCGGCTCTTGGGTATTTGATTGAAATGATACATTTGTGCCACATTATTTTTTGAAAAACCTATTGTTTAACATTTAGATCAAGTAAAATCCTGGATAGCACACTTCAGAGTTCAGAGAGCAACATTAGCATTGCATAGAAAACACAGAGACTCAACTGCTGCACGCTTCTGGCTAATCTGAAGTTATCTTATAGATCAAGGGTGGCTCTCGGCCAATCAGAGTGCAGCTCTTTGCATGACTGGAGATGTTTAATACAATGCGGTTCTTTGCAAAAGAATTGGTACATACTGTATTTCCCATAAACTGTAACAGTCTTTAAGAATCTTGATCAAAATTCCAACCATAGTCCTACAGACCCTGTTTTCATCTCTACACGCATGAATGAGAGTCCGTATCTCCCTCCTTTTCGAGGCGGCGTGTAAAAGGTGCCCGTGCAGCCTCACTCACAGCAGGATGTAGGTTAAACAACAGGCAGGCAGATCGTGGCTCTGGGATCAGCTCCCGTGTGTTTCAGGTTTCTGATTTATTTGATGAAAGTTGGCCTCATATTCGCAGAAAAAGATAAAAAATTCGGAAATAGAAAAAAACGCTCTAATGCTCTAATGAAGAATATGAGGCAAAACGCGACATCGTAACGCGGAAATACACAAAGTCGTTGCCTTTTCTTTCACATGTGACTGAAACTGTAACAAATGCAACTTAAAACCGACTCTCAGATCCTCCAGAGGCTCCTGGTTAAACTTTATGAACTTTGTGCAGCCTAGAGTGCGTTCTCTGCACAGTCCAGTCAGGACCAAACTGCAGGCACTGAGCGCACAGGCCAGGGCCAATCAGAGGGCCCCACACACAAATGCACTCCAGCATAAAAAAAAAAAGTTTATATAATAATAATAATTACATTTATTTCAATCTTGGTTATACAATTATTAAAAGAAAAGAAAAAGGCCAGGCATAAAGTTGTAGTTTATTGTGATTAAATATAATGGTCACATTATATTTAATAAACTACAGCCCCTGGATCTCGTGAATGATCGGTGCCTTTGTGGCTCATCACAAGATCAATTTGGAAAATTTCGGCTCTGACTAGTTGGGCACCCCTGTCATAGATGATTATCCTCTGTCATATCTTTAAACTTGTGATGTCTTAATTTATCAAAGTCTATTGACATCTTTAGTGAGATTTTTCCATGACATGGCGCCTGTTGTGTTCCCTGCTGCCGGCTGGCGGCGCTGCAAGTATAAATGACTGATCAGATTAGCTTCCTGTTCCCTGACCTCAAGCACCTCCTGCTTTGTGCACACCACGGCTCTGGTTCCAGGTACAGTCCATTTATGAAGTTATTATCATACAACTTTATAGATTCATATCAGGCTCTCCTCTATGTTCGCGTGTCCTCAGGGCCGTAGGTGAAGGTATGTTGATGCAGCTACTGTTTTAGTCTTACTGTTAGCCTCGGTATAACTCGGTGTATTATGTGTAGCCTGTGGTGTGGTTGGCTTCTCCCGGCCAACCTAAAAGCTTTCCGCTCTGGCCTACCAAGTCAGGAAACGCTATGTTTTGGCCACTAAGCTTCATGCAGCTAACCTGGCTAGCCTGTTGCTGTTTCTAACAAATCACTTAGCCTTATTCCTAGGTACTTGTGGCATGGAGCCCAGGGACACTGTGTACCAACTGCTGCTCTGAATCATTCTGTGATTATGCTTTGTTCACTTTCTGTTTGACCTCTGATAGAACTTTATGTTCAGTACATAAATCAGTACAAATCAGTGCTGGACTGAAGCCGATCTACATGCATGTATAGACTCTACTCTGCACACCTTTCTTTTTCCACCACACACACACAAGCATTTGTTGTGGGAGGCGCCCCCACAGAGGAGCACACTGTACAGATCGTTATTAAACGATTTTAGAGCCGCGATGAGAACAAATGTGTATAAATGCTGCCACTGTTAGGTAATCTGCTGTTTAAATTATGTTTTGGAGCTGTTTGACTGCCGTTGTGTGTAAAGCTAGTTTACACACAAGCTTTACACGCCGTTGTGTGTAAAGCTAGTTTACACACAACAGAACAGAATCACATATTTGCTGATATGTGATTCTGTTTCATGGATATGTGCTTCTGTTTCATGGATATGTGATTCTGTTTCATGGTCATTTTCCGGGCTGAGTTTTTTTTCTAGCTCCACCCGCCCGCCACACTTGCATTTCACTGCTTTTGGAAAATGTTAGTGCTAGATTGTCTGCAGGAGAGACGGTCAGCTCTGATTTTTGATAGATCTATGTTTAAAACAAAAATAACCTAACCTTTATCCATATCCCTGTTCCTAACCCTAACCTGACCTAAATGCCATGAAATCACATCCCATGTTTCTACAGTAGACCGTCCCTTCCAAGCCGACGACCTAACAATAGCCTTTAGAAAAAAACTGCAAAACTCCAGACCCCCATGAGAGTGACCAACAGGTGGCACTGTGGGTCTAGGATCAAGCTGTACTTCTACTAGTTTAAGCTAGCATTGACCTGTGGAGGTGAGGAGCCAGACCCTTTTCTCTTTTACCATTTGACCTTTGCTCCACTGCACTTCATTTTATTTGAGCCTTTCCTTTTCCTAGTGCTTAATGGATTCAACTAAACCGTTAACAAACAAGAAAGGCATTGTTTATTCTCATGAAGCAATTCCACAACCAGAGACGGCTGTTGCTAATAAGCTAGCTTTGTTTTAACTTTACCTGAGCTGTTAAATACGAGGCGAAGTGCTCGGTTTCCTTGATCCACTCTTATTGAAAGGGTTTTTGTGGAAGCCATCTTGAACAGACTGGACAGGAGCAGCAGGAGTCCGTCTGAACAGGAGGTGTAGCAGGAGGACACAGTGTGAAGCTAATGCTCTCCGCCGTGTGCTCAACACTCGTGTGATCGCACCGGGACAGGGATGATACTGACGGCAGGAGCTGCAGGGAAAGCTCCACAATATTCTACATTTTGGGCCAGTTTGCTCTCTTGGCTGGAGACAGTAAAACGATATACCGGTATATAAAAAAAGGAAAGGTTTAGGTACTACTGGTAGCCTATTGAAAACATAACAGTATCAAAAACAGGTAGCCTACAGAAGAAAATCTGATTTGTTTAGAGATTAAGTTTTCATACAGCATTAAAGGAAGTGACTTGTCAGCTCAGAGGATTGATACAGATTTAAAACAGAATGTCTTTTGTGGGATAAATGAACGTTATTGTTCTTTTTTCTGGTTCTAGACAACACATATTTTAGTGTAGGTACCAAAGGTAACCCAGTCCTAATAACTGTTATTTTTCTTTTCGTAAAGTACTTCGGTAGGCCTAACATTTAAAGTGATAGTCTGTAAGTTTGCAAAGTGAGGAGAGAGGAGAGTGAAATTTGAAAGAAAAAAATCTAACTCCTCCCACTTTAATCAGAAAGCACTTCTTTGTTTGGAAAATGAGGAGAGCAGAAACAAGCTCCTGGTTCACAGGAAAAGCTCGTCTCATTGGTCGATGCAGGAGGAGACTAGACTCTAGAAGATGGGACTTTACAAAAAATAATAAGGAGTAAGGAGTTGCATAATTATCATTTTATTTCAGCAACAATGATTTTGTTGTTTGTTTGTTATTTTTATTTGAATTTTTAAGCTATTGACAGGAAGTGACATAGATCAAGTTAAATTCAATAGCAGTTTGACTCACTCATTTCCCATTGACTTAACATGCTCGGCACAGCAACTGTTTAAAATTGTTTGCCTTTATCTATGTCACTTCCTGTCAGTCCAATAAGGAAGTGAAACTATAAACATCACAAAAATGGTCAAACTAAAGAAATCTGAGTAAAATCTTTAGCAAAACATACATAATATTTGTATAAATGTGTCTATTGTGTCACTTTAATAACGACTAAACAGACAGCTTAACTCATAATGAATTCACACACTTAAAGGGACTATAAAGAGTTTAAAAATGTTAAAATTAAGTATTTTCCTCCCCCTACATGTTCCAGCCATGTCCTAGTGTGTAGAATGAGCTCAGACCTGTTCGCCACAACTGCCTCTAAAATCCTGTACGGTCACTCAAAAATGTGTCACTTCGGCCCGAATTGCCGTCATGCACGAGCTTAATATAGAAGGTGCAGTTACACATATGGCCTGAGGTGGCAGTAGTGAGTATAAAATGGCGAACTTGCTTCCAGCCCCTTTAACTAAAGGATTGTTCATCATGAATTAAGTGTTAACTCATCAATTATTGAGGATAAGTAAGTAAGTAAGTAATATAATGTTTCCAGTTCATTTATTTTGTCACCAAAGGCTTTTGTAAAGTAAAGGCAGGATTTCGTGGAAAACCAGATGCCGTGTGCTGCTGCTTTTAGTGTCTCAGCATCGCACATTTGTATCCACCTCTGAGGCAGAAGTGTCTCCAAAGTGTGGTTCATTTTTATGACTGTCACTCTCTAACGATGAACCTGTCTGTTCCAAGGCGATAAAGCTACTGCGCGCTGTGCCATCTGACGTACAGGGATCAGAGCTAGAAACGAGTTGGAGCAGGGGCCACATGTCTATGCTCAAACACCTCCTCCTCTGGCAGATACCTCAACTCTAAGCAACTCTTGTGCTGTTTGTAGTGCCCTCTTCTGGCAAGAGGAGCAAGTAACCATAATGACCATTTTTAACAACAGCATGCTAACAAATCATTGGTGATGGACGCGGTTTGAGTCCAGACCCAGTGTTAATTTTGTGTCATAAATAGAGTTCAAACTCAAGTAAAAGTTGTTCACGAGACTAAAACTGTGACTAAAAGGCCCAGATATCGACTCAAATCTGACTAAATAAAAATGAAAAGAAGAGACTAAAATCATCCAAACTTCCAATGACAGTTTGAGAGAGCCTCAGATCATTTACATTCACAGCTCTGAGCTTTGTTCATGTGGAGAACAAACATAAAGCAGAGGTCCTTGATTAAATATGATAAATATTATAAAAGCAAAGCTGACTAAATTCATCTTTGATTCAGTCGAATAAATTTAAGGGCAATTTTAGTCGACTAAAACTAAAATTGAAGAGAGTTATTTGACTGAATCTGGACTAAGTGACATTTTTTTTCTAAGGACTAAGACTGTATGTCAAAATTAACATTGTGCAGAACATCACAGAAATGGGTTCATGAGTTTATGGACTTTGAAAAATCTAAATTCTGGATTGCTACCCGCCAAAATCTGGACATTACAGATCAGAGCACTTTCTTTGGGAGAAGAAGAAACCATCCAAGTGAATGGGATCATTCAAACCTTCGAAAGATATAACATTACAGAAAGTTCAAAAAAGATGTCATTGTACAAAGATTTAAAGACCCTAAACCTTATTATTTTTTCCTAACAGTGGAATCAAAGTTTTTGTAAAGACTCTTTTTTTTTTTTAGAAATGTGTTGTGTGAGTTTGAACCAAATAACAACGGTACACAAAAACAAAAAACACTTCCGCATTTTGGCGCTGCCCGCTCATGCCGCTCCTTCTCACCTGGTAGATGACCACTCTGAACTTGTTCCTGGTCAGCAGCTCGTCCTGCGTGGTCTCCACCTTCTTGACCCGGGCGTTCTGCTTCTCCACGCGGCTGCGCACCTCCTTGACGTTGGCGCTGACCTTGCGCGTCTTCTGCAGCAGCTTGTCCACGGTGCCGCTGGTGTCTCCGTGGTCCTTGGCCAGCTTCAGCACGTCCCCCTGGATGCTCTTGATGCTGCCCTCCAGCTCCTGCTGCCGCTCCTCCATGCGCTGCTGACAGGCCTGCACGTTGTCGATGATGCCGGCCACGCGCTCCAGCAGCGACAGGATGGTCAGGGCGCTGATGGGGTTCCCCGCCTCATCCTCCACGCCCACGATCTCCAGCTTCTTCTGGGCTTCCATGGTCTGCACTCTGCGTTCAGGTGAGGAAAGGTGCTGAGGTTCCTCTCCTGTAGAGACCATAGAACAACAGTAATGACACCGCAAGGCTTTGATGCAGTCGTATGAGAAAGGCCTGACAATTCATGGTACAGCAACTCCTAAACAAGGCATTAAATGTCCTTCCGAACTATTCAATTGGATTCAAACTGGCTTTGAATCTAGATCTCTTGGAAAATAATGACAATATTGGTCTATTTTTACAGCATTAGTCTGTCAGTACAGAATGTTTGGTACAAAACACATTCAGCTGCAGTTTCCTATTGTGTCTGGTTTGCTTTTGAGTATTGACTTTCCTTCTCTTTCTTTTGTCTGATGGAATGTTTGCAGATCTCCTTAAACGGAATATGCACGGCTTGATCCAGGCCTCGGAGGAGCTGTGGGACATCATCATGTGGAAGCCTACAACACCAATATGCAGCTGTGATTGATCAGCCGATAGGTCCACATGGATGATCTTGGGGTCTTAATGTAGCTGAGACTTGGGGGCCTGAGCACCCCCTGGAATCGCCAAAGCCCAAAGATTTTAGCCACTATATCAAATGACAACTATAGTCGTCTCTGCAAACATTCCTCAGACATCACAGACGGAGCCAGCCCAGGCCTCCATGACTTGGGGCCCCTCATATAACCAGTGCTGATCAGGCTCAATATTGATGATTGTGCTCTTATGAAGAGTCCTTTGAGAATAGTTTGAAAAAAATCCTCCAGCAGTGAGACAAAGTTTGGACAAGGACATTACACTCAAGGTCATTTAACTGATGAACTTGTTGCAGGTTTTTGAGTGGTGGTCATCAGCTTTAAAGGAACAGGCCACCGGTTTTCCACACTGAGATATGTTCTTACCTGAGCTTAGCGTTTGTGTCAATAAGACGCGGGGTTTGAGCCAGCCCTGCTTTTATCTGTTCATCAACACACAGTTCCTTATATCGATATGGGCTTAAAGTGCGGACTCTCGTCTTCAGTTTGAGGCAATTCACGTCGAAACCAGAGCGAGGCCTCAGGAACAACGGCTCCACTGAATGAAACTGTCTTTTCCAGAAGCTGAAACATAGCAGCCACCACAGATGTTTCCTCTTTCATTCAACACTAGCTACGCTACAGCATTCTGGCTCATCCTTTGGTCGGCTGGAGTGGTTTTAAAGTTTGTGTCAGAACATCTCAGTGAAACATTTGAACTGACATGTCATTTCATTTCATTGTCAGCGTAAAAAGAGATTTGTTTCTGTTTGTCTTTATCTAACAAAGTTATCGGGTGACCTGATACGGTCTCATTCATCACCAGCTCGGTGCCGATCAAAATCCCTCTGCATGCCGACAGTTTTATCCTGCCCTAACCCTGAGCTCACTGGTTTGTGGTGAAACGTCTTCACATTTTGCATGGTTGGATGGCAACGTGTAAACAAGCAGAAACCTCCCATAATGGTCCTGGAGAAAGCAGCTTTTTAAAGTGAACAGCTAGCTTATCAGCTAAACCCAATTGAGACCTACACATTTCTTCTTCTGAGACACTGAAGAGGCACCAAGAGCCCCTAGACCTGCAGCACAGTGGAGGCGTCACAAGAGGAGCTACTGGAAACAAGGACGGGACAAACGAGGAGGTATACGGGTGAGACTCACAGCTAAGCCACACATGCCTTCTGTCGGCCTGTTGTTCTGACTAATGGAGAATAAAACAGATGAACTGCTAAACTCTTCCCAGAAGATGGCGAAAGACTGTTGTGGAGTGGAGGGAGCTGCGCAGGAGGAAGAGGAAGGAGGAGGTGCTGACCAGTGCAGGACACCACGCTCTAAAACAGTGACAAACCCAGGAGGCGCTGCACCGTTACAGAGGATCTGAGGAGACAGAAGGCAGCCAGGTGGAGCCACAGTGCTCAGTTGCAGCGGCTCAGGACTAACACCTGAACACTCTTCCATTATACGCTTGTACAATGACAGATAAAGCACTCACTTACTTAACAAGGTTCCACGTAGAACTTTACAACGCAAAAAGAAGAAATGGGAGGGAGACAAGCTCTAACCCTCTGAGTAAATCTTTAATTGAAAAATGACAATTCAAATTCATAACAAATAAACTGAAATAGTCTGTTTTTGCAGCTGATCAAAAGTTTAGGATCACATGCCTTTAAAAGGCCAAATCTGTGCAAAAAATGTGGATTCAGTGCCATTTTCCTTCAGGTTTTCACAGAGTCATGACTTTGTCCTGATGCAAAGGTTGTGATGGTGGTCGGGTTATTGAGCCTCTCACCGCTGAGGTGAGGACGCAGGAACAGTCACTTTGAATTTCTTATGGAACAAAAAAGTCAAATGGAAGATCCTGAACAATGTCAAAAATAATTAAAAACAAGATTGTTTTTTGCCTTTGCCTTCAGGACGTCATGACAGAGTGAAAACCTGATCAAATTGACTTTGAAAGCACGTTTTTACACAGATTTAGCCTTTTAAAGGCATGTGGTCCTAAACATTTGATCAGCTGCAAAAACCAGACTACTTCAGTTTATTTGTGTTTTCAATAAAAGCTTTACTATTTTTTTTTTTTATCTCACTCCCATTGCTTCTTGTTGCATATTAAACTTGAACCATGCAAAATGTGAATTTTTACCATTTTTTAGCTGGTCTAAAACCTTTGATGGAGAGTGCTATTCCTGTGCTGCAAAGAGCCCCCGAGGAGAACAGGCCTGTATATATTACAGGGTTACAGGGTTTCAACAGCATTACATTACATTTTAGCAGGCGATAAATCCAATTTCTTTGCCTGTAATGAGATTGCTCAAGTTGTTTTACTCCAGTTAATAACACTTCTACTTCATCAAAAACAGCCCTGGGAAAACATTTCAGACACTCCTTTGTGCTCGTTATGTCCAGTTGAAATGTAATAATCCAGTTTATCCTTCATTCTTTTGTTTATTACGATGTTTGAATCTCTTTGGTTTGTGACATATAAAGTATAGTATTATGGCTTTTAAAAACATAGAATTTGAGCCGTGCACCTGTGTAACCCTGTCCCAGCCACTCTGCCAACTCCAAAGTCAACTTACTGTGAGCGATGTTCAAAGGAAGAAAGTCCCTGTGGTTTTCTTCAGTGTTAGGATCCCAGTATGTTCCACCAGTAAAACCTTCCACTGGTTTTGAACTGAAAATGAAGAAAAGCGTGTCTTTTTCTCACAGATGGTTCTGTCAGACCCGGGTCCAGGTCTGGGGTGTGCCGAGGCCGAGGAGGGAAGGGCCGGCTCAGAGAGTTTAAAAAAGACTGCAGCCGGCTTCAGTCCTGATTTGGGGCCGAGGAGTGGCCCCGGAGAGGCTAAAGTTAGCTCTGAAAGGTGATCATCTGACATTTGAGGGAGAGGGCACGGCGGAAACCCCCCTCTCATCTGGGCGAGGGTTCAGAGCTGTGCGTGACAACTCATTAAACACTGACAGCCATTTATTTAGCTTATCTTACCTCGCCCACTGCAGGTGGCAATGGGAATATTTTAAAGATCAGTCATGCTTTGCAAACGGACTGCTAACAAATTGATGGCATTGCTAAGTCGAACTGGGGAAAATGTGCTTGATTCAGGAGGTTAAAGGAACATACTATATTACTGAGATATGTTTTTACCTGAGCTGAAGCGAGTTCATACCTGTCTGGTCTTTGTGCCGCTGGAAAAGCACAGTAGCTTCCACCTTCACCCTCGTTTGGAGCTATAGGAATATACTGGGAGAGGCATCTTTGGTTGTTTTACGTGGCTGAGTGCACGCACAAAGACCAGACAGGTACGCATCAACTCGTCTAAGCTCTGGTAAGAACATATCTCAGTATGGAAAAACGGTGGCCTGTTCCTTTAAGTTATGTCATAAAATGCAACACAATTGTAATAAGGTCAGATGTTATTTCAATATATATACAGTATAGTCCTGAAATACAGCGTTAAATAGTATGAAACAAATGTAAATATATGGTAAGTATAATGGCAAAAAGTCTGTGCTGATGTAAATCCAGAAACTCATTGAGCTCTGTCAGTATTTATGTTTTATTTTTATTTATTTATTTATTTATTTTTTTTTTATTTTTTTGACAATAACAGACATAAAAGACAAACTTATACATTCCACAAACAAAAATGACACAATGACAATGGACAACATAGGGAGGGAAAGGAGGGGTAGGTTGGCAGACAGAGTACAACTTACAAATGCCCTATAAAGACAAAACACACCTTCCCACATATTGATGCCATACCTGTCAACAAGACAAGACAAGACAGACACATCATCATGCAAACATTCATAATTTGTTTAACTCAGACAGTTATTTTCACATTTTCCATAAAGGCCATTGATTCTATATATTAGTTTGTTTTAGTGCAGACCATACTAAGTTAAATATGTTAGGGTGCTCTTCACTCAAGTCTCCGAGTGCTAGAGCTGCTTGTTCCATGGAGAGAAGATCCAAGTATTCTCCCAGCCATTTATCAAGCTGAAAACAATTTTGTTTCCGCACCTTCCAATTAATAAGGATAGTGCGCTTTGCTGAGAGAAACGCTGAAGAAATTATCTTTTGTGTTATTCTGGAGTCCACACCCTCCACATTTTTCCCCAAAATGGCTACTACAGGGCATAACTGGAAATTTACTTTGAGTTTTTGACATAAAACATCTTTAATTTTTCCCCAAAAGTTTTTCACTTCAGGGCATTCCCAAAGTAGATGGATAAGAGTCCCAGTCATGCCACAGCCGTGCCAACATAAACCTGAGGCACTACTATTCATTTTATGTATTTTCTGTGGCGTGATGTATGATCTGAATAGAATCTTGAGTTGTATCAGTTTGTATCTCACGCATTTTGAGCTGTAATTTAACTGTCTTAGTTTGGTCTCCCACTCTTCTTTGGTTATATTTGTCTCTAGATCCTTCTCCCATTGTTCCATAGTAGCCCCGCAACATTCAAAAAAGTCATGACTTAATAACTTATACAGTCAGTATTTATGTTTTAAAAGGGATAATCACAATAAAGCCGCTAGAATTGCCTTTTGTTCCAGTGTGTTGCTATGGCGATGTCCTATAGAGAATCTTTAATTGAGCTCTTCTACCTGACAGAGACTTAGTTTGGCCTAAAACAAGAACACATGGTGACTTAAAAATGAGCCAGGTTTTAGTCTTGACTTCATTCTTTCTTTCTTTTTATTTGATCAGAATCACATTGCTTAAATAGAATAGAACATGTCAAAGAGTCTCGATAGGACATGTTTAGAGTAATACGCTGGAACAAATGGCAGTTCTGGCGGCCATCTTATGACTGGCCCTTCTAACCCAGTGCAATGTCATCACATGGGGAAAAAACACATTTCCTTGATACTGCTTGTTATCTAGCTTTAGTTATTTCACGACTCTTTGATTATTGTGACTGACCTTATGTCAGACCTGGCAAGATATTGACGTTTTTGCCGTTTTCATTTGCACAGACTTTGTTTGTTCATGGATTTTCCTCTTTCAAACACTTCAAATCATTCAACAATTGTTTTCTACTTTAAAACACTATTCCTGTATTTATTGAACATGGGATATAATGAATGCTGCCTTCAATTTCAATGCACTCAACCCTGGGAATGAATGAAGAAAACCATGCTAATATGACTAAACAACACGAGGGAGATACGAGACTTAGAAGTGATAAACCATCACTAACAATGAGTGTGTCTCACATTCTGCTGTTGGATCAATGAAAATGTTGCTCCTGGTTTTAATAATAATAATAATAATAATAATGCATTGGTTTTATATAGCGCTTTTCTGGACACTCAAAGACACTTTACATTGCATTATTCATTCACTCCATACTCGGTGATGGGAAGCTACAATTGTAGCCACAGCTGCCCTGGGGTAGACTGACGGAAGTGAGACAACCAGTCTGCGCCATTGGCCCCTCCCACCATCACCACCACTCACTCACTCACAACATTCGCTAGGTTTCCAAACGGTCTCCCATCCAAGTACTGACCAGGCCCTCCCCTGCTTAGCTTCCAAGGTCTGACGGGGGCAGGGGGGGGTTAGCCTCACCGGCCAGTCACAAGATGGCCGCTACGTTTGCCACATCAACGAGTATCACGTCCAATCTAGTGTCATTAAATATCTTTGAGAACATGTACTGTGTTGACGTGGTTAATGGTCTCAGCTTACGGTATAGCGCTTTTCCACCTACATTACAGCATGAACCACTCACCCATTCACTCTCTCATTCATACACCAGTGTGCACTGACACTGGAGGCAAGGAGGGTGAACCTGTCCAACCCCCGACTATCAGACCACCGGCTCGACCATCTGCGCCGCCGTCGCCCACAACAGAAATGGTTCAGTAAAATCACAATGTCGTGATCAGTTCAATCAAATATTCCACTTTGTTGTGGTCTAGTGCTGCCTCAGTCATGTGCTCGTGATGGTTTCCTTCAAACACGAGATGCAGACTTTGTGACAGTAGTGTTTAAGTGACGCTGGATAATGAGGGTGGGGTTGGTGATGGAGGGGGCTCACAGCTGACTGCAGACACAGGGGACATGATCTCATCCACTCCACACGCCGCAAATATAAACTTACTGTAGAAATGCAGCCAAGGCTGGCCTGCACCGGCAGAGCCAACTGTGGAACTCTCCAGGGCTCATCAAGGACATTAACAGCGCTATTCTTGAGGCTCGTAGTGCTTCTTTTAACTGTCCATATCATAACAAATACTGTATATGTGGTGGAAAAGATCACAGTAAGTAAGGGATAATGTATAGAACTATGGTCATTATTGGGAAACAGGGCAAACCCAGCCTGGTTTTACCATACAGTATATCGTACTCATTGCGTTTTGTAAAAGGGTCTGGACCTTCACAATTGAGCTCCGTTATCAGGTGGGAGGTGAACTCCTTTGAAACCATTGGATCTGATTTTTGCTAGCGTTTGTGACGTAAGTAGTGATGCAACCGAGTGAGTAAAGCAGCGATCATAACTCCATCAAAACTCCATCATAACTCTATCATAACTCTAGCATAACTATCATAACTCTTGGAGGCATTCCTTGCACATTCCAAGGCTTCTGTTTCAAATTTGGGATATTTGGGAGCTGAGCCAGAACGGATTGAAGAGCTCCCATTACTTTCGTATCCGCCGCCATTGCCAAACTACAACCCGCAAATGCTCGACGTCACCTACAAGCCCCGCCTCCCCTGCTCTCTAAATGGTAGGTTGAAATTCAACCGATGTAACGCGGCCACTGAGATCAGACCCAGACGGACATGCAGGGAAATGATAATTGACCGGAGTTTACTATGGCCAGGCTAGGGCTAACCGGACCCTGATGCTGTTTATAGCGGAACCTTTTCCACGGCAAATAGTTCCCAAAGGTTTGCGCATTGCTTGGCAACGTTTGTTGTGACTCTAGGCAGTGTGGCTAGGCTAATAGCAGCAAGGCTAGCTACTTATTGCTAGCCTAGCTACTTAGTTATAATTGACGGTGCAGTTGGAGGAATGGTGGTTGAAATTCGGACTCCCACTATCTTCACGAGTGATTCCCCCAACTTCTCTGTCAGGGACGAGGACAGAGACAGTGTCCTCTACCTCTACATGCGGAGTGATATGAAAGACCTGTATTTAAAAGCACCAACTCCCTTACCATTGGCAGCGGTCATTTTTTTCAGAGGTTCTTTATCAGAAAATAATGACCGGTAGAACATTGGAAAATCCCATTCAAGTCAATGGAGCGTTCTACTTGCATGGCGAAGAGCCGTATAATTAAAAGGTCTAAGTACTGCCTTTATTTTAAAAACTCTCTGGGAAAAAAAAACAGTATCTGGCAGGTCATTTGGAGCATGTCGCCAGTTTATGGTCCAGTGTTTATAACTATTTAGTTGCTTTTCTGACGTAGCGAAATCTAACCTGTAATGTATGTAATATTTTCTATTCATTAACATGGAATAGGTCTGTGTCAATACTACACCCTGCATTTATTTACACTTTTAACTCGGAGTTAAAATCAAAATGTTAAAATTCAACATTTGAACAAGGCCTAATATCTAGGGGGAAATGGAGTTTCCCAGCATCAGCTCCTGAGCCAAAACCAAACAGTAACTACAATGCTAGCATGGAATTTGTTTTTCCTGTCCACAGAAGTCTTCTTATCCCATAAAATAAAGCTTGAAAGCTTCCATAAAACATGAGGTCCAAGAGTGAAATAAAGCAGCTGATGCTAAAAACATGAGCAGGAGCATCAGGAGGAAAAGGATGTATTTAACGTGGATAATATCTGTAAAAGAGGCGGTTGGTGAGGATAATCGTGTAAATGAGGTACAGTCAGATTCTTTATTGAGAGCATACAAATATAACAATATATAACTGCTGTGGGATTTGTCTTTCATCAACTCAACATGTGATTGGTATATGAATACAATTGTGTCTAAGCACTGTATATGAAAATCGCTATAACATAAAGTATTTTATTTTTCCTGCTCAGTGTACAAGTACATATGTGAATAGTATTCTTTCTGCGGTGGAATGCCAGCTCACCAGTGGGGACTCAATAGTGTGAACTAAGTGTATGTCCGTGGGACTTAGAGAGCGAGGGCCTTTGAGGATGTCTCTGTGGGTTTAACACATGTTGGACATTCAGCTGTGAGCTATAGCAGGAGTGAAGCCAGCAGCTGTCCCGTCCCACCCAGTGAGTCCATCAGCTATAAATACTCCACCCTGCAGTATCACTCCTGCTAACAGTCCCTTCTGTTGCCTCTGCTAACTATCCTTCTTACAGCACCCGCTAACTTCCTACTAACCGCCTCACATCGACCAGCGTGCCCACATGATCATCTAGACCAGGGGGAGGCAAGTTCGCATTGTGTCGCGTTGAGGGCCGATTTTAATCATTGTCAAAACACCAAGGGCCAAACCTCACCACTGTAACTTTATTTTTTACATCAGTGGTTCTCAATCTCAAGTGGTGCGGCTTCAGGACCCAAAACCACCCTAAGGTGACAAGCAGCGAACCAAATAAAACACACTTGTTATATATCGTCTTAAATAAAACTAAAACAAAAAACAGCCCAATAACATTCATTTTACCTGACTCCGTGTTTCCATGCCGTTTCAGATGGAAAATTTTGATTTGGTATTTGATCTCTTATTTGCACAATAACATTTCTCAAAATCATCTTGGGGCCCAGAGTTCTGTGCTGGCGTGTTACTGTAGCCTTTACTTGATACGGAAACCTTTGCCTGTTAAAGCAACTTTTACCTGTTACTGTAACCCTTACCTGCTGCTGTAACCCTTACCTGTTACTGTAACCCTTACCTGTTACTGTAACCCCTACCTGTTACTGTAACCCTTACCTTCTACTGTAACCCTTACCTGTTACTGTAACCCCTACCTTTTACTGTAACCCTTACCTGCTGCTGTAACCCTTACCTGTTACTGTAACCCTTACCTTTTACTGTAACCCTTACCTGTTGCTGTAACCCCTACCTTTTACTGTAACCCTTACCTGTTACTGTAACCCCTACCTTTTACTGTAACCCTTACCTGTTACTGTAACCCCTACCTGTTACTGTAACCCTTACCTTTTACTGTAACCCTTACCTGTTACTGTAACCCTTACCTTTTACTGTAACCCTTACCTGTTACAGTAACCCTTACCTGTTACTGTAACCACTACCTGTTACTGTAACCCTTACCTGTTACTGTAACCCCTACCTGTTACTGTAACCCTTATCTGTTACTGTAACCCTTACCTGTTGCTGTAACCCGTACCTGTTACTGTAACCACTACCTGTTACTGTAACCCTTACCTGTTACTGTAACCCCTACCTGTTACTGTAACCCTTACCTGTTGCTGTAACCCTTATCTGTTACTGTAACCACTACCTGTTACTGTAACCCTTACCTGTTACTGTAACCCCTACCTGTTACTGTAACCCTTACCTGTTGCTGTAACCCTTATCTGTTACTGTAACCACTACCTGTTACTGTAACCCTTACCTGTTACTGTAACCCTTACTGTTACTGTAACCCTCACCTGCTGCTGTAACCCTTACCTGTTACTGTAACCCCTACCTTTTACTGTAACCCTTACCTGTTACTGTAACCCTTACCTGTTACTGTAACCCTTACCTGTTGCTGTAACCCTTACCTGTTACTGTAACCCTTACCTGCTGCTGTAACCCTTACTGTTACTGTAACCCTTACCTGTTACTGTAACCCTTACCTGTTACTGTAACCCTTACCTGTTACTGTAACCCTTACCTGTTACTGTAACCCTTACCTGTTACTGTAACCCTTACATGTTACTGTAACCCTTACCTGTTACTGTAACCCTTACCTGTTACTGTAACCCTTGCCTGTTACTGTAACCCTTACCTGTTACTGTAACCCTTACCTGTTACTGTAACCCCTACCTTTTACTGTAACCCTTACCTGTTACTGTAACCCTTACCTGTTACTGTAACCCTTACCTGTTGCTGTAACCCTTACCTGTTACTGTAACCCTTACCTGTTACTGTAACCCTTACCTGTTGCTGTAACCCTTACCTGTTGCTGTAACCCTTACCTGTTGCTGTAACCCTTACCTGTTGCTGTAACCTTTACCTGTTGCTGTAACCCTTACCTGTTGCTGTAACCCTTACCTGTTGCTGTAACCCTTACCTGTTGCTGTAACCCTTACCTGTTGCTGTAACCCTTACCTGTTGCTGTAACCCTTACCTGTTGCTGTAACCTTTACCTGTTGCTGTAACCTTTACCTGTTGCTGTAACCTTTACCTGTTGCTGTAACCCTTACCTGTTGCTGTAACCTTTACCTGTTGCTGTAACCCTTACCTGTTACTGTAACCCTTACCTGTTGCTGTAACCTTTACCTGTTGCTGTAACCTTTACCTGTTGCTGTAACCCTTACCTGTTGCTGTAACCCTTACCTGTTGCTGTAACCTTTACCTGTTGCTGTAACCCTTACCTGTTGCTGTAACCCTTACCTGTTGCTGTAACCCTTACCTGTTGCTGTAACCTTTACCTGTTGCTGTAACCCTTACCTGTTGCTGTAACCCTTACCTGTTGCTGTAACCCTTACCTGTTGCTGTAACCTTTACCTGTTGCTGTAACCCTTACCTGTTGCTGTAACCCTTACCTGTTGCTGTAACCCTTACCTGTTGCTGTAACCCTTACCTGTTGCTGTAACCTTTACCTGTTGCTGTAACCCTTACCTGTTACTGTAACCCTTACCTGTTACTGTAACCCTTACCTGTTACTGTAACCCTTTCCTGTTACAAAGGAATGGGGCAGCTGGTATCTCTGCTGCTGGATACATGATGAACTTGTGGAATCAGTGGAAGGTCTTGTGTTTAGCCACACTATCTGTGGAAGATGTTTGTCTTTTGGGCTTATGATAACAGGAACCTGCTTACAGGACAAGGTGTTGCCCTGGTTTATCGCAAAGTTGGCAAACCAGCAGATCGAAAGGAGACCCCACTGCTGTCGGTTGAAATCAAAGACCACTTTGGAGCATTGAGTGACAGAATGATGGAATTACAACGTGAAGTAGCAAAAAGAGTAGCCTGGTTTTACCAGACCCTCGTACTTACTTCGCTTTTCATACAAGGGTCTGGATCTTCACATTTGAGCTCCGTTATCAGGTGGGAGGTGAACTCCTTTGAAACCATTGGATCTGATTTTCGCTAGTGTTTGGTTGTGACGTATGTAATGCGCCCGAGTGAGTTAAGCGAGCCATCATAACTCTATCATAACTCTATCATAACTCTATCATGACTCTATCATGACTCTATCACAACTCTATCATGACTCTATCATAACTCTATCATGACTCTATCATGACTCTATCACAACTCTATCATGACTCTATCATAACTCTATCATAACTCTATCATAACTCTATCATAACTCTATCATGACTCTATCATGACTCTATCACAACTCTATCATGACTCTATCATAACTCTATCATGACTCTATCATGACTCTATCATGACTCTATCATGACTCTATCATGACTCTATCATGACTCTATCATGACTCTATCATAACTCTATCATGACTCTATCATGACTCTATCATGACTCTATCATGACTCTATCATGACTCTATCATGACTCTATCATGACTCTATCATAGCTCTATCATGACTCTATCATGACTCTATCATGACTCTATCATGACTCTATCATGACTCTATCATGACTCTATCATAGCTCTATCATGACTCTATCATGACTCTATCATGACTCTATCATGACTCTATCATGACTCTATCATGACTCTATCATAACTCTATCATAACTCTATCATGACTCTATCATGACTCTATCATGACTCTATCATGACTCTATCATAACTCTATCATGACTCTATCATAACTCTATCATGACTATCATAACTCTATCATGACTCTATCATATCTCTATCATGACTCTATCATGACTCTATCATGACTCTATCATAGCTCTATCATAACTCTATCATAACTCTATCATGACTCTATCATAACTCTATCATGACTCTATCATAACTATCATAACTCTATCATGACTCTATCATGACTCTATCATAACTCTATCATGACTCTATCATAACTCTATCATGACTCTATCATATCTCTATCATGACTCTATCATGACTCTATCATGACTCTATCATAGCTCTATCATAACTCTATCATAACTCTATCATGACTCTATCATGACTCTATCATGACTCTATCATAACTCTATCATGACTCTATCATGACTCTATCATAACTCTATCATGACTCTATCATGACTCTATCATAACTCTATCATGACTCTATCATGACTCTATCATAACTATCATAACTCTATCATGACTCTATCATGACTCTATCATAACTCTATCATGACTCTATCATGACTCTATCATGACCCTATCATGACTCTATCATGACCCTATCATGACTCTATCATAGCTCTATCATAACTCTATCATAACTCTATCATGACTCTATCATAACTCTATCATGACTCTATCATAACTATCATAACTCTATCATGACTCTATCATGACTCTATCATAACTCTATCATGACTCTATCATAACTCTATCATGACTCTATCATATCTCTATCATGACTCTATCATGACTCTATCATGACTCTATCATAGCTCTATCATAACTCTATCATAACTCTATCATGACTCTATCATGACTCTATCATGACTCTATCATAACTCTATCATGACTCTATCATGACTCTATCATAACTCTATCATGACTCTATCATGACTCTATCATAACTCTATCATGACTCTATCATGACTCTATCATAACTATCATAACTCTATCATGACTCTATCATAACTCTATCATAACTCTATCATGACTCTATCATAACTATCATAACTCTATCATAACTCTATCATGACTCTATCATGACTCTATCATGACTCTATCATGACTCTATCATAACTCTATCATAACTCTATCATGACTCTATCATAACTCTATCATAACTCTATCATAACTCTATCATGACTCTATCATGACTCTATCATAACTCTATCATGACTCTATCATGACTCTATCATAACTCTATCATAACTCTATCATGACTCTATCATGACTCTATCATGACTCTATCATGATTCTATCATGACCCTATCATAACTCTATCATAACTCTATCATAACTCTATCATGACTCTATCATAACTCTATCATAACTCTATCATAACTCTATCATGACTCTATCATAACTCTATCATGACTCTATCATGACTGTATCATAACTCTATCATAACTCTATCATAACTCTATCATGACTCTATCATAACTCTATCATAACTCTATCATAACTCTATCATGACTCTATCATAACTCTATCATGACTCTATCATGACTCTATCATGACCCTATCATGACCCTATCATGACTCTATCATGACTCTATCATGACCCTATCATGACTCTATCATGACTCTATCATAACTCTATCATAACTCTATCATAACTCTATCATGACTCTATCATGACTCTATCATAACTCTATCATAACTCTATCATAACTCTATCATAACTCTATCATGACTCTATCATAACTCTATCATGACTCTATCATGACCCTATCATGACCCTATCATGACTCTATCATAACTCTATCATGACCCTATCATGACTCTATCATGACTCTATCATAACTCTATCATAACTCTATCATAACTCTATCATAACTCTATCATGACTCTATCATAACTCTTAGGATCATTCCTTGCACATTCCAAGGCTTCAATTTTAATTTCTGGATATTTGCGACCTGAGCCAGGACGGATTGAAGATGTAACGCAGCCACTGAGATCAAGCCCAGGCGTACATGTAGGGAAATCATAATTGACGAGTTTATTGGAGTTTATTGATCGCTAAGGCTAGGCCACGAAAAGAGAGGCACTGTTGAAAGACCTTTCTGATGGATTACACATTGGCACGGCCGGGAGAGATGTCTAGAAGTCTCGGGGCGGATCTCGGGGCTGTGCAGAACTATGGATGGACTGAGATGGGTACAGCCTGCTCTGTGTCTGAACTAATATTGAAGTCTAGGGGAAAATCACATTGATCTGGTAATGAAAAAGCTGAAATAACAATCATCTCCTCCGTGGCGCACAGGAGAAAGCAGCTGTGCCGTTATCTTACCTGCGCAATGTCAACATTTCCCCCCCAAGGCCAAGCCACGGGACTGAAAGAGCTGATATGGTCTGACAAGAACATACTAGACAAGACATAACAAAAACATCACCAAGGTCTCTGCGAAGAGCCTCTACATAGCACGACATGACCCACCCCTAACCTCCCCCCTCCCTCTGAGTCTGCTGCCTCGTCCTGCCTTTACCTGTAACAGTGACCAACCCACAGTACCTATGTGGAGGAGAGATAACCCACCTAGTCCTGGAGAGAACATGCAAGATGCGGATAGTCCTGGAAACAGCCTGAGACCTTCTTGCTGCAAATATTGTGACTCTACCAAGTGTCCAGTCATGTGTTTGTTTAAAAAAAACTTTTATTTGTCGGGGCCTAAAATGGCTCCTGAGTCCAATAGGCAACATGCAGAAATGTCATAATAACACAGTTCCAGTTTACAGAGTACGACAAATACAGGACATCAGAAATCATTCCGAGTTCAGTCCGTCAAGGCGGATCGGACTCTCCAAACACAAACATTTCCCAAAATAAATGAATAAATTAAAAATGGGTCAAAGCTGGGTGCGTTGGAGCTAACAGAAACACACACACAAAACAATACGAGACTGTGCTTCTGGAGATGTGATCATTCTGCATGATCCACGCAAACAAACGACGAAAACAGGAAAATAATACTCTAAAATAAACTCTAATATAAAATCTTCATAACAAATAGATCCATAAATTAATGTATATACCTGATCTGTGGGCGTCAGAGGGAACGCTCTGAGAAATTACACAAAATAAAGAAAACCTTTTGGGTTTTTTTTGTTATAATTTTGTTATTTTATTTGCACACAAAAATGCATTGGAATCTATCATTCATCTATCATCATCTCATCGAGTTGCCTTGTGTGCGAAATGTGCCGTATAAATAAAGTTGCCTTGCTTTGCCTTGCTACTGTTGTGAAGTTGGTCAGCTATCAAACCTCCCACACATTCACACTGGGAACTGCTGAGTGTGAGGCATGGGCTTAGCACCGAGCTACTGTGGCTCCTGCAGTCTGAGCGCAGCCAGACACACACATGTTTCCAAGCCCATCTATCAGGTTTGGGACCTGTTTTTTTTTTTTTTTGTGATGTCATATTGTGAGGGACTTTGTGACACTGTTTGGAAACTAATATTGTAATACGTTCATGTCATCAAACATATGATGGAGCTACAGTTCTTCATTGCTTTCACTGTCAATAGATTGAGTTCACGTGACATCTCAACATTCGAAAGAGCCGATAGTTTAACACTGAGGGGGTGGGCAGGTAGGATGGTCACCGTCAAAATGCTGATATTTTTGTCAAAGTTTCTTGCTAATATCTCATTCAGTCAGTCAGTCATTACCGGGACAATCCACATGAAAGGTTACAATGTTCAGTGTCTTTTCTGTCAACGCGTATAAACTAAGGACCAATCATTTTCTCAAAAGAGTGTCCAAAAGTGGTGATAATATTCAAAAACATTTGCATGATGTTGGTCCTGTCTTCCAGCCATAAGAATAATGTGATAAATTTGTCAATTTTCTTTTTGGAACTTTCTTTCAAAAATAGCTGTGGCCCTGCTCTCCATCTGAGCTTATGTCATCATTAAAGTCTAGAACATGAACACAACCTACAGAGATGGAAGCTTCATGTCTCTGGTGCAAAGCAACATTGTCCACAGACTGACTTAAAGCCACACCGCGTAGAATTTTACCCAATAAATGTAATTGAAATACAGGCATTTATTTTATGACAGATATTTTCATCATAGAAAAATGTCTCATAAATGTACAAACAAACACTTATGAGGCTCACCCCTGCTAAGACATGACTGTAAACTTTACTGGGAGTGGGTACGTCTCCAGCTCGTCTCCATGGAGATGTGACGAAAGGCAGTAGAATTTGAGATTTAAACTGGTTAGTTTCTCATCCAAATCCTTTCTTTTATTACACACTGCAGTAACAGCATTTGTGTCATTAGGAGCATGTTTTGTTTTGCCTCAATAGTATAGTTCTAAATGTTACGCAGTGTGCCTTTAAGTTAAAAGTTAGAGAAAAGAGCAGAGTGGAACAACTCCATTAGCCGCTGAGTCACTACTATGGTCACTACCGGTAAATTCATCAAACACAGTGTAGTGAACAATTGACTAAACTAAAATGAAAAATACTGGAGATATTGTTCCCTTCAGGGCATTTGGACTCTTCAGTATGTTAGACGGATTTACCAGTCGTGACTTGGCAGTTAAGGGAGTTCTGTTATTTCTTAGTTTTTAGATCGCGTTAGTCTACCCAGAAACATGGCAGACATCCATGGCAACAGCCAATTCATCAGATTCCATCCCGAACTCGAATCACTTTTGAAAATACTCGTCAGATTGATGCTTTACTTGAAATTGAAATCCAAATCCAGTCAGCCCCAAAAGCTTATCGAGCAAACGATAACTGAACCATCTCATTAGCTGCGCCTCGTCAGTCAAAGCTCATTCAAATTTCCATTTAGAGTCGTTTTTGTATCCATTTAAGTGTGCAAATAAATGACGTTGAACTTTGTAAGAGCTGTCCTCCCTGTTAGTCAACACGACATGGGAGAGATGGCAACGCAACAGAAAACACTCATTTGGTGATCAGCTTTTACAATCTAAGTAATCCATAAAACATTCATCCGTCGATGTCCAAACGCACAAAACAATGTCTGGACGCTTCAACAGTTTGCACTGAAAATGTATAAAAAAGCTGCATTTAAATTACAATCAACCACAATGACACGACCTTCGAAGAAACGGTAAATGTGTTCGGAATATGGCGCATATACAATGGCGGGTGGGGGACGAGAATGGCCAAATGAACACTGGACTGATGGAGCCAGAAACCTCCTCCGCAAAAAAACAAAACAAGACTTTGACACAGAGAGTCAAGGCCATTGTTCCTTCGAGCCAGGCACGGGACGCGCTGTAGGACTGTCTCCAGTAAAGAGAGAACGGTCCACTGGAAAGGCCCGAGAACGAACCCCGCCCTCTTCTGTGGTGTCCAGGAGTCAACGAGCCATCCCAAAACGGCGAGAAAAGGCGTCTCCAGAGCGCGGTGGGAGCTATACCATACGGGAGTTGGACTCTGACGGGAAGTGTCCCAGGTTCTGCTTGTGCCGGCGTCCGCGCTGGTTCTTCGGACATTTCCTGGAAACGAGTAAAACAATTCCGGTTTGGGGGAGAATATTGTGCAGTGGAATTTGAGAATAAAGTGATCAGATGACAATGAAACATCAGAGTTCATTTGGTCTTGTGTTAAACGTGTTAAACTTTTCTTTTCTGTCTGACCAGGCTGGTGTTTCCATGCCTGACCGTTTCATCTGCTCACTTTCTGCAGTTGGTCACATGTTGTTGTCTTGTTGGCTGATTTACACGGGTTTTGGTGCTGTGTTTGTGGGGACAGCAGGCGGCACGGTTGTCCTACCTCCACTGGTAAGGAAACAGAGCTGAAACCTGAGTAAATCAGCCGACAACATTTGCAAGATGACAGTGAATCTGAGCCGGGGCCCATGAGGTTGGCTGTCAGACTGAGAAGGAACGCACTGCTAAAAACAATCGTTTTGCGGAGAAAAGAGAATGATCTGATCACCATCTGTGTTCTTTCAGGCTGACACAGACAACGTTTGAAAAGGAGGCTTTGGGCCAAATTCAGTTGAGTAAATTGTTTCTAAGTATTAAACAATATTTATTTCACAGATCAGTGGTTCCCAAAGTGGGGTGCGAGGCCCCTTGGGTGGCCTTAGAGCAGGGTTTTCAGGCCAGTCCCAAATTCAAGGCTTTTGTCCCAGATCCCAAATGTAGCCAAAACTCTCTAAAAAATGTATATTCTAGTCCCGCATCAGTGCCTCAATTAAAGGTCATATATCATGCAAAATCGACTTTTTTTTAACCATGTTGTTTTGCTATTTCCTTCTCAAAAACACCCCCAGAGTGGTTTGGTCCCTGCGGAGAAAACAAACGCACCCCCTGAGCGTCTGAACAGATGTCATGTTTGCACTGAAGGATGTGAAGAAGGAGCTCTTTCTAACCTACTCTGGACACGCCTGTTCTTTTTTCTTACCTAACGACAATGTCATGGTGAAAAAAAACACGTTTGGCTGAGAGAGTTACACCCCGCCATTCCGACACCCCCCCACTCCGACACCCCCCCATTCCGACATTGAGGTCCAATTGTCGGAGTGGGGGTGTTTCCAGTTGTTATCAAACGTCCCAGCCCTCCCACATTTTTTCCCCCCTTTGTCGGAGTGGTGACACTTTTATCTTTTGTGCAACGTCCCACCATTCCGACATACGTTAGTTGTTAGTTAACGAACCCTAGCCTTACCTTAGCCCTGACCTTAAGGACCAACTGTCGGAACAGCGGTGTCAAAATTGGTGGATTGTCGGAATGGAGGGTTGTCGGGTGAGAGGTACAGAACTTTATTCAACCTTCGTAAAGAAGAGGCCACTCGCTAGAAGTTGACCAACCTTCACCTGAATCAAAGTGGAGTCACTTTTACAACCAACACAAGTCCCATAATGTGATGGAGCGGTGAGTCAATCAAAACACATGTTGTGTGTTAGCATGTGTGTTAGCGTGAGTGTTAGCTTGTGTGTTAGCGTGTGCATTAGCCATTTATGAAGCTGTGTTGCAGATGTCAACTCCTTATAACTGCATCGTGAAGTAACTTCACTTATTGCTGTGATATTTATATTTATTTTACTGCAAATTTTTCATGGGCGGATTAGCTCGGAGAGAGGGGGCGGAGTTAACTGAATCGAAGCGTTGTGTCTTCCAGGTTTGCAAAATACCTCCAGAAAATACTTATATTTCTCACAAAAAATAGTACTCCATTGTGGTAGAGGTAAAATATATCATATAAATGCCTATACTTTACGTTAGGATGGCTAAAATAGCAGGATACAGATCCTTTAAAGGAATAGGCCACCGTTTTTATATACTGAGATATGCTCTTACCTCACTTTAGTCGAGTTAATATATCCCCGTCTGGTCTTTGTCCGTGCGCTCTGTCAGGCAAACGGAGCACATACGCAGCCTCTCCCACATGTCACATAGCTCCAAAAAAGCTCACGATAGAAGCTACCAAGCTCTTCCACGTGTTCCCTATTTAAATAAAGTTACGTGAAGTGTTTTCATGCGAAGTATATTTACACAGAAATGTAGCATGTCGATTTTATAAGCAAATAAAAAGGGGGACTATATTGTGAGGCGTAATGATACGAGGAGTAAAACGTCCGCGCAGTAACTCCTAAAGACTTACCCCGCTCACTTCCGTCAATAACCTTTAGGAGTTACTGCGCGGACGTTTTGCTCCTCGTATCATTACGCCTCACAATATAGTCCCCCTTTTTATTTGCTTATAAAATCGACACGTTACATTTCTGTGTAAATATACTTCGCATGAAAACACTTCACGTAACTTTGTTTAAATAGGGAACACATGGAAGAGCTTGGCAGCTTCTATCGTGAGCTTTTTTGGAGCTATATGACATGTGGGAGAGGCTGCGTATGTGCTCCGTTTGCCTGGCAGAGCGCACGGACAAAGACCAGACGGGGATATATTAACCCGGCTAAAGTGAGGTAAGAGCATATCTCAGTATGTAAAAACGGTGGCCTATTCCTTTAAAGACCAATACGCACCAAACGTCTCTGTTGAGGCTGGTTATTATTGTCTGAGCGAGCGCTAGAACACACGTGTGCACGGTGATGCTCCGCCCTGCAGATAATACAGGGGTCTGAGACAGTGACTGACACAGGGATGACTGTAAACTTTGAGGACAGAGACGAGAGCTGCAGTACAGTAAATGATCAGCTGAAACGACACTTAAAGCACTGGCTAAAGCCGCGTGGGGCGGCGTGGGGCAGTACCTGGTGATGCACAGGACCACGGCGGTGATGATGGCGATCTGCACGGCTCCGATGATGGCGGCGATCAGGACGTAGTGCAGCTTCTGTCCACTAGGGACGACGTAGAGCACGTTAAAGTCCTGTGGCTCGGTGCACTGAGGGCCCTTGTATCCGCTGTCGCACCTGGAGACCACAGACACATTTTTAGACTTCTCTCCATTCTATCAAAGTCAAAGTGCACACAGTCATTCATCTTATAGCGTTAATGCTGTCACTATACTTCCCCCCAAAAGGCATTTAGAACAAATCCAAAACACAGGAGAATGACTGGCATTTTTGATTTGTGAGGTTTATCTCTCTGTCTCGAACTGGCGGACGTGCGCTGGAATCAGTGCAATAAACGGAGAGAATGACTGTTCGAGCCGTAATTCAGTTTCCCACTTTTGTTTTAAATAATGAAACAGAGAGAGTCCATTGCAAATCGGTTTCCGCCTTAGGACATGGCAAACAAACTGTGGAGCTCGTTCTGTTTTCAGGAAGCATTAGGCGGGAAGCATCCTGCGACTGATTGAAGGTTTTTTTTTAAGTGAAATGACTTAAAAGCAATGGTACTTTTAACTGAGTACATATTTGGGCGACTCTCTGCACCTGTTGTGACATTACAATGTTATGGCAGCTTTCACAACTATCCCAGCTCCAATGTGCCACAAGTCATTCGACAATTTACAATTACACAAGATGATGTACATGATTTTTCATTCTCCTAATTAGCCAATTTGGGATTCTTTTTTGGGAGGTGACTCTGTACGGCTGGTCTGTCTATTAAGGAAAGTAGGAAACGATTTTAACATAATTAAAATATAGAGGTGGATGGGCGTGGTCTGAGCTCACAGGGACAATACATTTTCTACTATGTGTGATTGTTTTTGTTCTCTATCAGATCTCTATCAGATGGACTCCATTTAGCTCCATTTGCATCTGTTTTGGTCCTGATTTAATACCTTGCTTGGACATATTTTGACGAGAAACATTTGCTTACGTTTTTTGTTTGAATTCAGTGGAACAATATCCTTATTTATTGTATGTATGGCAGTGGTAAGGGTTATCATCCATGTCATATGTGTCGTGCAGGCTCAGGGGATGACTGGACTCTCTGCAGAAGGCCCAGGCGTTGTGTATTGTGCATATGGAGGGCGGGGTGTGTGTTTAACATTTTATTGTGTATAGTGTCTTTTGTGACGCCTTGATTGTTTTTTGACCTTACAGTCACAGTTATATAAAAAGAAAATGAAACTTCTCTGACAGGCCCCAACCAAATTCTAATTGTGATTTTCTTTAACTTTGCCTTACTGTACGCTCCACATTATTCTACATAGTTCTTCCTCTGTTTTTGTCCCGTTTGATGGTTGTAATGTTTGCTTTGTTCTTGTGTGTGTGGGAAAGTGAGCATTCCATCTTTAGCTTCTCCCACAGCGCGTCGCGTGGAAACCAAGCATGTCAGTATTCGTGAAAGGATATGAAGCGTGGCCATGTTGGAACGATTTCAGACAAAATCTCCACACGTCTCCAAACAAACCTTATAAAAGGAGAGTTTGGAATTGTTTGTACTTGGACATTAAAACTAAGGAAATCTGCCAAAAACCTCTACATTGACAGCTGTGTGTCTAAAACAGGGGTGCCCAAAGTGGAGCCTGCGGGAACAATTCCGTTGGCCCGCCAGAGAGTGACCTACTTTTGCACCGCATAATATGGTAAACACCAACTCTCTCCCATTCATTCTCAGTGGTAAATATGGATGCAGTACAATTTCTGGCCACCAGCGTCAAATTGGGGGCGCTGTTTCAATCCTTTCGAAAAGTTAAGAAAACACTGTTGTGGTGTCTAGGTTTTTATCAGAGCGTTGTAGCATCAACTTGCCCAGTTTTCCGACTTTTATTTCAAAGGTTGTTGACGTCAACAAAGGTGGGTGTTAAAAATTGACTTATAAAATAATTTATGCTGAACTGACACTTTCAAAATGATCTGATAGGGCATTTTCTCTGAGTTACTAAATGAATGAGGCAAAGTCACTGTAGGTGCTGCAGATACAGGTGTTGTTGTTGTTTACATTTTGCACTATATTTCTACAGTTGTTGATTTTGTTTGACGAAAACTAGGCTTTTGCCTTAGTTAACATTGTATTAATGTAACATGTTATTTGCATAGATGAATCAAATGCACATGTAAACCGAAAGTGAAATAATATTATAATACAATAATAATATTATTATTTGCAGTTATATGTGTTTCACGCTTGACATCGCCGTGTTTGGCCCGCCACCCACAGGAACTTTTTCATTTTGGCCCTCGGAGACAAAACGTTTGGACACCCTGCCCTGGTCTAAAAGGACTCTGTAAATGAAAACATGCTGCGTGGACGCGGCTGACCTGCAGGTGGCGGTGTTGTACTGCATCTCGCAGGTGCCGTGGACGCAGTAGCCGGCGTAGCCTCCAGAGCAGGGCACAGGGGCCCCAGAGCGAGGGCCCTCCCCCGGCTCCACTGCTGCATCTGTGGACAGGAGAACAGGTCAGCGCTACAGGCACTCCACAAACTACAAATACAAAAAAAAGTGCATCTTTCTCTTCAAGCAGAAACAGCTTATTATTGATGTGGCAGCCTCATGTGATCAGAAAAATATGATGAACTCGGGCCGTCTGTTTGTTAAACCACAAACTGATGGTGCAGATTCACAACCTAAAACTTCTGGGCTGGAATAAAAGAGCAGTGTTCTCCGTACCCAGGACCTTGAAGGGACTGTTGTCGTCTTTCTTGCCCATCTTGTCCTTGTCAGCTGTGGACAGAAGGAGGCCGTTTTTAGACAAAAGAGGACATTTATCGCTGTATCATTCATCTTACAGTCAGCATCTCTGAACAGCCACAGAATCTCATTGTCCTGCTCCTCGTGAGAGAGAATGTGTCTGAATGGGCCCGGCCGATAATGTCAGAAATGAATATCTCAATGTTTTGGGAACTTTCTGGAGAATGACGATGAAGTGATTGTTTTTTGCAAACCATCAGAAATATGCAAAAATGTACAAACGTCTTAAAGGAACAGGCCACCGTTTTTAAACACTGAGATATGTTCTCACTGTAGCTTAGACGAGTTGATATGTAGCTGTCTGGTCTTTACGACAGGCGGCGTTAGCATATAGCCTCTCCCAGCATAGCTATAGCTCCAAACTGAGATCTTTCCCTATTTAAAGTGGTTACGTTATTGTTCACACCAGGGGTGGCAAACACGCGGCTCTCGGCCAATCAGAGTGCGGCTCTTTGTATGACTGAATATGTTTAATACAATGTGGTTCTTTGCAAAAGAATTGGTACATATTTCCCATAAACTTTAACAGTCTTAAAGAATCTTGACCATAAATCCAACCATAGTCCTACAGACCCTGTTTTCATCTCTACACGCATGAATGAGAGTCTGTGTCTCCCTCCTTTTGGAGGCGGCGTGTAAAAGGTGCCTGTGCAGGCAAGATCGTGGCTCTGGGATCAGCTTCTGTGTGTTTCAGGTTTCTGATCAGCTACTCTTTATTTGATGAAAGTTGGCATCTTGGCCTCATATTTACAGAAAAGATCAAAATTAGGAAAGAGAAAAAAGTGGAGCTCTAATGAATGAAGCGCGACATCGTAGCGTGGAAATACATGTGGTAACTGTAACAAATGCAACATAAAACCGACTCTCAGACGTCCTCCACAGGCTCCTGATGAACGTTTAGGAACTTTGTGCAGCCGAGAGTGCGTTCTCTGCACAGTCCAGTCAGGACCGAGCTGCAGGCACTGAGCCAATCAGAGGGGGGGCTCAGTGGACTCACAGGATCAAGGTTGAACATTTCGGCTCTTGGTCTCTGACTAGTTAACCACCCCTGCCCTAGACCATTTGACGAGACCCCCCCCTCCCCCAAGGCATTTTTCATATCTAATATCGTTAGATATTAGATATGAATGATTTCGTCTTTGTGGATGTGAAAGGCCAGTGTGCCCAGTATGTGGTGAGGGGCTGGCAGTGATCATCTAATCGAGAGGGACATTTTGACACCGTGAAACAAATGCGTTTGGCTCAAACGAATGCTCTTCGTCTGCATTTGGGACGCCTCAACAAAGAGAAACACTTCCATCACATTATGTGAGTCTGACATAGAAATGATGATCCTCTATCAGACCATCAGTCCTAACTCAGAGTTGTATGAACTGTTTGGAGTCCTTTATACAAATGTATGTGGCCCTTGATGTGAAAAAGGCCCCCCACCCCTGCTATAGCTGCATGTCAGTTTAGCAGGACAAACGGTTTCCTTTTCTGAAGTAACATTAGCGAGGCCGTGCGGTCCTGACTGGAGGATGGTGAGGCGCTCCGGCTCTGACCTGCGCAGACGCCCAGGTGGCGGACGTCGATCTGCTCCTGTTTCATGCAGGACGCCTCTCGGACCAGGCAGGGGTTGGAGTACGAGTGTCCGTCTGTGGCACACACCGGGTTCTCATTGTGGCCGCTGCAGTCGATGTTACAGATGCACCTGGACACACACGCACAGTCTTGTACTTGTACCTTAGTGAGGACACTCATAGACATAATGTATTACCCAGACCCCTTACCCTAACCCTAATCCTAACCCTAACCCTAATCTAAACCCGATTCTAACCCTAACCCTGAAACCACATCTTGACCCTCAAACAGTCCTTCAAAGAAGTGAGGACCACCCAAAATGTCCTCACTTTACAAAAATGACCTCATTCTGTTGGATCAAAACTCAAACTGGTCCTCACAATGTTGTAAGTACAAGAACACACACACACAGGCCTGGCCTGGCTCAAGCCCCAGTTTAGTCCAACTCTATCCTCTGGGATGTAGGTAGCGCTGCATACTGTTCAATTTCTTTTGATTCCAGTACTTTAACGGTACTTGGTTTTTGATACCGATACCTGAGCGATACTTTCTTCTGATACCTATGCAAAACTATGTGTCGTCTTGAACCAGGAAATAGAACAATAATGTGTAGAAGAACTACAAATGCACAATATCGGGTTCATCTCCAATGTGTGAAAAGTGTGGAGTAATATGGGGGAAAATTGGGAGAAATAGTGGCAAAAAATAAGGATTCTTTTGGGGGGAAATGGGTCAAGAAAAGGGACAAAAAAGCGGGGAAATAGGGAAGATATCAGTAGTACAAAATGAGCAAATATTAGTGGGTAAAAATTGGGAAAATGAGAAAAAATTGTGGTAAAAATCAGAAAAAAGTGTAAAAAAATGTAGGAAAATAGGGCTGAAAAAAAAAAAAAAATAGGGACAAAAATCTGCATAAAGTTTTGATCAAAACTTGGATCCAAAGATACAATGTGTATTTTTTTGTACCTGCTTTTGATATTTATATATTTTTTTCCCAATACCCCACACTGGTATGGTTTAACGGTAGCCAGCCCCAGATGTAGGTGCAGAATCCTCCTCACCAGACGTCCTCCGAGTCCTCGTCACACTCCGCTCCGTACTTGCAGGTGCTACATTTGGTGAACTTTCGGCTCTGGTCGGACGTGGAGCCCTCGGCGTCTGCGCACAGAGACAGGGACCCTCAAACAAAGTCCTTCAAATCCAGAGCAAAAGCACCATCTACTCACCATCTCCGTCTCCTGAGCCAGAGCCGGGATCTGACGAGGGACAGAAGAGAGGACAGGTCAGGTATTATTTTATTATTAGTATTATCTTTTTTTATTAATATGGCTCCAGAGATCAACGCTTCAAAAGTAAGACTCAAACTTTCTTCCTCAAAGCCCAAACTCCAAACAGTGACCAGTTTCTGCCACAGGAGGCGCTGGTGTCCATTAAAGGAGGGCATTATGAAAAGTCCTTGTTCCAAATGTTCTCTCATTAAAAACAGACCTGCAGTTGTGTTTTTTCATGTCAGTCTTCGCTCACTGCATGCTCTATTTTCATCATTTCTTCTCAAAGGGGGACGAGAGGAGGGGAGTGGGAGGGGTGTGGGAGGGGTGTGGGAGGGGCTTTGGGCGCATTCGCTTAAAGAACCAGGAGGTAAAAGTGCCGGATATTTAGTTTGAGCTGTAGTGTTTTCTAACCTAACAAAGTGTAAGAAAAATGACACAGACCCAGGGCCTCGGACTCACTCACAGGGACCCGGGGCATGAAGGTTTCACAGAGGCCCCCCCATATTAACTATTTGCACATTAAAAAATGCAAATGTGTTTTTCATAAAGTACATGAAAACGTCTGGTTCCCGCTGTAAGTGATATTGAATCATTGATTTTTTTTCTACAGTCCCTCTCTTTGCTGATTTTGGCAACCAATCAGAATCCCCGGTGCCATCACTTTGACCAATGAGAGAGACCAGATTTCTTGTGCGACCCGGCCTGTCAGGTCCAATCAGGAGGGGAGGGGGCCGGACTTGGTTGTTTTACTTTTCAGATCTATCCCTCTCTGAGTATCACTTTAAACTTCGAACAGTTTTTATCACAGGTTACGTTTTTACTTCTATTTGAGTAAATCTGTAAAAGTTTCATGGCGACATATGAAAATTATACTGGTACAAATTTTGATTTTAAAACTTCAATAACTTTCTCTTGTGTTTTTTTTGGGGTGTGTTTTGGATGAATGTGATTTTATGTTGTTTTTTCAGTCGATCAGACTTTAACACTCCAGTAACCGAATACTTACCCCTTGCTTGAGTAAATATTTTGAGACTAAATTGTTATAAACAGTTATATAATTGCAGTGCTCGTCAGAGGGACTGCACGAGGCGGACCAGCCCTCTCTCTCCGATCTTTACTGCTGGCTCCACCGCTCGCTTTAATCCAGTGTTAATTACGAGCTCCAAATTAGTATTGATCGTCAGCTCAATCGGAGGAAAAATCAGTGCAATCTGGAGTAGCGTCAAACTCTCCAGGACCTCGGCCGAGTGTGGGGAGGAGGACCTCGGCCACGTCCAGGGAAGAGGACCACGGCCGAGTGTGGGGAGGAGGACCTCAGCCGAGTGTGGGGAGGAGGACCTCGGCCACGTCCAGGGAGGAGGACCACGGCCGAGTGCGGAGAAGAGGACCACGGCCGAGTGTGGGGAGGAGGACCTCGGCCGAGTGTGGGGAGGAGAACCACGGCCGAGTGTGGGGAGGAGGACCACGGCCGAGTGTGGGGAGGAGGACCTATGCCGAGTGTGGGGAGGAGGACCTAGGCCGAGTGTGGAGAGGAGAACCTAGGCCGAGTGTGGAGAGGAGGACCTAGGCCGAGTGTGGGGAGGAGGACCTCGGCCGAGTGTGGGGAGGAGGACCTCGGCCGAGTGCGGGGAGGAGGACCTCGGCCGAGTGCGGGGAGGAGGACCTCGGCCGAGTGTGGGGAGGAGGACCTCGGCCGAGTGTGGAGAGGAGGACCTAGGCCACGTGTGGGGAGGAGAACCACGGCCGAGTGTGGGGAGGAGGACCTCGGCCGAGTGAGGGGAGGAGGACCTCGGCCGAGTGAGGGGAGGAGGACCTCGGCCACGTGTGGGGAGGAGAACCTCGGCCGAGTGCGGGGAGGAGGACCTAGGCCGAGTGCGGAGAAGAGGACCACGGCCGAGTGTGGGGAGGAGGACCTAGGCCGAGTGCGGAGAAGAGGACCACGGCCGAGTGTGGGGAGGAGGACCTCGGCCGAGTGAGGGGAGGAGGACCTCGGCCGAGTGAGGGGAGGAGGACCTCGGCCGAGTGTGGGAGAGGAGGACCTAGGCCGAGTGTGGGGAGTGAGGGGAGGAGGACCTCGGCCGAGTGTGGAGAGGAGGACCTAGGCCGAGTGTGGGAGAGGAGGACCTCGGCCGAGTGTGGAGAGGAGGACCTAGGCCGAGTGTGGAGAGGAGGACCTAGGCCGAGTGTGGGAGAGGAGGACCTAGGCCGAGTGTGGAGAGGAGGACCTAGGCCGAGTGTGGAGAGGAGAACCTAGGCCGAGTGTGGAGAGGAGGACCTAGGCCGAGTGTGGAGAGGAGGACCTAGGCCGAGTGTGGGGAGGAGGACCTAGGCCGAGTGTGGGGAGGAGAACCTAGGCCGAGTGTGGAGAGGAGGACCTCGGCCGAGTGAGGGGAGGAGGACCTCGGCCGAGTGTGGGAGAGGAGGACCTAGGCCGAGTGTGGGAGAGGAGGACCTCGGCCGAGTGTGGAGAGGAGGACCTAGGCCGAGTGTGGGGAGTGAGGGGAGGAGGACCTCGGCCGAGTGTGGAGAGGAGGACCTAGGCCGAGTGTGGGAGAGGAGGACCTCGGCCGAGTGTGGAGAGGAGGACCTAGGCCGAGTGTGGGAGAGGAGGACCTCGGCCGAGTGTGGAGAGGAGGACCTCGGCCGAGTGTGGAGAGGAGGACCTAGGCCGAGTGTGGGAGAGGAGGACCTCGGCCGAGTGTGGAGAGGAGGACCTAGGCCGAGTGTGGAGAGGAGGACCTAGGCCGAGTGTGGAGAGGAGGACCTAGGCCGAGTGTGGAGAGGAGGACCTAGGCCGAGTGTGGGGAGGAGGACCTAGGCCGAGTGTGGGGAGGAGAACCTAGGCCGAGTGTGGAGAGGAGGACCTAGGCCGAGTGTGGAGAGGAGAACCTAGGCCGAGTGTGGAGAGGAGGACCTAGGCCGAGTGTGGAGAGGAGGACCTAGGCCGAGTGTGGAGAGGAGGACCTAGGCCGAGTGTGGAGAGGAGGACCTAGGCCGAGTGTGGGGAGGAGGACCTAGGCCGAGTGTGGGGAGGAGAACCTAGGCCGAGTGTGGAGAGGAGGACCTAGGCCGAGTGTGGGGAGGAGGACCTAGGCCGAGTGTGGGGAGGAGGACCTAGGCCGAGTGAGGGGAGGAGAACCTAGGCCGAGTGAGGGGAGGAGGACCACGGCCGAGTGCGGAGAGGAGGACCACGGCCGAGTGCGGGGAGGAGGACCACCCGAGCGTGAGGAGGCACAGAGGGGGAGGGTTCCTTCTTCTACAATTTTTCGTCAACACTTTAAACTGATAGTCAGTGAGATTGCCCAATGAGGAGAGTGAGAGAGACAGAAAGTAAACGGTTAAACCCCCTTCTCCTTCTCTCCTGATTGGATGTGACAGTCTGATTCTCCGTCTGAAGCTTGTGATGGCATCGGGGAACTTTAGAAAAAATATTATTATTTAATAGTTGTCACATTACATCAAATTGCAGGCCCAAGCGGTCAATCATACACAATCTCTTACATTTGTAAAACATCTAAACTTGCAGACTATCACTTACGTATTCTTGTGAAACATTTGTGGCGTTCCACTTGTCCTCAGAGGTGGAATCATGAGGTCAGACTTGTAAATTAAAAGAGAATTCACCTTGGTAACGGGGGTAGCAATGTCAACACCGCGTGAGGAAACCTGGTCCGCATGATGATGCTGATTCCTGTCATAATGTGTGTTATTGATACTGAAGTGTGGCTGTGGCCTCACCGTGAGTGCAGGGCCCGTCGGACACTTTGCTGATGAGCCGCTGCTGTTTGCACGAGGCCTGGCGTCGGTAGCACTCGTTCTGGTACGTGTCTCCGTTGGAGCCGCACACCGGGATGTAGTCCTTATGGCACTGCAAAAACAAGGGCGTCTCAGCTTCGAGGGGTCACCAATGAATCAAAACTACAGAATGCAAACACTGCACTTATTCATCTCCATGGAGTCTTATTATTATCAAACCTGCAAACGCTCTCTTTTCTCAACCACTGAGCTTCATTCAGGCTTTTGTAAATACAGCATTGGTGTTTCATGTTTCATTTTCAGCCGTTTCTGGTTCTAAAGAGGAAAACTACGATGGAGCTCGCCCTCGCCTCCCAAACAACAACGCTCGGTCAAACTCTTGGCTTTATGTGGCTGAGGAAAGCTGTACAACTAATCTATCACAAGTTCACTGCACAAGAACTCCTAAAGCAAACGAAGATATGGTTCTATAAGTCGACTGTGGGCCTGTAGTTCAGGCTCAGTATTGTTCCCTTTAGCTGTAATGTGCTATGATTGAATACATTTACTGGAATCGGGCTGTTTGTGAGTTAGCTGCTTTTTTGCTGACTCAGTTTGTGGAATGGAGCATTCCTCATCGGCAAAAATGATGGCTAAATGAAGGCTAATAGATGTTTAATATTGTAACGGATGAGTCTCCAACGCAATACTTTGATAATAAACATTACCCAACACTCATAGTAACATCCAGCAGGCATCATGATTGTTCTTATACTGTAGGTTACATCGGGTGACCAGATGTAACATCGGGTGACCAGACGTAACTGGGACCGAGAAAGAAGTTAACCATGGTATTTCATAGTAGTATTTCACTTCACTGATGCAGCTTTGAGCAATCGCGTTCACTTTGGTCCTTTTAGCCGAAGCTCTGATCTGTGTTTCCTGGGTTTTTTTCCGTCTTGGATGGAACACAAACATTTTTAAAGCCCATAATCCATCCACTGACCCGTTATAGTCACAAATGACATCAGTTTTTCGGCCTCAGGTTAGGTTTTTGTGCTAATCTCTGTATTCCATGAGGCTCATGATTTGGACTTCCTGTCATTCTGTTAAACCAGGCCTAAGGATGTTACACCAGCTCCTGCCGAGGGGCCACTTTTGAGGGAGTGAACTTACGTATCAAATGATAACAGTGCCTATATAGCTTTCAGAAACTGTCACCAACACACACTCATCAGCTACTTTGTACCAAGATGTCTGCACAAATACAAATGATGTTCCAACCAGCCTCAGTCTCCCAAAAACTGTGGACAGAGAGGCACCAGGACAAAGACATCAGAAAGACAATACCCTTCAGCAAACATTTGGCCACTACTGCTCACAAAAGTCCCCTTGGTCTATTGAAATTTCTGTCCGGCCCAGTCTCTCACTTCTGTCCTGTCTTTCCTTTACACAAACATCATTTTCGACTTATCAAACACCATTCCTGAGGTGCCCAGCAGAATGTTTTAAGGCTCAATTCTGCATGATTTTCACTTTAAATGGATCGAAATGTGTACCCCCTGTTCATCCATCTATTCCGCTTCAGCAAACGCATGTGTGCACATAAAAAGCGCTGAGAGAAGGCCGGGCTGTTGGCCTACAGTCACAGTGAATTACGACGGGCTCTTTGTGACGCAGAGGTGTTTATCAGCAGCACACACTCCGCACTCACAGGTTTGAATCCATATTCTATTAAGCCCCAGCCATCAATCTGAGCGCCCTCTGACCTCTGCGCGGCACAAGCCACGGCCCGCTGGAGGACAGGTCACCCCACAGCCGGGTCTACAGTCATCTTTCTGTGGGACAGGCCACTTGAGAGCAGTTTGATTAAGTGGTGGTCTGTGTTTCAGATGTCTTTAGGATAGTCCACTCCGGCCTGCTAGGGAAGTGAGCGCTGTAGGACTTTTAAGAAAGTAAACTTAACAATCTCTATTTTGGTACATGGATTGCCTTTGGACACTTACCTGGAATTGGCAGATGCACTTGAGCTGCGCGCCGTCGTCTCGACACACCCCTCCATATCTACAGCTCCACTCGTCACACACACGCAGGTCACTCTTCCTCTGGGACAGGTCTGCGGGGACAGAGGGGGACATGTTAGACAGGATAGAATCTCTAAGTATATGCAAAATGTATTTCCCACAGACTGGGCTGACTGAAGCATGCAGCAAATGGAAGAGCTTATAAAGTTGTGTTTTCACTGTGTCCAGTGTCCTTCATCTCTGACGTTTCACGGATTGAAACATTGGTACCTTTACGTTAAAGTCTATTCTTCAGATGTCCCTCCTTATCTACAGCAGCTCACTGAGCTGAGGAGCAGCAGCTCCAACCCGAGCTCAGGGCCTCCTCCTGCTCTCTGCGCCCAAAGTGCCTGAGATGGGAAGTCTTCCAGAATGAGTTTCACTTGACAGAACTGACACTTGATTCTTTTGAATCAGGACAGATGTGCAACAGTCATTCACCTGCAGATGTTCAGTGTGTGCATACACTGCGTTCCAAATGATTATTGTATTTCAGTGTCAAAAAGGTAAAAAAAAAAAAAAATTGTTGTCAGATGAGTCCAGTTGAGGAAAAACTACTGAAAAAGGATGTTCCACATTATTAAGCAGACCATAATTTTCAAGCAATATGGTAAAGAAAAATGATCTCTGCTGACGAAAAGCGTGAAATAGTTGAATGCCTTAGACTAGGTGTGAAAACCTTTGTTGTTTCATGAAAGATGAAGCGTATTCATCGTACTGTTAAGAGATTCGTGGCTGATTCAGAGCCTAGCAGGGGTTTGTGCAGATAAAGGCACAATATGAACGGTTTCTGTCAGACAAACACATCAGATTAAGAGAACAGCAGCTACAAAGCAGCAAACAGGTATTTGAAGCTGATGGTGCCTCAGGAGACTCCCGAACATCAAGGTGTAGGACCCTCCAGAGGCTGCAGTTGTGCATCAACCTTCTATCCGGCCTCCCCTAAACGGTTCATTGAAGCTGATGAACAGAAACGGCTGCAGTGGCTCAGAAATACATGAAGACTCATTTTCAAACAGTCTCTCTCTCTCTGTAACTCTGGATGGTCAGATGGATGGAGTAGTGGATAGTTGGTGAATGGCCACCATGTCCTAACAAGGCTCTGATGTCAGTAAGGAGGGGGCGGAGTCATGTTTTGGGCCAGAATCATGGTGAGAGAGCTGGTCAGTCCCTTTTAGGATCCCTGAAGGTGTGAAAATGACCTCTGAAAAATATGTGGAGTTTCTGACTGACCACTGTCTTCTATGCTACTTTTCCCTAACAAGATCCTCTTCATCATGACAACGCACCATGTCCTGCTGTAAAGAAAACCTCTGCATCACTGGCTGCTATGGGCATAAAAGGAGAGAAACTCATGATGTGGACCCCCTCCTCCCCTGACCTCAACCCTATTGAGAACCTTTGGAGCATCAACAAGCAAAACATTTATGAGGGTGGGAGGCAGTTTTCATCCAAACAGCAGCTCTGGGAGGTTATTCTAACATCCTGTAAAGAAATCCAAGCAGAAACTGTCCAAAAACTCACAAGTTTAATGGATTTAAGAATTTTGAAGCTGCTATCACACAAGGGCTCCGATGGTCAAATATAACTCGACCTGTTAATACTTTTTTGATTGAAATATCTTTTGATTTCAGTAAATATGACCTCCTAATGCTACAAATACAACAAATGACCATTTTAAGTTAATTACAAGCTTTAAAATGTATTAAAACGAGGAGTTGCATAATAATTTGGAACAGTAGATTTTGAGTTTTTTATTTATTTTTGAAAAAAAAACTACTGTTTTCACTTTTTTCAACCATATTCAATGATCCTCTAACAGTTTAAGACTTGAAAATCATGCTGACTGTGATTTGAGTTGACAGTTTAGGAAATCAGAGAAAAATGTAATTTGTATAATAATAATGAACGTGGTGTATTTTTCATGTTTGTGTCTGTATTTTTGCCACTCTTGAAAAACAGATTTTTAATCTGTGTAAGTTTTCATCCTGGTTAAATAAAAGTTTAATTAAAAAATGTACTTTGTCATCTGGTCACGATATCGCCTCGAGAACTTAGTTGTCCGCCAATAGCAGAGAATGAACTGCACCAAATGTGCACGTACATACATGTCCTACAGTCACTCATCTGTATTCACACATATCCTCCACATTCTCCTGCCTTTGTAGGAGGCGCATGTGCTACTATGGCTTTGATCAGTTTAAAGGAAACATATTATGCTAAATCAACTTTATTGAGCTTTTAACAAAAAATGTTCCCTCATCAAAAACAGCGGGACATTCTACTTTGAATGTAAGAATTTTTGGATATTCAAGTGGACATTGTCCTGCTGGTGGCACATGTTTGGCTTCAGTTTAGACCAATCCTGTCCACTTTGTTTGTTTCTTCTTCTACAGCTGAAGCTCCAATCTGTATTTGCTTTATGTTGCTATGTAAAAGATTTAACAGGGAAGTGTTGGTCATATTTTTAAAGCCCTGACTGTCATTTCTCTGACAGTTAGTAGTAAGAGCGGTTGTGGATGAAAAGGTGAAAGACAGTAATTACCCAAATTCCCTAAATCAGTTTGACCAATGTGAACCCAAAATGTCAGCGCGGCGGCGGCAGCGGCGGCGGCGCCCGAGAGCAGGTTAATGAGCCGGACTAAAGCCATGAGATGAAATAGCGTTTAAACTAGGCAGGTCTAAACCGTCTGCTGCTGGGCTCTTGTTGCAGAGAGGAATATTGATCCGACATAAATCCCATCGCGCTCTATTATTTATGCCCTTGTCTCATTGTTTTCGTCGTAACCACGGCAACTGGCCCCGATCCATCCCCTTATCCCCACACTTGCATCGTTGCACTCCATTGTTCTGCATAACCAGGAGAAAAGACAAACCAAAAACCAAACAACCACAGACGCCAGCGTTTCTTAAGACAACCCGGCTGAGGCAGGAGTAAAGCAGGTGTAAAGCAGGAGTAAAGCAGGTGTAAAGCAGGAGTAAAGCAGGAGTAAAGCTGGAGTAAAGCAGGAGTAAAGCTGGAGTAAAGCAGGAGTAAAGCAGGAGTAAAGCAGGTGTAAAGCAGGAGTAAAGCAGGTGTAAAGCAGGAGTAAAGCAGGTGTAAAGCAGGAGTAAAGCAGGAGTAAAGCAGGAGTAAAGCAGGTGTAAAGCAGGAGTAAAGCTGGAGTAAAGCAGGAGTAAAGCTGGAGTAAAGCAGGAGTAAAGCAGGAGTAAAGCAGGAGTAAAGCAGGTGTAAAGCAGGTGTAAAGCAGGAGTAAAGCTGGAGTAAAGCAGGAGTAAAGCTGGAGTAAAGCAGGAGTAAAGCTGGAGTAGAGCAGGAGTAAAGCTGGAGTAAAGCTGGAGTAAAGCAGGAGTAAAGCCGGAGTAAAGCAGGAGTAAAGCTGGAGTAAAGCAGGAGTAAAGCTGGAGTAAAGCAGGAGTAAAGCAGGAGTAAAGCAGGTGTAAAGCAGGAGTAAAGCAGGTGTAAAGCAGGAGTAAAGCAGGTGTAAAGCAGGAGTAAAGCAGGTGTAAAGCAGGAGTAAAGCAGGTGTAAAGCAGGAGTAAAGCAGGAGTAAAGCAGGAGTAAAGCAGGAGTAAAGCAGGTGTAAAGCAGGAGTAAAGCTGGAGTAAAGCAGGAGTAAAGCTGGAGTAAAGCAGGAGTAAAGCAGGAGTAAAGCAGGAGTAAAGCAGGTGTAAAGCAGGTGTAAAGCAGGAGTAAAGCTGGAGTAAAGCAGGAGTAAAGCTGGAGTAAAGCAGGAGTAAAGCTGGAGTAGAGCAGGAGTAAAGCTGGAGTAGAGCAGGTGTAAAGCAGGAGTAAAGCTGGAGTAAAGCAGGAGTAAAGCCGGAGTAAAGCAGGAGTAAAGCTGGAGTAAAGCTGGAGTAAAGCAGGAGTAAAGCAGGTGTAAAGCAGAAGTAGAGCAGGTGTAAAGCTGGAGTAAAGCAGGAGTAAAGCAGGAGTAAAGCAGGTGTAAAGCAGGAGTAAAGCTGGAGTAAAGCAGGAGTAAAGCAGGAGTAAAGCAGGAGAAAAGCAGGAGTAAAGTAGGAGAAAAGCAGGAGTAAAGCAGGAGTAAAGCAGGAGAAAAGCAGGAGTAAAGCAGGAGAAAAGCAGGAGTAAAGCAGGAGAAAAGCAGGTGTAAAGCAGGAGTAAAGCAGGAGTAAAGTAGGAGAAAAGCAGGAGTAAAGCAGGAGTAAAGCAGGAGAAAAGCAGGAGTAAAGCAGGAGAAAAGCAGGAGTAAAGCAGGAGTAAAGCAGGAGTAAAGCAGGAGAAAAGCAGGAGTAAAGCAGGAGTAAAGCAGGAGTAAAGCAGGAGTAAAGCAGGAGTAAAGCAGGAGTAAAGCAGGAGAAAAGCAGGAGTAAAGTAGGAGAAAAGCTGGAGTAAAGCAGGAGTAAAGCTGGAGTAAAGCAGGTGTAAAGCAGGAGTAAAGTAGGAGTAAAGCAGGAGTAAAGCAGGAGAAAAGCAGGAGTAAAGCAGGAGTAAAGCAGGAGTAAAGCAGGAGTAAAGCAGGAGTAAAGCAGGAGTAAAGCAGAAGTAAAGCAGGAGTAAAGCTGGAGTAAAGCTGGAGTAAAGCAGGAGTAAAGCTGGAGTAAAGCTGGAGTAAAGCTGGAGTAAAGCTGGAGTAAAGCAGGAGTAAAGCAGGAGTAAAGCAGGAGTAAAGCAGGAGTAAAGCAGGAGTAAAGCAGGAGTAAAGCTGGAGTAAAGCAGGAGTAAAGCTGGAGTAAAGCTGGAGTAAAGCAGGAGTAAAGCAGGAGTAAAGCAGGAGTAAAGCAGAAGTAAAGCTGGAGTAAAGCAGGATTAAAGTAGGAGTAAAGCAGGAGTAAAGCAGGTGTAAAGCAGGAGTAAAGCAGGAGTAAAGCAGGAGTAAAGCAGGTGTAAAGCAGGAGTAAAGCTGGAGTAAAGCAGGAGTAAAGCTGGAGTAAAGCAGGAGTAAAGCAGGAGTAAAGCAGGAGTAAAGCAGGTGTAAAGCAGGTGTAAAGCAGGAGTAAAGCTGGAGTAAAGCAGGAGTAAAGCTGGAGTAAAGCAGGAGTAAAGCTGGAGTAGAGCAGGAGTAAAGCTGGAGTAAAGCTGGAGTAAAGCAGGAGTAAAGCCGGAGTAAAGCAGGAGTAAAGCTGGAGTAAAGCAGGAGTAAAGCTGGAGTAAAGCAGGAGTAAAGCAGGAGTAAAGCAGGTGTAAAGCAGGAGTAAAGCAGGTGTAAAGCAGGAGTAAAGCAGGTGTAAAGCAGGAGTAAAGCAGGTGTAAAGCAGGAGTAAAGCAGGTGTAAAGCAGGAGTAAAGCAGGAGTAAAGCAGGAGTAAAGCAGGAGTAAAGCAGGTGTAAAGCAGGAGTAAAGCTGGAGTAAAGCAGGAGTAAAGCTGGAGTAAAGCAGGAGTAAAGCAGGAGTAAAGCAGGAGTAAAGCAGGTGTAAAGCAGGTGTAAAGCAGGAGTAAAGCTGGAGTAAAGCAGGAGTAAAGCTGGAGTAAAGCAGGAGTAAAGCTGGAGTAGAGCAGGAGTAAAGCTGGAGTAGAGCAGGTGTAAAGCAGGAGTAAAGCTGGAGTAAAGCAGGAGTAAAGCCGGAGTAAAGCAGGAGTAAAGCTGGAGTAAAGCTGGAGTAAAGCAGGAGTAAAGCAGGTGTAAAGCAGAAGTAGAGCAGGTGTAAAGCTGGAGTAAAGCAGGAGTAAAGCAGGAGTAAAGCAGGTGTAAAGCAGGAGTAAAGCTGGAGTAAAGCAGGAGTAAAGCAGGAGTAAAGCAGGAGAAAAGCAGGAGTAAAGTAGGAGAAAAGCAGGAGTAAAGCAGGAGTAAAGCAGGAGAAAAGCAGGAGTAAAGCAGGAGAAAAGCAGGAGTAAAGCAGGAGAAAAGCAGGTGTAAAGCAGGAGTAAAGCAGGAGTAAAGTAGGAGAAAAGCAGGAGTAAAGCAGGAGTAAAGCAGGAGAAAAGCAGGAGTAAAGCAGGAGAAAAGCAGGAGTAAAGCAGGAGTAAAGCAGGAGTAAAGCAGGAGAAAAGCAGGAGTAAAGCAGGAGTAAAGCAGGAGTAAAGCAGGAGTAAAGCAGGAGTAAAGCAGGAGTAAAGCAGGAGAAAAGCAGGAGTAAAGTAGGAGAAAAGCTGGAGTAAAGCAGGAGTAAAGCTGGAGTAAAGCAGGTGTAAAGCAGGAGTAAAGTAGGAGTAAAGCAGGAGTAAAGCAGGAGAAAAGCAGGAGAAAAGCAGGAGTAAAGCAGGAGTAAAGCAGGAGTAAAGCAGGAGTAAAGCAGGAGTAAAGCAGGAGTAAAGCAGGAGTAAAGCAGGAGTAAAGCTGGAGTAAAGCTGGAGTAAAGCAGGAGTAAAGCTGGAGTAAAGCTGGAGTAAAGCTGGAGTAAAGCTGGAGTAAAGCAGGAGTAAAGCAGGAGTAAAGCAGGAGTAAAGCAGGAGTAAAGCAGGAGTAAAGCAGGAGTAAAGCTGGAGTAAAGCAGGAGTAAAGCTGGAGTAAAGCTGGAGTAAAGCAGGAGTAAAGCAGGAGTAAAGCAGGAGTAAAGCAGAAGTAAAGCTGGAGTAAAGCAGGATTAAAGTAGGAGTAAAGCAGGAGTAAAGCAGGTGTAAAGCAGGAGTAAAGCAGGAGTAAAGCAGGTGTAAAGCAGGTGTAAAGCAGGAGTAGAGCAGGAGTAAAGCAGGAGTAAAGCAGGAGTAGAGCAGGTGTAAAGCAGGAGTAAAGCAGGTGTAAAGCAGGAGTAAAGCAGGTGTAAAGTTGGAGTAAAGCAGGAGTAAAGCAGGAGTAAAGCAGTTGTAAAGCAGGAGTAAAGCAGGTGTAAAGCAGGTGTAAAGCAGGAGTAGAGCAGGAGTAAAGCAGGAGTAAAGCAGGAGTAGAGCAGGTGTAAAGCAGGAGTAAAGCAGGTGTAAAGCAGGAGTAAAGCTGGAGTAAAGCAGGAGTAAAGCAGGAGTAAAGCAGGAGTAAAGCAGAAGTAAAGCAGGAGTAAAGCAGGAGTAAAGCAGGAGTAAAGCAGGAGTAAAGCTAGAGTAAAGTAGGAGTAAAGCAGGACAAAAGCAGAAGTAAAGCAGGAGTAAAGCAGGAGTAAAGCAGGAGTAAAGTAGAAGTAAAGCAGGAGTAAAGCAGGAGTAAAGCAGGAGTAAAGTAGGAGTAAAGCAGGAGTAAAGCAGGAGTAAAGCAGGAGTAAAGCAGGAGTAAAGTAGGAGTAAAGCAGGAGTAAAGCAGGAGTAAAGCAGAAGTAAAGCAGGAGTAAAGCAGGAGTAAAGCAGGAGTAAAGCAGAAGTAAAGCAGGAGTAAAGCAGGAGTAAAGCAGGAGTAAAGCAGGAGTAAAGCAGGTGTAAAGCAGGAGTAGAGCAGGAGTAAAGCAGGAGTAAAGCAGGAGTAAAGCTGGAGTAAAGCAGGAGTAAAGCAAGAGTAAAGCAGGTGTAAAGCAGGAGTAAAGCAGGAGTAAAGCAGGAGTAAAGCAGAAGTAAAGCAGGAGTAAAGCAGGAGTAAAGCTGGAGTAAAGCAGGAGTAAAGCAGAAGTAAAGCAGGAGTAAAGCAGGAGTAAAGCAGGAGTAAAGCAGGAGTAGAGCAGAAGTAAAGCAGGAGTAAAGTAGGAGTAAAGCAGGAGTAAAGCAGAAGTAAAGCAGGAGTAAAGCAGGAGTAAAGCAGGAGTAAAGCAGGAGTAAAGTAGGAGTAAAGCTGGAGTAAAGCAGGAGTAAAGCAGGTGTAAAGCAGGAGTAAAGCAGGAGTAAAGCAGGAGTAAAGCAGAAGTAAAGCAGGAGTAAAGCAGGAGTAAAGCAGGAGTAAAGCAGGAGTAAAGCTGGAGTAAAGCAGGAGTAAAGCAAGAGTAAAGCAGGTGTAAAGCAGGAGTAAAGCAGGAGTAGAGCAGGTGTAAAGCAGGAGTAAAGCAGGAGTAAAGCAGAAGTAAAGCAGGAGTAAAGTAGGAGTAAAGCAGGAGTAAAGCTGGAGTAAAGCAGGAGTAAAGCAGGAGTAAAGCTGGAGTAAAGCAGGAGTAAAGCAGGAGTAAAGCAGAAGTAAAGCAGGAGTAAAGCAGGAGCAAAGCTGGAGTAAAGCAGGAGTAAAGCAGGAGTAAAGCAGGAGTAAAGTAGAAGTAAAGCAGGAGTAAAGCAGGAGTAAAGCAGGAGTAAAGTAGGAGTAAAGCAGGAGTAAAGCAGGAGTAAAGCAGGAGTAAAGCAGGAGTAAAGTAGGAGTAAAGCAGGAGTAAAGCAGGAGTAAAGCAGAAGTAAAGCAGGAGTAAAGCAGGAGTAAAGCAGGAGTAAAGCAGAAGTAAAGCAGGAGTAAAGCAGGAGTAAAGCAGGAGTAAAGCAGGAGTAAAGCAGGTGTAAAGCAGGAGTAGAGCAGGAGTAAAGCAGGAGTAAAGCAGGAGTAAAGCTGGAGTAAAGCAGGAGTAAAGCAAGAGTAAAGCAGGTGTAAAGCAGGAGTAAAGCAGGAGTAAAGCAGGAGTAAAGCAGAAGTAAAGCAGGAGTAAAGCAGGAGTAAAGCTGGAGTAAAGCAGGAGTAAAGCAGAAGTAAAGCAGGAGTAAAGCAGGAGTAAAGCAGGAGTAAAGCAGGAGTAGAGCAGAAGTAAAGCAGGAGTAAAGTAGGAGTAAAGCAGGAGTAAAGCAGAAGTAAAGCAGGAGTAAAGCAGGAGTAAAGCAGGAGTAAAGCAGGAGTAAAGTAGGAGTAAAGCTGGAGTAAAGCAGGAGTAAAGCAGGTGTAAAGCAGGAGTAAAGCAGGAGTAAAGCAGGAGTAAAGCAGAAGTAAAGCAGGAGTAAAGCAGGAGTAAAGCAGGAGTAAAGCAGGAGTAAAGCTGGAGTAAAGCAGGAGTAAAGCAAGAGTAAAGCAGGTGTAAAGCAGGAGTAAAGCAGGAGTAAAGCAGGAGTAAAGCAGGAGTAAAGCAGGAGTAAAGCAGAAGTAAAGCAGGAGTAAAGTAGGAGTAAAGCAGGAGTAAAGCTGGAGTAAAGCAGGAGTAAAGCAGGAGTAAAGCTGGAGTAAAGCAGGAGTAAAGCAGGAGCAAAGCTGGAGTAAAGCAGGAGTAAAGCAGGAGTAAAGCAGGAGTAAAGCAGGAGTAAAGCAGGAGTAGAGCAGGTGTAAAGCAGGAGTAAAGCAGGAGTAGAGCAGGAGTAAAGCAGGAGTAAAGTAGGAGTAAAGCGGGGCCATGTGTGGGGGAATGCAGGATGTGGACGGTCTCTTCTCTGAGCTTTATTGATTAAGTCTCTGGGTTTTCGATTACAAAAAGGACCAAAAATAACCAATATCTGGGGCAAAGACTAGAGATCGGGAAGAGCTCTTCATGTGGACGAGGAGACGCACATTTCTCTCTCCAAATGTTCAGGTTTTGGGTCCAACAAACAAAAATCCCTAAACTTACCCATGTTTGTCTATCACAGTGACTCCATTCATCCTCACACTAGTGTATACTGTATATATGATGTAAATATATCTCCACACAAGCAGCACCTACAGACTCCAAACTTGGCCTCATCAGTAGCCTACATTCTTTTCCCTCATATTTACATCAGTAATGTTCAGCAATAGTTTCAAATGCATTTGTCTAAAAGTATCATTTTCACTCATTCACCGACAGCGTCTCGCCTTCATCCATAATAAATGAACACAAGTGATGAATTATTTATGAAACACTGACAAAGCTTTCCCCATCATTCGTTGAGCATTCAAAAGCAAGAGAATAATGAATAGCTTGTTCCACTGTTCTAGACCACCCCGGAAGTGGCCAACGGGTGGCGCTGTGGAGTCTTGCTAATGGGGAAAGGAGGCTACTCCCTGTTAACCTGTCACCTCAGCCTCCAAAGATCTTTAATAAAGCTGGAGACAGGACGTGGCCTCAGTAACACGATGGCCCAGTGCAGAATAATCAAACAGAAACACCACGGATTCACACGGTTCTATTTTCAGTTATTTCATGACTTTGTTTTCGTGTAGTAACTGATTTTATCTGGACTTCTCCAGTCCCATGTTAACAGATAGGAGAAAAGGGGCGGGCACAATAGGAATAGGAATATGCTGGGAGAGACCAAACGGTAACAACATCTTTGGTCATTTGGTGTGACTGAGGGCACGCACAAAGACCAGACAGGTACGCATCAACTCGTCTAAGATCAGGTAAGAACATATCACAGTATGTAAAAACGGAGGCCTGTTCCTTTAAGCTCCATTTGTTCATGGGTTTTTCTTTGTCAAACACTTCAAATCATTCACTTCCGTTCATAACAAGAGTTTGTTTCCTACTTTAAAACAGTGCTTCTGTACTTTTAAAAAAAGGAATGGACTTTATTTGTTTAGCGCCTTTCAGAGACTCGATCACATAGTATAGCTCTGCATGTAGCTTCAGTTTCCCTGGGGTAGATCAATATCTATTGATTATGGGACAGTGATACAATGAATGCTAACCAGCGGAATACTAACCATGGAAGGAGAAAACAAAGCTAGCACAACGTTTCAGAGAAATGAGCTGATCCTGACTGAGATACGAGACTTAGAAGTGAGAAACCAATCACTAACAATGACTGTGTCTCATGAGTGTGTTTTAGGGGGTTAGCCTCGCCGGCCAGTCACAAGATGGCCGCTTCGTTTGCCACATCAACGAGCATCACGTCTGACCTAGAGTTTAATCAAATATCTTTTTAACAACTTTAACAACTCAACTGGAATGGATTTATCCCATTAGACTTTCCAAAATAACACTTTTTTTTTTCGCTTAACATTCTCTTTTCCCCACAGAATACGAGCCTGGTCGTGTGTAAGTTCCTTGTTTGGCTTGTTTAGATTTGGTGTATTCTCCCTCATCCACTCATTCCAAAGTGACCCCCTCCACGACCTGAGGGGGTTTTCACATGGTCTTTATCTCTTCAGCAGGCTGTCTTCTGTCATTGCTGTGGTTTTGGATGGAGCCAGCAACGTGACCCACAGCTGGTGGACAGTTGTTTTTGGACACTATGAAGGGGGGGTTGTTTATGACTGGGTCAGTTCATAGTGGGACACAGTGTGGGAGCCTGTGTGCCGTTCACATGTCTGTTCTCCAAAGAAACACGCAGACACGGAACATGAGCAAAACCATGTGTGCTGCGGTTAGCCTTCAGCTAGCCTGCATTGGCTAGTGCTTTGTTAGTGTTTTTCAGTTATTGATCACTCATTGATTATTGACCAGTCCCCCTCAAGGATGATTTAAGATGGGACTGTATTGATCTCACAATGGAAGAATTCACTTGTTACAAACGCTGTAAGAACAACAGGGTGATGTGTCATAGTAGATGAAGACGATGCAGAATATGAAAGAGTTTACAGTCCTCATGCAGGTGATCGATAAAGTCACACCGAGGAAGATCCAACACTATAAAATGCACTGCCCCCGCACCTTCACCTCTTAACCCCCACCTTAGTCGAGCTCTTTTTCTCCAGCTCGGCTTTACTCAAATCTAAAAGCTTCTTGACTGGAGCTTACAGCTTATCCAATGACATCATCGGCCATTTTGAATACCGAAGTAGAATTATGCAGCACTCCATCCATCCATTTTACTTTTCTGTTGCCGGGTCGTGGAAATCACATTGCACCAGCCCCCTTATGGCTCCTCCTGCAGGCGGTGGGTCCACGATTAGGCCTGTTAGTCTCTCATCTGAACCGCTCTTTGTCTGACCCGTCACGTAGGACCTGTTTGCCCTGGGAGACCCTACCAGGGGCACCAAGCCCCCGACAGCAGAGCCCCAGGATCATTCAGGTGCTCAAACCCCTCCACCACGTTAAGGTGGCGGTTCCAGGAGGGGGATTATGCAGTACTACAACATGTAACAATATGTCTCCTCAATGAAAAACAACAGTGGCATTTTGATGTAATCGTAATCATTGCTCATGAAGATAATGAGACATGGCGGCCCCGGAGACGCACGTTTATGTGATGTAACAACAAATGTGACACAGACGTCGAGCTACGAAAGATCTGCTTCACTCACATTTATTAACACATCAAAGAGGAAACACAAAACCTTCACAGTCTGAGTCAGTGTATCAGCTGCTCAAGACGTTAGCATGCTTGCTACTGGTTAGCAATTAGCTTCAATCATTGACATTCACATCTATGAACACTGAGGAAATACTACAGAACCAGCTCAGCTCTGACCTCGGTCACATGTCGTAGCCAAGGCTAGCTGTTTGGAGCGTGGTTCTTGGAGAGGTCGGAGCTGAGCTGCTGACGCTAAATGCTAACCGGTAGCATGCTAACGTCTTGAGCAGCTTGAACACTGACTCACTGGTTTCTTCACATAAACGTGCGTCTCTGGGGACATGTTTTTACAGTTATCTTCTTGAACAATGATTATGAGTAAATACAATGTCGTGTTTCATGTTGCATGTTGTAGTACTGTATTATTCTACTTCGGTATTCAAAATGGCCACCATAACAACAAAAGTCACATGACTGAAAAGCATGTATACAGTAACTAAGGAACATATAACACATTACTTACACAATACAGTAAAATATTAGTCTTTACAATGAAAGTAACTCGAGAGAGGGGATTTGAACTCCCCCCAAATAAAACGCAGCACCAAATCAAAGTTGTGTGAAGCTAATGTCGTCCAAACTAAATATGAGAGCATTAGTTAGGGTTAGTATAGGAAAAGGAAACTCTGCTCGGTATATTAATACTACTTTCAGTTTATATCTTGCCAAAAGTAACTCAGAAGTAACTCATAGTAATGTAACTGCACTACATTTTTGAAACAGTAATATGTAATACAAACATATTACATTTTAAAAGATGGAACGACTAAAATATAAAGCCACGAAATGTGACCAAAACATGTAAAAAAAACCACACAACAAACACGTGACAAAAATGAGGAAAGAGTTTAAATCAGTTTTGTAGGTCTTAGCTTTCAAATGAGGTGTTATACTATGGCCTCTAGGCTGTAAGAGTCTCTTTGTACTTTTAAATGGTGCCTTTACTGGAGATGTGGACTTTTAAACGCACACTTTGTTGTTGTGTTTAAATGTCATTCCCTCTGTTGTGTTCAGCACCGTGGTTAACTTTGCTCTTTACAAATGAAGATTGGATGAGTGACCTTACAGTAGTGTTGTACTGCCTGACAGCGTAGTGTCTCAGTCTGCCATTCAGTCCATGGTCACACACTATCACCAAGAACACATGACCTTTAACCCTCATTCAAAACGTATGGAGGACGTTAGATACCGTAATGGTGAAGTAGATTGTGGAAGGCCTTTAACCTCTCACCCCCCGCTTTAACGTAAAAGCTTCTCGACTGGAGAACTTGGCCAGTGCAACGCCTCATTTGAAAGTGAAACCTGCAAAACTGATAGGAACGGTTTTGTCGGTTTCATCGCTATTTTGTCAAGAAGCTTTTAGATTTGGGCAAAGCCAAACTGGACAAAAATGTGCTTGGTTCAGGCGGGTATTAAGAGACTGACTGTCTTAAGACGACACAGCAGTAGCCTATAGCCTATGGAGCACTCGCCGACTTCACCACAACGGGACACTATGGGGGGCTAGCTTCACACAGGTGCTGTACATGATTCAATACGTCAAATCAGCATTTTCAGGACGCATGCGCGGCAGTGTTCAGGTCAAAGTTCACACCTACAACAAAGCCCAACAAAGCCCATTAAAACCAGACTATCATAGTAGAACAACCGGCTATTTAGTGACAATTACATCGATTAAAGTGGTTTTCCGGCGATATGCAGGTTCACATTCATTCTCCTTTGCAGTGTGACTGTCCACGTGGGCTTAATCATCTATGACGAGTTTAGTGCAATAAAGGATCCTCACAGTGTTGTATGTGGAGCCAGCATACGGACTCATCACATTTCCTACTGAAAGAAAAGAGTAGGAACGTTGTGACGAATGGATTAAATGAGTAAGTTTGACATAAAGCTAAGTAATGCTATTTGTAGCCAATGTGTCTGTTTACTTAATACAACAACTGTTTTTATTTCTTTATTGCTTTAGCACTAAGGGCCACGAGTTCTTTTTCTCTTCCCAGTAACACTGTGTCCCCGTTTCTTACAGAATTCTTTTAAAACATCGATTTTCAACGCTAAAGACATTGAATATCTGTGTCACACTCGGTCATGTTAACAGTTTGGGATACGATCTAGGCCTGACCTTTAACCTGGACCAGCACGCAATGCCGAATCCGCCTATTCACTGCTAAATTCTCCAAAATTGAAATGCTTGGCAATAATAAACTGCGAAGGGGAAGTTGACCCACCCTTATATTTTGAAAATAAAACATTTTTATTTCAATGTGAGATTATCGATTTGATCATATGCATATGAAAAGAAAAAAAAATTACAATATTTTTTTTTTCGAAATACAATTGCTAATGGGAAACATTAAGACTTTATGATGTTTAGTGTCAATTTCACCTTTAACTCTGGTGGTTCAATTTACCCCAAAACCTTTTGAGACCAACATCTTTAAAAGCAAATATTCCAGACGTGTTTTGAAGATGCCGACAACTAGAAAACATCCCAAAATGTCTGTTCATAGTCAAATGTATAGCATCTATTTTATATTTTTTACACAACAACCACCAAAGTACCGACCCCCAGGCAGCAGGGACCCCCCACTCTCCATACAGTAACATGAAATGACCAGGACCCCCCTCCCAGTGAAGGTTCTACAACCTCGGGGACCTTCCTGGTGAAATAAAGGTCAATAACCAGTGAATACAGTAGTTTGTATAGATCCCAGTCTGAAAGGAGAATCATGTGGCCTTTGGAACGTGCGTGTAGCTGATGCAGAGCTGATCATGATCAGAATCAGACCGTCCGCGAGAGCCGCGTGGCCTTGAAGAAGCTCCAGTGAGCACTAACCCTCCTCACCTGTGCAGTCGCGGCCTTTGCCTCGGCACTCTCCGCTCTGGGGCGAGTAGGACGCGCACGCCTGGTCCACCCACAGCAGCAGCGGCAGCAGCAGCAGCAGCAGCAGCGGCGGCGGCGGCATGAGCACCGACCCCCGGCAGCAGCAGCTCCCAGGGGCCCTGTCCGAACCAATCCCAGCGGGGCCCCGGCGCGTCATGGCGGCGTCGAACCCAACCGAACCCGAGCCGAGACGCGGCGTAAACACAACACACGCACACGGGCCGAGTCAGGAACGGGACTGATGCACGGATCTGGGAGAGGAGGAGGTGCCCGCCTAAGACGCGTCCTTTTGGGCCAGGCTGGTCGGAGAGAGGCGCGGGAGAGCGGCGCGGCTGGAGGGCAGCATCCTAGCCGTGAGAGCATAAAAGATTCATCAGAAATCCCGGCGCGCTTCTTCACAGAAAAGAGTCTAGTGGATTTTTTTGTTTGTTTTATAGCGGAGGAGAAGCGCACGGCAGCCGCGTGCGCGGAGAGGAGGCGCGGCGGAGCGGTGCGGCAGACGTGACGCGTAGAAGGAAAACAGCGCGGCTAAAAACACAATAAAGACACATGCGGAGAGAGAGAGGGAGAGAGAGAGAGAGGGAGGGAGGGAGGGAGAGAGAGAGGGAGAGAGAGAGAGAGAGGGAGAGAGAGGGAGGGAGGGAGGGAGAGAGAGAGAGGGAGAGAGAGAGAGGGAGGGAGGGAGAGAGAGAGAGGGAGAGAGAGAGAGGGAGGGAGTGAGAGAGAGGGGGAAGGAGGGAGGGAGAGGGAGAGAGATGGGGCTGTCACATGATCACCGCGCGGCGGATGCTGGGAAAGCGGATCAGGAATGCGAATGAATGAATGAATGAATGAATGAATGAATGAATGAATGATCCTCAGTACACTAATGGACCTTATTACCCTATAGACCAGGGGTAGGCAAGGTCAGGCCCGGGGGCCAAAGCCGGCCCTCTAGCACAGAACCTTTGGCCCTCAAGATGAATAAGAGAAATATTATTATACAAAGAAGAGATGAAATACCTGTTAAAGTACTCTAATATGAAAGAAATATTGTCAGTATTTTGAAAATGTCCTGGCAGAGCATCCCACATGGTCTGCCAGTGATTCTCTACTGGTGGGTCGAGGTTAATGTATATTGTATACGCTGTCCCTGTTCAAATAAATAAATGAACTAAACTAAACTCAACTCAACTCAACTCAACTCAACTCAACTCAACTAAACTAAACTAATAAAAAACTATGAAACTTTAAAATGATCAAACTGTAAGGGCATGCAAAGTGGATAAAAACATGATAAAAAAACCACAGTAGGGGTGAGAGACGTGGACAAACGAGCGGAGCGTCTGGATTTCCAGTTTATACTGTATATTATATATATATGTATATATATATTAAGTCATGTTGTAAAGATTTGGGGGGGTGCTCGAGCCCCACAGCACCCACACGATCGGCCATTGCTCCACAGTCAGAGTGTCTACAATTTGGCGACTTTCAGTAATATTTCATTGAGCTAAATGGGCCCAAGTTTGGATTTGGTGAGCTCAGTTCAGGACTGTCCCACTGGTGGCTCTTTTTGAGGCGGCTCTCTGGGTCATCTGCAAACACACACTTTACCGATTTACTGTAGCCTACTCAATGATCAAGGTTTCTACTGGGAGCAGCAAGTCAAATTTAGTTTGTAAGCAATTTGGATACAGCCTATGAAATTGTCCAAATAATTATGAATAAATGTCAATCGGAAACAACAGACAGCTCTTGAGGAAGAATTTTGTGTAAAACTGAAAGAAAAAAAATAAAATAATTTCGGCAAAGCGTACAGCTGAAGGCATTTTGAACCATACATTTTGCCAAGCGGTGCCAGTATTTTCAGAGACGAGAATTTTTAGTTTTAATTTAAATTTAAAGTTTAATTACATTTAAAGCCTTCTTAGTGGCACAATTCCTTTAAAGGAACAGTCCACCGGTTTCCCATACTGAGATATGTTCTTACCTGAGCTTAGACGAGTTGATTTGTACCTGTCTGGTCTTTGTGTGTGCGCTCAGTCACGCAAACGACCAAAGATGTTGTTAGCATTTGGCCTCTCCCAGTGTATTCCTATAGCTCCAAACGGGGTGAAGTTAGAGCATACTCTCATGGGCATAAAGACCAGACAGGTATGCATCAACTCGTAAGAACAATGTCAGTATGGACGGTGGCCTGTTCCTTTAGTAACTTTATGTTTAGTACTGTTTTGAAGTTATGACATAATGTAAGTCCAGTTTAGACCCTTTTCTAGACACAGTTTAGTGCTGAAAGGTCAATGTTTGGTGTGTGAAATGTTCCAGAGCCACTAAACAGAATGTGCCTTTAAACCTTTACTGTTCTCCCGTGGAAAAAGTCCAAACCTTAAGCACCACGGACAGCGCTTCGACCTTCTTTGTGGCACACCTGCGGGTACTTTCATATCGCTGACACAAGCAGCTCATGCTTTTGTAAGAATAGTCCAGCTGTGATCTGGGCTGAATGTATATGTACTGCAGCGACATAAAGGGAGACGCTGCAGGTGAGGACGGTGACATTTTGATGGAGGATTTCATATTGTAAGGATAGGACTGGGACTTGGTCACGGTCCTGATGTACAGTATGGTTTCATGGCATTCATTTTGGAATCTTTATGTCGCAATGTCGGTTCCTGCACCTTTTTTTTTAATGCAGAAGTAAAAACAAGACTGAAAACTAGTTACACATGCAGGCTCGTAAGTTCTAGTGAAATGTATTGTTTTTGTTGAGGTCTCAGGAAAGGCCACACACCTGCTCTGCCTCAGGTCCAGACCGTGCCAGGTCCAGATGTGCTGAGGAGCAGGGGAATCTTACCCACCTGACCTGACCGTGTGGGGTCAAGGCTTATTTGTTTATTTGTTATTAGGATCCCCACCAGGGTAGCAACTAGTCTTCCTGGTGTCCATCACAATAATACAAAGCATACAAAAAAATACAAAGAACAAATACAAAAACAATGAAAATGAATAAACACTACAATATAACTTACCAGGACTCAAGACATGAACAGCCTGATGTGCTTATGTTGGAATGTCAACAGGTTAACCGGGCAGTCGAGCGTCTCCCAGCAAGTATAAAGGACACCTGAAAACATTACTATTAACTGATATTATGGTAGAAACACTCACTGGATGAAGACAGAGACGTGTCGAGTTTGGGGCAACAGCAGAAAGTTTTCTTCTTGAGTCTACATCCTGGACTAATTCTCGTCTGAGTGGATTCTGCCCCAAAAACTCTAAAACTTACAACTAATGACACCAACTCACAAGATGACAAAAATCCCCCCAAAACTCCATGACCAGTTTTAGAATGACATGACTCCAACTACTCCGAGCACACATCATAACATTATTCAAGATTACAATTTGTTTATTCATTGGTCCAACTTTGATTTAAAATGTTGAACCAGAATCATTACTTGGCTGTGACTTGTCTCACAAACCTGCACGTTAAGGTTCAAGGCTCATTCACACTCGAAGACCTAAAGTATGACTGAGCTTCTGAACGCTGTCACCGCCGTTATGAGAAAATAGTGTTACCCAGGTTTGTTTCATGTGGATTGTGTTGACAGCTAGAAGACAGAAACAAAACCGATCAGCATTTTTACAGTTACCATAGTTACCACCACAGATGCCAAACACCACAGATTGAAACAAACAGAATCTTCATAGAAATCACAGAAACAGCGTCAGCTCTGAGCCTGCTCCGACACATTATGCTTTAGCTGAGCGTTCTTTCCCCAGACATAGTAGTACAAATATTTCAGTTCTTGGATTGACGTCAAGTCAAGTTTGATGCAAATACTGACTCCATTTTTAAAGGCGGTCAGCAGAGAATCTATCTTTGAATGTAAATGAAAGCATTCTCCTGACTGCTGTTTAGAGAGCATCTTAACCTTTTCATTTGATTGCTGGTTCAAGGGTTTGTCTGTGAAAGATTAAAACAAAAATGGTCAAATCTGCTGAGTTTAACATAGACCTACAGTTTCTATGGGAAGAGCAGGCGCTAAAGAAGATAAGATAAGATGGTACTTTATTGATCTCACAGATGGAGAAATTGCATTCGATGAGAGAGCATCCGGCAGCAGCACCCATTCAGTGCGCACCACTCTTTTTTTTCTTTGGTGAAAGATGGTTGTGTCGCGGCCGCCATCTTCACTGTTTTGGTCACAGGAGGAGCACTGGTTGATGGGAAATCCGTAGACGATGACCACGGCGGTGGAGCTCTTGCGCTTGGCCACGATGTTCTTGGCCACACAGGTGTAGTTGGCCGTGTCGGACAGACGCGCCTGCTTGATGATCAGGTTGTGGTCCACGGTGATGTAGAAGTTCCTGTCCTCGGCCGGGTCCATGATCTCTTGTCCTTCAGCCACTCCACCCGCATGACCTTGGAGGATGGAGAAACTGTAGCTGCCCTCTGTCTCCTCTGATCATCTGAAACGGTGCACCGCCTCCTGGGCTTGTCCCCGTCTCAGAGCGTGGTGTCCTGCACTGGTCAGCTCCACAGTCTATCACCATCTCCTCGTTGGTCCCTTTTGTTGTTTCCTGTAGCTCCTCCTGTGACGCCTCCTCCGTGCTGCAGGTGTGGGGGCTCTTGGTGCCTCTTCACTGTTCAGTGTCTCAGAAGAAGATGTTTGTAGATCTCAAATGGGTTTAGTTGATAAGCTAGCAGTTTGTTTACCTTCAAAAAGCTGCTTTCTTCAGGACCATTTTGGACTCTCAAAGTAAACAAATCCACCAAACCTCCACAAAAACACGGTAAAGACGTACAAAAGTATCCAGAAAAACAACGTGGTTCGCTGAAAAAGGCAAACAATTCACTGGAAAAGGCAAACAATTCAGCTGCACCAGGAGAGAGGGAGGTCACTTCCTGTTTTCACGTCGCCAAGGAAGAAGGATAAAAGTATCTTAGGTCTCCATGCTCCGTCCTCAGAGTTTTCTCTCTGCCATGTCGTGTGTTTATAACATGACAAAATTTACTGAATCTGAATGATGTCATTTATGTGCTTTCCCCATCACTAACATATTATAGTATAGTATAGTATAGTATAGTATAGTATAGTATAGTATAGTATAGTATAGTATAGTATAGTATAGTATATAATATAGTTTAGTGGCTACTGAATGTGTATCCAACCCCACAAAAGCAGTGTGAGCTCGTGTTTAGCCAGAGGACACTTTTACACGTTCATTCATAAAGTATACAAACAAACAAAACAAACATTCTGATTTAAAGTATAGTCTCCAAAGGTCCGTACATTCATTCATGTGGCACCACCTAAATGTAGTCGATAGTTGACAACAGCGGAAAAACATCTGGACGAGCTGGCCTAGCTTTAACCTCTGCACTTACGTCAGTTTCTCATTCATGCATTATTGTCTAGAATGTATTTAGATAGTGTAGTAGTGGTAGTGGTAGAAGTAGCAGCAGAAGTAGCAGCAGCAGTAGGAGTAGCAGTTGTAGGAGTAGTAATACTAGTAGTAGCAGCAGCTGCAAGAGTAGTAGTACTAGCAGCAGTACTAGCAGTAGTAGTATCAGCAGCAGCAGCAGCAGCAGTAGTAGGAGTAGTAGTAGGGCAGTTGTAGTGGTAGTAGGGCATTTGTAGTAGTAGTAGGGCAGTTGTAGTAGTAGTAGGGCAGTTGTAGTAGTAGTAGGGCAGTTGTAGTGGTAGTAGGGCATTTGTAGTAGTAGTAGGGCAGTTGTAGTAGTAGTAGGGCAGTTGTAGTAGTAGTAGGGCAGTTGTAGTGGTAGTAGGGCATTTGTAGTAGTAGTAGGCAGTTGTAGTAGTAGTAGCAGTAGTAGTTGTAGCAGTTGATCCTGTTTGAGGTGATCAGCTGGTCAGTGCAGTTTGAGCCTAATCCGGCGCTGAATAAGTCGTCTGATCCGAGGCGTCTGTGAGAGCTTACCCCTCGTCATCCATATGTCTCCCCCAAAACGCTGAGTGGGCACCAGGGTCCCCACCCGCCTGCCCGCCCGCCGCCCCACTCTGATCCCAGCACAGGCCTTCCCTTAGTATGGCTCTCTCCTCACATACAGGCCCAGATGCCCACACTATAGTCTACAACATGCAAGGCAGATCTTGGACAGGACCACCTCACTTTACCCTGCATGTTTCAGGCTCATGAGGTCAAAGTGCTTTTGCTAACTAACAGAGCCGGTGCTGGCCCTTCTGGGGCCCTAAACAAAACTCCACTCTGCGGCCCCACAGCACGCATCCCAAGGCTGTTTGATGAAGAGTGAACCCATTTATGATCAAAAACAGTTACACTGTGCAGCTGTGCAGGGCAGAAGTGGAACATTACCTTCATTTAACTAACCACCAAACCATTAGTTTTAGACCAAGCACATTCTGAGAACCAGAGTTACTGAAAGTAGGCTAACTCATGAGAACCATGTGGATTCAACTCCCATTTGAGTCAAATACAACGGCTTTTTCTGTCTTCTATTCACCGAACTACAGGCCTGACACTCTACTCGAAACATCAAGAAGATAGTTTAAATGAGTGTGTGGCCGATAAGGCGAGCAGCGCCCGGGCCGGGAGACGGGAGAAAGCAGCGCAGGATGCGAGTATGAGGCGAGGCGAACACCGGGAGACAGACCGGGTGAAGACGCTCACTCGTTGGGAGTGACAGAGGAAGGCGATCGGTCTCTCACACTGCTCCATGTCGGTGTTGTATGTGGCAAAGTAGGCATTCATCAGCGAAACAACACTGTCATTTGACTGAGATGCGGGGCCCTTGTGGCTGGGGGGGCCCTACGCAACTTGTGTAATCTGCGTATAGGAAAAAACGGCACTGCTAACTAAAATGGGACTAAAATGAACTAAAGTGTAGTTAATGAGACTAACACAATGAGTAACATATTCAGATATTCACTCACTCATGAAAACAAAATGAAAATCATCAAATTTCCCACTGACACAGTTTGAAAGAGCCTCATCTTTAAATCACTGCTGAAGAAACAGGTCAGTGCTTTGTCAATCCTCTCTTTATAACCCTTTGAAAAGGAGAAACTGTAGAGCCGCAATTGTAACAACAAAATGTACTGACCCCATTTAGTGATTAACTCCCTCAAAGCATTTTGTAATAAATCCAGGAACTACACACTGATGTTACACTTCATCCACCGCTGATAACACATTTGTTCACTTTTAACAAAAATATCTGACAAACATCTTCAATAAAACTCTAGATCTGCCATGGCCATAGTAATACACTGAATGGCGATTCTGGCGGCCATCTTGTGACTGGCAATTCAAACCCAGTGCGATGTCACCAAATGGAAACAACCACTGATTTCCTTGATACTGTTTTGATGTGTTTTTTAGTTAGTTATTTATGTCGTATCTTTCAAGAAAATAAAGTTTTTGCAGTTTTTCAAATGTGATTCCAGTTTTATAGGAGGCACAGACTTAGCTCCATTTGCTGAAACACTTCAAATCATCTACTTCTCTTTATATCAAATAGTGCATGTGTTTCCTACTTTAAAACAGTGTTTCTGTCATTTTTAACACGACGTGACCAATGTTTATTGAACATGGGACAGTGAGTGATACAATGAACGCCAACCACTGAACCCTGGGAATTTATGTCAGATGGAACGGTACCATGGAAATGCCAAATTCACCATGTTTGTGGCTGCTAGCAAACATGAGAAGTGGCGTTCAATCCAAATGTATGTGGACCGTTAGCCAGTCGGCTAGTCAAGGCAACTTTTCAGAGACTAAGCATTTTTCCTATAGCCGTTAGCATCAACATTTTCAGCTATTATCCACCCATCCACCACGTTCAAAGCTAAGCTAGAAATCATTAATGAATGTAAGACCTTTGAGATTTTACTTAGCGCCTAAAAGCGTCTCTGAGCTAAATGCTAACGCTAATGAAGTCAGGTTTCTGCTTTTTGTGGGTCTGATACACATTCAATGGCTACGAGACATCATCTTATAATATGTTAATGATGAAGAAACACATACATTATTTGTTTGTATGAGGATAGAAGTGGTTTGACGGCTAACAAAATGTAGGCTACACATTTGTAGGAAGAGGCTCAGACAGCTAAAAGGTATTTCTTAAAGGAATAAGCCACCGTTTTTCCATACTGAGATATGTTCTTACCTGAGCTTAGATGAGTTCATTTGTACCTGTCTGGTGTCCACGCGTGCCCTCAGTCATGTAAACACAGCACAGACGGCGTTAGCATTTAGCCTCTCCTCCTCTCCTCTATACAGGGTTGCCAGGTCCGCGGTTAAACTGCGGAATTGGGCGGTTTTGCCTTGTTGATTTCAAAGTAAAATTGGCTATTTCTGTCTTATTTTTGATAAAGATCGCTATTTTGAATAACAAAATCTCAAATCCAGGGCTCCGTGAGCTGCTTTTACAATACGGGAGGAAGATGGGAGCGGTTTCTCATCATCGCAGGAGCACAAACAACGTATGTCCGCGGGTTTTCCGCTGTTTTTCAGATGTTTTTGGGCGGGTTTGGCTGTGCAGACCTGGCAACCCTGCCTCTATAGCTCCAAACGAGGTGAAGTTAGAAGCTACCAAGCTCTTCCACGTTTTCCCTGTTTAAATATGGTTAAGTGAAGATATTACTGCGCAGATGTCAAACTACTCCTGGTATTATTACACCGTACAATATAGTTCCCCCTTTTATCCACTTAGAAAATCCACATTGTTTAATTTTGTGTAATTATCCTTTTGTAGTGGAACACTTCACGTAACCATATTTAAACAGGGAAAACATGGAAGAGCTTGGTAGCTTCTATTTTCACCTGGTTTGGAGCTATAGAGGAGGAGAGGCTATGCTAACAGCGTCTGTGCTGCGTTTACGTGACTGAGGGCACACGTGAAGACCAGACAGGTTCACATGAACTCATCTAAGCTCAGGTAAGAACATATCTCAGTATGTAAAAACGGTGGCCTGTTCCTTTAAAGCCAGTTTCTAATGTAAATGTTGGAAATCACAGAATTCCACCAGCACTTCCCTACACACACATCTTTAGACCTGTACGCTAGTCACAGTTGCTAATCATTCGTTAGCATTTTAGCATTAATACTTTGTAATAAAGACAATTTCGATGCTTTTATGATGCGGCTGAATTTTGTGCAGTAATAGTTCCTGTTGCCTCCTTGTGATCGTAAAAAAAAAAACACATTATTACACAGTGAGGTCAAACTTTCATTAAACTGTTTAGGAGGTTTTCCCGTGTGGACTGTGATGAAGTGAGAGTATAACTTTGATGACACAAGCAAGTAATCGGCTTAATTTTACAGAGCAACTTTTGAACTGAAGTTTGGTGAGACAGGAGAGCGCTGCCCCCTGCTGTGAGGAGGAGGAGGAGGCAGCGGGAGCGGTCAGATTAACAACAGAGCCGGGATTTACGGAGGGCCTTAAATCTCTCATCAGCGTCTCACTCATTAACTCATTACATTTGGGTGCATAGTTCCTTTATCTCCACAAGGTCTTACTGTGTCTTAATGCTGCTGACCCCGAGACTTTAAAGCTTCACAAACAAATTGGTCAAAAGAAAAGAAGGAGTTGATGGAAGTGCTCCTGAGGGTAAAAGTCTGACTCCTGTTTTAGTGTTGATGTTATAGACCAGACAAATAATACAATAACAAGAAAATCATCATTTGAAAACAAGATACAACTTTATTAATCTCACAAGGGAGTTTCACTTGTTACTGCATCAGCTCACAGGGGGAGGGGCAAAGAGTCAGGAAAATGTGCAATCAAGTAATAGTAAATAGAGGTATACTTATGTACAATTAATAAAACACTTTAAAAAGGGGCAAAAACAATAGAAATATTCAAATTAGAACGGAATATAAGAGTCATAGAAAGAGTCAGCATTGGAAGTGCAAAGTTTAGAAGAAGAACGTTATTTATATAGCGCCTTTCACAAAGCGCTTTACATGAGACAATTCACTCCATGTCACAATGTGTCATGTGATAGTGTTTCAACCAAGGAGCATCCAGATTGACAAATCAAGTAATAAATGTTCTTATTGTCACAGCATACATTTATATTTGACCTTTATTGAACCAGGAAAGTATTACTGAGATTAAGAATCTCTTTTACAGGGGAGTCCTGGTCCCAGAGGGGAACCTATTAACCTAATAATCATGACCTTATAATGATAATAATACATTTTATTTGAGGCGCCTCAAGACACTCAAGTCACCGTACAACAAAATACAACAAAATACAATGGAATTTCAACATTAAAAAACCACACAATCACAGCGCAGTATAAGAGATAAAAGCCTAAAATACAGTGTGGGGCCATCGGTCTGTCTGAACAGGGAGGTTTTGAGCCGAGTTATGGTCTGTGTGGTTCGCATGTGTTGGGGTCGGGAGTTCCAGAGTCGTCTGTGGTCCATGGTGGACAGATGAGCTGACGGAGTGTGGAGAAGGTCCTGAGGGGAGGAGCGGAGACTGGACACCACCGAGAAAACACTAAAATTGCCCAGTGGCTGTTTTGACTTCTTCATGCCTTTCGTAGCTCATTCTACAGAAAAGGGCATTGTTGGAACATGTAGGGGAAGGAAAATACTAAATTTTAACATTTTTAAACTCCCTATAGTTCCTTTAATCAAATCAAATCAAATCAAGCTTGTTGTTTTTTTGACCATTTGTAAACATTCAAGAATAAGAAGGTTCTGTATTTTATATATTGAAAACTGAATATAAAATACAAAAATATCTGTTAATACTGTAAATATATATATATATAAGGACAACAGTGTGAAGTGTAAAATGTGAAGTAACAAAAGGGGCAGATATTATAAGACTTGTTCTTCTCCTCTGCTCCGTTTCATTCATACTGTGTTGCTTGGCGGTTTTATTGTGTTTGCATAAGATCACTTTGAATGAAATAAATAAATACATGAAAAAAATGAAAAAATGAAACTTTATTTATAAAGCACTTTTCATACCGAAAGGTATCACAAAGTGCTTTACAGATTACAACATTTAAAACAATTCGCCTGCACAACCTCTCATATATATATATATATATTAGGATTAAATAAATAGATTAGTCAGTTAAAGGCTAAGCTAAAAAGGTGGGTCTTGAGCTGCTCTTATAAACATTTTCGTTCTCAGCCCTGAGCTCCTCCTCAGGTCGTTCCAAAGGGGGGGGGGGGCGTAATATTGGAAAGACGCCTCACCATGAGTCTTTTTGTTGCCTTTAGGAATAACTAGGAGGCCCCTGCCGGAGGAGCGAAGGGGCCGTGAAGGTTCATAAGGTAAAAGCAGTTCTGAAAGATAAGAAGGACCAAGACCATTAAGACATTTAAAAAACATTAAAACTTTAACTATAGTTAAAGATTGTTTTTCATGTGTGTACTATTAGTTTGCAGTCGGAAGAAAATAAACGGCACTGGAGGTATAACCTTGTTTGGCACATATTTTATTTGGGTAGAATGAAATTCACTGTGGTAATAACTGATTGCATGTTTGGTTGGCATTTGGTTGGTAGATATACAGTATGTCCAACCTATCAAACAACCATTCTAGTAAGGTAGTAGTTTATTGGTTATAAACACTACCATTCGGACACAAATCTACTAACCAGATTTGCTAAAAGGAACCATTTTTTTGGTTAAATTAACCAATGTGTTTTTAGGGTGTGGTGTCCAGTCTCCTGAGAAGGACCTCAGTCTCCTCAGAAGGACCTCAGTCTCCTGAGAAGGACCTCAGTCTCCTCAGAAGGACCTCAGTCTCCTGAGAAGGACCTCAGTCTCCTGAGTAGGACCTCAGTCTCCTGAGTAGGACCTCAGTCTCCTGAGAAGGACCTCAGTCTCCTCAGAAGGACCTCAGTCTCCTGAGAAGGACCTCAGTCTCCTCAGAAGGACCTCAGTCTCCTCAGAAGGTGGTGTTGTAGGACCAATTCAGTTTATTGTTGAGGTGAACAACTCAATGTCCTCTCCCTGGATGTTCACTGGGGTGTGCAGCAATGTCCTCCTCCTGAAGTCCTGACCAATATAGAAGTAAAAAGTACTATGTATGCATTGTATGTGCTCAAAACACAACTCCAACAGCATTTAACAACAGCTCTAAAAAGTCGATTTTACATAATACCACCCCTAATAATACCACACATAACTGTTTTATTTTGAAATGCCATCAAAGCTTCTTCTCGCTAATGTTTGATAAGCTAAACACAGATGACTTTTTAAAGAAGCCTCCTCAACTCTTATCTGGTCCAGGGACTACAAGACAAGTTTAAATGTAGCTGAACACTGCCCCCAAGTGGACATCGGGGCAGTTGCAGCAAACAACAGAGAAGTCCTGAGTGGAGGCCCAGGAGGATTAGAGATTTCTAAGGTACAAAATCAAGTATGAAACATTTATCCCGACCCTCGCAATCTCACAGCAGCCACAGTTAGAATATGGACTGAGCCAAACCTTTATATACAGTTTGACTGAGTGTTCAAACAGATCACTGCAGAACTCAAGAGGAGAGCTTCACTGGACAACAGAAAACATACGCTGGGTTTTTTTTATGATTGTCATTTTCTACTTAAAGTGAATGTGACAGGTTTTAATGGTTTAGAAAATATGACTTACAGTGCCTCTCGAAAGTGCTAATACACTTTGAACTTTTGCACATTTTGTCATGTTCACAACCATAAACATAAAGATTACATAAGAACGTTCACACACAAGTAACAGACAACTGTGAAGTGAAAGCAAAATGATACATGATTCTGTTATTTTTCCAAAAATAGAAAAGTGAAAAGTGGGGCGTGCATAAGTATACATACAGCATTTTTCTGAGTGCATTAAATTGCCTTTATAAGTGTCCAATACGGGGGGGAGCATCATGCTGTGGGGCTGCTTTTCCTCAGCGGGGACTGGGGAGATTGTAAGAATAGTTGTGAAGATGGATGGAGCCAAATACAGAGACATTTTGGAGGAAAACCTGCTGGAGTCACAAGAGAACTGAGGCTGGGGCGGAGATTCACCTTCAGCAGGACAATGACCCTAAACACAAAGATAAATCTACAATGGAACAGTTCAATAAAAACATATTAATGTGTTAGAATGGCCCAGTCAAAGTCCTGACCTAAATCCTATTGAAAATCTGTGGAAAGACCTGAAAACTGCTGTTCACAAACGCTCTCCTTCTAATGTGACAGAGCTTGAGTCAGACCCCAAAAGACTTGCTGCTGTTATTGCAGTAAAAGGGGGTTCCACAAAGTATTAACACAGGCTGTATGCACATCCCACTTTTCGGTTTTCTATTAACAGAATCATGTATCTTTATGTTTATGGTTGTAAACATGTTCATAAATTACTTCAAAGATCATTTCTTTTTTTTCTTTTTTGACCCACAATGCACACACTGTAGAAGGATAACATCAGTTGCATAATTATTATTTTATTTCAGTGAAGCAGCAATTTTCATGAAGACATGTTGGGCAGAAAAGTCATTTCACATTGACATAACATAGTCGGCATGGCAACAGTTAAAAGGGGGGGTATTATGCTAAATCGACTTTTTCAAGCTTTCCATCATGTTATTCTGTCACTCCCTCATTAAAAACATGGCTGAAGTGTTGCCTTGGCACATTCACGTATTTCTGAGTAATCTGTAAAAACTCTGATGGCGGCCATTTTAGGGATAGGTTTGCCTGAGTCCTCCTAGGAACGCCCCCACCTCCTGGGGAGGCCTCCGAGCTTTCGTCACCAGCCGAGTAACCAACCACTGCTCCTCAGCAGAACCCCCTCCCCACTGATGCCACAGACAGCGTGTGGAGGGGGCGTGTCGGAAAGGCTCAGAGGTTCTTAAAGAGACAGAGGCCTATTTCAAGACATTCACTACAGCCATTTTGAGAGAGACATTTTATACAAGGCAGTTATTCTAATTTACTGCATTTACAGACCAACAGAAGGTTTGCTCATCATTGTAGTGTGATATAGACTGGTGCTATGTGACTGAAAAAAAGCATAAAACCCCCTCTTTAAAAATGGTTTGCCTTTATCTATGTCACTTCCTGTCGGTGTCCAAGAAAGCTGGGGACAATCTTTAGCAACATCTTAATTATAATCGTGTTAACCATGTTTTAGCAAAAAATGTGCTTAATGTGCACTTTAATGTTGCCATGCTATTTATTTATTTTTATCTTTATTTTATTTTATTTCTCTTCTACTGTAAATGCAATAACGGCATTACACTAATAAAAACAAGTCGATCAAAAAAAAAAGTTAATACTTCACTCAAGTCAGTATAAAGTAGTGAATGAATAAAAAGTACTTACTGACTAAAGCAGATGAATAATAAATTCCAGAGAGTCATTGACACAAAAGGAATCACATCTGACGTTAATCTTCTAATCGCAATCACTTCAAAGCTGAGTATACTGGCCGCTCCGGTGTGACCAGGGGAAGTATTTGGTCCAGGTGTTGAGTGCGCTTGTGTTGACAGGAGGTGTGTGTTATCTCCTGGTATTGACGGAGATGTGGCCATATCCCCGTAAAAGCAAGCGCCACTCCTGAAAAATAAAGAGGACACGCCAAAGCAGACGCCCAATCACACTACCACTGTTTGCTCTCAGTGTTTGCTTACAATACTGTGAAACGGCACTTTTACATGGATTATTTGAGGAACTCACGATGTTTTTAAATCTTCCAATTTAAAAACATCGTCTCCATTGCCCCAATAACAGGGATGGTGAGATCAAATGGACTCTAACCAATGCCAAATGGATTAACATTTAATTAAAACATTAATAATAATACAAATAATCTGAAAATAAAAGTATATTTTTTTTGCTTATGTATTAACGTGCTTGAAAATAGTTATTATTTAAATAGGAAAGGTGGCTTCCCCTCTTCAGGTCGGTGGGGAGTCGTTGCCTCAAGTAAAGGAGTTCAAGTATCTTGTTCTCAGTGAGGGACGGATGGAGTGTGAGATGGACAGACGGATCGGTGCGGCGTCAGCAGTGATGCGGTCGCTGTATCGGTCTGTCGTGGTGAAGAGGGAGCTGAGTCGGGGCAAAGCTCTTGATTTAGCAATTGGTAATGGTCATGAGATTTGGGTAATGACCGAAAGGACAAGATCGCGAATACAAGCGGCTGAAATGAGTTTCCTTCGCAGGGTGGCTGGGCGCACCCTTCGAGATCGGGTGAGGAGCTCAGTTACCGGGTGGAGCTCGGAGTAGAGTCGCTGCTCCTTCACGTTGAAAGGAGCCAGCTGCGGTGGTTAGGGCATCTGTTTCGGATGCCTCCTGGCCTAGTGGGACAAGGCCTTGTGGAAGACCCAGGACACGCTGGTGGGACTATGTCTCCGAGCTGGCCTGGTGTGGCCTCGGGGTCCCCCCAGAACAGCTGGAGGAGGTGTGTGTGGACCGGGAAGTCTGGACATCTCTGCTGAGACTGCTGCCCCCGCGAAGCGGAAGAAAATGTATGGATGGACTTTATTTGTATAGCTCCTTTTCACAGACTAATTTGAGCTGAGGCTCAACATGATCCACAACCTGGGGTAGGGCAGAAATTACAGGGGGTCCCTAAAGTCTAATCATAAAAATATCCCAAAACAACACACTCCAATTATTTGTCTGTCGTTTTTATTTCGCACAGGTGCTGGGGCCATGCTTTCACAGTTGGGTCCCATGGAGAGCTTCAAGCGGGAAAAAAAAGGTTTGGAATGCTGTCTTAGTGCCTATTCGCACTGGATCAGTATTATTACAGGACCTCGGGGTTCAGAAGAATATAGCAGGTAATTCGCAGGGAAATTTTTACTTGGCAGATCACTGACATGGGATTAACATCACAGACTTTCTCCCTGATTATTACAAAGTGCATGTGGTTCCTATAAAACTAATCCCTGTATTATCTACCTTTTTATGTGGCACATTCACACAGGATAACTGAAGCCTGAGATTCTTGTTGGAATTTACAGACATGTCCTGGACATAAGGTTCTTCCTTTCTGAGTTCATTTGTAAAATTAACTTTCACCTGAATGAATTTGTGAAGCTTTAGTCTTTTACCATGAACAGTTGTCTGTAAAGGTGTGTAACCGTTGTTGGTTGTAAATGTGTAGTTGTGAGAGTGACATAAACTGAGCGCAGCCTGGCTCTCTCTAAAGCGCACCTACATGCAGAACACCGTGTGGTTTCTCTTTGCATTTCACCTTAAAACAGCCTTTTACTGAGGCTGAAAGGCCAACATGATGCAGCTAATGTCGTAGCTGAGAGCGCATGGACTTTGGAGAGTGGGGGGAGAGAGAGGCGAAGGTAAGCACCGAGTCAGGAGCATCAATGACGCTGGAACTGCTGAATATCACCTGTTCACATCTGGGTTTCTTGAGCATTAAGTTGAAAATGATGAAATGCAAATAATAAGCTCTATTATTTCTACTATTGAAACCTGAGGCTTAATATTGACGAGCAGAGAATTCTCTGAATATGCCGTCCTCCTTTGAGACATTTACGAACGAGTTTTAAAACGCATGAGTTCCAAAATTCGTGTTCTATATAATTGTGTTCTGAAATTATGTTTAGTTTAGCTCAATGTATTCTGCGATCTCTGATTACTCCTAATTCAAATAACTGGCATAAATCTCAACAAAAACGAGCGTAATGAGAGGTGAATTAATGACAGATCAAAATAGCTCGGGGCATTTTTTCCCGACACTGTTCATCAAAATGACAGAGTAAAATGATATAATGAAACCACTGGTTTAAATAAAAATGTGCACAGGAAACAAAAAAAGCCCAATCACGTGTCGGATCTTGCCCATTTCTGTCCAATTCACAACTGTTGACTGGGTGTGGGCACACTAGAAGAGTGGTGCTCACAAGTGAGGGTCGGGACCATAGACTGTAGGTCAGGACCCCTAAGCTGTTTTGAATAAAATCAACCTTTTATTTAACAGAGGGTTCAATTTTAGGCCCAGTGCTTTTTAATCTGTATACTGTATACCTCAGGAGACACGGGGTCACAGTTCTGCCGATGATACACAGTTATACATCTCCATGTCTCCTGATGACACCAGGCCAATGGATGCACTTTTTAACTGCATTTTAGAATCAAATCCTGGATGGCAGAAAACTTTCTCCAGCTTAACCAGGACAAAACTGAAATGTTAATCATCGGCCCAGAGAGAGAGACTTTTACCCAAACTACAGTCACTGTCTTTAATCCTTCCTCACAGGTGAAGAACCTGGTGTGATCTTTGACTCTGAGCTGGCGTTTATTCCACACATTAAGAACATCACAAAGATCGTTTTTTACCATCTAAAGAACATAGCCAGAGTCCGCCCCATTCTCTCTCGGGCCAACACGGAGACGCTCATGCATGCTTTTATCACCAGTCGTATCCACTACTGTAACGTCCTGCTCTCTGGTCTTCCCAAAAAGAGGATCTCAGGTTTACAGCAGCTCCTGACGAAGACCAGGAGGCGGGACCACATTACACCTGATGAAGACCAGGAGGCGGGACCACATTACACCGGTTTGAGAATCGCTGCATTGGCCCCGTGTGTTTCAGGATCGATTTTAAAGTTCTTTTAATGGTTTTTAAATGTCTTAATGGTCTTGGTCCTTCTTATCTTTCAAAACTGCTTTTACCTTATGAACCTTCACGGCCCCTTCGCTCCTCCGGCAGGAGCCTCCTAATTATTCCTAAAGGCAACAAAAAGACTCATGGTGAGGCGTCTTTCCAATATTACGGCCCTCGCCTCAGGAACCACCTGAGGAGCTCAGGGATGCAGAGAACGAGAATGTTTGTAAGAGCAGCTCAAGACCCACCTTTTTAGCTTAGCTTTTAACTGACTAATCTGTTTAATCCTATTTATCCTAATATATAAAATATATAGGCGTATTGTTTTAAATGTTATCTGTAAAGCACTTTGTGATACCTTCCGGTATGAAAAGCGCTTTATAAATAAAGTTTGATTGAGTTCTCAACGAAATTGAGACAAATAATGTAAATGCATAAACCAGATTTCTTTTCTTGATACGATCTGTGCCACGGTGGGGGTCCAGTATTGTGCGTAAGTTCATTTTGTGAGTCCCAGCTTGAAAAGTTTGGGAACCCCTGCACTAGAAGGCCTACGTCACATTTCCAGTCTAGTTTAGGGATTTAAAGGGCATGTGACAGGTTTTAACTTATTTATTATAACATCTATTGTAAGTAAATAATTATCATTTTATTTCATTGAAGCAGAAATGTATTGGATAAGTCAAGAAAAGTTTAAGTGAAGAAAAGTGATTTTTTAATTTTTAAGCAAAGCACAGGAAGTGTCATAGATAAAGCGAAAGTTCCATAGCAGTTTGATTAACTCATTTCCCATCGACTTAACATGATTGCACGGCAAAAAAGTTTGAAAGTGTTTGTCTTCATCTATGTCACTTCCTGGTACTGTCCAATAAGGCAGTGAACCTATAAACAGCACAAGAATTGCCAAACTAAAGAAAGCTGGGTAAACTTTCTCGCAAAATCTTAAAAAAAAAAAGTGTCTATAATGTGTCAAATGCACTTTAACATCCACATCTTCCACTGTGGGAGGCCTAAGACTTAAACAATCCCCTCCTGCTGACACACAGCAGCATCATTCGTGTGAAACGTGGACTCTCTTATCCGAGAGCAGCCTTGAGTGTCCGTGTTCTTAACCCCGGCGCTTATTGACATGGCAATTGCGTGCTTTCCCTCCTCTTCTTCAGCCGACTCGGCGCGTCACATTTCCGACAGTCTGTGAACGCCCCTGAAGCGCCCTCAAGTGTTGTTTAGCCAAAGCCGCCCGAAGAGAGGACCAAAGGACGGCGGATCCCTGCACCACGTCCCGGAGAACATCCACCAGACGAGTCCGCGCGTGTGCCGAGGCCAAAGAGAGCGCGTGAATCCCCGGTAAGCGTGTTTAACGGTGGATGTTGGCGTCGCAGTGTGGCCGCTCCGCTCGCGCTCCCTCTGTCTCCTCACCGGCGGAGTGCACACGCTCAGCACTTGCACACGGCACTGCATTGGGCTCTCTCTTTAGAGCCGAGCGCACAAAACAACGTGCCTGTGTTTACCTCCGCGTGTGCACACAGCCGCGGTGCTCTTAGAGGGTGTCAGGGAGCCCGAGCCGCCGCTTTTTGGTGTTCTTTTTAAAATGAGAGTAGTTTCACCAGCCCAGACAGCGAGGCGTCTGGGACAGTAGCGTGGTGCTAGGCCCAGCTTCGGCTTGTGCCATCTGCTCGCGCCCGCATTAGCCGGGCAGAGCTACATGCTAACGGGGATGCTAACACGGCTAGCTCACATGCTAAACTCAGCCTTACGCTTTTGGGGTCGATTGTGGGCGCATTTTACAGGGGGCAGAGTGAGGGTTAAAGGGGTTGACGGAAAGGGCCAAGCGAAGAACCAGAGAAGAAAGAAACAGTTCCGCAAAATGACAACAATGACGTGGTGTAAAATAATGAGGAAATGATTTAACCGGTCAACGTGACCCACGGTTGGCTTTGGGAATAAAGGATGGCGAGGCACAGGCAGCAGACTGAACTCCTCCTGAGCGAAATGCAAGATGTCAAGCTGTAGTTTTACCACAGTTCATCGCAAATCGAGTCGAAAGTGCTTCCATTCACACTTGTTCTGTGGCGTTGTCTTTATCCGATTTTATTTTAATCTTTATGCATGTCCTAGTCTTCAAGTTTTTATAGTTGATTATTTATCTAAGTTGTGTGTTTTTATGTTTCATGTTTCACGATTGAAAAAAAAAATCCTAGTTTGTGAACCTGTTCACTAACAATGGCAATAAAAAACATTCTGATTCTTAATAATTGCATTCAGGTTGCATTCATGTTATAGGGTTCTACTTCAGTCGGAGCAGGTGCCAATAACTCAACGGGAGTTTTTAAATACATTTCCAAAAAGAAAATGTGCAAATGTTTTCCCTGATCATTATTTGACAGTTATTGGATACACAAACCTGTCACATTATTCTTATGGCTAAAGTTCTTTCTACTGACCAACATCACACCTATGTTTTTGAAGAATATTGACTATAGTCTCCACTTGTGGACGCCTTTAGGAGGAAATAATCTGACCTTAGATAGTTCATATGTTCTGGAAGAGAGGACTTTGAACTTAATGACAGTTTTTGTTTCATGTGATTTGGCCCAGGAATTACAGAGAAATTAGCAATAAATGAAGACTAGAAATCTGGATTTTAAGCATGGTTACCACCAAGGAATGTTCAGCTGCCTGCCACCTCAATTTGGGAAGTTGTGAACGCAACCATTGCAAAGCTGCAGTTATTATCTTTCAAAGAAAGAAAATAGTAGTGCCTAAATAACTGCACTTAATGCACACAATATTGAAGTTATTACCTTGTCTTAATGTGTTTAAAAACTTGTTGTATTGTTTATTTTTTTCTAAATTGCAGGCTACAGCCCCACTCAGTATTTTGCAGAAGGTTCATTCTCAGCAGTTGGGAATTGTAAATGTTTGTTTGCCGCGTATATTTGGCATGAGTGTTGTTTGTGGTTCAGAGAAGCTTAGGAGTGGGGCACTCCCACACTAAAATTTAAACAGTCAAATACCATGGTTGAAAGACATGACACACAGTTGTAACAAAACATAATCCAAATCTCACTTGTGTCACATCGGCTTAATGCTGCATGAGAAATCAAACAATGTTAGTTGGAAAATCAGTGAACATGTGAGCCAGGAAACTAAGGTGTGTAATCCTTGTAATCTCACTGAGGACAGGTTTGTCCATACCCAGAACGAGAAGTCATTGGCTAATTTTAAAACCTGTCCAGTCCAGCTGCCACTGCCGTCTCAGGCTTCATTGTTTAAGGTTTAGTCACATTAGCCATTAGGGTTAGATCACACATTTATTCATGGAAAGGTGAACTCTCTGACAACTGTTAATACTCATTAAAACATGAAATGTGCATTAAAGAAGATATGCTTTGTGAGCAAACAAAGATTCTGAAGTACAAGTATATATACGCGACCTGATTTGACCTGACCCCATTTTTCAACTTTTATTACATTATTAGGTACATGTTAAAAATGGACTTATAAAATAATGTATGCCCAACTGAAATTTTCAAAATTATCTAATGTGGCATTTCCTTTAAGTTAAAAAATGAATGAGGTTAAGTCTCTGTAGATCATTGACGGTATGTTTTGAAATGAATTGCCAATGCTGGAGATAGAGGTGTTGTTTACATTTTGCACTATATTGCTACAATAGTTGATTTTGTTCTACTAAAACTTCTGCCATAGTTAACGTTTGTTTTAAGGTAGCATGTTATTTGCATAGATAGAATCAAATGCACATGTATAGGCTACCGAAAAAGAAAATGAAGTCACTCACTATTATTATATGCAGTTGTATGTGTTTCACACTTGACATCGCCGTGTTTGGCCCGCGACTCACAGGCACTTTTTCATTTTGGCCCGTGGAGACTAAAAGTTTGGGCACCCCTGGTGTAAATTGTAGCTAGAACTACAAAAGAATCACTTAATTACATCTCAATATCTCGATATTTTTAAGTATTGTCATTCCTGTAACTGAACTACAAAAAGTCTCCACAGTCCAATGACATCACAATCAAGAAGTTGTTACATTCAGAAGAGACTATCCCACCATCTAAACCAATCAGTGAGTCTCTCTCTTCCATATTTGACTCTATGAACTGTCTGTGGACATTTGGAGAGGGGAGAAATATGTCAAGTCATTCCTGTTACTATTCAAGTATGTTTCTGTCCTAACTAAGTTATAGGCTAACTTTTTATTTAATCAATATCTACAAGAAATGTAGTTTGGGTACAGCATGTGCTTCTGTGCTAGGTAGCATTAGTCTGCAATTGGCAAATTGGTCAAATTTTGTCTTTCCTGTTCCCGTCATTCCTGTTACTATTCGGAGGAAGAGAGATAGGAAAAATCCATTCAAAAAAATAAAGAGAGACTGCGATGCCCCCCATACATTTTTGTACACCTAAATATATGCTATTTTAGAAAATATCAAGAATCATAAAAAATAAAAAAAACTTTTTTGGGGCGGTTTTAAAGCTGAAAAGCCACCGATTTGGCAGAATGACCTGTAGCAGATCCTTTTTTTCTCCATAATATTCTCTTCTCGTCACTCTGGTACAAGTGATTTTTGTCTCGTCTGTCCTGGGATGTAGTTTCAGAACTGTCAAGGCTTTCTTAGATGCTTTTTGCCTCCTGTTTTTGAGGCTCACCAGTGGTTTCCACCTTGTGGTGAATCGTCCATATTCTCTCTGGTGAAGTTTTCTCTTGATTGTTGACTTTGACTCACACACACCACCTCCTGGAGAGTGTTTTTGATCTGACCTATTGTTGTGAAGGGGTTTTCTTCACCAGGGAATCAATTCTTCAGTCATCCACCACATTTGTCATCCGTGGTCTTCCAGGTCTTGGTGTTTTTCAGCTCACCGGTGTGTCTTTCTTTTTAATAATGTTCCAAACTGTGGATTTGGCCACACCTAATGTGTTTGCTATCTCTCTGATGGGTTTGTTATGATTTTTCAGCCTAATAATGGCTTCCTTCACTGATAGTGATAGCTCTTCAATTCATATTGAGAATTAACCGTAACAGTATCCAAAATGCAAATCTCACACTTGAAATGAACTCTGGACGTCTCATCTGTTCCTTTTTAAATGTGATAATCAGGGAGGAGCAAACACCTGACCATGGAGCAGCTGAGCAGACACCTGTCCCATTACTTATGGTCCCTTGAAAAGTGGGAGACTCACATACAAACACTTGTAATTCCTAAACCGTTCATCTGATTGTTTCATTTGAAATTGATTGTGGTGAACTGAGTATATGGCCAATATTTATGTACCTGACTGTAAAAGGCCACTTCGTGATTCTATTAGTGTGTTTATTGCACCTCCTGCACAAATATCACAGTAATATAACATTACTGTGATGTTTTACTATAACATTTTGACGCAGTACTTTTCAATACATTTAAGCAAAACTTCTATTTTTATCAAATTGTGTCAAAACAAGACTTGGACTGTTTCAAAAACATGTTTAAATCTCAGATTGAAGACCTTAGTGTTTCATTGCTATGATGGATATGTGGCGATACATTGTCCTTCAGTGCTGTGTCCTGTCCTGCAGAACATGTGGCGTTGCAGTTGGATGCTGGTGCTGCTGGTGCTGTGTGCTCCCAGAGACACCACGAGTGGATCAGACTGTAGCCCCGCGATGCCTTCACTGTCCTCTGTGAGCGACCGGCAGAAGGCTGAGCACAGCCAGAGACTGCACCTGGAGGCCCTCTTCAACAGGTCGGTTAGCCTACTCATTTCTTATTGCATTTGTGGCAAAATTCCAAAATGCTATATCTCTCACAAACCTGACACAAAAGTCCAATGCTAAATGAAAATAAGTAATCACTTATTTTTTTTATCCACAGCATAAAATTGGTGGTAGAACTCAATCACACAGACTTGTTATCACGTTTAGAAAAAGTGTATGGTATACAAGATGCAGATGCAAATGTTTGCAGATCAGTATACAATACTAACATTTCAAACTCCATTTTGATACTGAAAAAAGCAACTCGCAAAAAAATGGCCCTTTTAAATATATAGGGTTCTATATTTAAAAGGGAAGTTTACGAGGCATCGTAAACTTGCCTCATCATCTGCACTGTTATCTTTGTAATAAAAGGTCTAATTTGTTCTCTTGAATTAAATGTTTCCCTGCATTTCAGATGCAAAATGTATATTCAAATGCTAAAATAAACTATACTAGGCGAATAAACTATTTACAGACTGGATTTGGCCCATGATCATCAGGTTAAGCACGGTCTGTGTCACTACAGTCACATTTAGGAGCAGAACAGTGGCTTAACTCAAAGCACCAAACTATGTGTAAAATGTAAATGAATGTAAGCGGCTAAGCTAAGTCATAGTGATTACCTTTAACTCTAGTTGAAGTTTTGGGCACAGCAGTACAGGCTCCAAGTCCTGACTGAAGGAGGGGCTCTGTGCTAAACATACAGCCGGAGGAAAAGACAATACCTCGTCAAATCTAGCTTCGATACAACTTTTAGTATTGATTTAGTATCCAGTCCATTTCTTTTGTTCACTACCTTTATGCAGATTCTTCATTTATTTATGCACATTAAAAGACCTCTAAATGCGCATGTCGTGTTTCAGTTTTATTTAAAGAACCAGAAGAGTAACTCCGCCCACATTAAGTGTTCAGAGGGCCGAGGGGGAGCGGGGAACAGCAAATAAAACTTTTCAGACCGTGGTAGTGGCGCGAGCTTCTCCATACAGCCAAGTGCAATCACTTGTTCGCCTGATGCTGTTTGGATCGGTCTGAATCAGTCAATTATCAGACCGTTTTTCTGGACTCTGTCGTTTTATGTTTATCTCTTTACTCCTCACGCAGATATGGAGAGAACGGCTCCATTTCTTTGGCCGGACTCCGACGTCTCCTTCAGAACCTGGGCTTGGACCAAATCAGGACTGTGACTGTCCACCACCACGAGAAACAAGGGCATCATCACCACGGCAACCATCACCACGGCGACAACAAGACCCATCACCACCACCACCACCACCACACCGACCCGCAACCTGATGGAGACCACACCCGTAGCCATAATGATCACAGTAACCACACCCATGACGACCGTAGCCATGACGACCACAGCCAAAATGACCATAGTGACCATAGCCATGACGACCACGACCATAGTGACCATAGCCATGACGGCCACGACCATAGTGACCATAGCCATGACGACCATAGTGATCATAGCCATGACGACCACGACCATAGTGACCATAGCCATGACGGCCATAGCCATAATGGCCATAGTGACCATAGCCATGACGACCACAGTGACCATAGCCATGACGACCACAGCCATAATGACCATAGTGACCATAGCCATGACGACCATAGCCGTAACGACCACAATCACCATGACGATGACAATAGTAATAATAATGAAGCTCAGGACCCAAAGCCGTTGGACAGAAAGTCAGTTGGGAAAAAGGGTGAGGAAGAGTTTGAGAAGAACACAGTCCCTGAAAGCACCACGGCCTCTGAGGTGCGGAGAGTGAGACGAGAGGAGCCCACCACGCCGCTGCAGACCACAGGCCTCGGGGACCGTCCTCCGCATGAGGGCGAAGAGGAGGACCCCAGAGTGGACCACACACAGGTACGCTGACAGAATTTATAATAATCTCTTCCTCAACATCCGCGGGCAGTCTCTCTTTTTTCCTCTGATCTGATCTTGAGTCCTCTACCGTCGGGTTCTGCACAGTATCTTTGCTGCTCCTAGAACTGCACTTTTCTGGACTGAGATGTCTGATGTATTTCCTGGGATCTGCTGTAGCCACTCCTCCAGGTGGGGTTCACTGCACCAATTGGCTCCACTGATGCCTTCTTCAGATTTTCTCTGAGCCCCTGGTATTTTTCTAGTTTCTCCTGTTCCTTTTTCTTGATGCTCTTTGTCCACCACCACAATGTCTGGTTGGTTCATTACCATTCTGTCCGTCTGTATCTGGAAATCCCACAGGATCTTGGCTCGGTCATTCTCTACCACCTTTGGAGGTGTTTCCCACTGCAGCATCTTACACCCTGCAGTTATGTGCTGGACTATCTCACCCTATCTACTAGTGTCTCAGGGGCCTCTTTGCACCATCTACACTAGGGTATTGGGTATTGAAAATACCCAAATATCGTTCTGATAGTGGGTATATTCAGTATCGGCTATTATATTTTGCATATAATTTCAGAACCATTAGAGATAGAGACCTCGTTTTTTTTGTTTTGGAATCCTGATTATTGTCTTTCAAACAAGCTCCCTACTTAACCTACTAAGAACCTACCTAGCATGAATATACAGCACCCCCTGCTGTCACATTTCAACACTGACATGTTTAGTAGCCTGATAAACCACACCCACCTTATTTTTGCGTGAAAGAATGTGGGTGTAAACACGTCCGCTAATTGCTAATAAGCTCTTTTCACGCTGACGTCACGAATCCGCCGTCCGTGCAGTGGATCCGGACTTCCTGTCCGCGTTACTCCAAAGGAATGACATCGTGTTTTTCAATCTGAAGTGTCATATCTTCAAGAAAATCACTGTGGACCTGAAGTGGAAGGTATGTAATCATTGCCAACATGTTGTACATTGTGTAGGGAGTAGAAATATCACCAAAGGATAGCCGTGTGATGATAGAGAAGTGAGTTTGTCCAGAAGCTCGTAGCCAGTTGTAATGCTAACACATGCTAACACATACTAACACGTGCTGATGTGGGAAGGTTTCTTCTGGTGTAGTTGCTCACATTATTAATTCATCTGTTTAAACTATTGTTTGGTTTCCTAGTTATAGATCTGTAGATGATGCTGCAATCTGTTAACTTCAATATACAGGCTATCGTAGCTCCAAATGTAATGGAACATTAGCAATATGCTACTGAACAGTGAGAAACGCTTGACTATAGGTGTTATCAATATGCCGTCACGTCCGAGGCTTTGGTGGGCAACACAAATGTATTTTATATATAATAGTAGTTCTACGGTGAGTATTGCTGCCCTTGCGTTGTAAAAGAGCTGCGATTTAAAACTGTTCAGTACATGTTATATGCGCTTAAATTGACACCTTAAAGAGTAAAGACTACGCACTATTTTATTTCAAATTATTGATATTGCTCCTCATATCCCTCCTAAAGGTTGCTTAAAATTCAAGTTCAATGTGCTAATTTAAAAATTTCACTCTGCGCCTTTTTTTGTAGGATGGCCCAGTCATCACACAATGATTTTACAGTCCCTGCTTAACTTACCTCAAAGGCCCATCAGCAAACACTCCAGCACGTGGCAAAAACTGCAGGGAAAATCATTGGGACCACTCTTCCCGAGATCAGTATCATCTACAACGCCCACTGCCTGAAGGTAGTGCACAACATCCTGCGGGACCAGCGTCACCCGGCTCATCACCTGGTCCTGTTCTCAGGAAGGGCCAGTGAGGCTGTCCCCTCTCTCCCCTCCTTTCCTGGACAGTAAACCGTACAACACTCTGCAATACCTGAAGTGAGCTGGACTTTGCATGGTCTATATCCAACTGTGACCATATCCTCTGTTTTTGATGCACTTCTTGATCTGTTGTTCTAATGTTACTGTATTTATGCCTGGAACGACAATAAACTCTTGATGTGCCAAGTTTACACAGTGGGTATTTATTGATGGGATCTGCACACTTACAGGATTATGCACTTTCATCACACATGTACTGTTCTAATGCCCAAACAAAATTTTGTTTTTAAATGACTGACAAAGCGTTGATTGATTGAGGACATACATAGTATTTGACTTAGATTAATTTACTAAAAGATCAAAAATGGAAAAGGGTTCTAAATTCTTCATGAAAATATAACATTAAGTTTTAATATGTTGGCAGACCATTTCTTTAACTATAACATATGTTTTGGAAATTTTATCTTCTATCTATTTATCTATCTCTAAAAAGACATTTCTCATTACACTGTTCATTCCAGTTGATGGTGATTAGTGTATTGTCTAACATTTTCCCCATCAGTTTCAAATATAGTGCAGACAGAGTGAGGTGACTGTCAGGGGAAGATGCCATAAGCCCATGAAAAAACAAGGAAGCACATCATCTTCAGGTTCTATTTCAGCAATCATGTAATGGATAGAGATCCAAGTCTCATTCATTCCTGAAGTTGCTGTGTAGCAGACATGGATAGAAATTGTTAGCGGCAGGCCTTTATTGTGAATGACTGCATAATATACGTATGTTTGAAGTTCCACAAAATGTTGATTTTCTGTACAGAATAGATATATATATTTTTTTGTCCTATTTGTGGATTTTTTTACCACCACTTCTGTAGTAGCCTCTAGTGCAGTTCCCTGAAATGACATATACATATACTTGACAGATTAATTCCCTGCGTGGAATGGACCGGGAAGAGTATGGCAGAGCCAGGCAACATGTTTAGAAGCATCATACCAAACTGAAAACTCCAGATAACTCATCAGCAAAAACAAACTCCACACTTATAGCGTCACACAAACACACACAAATGAGTAAACCGCACATTTATTAGTAAAAAGGAGGATCAAGCTGACTCAAACTGACAATTCACTGTTAGAATTCCAGCTATGCCACCGCTGGTCCAAATAGCAATAGATAGTTTTACTCTTCGAAGGTAAACTCCCACGTTTCTATTTTGCCCATTAGACGAGTTAGCGCGGGTTTGCGAGATTTGAGATCCTGCGCTTCCTGTTTGTTTGGCCTGAGTGTTTCCCTGGGATTGACCTGACAGGCACTGCAGCATTGCGCCGTTCATGTTTTTTTCCATACTGTGACAGGACTGGCAAATTCTCCTCGATTAAAACGCACCATGCGATTATCGTGATCGAGCTTTATTGAAATCATGATTAGATTCAAATTCGATTAATTGCCCAGCCCTACCTTTTATACTATAATAATAAATGTTTAACTCTAGGCTATTTGAGAGGAAAAAAACAAAATAACATCCAATTAAATTACTTACTCCCACGACGGAACCTCCAGCACCTCATCTTCTGATCCCCATTGTCTGAGACAGTCACTGAGCACGTCATCTGTTGGAGCCTTGTCCGTGATGTACTTGTGGATGTTGGATGTTTCGTCCTGGATAGTGGCTGTCACGCTCACTAATCGTAGCCGCTTGCAACGCCATTGGTAAGGACCACCAGTGGATTTAAGCCGAATTCCTCATTTCCTAAATACGGGCTAGGTCAATGTTGAGTTATGCATGTGCAAACAAGGGAGAGAGAAAACATGAAGTATTTCCCAGCTTTTTAAGCCGCTCTAAACATCACAGCAAGCGGCAGCAGAAGCAGTTATCCTCCCTGTGACAGACACATGCTATTTTAGGCCTATTGACATAATTGCAGTATTTTTTGAATAATGTGATTATGTGCAACAAGCTAAATATGACGAGCTATATGAAATTTCTGCTTAGAAAAATGCCAAGTGGCCAAGATGCAGGTCATTTGAGTGCTGAAATGCTCAGAAGAAGCCTTGTGAAGGTGTATGGACTTAAACAACACAGAGGAGCTTCTTCAGGTAAGAACTGCCTGACCCAGGGAATGAGGAGTTTGTGTTTTGAGAGCAGAAGTGTCAATGTGCATGAAACGACTCCTAGTAGTTTTAAACACCGAGTATGGCCACAAAGAGAAGACGGTGTTGTGAGAGGGCGTGCATGGTCAAAGCCCACAGATGTAAGTGTTTATTTATGTTTAGGGTTGGGAATATAAACGCACTCTTTCCAAATATTGTGCTTGGAGGCCCTCGCTCGTCTTCCCGTGTGCTAAAGTCTTCTGCGTTAGCACACGGGAAACCAGCCACAGTTTGGGAAGATAAAACTCCACAAGTCCAAAAACATGACGTGTGTCTTTGATAATGCTGTGGATATGTTTGTGCTGATTAAGTTCGATGTGTCAAATATTCACCTGCCCCTGATAGAGCATCTGTTCATGACCGTGTTCTTTCCCACAGTGCCTGAACGCCTCCACCCTGCTCTCCTCTCACGCCATGGACCCGGAGGTCGGGCTGACGCTGGGAGACTTCGGCCTGTTGTGTCCCGCCCTGTTGAACCAGCTGGACCGAGGGGCGTGTGTCCGACACGGAGAGCCGACAGGCAAACACCCCCGGCATCACCATGGAAACCACAACCACTCAGAGCACGGCGAGGCCGCCACCGGAGAGAGCAGCAACATCGTCATCGGTACTCGAACACAGAGTCGGGATATATCACAGCAATATTGTTTTTGCGATATTAGCATGTGAGATATTCGTATCGCCATAATTTCACTGTTTTACTGCTTTAAATGTCCACTTTTAACGCGGCCGACTATTAAAGTTTAACCACAGGTCGGAAGTGATGAAACATTGATTTCAAAGCAAAGTTTTGAATAGTCAAAAGTCCATAAGAAGAAAAGTCATGTGACTGAAACCCATGGATTGGCTAACTTCTTTATTTAAAGTGGACATCCTACATAATTAAAAAACTTTATTTTTGGTACCGCCTCATTGATATGTAATGTTTTTTATTATTTGAAATAATGTCGATTTATGGACAAGGGACACTAACACACAAGGCCAGGAATGTCAGCATTTGGCCCAGAGCTCCCTCTGCAGGCTGTAGTGGGAATAACACAGCAGTGTTAGCAACTACATGGCATCGTGATGAACACACTTTGAGGTCATTTAAGTGTTTACCTGTGCAAAAGTGGAGCAGCATTTTTTACTAACACAGCATTCTTTATCATCAGATATTTAGCTCTAATGCTGTAACACACATCATTTTAAATTAGGGCTGGAACACCACCCGAGGGAGGCGACTCTGAGGCATCTGAAACAGATGCTCGAGCCACCTCAGCTGGCTCCTTTCGACGTCACGGAGCAGTGGCTCTACTCTGAGCTCCTCCTGAGTAACTCCTCTGTTAGAGCTCTCTGTCACACCTGATGACATCATCACACAGATGACATGCATGCAAATGAACAGGTCCATTTTTGGGGGCTAATTGAGTTCCAGAGCCTTTTAATGTGGCGATCTGTGTGTGTGGCTTATATGGAGTTTACTAATGAATGTAGACTCCTTTTCAAATGGATGGAGGGAAGGAATAATTTTTTTTCTTTTAAATAGTAGCATTGCTTGAAAGGTTTTTTTGTGTGTTTTGTGCTTGTTCACAGCCTGGGTGGGGGGCTTCCTGTCCATCTCCATCATCAGCCTGCTGTCCCTAGCCGGAGTGATCCTCATCCCGCTCATGAACAAGGTCTTCTTTAAATTCCTGCTCAGTTTCCTGGTGGCTCTGGCTGTGGGCACGCTCAGTGGAGATGCCTTCCTGCACCTCATCCCCCACGTGAGTCTGTGCTGGACCTGGCGCTTTTCACAGGCCACAGTAATTGCAAGAAAATGTATGAACCTATTTGAAACTGAGCAGTTTTCTTGAGGCAAACGTTATAGGCGTTATAGGCCAGGATGTATCAGCTGTCTTCTAGCCATTCACCAAAACATCCAGCAAAAAATCGCGGTAAACAACAGCAGTGATCACTCTATAGTAGGGCTGGGTACCGCTAAACGTATCGTTTGGTATCGGGGGGAAAAGTTTCGGGTCTACCAGTATAAAAAAAAAAGTAGCGGACAGACACCAGAAAAATGGTGTATCTTTTAGATCCAATTTTGATGCTGTTGGTCCAGGATTAAACACGCTGACTGGGTTGTTTCAGCTCAAATAAACATTTTTTTAGCCAATTTTTATTTCTGTTTTTCCCTTTTTACCAATGTTTAACCCATTTTGCAGTTTTTTTTATTTATTTTTACCCCAACTTGTCTTCGTCAAATGACCTGATCCTGAAAAGGATACTTACCTAGACTAGACTAGTCACAACCAATGAGTGACTCACATTTTGCTGTTGGATCAATGAAAATGTTGTTCCTGGTTTTAGTGATAAGCCTCACCAGCCAGACACAAGATGGCCGCCACGTTTGCCACGCCACCGAGCGTCATATCCAATCTAGAGTTTTATTAAATATCTTTGAGTTAAAAACTGAGGCTGAAAAATCCCAGGATTTGTGAATCAAATCACCACCAAATACTGGTTCAATATTTGTCCATTATCTTTTTGAACATTTCTTACAAAAAGTGTATCTCTTCCATAGAGTTGTGACGGCCCCTGCCCTCCATCACACATTATGACATGATCACATTCTAGAACATGAACGCAGCCTGTTGACTGACACAATCCCAAAAATGTGCTTCTCATGGGGTAGAATTGACAATAAAGCAGACCGTTTTATTTCCGCCTCAGTCCCAGGCTGGACACCACCACCACCACTCAGAGGGGCTCCACGGTAACCACAGCGACCACGGCGACCATGCGGAGGATTCTCTGGACGGGGTGTGGAAGGGCCTGACCGCACTGGGAGGGGTCTACTTCATGTTCCTCATTGAACACTTCCTCACACTGGGAAAGATGTACAAGGACAAGAAGAACAAAAACAAGGTAAACTGAGGCGTCATACAAAGTCTACAACGTTTAGAAAGTCCAGCCCAGATTCACCCCTGACTCAAACCTCTGCAGAGCCAGAAGAAGGCGGAGCAGCAGGACCAGGCGTATCTGGAGAAGCAGGCCGCTCTGGAGGAGAACCTGCTCAAGAACAATGAAGGTGAGCTGGGCACTAAATAAATGTGTAGTGTGGGGTTTCATCATTTTTCACATTCAGTAAATCCCTCTGAATGTTTATAAGCTACTTTCTGTAGAGCTTTCAGTTCCCTTTACACCATTACACCACCAACATTACATATTTGTGTGTGTTCAGAAGTGGAGGCGGCACTCCCGGCAGGCGTGGCGGAGGAGGAGCAGGTGATGCTGACCCCCACGCCCGCGGCGCAGGGCCTGTCGCCCCAGGGCTACAGCGAGCAGGACTGCGAGAACAAGTGCCACTCCCACTTCCACGACACGGTGGGCCAGCCCGACCGCGAGCACCACCATCACCACGACTACCACCACATCCTGCACCACCACCACTCCCAGAACCACCACCCGCACTCCCACACGCACTCCCACGGGCTGAGCCGGCTGGAGGGCGCCGGCATAGCCTCGCTCGCCTGGATGGTGGTGATGGGAGACGGCCTGCACAACTTCAGCGACGGGCTGGCTATCGGTATGCTCAGGGTCACTTTACAACACTTTACTTTACAACTGTCCAGAGTGGTAACAATAAAGTCTGTGAGTTTAAGACCCAGACGTACATGTAGGGAAATGATAATGACCGGAGTCTACGGATGGCTAAGGCCAGGCTGCATCTGAGCCGATACTGGAAAATATACTATGTCGGGTATCGCCTACGAATATTCGATACTGAACCGATACCAGTTTTGTCTCTTAGCGCCTTAAAAATCACTTAGAACATGGAGAATTCAATGGCTGAATTAGTTTTAACCTTCGCAAATGTATTTTTGATCGCTAATGAAGGCCTGGTCAGAAACTATGATAGAAATACGCAAAGTAGCGTATTAAAATAAAATCGTCCGATGCTGAAGCCGAGTTTGTATTTTAATTTAAGAAATAACTGATGTGACATATTTGTAATGATCAGATCACTTAATGTGAGTTTATATTATTGTAACCTAAAGCCTGTCTCACGCCCAAGGATAATTAGTGTAGAAAAGTCCAGAGATCCTCGTTAAATGTTGCAGTAAAGCTGGATCGGTGCACATTGTGTGTTTTTCCCGTGCGCTTACAGAGGTATGTTTATCACACATGTCTCCATGCACACATGGCTGCAGAGGGAGGCACAGCCCAGCGGCTCAGCAGAGGGACCATCCCACGGGCGGAATGCTGGGCAGAGAGCCTTTGTAGTGCTTATTTTAGCCTCTTTAAGAAGACCGTTATCGGTCCAGGTGGCCCCAGGGGCCCCGGGGCCGGGTTTTGGTGCCCATCCCTACACCTAACATGCGTTTGTAGTCGTCCAAACTTTGATTATATGCTGATTATATTATTGATAAATAAGTTTTTTTTTATTTATTTTTTTTATAATCATTCAAATGTTTTCAACTTCTCAGATACATTCCTTAGACCATGGTTTTGCTTGTTTGTAGGAGCTGCCTTCACAGAGGGCCTGTCCAGTGGCCTCAGCACCAGTGTGGCTGTGTTCTGCCACGAGCTGCCTCACGAACTGGGTAAGGACCATTCACTCGGTCAACAGGGACTATTAGCATCAAGATTTCAAATATGCAGTATTAACACATTGCGCTGTTTTGGGGATTTAGCTGTTGAGTGCCAACAATCCAGACCATTTTTCATGATATTTGTAGCACCACAGCATATCCTTTGTTACAGCTATGGACACATGCTATGGCTCGTTTGAAAGGTGAGACTCTACGCTCTCCGTAGGTGAAAACAGTTTCATTCTAAACAGAGGCTAGTTTGGATCAAAACCACTGTTTTTGACTGTTTTGACTCTTCACAAGTTTTTGATGGTCATCTATTTCACTTCTGTTCATCACAGAACTACCAAAATCACACATGGTGTATTAGTGTGTCTACTTTCGTAATAATATTTTTTTTAAAAGGCACTCAATGTGTTAAAGGGGATGGGCTGTTACAATCTTTGCTCTTAAAAACACTCCAGGACTCGTCTTTATCTTCCTTCATAAGTTTAAAGTGCGTATGATGAGGCTCTGTAATATACCTGGAGAAGTGACACCCAATGTAAAGCTCACTCAGTAAATCATTGGGCTTCCATGCAGCACACCAGGGTTTGCATCCCTGAGGAGCCGCATTGTAATTCCACATGGCGCAGTGACGGTCGCTGGCATATATAAGACTGTTCAATCTCATTTTAAACTGCCTCACTGAAGCGGTGAGATCATATTCATTTGATCTCACAAGTGAATTTCTCCATTGTGAGATCAATAAAGGATTATCTTATCTCCCTGTGCTTCTTATTCAACCCTAAGTCAGTATTTAGAGAGCTCAGCCAGACACTGACCACTTTGTCATTTTTGCTGACCAAAATTAGACTAAAACTAAATTAGAAATATTTGACGCATTGCTTAGGTAAAATTAGGGCTGCTCGATTATTGAAAAAATAATAATCAGGATTATTTTTGTCATAATTGAAATCACGATTATTCAAACGATTATTTGTTGCCTTTAAAAAAAATCCAGCAAAAAAGTGACAAAAATCCAGCAAAAAAATGACAAAAATCCAGCAAAAAAAAATGACAAAAATCCAGCAAAAAAGTGACAAACATCCAGCAAAAAAATGACAAAAATCCATCAAAAAAATGACAAAAATCCAGCAAAAAAATGACAAAAATCCATCAAAAAAGTGACAAAAATCCATCAAAAAATGACGAAAATCCATCAAAAAAGTGACAAAAATCCATCAAAAAAGTGACAAAAATCCATCAAAAAAGTGACAAAAATCAATCAAAAAAGTGACAAAAATCCAGCAAAAAAATACAAAAATCCATTAAAAAAAAAGACAAAAATCCAGCAGAAAAAAGACAAAAATCCAGCAAAAAAATGACAAAAATGCAGCAAAAAAATGACAAAAATCCATCAAAAAAATGACAAAAATCCAGCAAAAAAATGACAAAAATCCAGCAAAAAAAAAGACAAAAATCCAGCAAAAAAGTGACAAACATCCATCAAAAAATGACAAAAATCCAGCAAAAAAATGGCAAAAATCCATCAAAAAAATGACAAAAATCCATCAAAAAAATACAAAAATCCATCAAAAAAATGACAAAAATCCATCAAAAAAATGACAAAAATCCAGCAAAAAAGTGACAAAAATCCATCAAAAAATGACAAAAATCCATAAAAAAAAAGACAAAAATCCAGCAGAAAAAAGACAAAAATCCATCAAAAAAGTGACAAAAATCCAAAAATTAGGAAAAAAAAATGTAAAAAAAAATATTGAAAAAAAAAATAAAAAAATTGAAAAAAATATAAAAATAAAAAATATAATCGATTTTTTGCGATTATGCTAATTTTGTAATCGTTTACTGTTGTAATCGAAATCGTAATCGAATTTCGATTAATTGCCCAGCCCTAGGTAAAATCATCCTGTGTTTTCTACATGTGCCACAGAGAGTCATGTATTCAATCCAATCTTTGTTTTTCATCAATGAACATTAGACGTTTCAAACCATGGATTACAAAGGCGTCAGGAAATGTGTAAAATGCTACTATACTGTGAAGTGTCTTGTTTAAGTAAATGTTTGGCATGGACTGTGTTTTTTTCCCCAGGGGACTTTGCAGTGCTTCTGAAGGCGGGGATGACGGTGCAGCAGGCCATCCTGTACAACGTGCTGTCAGCCATGATGGCGTACCTGGGCATGGCCACGGGCATTGTGATCGGGCACTACGCGGAGAACGTCTCCATGTGGATCTTTGCTCTGACCGCCGGCCTCTTCATGTATGTCGCCCTGGTGGACATGGTGAGTAACAGCACGGTAACACCATCTGGGAGGAGTACAATACAACAATACTCCTTATCGATCCAGTACTTTAATGGTACTCTTATCGGTACTTTAAAAACTAAATATACTGTATGTATATCACTTAAGAGTAAATTAGCTGAGACTGGCTTGTAGAACAGCTTGTGCCAAGTAGCGAAGCAGTCAAAAAAGCAAAATAAAGTCCGAGGCACTCGAGTCATATAGCAAAAATAAAAGTCCTATATTAGGTATGGATCAGTCTATGCGTTTCGACCACACATGTGAACATGCCCTGACGAAGACCTTTTGCTTTTTTGACTGCTATCGCTACTTCTGTTCTGTTCTACAAGTCAGTCTCAGCTAATTTACTCTTATGTAAGCTTAGCTCAGTCTTTGAAGAGCACCGGTCTACCTTCTCACTTTTTCCCACACCATTGATGCCCTCGCCCTCTTCTATTGTCATGTGTATATCACTGCTCGACATTTGAACCTGATTAATGTCCAAATGAATCTCCGTACATTTATAGTTTTTACTTTGGATTCTTCATAGACATGTTGTGGAGTACAAAGTAAAGTATTTGTCATTCAAATGTAGCGAAGTAAAACTACTAAGTTCTCAACAAAAACACTACTCAAGTAAAGTACAGGTTCTCAAAAACTCTACTGTACTGTACTTGAGTAAATTCACTTTGTTGTCCACCTCTGTGCAAGAAGCCAGAAGTATCCCAATATTTCAGAGGTCCACCATCTGACTCAGATTGACACTTTTTTTGCTGCCACTATCAGAGTTGGGAGCATATATTGAAGTGGCCTGGGTGGCATTTGAAAAAATACTGGATTGGTTTTGTTCAGACTGTGGTCAAAAGATCAGATAAAGCTCACATAGCATAGTGGCAAACAAAAAAAGGATTTGGGTCATTTTGTCCTGCGTGTCATGGTCAAGAACATGTGAAATGACTGAGTGCAGAGTCCGTCAGAAGCATGTGTCCGTGCTCCATCTGTCTGTCATTACAAGAGGCACCTGTCCGCTCCACCGGCTGCTCACACCTGTCAGGGGCGTCTGACGACAAACACTTCGAAAGCTTCCACACTGCCCCCTACTGGCTCAGTCCAGGGACGCATATTCTGTTCATTATCTGTAATTGATTAATCAGTTGGTCCACCGAACACTGAATCCATTGACTGTTAGTAACCGGCTTGATAAAGTTCTACATTCAATTTGATTATCGAGCTGCATAATCAAATCATTGTTGTCCCGTTGGTGACGCGGTGTCCACGAGGCCACAGTGCACGCTGAGGCCTTGTTTCGGACTGACAGTTACACTGTTTTCTGACACAGCCTCAAACAAAAACTTGGTTACTTAAAGCGGTGGTTCTCAACCTTTTGGAGCCGCGACCCCCATTGGAACAGTTAAAGGGGTTCATGACCCCCATCCGGGTCACACCATGAGAAATAGGAACATTAGCCTATATAATTCTTCAAAAAAAAAAAAGACTCTGGTTAAATAGCACACACATGCACATTAAATATTGTGCATGATGCTGATGCAATTAAATATTATATTATATGCTACATTAAAGGCACAAGACTGAGTTTAAAAATGTTAAAATGAAGTATTTTCCTCCCTAATGTGTAGAATGAGCTCAGACCTGTTCACCACAACTGCCTCTAAAACCCTGCACTGTCACTCAGAAAGGTGTTGCTTCGGGTCCGAAGTGCCGTCATGCACGAGCTTAATATAGAACCTGCAGTTACGCGTAAGACCTGAGGTGGCAATAGTGAGTATAAAAATGACCAACTTCAATCTAGTTAAAGCATGGGCCAAAGTTTAGTTTTCGCTAGGATTTTCAACCTTTGTTGTCATTGCGCCTTATTTATGTATTTTTCAAGTCTTGTTTTTGGCACAATTCGATGGTAATCAAAACCTAAGGTCCAACCTTTTTTTTTTAGAGTGTCTTTTGTGGCATCTTTTCATTGGTATATTTTAAAATGCCATTGAATTTGAAATTGTAACCATGGCGACACACTTTAAAGATAATCTCCATGCGGCTGCCAGCAGGTTTTGAGACCTATTTGTTTGCCGTTTCAGCTCTAAAGGTGAGTGTGAAATTGCACACATGCTAACCACAGATAACTAACACTATGAACTGCACAAATCAACACATCATCTGTCATATCGCCAAGAACTGACTGTACTTCTGAGAATATTTCAAACCATTGTCGAGACTTTTGCCAGAGTACACACTCTCCTAATTGACCCTGCTAGCTTTCCAAGCAAGTGTTGTCATGGCGTTTGCTAATGTTTTGCCCCCCTCCAATGCCAAATGAAAGTACTTTTCTCATTCCAACTACAGAAATCGCTGATATGACTGATGACTATGAATACAAACCTCTAGTTTGATCTTTGATGTCCATCTAGTGGTGTCACCTTAGATCTTGCACATGTTGGTTCTGTGTTGAATTGTGCATGTGGTCAGTACACAGAGGAGCCATGGAGGGAGACCGACTTGAGAGAAGAACCACCGGCCTCAATGCACTATGGGAAAGACTGCGCTCTCTTGAAGAACGAGTTCACCAGCAGAGTCTCAGCATAGCCCGGGCAGAGAGGCATTTGGAATTCCTCAGGACCCTCAGGATCAGTGATGGGTCCACCATAGATCACCTGGAGAACATGGTGGAGCAACTGAAGGGGACTGTGGATAAGCTGGAGGCTGAACTGGCAGAAGAGAGAAGCAGCAACCAGGAGCTCCAAGCTCAACTAGACCAGGCAAGAAATGAGGCTTCTATTCCCCGCAGCGCGCCCCTCAACTCACCACAAAAGCCGCCATCTGACCCGGAGTTCTGGACGATGGATGAGGCGGAGGAGAGGACCGAGAGGGCCGAGGAGCTGGCGGAGGAGAGGACCGAGAGGGTCGAGGAGCTGGCGGAGGAGAGGACCGAGAGGGTCGAGGAGCTGGCGGAGGAGAGGACCGAGAGGGCCGAGGAGCTGGCGGAGGAGAGGACCGAGAGGGTCGAGGAGCTGGCGGAGGAGAGGACCGAGGACCAGGGGGAGGAGAGGACCGAGAGGACCGAGAGGACCGAGAGGGCCGAGAGGGCCGAGAGGGCCGAGGAGCTGGCGGGGGAGAGGACAGAGGAGCTGGCGGAGGAGAAGATGGACGTCTGATTCATCTCAGAATAAATGCATTACAGAAAGAATCCAAATGTGACAGGTCTTTACTCTGATAGAGAAAGAAAAGTCCTAAGAAGTAGCACAATGACTTTGAAGGTGTGACACTGCAGGCGAAGAAGTACATTTACTTTTAGCGATACCAATTTGAAACTTTAGCTGTAGATTGCAGATAAGGATGCACCGATCTGATACTGGTATCGTATATCGGAGCCAATTCTGGAAAAAAAAAAAACTGGAGAATTCAATCACCATTTTAACCTCCACAATTGTATTTTTTGATCGCCGTGCAAAGTGCCGCGGTTAGCAACAGCAGGCTAAAGCTAGTGGGAACATGCTAACGAAATTATGATTGAACTATATAAAGTTGCCTAATGAAATAAAATAGTCACTGCTGGAGTGGTGTGTATTTTAGTTTGTGAAATGACATATTTGTAATGATCAGATCATTTTATGTGAACTGTTCATATTACTGTAACCTAAGTATAGTGTAGAAAAGTCCAGTGATCCAGGTTAAATGCTTTTCCATTAGTTTATTTCTTAAGTATAGGCCAAATTGATAATTGATTTGTAACGTCGTGACAAGAAAAGATAAGACTTTATTTATTTTGAGAAAAAGAGGAACATTAAATCTCTTGGTATCGGTTAATATTGGATATCGACAGATTGAGTAACCCACAGTATAGGTGTCGGTTAAGCAAAAAAGCTGGATCGGTGCATCTCAAATAAAAGGAAAATAAACACGGGTAAAAAAAAAGATGTAGTAAAGCGACTACCAAAGATACACAAGTATAGATCAAATAATTCGATTTTACTTTGAGTTTGGGTCTCCACCTTTCTCAGGATTTTAGTGTTCCGTCATCTGATCCATAATCCTGATCTCTCACCTGACTCAACATGTTGGTCTTCAGGGCACCGTCCTACAGTGGTTTAGCTCCTACCTGATGGGCCGGACCTTTGTGGTCATGGTGGACGATCACTCCTCCTCTGTAGCGCCTCTGGGGTGCCACAAGGATCCATCCTCGGCCCAGTCCTATTCAGTCTTATCCTTCCACCCGTATGCAGACGATCTACAGCTTTACCTGCCTGTGCTTCCTATAACTAGTTCTGCCGATAATTCTCTCCATAACTGCCCGTCGGACTTGAAAAAAAAGAATTTGTCCGACAACTTCTTACATTTAAACATGATGAGAGAGAAGAATTTTCGCAGAAATACAGAAATAATACATCAACATTTTCACCGCAGCAATATGTCAAAAAGACCCAGTGACTTTGATGTAAAAAGTTCTTCCTGCATGAAGAGCGCCTGCACATCGTTTCACTGGAATATTTTTCGTATTTCCTAGCTAAAACAGAGCAGAAGACACTCAGGGAGCGAGTATATCTGCTGTTGTAACTTTGTGCTCATGAATCTGCTAATGCTAATCAATGCAATTTACAGGTTTTTCTTTAAAGGGACTGGGTGGTGTCTAAATTGTTCACCACAACTGCCTCTCAAAAAGGTGTTAATTCGGGTCGGAAGCACCGTCATGCAGGAGCTTGATATAGAAACTGCAGTTACGCGTAAGACCTGAGGTGGCAGTTGCAAGTGTTAAAATGTAAACGTCCATCTAGTCCCTTTTAAGAACACGGTATTTACGAGACACAAAGTTTTGTTACGTTATTCTTTTAGGCAGCCATTTCCAAAGTCTGATGTGAGGTCCCCATATCGCTCTGAATATCTGTCAGGGGGGATAATAATCCAGTGTGTTGCCAATGCTGTTTTATTTTACCGCTTATAATTAGAAATGACAGAACAAGCTTTTACTCGATGTTGTAAACTTGAACCACTGCAGGTGAAAAACTATGTTGCTATTTTGATCCCCAATCGAGCACAGTCCAGGTATCACAGTTCCAGGTGTCCTAAAGTACCTTAAAACCCTAAATGAAGCCTATTATTGGACCTTTAGTGACTGATTGCTCCATGTTGTTGGCAGATGCCGGAGATGCTGCACAACGACGCAGGGGACCACGGCTTCAGTCACTGGGGCTTCTTCTGTCTGCAGAACGCCGGCATCCTCCTGGGCTTCAGCATCATGCTCCTCATTGCCGTGTTCGAGCACCGTATCCGCTTGAACCTGGGGGAGTGAGGGGCCCCAACGAGCGGACATCACCAGGCACTTACCACGGCCCGCGGCTGGAGCCCAGAAAGGGGAGGGATGAGTGACGCTTTCTGATGTAGACAAACTCTGGGGAGGTGGGACTTGGCGGAAAGACATCTTTAGTTTATGCTATTGCTGGAGTTTTTTATTTGTGGCGGGGGGGGGGGGGGGAAGCTTTAAAAGAAGTTTCGAAGAGAAAAGAAGGATGGAGAAACACATCCAGGAGCACATTCCACGAGTATCTGTGTGTTCGTGCTGTTCGTCAGACTTCAGTGTTCATGAAGGGGTCATCAAGTGCAGCTCAACCGGAAGCCACGACAAAAGAATGGTTTGCAAATCTCATAAAACAAGAATTCGGGGAAATCGGGAAAAGTTTTTGGATTCCTTGGGTTGCCTGGGGAAGTGTAAGAGAATAACATAGGGTAAAGGAAGCAACCCTGTAGGCTACCTGCCAAAACCCAGTTTATCACGATGTGCCAAATTCTTAAATAGAAAATTGTAATATGTATATGTTTCAGTGATGGTTGAAGGCCGTTGGCGTTGGCTGAAGCTCCTTTACCTAACTTTTCAGTCCCTCCAGGATTTCGCAGGCATTTTTGGGGATTTTTGCTAAAATGGATGAGTTTGCGGAGCCATTTTTCTGTACGTTGCAATTCAATTTTTTTTTGTGCTTAAAACAATATATATTTTGCTTCAAAATCAAACTTCTCCTTTCTCGCATTTTATATCAGTTTTAACCAAAGAGACCATAAGGAATAAGAAAAGACTTACAGTAGGCGTTATTTTAAATAGTTGTCTAAAAACTGAAAAACAGAAGCATGTACAAGTAACAAGCAAAATCAGAAACTCACTGTAGTTGCTCAGAATTTGCAGAGTTAAAGCAGTACTAAGTAACGTGTTTACCTTAATAAATCCTCTCCGTAGTCCCTGTGGGGGTAATACAAGTGTTTATGGGATGATTGGAGGGTCTTTCATCTCCCCCTGGTGTCTCTGGCCAGAAAACCATGTTTGCAACTTGACTGCCCCCGGTGCGGAGAAAGCAATACACACTAATGGAATCACGAAGAAGAAGCTAACATGCTAACGAGCAAAGCTAACTGCGGGCTAACGTCACTTTAAACAGTATTTACAGCCAAGTTTGAGTGAAAAAAATATTTCCATTGTATAATTTGATGCACAGTAACCCTCTCTCCCTTCGCCTTTCCTGTCAGCGTAGTATTTACTTTAATAAGTTAAAAAATCGTAACTTGCTACTACACCTGCAGTTGCGCTTATGGCCTCTAGGGGGAAGAGTTACTTAGTACTGCTTTAAGGAATAGTTGTGAAGGAAATTGCGGATTATCGGAATACTTGCGGGAAAGTAGCGGGCTTTTGGAAAAGTTGCAATGCCGCGCTGATTTCGCCGAGTTTGTTTGATTTTGCGTTAATAATTGCAATAGTTGCAATCCCGAAATCCTGGAGGGACAGATTTTTTTCTTTTGCATCAGAGTAAAGGTAAGGTTTTGCCAATAGAGTGTATAGTAAAAGAACTAATTTGTTACAAAAGTAAGTGGTCTGTTTTATAGTAAATGTTCCTACTTCCTCTGTTAAGGTTTGAGTGAGGGTAAAACGGGTACAGATGCTTTAACCACTAAAAGGTCATGGTCAAAGTTTGTAATCTTGATTTCTATCAGTGTGTCCCAGTGCGAGACATCGCCTACTCAAGTCACCAGAAGAGAAGTTACAGTTTTTATGAGATTTGCAATACCACTTTCTGCATTAAATCAGACTTTTCATATCAAAAGCGTGTTGCACATTGCCATGCCAGTGTTTGTTTCCTGCTGTTGTTACTGAAAACATTCCACGAAGCTGTCAAACTTTGATTCTGTTACAATGATACGGTACCGTGCCTCCTCAGACGGCCACATGACGGCGCCGCACGTGTCCACAGTCCACCATGCTGCATCCTAATGCCTTTCGAAGTGTCATTTGGATTGATATGTTATTGAGAAAATGCTGGTATTTTTTTTTATTTGTCTTTTAGGGAAAAGGTTACAATTGGAGGGTTGAGAATTTAAAGGGCGCCAAGGACTCAATGCACTTACAACGTTGTATACAATGTACGGAAAATAAAAAAATATTGTCTCAAAGTTCTTCACAGACAGCATTTGAAGACGCTAATGTAACCGTAATAAAGAATACTTTTTTTTGTAATAGGTGTTACATTTTTGTTTGAATAGAAATGTCCTCTGCATTTTGCCCACTGTTCTCACTCGTCTTCAGATCTTTGGTTAATGAGGAATTACTAAAGTTCACCCTTTCTGTTCTCAACCCGAAAGATCTCCAGATGGGAAGACCTGCTGAATCCGTCCATTACAAAGCTGTATATGTGTCGCTGCCTTTCTGTGGGAGACTGTGACATACGCTGCATGTTGTCTGTCTTAATCATTGTGTTTGTCCGAAGGGAAACAGCAAATAAAATCCAAGTGTCAGACGTCTGTTGTGTTGTCTAAACCGCTTTGGAACAGTTGTAGTTCTGTAGGGAGTGCGGGAGTGGAAACTCTACAAACGCTACCGATGAGTATACACGCTCAGCTTTGGCACTTCTGGCTCATCATTATACACACATACAAACCTACTCTCTCACCTCTGTGGCTAGAATCCAGAGTTCTGACTCCTCACTAAAGGCAACACTGCAAAGGAAACCAGGAATCAGGGTCTTTTCTGTGACTTCTTTGCACCTGTTTTGTTTCTGTGTATTTCTTGGTGATCAGAGCCACAGGAAAATGGCCGTTCTTGCTCAGTGACGTATCAGTTCAGAAGACGATCGGGAGCTATTTTATTTGTATGAAAAATATATGAGCTAGGGGTCTTAAATCATTAGCTTTACATTTGATCATGCCAAATTTAAGGCCATAAAAGCATTCAATTGAACAAAAAAAAAACATATTTTTGTGTGCGTGGTGTACATGTTCTGTATTAAAATGTGTCACATTATATTTTTTGTCGAAAAAATGCCTTAAAATAATGTTCATTTGTGAATCGATGTTCTGGCACTAAAGTCCTTTAAACCACTGTTGCACCAATGTTAATGATAAAGAAACCATGGGAGTAATATGCATAAAATGCCCCAAATCCCACTTTAGAGATTATGAATATGTTTTTATGTACAGTAGGTTATGTACATTATCGTTAGGTAGAAAAAAGAACAGGTGTGTCCAGAATAGTTTAGAGTTTGTGTTTGTTTTCAGCCCTGAACTGGAAGCGCTTCCTTTTTTTTTCTTCCTATATAGTTTTTTTTTTTTTTTTCTTAAAGCCGTTTCATGTATTAAAATCAGGCCGTAAGGCAAAACATTACAGAAGTTGTGCTCAACTCCGTCGTTCACCAGCAGGATTCAGGAGGATTGTTCTCAGCAATCCTCCTGAATGTGTGAATGAAGCCAAAAAACAGTCTGGGGGTGTTTTTAATAAGGAAATAGCAAAACAACATGGCTAAAAGCTCCAAAAAGTCGATTTTGCATGATATAGGACCTTTAAGTAGTTATGAAGTGTTAGTCACACTTAAGTAATGCATTGTTCATGATGAATTAAGTGTTTTGTTATGTTAACAACAACATAGTGGAACAGTGAGTGACGCAACCTTATCATTTCTCTATGATGGTCGTGATTGGTTCAGCCTCAGCCGCCTACCAGCAACTTGTTGACCCACCTTCTTTCGTGCAGAAGAGAAGTGGGTGTGGTTTTTCAGGCTAGCATGACGGTACTTCGGATCCGAAGTAACAACTTTTTGAGTGACAGTGAACAGGTCTGAGCTCATTCTACATATTAGGACATGGCTGGAACATGTAGGGGGAAGAAAATTATTTATTTATTTCACATTTTTAAACTTCGTTTTGTCCCTTTAAGAGACACTGCAGTCACTGATTCAATGTTTCTCACAGATTTATTTGGGAATTTGTAATTTTAAATTTGATTTTCTTAAAATGCATTTTTATAATTCAATCAATCAATCAATCAACATTTTATTGTATTGTCGTTCAAAAAAAGAACAGCAACAACATTTTGTATGGAACATACAACAGCACATGGTATGACACTTTTATCACTTTAGTGCGACTTTATCTCCACGTCAGCAGCTCCTGCAGACTCCAAACTTCCCAGCCTCAGACTGAACTATATATTTGAAGCCGATAAAGTCTTTGGAACGAATATGTCACAAAATCAAACCATCATTTTAAACCTGGCTCAATCCATTGTTCAGATTTCGTTAACATTTTTAGACATAAAAGTGAAGGAAAACATCAAATGACAAAAACAATAGTTCAGTGTCTCTGTCTCCATTGTCTTACCAGGACACTGAGCCGTACCATGTGTGTGACATGAAGATGAGCTCCTGAACCCAGTGTGTGACTGTCCACAAATATATATAAACACTGTGAATATATGTGAATACACATATACATGACACTCCTGTACTGTGTAAACGTCATACTGTTCAGACCAATCTGCCCTCTGTCCCTCGGGCAACATCCCTGCATGTCTGACTCATTTGTGGTTGTCAGAGGCTGCAGGTGCGGAATGTCAGCCAAGTCTCTGACAGACTGCCCCAGGGCAAGGAGCTGTCAGGAGCAGGCAATTAACGAAACTCCCTTAAGGCATTTGAACTGGAAAGACTTGTCTGTCAGGATGAAGTTTGTTCCACTTCAGAATGTGGTGACAGGAGGACAGGCACTCTGACTCCTGACCTCTCCTGACCTCTGACCTCTTCTGACCTGTTTGTTTTCTGTCTCACAAATGTCAGTGAATGTGTCCTAAAGCAGAGCCACTGCGGAGGGGAGGGACGTTTCCGGAACCACTCGCAATATGTCCACCTGCTCAGAGGGCTGCTCCTGAGGCGGGACAGGCTGAGCGTCCCACTCCACCTGCACACATATAAAGAGGACGGTCATTTGTTAAAGATCAGTTCCATATGTGGACGTGTGCACATGAACAAAACTGTGTTACAGTCACACTAATCTGAGATGGACTGTATTGTTATGCGTCCATCTTCTGCTTTATCTGGGGCCGGGTCATGACCCAGAGGTCATTTCGGAATGAATGGACCAACTATCGTCCATGCTGTAATGGACTTTCCATTGAAAGAAACATAAAGTTATTATTCCCCAAACCCCGATGTCCTGTGTGCTGTCACTGCTGTGACAATAACAGATCCACCTGCTCTGCTCAGAGCAGCTCCACTCTTCCTGTAGCACAAATAAACGTGCAGATATTCCAGCTGTTTTGTGACGACGTCCACAGCGACAGCTCATGGAACTCTTGGCAGATGAGAAATGGATGGGAAACGAGTTTTAGTTTGTTATAATATGAGGGGAAAAGAATGCATTGCCACTTTTTTGGTCATTTTGTGTTTTCATATAAAACTGCACAGAGACCCAACGGTTGACCTTATCATGTGACAAGGGGAAAGGAGCTGGGAGGAGGACTTAGCTTCAGTGATACAAAGAGGCCCCATAGTCTGGACAGATCCATTCTATATTAAGGATAATGAAGATAAGACTGACCAGCCAGTGTGGCAGCGCCTCCTTGTGGAAGAACGTGAGGCAGGTCTGTGGCTGGGAGTGGATGATGAACCAGAGGAGAGTACACAGAAGTCCTACAGTGAGCAGGACCGTGGACGCCACCGTGAGCGGCTTCTGCCACGAACCTTCAGGACCTGGAACACAGAACCAGAATGACTCACACGTGCAGGATGGACCAGACGCAGGATCTAACATCGCTCACTCCTCCCCGTTCACATTCATCAGACCAGAGGGAAGCCCTGATGCAGCTCAGTTTCCTCCTACAGAGCATGTTCCAAAAAAGGAGAAAACTGGTGTGGCAACAAGCCTCATCAGTGCTCCCGGGCCTGCCAAGCCGAGCACAAAGCGAACATTTCAAAATAAGTATAATAACAATGTTTCTCTCTTCTCAGTGTTGTCACGGGAGGAAATTGTGTTCTTAGAAACAATCAAAAGATTTTTTTTTTTTTTAACAAGACAAAGGACCATCAGCCTGTGGCCATGAATGGCAAGGAGATCGAGGTGGTGACCTTGGGCTGCAGGTGGATGAGCTGGACTGGTCAGTGAACAACAAAGTGACCCAACTGTTCTGCAGGCAGGAGTGGCTAGTGCTCTCGTCTATGGTGTGCTGGAGGTAAACATTAGGCAGAGGGACACTCAGAGACTCTCAGGACTGTAGTGTCAGTCACGGAGAGGATGTGATGGACAACAGATTGGCAGCCTCGCTTCTGTCAGTCTGCCCCAGGGAGCTATGGCTATAATAGTAGCTCATCACCACCTATTTTTGAAGTCCATAAACCCTCCCCAAACTATACTTTGGTGACGCTAACAGAGCACCATTGTTTTGTGTTTCACTGTTGTGTATGTATATATATATTTGGAATAATCCTTCCCACTGCTGCCTGCTCAGACCAACACACACAGACACTGTAGCTTTGAGAGGACTCCCACACGGGTCAGTAAATGAGTGTGCAGACCTGGGATAGAGACACACTGTGGCGCTGTGGGGCTGCTCCGAGCTCCTGATGGCAGCTCACTGTGGGCTCGGACGCAGTACTCCTCTCCCTCCAGCAGGAGGACGCTGTCGAACAGGACCTGCTCTGCGCGCACCTCCCGCTCCAGGACCTGGGCAAGAGCATGGTTAGGAAACATCAATGACAAAGGCATTGGTAACACAGGCTTGTAAAGCCATTATTATTATGAAGGGGAAACTAATGAGCGAGTTCACTCGAATCATCCAAATGTCTGAAATGATCCGTGCAAATATCCTCAAGAGCATGCAAACCCAGACCAAACCACCACGAACCATTAACACGGGCCCACTATGGTCCTCCGGGTGAGGAGCTGACATTGCTGTAATACCACCCCCTGGTGGCCAGGGGCCACTCCAAAAGACAGGATTCTAATGGGACTTCAGACCTTCCAAGAACAACTTAAAAGCCTGGCTCCGAAGAGTTTTATTTTTTCTAGAAGTCGCTATGACCCATGTGACAGTGGTGGGGTCGGTGGAATATTTTTAAGCACGCTGGTTCTTGTTCATCAGCTCGAACATTTGAAGCATTTTCAGTGTATTGACTGACCAGAGCCTCTATGGATGCTCTCTCGCCTTTTTGTCCTTAAGGAACAGGCAGCTCTGCCCGTTTCAAGAGGATCCGGGACCATTACTGAGAATGGGGCTGAACGGGACCCACTCATCTGTATTATATTATATCAATGCACGGGCCAATCTGTCCAAACCTGAGATACTTTTCTCCTTTAAAGCGTCTACTAGAAGTTTAGATCAAGGTCAATCCAATGGTACATGTTTCAGACCGATTAGCATGAGCTACAAAAGCTAGCAGCTCCATAGTATCAAACACAAAGGAGGCTGTACCTAGATAAAATGACTATGACTTCAGGCCAAGGCTAAACATCTTAAGAGTCGTCAGTTGCTGAGGTTTACATGAAACAGCCCAGGTCACAGAGGGACAATACTCGTATACCCCAGCAGCCTGTGTAGCCTTTAAAACACGACCGAGACGCCAGTCAGCGGCGCTCACTCGGTGAACCGCTCTGACTGCTCTGTTACTTTCTATAAGACATTCTAATACTGTAGTGAAGATGCAGTTGGACAGACCTGGTCCTCATGTCCTGTCCTCCACAGAGACAATCTCACGGAGCAGATCGGAGGGATGTCTATGATGGACACCAACAGACTGTCCCCCAGGACGTCCAGCTTCAGGATGGGCTCCAGCAACAGCGCTGCAACACATTACATTTATAATAAGTCAAGGCAAGTGTATTTATTCCACACATTTCAAGTCAGAGGTAACTCAATGTGCCTCACAACAACACAAAACTACAATCACAACAAATCACCAATATTCATTAAAAGACGTTCAGTTGCCATAGGCAGCAGTAAATAAGCCTGGACTTAAACATAGTCAGGGCTGAGGCCTGTCTCACGTCCTCCCTCCTCCCTGCATGAAGCTGAAACGCAGCCTCACCGTGTTTAGTCGTGACTCTGGGAACCACCAGGAGGCCCCTCCCTGAGGTTCTCAAGGTGATTCATATGGCTTTAAGTGTTAGCTATACTTTGGTGCATGAAGAGACTTGTACACAAGCAGAGTGTTTTCAATTCTATTCTCTGAGTGACTGAAGCCAGTGCAGAGACCGGAGCACTGGACTAATATGGTTGTGTTTCCTGATTCTGGTCAGGTCTCAAGTGGCAGCATTTTGGATGTTCTGCAGTTCTGACAGCTCGTTTGGAAAGGCCAGTGAGCAGGCTGTTATTGTAGTCTAACCTGCAGGAGACAAAGTCATGACAATAACAAGAGCAGCCCCATCACCGCACGTGTCAGGAACTCTCCTGCATGGTGTTCAAGAAACACACAAAAGCTACAATGTGACGGAAGATCAAATTATAATAGAAGTCGCTTGATAGAAACGGTAGATATTGTTAAAGACTAAATAACTGAGCATGTAATGTGATTGCTCTTTTTGATTGAAATTGTTGAGGACATCACTCAAATGCATGTTTTATGGTTCAAAAACTGGATACTGGACATAATTAATGTGTAACGAATGATATTTATTGAAGCATTTTGACAGTTTTAAACTTTCAGCGCAAAGTTCACATAGAAAGTTTCCAGAAAATGTCTGGAATGTGGGGGAATTTTCCGCCACTTTGCAAACCAAATTTTGTCCCATTTAAAACCTTTTGACTCACAACAATAAACAAGGTTATTTATTTTCTACCAGTAAATTGTGTTATCCACCACACTATTCAAACTGATTTGTTCTTGTACTTAAACATGTCAGCACTTCCGCATGGATAACGATTTGACTGAGTAACTTTCACGTTTATTGGAAGAATCATACTCTGCTTGTAGTGAGACGTTGACTGTTGTCGTGCTTACTGTGTATGCGGTTGAAGGGAGGAGCCAGCTGTTGCCACGGTGACAGGACATGCCCACAGTGACCTCTGACCCTCAGGTTGTAGTCCGAGTCCGAGCCGAGCTCCGTGCTGAGCTCACACCGGCAGAGCGACATCCGCTGACAGCCAACCGCGGATAACCAGGAGCCGTTCAGCACCAGGCGCTCGAAGTCCCTGAAACACCACAGCGTTAGTCCTGGGCTAGTCCTGGGCTAGTCCTGGGCTAGTCCTGGGTTAGCACAGGTTTAGTCCTGGTTTAGGTCTGAGTTAGACTTGGGTTAGTCCCGGTTTAGTCCGGGTTTCCTTACCCCTGGTACTGCACTGAGTATAGCACTGTAGTGTCACACTGCTCCTGTAGGGGGAGCCAGCTCAGAGTGTGCCTCATGTTGATGGAGCTGATGGAGAGGCCAGAAGGAGCAGAGAGAGCACGCACACCTGGGAGGGGGACAGAGGGGGAGAGGGTCATATTTTGGCAGACAAGTATAATGAATATAGTTTCCTGTTAGTTGGTGAGTATTAAACACACAGCAGTATCATCTACACAGTCCACCAAGGAACATTTACCAAATATAAACTTAGGAAATGAGTTTGGGCAAGATGTACTCGCCCTCACGACTTTAGGCTAGCGGAACTAGTGTAGCCACATCACGCATTGAGCCAGTACTTCCCAAATTGACATTAATGTAGCGCTTTGTGAAACTTGGTAACACAGGCTTGTAAAGTGCAATACAAGTGTACGCCATTATCATTATCAAATCGATACCAGAGCCCGAAAATGCAAGAATCCACATAGCGAACGTGCACCGATAAGCAAGTAACATGGATAAGAAATGAGTACTCTGTGAGCTCTAATTTTGGGTGGGGTCCGCGAGACAAAGTAAAAAAAGATGGCTCTTTGGCGCCCCCTACAAACAGGCAGTTTACATGGAGTCAATGGCAGCCCGGTCGGAAGAAATGTCACCATGCAAAGTTGACACTGGCAAGGGACATAGACCATGTCAGGACATGTAAAATATTATATTATGGCCCCGCCCTAAACCCTACTGGAAGTCGGCCATCTTGGTATTGTTGAAACTGTGGACTATTATGTAGTGACAAGATGAAAAAAGAAGTGTACTTATGGATATTAGTTCATTGTCTGCACTTTTTCCCCACTAAATTGTCTGAAATACTGAGTCTGAACACCGACTTTATTTTGATTCCATCAAATCTCACTTTTTTCACCAATGCCATTCAGATCAGCATTTCAGTTTCCATTCCTGGTGGCACAGAGTTCACCCCGCGACACTCAAAGAATTCAAACTATTCCATTACATGAAAAATATTAAAATGTTTGAAACGCTTAAAAAAGGTGTCCTTCTTCCCTGCTGCCCCCACCCACTTTAAACATAAAGCGTATCCACGCTTATACACCGCTGCTTTTTAATGCACAGATCAGGACGCCTAAAGCGAGTGTACACAAAATAACTCTGATACTGGCATTAATGCTAATATTTATAATAGTAATAACAATCAAAAATTGTAAAATACTTCTAAATAAAAGGAGTGGTTAATGACGCCATACTACCTGCGGCCACATATTTTGACTCATCAGGCCTCTGCAGGAGCGTAAGAGCTGCGTGGGACTGAATGGAGACACTGGGAGGTCCATGACTCCTCGGGTGTAATTAACAGTGAGTGTAAGCAATGACAAATAATGACATTTGATATGAATGTCATTGCACTCAACTCTGTGAGAGCGGAGCCGTCAGACAAGTTTGACAAGAGCTACTCCCTTAAACTGAAAGTCAAGAGCCAACGATGTCATCCAATAAACAATCATCAACTAAATGGTTATGAACAGTGGGCATTTGTGTGCTCCTAAAATTCAAGAGGATTTCTGTAAATCTTGAGCTTTTGTGCAAGCACTCTGCGCTGTGGTGTGTGTTGTGCAGTGGTGTGTGTTGTGTTGTGGTGTGTGTTGTGCTGTGGTGTGTGTTGTGTTGTGGTGTGTGTTGTGCTGTGGTGTGTGTTGTGTTGTGGTGTGTGTTGTGCTGTGGTGTGTGTTGTGTTGTGGTGTGTGTTGTGCTGTGGTGTGGTGTGTGTTGTGTTGTGGTGTGTGTTGTGCAGTGGTGTTTGTTGTGCTGTGGTGTGTGTTGTGTTGTGGTGTTTGTTGTGCTGTGGTGTGTGTTGTGTTGTGGTGTGTGTTGTGCTGTGGTGTGAGACATAGACAAAATATTGATAGATCACATGTGCTCATTTAGATTAATTACATTTACATCCATGTACGTTCATTAAAAATCCATGATGGGTTAGTGTTAGTGTTAGTGTTAGTTAGTGTTAGTGTTAGTGTTAGTGTTAGGGTTAGTTAGTGTTAGTGTTAGTGTTAGTGTTAGTGTTAGTGTTAGGGTTCCTCAGTGTTCTCCTACAAAGCGTGCTCCGAAAAAGGCTGGAAGACCAACAACCGGCTACGAGCCTCCACAATGCTCCAGGGCCCATCAAACGTTTTATTTCTACAGCAGAAACACCCTGTGGTTAAGAGTATGGTACCCAGCACGAAGTTGTGCATCGCAGTGTGCGCCGTACGTAGTGTGTGCTGTCATGTGTACTGCAGTGTGTACTGTAATGTGCTCTGTAGTGTGTACCATAGTGTGTGCCATAGTGTGCTCTGTAGTGTGTACCATAGTGTGTGCCATAGTGTGCTCTGTAGTGTGTACCATAGTGTGTGCCATAGTGTGCTCTGTAGTGTGTACCATAGTGTGTGCCATAGTGTGCTCTGTAGTGTGTACCATAGTGTGTGCCATAGTGTGCTCTGTAGTGTGTACCATAGTGTGTGCCATAGTATGCTCTGTAGTGTGTACCATAGTGTGTGCCATAGTGTGCTCTGTAGTGTGTACCATAGTGTGTGCCATAGTGTGCTCTGTAGTGTGTACCATAGTGTGTGCCATAGTATGCTCTGTAGTGTGTACCATAGTGTGTGCCATAGTATGCTCTGTAGTGTGTACCATAGTGTGTGCCATAGTGTGCTCTGTAGTGTGTACCATAGTGTATGCTGTCATGTGTACTGTAGTGTGTGCTGTCATGTGTACTGTAGTGTGTACCGTAGTGTGTGCTGTCATGTGTACTGCAGTGTGCACTGTAATGTGCTCTGTAGTGTGTACCGTAGTGTGTGCTGTCATGTGTACTGCAGTGTGTACCGTAGTGTACGCATAAAGTGCACCCGTGCAACAGTTCATCACTCTGCGTTACTTTCTGATGTAAATCCATCACTCAGTCATCACGGCTCCAAAATACTCTTTCATTTCAACCGACAGCAACGGGATCTCTGCTGACCGGGGCAATGCTAATCCAATAAGCAGATGACCTGCTATCAAAGGTCCAAATAATATATAATAATATATAATAATAATAATAATTATATATAATTATATATATATATATATATATATATATATATATATATATATATATACAGACCACAGATGTTAAGACGCGAAAGCTCCTAACCATGCACGGAGGGTTCCACCCCAAATCCAACACCCTGAGACTGTACGCTCGCCGTAAGGAAGGAGGCCGATGACTAGTGAGCATGAGTGAGAGCCACTATCCAGGATAAAACATCCAAGATCCATAAGTACATCAAGGACAAGGCTCCGACAGATGACGTGCTCAGTGAATGTCTCAGACAATGGGGAACAGAAGATGAGGTGCTGGAGGTCCCGTCATGGGAGGACAAGCCCCTACACGGCATGTACCACCGACACATAACTGAAGTGGCGGATATACAGAAATCCTACCAATGGCTAGACAGAGCCGGACTAAAGGACAGCACAGAGGCTCCTCATGGCTGCACAGGAGCCTTGAGCACCAGAGCAATAGAGGCCCAGATCTATCACACCAGACAAGACCCCAGGTGTAGACTGTGCAAAGAGGCCAATGAGACAATCCAGCACATAACTGCAGGGTGTAAGATGCTGCAGGTGTAAGAACATAACTGCAGGGTGTAAGATGCTGCAGGGTGTAAGAACATAACTGCAGGGTGTAAGATGCTGCAGGGAAAGCTTACATGGAGCGCCATAACCAAGTGGCTGGTATAGTGTACAGGAACATCTGTGCAGAATATGGGCTGGAAACCCCAAGGTCAAAGTGGGAAACACCTCCAAAGGTGGTGGAGAATGACCGAGCCAAGATCCTGTGGGACTTCCAGATACAGACGGACAGAATGGTAATGAACCAACCGGACATTGTGGTGGTGGACAAAGAGCAGAGGAAAGCCGTTGTGGTCGACATAGCAATACCAAGACTTCAACATCAGGAAAAAAGAACACGAGAAACTAGAGAAATACCAGGGGCTCAGAGAAGAGCTGGAGAAAACCTGGAGGGTGAAGGCATCAGTGGTGCCCGTGGTCGTTGGGGCACTCGGGGCAGTGACCCCCAAACTGAAGGAGCGGCTCCAGCAGATCCCAGGAAATACATCAGACATCTCGGTCCAGAAAAGTGCAGTTCTAGGAACAGCAAAGATACTGCGCAGAACCCTCAAGCTCCCAGGCCTCTGGTAGAGGACCCGAGCAGGAGGAAAAAGAGAGACCGCCCGCGGAGGGTGAGGAAGAGTTTTTTTCTTTTTTTTTATACAGCAGTGTGCACTTACTCAGTGTATTGTTGTATGCATTGAAGCTTCAATGCTTAACATTAACAGTCCATAAAAATACAAACAAAACAAAAAACAGAATACTATGTACATTCCAATATCTCCAGAAACAACCACATACCCACTCAACAATACTATACAACAATACATACACACACACCTCACACTCACACACACGCTCATCTATGCCCACCTGATCACTCACCCCCTGTTAACACAAATGTAGAATAAAAGATACTAAGAAATGCATCGTTGTTGCTGTTGCCACAGCCCATTACGGTCAATGCACTTCATTTCAATAAATTCAAAGTGACGGTGAAGCAGGAGGCGCGCTGAGGCGCGCTGAGGCGAGCTGAGGCTCGAGGCGCGCTCCCTCTGGCAGCAGATCACCATGCTGCTTTTAAGGCCTATTCATACTCCACAAGACGCGAGAACTTTGTTCTCGCACCCAGAGCTGCGAGAACAAAATGACGTCATTTTCTTCTCGCAGCTCCTGTTCGGCAGGTCTGGCTGACGCATCAGCTCAGCAGAACTTTGTTCGGCAGGGCTGCGAGAACTCTGGCTGTGATTGGCTGGATTTTTAGTGGGCGGGGTTATTTTAGCGGAAGCGGGAAGCGAGAATCCAATGTTTACGTCCTGACACCTGTATATATTTCTATGCCTGACACCGGTGCGGAAAACGGAGACAACATGGATAGTTTTGCGGCACCGCTCGCGGCAGTAAAATACTTCGTTGAAGGATTACAAGGACACGCACATGTAAAGAAGTCCTGGGGAGAAACACGCGGACGTTTTGGGCGAGGACGAAGAGGAAACAGAAGAGCCTGGTGTTACCTGCGTAAAAGAGGTGAGTGATAAAGAAAATAAAAAAGTGGTTCAGGTTCGTGGACGGAGGGAGACCAGGCTTGTACATCTTAGACCCTTTCATCAAACACCGGGAAACATCACCAACATGTTCAGTGAAGGTTCTTGGATGGACAAAACCTGTACTGAGCTACACAGACGTGAAACTATTAGATATTATAAGACTTGTTCTTCTCCTCTGCTCCGTTTCATTCAGACCGTGTTGGCTTGGCGGTTTTATTTATTGTGATTGCACAACATTACTTTTGAATGAAATAAATAAAATGAAATGAAATGAAACAACATGGTTTTACTGAGTGACACGGAGGTAAGCTTTTAACGTGAACGTTTTCTAACATAATAAACCAGCGCGAGATGTGGCTAAACATGAAGTCAATCTTCAACATGTTTTCAATATCGTGACTGATACATTTTATAATAGTTTGAAGTCAAATGGCTCGTTTTATTTCGGTCATTCCTTGTTTGTTTTGGCTGCGGAGAAAGGGGGCGTGGCAGTTCGGCAGAAACACGTCTTGTGGAGAATGAAATGTCAGAGCTCAGACGAACTTTGTTCTCGTTCTTTTTGCCTCAAGAACAAGAACAAAGTTCTCGCGTCTTGTGGAGTATGCAGAGGCCTTTAATGTACAGACCAGGACACTCAAATACTTCTATCTCTATCAACACGAGCTGAAAGAGGATCACCAAAGCATCGTTCTTCTTTTTAATGCACAGATTAGTGCACCTAAAACAAGCGCACACAAATGCTCATATTGGCATTGATGCTAATATTTATGATATAAATAACAAATAAAAATTGGAAAATACTTTTAAATAAAAGGAGTGGTTAATGACGCCATACTACCTGCGGCAACAGCAACAATGATATTGAACTATAGAAAGTACACTTTCGATTACGTACACATACTTACGCATATACTTCCAGACACACCCACATTCACACTAACAGGAAAATACCACCCCATGTTTTATTGTCACATGGTGTTACTTAAAAGAAAGTTCCTATGCTTTTTCTTTGCTTTTAAGGTGCTTTGGCACTTTCTAAACCACTAGCGCTCTCGACCCACAGCAAAGAGGCTGTGGAGCTAACATCTGTCTGCGTTTGTTTACTAGCAGTAAAAATATGTACAATAGGATATCCAGTTCGGGCAGACTGAATGAGTGTGTGAGTAAACGGGAAAGAGGAGGGCAAAAGAACTGGACCTGCTGCATCTTCGATCATTTCACATTTCACCACCTCTAAGGCTGTTCTCATATCGTCAGGCAAATGCAACAAAATGCACGTGAGCGTCACCACATCTGGTGTTTTCCACAAGAAAACTGGGAAATATACTTCCAAAACCCGAGGTACGAAATGAGGTAACCTTTGACATTTCAAGACAGAGAGCAGCAATAATACTTTTTCATGTGCATATTATGCTTTTTGTTCATTGTTTAGAAACCTAATGACTGCAGAATGTTCACACCTTGTCCTAACCATTAAACAGAGGCACCTGTGTGTGATCGACTCTCAGTATAATCACAGCTGTTCTGTGAGGGCCTCAAAGAGGTGTTAATTGGGGTCCGAAGTGCTGTCATGCACAAGCTTAATATAGAACCTGCAGTTGTGCGTAAGACCTGAGGTGGCAGTAGTGAGAATAAAATGACCAACTTGCATCTAGTCCCTGTAATACTAGTGAGTATTTGGCCTGTCAGTGATCCAGTGGCTGTATGGGTGGTTAACTTGGCGCCTTTGCTTCCCATCCCGGTTGCTTCTATGATGCTTCAAGATCAATTTTATTTCAGGTTTTTGAGGGTTTCTGGTAGGTTTCAGACTGGAATGTAGATGTAACCACCCCATTGATGTCATGTGATGTCTCACATCTGTACTACAAGCTACTGTAAATGCTTACAGAGGCTCACTCTCAGTTAGTACTTTTTTCACAGGACAAAGAATTATAACAACTTAACAGCTGAGCAAGGAGCCAGGTGTCAACTCCTGTGGCTACCAAGATGATGATTTTTTTCATATTTTTATTTTTGGGAGGCTCAGTCTGCATCTAAATGGAAAATTGCCATGAGATCAAGCAAAAAGAAGCGTACCCCTCTATAAATAGTCCACATTGTAAAATGTGTCACCACCTCAGAAATGTTCCCTGACCCTGCTTGCCACCCTGTGACTTTTTTTCTAGATCCGCCCCGATGTACAGTATGTATGTATGTATGTATGTATGTGTATTGTATGTATATATGCATGTGTAAGGGATGTGTATATTAGGGCTGCACAATATATCGTGAAAACTATCGTATCGCGATATTAGCTGATGCAATATCCGTATTGCGAGAAGCCACAATATATCGCAACATCACCATAGCCTTCATCTGACTGAGATCCACCCATTTTGTCATGTGTAAAAGTTCAGTTTTAGTTTAAAATTTACAGCTTTGTTAAATTCTACCCTTTGGTCCTGATTAGGGCTGTCACGGTATGAAAATTTTACCTCACGGTTATTGTGGACAAAATTATCACGGTTTTCGGTATTATCGCGGTATTTTTTAAAAATGTGTGTTAATATGTTCAGAAAGCATTGATAGTCCTACACAAACTGAAATCGTTTCAAAAAGGTTTAACAGTGCTTGTTACATAAAAAACACAGACAAAGCCTTTTCACATCAAAGTAAAGGAACTATAAGGATGTATTGTTGATCGTTTCGAGGGTATTACATGGACTATTTATAGCGTCAGAAACGAAGATAAACGTCTATATCAGGAAAATTGTTGTTGTCCTTCCAGTGAGCTTTCGCTTTGCAGATTTGGGAAAATGCCATCATTATTAAATTCATAATACTGCCGCGAGAGTGAATCTATTGCAATCTGCCACCGGGAGCCCCGTAACGCATTGTGCCATCGTGCGGAGGTATCCGCGACACGACTTATGTACTGGCGGTGGCGCTGCAGCCGCACTATGGGGCGACTCGTTACATTCTCCTTCAACCCAAAGTCCCACATCAGCATTTCTGCTAAAACGCTAACGTTAGCTTACTGCTATAGAGCTGTGGGAGACGGTCACACAGGAGAGTCAGAGGTTCGAAGTATTGCTGCATTTGGAGACACTTTTTCCTGCACGCTCCGCAAACTGAACTCTGAGGCTGACAGATCCTGCGCTGTCGTGTCGGACATGATTCCAGCTTCGAGAAAGTTTTGTTTGGGCAAACAACAGAGTGCGCATGCGAGGAAACTGCAGCAGATGAGACGGTGGCTGGTGAGGCTCACCGTGCCGACACCGCGGGTGCAGTTATTCACCGAGATAATATTAAAAACACAAAACAAGACGGTCATTTTCACCGTCAAAATTTTTACCGGGGTTTACCGCTACACCGGTTACCGTGACATCCCTAGTCCTGATGGGGTGTTTTTTAAGTCTTCTTTTGACACAATATCGTGTTTGGTGAAATATCGCAATAATATTGTTATCGCCATATTGCACAGCCGTATCACATATCGCATGTCACTTCAATATCGTGCAGCCCTAGTGTATATACTCTATGTCCTTATGGTGTAAGTTTATATGTATGCATGTACGTATACTGTAGGCACATATATATTTATTTATTGTGCCAAAAAAAACAAATCAGTGTTGACTATGAAGCGTTATGCAATTCTAGTGGGGTACCACAGGGCTCAATCCTGGGACCCCTCCTCTTTTCTTTGTTTATGTCGCCAGTAGGCTTGATTTTTGAAAATAACACAAGCTTTCTTTTCATTGTTTCACAGATTAAATTCATGTCTGTCTCGCTTCAAGTCTTGCTAAACTGTCTGCAAGATATAACAAATTGGATGGCACAACATTTTGTTGTATAGGTTGTATCATGTGGTCATTTTAATGCTGCAGATATTGATTTGCTTTGCCAAGTTAGTAACAATATAATGATCAGCCTATTAATTTTATTCATGGCCTAATTATATGATGACAAATAAAAGTATAATGAGCAGCTTTTTAATTCTTTACAAGCATTTCATTAATGGCCTATTAATTACTAATGCTTATTAATACCTTATTTATACTTAATGTACACCTTAATATAAAGCATCACCACTTTTTCTTAGATGAGGCTTCATCTGAGAAAAAGTGATGAAGCCTCATCAGCTCTAGTCCCTTCTTAAAGGGACAGGGCTGATGAGGCTTCATCACAGATGGAAGTTGTCATTTTGGCCTCTCCCAGTATATTCCTATAGCTCCAAACGGGGTGAAGTTAGAAGCGAACAAGCTCTTCCACGGGCACAAAGAGCAGACAGGTACACATCAACTCGTCTAAGCTCAGGTAAGAACATATCACAGTATGGAAAAACCTGGCCTGTTCCTTTAAGCTCGTGCATGACGTGCACATGCTAGTAAACACACACACATTAACTGAAACAACTGCATTTGCAGACATGACTTCAACTGAGGTAAGAAAAGTAACAGTGATACATATACATGTATATAATAATAGCAATAATAATGTTCATTATTATATCAAAAGTGAACCTAATATGGCATAAACTCAACCCATATTTTAGCCTTTTAGCTATACGGCCTATGAGCATGGCATCGGTTATTGTAACAATGCTTCTTGTTCTGTCCCTATCAAATAAACATATAAATAAAATAAAATAATCCCTCAGTTTTGAATCCACCACAAAACTCTCACATTGATATAACACATCACTAAGCGAGCTGGTAGTAAGCCACTTTTTAATGCCTCACACCCGATCAGGCATACATTACATGTTAATCAAGAGGGATTAATGTTAGTGCCCAATGGCCCATTGAAGTGTAAATAAATAAATACATAATAATAATGATAATAATAATAATATTATTAAAAATATAAAATCTTACAGATTATAATACTGCTTACATGAGTACATACTGCATGGATATGCATGGGTATGTATGAATGTGTATAGGTATGTGTGTCCATAATATGTAGATTTATAAAGTGCGTTTCACAGACACAAAGGGCTTTACATGAGACAGTTGTACATTCACTCCACACTCAGTGGTGGTAACTACGTTTGTAGCTTCAGTTTCCTCTGGGGGCGACGGCACACGTCTGCACCAACACTCCCTCTGACACCACCATACATTCACTCACACACATCATTCATCCTGGCCTGTTGTACATGTTTTTAGTGGTAGGGGAAACCGGACCCGGAGGAAACCTACGCAGACACGGGGAGAACATGCAAACTCCACAGAAAGGCCCCGCCCAGGTGGGAATTGAACCCTGGACCGTCTAGCTGTGAAGCGAGAGCACTAACCACTGCGCTACCGTGCCGCCCGTGTATGTATAATGATAATAATGATCATTACTAGGCTGTAGTAATGATCATTGAAATTATAACCAAGTGTATAATGCTAAAAATAATAATGATAGTGATAGTGATAATGACTGTGATAATAGTAATAGCAACGATGATAATAATGATGATAATAATAATAATAATAATGATTTACATGACCATTGCTGTCAAAACGTAAACAACTCCACCATCTCACTCATCGCAAGAAACACTTTTCTTCATATTTCATTCATTACTGTATTTTCAGTCTGTCTGGTTTCACTTACTTAAGGTTTGCTTTGTAATGTCCTTTATGATATGTATGCAAACATAAATAAAATAAATAAAAAATAATAATGTGCATTATGTTGCGTTCAGACCGCACGCTTCTCAGGCATATAGGACGCTTGTGCTTATTGAAGTCAGACGCTTGTCACAATGTCACCGAGCGTCAAGACACTCTTGGAAGGAGATCGTCCCTGAAAACCACGGTTGTTTGGAGGGTAACTCCAAACAACCGTGGCAGTTAAAACTGCCATGTCGAGTTTTAACTATACCCTCATGGTCTGCGCAGGATCTCAGTATTTATGCCTATGTCCAGCCCATACGCTGGACATTTGTGCCGGTAGCAAGTGGCCAGGCTAGGTTAGCCCGGTTAGCTTGTTACAATCGCTTACAGTTCATTGTTGATAAAACGTCTGCAGTAAACCACAAATGTGTGAAGTCCAGCTCAGCATGTGATCATTGTAAACATGTTCATTAATATGTATTGTCCCTCCTTTTCAAATAAAAAAATAATAAAATAAAATAAACGGTTGCTTTATATAGATTGGCTGTGAGCTCCATCTCTCCAGGACCTGTTCACCTCCAGGACCCGGAGGTGTGTGGGTCGGATCACAGCTGACCCTTCTCACCCTGGACACGGACTATTCACCCCTCTCCCCTCAGGCAGGAGGCTACGGTCCATCCAGACCCACAGATCCCGCCACTTGAACAGTTTTTCCCAGATTCATGAACAAGTCCAAGTAGTTCTATGTCAAATTCTTGTCGTCAACCATATTTAACTCTTTTTTTTTAATGTTATTTATATTAATATTCTTTATGCATGCCTCCTAAAGCCTTACAGTTTACAGTTTTCAAGCTTATTTTTATCTAAATTCTGTGTTTTCTGTTATATGTTGCACTAGTTTGTGAACCTTTTCTCAAACAACCGCTATAAAAAACTATTCTGAATTCCATGTAGACAAAATCTAAATACTAAACGTAGGCTTAACAGGTGTAATCACCAGGACATGATACAGGCTCTGCAAAATAAGCAACCAGAAAAACAACCACTGACTGTGCCAACATTCACTGAAGCACAAGTTGCTCTGAAAACGTACTGCAGGCTAAAGGCAATGCTACCTTGATCGCTTTTACATCTATTAGCGCTGGATTTGGTGAAAAGCTGCTCCAACATTGACTCTAGTCTTTGCCCCGTGCCGGTTTGACTCCACTTTACATCATTAACTTGCTCTCCAAAGTGGTTTCTTGTGTTTCGGCTGTGCTCAAGGCCGGTCCCTTCTTGGTTTCCGCAGAATCCATCCTCATTGTTCAAAAATTACCTCCCGTTTGACGTCTGCTCTGTTTACAGACGTCACACACGCTGGTGCGAGTCACTTCAGCTCCAAGGACCAACTTTTTCAGTGACAGTGCAGGATTTTAGGTCTGGGCTCATCCAACACATGAGGACAGTGCTGGAGCAAGCAGGGGGTAGAAAATACACCATTCTGACATTTTGAAACTCCTTCTAGTGCCTTGAAGTAAAATCAAATCTTACATTCTTTCTCACTAAGCGTTAGCCGAGCTCTTCTCAGGAGCAGCACTCACCGTCAGTGAGGAGCAGCGCGAGGAGGACCAGGGCCATCTCCGGGGGTCTCATCTCTGACACTTCGGCCCCATCTCGGCTCGAAATTGCACCGATCCGAGCTCTCCGGAGTCAGGCTGCGCTGCGTGTTGTCCTGTCAGATGGGTTTGAGCACGTGGACAGGCAGGTTTGAAGGTTGAACATTCTGCCAGAGCGAGGGAGGGAGCGGTGGAACCGGCGGAACTGGCTCCCGACGCAAACACGGCAATTAGCGTTCCACCAGCGCCCTTCAAACACAACTCACTCACTGCAGCGATCATGTTTATTTTGTTTCATCGGACAAGCCTCTCAAAGTCATTTGTTTGTCTCCTTTTGTAGTCAGCGTCAGTCCGGCGGGGAGTGGCCTGATCTGGCCTCACTGGCTGATCTCTGTGTTACAGATGTGTATAAAAGGGCCCAGTCCGTTTTGTTCAGGCAGCCGGAGATAACTTTTGTTCCTCCCATAACATACTTGACATTACAAGTGGGGTTTCAATTCCAGGAACTTTCATTGTTGGAAATTTGCCATGGGAATTAATTAACAGAAGCATAATTTGATGGTTAAAAGAGCCGCTGCAAACCATTTTGGTGTCCTAAGCAAAAATGAAAACAAGTGAAACACACTTTCGAAACCACACCAACAATATACAGTTCATACAAACACATGTCGTCACATGACGGCCTGTGATCTGCTGCTCTATTTGCTAACAGAGTTTTTGAATTCCTGCTTAATGGTAAGTGAGTTTATAACAGGCGTTCCAACAATCGTAGTCTTCATTTCTGTAAATATACGCCATATTTATACATAAATATAATGACAATCAATGTGAAAGTATTGGAAAGTGGGTTGAAAAAGTATCCGCCCTTTTAACTTTTCGACATTTTGCCACACTATGGACCACAAACATGAATATATTTAATTAAGATTTTTTGTGAAAGACACACACTAAGTGACACACAATCATGAAGTGAAATGAAAATGTATACATGGTTTTGAACTTTTTTTTATAAATAAAAAACTGAAAAGTGTGATGTGCATAAGTATCTACCCCCTTTCCTTTAAGTGAAACCATTGCCTTCAGAAGTTTCCTGATGATTTGTGAATGATCACATGTTGACCCAATGACTAAATAGAGTCTACCTGTGTGTGATCTAATGTCAGTTCAAATACAGCTGCTCTGTGATGGTCTCAGGTCTGTTAGAGACTATGGTGGAGCAGAAGCATCATGAAGTCCAAGCACACACCAGACAGGTCCAGGATAAAGTTACTGAGAAGCTTAAAGCTGGGTTAGGATATAAAAAGATTTCCAAAGCTTTGAACATCTCTCAAAGTACAGTTAAATAAACCATCCAGGAATGGAAATAGTCTGACATCACTGCAAACCTACCAAGACCCGGCCGTCCTCCTAAACTTACTGACCGAACAAGGACAGCACTGACCACAGGTGGTACCAAGAAGCCTATGATGACCCTGGATGAACTGCAGAGAGTACAGCTCAGGTGGGGGAAACTGTCCACAAATCAACTTTCTTCTGCTCTTTCGTTTGTTTCAAATCATTTGGAAAATATAAAATCCCTAAAACTAGAGCAAGAAACACGCTGGAAGCGTTCCTCATGATAGAGGATGTTGGGTAACACTTTAGAATACGGCCCAGTAACTCCTAGGTAGTTACTGTGGTACATCCCTGGTACTTACAGAGGTAATTACCAGGTGGTACGTTTAGCTAACTACAGTGGTACTTCATAGTGAACTTCAGAAGTAACTCCTAAATATTTAAAGTGGTAGTTTCTATGTATTAACACTGTAACTACTAGATTATTTACAGGTAATGTGTACTCAGAATTGAAACTACCAGATACCTGAAGTGGTTGTTACTGTGTACTTTTAGTGGTAAGTCCTAAAGACTCAGTGATATGTAGAATTTGCATAAAAGTGGGTTATGGTAGCTGGTACTGATATAAACACTTTATTTAAAAAAAAAAAAAAATGTTTTAATGACACTAGTCTCTTTATTTTGATGACAGTGTTTTCCTTGTGCTTGAAACTTGTTTTGAGATGGTTAGCTCTGTATTGCTACAGTCATTTCTGTGCTACTTCTTCCATATTAATACTAATGTTTCCATTATAGTGTTTTATGTTGTTTAATAGTCATCATTTCTAGAAATTACCTCTGAATGTATCTAGAAGTACCACATTTACTACCTAGGAATTGCTGCTGTAGTGTCCTTGAATTACCACAAAAATACCATAGATGTACCACATAATTACTACCACTGTAAGTACCATGGATTTACTGGCCTGTTTGTCTATTACACTGTGTTCCAAATTATTATGCAAATGACATTTTTCTAAGATTTTCTAAACTGTCAACTCAAATGAGAGTCAGCATAATTTTCAAGTCTTTAACTGGTCGAGGATCATTTAAATGTGGTTGAAAAAAACTCCCAGTGTAAACAGTATTTTTTTCAAAAATAAATAAGGAAAACCTCAAAATCTACTGTTCCAAATTATTATGCAACGCATCGTTTCAATACATTTTAAAGCTTGAATTTGTAGCATTAGGAGGTCATATTTACTGAAATCAAAAGCTATTTCAATCAAAAACATCTCAACAGGTCCTGTTATATTTTACCATAGGAGCCCTTGTGTGAGAGCAGCTTCAAAATTCTTAAATCCATTAAAATTGTGAGTTTTTGGACAGTTTCAGCTTGGATTTGTTTGCAGGATGTTAGAATAGCCTCCCAGAGCTGCTGTTTGGATGAAAACTGCCTCCCACCCTCATAGAAGTTTTTCTTGTTGATGCTCCAAAGGTTCTCAGTAGGGCTGAGGTCAGGGGAGGAGGGAGTCCACATCATGAGTTTCTCTCCTTTTATGCCCATAGCAGCCAGTGATGCAGAGGTTTTCTTTACAGCAGGACATGGTGCGTTGTCATGATGAAGATGATCTTGTTCGGGAAAACACGGCTCTTCTTTTTGTAGCATAGAAGACAGTGGTCAGTCAGAAACTCCACATATTTTTCAAAGGTCATTTTCACACCTTCAGTGATCCTAAAGGGGCCGACCAGCTCTCTCACCATGACTCTGGCCCAAAACATGACTCCGCCCCCTCCTTACTGACGTCACAGCTTTGTTGGGACATTGTGGCCATTCACCAACCATCCACTACTCCATTGATCTGACCATCCAGGGCTACACGGCCTCATCAGTGAACAAGACTGTTTGAAAATGAGTCTTCATGTATTTCTGAGCCACTGCAGCCGTTTCTGTTCATCAGCTTCAATGAACAGTTTAGGGGAGGCCCGGATAGAAGGTTTATGCACAACTGCAGCACCAGAGGCACCAGCAGCTTCAAATACCTGTATGCTGCTTTGTAGCATCTGTTCTATTAATCTGATGTGTTTGTCTGGCAGAAACCATCCTCATTGTGCCATTATCTGCACAAACCCGAGTGTGTCTGAATCATAAACAAATCTCTTCTCAGTTCGATGATTACGCCTAATCTTTCATGAAATATCGAAGGTTTTCATACCTAGACCAAGGCATTCAACTATTTCACGCTTTTCATCAGCAGAAAGTCCCTTTTTCTTTACCATATTGCTTGAAAATGATGATCTGCTTAATAAAGTGCACGTCCTTTTTCAGTAGTTTTTCCCTTAACTGGGCTTAACCTGAAAACTAATCATCCCAGGTCTCTGAGATTAATGTCAGTGATTCAAAGAGCCCGAGACACAATACCATCCATGAGTTTCATTAAAAAGAAAAAAACAGTTTTACCTTTTTGACACAAAAATACAATTTGCATAATAATTTGGAACGCAGTGCCATACTTGTAATTATTACTTAAAGTACTATGGACTTACTGGCCTTTTTATGCATTAATTAAAACCACTGCATGTACCTAAAAGTACCACTAACTGAGATCACGCTCACTTCCAGACTACATGTCTCTGGAAAATCTTTGAAAAAGCATGTAGTTTGGCAGGCCAGGCAACATGTGACTGACGCTCAGTGCGACGTGCAGTTCCTGTGTCGTCCTCTTGGTGGCAGCAGTGTCAGGCATCCAGGCGGCTCCGGTTTGTTACTGTATCTCCCTTAATCACTGCTATTCATACTATTGCCCGTAAAAAACGAGAGAAAGAGAAAATGCATTTTAATATGTTTATTTAGTATGTTAGTATTGTAACACTGCACTGTAAGTGGCCCATTCTTTGTGGACTTTGTATGATGAAATAATAATTGTTTGCTTCTTGAAAGTGAAATTTAAAAACTGTATATGTTTCAAAAGTCTTTATTCTTCGAAAGAGTGTATTTTTAAATGTTGGCCTCCTTTGTCAATACACTGATTGAGACGCTTTGGGAAGTTTTGGTTCACTCTTTCAGCGTAATGACCGGTTTACTGATGTGATTCTGTAGGTCTTCACGGTCTGTGGACGATCGGTATAAACCAGGGATGGAAAACCCACAGGAACTAATCACAGGGGCTAAATCAGGCCAGTTTAAGTAAGTAGATGTAAACTGGCCTGCACTCACTGAAGGACTCATTTTGTGTGAGTGATGTTTACGAGCAGAGAGCTTGGATTGACATTTTCAGGTGTTGTAATGGTCCTTGTCAGTCTTTATTTCTTTTGGAAACAGAGAAATATAGAACAGAATTCTATTGTCTGAGGTAGAAATTCATCTCTGTTCCTTGGTTTTGTTAATGTGGCCAAAAACGGCTGGTGAACATGGGCCTGTAGATACTCCCTCTGTCACTGCATCCAACAGATCAGTTTGTGGAGGCAAAACAACTTTCTCCAACTAAACTCAGACAAAACTGAGATCATTGTTTTTGGCCCACAGGCACAAAGACAAAGTGTTATCAGTCACCTTGAGTCTCTCTCTCTGAAACCAAAAAATCTGGTTTGAAATCTAGGAGTGATCATGGACTCAGACCTGAACTTAAACAGCCACATCAAAGCAATAACATCAGCAGATTTTTACCATCTGAAAAACATCACTAAGATCAGAGGAATAGTGGCAAAACCATCTCTGACTCATTATAACCGTTTAATGTGCGGCTCTGAGTTGTTAAATCCACTTATACCATGGTCCCACAAACTCAACGTTTTATAAGAAATGTTTTTTCATTGACTAAACTCACTAGATTTGCCATATTACTATTTTAGCCGGTCACTGTCTGAAGGCTGGTCTCAGAGCGAGTCCTTCTCTGCTGCTGTGAGGATCTCCGTCAGGCTCAACGACACAACATCAGCACAGAATCACAACACGACAGGACTAACCAGCACTTTACTGTGGAAGTAAACCCCGATATGCAGCTCCTGGGCAGGAGTTATTTCACTTTTACGCTGTTTAGAAGAAGAAGAAGAAGAAGATCTTTATTTATATAGCGCCTTTCACAGACATATAGTCACAAAGCGCCATGAGACAGTTGTACATTCACTTCATACTCGGTGGTGGAAAGCTACGTCTATAGCTTCAGTTTCCCCTGGGGGAGAGTGTCAGAAGCTCTGTCGCACCTGCACATGTCTGCGCCAACGGACCCTCTGACCACCACCATTCACTCACACACATCATTCATCCTGGCCTATTGTGCATGTTTTTAGTGGTAGGGGAAACCGGAGTACCCGGAGGAAACCTACGCAGACACGGGGAGAACATGCAAACTCCACACAGAAAGGCCCCGTCCCTGGTGGGAATCGAACCCGGACCTTCTAGCTGTGAAGCGAGAGCGCTAACCGCTGCGCTAACCTGTAGCTCCATGAGCTCAGCTGTTTATGAAAACAGCTGCAGTGAAGTCTCTTACACATTATAATATGTATTATGTATCTTATATGATACATTTAACTAAAATTTCTTATCCAGACAACCAGTGATTTATAAAGGAAAATCCTGAACATTTACAGGGGTCTCACCAGGTCAAAACATAAACAAACAAAAAAACAACAAGTGTCACAAAAAGAGGGACAAGGGGAATAGGGGGAAATTATGCAAAAGAAAGTTGTGTCAGCACGTAACAGATTATTATTATTCTCAGATATTGTTTTAGCTTCAGGTCATCATTCTGTCTCATCACACCTCGTCCCTTGGAGGGTTTTCAGAACTGCATCCTTGAGGACTTTCTGAAGGTGTTTGTGCAGCTCTCCTGTGGTGGACAGCTTCACTTTGAACATCCTCAGCGTATACAAAACTTAGAAGAAGTGGAGAGTGTGGAGAGAGGTGCTGCAGCATGTGCAGAACCTGTATCTCCAAACGTTTCAACATTACCAGCAGGTTTGCGATCACCACGTTTACGCAACGACCATCTACACAAAACAGTCTAAAACCTCTGTTACTGTGTGGAAGATTAGCTGAATGAGGATGATGTATAAGCTCCGAGATCAGGATATGTTTCCACGTCTGAGTGCCATCAAACTACTCACCTCTCTGTAATCTGAAGCAAGAAATGTGCGGCCTTGTCACACATCCAGGCCGCCCTGGAATATAAGCCACAGGTTTTCATAGTGCCGTGCATCCGCTCAGAGCGGCCCATGGCGATGATGAGGAGGAAGAGACACCTCATCCCGGAGAAAGGTGTATTTGCAGGCAGAGGGACTGCGGCAGGGATGGCAGTGATAAACGTGTAAAAAAGGCACGCAGAAATGGCCAGTGTGGCCTACCTCAATGTGGAAGTGCAGGGATGTGACGTGTGACCCGTCTCACGCTCCCCAAGCGGGCAAAGCCCTTCCACATTTAGGCTAAAGTGAGCCTTCGCCAATCATCATCTACTGTTCCTCAGCCAAGAGCAGCGTTGATTAGAAGTTCAGCCATAATCTTTCGCCAAGCCTGTCTCATGTTCGCGTTTACGGCTGGAGACGCCTCTGCCTGTTGGCTACACTGGCCGCACCGTCATATTAGCCGCAGGGTTCACATTACGGTACTCTATTTTCCCAGAAGATGTATTTATATTGTGTGGATGGAGCAACTTGGCCCCCCTTTGAAAACACACCCAAAATGAGTCCCTCCCGCCCTGTACCGCTCCGGTGGATGCCCTGGTGGTGATGCTACTGTTCCCATATATGGAAATGTCAGTGTTGACTGTGAGCCACAACATGAGGCCCAGTGTGGGGGAAGTCAATAACAACATGGCCCCTCTATGAGAAGGAAGTCAACATTTAGACAGTTTAGTTCTGGGAACCAGATGTTTGCATACACTGAAACCAGAATTAACTTACTTTTATAGGTCAATTAGAATTTTGAAAATAATCTTCAGAAGAATGAGAGATAGAATATAGACTTTTGTTAATTACTTTTCAATCCAAATCCAAAAGTTTACATACATTTCAGCAATATTTGGTAGTATTGCCTTTAAACTGTATATTTTGGGTCAAACATTTTGGATTTCCTTCCACAAGTTTTTCACAATAGTTGGTTGAGTTTTGGTCCGTTCGTTCAAACAGAACTGGTGTAACTGAGACACATTTGTAGCCGCCTTGTGTGCCTATGCCTTTTCAGCTCTGCTCATACATTTTCACCTGGACTGAGATCAGGACTTTGTGATGACTACTTCAAAACATGGACTTTGTTTTCCTTAAGTCACTTTGTAACAGTTTGTCCGTTTGCTTTGGCTCATTGTCCATTTGGAAAAAACATCTGCGCCCAAGCTTTAAAGAGGGGGTATTATGCTTTTTTCAGCCACATAGCACCAGTCTATAGCACACTACAATGATGACGAAACCTTCTGTTGGTCTGTCAATGCAGTAAATTAGAATAACTGCCTTATATAAAATTGCTCTTTCAAAATGGCGGTAGCAAATGACTTGAAATAGGCCCCTGTCTCTTTAAGAACCTCTGACCTTTTCCGACACGCCCCCTCCACACGCTGTCTGTGGCATCACAACACTGCGCTCGTTTTCTCCACTGTATTGAAACTACGATCGGTGCATTTTATTTTTTATTGTTGGAAAGGAGCTACTGTTTATCACTTTGTGAACAATGGCCACACAGGATATTATTTGGAGACGAACCTTCCACACCGGACGCTTGGAAGGGGCTCTTGCCTGAAAAATAACTGCTGTTTGGAGGCTTCTCTCTGCATCTGCCATGCCCTATGGATCTCTAACTATACCCCCATGGATGACACCAGGATCTGCAGGAGCCCATACCATTCAAAAGACGGACATTATCTGTGCAGGTGGACAATGGTTTTTCGAGGTTACCCCGTTAGCTTGTTATAATCGACTACAGCTCATTGTTGATGAAAAGTCTGCAATAAACCACAAATGTGTAAAGCCAGGCTCATTGTGTGATCATCGTAAAGGCTGCTTCGAGTAGTTGCCTGTTTATTGACGTTATTTGTGCATAATATGCTGCCTGTTTTCAATGAATGTTGTGAAGGTGAAGGTTGTTAGCTTGTCGCGGCTAATAGTGCCTTAGCTCCGGGAGAAAACCACTCGGCTACGACTCACTGTAGATGAAATGTGAGCAATAAACTACGAAATTAACAAGCCAGGCTCCGTGTGTGATCATCGTAAAGGCTGCTTCAAGCAGTTGCCTGTTTTAGTGACGTTTTCAATGCATAATATGCTGCTTGTATTCAGTGAATTTTCCCGTTAGCTTGTCGCGGCTAGCTTGTTAGCTCCGGGAGAAAACCACTCGGCTATGACCCATTGTAGATGAAATGTGAGCAATAAACTTCCAAATCAACAAGCCAGGCTCCGTGTGTGATCATTGTTAAACGGTTCTTTATGTGTGTGGTGGTTTTATTGACTTTATGTGTGCATATTTCTCGTTTTCACGTGATGACTCGAGGTTTAGCTTAGCATTAGCTTTCTCCGGAGGGCTCTGTGCATCATCAAGGCCCAGCGCAGAACCAGACACTGAAATAAGTGTTCTTGTCACCGGTTTTAATCCTGGGTGTTTCGGTAACAGAAACACTGATGTGTGTCTTTGTAAAAGTCTGCTGTGGCTCCGGTTCACAACACATGAAGCTAATCCTCCATGATGACTCTGTTTACATCTTAGGGCTAGACACTGCGGGGAGGGGGTTCTGCTGAGGAGCAGTGGTTGGTTACTCGGCTGGTGACGAAAGGTCGGAGGCGTATCCTGGAGGTCGAGGGCGTTTCCTGAAGGAATCAGGCGTTTTATCCCTAAAATGGCTGCCATCAGAGTTTTTACAGATTACTCGAAAATACGTGAATGTGCTAAGGCAACACTTCAGGCATGTTTTTAATGAGGGAATGACTTAATAACATGATGTAAAGCTTGAAAAAGTCGATTTTGCATAATACCCCCCCTTTAACTTCCTGCTGATGTCTTGAGATGTTGCTCCAATATTTCCACATAGAGTTCTTTCTTCATGATTTTATCTATTTAGTGAAGTGCACCAGCCCCTCCCACAGCAAAACAACCCCGCAGCATGATGCTGCCACCCTGTATTTCACAGTTGGGACAGTGCTCTCAGGCTTTTCCTCTGTGAGACGTGATGATGATCATTATGGCCAAACAATAGACCACAAGATATGTGTCCAAAAATGAAAGTCTTTATCCTTGTGTCTTCCTGCAGAGTTCCCTCTCAGCCCATGTCGTACAGGACTTGTTTCACTCTGGATAATAAGATGTTCAGTATCTTCACCAGGTCTTTTGCTTTTGTTCTTGGGTTGATCTTCACATTTCAGACTCAGCACGTTCATCTCTGGGACACAGAACCCGCCTTCTTTCTGATCTGTGTGATGATTGGTCATTCCATGTTTTTTATACGTGTGTGTAATTGTTTGAACCAATGAACCTGGCACCTTCAGGCGTCTTGAAATTACACCCAACGATGAACCAGACACTTCCGTTGTCCAGACACTTCCGGTCGAACGTGAAGCCCGTTCATTTAAACGTCGCTCAAATCTGATGTTTAGTCGATTGATTTGTGTAAAATGTCCAATGTTCGTTTGCACCGACATGTCGACACTGCAGCGTTTCTCTGCACGGCCGAAAAACGGCTTTGTTTTCGTGTCGTAACTGATTTTATGTGGACTTTTCCAGTCCCATGTTTACAGATAGGAGAAAAGGGGCGGGCACATTACATGGCCCTCCAGAATAAGGTGAATAGTAATCTAGTGTATGTAAACAAAAAGATGTCTAAAAAAATCTCTCATTAAACCTCTCTTTCTTCTGGCATTTAGCAAATAGAAATATTTTTTTGAATGAAAAAAGTAAAAGTAATTCTGGTTTCATGTCAGACACAGAAAAAATGCATGTTTCTTTTCACATACATGTTGGCCCGTGTGCCAGTATCACTCTAGAGAAGTGTTGTTGAGAGTGTTTCATGAGATCCTTGTTCCACAGTTGTATAGTTTTATGATGCAGATGTTAATGTTTGAGCCGGGTCAGTCCAAAGTCCAGCCCGTCCGCTCGCTCCTGCCACTTTGACACAGCACCTCTGCCTCCGCTGGGTTAGACCCGCTTTAGTCGCTTTAGTAGCAAGCTTTATTTAGCGCTTTTCATAGACCATCATTTACAAACACACAAACAACAACATAGGCATCCAATTCATGAAAATCTTGACTGGTATTTGAGAAGTGGAGATTCTGAGCTTTTTTACCGAAAATTATGATAATAATGATGTTAATGTTAATCACTGTTATTGTTAGCGGAGCTATAAAGGAGGGTTGATTTATGGTTTTCTCAGATTGATCGCCTGCATTGTTAATGTGTACACTGGGGGAGTGAATAGGTGAGAGGCGTGTGGGTTATGTGTGGACGTGAGTGTGTAGCTGCTTTTTGTATGAATGTATAAATATATAAAACAGTCTACTTCAATATTCATAAAACACACTTTAAAGGCATTTTAGGTCAAATATTACTTTTGAGGCTATAACCATCAGTGTTGTGCCCTCTCGACCTTATCCAGTGCACTGCATTAGAATCTTGTACCTGTCTTTTCCATTGGCTCTGGCGTGCGGTGTGTCGTCACCCAGTTCGTGTGACGTCCGTCGCTCTGCCGCTGTGGGCGATAAACGCAGCTAAAAAGTCTGATGAAAAGTCTGCAATAAACCACAAATGCGTCAAGCCCGGCTCAGTGCTTCATGTAGAACCGGCTTCATTGAGGCTATTAGTGCAGGATACTTGTTTTCAAAGGATCGATCCCATGCTGTGCTACTTCAGTGAGACGGGTGTTGCGCGATACCCGTCCCCTATATCCCCCGCTCCTTCTCCAGAGTAATGGTGGCACCCGGTACGAGAAGCATGATGTAGCAGAGTGGAGGTTACTATAAAATAAATAAATAAATATGTTGCCACAACGCCACCCAGTATAACTGGGAAATACCTTTACAACAAGTCTAAGGCACACAGGTTCGTAAAAAGGACCGGGCAGAGGCAAATGATTTACAAAAGCGTGTTTTGTTTTATTACACCAGTTAAGTTTGGTTTCTTAAAAAGTTCATGTTGGATGTTTCGTTCTTTAAAAGCTGAATCCAGGACGTTCAGAAGAGAGCAAGTGGACAGACATACAGGCAGGGGAGGCATGATGGTACTGCCAAGACCCTGCAATTACATTTAACATGAGTACAGAACAATGCATTTTACAGGTGCCAGAAACAAAACAAAAAGATCCTACGAGGTAGCGAAAGCGAAGCGAGACACCCTACGAGCCCGCAGAACCCGGACCACGTCCAGCTATGCGACACCACTCGGACCGGCATCAGCAGCGCTATGTGAACAGTAGAAACTTACAAAACGTACCCGCATGACAAGACACAAGCTGCGAACACGCTTACCATCGAGGCATGGGAGTTGCATACAAAGTTGACGGCCTTAAGCCTACGTCGCCGGCTTGACGCTCCCGACACGACGCACAACCAAGCAACAGACTAGCCGCTAGCGAAGCCACCGTTTTTACATACTGAGATATGTTCTTACCTTAGCTTTGACGAGTTCTTCAGGACCTGTCTAATCTTCACCCGTGCCTTCAGTCACGTAAACACAGCGCAGACGGCGTTAGCATTTAGCCTCTCCCTCTCTCCTCTATAGCTCCAAAACAGGTCAAGATAGAAGGTGGTTACGTGAAGTGTTACACTACACTGCGTTCCAAATTATTATGCAAATTGGATTTTTGTGTCAAAAAGGTAAAAAAAAAAAACAATAATAATGAAACTCATGGATGGTATCATGTCTCGGGGCTCTATGAATCACTGACATTAATCTCAGAGACCTGGGATGATTAGTTTTCAGGTTAAGCCCAGTTAAGGGAAAAACTACTGAAAAAGCGTGTTCCACTTTATTATGCAGATCATAATTTTCAAGCAATATGGGAAAGAAAAAGGGTCTTTCTGCTGATGAAAAGTGTGAAATAGTTGAATGCCTTGGTCTAGGTATGAAAACCTTCGATATTTCATGAAAGATTAAGTGTAATCATCGTACTGATAAGAGATTTGTGGATGATTCAGAGCACACTCCGGTTTGTGCAGATAAAGGCACAATGAGGACGGTTTCAGCCAGACAAACACATCAGATTATGAGAACAGATGCCACAAAGCAGCATACAGGTATTTGAAGCTGCTGGAGTCTCCAGAACATCAAGGTGTAGGACCCTCCAGAGGCTGCAGTTGTGCATAAACCTTCTATCTGGGCCTCCCATAAACTGTTAATTGAATGTTCATGAACAGAAACGGCTGCAGTGGCTCAGAAAGATGTGAAGACTCATTTTCAAACAGTCTTGTTCACTGATGAGGCCGTGTAGCCCTGGATGGTCAGATGGATGGAGAAGTGGATAGTTGGTGAATGGCCACAATGTCCCAACAAGGCTGTGACGTCAGTAAGGAGGGGGCGGAGTCATGTTTTGGGCCAGAATCATGGTGAGAGAGCTGGTCGGCCCCTTTAAGCCCTTTTAGGATCCCTGAAGGTGTGAAAATGACCTTTGAAATATATGTGGGGTTTCTGACTGACCACTGTCTTCTATGCTACAAAAAGAAGAGCCGTGCTTTCCCGAACAAAATCCTCTTCATACATGACAACGCACCATGTCCTGCTGTAAAGAATACCTCTGCATCACTGGCTGCTATGGGCAAAAAAGGAGAGAAACTCATGATGTGGACCCCCTCCTCCCCTGACTTCAACCCTATTGAGGACCTTTGGAGCCTCAACAAAAAAAAACTTCTATGAGGGTGAGAGGCAGTTTTCATCCAAACGGCAGCTCTGGGAGGTTATTCTAACATCCTGCAAAGAAATCCAAGCAGAAACTGTCCAAAAACTCACAAGTTTAATGGATTTAAGAATTTTGAAGCTGCTTCACACAAGGGCTCCTTTGGTAAAATATAACTTGACCTGTTAATACTTTTTTGATTGAAATATCTTTTGATTTCAGTAAGTATGACCTCCTAATGCTGCAAATTCAACAAATGACCATTTTCAGTTAATTACAAGCTTTAAAATGTATTGAAACGAGGAGTTGCATAATAATTTGGAACAGTAGATTTTGAGGTTTTTACTATATTTATTTTTGAAAAAAATACTGTTATCACTAGGAAATTTTTCCACCACATTTAAATGATCCTCTACCAGTTAAAGACTTGAAAATTATGCTGACTCTCATTTGAGTTGACAATTTAGAAAATCTTAGAAAAATGTAATTTGCATAATAATTTGGAACGCAGTGTACAAAGTATAATTACACACAATTAAACAATGTGGATTTTCTAAGCGGATAAAAGGGGGGACTATATTGTAAGGCGTTATAATACCAGGAGTAATTTGGCATCCGCACAGTAAAGTGAAGATTACTGCGCGGATTTCAAACTACTCCTGGTATTATTACGCCTTACAATATAGTCCCCCCTTTTATCCGCTTAGAAAATCCACATTGTTTAATTTTGTGTAATTATACTTTGTAGTGGAACACATGCCGTGCTCTGGTAGGTCGTTCACGCCCATCTTGTCCGTGTTTTAAAGTAGCCCAAATGTTTTAATTGAAGTTCTGTACTGCAGGCTCCTGTCGGGCCAGCCTCTCCTCTCCATGACCCGTCTGTGTTTCCATGAATTGTCCCCCATGACTGTACAATTGGACTGGGAACACCACAAGCATCCGAACAGTCGGTCCTGCGGAGGAAGTGGACGTGGCGTCAAGCAACCATTTGGAGTGAGCAGTGGGATACTGTCGTTTGTGACGTGGGAGAACGGACTTCATTGTTTTCTTATTTTGGGGACTTTTCATGCAGCTCGGGGGGGCCCTGTATAAACTGGACATCTGTTGGCATATGTGAAACCGGACCTATGTACAGTTAATGGACTTTCATGTGAACTGATTTTTTTTTACTAAAAGAGAAAAACAAGATACTAAAGACAAGCAATACATTTGATAAATAAGCCCTGTGTATTGGTCTCTCCCAGCCTCAGAATCTGTGTGGGGGGAAATGTAACTGGGTTTCCTTGGACCTTAAATCAAGGTTAGTTAATACCAGCTAAAATCTCTTAGTTAGCACCTATCTTGCCACACTACTCCGGACGCTAACCGGCTACGGCCAATTGTCGATGAAACGTGAGCAATAAGCTAGACCTGTTCCACCTCCACCTCAGGTGATGAAGGTGAGAGAAGAGAAGCTGCTGTCACTGTATCTCCATGTTTACCATTAGATTCTGTCACGCTGCTGTCATGGCGTCAATGCTAATGGCAATCACAGCCCAGACCACGCCCAACCCGAAGCCCCCCTGCTCTGGCCTGCCAGACACGCCTCCTTCTGAAGAAGAATCATTTCACGATTTTACCTGTCATCACCGCGCACTCTTCCAAAACATTAAAGCTGGCGGCGCGGTGACCAATGCACTGTTCTTCTGCGCTTTTGTCTGTTTTAAATCATTTGGAAAATATAAAATCCCTAAAACTGGAGCAAGAAACAGCGTTTTTTTTACGTTCGTTAAAAAAGGAGTTTTTTGGAAAGGCTTCCTGCCGCTTGTTACTGCGACGTATCTAGCGTTGCTCTGATTGGTTGATGCCGTCTGTCAATCACGCCCACCGGGAGATCATTGAGATCATGCTTGCTCCGTGTCTTTGAAATATCTATGAAAAAGCCTGTAGTTTGGCAGACCAGGCAATCCCTGCTCATCCCTGAGCTGCCGTGCAACGCCGCTTTGAGACACAATTTAACATTCAAGATGTTTTATTTGTCAAACCATGGGAATGGTTTCAAACGATGTTTCTCTCATCCTTGATTGTGGAGCCGCGGGAGGGGGGGGGGGGGGGGGGTGTTGTAGTGGGCGGAGTTAGGCTGGGCACTGATGTTTAACTAATCTTTAATAAAGATCAACTAAACCTTGAAATGCTTTAGTAAAAAAAAACTAAAAAAGTATTAAGCGCGTAACATGATGTCTTTGTCATGGTGGCACAGTGGTTAGTTAGTTTGCATGCTTGCCCCCTGGAGAAACTCCGGTTTCCCCATCACAAAAAACATGTACAATAGGCCAAAATGAGTCTACTCATGGGCGGCTGTGGCTACAATAGTAGCTTACCACCACCACTATGGTGTGAATGAATAATGACTGTTTGGCCTTTAGAAACTTGGTAACACAGGCTTGTGAAGCACAACACCAGTGTGAGCCTTTATTGTTATTAAGTAGACGACCAAATATTTAGGACTGTTCAAATATCTTTCAACAATGAGGTTTAGTCCCGCGTTAGACCATCTTAAACTTGCGCTGCTCTGAGATCAAGTTGATTTTTTTTATTTTTTTATTTTTTCAAACACCTTTTAACACTGACTTTCCCCCTGACCCACAGCAAACAGATGAGAGCTCCAGGTGTCAGCCCTCCTGACCAAGACCTGAGGATGAAGATGACCCGACGTGCTGGTTTGAGGTCGGAGAACACATTATTTCTCTTTACAGGGACAATGGAATCTCCAAACGAAAACTAAAACACTGTGAAACTTCTGACTCAGAGAGAGAGTCCAAGGCGTGTCCCGATCATGATCATCAGTTTGAACAGAGGCGTCACTTTTTATGGCTTTATTGCGGCTAAAGTCCTGCGTTTCCCGCTTCACTCCCACACACTCTCCTCCGTCTGAGCGGCTCGTCTCCTGCCGTAGCTCTTTGTTCTCGGTTATTCTGATTTTTGCCGTTGCTTTGGGGTGACCATGTCGACGGCGGTAGAAGCCACGGGGTTCATCATGGCCCTGATCAGCTGGCTCATCACTGGGGGGGCCCTGGCCAACGACTACTGGAAGATCTCCTCAGTGTCGGGCAGCGTGCTCACCTCCCATCGCATGTTCGAGAACCTGTGGCACTCCTGCGCGGAGAACAGCGCGGGCATTGCGGACTGCCGCGACTTCGACTCCCTGCTCGGCCTGCCAAGTAAGTCACCCATGGGCTCGTGATTAGAATTTAATTGTTTACAAAGAAATCGTAATTCCCTAAATCATCTGGAGAGCCTCAGCATTTACCCTTAGAGGTATAGAGATTTTGAAAGAGCCGTGGGACTACTCCGTTAGCTGCTGGGTGGGTCATCTGTGGCATATAGGATATTTAAGGATTTTTTTTCCTAGTTATCCAGAGTGTTGCTGATTTCTGGATGTATTTTTTTTGCAATTCGAGCAGTTCTTATATTTGAAGAGTTTTGTGGCGCTAGGCTAGTGCAAGGCTAGGGCATTTCTATGGTATCAGCTAGCCTGCATTAAAAACAGTGTGACCCGCTCCACAGAGCACCTGAGGCAAATCACTTATAACACCAGACTAACCATATAAATGTCTGTGTCCATAGAATAATTTTAATAATAATAATAATAATGCATTGGTTTTATATAGCGCTTTTCTGGACACTCAAAGACGCTTTACATTGCACTATTCATTCACTCTATACTCGGTGGTGGTAAGCTACTATTGTAGCTCATACTCAAATCGTTTCGCACAAGGGTCTGGACCTTCACCATTGAGCTCCGTTATCAGGTGGGAGGTGAACTCCTTTGAAACCATTGGATCTGATTTTCTCTAGCGTTTGGTCGCGATATATATATAATGCGCCCGAGTGAGTGAAGCAGCTATCATAACTCTATCATGACTCTATCATGACTCTATCATGACTCTATCATGACTCTATCATGACTCTATCATAACTCTATCATGACTCTATCATGACTCTATCATGACTCTATCATAACTCTATCATGACTCTATCATGACTCTATCATAACTCTATCATAACTCTATCATGACTCTATCATGACTCTATCATAACTCTATCATGACTCTATCATGACTCTATCATGACTCTATCATAACTCTATCATGACTCTATCATGACTCTATCATGACTCTATCATGACTCTATCATAGCTCTATCATGACTCTATCATGACTCTATCATAACTCTATCATGACTCTATCATAACTCTATCATGACTCTATCATGACTCTATCATAACTCTATCATGACTCTATCATGACTCTATCATAACTCTATCATGACTCTATCATAACTCTATCATGACTCTATCATAACTCTATCATAACTCTATCATGACTCTATCATGACTCTATCATGACTCTATCATGACTCTATCATAACTCTATCATAACTCTATCATGACTCTATCATAACTCTATCATAACTCTATCATAACTCTATCATAACTCTATCATGACTCTATCATAACTCTATCATAACTCTATCATGACTCTATCATGACTCTATCATGACTCTATCATAACTCTATCATAACTCTATCATGACTCTATCATGACTCTATCATGACTCTATCATAACTCTATCATGACTCTATCATGACTCTATCATGACTCTATCATAACTCTATCATGACTCTATCATGACTCTATCATGACTCTATCATAGCTCTATCATGACTCTATCATGACTCTATCATGACTCTATCATAACTCTATCATGACTCTATCATGACTCTATCATGACTCTATCATGACTCTATCATAGCTCTATCATGACTCTATCATGACTCTATCATAACTCTATCATGACTCTATCATAACTCTATCATGACTCTATCATGACTCTATCATAACTCTATCATGACTCTATCATGACTCTATCATAACTCTATCATGACTCTATCATGACTCTATCATAACTCTATCATGACTCTATCATGACTCTATCATAGCTCTATCATAACTCTATCATGACTCTATCATGACTCTATCATGACTCTATCATAACTCTATCATAACTCTATCATAACTCTATCATAGCTCTATCATGACTCTATCATGACTCTATCATGACTCTATCATAGCTCTATCATAACTCTATCATGACTCTATCATGACTCTATCATGACTCTATCATAACTCTATCATGACTCTATCATGACTCTATCATAACTCTATCATGACTCTATCATGACTCTATCATGACTCTATCATGACTCTATCATAACTCTATCATGACCCTATCATGACTCTATCATGACTCTATCATAGCTCTATCATAACTCTATCATGACTCTATCATGACTCTATCATGACTCTATCATAACTCTATCATAACTCTATCATAACTCTATCATAGCTCTATCATGACTCTATCATGACTCTATCATAACTCTATCATAACTCTATCATAGCTCTATCATGACTCTATCATGACTCTATCATAACTCTATCATGACTCTATCATAACTCTATCATGACTCTATCATGACTCTATCATAGCTCTATCATAACTCTATCATGACTCTATCATGACTCTATCATGACTCTATCATAACTCTATCATGACTCTATCATGACTCTATCATGACTCTATCATAACTCTATCATGACTCTATCATGATTCTATCATGACTCTATCATAGCTCTATCATAACTCTATCATGACTCTATCATGACTCTATCATGACTCTATCATAACTCTATCATAACTCTATCATAGCTCTATCATGACTCTATCATGACTCTATCATAACTCTATCATAACTCTATCATGACTCTATCATAACTCTATCATGACTCTATCATGACTCTATCATGACTCTATCATAGCTCTATCATAACTCTATCATAACTCTATCATAACTCTATCATGACTCTATCATGACTCTATTATGACTCTATCATAGCTCTATCATAACTCTATGATGACTCTGTCATAGCTCTATCATAACTCTATCATAACTCTATCATAGCTATATCATAACTCTATCATAGCTATATCATGACTCTATCATGACTCTATCATGACTCTATCATAGCTATATCATGACTCTATCATGACTCTATCATAACTCTATCATAACTCTATCATAGCTATATCATGACTCTATCATAACTCTATCATAACTCTATCATAACTCTATCATAGCTATATCATAACTCTATCATAACTCTATCATGACTCTATCATGACTCTATCATAGCTATATCATGACTCTATCATGACTCTATCATAACTCTATCATAACTCTATCATAACTCTATCATAGCTATATCATGACTCTATCATGACTCTATCATGACTCTATCATGACTCTATCATAGCTCTATCATAACTCTATCATGACTCTATCATGACTCTATCATAGCTCTATCATAGCTCTATCATGACTCTATCATGACTCTATCATGACTCTATCATGACTCTATCATAGCTCTATCATAACTCTATCATGACTCTATCATGACTCTATCATGACTCTATCATAACTCTATCATAACTCTATCATGACTCTATCATAACTCTATCATAGCTCTATCATGACTCTATCATGACTCTATCATGACTCTATCATGACTCTATCATAGCTCTATCATGACTCTATCATGACTCTATCATGACTCTATCATGACTCTATCATAACTCTATCATAACTCTATCATAACTCTATCATAACTCTATCATGACTCTATCATAACTCTATCATAACTCTATCATAACTCTATCATGACTCTATCATAACTCTATCATGACTCTATCATAACTCTATCATAACTCTATCATGACTCTATCATGACTCTATCATAGCTCTATCATAACACTATCATAACTCTATCATAACTCTATCATAACTCTATCATGACTCTATCATAACTCTATCATAACTCTATCATGACTCTATCATAACTCTATCATGACTCTATCATAACTATTGGGGACATTCTTTGTACATTCCAAGGTTTCAATTTTAATTTCTGGATATTTTGGAGCCGAGCCAGAACAGATTGAAGAGCTTCTATTACTTTCGTATCCGCCGCCATTGCCAAACTAAAACCCGCAAATGCGGCGCAAATACTTGACGTCACCGACAATTCGACCGACGCGGTCACTGAGATCAGACTCAGACCAACATGTAGGGAAATTGTAATTGACTGGAGTTGGCTAAGGCCAGGCGAGGTCATTAGGGCTATTCTATTGTAAACTTTGCCTGTCAACAATGTTTACAATAGAATAGAATACTTTGTTTGGCTTTGATTACTGTGCTGAACTCTGTCCTATGAAGAACTTTGTGGAACTCAGATGCAAATGCCCAAAGGATTAATGTGGCCCAATCACTGACAGACAATGATCTGGTTCTGTTTGGAGATTTCTTTCAGAAACAGTCATTCCCCCCGTTGTGGGGGGACACTATAAATAATATTAATTTGACACTTCGCTGTGTAGTGTATAGAGCATTCTTGATCCACCCACAGGCAGCAGCTAGTTTAGCATCATTGTAACAGTGAAGTCATCAGAAAGCCCCATGCCCCGTCCAGGTCAAAGTCCAGCCATGTGATAACATGAGTGAAACTACAGCGGGCCGCCATTTCGGCTCTGCTGTAACAAAGCTGACGGGGAGGGAGGCCCTTTACACACTTCCTTCATGGTTATGTTTCTTAAAGTTTGATTGAACCAGGGCTAATGTGATGTATCTCCTTTGGGCCTTCTTCAGCCCTGGGTCTGTCATTGTCCTCTCTCTGTCCTGGTCTCTCTGGGTTCTCTCACAATTATCCATCTCAACGTACCTTTTGGTGCTGACTTTACATTTGTTTGTCTGTTTGACTGTTCGCAGTCTGTGGTTTCCAAACTGTAGCTGAAAACCGATCCTCTGACTGTGTTCCTCCGGTTCTCCTTTAGCCCACGTGCAGACCCTCTATAACTGAAGGCCCACGTGCAGACCCTCTATAGCTGAAGGCCCACGTGCAGACCCTCTATAGCTGAAGGCTGACCCTCTGACCGTGTTCCTCTGGTTCTCCTTTAGCCCACGTGCAGACCCTCTATAGCTGAAGGCCCACGTGCAGACCCTCTATAGCTGAAGGCCCACGTGCAGACCCTCTATAGCTGAAGGCCCACGTGCAGACCCTCTGTAGCTGAAGGCCCACGTGCAGACCCTCTATGGCTGAAGGCCCACGTGCAGACCCTCTATGGCTGAAGGCCCACGTGCAGACCCTCTGTAGCTGAAGGCCCACGTGCAGACCCTCTATGGCTGAAGGCCCACGTGCAGACCCTCTATGGCTGAAGGCCCACGTGCAGACCCTCTGTAGCTGAAGGCCCACGTGCAGACCCTCTATGGCTGAAGGCCGATCCTCTGACCGTGTTCCTCTGGTTCTCCTTTAGCCCACGTGCAGACCCTCTATAGCTGAAGGCCGACCCTCTGACCGTGCTCCTCCAGTTCTCCTTTAGCCCACATGCAGACCCTCTATAACTGAAGGCCAACGTGCAGACCCTCTATAGCTGAAGGCCAACGTGCAGACCCTCTATAGCTGAAGGCCCACGTGCAGACCCTCTATAGCTGAAGGCCCACGTGCAGACCCTCTATAGCTGAAGGCTGACCCTCTGACCGTGCTCCTCTGGTTCTCCTTTAGCCCACATGCAGACCCTCTATAGCTGAAGGCTGACCCTCTGACCGTGTTCCTCTGGTTCTCCTTTAGCCCACGTGCAGACTCTCTATAGCTGAAGGCTGACCCTCTGACCGTGCTCCTCTGGTTCTCCTTTAGCCCACGTGCAGACCCTCTATAGCTGAAGGCCCACGTGCAGACCCTCTATAGCTGAAGGCCGATCCTCTGACCGTGCTCCTCTGGTTCTCCTTTAGCCCACGTGCAGACCCTCTATAGCTGAAGGCCGATCCTCTGACCGTGCTCCTCTGGTTCTCCTTTAGCCCACGTGCAGGCCTGCAGAGCCCTGATGATCCTCTCCCTTGTGCTGGGCCTGGGTGCTATGATCGTTGCTCTGCTGGGACTCAAGTGCATCAAGATTGGCTCAGCCACCGACCAGTCCAAGGCCAAACTCGCCGTGATCGGGGGGATACTGAGCATTCTCGGAGGTAACACAAACACAGTGGCCGTCTCTTCATTCCTGTCGTGTGGTGCACTCACATGAGTCTATCTAACCATGCCAGGACATGTGACATTGTCCCCGTGTTGTCTCTGCCAGGTCTGTCGTGCCTGATCGCCGTCTCGTGGTACGCCGACAGAGTGGTGGAAGAGTTCAACAACCCTCTATACGGCGGAGTCCGGTAACTATCTGAACTCACACCTCGGGCAGGGCACAAGGTTCATGATACTAGCTTGATATCGGAAAAAAAGTGTAGGTTCTACTGGCATTGAAAAAACAAAAGTATCAAAAGCAGGTGCCGAAAAAAAAACTTCTATCTTTAGATCCAAGTTTTGATGCTGTTGGAAGTTGTTTCAGCTCAAATAAATCATTTTTTTTCCTCCCATTTTTGCCCAATATTTTTATCCTGTTTTCCCATTTTTGGCCCAATGTTTGCCCCATTTTTCCAAATCTTTTTTTTTTTACATTTTTTTTCTTATTATTTTTCATTTCTAATATTTTCCCTATTTCAATGCCATTTTCTCTGCAGGTTCGAGCTGGGGGCGGGGCTGTACATGGGTTGGGCCGGAGCTTTTCTGTCGATACTCGGTGGTGGCCTCCTCTTGAGCGCCTGCAGGAGAGCCTCCCCCAAGAAAGGGTCAGTATCGTCTCACATATTCTGATGCTTTCAGGTTTTCTAATGTGGTACAGTGAAGGTTTGGAAGTCACATCGGAGGGCGACAAAAAGGTGCCCGGTCGAGAAATGTATCTGTTAACATTACACAACATTATCATTATATGTGTTTCTCCAATAGCATAAAGTCAAAGTGCAAAAATAGACCAAACTCTACTTTCACGATGTTTAATTTAGGACGTTTGTCGACTCGCACTTCAGATTTGGATTGAAAACACTAAAACACTCCGCTGTGTTTGGCATCGACAACACTCTGTCATCCAAATATGGTCATTTCCTTTGAGGAAGATGCCTGCTGTGTTGGGCATGTTACTTTAAAATTGTAATATATGCTATATTAGTCGTTACAGCTTTAAAAATGCAATAGCCTATGTTCGTATTACACATTACTGTTTCAGAAATGTAGCTGAGTTACATTACTTTGAGTTATTTCAGTTACTTTGCGCAAAATATTGAAAAAATAGAAGTTTTTTCACAGATTTCCTTTTCCTTTGCTAACCCTCATTCTCTTGAGTTTTGTTTTGACGACATTAGCTTCATTCAGCTGCACCTTTTTCCTTTCATTTATTTAGGCTAATGATATAGCTACATATTTGTTTATATAATGGATCTGTTTTCTTTCGGGGGCGCAGTCCGCTGATTCCCCTCTCAGCTCCGCCCCTGCAGCTCACAGATTCAGTCTATGAGCCTCGCCTTGAGAGAAAACACTGACCAACATGACCAGCTCTTACACGAGACAGAGAGAGGGAGAGTTGAACCAAAGGTTGGTTCAACAGCGACGGCTGCATTAGCGCCGCAGTATTGTTTATGCAAATTAGCCATGTAGACTTCCGTTTTTTTATAAGCGAAAACAAAGGTGCCTTCATTCAATATTGTGGCTGTACAGGCTCATTTTAAAACAGTGAGAGCCTCTCCACAGGGACCTGGCTTTGCTCCTCACCTGTTCCTGTTTAACCTGCGCCTCCACTGCCCATGTGCGGCGTGTCGTTGGGTGAAAGACAGGGAAACAGAGGCTGCGTCCGAAACGGGCAGATTGCTAAGAGCTCTTACGCCAAACCGGATGTGCGTCAGCGTCCGCCATGGCAAGCTGCCTCCGAATGGGTAAGTCAGTTAGGAAGTAGTTAGGAAAAGGAGCCTTGATGCTAACTATCATGGCCACTTTAGCATAGGGACCTCTGATGCTAACTAACCAGTGATTAGGAGCTATGTGCCATCCCACAAGCCACTGCGCCAAATCCCCCCACCCCCCTCGCCCCCACCCTCAGTGATTCATGCGCAACCACTGTTGATTGACAGGAGCACATTTAATAATACAAATAATAATAATTAAAAATTAAGATTCTGCACAAGTCAAACTTTATAAAAGTGATAAATCCATGTTGTCGTCACCACAGCTCAGTCACATGTCAGTGTGTTAAAGAGTAAACGGATTAAATGCTTTTGTTTTCATTTAGTAGAAACTTAAGCCACATAGATCATTTGCATAATGTAGCTTTATGAAACAGCTGTTGAAATAAAATAAGACTAAAGGGAAATGTTTGGATCATTTGGATTTATTTTTCTCCTCAAATGTCTTTGTTTGGACACTATGTTGTTGTTGGACACTAGGGGGCGACATGCACTTTTGTTTGGCCTGCACTCCACCAATAACTTTAAAGAAGAAGAAAAGCAGCTGTTGGTGATGTCACTTCCCTTTCCCCTGTTTAAGGACGGACGGATTGTTCAAATGCTGCTGAAGGTCTAGTTCACTAACTGCATAGAGGTCTAACAGTTGACCCCATGAAAGGTTAAGGAGTTAGTTGCTAGTGTTAGTGCTTAGAGGCTACAATTTGATGGTTTCGGATTGAGCCAGAGAGAAGGACGAGACGCCGGTCCTTTCTGTCATGTTCAAGAGGAAACACATGTTACACCTGCGTTTCACGTCAACCACACCCCCTGTTCTCCCCAGCCAAGACTGAAACAGGGAGTGCAAACGGCTGGAGAAATGTTCTAGTCAAATCCAGAGAAACATTCCTACTGTCGCATAATCTAATACCTTTATTTTGTTTCCCAGCAATGGTTACTATGGGAACCAGCCCCCGAAGAAGGTGTACACCGCCACGGCCAAATCGGACCCAGACTCCGCCCGAGCTTACGTCTGAGAGCCTGCTCTGTTTACTTCTTCAAAGCTTTACACTCACATGTGATTTTTTTTTGTTCAATGAATAAAGTTGGTTGGTTTTTTTTCTCTGGTCTCGGTCTTAGAGTGGTTCATCTCCCCCACATGTCCACAAGGGGGCGCTCAAGTGTTTCTTTATTATTCGTCTGGGCTTTGTAAAATACTTTGGACACAGTCAGCTGAGGTGGTCAAAGGGCTCAGGGCTTGAGGAAAAAGACATCCAAATCATGATTCATTTGAGCGTTTATGATAAAACTCTAGATAGGGCATGACAACCGTTGCCATGGTAAATGTGGCGGACATCTTGCAATTGTCCTAACGGCCAAATTCTAATTAAAACTAATGAAAGAAGAGCAAAAGCAAGAAAAATCAAATATGTTCTAAGAGCAGGGCATCTGTCTTTGTCAGGACATTATTATTTTTTATTTTTTTAA